>NC_046315.1:64752738-65970953 GCF_009819535.1 Lacerta agilis
TGTTACAGTGGTTAAAACAATTGGAAGTAAGAAACCCTTGACAGTAGGTAGGGTCCCAGCCTGTCTTTTGCATTCTCCCCAACCTAGGTACTCATCTCCTATGCAATAGGATTTTGCCAATTGGCAAAAAATCCCCTCAGGAAGGAACCAAAGAGGAACAGCTGGGAAAAATCACTGTTCTTACCCTGGGTAGGTGTTATACTCTGGAGCAGGGTTGTACCTTATAAAGCCACTGCAGGAGGGGTAAAGGTAAAGGGACCCCTGACCATTAGGTTCAGTTGCAAATGTCTCTGGGGTTGCGGCACTCATCTTGCTTTACTGGCCGAGGGAGCCGGCATACAGCTTCCGGGTCATAGATGGTAACTAATACTGGAACCTAGCTCCCCTTTGCTTTCCTTATAACAAAGAATGAGCGGCGGACCATGGTGTCTCAAATTTCAGTGGTGCCTGCCTAATGCCAAAATCTGCCCCCGCCCACCAGCCGCTTGCCTTCCATTAGATTTCATGGTTGGGGTTCCTGCTGCAGCATCCCAGAAGCTCCACGCCCAGTGCAGCTGAACCAGTCGCGATTCCCTGGATCTGCCTATGAAATCGTGTTGAGGCTCATTAGTTAGGGCTGCCATACATCTGGAATTTCCCTGACATAGCTGGAATGCGGCAGTCGGAAACAGTGTCTGGGCGAAAATCACTTAAATGTCTGGGAAAATCTGGACGTATGGCAGCCCATGTTGGAAACCTAGATTTCTGGTAAATTTCCTTAAAGTTAGCTCAACAACTTCTCTTTTTTTAGATTTTGCAATTCAACAACTTTGGCCCCAAAAATATGGCAACCCTACCATTAGTAAGGTTCGGTAGTTGCACAAAATTCCTATTTGCCCTCCCTCTTTTCATCATACCTGGAACAAATCCATGCTCCAGGTGGGAGGAAACTGTAAGCAGATCTTTGCAGGGCATCTGGGGGCTCCTTACTAGTAGCTCCTTTCCCTTCCCCCATAGGATAGGGCTCCCATTCTATCTAACACCCTCTACCTCTTCTTACACCAGGTTGGGCAAACAGGGTAGACATTTTACTCATATATTGTATAGAATCTGCCCTTCGTGAATTATCCCCTCATACAGGCCAAGTCTTTCACTGTTAACTGGTTTATTTCATTGATGCCTATTGATCATGGACTTCCAAGGAGCTGCTTTATGTTATGTTATGGTAGGCAAAGGCAGTGAACAAGTTCTGTCCAATTCCAGATGCAGATAGCTCTGAAGTGGTTTTAGATGTATGCTCTTGACTGCAAAATGTTTGACACAGTTGTTGATTCAGGGTCTCTTAAATTCTTCAGCTTGTAAATATTTCCTTCCTTTTTTCCTTCAGACTCAACATTCAGTTGCAAATGTTAGCAATCTGTTTTATGTGATGGGTTTCTTCATTGCTAGGCTTAAATAAATTGTCTCCATCACAGAGTCATCTTCTCCTTGATCTTCTTTCAAAAACAAACTTTTGAATGGATTAGAAACAGAGCACAGGGCTCACATGTCAATGTATTTTTCATTTTTTCCACGCTGACATAATAGTCAGCCATCCTTACAAAGGAAGGACATTTGGCAAAATACCCCCCCCCCCCGGTTTTAAATACAGATTTTTTTTGAAGGTCAGTCAAAACGCATCTGTACCTTAAGTGAGTTTGAAGGTGTAGCTTGTGAAAGGGAATACACACACATTTATCTCCGTTGCCCTCTGGATACTCTTCTAACTTATTGTCCTGAATGTTTTGTTTACTGACAGAGATGGGTGTATTTCTTCCCATGTTACAGTCTTGACTTTCCTAAAAGACCCAGTGCGCTCACATGTTCTAAAAGTAATGTAGTGAAGTGTCCCTGAGTGAATTCTCCTGTTCAAATATATTGGATAGCCTTTAAAATGGAAAGGGGGGGGGAGTCTTTGCAGATTTTTATATTATGGATGTATGTTTTGTATTACTTTATTCATGCTATTGCTTAAAACAGGTTTGGCATGGCGGCCATTGTGAACTGAACTGATAGGCTTCTTACAATAAAAACAAACATGGAAGCACTTGAAATCTGTTGGGTATCCCAGACAGAAAAGTGGTTGCTTACACATACTAGTAATTTGTGTAATGAATATCATTGGAAGCTAGCCCTGAGCTAACTCACCTTACTCTTTCAGCTGGGGGAGAGGCTTCTGTGATGATGCGTTGTTTCTTCACAGAATGCACACTGTTGTGATCTTAAAATTGTCTCTGTCCTTTGCTAGGAAGGCTGGAGTTGGGTAGGACAGACTTATCCATCAAACACAACTGACAGCAAATAATAATAATAATAATAATAATAAATAATAAATACAATGTTTAGGCATGTGAGAGAGGGAGAGGGAATCCCACATTGCTTTTGCTTCCCTTTTCTAGTGATATACTTTAAAACAGGATTCTCTGTCTGGTCTGAGACTTTCCCCAAGCCACATCCACTGCCCCACTCTAATCCCTAAGCCTTATTTGCTCCTCACTTCCCTCTACAGCACATGCAGAAACCACCTTCTTGACCACTGGACCTACTATTGGTCTTGTCCTCTCAATCCACCGTAACTTGTCTTTGCATGCAGGGGATGTCTCTGACTCACTGAAGGTTTGAGACCTATAGGCTATGCTCACCTGGTTTAGCCGGCCAGTTGAAGCCATTCTCAGGGTGCGGCTGCTGTCACAAGCTGACAACTTCAATAGATGACTGGGGTGGGTGGGAAACAGAGGACAGGGCAATACTGGGAAACCAAGACTGAGAGGTGCTAATGATGGACTGGATGTGGTTACTAGTGCCATGCAATATCTTAGTGTGTGTGGTTCCTGGTTGTCTGAACCCTTCAAGTGTTGGTGCTATTTGAAGCAATGTTGTTGTTGTTAGTTTCATAACCCACAATTTTAAGCATTTCTCTTTGGTGGGAGCAGGTTCTGAAAGGGCATGTGTTCTGTGAATATTAGGTGTTTTGAAGAAGTTGAGAGCTGTGGGTAGAAAGTCAGTTTGATGTTCTACTGGATTATCAATGTTTGGGGTTATCTGGCCTGATTAAACAAGATGTTCTGTGTACTTCCAGTAGTTGCCCACCCAGGGTTCCAGGCTGCCTGCTGTCACATCGTTTAAAGGGCTTCTTAACCCATTTGCCTACCAGCACTCAGGCATGCAGCATTTACATGCCAGTGAAATATAGGAAGAAGCTGCCTTAAACTGAGTCAGACCATGAGCTCATCTTGTCTTACCCAGAGGCAGAAGCTCTCCAGGGTTGAAAACAGGAATATTTCCCAGCCTTAGCCAGGGATTGAACCTGGGGTGTTCTGCATGCATATCGGTTGCTCAACCAGCTCCCTTCCAGGCCATACAGACATAGATGCATCACTGGTGTGTGAACACTGCATATGTTGGAGCAAGTATTAGGTAGCAGAATCCTTTTAATGGTAGAATTTGCACACAAAGAAGGAATTCATATTAGCTGAGCACCTCATCTAAATCTAATTCGGGGGGGGGGGGGCTCACCAGCCACAAACTTACCCAAGGCAACTTGTTCCATTTTCTCCTTGCAGAAGTATTTCATGTGGAGGAACAAAAGGATGTGGTATAGCCCAGGAAAGTAATATACTAGCTTTGACCTAATATTTTGAGCTCAAGGCGTTTCAGAGTACTCAGTCAGCCTACGACTTCCTAATGCTCTGGGCTGACTTTCCTTTCTTAAAAACAACAACAATAATAATAATTTCTTCCTTCTCTAACAGTTGATCTTAGAAGCAGTTAGGGATTGTGGGGAAATAGTGAACTCTCTTATTTCTCAAGCTCTTTCCACAAAGTAGTGATATTTTTGGATCGCTACTGAGTTTTCTGTATGTTATTCCTGTGTGGCTTTGTTCTGGGAGCACCAGCCAACAGCATGGCAGAGCAATATTAGCAATAATAAATGGAACACATTGGCTGAATAGATGTATAGCAACACACTATTCCTATTTCTCTCCCACCCAGTCCCAGTTTAAAAGGGAGAAATGTACAGCAAAAAAAGTTGTACAGTATACCTGGATGCCTGATGGAACTATTCTCTCAATTACTTTGCCCCATGGAAGCAGCACCCATGTTGAATGTATGTGCTGGAAGTGGCAGTGTATGAAATGGCTTCACTACCAATGTATGCATCTCCTTTCTGCCCTAGGGTACAGATAGGGCTCCAACAGCCATAGCCTGCACTAGGTAGGATGTTTGGCACAGCTCAGTTGTTAACAGTGGCTGAGTGGACAATATAGGCGGCATACCAGGAATTGTAGGATATGGTGGAGAGGATATTTGGGCTAGAAGCTGGGGTGGGTGTATATTGGGGCAGGGAGAGGAAGGGGGGTATGAGAGGGGAGAAATAACAGAATCTGTGAGGTGTGTATGGTAGAGGAAGAGAGAAAGTTATGGGAATTTGGGTGGGACTGGCCAAGTATGGAATCCCCACCCTTTGGTTTTTTTAAAAAGGCTGTAAGGAATAGAAAGGAAGGCAGCAAAATAGGGGAACATGTTTAGTGAGGAAACACTGAGTATGCAAGAAGGTACTATGCAGAGGAGGGAGGTTCATGAGCAGGACATGGCGTTAGAGTGGCATAGAATGAGCAAAGAGGTGAGATCTTGGCTTGGATCCAGAGACTGTATTGTGATTAGGACAGAGAAGCAAGCTGTGTGGACAGAACTGCTCGAGAGGCTTCACAAATCGTTTCCGTATGTTACGGGTGGCAAGTTAGGGGCCCATACCTTTCAGAGCTTTGGGGCCTTTAATTTCCTGATGGTCAGACTAACCATAGCAATGGGATATGCTGTTGAATTTACTGTTCTTTAGATAAATGTTTGGGAGCTCTATAAAATACAGCAAATCTGCAGCTTTGAAGTTCCTTTTGAAAGGAGTATGTCAGAAAACATAAATTTGTTGGAAGATAATTGAGCAGCAAATTTCTTCCTGATGTTTCGCAGTACCTTGTGTTGCAAAATAATTTAACCTTTTCAAACACAACACAGAAGGGCTTATTCAGCTTTGCCTTGCCACCCCAGAAGGGGTAACATTGTCCAACTTTCATCTCAAGCAGATGGATCAAGAGGTCTCTTCTTGCTTATGTTGTCTCATGTGCTGTATAACACAGTATTTTGAGCACTTTTGATGACCTAAACCAGCTAGAGACTTGAATCAATGTTGATGTCAAACATTAGATCAGCTTCTTGCATTTTACAGGCCAGTCTAGGTCCTTCTCTCTCTCAGCTTACTATAATAGAACCCTCTCTGTCATCAACTGCCAGCTTCATGGCACACTAAATTTATCTGAAAAGGTTAAATAGGAAAAATATATAGCTCAGTGTTTGCTGCTTTACTGTTTGTAAGAAGGATGCCATTATCATGATTTGACACAGCAGACAAGCATTATTGCTGCTATCAAAATGGAAAGATGGATTTGACTTGTTTTGAAGGTATACAGCAGATAATTGCAACAACTTTGGCCTGCGACAAGCTTGAAAATCTAAATGAATTGGTATGTGTCCACCAATATGAAGCAGTCATCTTCTGTGGCCACTGTTGTAAGCAGCACCTGTGTTTCTGGACAAATTTTCTTTAGGCATATGGCGAGCAATCACTTCTGATTTCCAACTTCCCCCAGCCTACAATTAATCATGCTAGTTTAATCATGAGGACCTTAACTGTACATTATTTATTTTTCTCCGACCATTATCCTTCGTTTGTCACCTTGGATGAACTTGCTACCCCAGATCAGTGTTTGAAACTTACTCAATGTGAGCCCATAATATAGGATGCCCTTCCCATGTTCTCCCTTTCTGGCAAAGTTGTTTGACAGCATAGCTCAAAACCAGAAAAATACTGCTTATTATTTGTTATGCATTTGGTTTCTTATCTGCCCTTCACCATAAGGTCCCAGGGCAGGTTGCAGCCATTTAAAAATACAATTTTTAAAATAGCTTAAAGCAAACTTGATAATGAATGCCCAGCTGGTTCCTGACGGCTCTTACAAACTGCTTGTTTTACCTTTGCCTCTGAGTGTCTTTCTGCATTTACTGCCACAAACTGTTCTGCACCAATTATTTGGGAATGATGAAGGAATAGGGCTTAATCCTTGGGTACAAAATAGGAGAGCAGAGTTGGCAAGTGTATTGAAGGCAAGGGATTCAGGGGAATGGGAAGAATAAGAGAGGTTCAGTCATCCTGAGGCCACCTCCTGCCAGGCTTCAACATGTTGTAAAGTTGGAAGTTGATCTCCAGCCTGAAACCCCTGCAGAGCTTTTATTCACATGCTCACAGTATTTATTTTATTTAATACAGAGACTTCTAGTTAAAGCATTACATTTTATACATGGCTAGAGATAGTGTTCCAATAAGGGGCAAGGGCAAGTCCAAGGCTAGCTTCTCATTTAAACTTACAGAAAAGCTCCTTTCCCAGCTGTTTGAAGATCTGCCAGTAGTTTAATACACTGTTCCACAGAATCTACACACCATTTCATATGATAAACTGTAGATTTATATTGGAGCTTGTGAAACAATAATTCTCCAGTTACAACTTCAAAACTCAGTATTTCTATTAATTCAGGGCCAACCATTTGTTGGTTAGATTAAGCTTTGTTTACTCTTGAATTTTTAACACCTTCTTAACCTGCAGACCTGTTGCAAACTTTTTTTAAAAAAAAAATTAAATAAAACCATAGATTGTGTGATTGTTCTGGTGTGGCAGTACATTTATTGTTTTGATGTGTGGTAGTGATCTGTTGGATGCTCTTACACATTTGGAAAATGTCAAGAGCGTAACTCAAGGTTTTCCCAGTGGAGGTGGGCAGCAATCTTGACTGAGGTATTTAGAACTCTTCTTGACATGCTAATCCAGGGGTCAGCAACCTTTTTCATCCGTGGGCCGGTCCACGATCCCTCAGACCATGTGGTGGGCCAGACTATATTTTGAGGGGGGGGGAATGAACGAATTCCTATGCCCCACAAATAACCCAGAAATGCATTTTAAATCAGTGTTTTTCAACCTTTTTTGGGCAAAGGCACACTTGTTTCATGAAAAAAATCACGAGGCACACCACCATTAGAAAATGTTAAAAAAATTAACTCTGTGCCTATATTGACTATATATAAAGTAATTTTCCCACGGCACACCAGGCAACATCTCGCGGCACACTAGTGGTTGAAAAACACTGTTTTAAATAAAAGCACACATTCTACTCATGTAAAAACACGCTGATTCCCAGACCATCCGCGGGCCAGACTGAGAAGGCAATTGGGCCGTAACCGGCCCACGGGCCTTAGGTTGCCTACCCCTGTGCTAATCAACCCATAGTGGCTTAGAGCATCCAAATAGTTCTCCGTGTAACTGTGTTGTGAGAATTGGGAAGGCAAATCTCTTTACAGCCAATGGCTGTAACTTTTGGTCCCCCTGATGCTGTTGGACTTCCAACTCCCATTGGCTTCAACCAGAATGGCCAACATCCCATCAGGGATGATGGGAGTTGCATTTATATATTTGTGGAATTTGCATTCTGCCCTTTGACCCAAAGGTTCCCAGGGTGGTGCATAATACTATAATATCTAAATCCAGACAAAAATTAGTAAGAAAACAAACAATTACAAAAGCAAACAGAAAACACACACAAGCAGACAACCAAAATTGCAAACAATCCAGCAGCTGTATCTGGCGGGTCACAGGCTAGCCGCCCTCTCCTGAACGTTTGTTGCTTTGGCTAATAAGGCGAGTATGGGCAAGTTGCTTTGCCCACTTTGTAAAGAATGCTTCATAAATACTTGGCTGTGTGTATGTAGGTGAATGCGGGAATCCATTATGCATTTTATTCTGTTGACACAATGATAAATAATGACAGTTTATTTATACCCTGCTCTACTACTAAAAGTGCCAGTATAGACAGTGTTTGAGACCAGACTCACAGCACTAGTCATCTTAAGACAGCATGTAGGTGGCGATAGTTCAGGATCACTTTTATTTATTGTTTGAATCCACTTGAATCTGCAGGTGGCATGCATAACTAAAAATAGCTTTAAAAACAGTCAAAGACAACAAACAACTTAAAAGATAGGTTCTAAAACGATACACCCAGCTGGTAAAGCTTATTGAAACAAAAAGTGTCTTCAGTGGTTTCTGTAAAGTGCAAATAATGGTTGCCTGTTTTATTCCAACAGGGATACTGTCCCACAGAACAGGGGCAGCCACACTGACAAGTCTTACACCTCCAAGTATGGGTTTTATACTATTGACAGCACCCCTTTGTGCAGGGGTTGCCCATACTCGAAAAGCACGAGCTTTTCCCAGTCCTTTATGCACCATAGTTGGTTCCTGTTCTTTTTCTTCTATTTGTATTCCTTATTTTTTTAAAAAAAGTGTGTGTGCATGTGTGTGTGCACACATCCACTTTCATTTTATACCCTTCCCCAGAGAATACTTTCAGTCCTTTTTTTTTCAGTTGGCCTCCTTTTGTGAGTGTGTTAAATCTGCAGCCAGGTTCACCGTTAGCTCTGGGCAAATCACTGAGCTGTTATTAACCTGCTTCCATGGCAACTGCTGCTCACAAGCCTGAGGACAAAAAATTGTTTTTATTCTGAACTGCACAAAAGGTTCTAGTGATGCTTTAGACAAAATGGCCATTGAAAGTGAGTTGCATTGATGTGTGTGTCTGTACAATTTATATTAAACTACTTTACTCTGGTGTGTGAGGGTAGTATTGGACATGCCCAGCATACTTTCAAATTCTGTTCTTAACATCTTCCACCATATTTTGTAAGGGATGTTAAGGTTTTCCTCTTTTCAAAAAGCAGAATTTATATAAAGACCAGAGTAGTTCATCTCTCATTGACTCTGCTAGCTAATATGGCCATTCTTAAATGTTTCCTGTTTGTCCTCCTGTTGCCATTTAGTTGCTTCCACGCCAACATGAAAAATATTGTGTGGTTATGTTTGTTTCAGAATGAGACCAGCAGATAAACCACTTTTTAGCAAAAGATAACATCATATGTCATGAAATGCAGAGTTAAAAACATAACAAAACATCTATTTATCTAGAGTAGATGTGTTACTAGTTTAAGCACGCCACAAATATACTCTACAGAAAGTAAAGTTCAGGCAAGTCTTGATATTGTGCACAGAGGTATATACTGCATCAATGCATCATGGCTTCTGTCTTTTGGCTGTGAAAATTATGCACATCACCCATGAAAAGTGAACACATGCATGTACTCAAAGCTGTGTGTCACCAGTACTCCCAAGTTTCTTACAGGATAATATTAATAGCCTGAGGAAATAACAACCTGTTGAAAATCTCCCAGAGAACACCATTCAAGCTACTATGGCTGCTGAGACCGTTAGACCAACATTTCCCACAAAGATACCATTGAGAGTATCACCTCTAATGTTGCTATAGTCATAGTGCATCTAGCCATCAATCTCTGTCACTTCATAGTTATCCACAATTTCTTCAGGAGTAGTATTACTACCACCACCTTCAGAAGACCCGGGACCAACTTCTTGAAGCCCAACCACCTATCCCCTCCCTGCCCAATTTTAGAAATCAGGAAGGGCAAGGATTCAAGACACAGGTAGTTGATGGAAACTAACCTTTAACTACCTTGCCCATGATCTTTGGTTACACCAACTGAAGCTCCTCCGACATCACCAGACACCTCACCAGAATCACCTGCTCCAAGGATGGAATCCAAATCCTGGTTTATGCAAGCAATTTTAACTTCCTAATTCTTCACAAACATGTCACAGCAAGCTTTGGATGAGTCTACTGATGTGTCCTCAGTAATCTACAGCTTAATCTGGACAATGATACTTCCTTCTCACAAGCCTTGGGTGGACGCCTCCATCCAAGACCTGTTAGAACCAGACCCTGGGGGGAAACTTGAGCTACCAAGACAACACTAGTACAGGATCTCATACTGTCAGCCGCAACTCCAGGAGCTTATTAACACCCTCATTGTCCAATATAACATCTGCCAACATCTGTCGGTGTGCTCTTCTGCCTTCTACATGGAACCAGCAGGCCAGTCTCTGCAAAGCAACAAATGGACACAAATATATCATAAATGGCAACTACAAAAAGCCTGTGGGAGAACTTTTCTGCCTCTCAGGACACTCTGTAACTGGCCCTAATTAAACAAAGCAGCTTCAGTGGGAAACTCTAGTGTGCTGAATTACAATTTATGAGGCAATTCAGTTATGGCTTGAAGTAGGGCTTGAACTGTTTTATTGCAAATCATGTGTTAATTAGCTTATCAATGCCAGGATGTTTGTTATCACCATTGCTGTGATATAGTGCAACATAGTGTTAACTATTTTGTTTTCAAGCTAGCCTTCACAGTTCTTTATACACATCATTTTCCTCTGACATAAGGGGTGCTGGAGGAATCTGGGAGGTCTGTATCTTGAGCAAACTCACCTGGTCTTGCACCTTCAGAGGTTAATGTACAGACAGGTTGAGCTACTTCTTTGAACCCACCCACCCCAATGAAGTTCTGTGAGGTAGTTTGAGTCAGCTGCCTTGTACATTTTTTTCTTTTTCCCAACTGGTAATAGCTGCTTGGAGTTGCTAGGAGGTGTCTCCAGTCTGGTCCCTATGGTGCCTGTGAAGGCTTTAACTGGTGTCCTGGGACAGGTGCCCAAACTCTGAGTTTTCATTTAAAAAGAAAGAAAGAAAAAGTCTTGAGCCTTTCTGGAAAGCAAGTCATTTACCGGCATGTGAAATGATAGTGTAGTGGGGTTGCCTTCTATACTTTTTATGGTACTGTTGCTATTAGACTCTCTCTCTTCCCCCCCCTCTCTCTCTGTGTGTGTGTCTGTATGTGTGTAAAATCTGCACAATGGGTACCAGGACAAAGCTGACTTCCCACTGTAAGCATATGGTTGTCAGGGGTGACTGTCTCTCTAGTTTTGTGTTATGCCACCACATAACAGCTATTTTGTGACAGACACTCTTATTTTATTTATCTGTTTTAAAGCCCAAACAATATTTTACTTTTAAAAACATTTTTTCATACGAAAAAGCTACATAATAAACATCTTTCTTTTATACATTTGTATACCATACTTGAAACAGAGTGGACTGAGGACAGGAGACCCATGGAAAAGGGGAAAGGAATGGAACCTGACTGTTCCTTCCTCCTGTGACATCTCTCTCCCAGCGTGCATATATGCTTGCCAATTTAAGATGACACTTCAAGCATCTGAAGAAGCAGACCATGAAAACCTATGCCACAATACATTTGTTAGCTTTTTAAGGTGCTACGAGACTTCTTCTTTTTTAACTGCTGCATGGACTTTATTGCTCTATGGGTGTGCCCAACTATAATCATTTCTGTGTACAAAAACATCATGTAATGTTTGATTTTAGTGGGTAGCAAATAATATATACACCAGAGTTGTACTTATGAGTGCATCTCTTGCCTCCCCAGTTCTCCTTAAATTGGCTCGGATAAGCCAACTTTTAAAAAAATTAAATAAAATAGACTCAGGGTGGCACTTGGCTTATCCCAAGCCAATCTGCATTTAATCTGAGACTTTGGTACATGAAGCAGATTTCTCCCAATACTCTGATTCTCCAACCCCCCCCCCCACCACATAACACTACCTTTGTACACATCACTGCCCCCTCCCACCAATACCCATTCACATTGAGGCTGCTGGTCTGGCACAGAGAGGAATGTTTCTCTCTTGTCAGCACCTAGGACCCTGGTTGCCCTGAATTCCTGATGGGAGCTGGAGGCAAACACATAAGTGGAACAGTTAGTGCTTACCTTGCATTTGAAGCAACTGTTCCAAGCCACCATATTTCAAAATACAATGCTTGGGACTATGTATTCTGGCATCATCTCTAGTGAGAATAGCATAGCAGTTCTAGGAAAATAACTTGGTTAAGTGTTGTCTTGGGCAACTAGATACCGGTAGTTTATTAGTATGGCGATCAGCAAAATGGCTTCCTCTTCTCTTGAACAAATGAGTGACTGTGAGCATTTGGAGAAGCAGACTCGCAAGTTTTCCAAGTTCAAAGCCAATTCCTTTTATCTTAGGCTGTGTACTTTTTCAGCCACCGCTTGTTGTTAACAACAGTTCTAGAAACTCCAGTTCATAAGAACAGCAGGGTGGTTGAGGCACAGTCTGTGTCTTCTCAGAAAGCACCTGGGAGGTCAGATCATTTTAAACTTCCACCATGCCCAAATCTCCTTGTGCATGTGCAAAGCTAGCAGCTGAAAGTAGAATCTGAAACTGATTATTCACTACACTGCAGACTAGACTTAGCAGTTCTGTTGTTACTAATGAATATAAAACTATCCCCTAGAGGACATAGAAATATTTCCAGATACTGAGGACAAACAAAATATGCAAGTAAATCCAGAGGGTTTGCAGCACAGAATCTCCAGTGAAACAGTGTCCCATATGTAATTTAAGAAACTAAATGGGCTTTTGGGATATTTCTTTTCTACTCTCATGATACACTTGCATGCTTGCTGTATCAGTGTTGCTGTAGATTTTGCCATTTTTAACCATCTAAGACCAATATGAACTGTTTCTCCTCTTTTCTTTTTACCTCACCAGTATCTGAAACTCCTCTTCAAGCTATTTATTCTAATTTAGTTGCATCTGAAGTCTTGAAGGCGTATTCCTTCATTGGAGTAGTGTTGTGCTACGAAATTATTTCCCATGCTGGGTTTTGAATCAAGTGGCCAACCTGTGACACACACCCCGGGTTATTTTTTTGACACCAGCTCCCTTCAGCCTCAGCCAGAAGTCTGGTCAGGAATGGTGGAAACTGTAGTAACAAGAGCATCCTGAAGGGCCACCCATTTTCCCTAATCAGTCTTTTAGGCATTTACTAAAGTGGAAGGGCACCAGTAGTGCTTCTAAGCACGGCAGGTGTGTAGCATTTCATCTACCCTAGGCATGGAGAATCTGCTGCCCTCCAGATACAATTCCCAGTGGCCTGAGGTGATGAGAACTGTCATCCACAGATTCTCCATCCCTATGTCAATTAACAAGCTGGACTTCCGGCGGCGACGCAATCGCTGGGTGGTCGAGGGCTGCTTCGGGTCCGAAGCGCCCTGTCCATCCCGGGGGTTAGGAGCCCCGCTACCGCAAAGCGGGGCTCCGGTTGGGGTGCGGGAAGAGCGTCCCGCACCCTGGGCTCCCCGGCAGCGCCCGCGGAGGCTCCGAACCCTTCCCTCGCTCCCCCTGTAAAGGGGGAGTGGGGGTGAAGGGGCAACGGAGCCGGGCTTCGGGGACATGCCCCAACCGGGATGTAAATGCGGCGACAGAGCCCGCGGTGAGCGTCTAAGTTCTACCTTTGAAGAACGGAGCTAAAGGAACCCGGTGGTCGTGAGTAAAGAATCTGATTAGAAATCGTGTTTTTGGATCGATCCGGGGGGAAGGAGAAAGGCAGCCTGCCTCCCTCCCTTCGAGCTTAAGAAACTAACCAATTTGAGTGATTACTGCTACAGAACTGGTTACAAAGTATTTAAAATTGACACATGAGACTGGCAAACTCTTTTCTTCGGGAAGTTAACTAGAGGAAAATATCTCCATTTAATGTTGCGGTATTTGCGTTCCAGCTCAGGAAAATGGCGATGAACAAAGAGGCAGGAGTAGAAATATGACACCCACTTCCTCCTCCTCTGCCAGTATGCTGGGCTTCGTCCTTGAACTGGTATTGAACTCTGGACTAACGGATGAACAGAGACTCACTGCCTTGAAGGTGGAACTGCTTTGTAGAAAAGTCAAAGTATTGTGTGGGGGTCTGAAATGGAACCAATTGCCCACAGAGGAGGCTTTTAAAACTTTTGACACTTTGGAAGAATGCCTTGCCAAGGAGCTGAGAGGGTGGATGGAAAGATGGAGAGAAATGAGTGAGCTACTTCGGAGAAGAAATTCGCTTTTTGGGGGTGGCAGCCCCAAGGCGACGTCAAGATTTCTTATATCCAGTCCCCGAGGTGTGAGCTCGGGGGCCAGGGACAGAGAATTAAGGTATTTACAAGAAGAAAAGGAATGCTACAAAGAACCGAAGAAGCTGAGAGATGATGAGATGGACACCTCTGAACTCGTGGCAAGGAGAGGTTTGGACTGTGCCTGGATCTGTGGACGTTTGGAGAGGGAAGCTACATGGAAGTTCAGTGCTGATGCCACCAGGAGAAGAATAATGGACAGAGGGGGTGTGGGGTGAAGCATTAAGCAAAACTTAAAGTAGCCTGATATGGTAAATTGAAATCGGAGGGTGAATACTGTCAACAATATTTTGTTATATTTTTTATTTGAATATGATAGGAGATATTTCAAGTTTTTATGTTATTAGCAGTAGTCTTAAGGATAGAAGAGATAGATTTGATGCGAATGATTTGGGAAGATCTGTGAGGTGGAGTATAAGTAAAGTGAATTGAAGTGGATTAAGTTTATGGATTAAGAGGATTAAGATTAAGATGTAGACTAAGATAAGAAATCGATAAGAATAAATGAAGAAGAATTACGATGAGGTATTATTATGACGATGCATTCTCAGTAAAATGTTGAAGATATAAATTGAATGTAACTATACAATTGAATTTAAATTTTTTTTTTTCAGGAGAAATGGTTATAAAGTAGATTAAGGATACAAATTCGAAGGTGAAAAGGCAGGGGAAGTCAATGGCCAAGATATGGAAATAGAAATTTTTTTTTTCTAGAAAGATGCAATAAGAAAACTTGACATTGTTTGCATTTGTTTTATTTGTTTTGCATTTGTTTAATTGTAGGTGTGGGTGTGGGTATATGTTGTTATAGAAAAATGCCAATAAATTCTTATAAAAAAAAAAAAAAACAATTAACAAGCTTGGGATGTTCTGTATTTGAACATATCTGTATGTTCTTCCGAGAAAGCACAAACCTTTCAGCTGCGTTTATATAGAACCTTTTGAGTACATCACACACCAGTAAACTTTTTAACATCCATGTTGGGTGAACCAGTGTGCTGTCAAATGGGGCCTGAGGTTTTATAAAGCTACAGAGTGTGAGTGGATTACTTAAGGCTGTCAAATGATTTTGTGGCTCAGATGAGGATTTTTAACTACAGGAGAGGGCTTCTGGCTCCCATTGCCCTGCAGATGTCTGAAAGGACAATATAGTGCACTCAGTTTCAATTTTTGTTGTCTGTGCTTAAAATAGAAGTGTTAATTTGGTGTGTTGGTGGAGAACACACACTCTTTTCTAAAGCATCCTGCACAAGCTTGCTTCATCTGCAGCCTTTGATTTTCATAGACTCTGGGATGCTGCCACTCTTGTACTTTGAGGTGACAGACATAAAGAGGAAGGTCATCTGATGAAAGTAGGAAGTGTAACCCATTAGCTTTGAACAAGTAACTTTGCTAATTGTTCTTACTAGTTTTACCACACGAAGTCCAAATGATGATGTTCTCATAACTTGCTCTTGTACTTAAATAATGTTGCCTTTTCTTTTCTGCTTAGGTTGCTTTGAATGTTGTATTAAGTGCCTGGGAGGAGTTCCATATGCTTCCCTTGTGGCAACTATTCTCTGCTTCTCTGGAGTAGCATTGTTCTGCGGCTGTGGTCATGTGGCTCTCGCCGGGACCGTATCGATCCTCGAACAGCGTTTCTCCACAAATGTTACTGACCATGCTTTGTTATCTGAAGTGTAAGTACAAAACCACTTCTCTTACTCTATGAAGCAACTGCAGTGATAACTTTAATAATATCAGAGCTAGGAACATATGCGTGCATTCCAATTCAGCCTGCAAGGAGGAAAGAGTGGCTGGCAAAACTCAAAATTTGAAGTGAATTTGCCGAGTCCATCTCAAGCAAAACATCTTTTGGATTAGGGCTGTTTTTATACAGTATATGGTTGTGAAATTTGTTGGGTGGGTTGGGGAATTTGCAACACTTCCACCAGAAGACTGCTGCTGTTAGGGATTCAGCATATATTTCCCCCCCAAATGTCTTTTCTAGTTCAACAGAGAGAAGGAAAACAAGGGTAGCGATAAATCTCCCAAAGAGCATAGTTATTCAGCTCCATAGCAACTGAAGGCAAGAAAAAAACAGCTGTTGCCCAGGAGATGACAGACCACTAAAAATATACTGGAGAGGTACACAGGAAAGCAATACTGCTAAATCTAAGGATAAAATAATAAATGTTATCACTAATCGCTTGCAATTGAGGCAGTCATTGCATTTCTCTCACATGCCACATAACTTCATAGTAGATGCATAGTAGACGATGAATCTAATCTTCTGCCTCCCAGTGAAATAGGCTATATTGGTTTGTGTCTGAAGCATGCTAGTTTTCCTCAGTAGGATCTTCCAATGCTGAACTGTTCTTATGGTTAAATTTCCCCCTCAGTTATTAACCTCTCGTCTACATTATTTAAGCTTAAAACATGTTGCCTCTACTGTCCTTGGTGAACAGAGTTTGTCTTCCTTTTCACGTTCTAGATCTTTGAAAAAATTGTTAGTGGCCGTCATTTACGTCACTTCTATGGGACAGCACTGCATAATTCCTTTGGCATTATGATTTATCTTCTGGATGTGTAGTGGATCAACTAAAATTATTTTAATTGTGGTGCATAAAACTGAATCTGAAACTAACAAATATGGTTTACATACCTCTAGAAGTGCAAACAAATGCACTTTTGCATAGTGCCTTAGATGCAGGGTATTCTGACATTCTGTATGTGGAAAGGGAAACAAAACTAAACTATGGGATGCACTGATGACCAGAAACCAAATTTTGCAGCAAAGGGGGACAATGCAAATTACTCACAAACTGTGGCTACACATTACTTTTAATGGAAAAGATGGCTGGATCCATTACAAGAAAGAAATAACTGCACGTTAATTGCATAAATGAATGTTTACAGGTAGGTAGCCGTGTTGGTTTGCCATAGTCAAAACAAAATAATTTTTTTTTAAAAAAAATCCTTCCAGTAGCACCTTAGAGACCAACTAAGTTTGTTCTTGGTATGAACTTTCGTGTCGAAAGCTCACACCAAGAACAAACTTAGTTGGTCTTTAAGGTGCTACTGGAAGAATTTTTTTTGGGGGGGGGGACAAATGAATGGGTCTTCAGTAGAGCTAGAAGCTGCATTATATTGAGTGATGTGGGCAATGTACCCTACTGCTACTATGAGGAATTTATATTGTGTGGATGCAGTGCACACACTGACAAGACAAAATGAAAGGCCCTTCTTGTTGCTAGATGGCAGAGGTGTGTTGGTCTGGGTCTCCAGCCTTGCAGCAGTGCTCATTTTGTCTATTTTGAGTAGGAGCGGCACCCCTTTAAATGTTTTTCTTGCTGCTGAAACAAAGCAAGAACAAAGCTTCCTTCCCAGCAGAAGCCTGCTGTGGTTCCTTCTGGGATACAGTAAGAGATGTTCGCAGTAAGAAATACTCTATAGTGACTGGTGAGGGTAGGGCTTGAGGCTATTTAATTATGTGTAAGCATCAGATGCTGCAGCATTTTTTAAGTTACTGGTGGTGAACTTTGGCTGTGTAATAGCTGTATAAAGGTAAAGGGACCCCTGACCATTAGGTCCAGTCACGGACTCTGGGGTTGCAGCGCTCATCTCATTTTATTGGCTGAGGGAGCTGGCGTGCAGCTTCCGGGTCATTTGGCCAGCATGACTAAGCTGCTTCTGGCGAACCAGCGCAGCGCACGGAAACGCCTATTAACTTCCCACCGGAGTGGTACCTATTTATCTACTTGCACTTTGACGTGTTTTCGAACTGCTAGGTTGGCAGGAGCAGGGACAGAGCAACAGGAGCTCACCCCCTCGTGGGGATTCGAACCACTGACCTTCTGATCGACAAGCCCTAGGCTCTGTGGTTTAACCCAGTGTTTTTCAACCACTGTTCCGTGGCACACTAGTGTGCCGCGAGATGTTGCCTGGTGTGCCGTGGGAAAAATTGAAAAATTCAAGATAATTACTTTATATATAGTCAATATAGGCACAGAGTTAAATTTTTTAAACATTTTCTAATGGTGGTGTGCCTCGTGATTTTTTTCATGAAACAAGTGTGCCTTTGCCCAAAAAAGGTTGAAAAACACTGGTTTAACCCACAGCCCCGCCTGCGTCCCAATAGCTGTATAGAAGGGCAATAAATACTAAATGTTTTTATTTGAGGATTTGACTGACCAGTTCAGTTCATATGTGAAATTCAGCTTCTCCGCCTGCTCCAGTTCCCTTTATTCTTGACTATGATGAGGTAAAAAATCTACAACAGCTTAACCAGTTCCTGACAAGTCAGCATTAAAGAAGAGCAACTGGATCAGAATCTACCTGCAGACCAGCCTTGCTCAACCTGCTGCTCTCCATATGGTGAAGACAGTAATTCCTATCAGCCTCAACCACCAGCATGGACCAAGGTCAAATCTTGCAACCTGGTAGAAATTATGACCCAAACTACATTGGTTCTTTATGCAACTAGTATATGGTCTCACCTGTGATCTTACCACTAAGATGTTCGTTCTGTCCTTGTGCTCTCGGAAGATTATGAAATGAGACTTTATTTCAGTGACAAGAGTCTGATTGCCCTGTTTGTTTCCTTCTCAGAATAAAACTAATGCAGTATGTGATCTATGGCATTGCATCGTTTTTTTTCTTGTATGGAATTATCCTGTTGGCGGAGGGATTTTATACAACAAGTGCTGTGAAGGAGCTGCATGGTGAATTCAAGACAACCATCTGTGGCCGCTGCATCAGTGGAATGGTGAGCCCATTGCAGGAATATGGATTGCTACTACTCCAGTGGTCTATAGCATTATCTACAGTGTTGTTTGCACCAGCTCTTTATGCTCACCTTTGATAACAGAGAAAGCAGTGTCTTTTTAGGCTTTCAGAAAGCCCTAGCTAGAGATGCTAGCAATTGAACCTTAGTCATCCACATGAACAGCAGAGGCAATACGTCTCCCCTTAATGGTCACAAGAGAATTAGATATTAATTCTAGATTGTTTTCTTATCCCAAGTGAAATTGCCTGCTTTTTCTCTCTCAAATAGTACTTTATTGGAGAGAGGTATGAGGAAAAAATAATTCGGACACATTCCTCTTTTTTACCAAGTTTATTCTTCCAAGAAATTACAACTTTTAAGTGGACCACAGTTCTGTCAAAGTTATCATTAACACCATTTATAAAATTGCCCAGATTATATACTGTGTGTTTTTGTCCAGTGTTTGGCTTTTTGCAGCCAGGTTGTGCTTTTTTGGGGGGGGGGATTCTCTCCCCCTTAACTGAGAGCACTTCGTTTTTAACTTTATAGATTCCACGCCCCCCTGCCAAAATGTAATTAAGTTGACCCCATCTCTTGGTCCAATTTAGTTGGCTGAGGCATGATATTCTTTTCAGCTGGCTCACCTGAGACAACAGGCTGGCACTCCATGTTGTTAGAAGCTATGCCCTCTTATCCTAATTGCGTACAGCAGGAATTGGGGGGTACCCACAGATATTGTAAGGAAGTCACAGTTCCCAGTAATGAATTGCCACTCCAATGACAAAGAAAGCATCCCAGAATGACTACTGCTTGGAAAGTCAGGCTGTTTTTTATTTTGCTTACTTGAAACAAAACGTCAAGCTTTTAACATCGCAACACGGGCTATAAGGAAGGTATCTATGGAGTGAAAATCCCAGATCACATCAGACATGGAGACTGTGACATGCTCTTGGATTTTAAAATTAAGGAGTATGTGTACTGTAAATGAGATTAACCCTTGATTTCCTAAATTAATGAGAAAGGGGGTTTCTGTGTGAAATGTGTGCCTGTCTCCTCAGTTTGTTTTCCTGACCTACGTACTGGGGGTGGCCTGGCTTGGCGTCTTTGGCTTCTCAGCTGTGCCAGTCTTCATGTTCTATAACATATGGTCAACTTGCGAAGTCATCAGATCACTCCCAGCAAATATGACAGCTTCAGCAGACCAGATCTGTGTGGATATCAGGCAATACGGTACTTATTTTAATCCAGATTAAATGCTTTATCCTCTTTCCTTGTCCTATCTTCAACAGGTTTGTCTTAGCCTTATGAGATGAACCAAAAAGCAACCAAGTGTGGAGTCTCTGAACATGTCATTACTTTTTCAATTAATGCAGATTACACTGACCTCTTTCCAGATGCACCCAGTTTAACTGCATTTGGCAAGTCATTTATCTAAAGTGATTTTGTGCCTGTTATCCGCATTATGCTATCAGGCTTAATAATAAAACAATCAGCAAAATAAACTGCTTAAGCAAGCCTGAGCCCATCACCAAATAGTTTGAAAACCTACCATGCTAGTCTCCTGAATTTAGCTATATATCTGCATAGTCTTACTATTTCTGTAATAATGTGAATTGTGTATGTGCTTGTGCAAAGCAGTTTCATTTATCCTTTTGTTTTGGAATGGAAATACATTGTCAGAATGGTATGAGGAAGGAACAGGGGTTTAGATTTGTGCATCCAAGAATCACACATTATGGGACCAGATCTTTTTTGCCTGATTAACATAACACACACTAAGCAGGTGTTCCTATCATTAATGCTTATTTGGTGACAAATACTGTTTAGCCCCCACCCTCCCCTGGGACTGGGATTATTTGTGTGGGATTAGGAGTGAGGGACATGATCACCTCCAAAAAGGAAGGGCAATAGAACACAGGGCAGCTGAACACATAATAGAAGTTGAGTCAATTTACTTCTAGAGGTTCCATCCAGATTTCAGGTATTTTAAGGTTCCTAACATACTTTCTCTGATATTGGCTAAAGATGGGTGCAAATCTTTCAGAAAGGCCAGTGGAAATGAGAATGTGTGGGGAGGGCGCAGTAGTGGTGAGCCTGGGAAATAATGGGTTTTTATCCACTGCTAGTCCTTCTCAGAGTAAACCTATTGAAGTTAATGGACACAACTTACTTTCATCCAACTTAGTTGGATTCAACCCAATAGAACTACTTATAGAGATTCCAAGACCAAGTAGCTTTTCTCCTCTAGTCCTGCTGCTTCTGTGCTGCTGCGAGCTATGCCATGACTGTTGAGTTGGCATGCTGCCCAAACCTTGGCTCATAGTTTTTCTCACTCCACATGGCTTAGTGCTACACAGAAACTTATCCAGTGTTTTATAACTCTCATACACATACCTATTGCTGTATAGCCCTCCCCAAAAAAGTTCAAAGATGAATATATTTGATGAATATCTTCTATAGTGCAGTATGTTGAGGAACTTTGCTGTTACATGGTATACTTCCACCAGCAAGAAAATGGCCTGAAGATCAGTAATGAAGAACAGGAACAGAGGCTTTAATAAGGCAATGGGCAATGGAGGAAGAGAGTGGCTTGCAGACATAATTCTGAATGGTTCCTCTGCAATTGACCACAATTGCAATCTCAATCCACGAAGCTTAAGGCAGAGCCTGTAAAGATGCAAGCACCCTTTTCAGCAATCCCTTCACCCATTCAAGAGAGTCAGGAAGCACAGCATATGACAGTGATTAAAAAGAAGAAGAGTGTCCATAGTGACTAAAACAACCATTTGTCCGCCATATGGGAATCCTAGATCTGAGAACATCTCTTGGCAAGGAGAATCTCTCCTAGATGTAGAAAGGGAACACAGTTAAGTGATTTTGTACTTTCTGGTGCCAACTCCAGATTGAACTGGTCAATGTGTGGGTGCTTGTTAAAGGAACACAACTTGCATGTAGGTGGGGAAGGGAAATGGATTTCAGGAAGGGAGAATGACATCAGCTATCAGCTTTAACAATGGCTTTTTGATATTTTAACTTCAGGTATCATCCCTTGGAATGCTGTGCCTGGCAAGGCATGTGGGTCAGCCTTAGCAGATATGTGCAGCACCCCTGAGGTAAACAGGACTACGGCACCCGGTGCTTGTCTTGCATATCTTGATAACTGGGATATAAACAATTGGTCTGCTAAAACATTAATGTTCGTGCCATTTATTTATTTTTTTAAAAAATGTTTCTTAATCATGCAGAATGAATGATACAACATTATGAGGATATAGGTCTGCACTACTTGTTGCAAGGCTAAGCGGTTCTATGGATAGCCAGTTGAGAGATAATGGTATTTCTCCTCCCACCCCTTCAGTAGCTGAAATACATAGTGCTGAAAAATTATTTCATCAAGCGACATCAATTTTGCATAAAACACATCAATGTGGTAAACACTAAGATACAGTGTATAAATAAGTAATACCACCATCTTTTCTTAAATCAATGCTTAATTAATATACCATGCTTCCTTTGAATAAGGAACAACTGCAAAAATAGTGCCCTCCAAATACACAGTCTCCTATCTTTATTGCTAAGGCATCATGCTGACTGGGCTGTTGTGGTCCACAGCATCTCTCTCCTCCTAATCAGTTTGTCTAACTGCAACTGAGTCACAGTGAGAGGCAGTAACACACAGCTGCCATTTATAAAAGCACCTATTCCAGGCAGGTTGGGCAGGTTTGCCTTATTATGCTGCCTTCCATGCATGTGGGAAACAAGGACGTACACAGGTTTTTAAATGTGTGGAGCACCCCTCAGTTACAACAGTGGGCTAGAATAATGTTAATAGAGGTTGGAGTGGTGCTGATGGAACTGCCATGGTGGTGGCCCTAGTCTCAATCAGAGTAATAATTTTGGATTTGTTCATTCTTTTTCTCTTGGCTGGCATGGATAAAAATTGCCATGAACAAGCTGCACATGAGGCGATCAGCATCCAGTTACTGAGGCTAACATTTTTTTCAGTCACAATCAGAGAGATGAGTGCAAGTTTCCTGTATGCAGAATCTGATTCCCACTAGGCTTCTTCCATGCTGTCATGCTCATACCTGTGTTCACAGTTGTGTGAAGGAACCTGGCCTTTAGGTACAACTGGCAGTATTACATTGCAGCAACACTGGCACAGACTCCTTGTCTGAATAGCTTGAAGTGCCATAGGTTTTGACATTGAGTACTCACTACATCCCCTCAAAAATATTTGTTGGTGCAGTGGCTCATGGAATTGGACCTTCCTCCACACTAGGCAGCCTCCCGAGAGTTATATTTGTTAATGTGCCATGGAGCTCCTAGGACAATGATTTTCCTCTTTACTGTTATAGTTCTATTTGTCTTACCACCTGTTCATTGTGGCATGTGCTGGAGCTGGTGCTACTGTTATAGCCCTGGTGAGTACCATTATCCTCTCTCTCTCATAAATTAACCACGTATTCCCTTTTCAGATATAATCTTTAAAATATTGTTTAACTTAAACTAAGTAATAATTTTTGTGTTTGTTGGCACCTGATTGTAGTTTTCTCAGGATATTCCAAATAGCAGGCAAGTGCTTACATTTCCCAGTAAAGCTTTGCACCAAAGCAAGCTTTAAAATAGTTCTTTTGGTTTGGTTTTGTTTTTGCTATTCGTTTACCTCCATCCTGTTGCATGGCCAATTTATGGCATTTTTGGATATAGCTATTTTGCCATTAGTATATAGAACTACCCGGCATCAGGACACTTCAGAGGTTTCCTATCTTTGAAAATAGTTTTAATTAATACTCCTGTCTTTCCTTCCTTTAAGTCTTTTGGGGAGTATGAAAGGTACCTGTATGTACTGAAGCTAGTTAGTCTGATTAAAAACAAGACCCATTTATAGTCAATGAACTGCTGCAGCAACCTGCTTTCAATCTTCTGTTGCCAAATTCATTTAAAGTCATAATTTATCAATGTACTTCCCACTGAAACAACCAGGGACCCTTACATAGCTTAGGTAAAGCAGAGCTAGTCAGTTTTGCCATAGCTCTCATTGAAATCCGTGCCTGACACAGTATAAATTTTCATTCTAACACAAAGAACTGCCTAAAGGGCCAGTAGAAGTTGTTGTCTCTTATACGCTGTGTTTTGTTCTCTTCCACCAGCTGATCTACATGATGGCTACCACATATAACTATGCCGTTTTGAAGTTTAAGAGTCGGGAAGATTGCTGCACTAAATTCTAAATTGCATAAGCCCAGTAAAGAGCTGCACTGTGTAGCTTGAAAAACCACTGACACCCTAGACTAAAGAGTCTAGCTTTTTTGAAGTTTGTTACAGTAAATTGTAAATAGCTTCAGTAAGCATCTTTAAGCATTTTAGATTAATTCAAATTTATTTCTTGTATATGAATAATGATGTGGGTGAGAGCTGGTTATTTTCTATACTATGAGAGGATTGTTATTTTCAGTGATGTTGTAAATCATCCCTTTAAAGGAAGGAGGGCTTTCATTTAACATCAAGCTATATTTTTTCTAACTATCATCTCTGAAATAATTACTGGATCAATTAAGGGCCTGTAATAAGTTATTTTGTCTCTGCTGTTCACTAATCTGAAAAATAATAAAGCACCTGTTCTACAAATAGATGACACACAAGATACATGCTTGATTCTTGGTAACTGTCAGTGCCTACCTTTTAGATTGCTGTCAAAGCGCTCTTCTAAAGTGCCACACATTTGCCTCTCATTTTTACTGTATAACACCAGCCCTTTGGGTTTTTGCTGGTCAAATGTTTTGAGAGACAACTAATTAGGCTCACTGAAGAATACCCTTTTCATTAGTTGACATTTTCATTTCCCCCCAAAAACAAGAAACAAAAGCCATGCAGTTCTCTAGCAAAAGCATGGAAACGAGTTCATTCCACCTCACCCCTGGCCTATGAGAAATAGCCAATGCCACAAAAGTTGATGTTTTCTATGTGCTACTAACTTATTTGTCAGTGATCAGCTTCCAAAGTATAACCATGCAGCACGCAAAGCAAACCCTTTTATATAAGAAAGCTGCATTTTAGAAAAAAACTTTTTGCCCCAGTGAGTATGGCGGAACCCAACTTTTGTAAGAGGATTACTGTATAAAATTTCCACATTACAATTTTCCTTTACTCAAGAGGATGGGGGGGAAACAGGGAAAGGAAGAAATGATCACAGATTTATCTTGAGTTGCTCTTCTAGGCTTCAGCATGTAAACTTGCAATGTATTTTCAAAGCTTTTCCGTTTCTGTTGTTCTTTCGCATTAACTGCTTTTGTTCCTATTTCCTACTAACTTTTGCTAGTACCTACTTAGTAGAGTTAAGCATGCAAAATTCTAGAGATCTTTAGAAATAAGCCTCTTTGCCTTTTTAATATTTAATAATGTAGAATAACTTTTAAAAATTAATCTTACTAGCTGCCTGCTTTGCCTCTTGACATGCTCACTAGCCATCATGCTCACCCTTCTCTTCCAGATACACTTCCTCATGATACTGTCCTCTAACTGGGCCTACTTAAAGGATGCGAGCAAAATGCAGGCTTACCAGGATATCAAAGCAAAAGAAGAACAGGAGCTTCAGGATATCCAGTCTCGGTCCAAAGAGCAACTCAATTCTTACACATAAATGTTTGCCAGAAGAATTTTGTAGCTCTGACAAATCATCAAGCGGCTGCTCTGCAGAACAGATGCATGTCCAAGCAAATGCAGAAGTATAAAAACTTCACATTCATGCTCCTGGGCCATGATCATAGGGAAAATTTGCAGTGGATATCCTCCATTCCTTTAGCACTGCGATGGGGGGTGGGGAGGGAGGGGAGAGAGGTTGTCTCTAGGCCACTTTAGAAAAACATGTTACCAAGTCAAGGATCTTTATGGATATTTCTTGGCAATTATAAAAGAATTACTGAAGGAACATGCTCCTTTCAAAACAGGCTACCACAGTTGGTATCCAGCCCTGCAATGACTAAAAGATTTTAAAGGCTGTATATAATTACACAGATGTAAGTAACTAAGATTCTAGTATGACTAGATAGCTATTCCCTTTCTTCTGAATACTGATAGTTGTGCTTATTTGATACGGTTTCAGGAAGTTACAAATAATCTTTTTCAGTCTCTGTCAAAATTAAAACTGGATTTTTTGGACTAAATGCCAGAAGTGTTATTTTCTGAGCCACTCCCTTTTCATTGATGCTGTAATGAGCCACTGTTGTTCTACTGCACTTACCAGAGTAAGCTGGGTGCTGTTGCCCAGTTTGTTTTCTTTTAATTTTATACCGTTTGATGGAATGTAGACAAACCCTTGGATCAGGATAATGATCTCCTTCTCAGAAAATAAATGTCAGCTTTGCCTTAATATTTATTTTCTATAAATGTCTGAAGCATTTATATAGCAGTGGGAGATCATTATCATGTATTTTATCAAAGCAGAAAGTGTTACCTAGTTGAAATTATACTGATATAATTGTTTCAAGTGAGCAGATAACAATTTGTAGAACTTAAAAACCCATAGCCATACAGAGCACAGGTCAACCACATGTCTCAATTTTGGTGCTCAGCACGTTTATAGACAGTGCTTATTTGTTTTCTCTTTTAAGAAATTTGGTGTTCAGTAAAATATTGGGTGCCATTTTAAAAGTGTTTCCCACAAAATCTGCCTTCTAACATTTTCAGAAACATTGAGTGCTAGCTTGAGTACTAGTGATGGTATCTTTGGTGTGCTTTTTTTTTAAAAAAAATAAATGTTGGAGAAACTAAGTACATCAGTGAATTTTAAATCAGTAGAAAAGTCAAGTCACACATCCATGTTAATGTGTGGTTTGATTAGTTTTGAACGTTTGCTGAATATTAACATGCTCCTGTAGATCATACAGAAGTGTATAAAGATAAAGGAAGCACATGTTTCTTTAGAAAGTTTTTAAAGGAAAAAATATTAATGTGGAAAAAACTTCAGGTATTACCTTGCATTTGAGTTTGTTACATGCCTAATCTGACTTTCTTTTTAAAGAGGCAAAATCTATATAGAGCAGATAAAAAATAGCTTAGTGTTTGTTTTTACCTGTTGCATGAAGGAAACAAATTTCTACAGCAATGCAGGTGATGTTCTTACTAGTCCAGTGTTTGCATAAAGGTAATGGACAGTGTCTTAAAGCCTAATTCTTTTCTAATTCTATGTAGCTATTTACTGGGAGTTTTTTGAAGTTTTGTTTAAGTAGTCTAATATTTTTTATGTAAAGAGCATTAAATTTTGCTATGTATAAATTTTTGTAACCTAACCGTGAATCAATATTTTCTATCAGTGCCAAGGGCTTCCTGTAGTTATATCCAAGTGTTACAATAAATATTTGTAGATAATAGAACCAATATTTGTGTATGCTTATTTTAAGAAAGTTTTGAAACAGTTGTAGCAGTATAGACAGCCATCCCAAAGCTAGTGTTTGGGTGAGACATAATTGGAAGTTTTAGCATCTATTGAAAAATATGGCAACCATGGACATAGGAAGATAGACCTTTCCCTGCATCTTATCAAGGTGTGTGTGTGTGTGTGTACACACACACAATAAGCTATCACATGTGATATTCTGCAGTGCTAGGGTGCCTCTGGACTGAGTCTGACTTTCAAAAAGTGTGCACATTATTCGATATATGGATTTGCCACTATCAGTTTACCTTTGGGGCAAAAAACAACAATATTGTATTTCACAGTTCAGGTTTGATACGGTTTGACATAAACATAAATTTGTTAGTTTCTGTCTCTTAAGAAATGAGAGCAGTCAAATTAGCAAACACAGATATGCAAAAGTGTTTTGAAAGATGCTCATCTGCAAGGGCCTGTTCTCAGTAACTAATTTTGAAACAGAGTACTATTTGCTCAACTTTTGTCTTAGGAGAACTGCTGCTTAAGGCATGCCTGGCATCTCTCATAAGCTCACTGTAAAAGTTTCCCATCTATAGTGTGTTTCATTATTTTAGTGCAGCGTGGTCAAACTACATGAAGCCAGGATATATTTCAACTTTCAAAATCTCTGGCATTTCAACAAATCAGGTGCCATCGATTCATCTGTACCAGCATTTCCCACTAATTACAAAGCTTGAGTGAACTCTTGCTGATGCCCTAGTTTGTTTTTAAAGAATAGCTAAAGGATGTGCAGCAGCAGGAAATTCTAGAGTCACTATTCAATAAAGTCAAAAGCTTCTTAAGCACATTACCCCAAAAGTTAAATGCCTAAACATTGTTTTCATTCTAGAGCTTTGAGCTATGCTTATATAGACAAGCTGGTCAATCATCTGTAAAGTCTGTAATATAAACTCTGGAAGAAAATATTTCAAATAGATTTAAACACAGAATTTTCTATGACTGCTGCTTTATTTTTTAAAAATATTCATTTGTTAAACAAGGTAAACCAACCTGATTTGATTGTTTCCCCCACTGCCTCTATAAAAAGCTATCTTTATTGTACTGGCATATTATAAACATGTAAAATTGGTTGTTCAGGTAGGAAGCAATTCTCTGAAACATTGTTTCTGTAGCACTGATAGGAACTTTGTGCCAACAAACAGCAATGTTTCACTTTTAGTATGTTCTTCTTGAATTATGCAGATGGCAATATTCCAGCGTTCAGAATCTCACCCTAGTTTGTGGTGCTTCCTCTGATGAAAAAGAAGTCCACTTCTCTGGTCAGGTAGCCCCTTGCTAATCGATATTCACCAGAAATCATCATCAGGCTCTCCATGAAGAGTGGCTGCAGCACTAAAGCTGGAACACAGATAATAATGAATTTTGAAACAGTCTAATACACTTCCTTCTTAGGATTCTCATCTACCCTTCCCTCACACAGCATACACATCAAATCATAAGTCCCCCAATCATCTAGAGCAGGTTTTTTTTAGGGGGGAGGGATAATTTGGACATTTATAGGGATGTGGTGAAATCTTCTTCCCCAATGTCTGCTATCACAAACAATCTATAAATAGAGACCTGCTCAAATAAACTTAGTATGAAATCCATTCTTTTGACATTTGCTTTAAAACTCTAACAAATCTTAATTCAACTGCAATACAGTAAAAATTACCAGACAAGTGTAATTAGTATGCAATTAAAACTGTTTAATGGAAAGGATCTGTTTTAACACAAAAAGGCCCCACTTGATACAAAAGCAAAAATAAATAAAAATGAACCATACACGTCAAGCACTAGAAAGATACATACCTGTCCTCCTTTCCACTGCCTGAGAGTTTCTCAGACACTACTTCAGTTTCTTTCTTGAAGTCCTAATAGAGAAAAGAAAGTTGTTACTGGTTGCTTTTGTGTGGTCTCCACACTCCAAAGCTACTCAAAAAAACAGGAATATGATTAGGTACTTAAAATTACCCTAAGTGCTATGCAGAGAGTAGATAAGACAGGTCACTGCCATGATGCATTATCATCTAACAGGTACAATGCAAACGGGAGAGGGAATGAAGGCAAACACACACATTCATGTTCTAGCTTGTACATGGCAAGGTGGAATGGCTGCTGGAGTGGGGCATCTCTAGGACTGAAGGTGCTAAATGGCAGTTGGTGTTTTCTCTCTGCCTTCAACCAGTTGCAACAGCCACTGATAGAGACACAATCTTATTGACTGTAATGGGGTTTTTTGGTCTTTATTTAAAAAATAGCATGCTTATGTCTGAACAGCTTTGTAATGGAATTTGTTAATTTTAGTTTGGCATATTTCACGTGTCCTGTTATTGGCTTTCTACCATAGTATGACCTTTTCCAGACAAAATTTTGTGGTCTCCATAGGTCTGCGGGTAATCTTAAACCTGTATGTTTAAACTGTTTAAAACCAGAATGTACACACTTAAGTATTTGCCCACTATTTTTTCTAGTATCATTGCCAAATTCAAATGATCTTGTATTTGTCAAAAGTGATCAGTGAATAAAAGATTAAGAAAGTAGTTTGATGCAAGAATTTGTATGTTACAAGACCAAGCAGAGATCACTACTGCAGCGTGATGGAATTACAGTGGTTATCACTGTGTATTACCAATTCAAAATGACTAACAAAGATCAACAGTAGAACAGATGTGGGGAACCTCCAACTGTTACTGTACTACAAATACCTATTGTTCCTGACCACAGACCAGGAATTGGGAGTTCAACGGCATCTGGAGGGCCACAGGTAAGCCACCCACACAATAGCAAATGATAGCACTCTCCAGTGATTAGTTCAGTTTGCTTATAGCATTAAGTCCTAGATATTGTGATGCACAGAGAGGATCTAACATTCTACTGTTCCTTTTTGAATTTGATATCACGCAGCAAAAAAGAGTAGATATAAACAGCAATAATATAAACAGTTTTGCCAAACTGAACTCAAGTGTGGCTACTAGAAATTTATTGTATATGCATGAAGCATGACTCATTAAGCCAAAAAGCTGTAATCAAGGAAGTATGATGGTTTGGAATCCATCCTTTTAAGCTAATCATTAATTCAGCTGAAGATGGTTAATTCTGAATAACAGCAAAGCAAGCTGCAGAAGAATCAGCTCAACTGCAAATATCCACAAGGTTCGCAACAACAATCAAGTACATTAGGAAATTTTTGTTGGTTATTAACCGAAGTAATTTGGCAATACACTGAGTATTAAATGACCTCAAGTGGGGGAAACATAAGGTAGACTTTAAATCCCAAGTTTCTGTTACAACAAAAGCTAGACCTCAACATTTTAAATTAATTAGATCTTTTTCTACTCTTTAGTTGGTCGTGTACATGCTATCTTGCATGCTTGCTTGTCCAGTGTGAAAAAGACAAAGCAACTACTGTACTGAGATTGTGTGATAGAATACACCCTCCATCTTTGTTCTTGGAGTACGCAGAGTTCCAAAACTAATACATCTCAGGCGCATTAAACCACCATCTTGCTGACGCTAAGCACATCTGGTTCGGACCAGAACCTAGATGGGAGACCTCCTATTAACCACATGTATACCACCTTGGGGTCCCTAATGGAAGAAAGCCAGGGCATTAGATGTAAGAATAATGGACATCACCTCATTTGCAAACTCCTGCTTCTGATTCTGCTGTATTATTTTCATGTATTTTTCCAGTGGATTAGGAACAGCATCACCACCATGCTCTTCAGACTTTGAGATAATCGTTTCCAAATCTGCCACATCTTCATGCTTTTTCTCGGTTTCCACTGACACTTGCATACACTTTTATGAAACCAAAGAATGAACGCCATAAAACATTTTAAAAGAGAAGAAAGGAATGCTCTACTTAAATGTGGCCCACTGGTAACATAATCCTACCTACACTCAGCATCCTATACTTTTATAAGGATCTTAAAGGACTATATAAAAGAAACAGCACAAAATTAGTTGCAGCAAATTGCCTGCAATAATTATGTCTCTTCACACACAAGTTAAATCCTCACAGTAATAAATAGATGGCTTACTTCAACCAGAACTAAACTACATTTGATTATCAAATCCCCCATTTTACAGAAGCGCAACTGGTCTCAACCAGAAGTTCTACATTTGATGTTGCGATCCTATGCTATAGAGAACATTCTTCTAGAAGATTCAGCAGGCACCCTTGCTATTGACTTTCAGGTGTCTCTTGAAGGCCTTTTATTAATGTTGATAGCCCACTGTAGCAGCTTATTTTTTGATTGCCAGTGACCTTAACCATTATTTGTATTTTGCTTTCTCAAATGGTGTTTTGTCTTTAATGTTATACACAGGCCTAATATTTTATATGGTGGTTTATAAATACTTGCATAAAAATGTAAAACAGCTAAATGCAAAGTACTGTTAAAAAGTCAGTTCTCCAAGAGAATGTTTGTACTGGTCCCTCTTTCCCCAGAACATAATACTAAAAACAACTGATGCAGTTTACTTTCCATCTTTGGTGGTGTCAGATTAATGTGCCATATCTTGGTTTTATCACAGAAATGGTAAGAAATGCTGACCACTTAGTTCCTCATGAGGAAGTCCACTGGATGGGAAGGACTCCAGCCTGCCATTAGTAGTAGCAGGGCTGCAGCCTCCTATCATCAGAGTACCCCAAGACAGCATACTCTCAGAAGTGATCATTTATTTAAAAAAAATACTATTATGCACAAAGAGCTTCAAAAATAGCTGCTCTATAAACCATCTCCTTCTTCCAAAAGGAAATATTCAAAGGTTGTCCAATTTGGTTTTTTGTAAAAAAAAAAACCTTCCTTTTCCCAGTACTGAGGCACTATGAATAATACAACATAATAAATTTGATTTCTGTTCAACCAGGGTGAGTGGGATATAGTGGGGATAAAACAGAGCAGGGGAAAACCCAATTTAATGCAGTGTTACAGCAGCTTACTCATATCCCTGGCAAATCAATATGGTGGGTAAAATGGCAGGTGGCGAATAGCTTCTGATCTATCAATGTCCACCGGAAGGAAAACATGAGGGAACCCAAGTTCTGCAGAAATTCTATCAGCACACTACAGGCAACAGCCACTCCACAAAACTGCCTCTGAGAATCTGTTGTCTATACAGGCAGCGCCCCCCCCCCCCGTTTATACCCCCATTCCGCCCTTTAAGTGATGTCTTTATGACGTTTCCAGGTCACTTTGGGTTCGGCGTGATGTGCGTATACAAGATCAAACACATACTGAACGCACGTAAATGGGGGGCTGCCTGTATCTACAGTCCTAGTCCAGAAAAAAGAAAGTACTCTTTACTTTATAATAACTATTTTAAATCATCAAGACGCTGAAATGCATTACCAATTCTTCATTTGTTTTTTCCAGTTCTCCTTGCTCTCTTTCCAAAGTGTCCTGCCTCTCTTGCTGCCTTTTTGCTTCCCTCTCTTCCCATTTTTGCTGCTGCTGCTGCTGCTCCTCCTCCTCCTCTTCTTCCTCCTCCTCCTCCTCCTGTTCTTCAGGATGCCTTTGTTTCTCCAGGGCTGTTATTTCTGCTCCACCTAATGCATAGAGGGCAATATTAAGCAAAGAAAGAGTTTTGCATTCTGAAGCATTAAATCAAACACAGTTAAAGTATATGGATGCATATTATTCCAAACAGATAGGTGCTTAACAGTGCATAGAAAAGACTAATAATCCGGAGAAGCAGAATATGCCATGTCCTGCACAAACTGTATTCAGCTTCCTTTGCCTCCATTTACAGTATATTGGTGATTTTCCAACTCTATGGCTGCCCAATAAACTCTCTACATAAGACTGTGCAAGATCACTAAGCTACAGAAAACCTAGCTGTGCCTAGTCATCATGATGGTGCAGTAGGGTACAGAAATATATTAATAGTTAGGGTACATTTTGTTGAAATGTCACAAAACAAAATAAAAATTCAAGTACAGCAATTTCAGCTGTCTAACAGAAATAGCAGGCTTGAGAAGAGGACTGCTGCAGGGCTCCCTGTCACAAATATTACCCTTTCAGCTGCCCCAATATGCAAACAAGAAACATGTTAACTTCATAGGGATTCCAGAGGGCAAATGTTGAGAGAAACGGAAGCTCTATCTTTCCATACAAATTGTTGAAAGTGGTGCACTATGCAGGGAGAATAGTTACTTTCAAACTCACTCCCCACCCATCTCGAGTTCCCCTAGGTTCCTTTGTTAAGCTCTCTACCCTTGTTGCTTTATCTTCAAATGTCTAACATAACTGTGTGCCTTCCTGTTACAGGTATGGAGAAACTTAAAAAATATGTTCTTAAAGTTGACTGAAGCAGCTCTAAACTGAAATATATCATGAAGATATTCTGTTATGGACAGTAGTCAGTTTAAAACAATACCATTTACTGTATTTCAGACAAGATGCTGCAAAAGCTTCAGTTTCCATATACTTCGATAAACAAGCCATCTAAAATGGCTATTCACACTTGTTTGAGCTGAAAACTCACTTATGTCCTGCTGTGAAGTGCCCGCTGCTGGCACAGTAGCTGGAACATGGCTTCCACTAACAATGTGAGATGGATGTGACGCATCGCTTTCGAGCTGTTCTGGAATGTCCTCTTGATCTAGAGGAGAAGTAGGAACAATGCCCTCATTATTCTGCAATTATCAAAGCAGGGCAAAGAAATGGACACAGTGTGGGAATGACTGAGTTCAGAATGCATAAGTGTAAGCCATTAATTAAGTGCTCTTCTTGGCCAAGCCAACCATTACCCTAAGAATGAAGAAACTTCAAATGGGCTGTTTTAATCAGAATCATGGGACTGTCTGGCTTGGAAACTAGTTCTTACAATATGTTTCCTAAGCAAAGAGTCAAAACAGCTTCAACTCAATGTGGACTTTGTAGGATTAAAATCCACCAGTGAGACACAAGAATGAATGCAAAATATGGAGGGCCTGGTTGCATTTGAGTCACTTCCATAAAACAAAACTTTCAAGTTTCCTATAGTTTTGCCTCTTCTCAGGCTGGAGTTTATTGGTGTTTGGTAGGGCCTGCAAGCATCATGTCCCTCTCCAGTTGTTTCAACTCCTCTATCACCATACATAAACATCACTAACAGGTTCTGTCAGAAAGCAGCAGTCTGTTATCTTTTAATATCAGGTTTTTCATTATTGTTATATAATCTTGTTTTTATAAGGAACAGCAACATCTGAAGGGCCACAACTGTCATCACCCCTAACCAATGGCCACGTAGGCAGTGACTTATGGGAGTTACAGTCCAACACCATCTGAAGTGTCAAAGGTTCTCCATCCCTGATACAGGTTATATAAAAATATAACCTGGCTAATTTATAGGCTCAATATCCAGACGACTGGTCTGAGGTGCATGCCACACATTTTTTTTATATACCATGCCCACCCACCTCCTCAGCCAAGTCTCTGCTGCCAGTGATAATGTACCGGTATACATATGTACACATGTGCCCATCCATACTTTCATATCCATCTACAAACACTAAGAGAATCAACACAAGGAACTGTGTGATAGCAGTACAAGCCAATAAGTTATAATTGCATTTTTTTTGGCACAGCTTTAATTTGCACTCCCTCAATAATTCTGTCCAACCCAAATTATAGTTTGTATATCCAGTGCTGTAACCCTCTCTTTCATGCACTTACTGGTTTTCCCTGTGCATTATCCAATTCCAACATTTTTCACTTTCATTAAATCTCATAATTTTACATCACATCTTCTAAGTTTTAAACCAGAGCTTTCCAAACTTTTCATGTTGGTGACACACTTTTTAGACATGCATCATTTCGCAACACAGTAATTCAGTTTTACTAGCAAGCTGGAGGTTAAAGTAATCCCTTTCCGGCCCCAGGAGGAGTGCAAGGAGCATATGCACGACACAACTACACACTGCAGCCAATGCACTAATGTGTCACGACACACAGTTTGGAAAGCTCAGTTTTAAACTATCTCTAGTTTTTCATTTCCAGGTTGTGGCAAACATCAGATATATTAACTAAAATGTCTATCAGAAGAGTGCCAGTGTTTCCCAAAGCTCTGACTTTATACTTTGCCTATGCCAGCAGATCTGAAAAGACCTCACCAATATAACCTGTACAGCTTCGGCATATTTTGCTTTTGTACTAATGTGGGTTCCCAAGACCAATGTGTAGGTCATACAATGTCCAATACCATTCCCACTAACATTTACACACATACATACACAAGGATTAGGCTAGGCTTCAATTCTGTGCATTTTATATGTTAAGACCATTACACAGTTGCCCGGTAAAACGGGTGGCTTAAAACAAGTTGAGAGGTTATGAAAAGCCAAAAACAAAAACAAAACCCAAGAGTCATACTTAAGAGATTTCTGGCTTTTAAAAAAAGGTGGCTCCCAGATATAAAATTTCTGCATTGCTTCTTTCTGAAAAACATAGTAAAAACTTACATTTACTGGCAGACTCATCATTTCCAAGGTCAGAGTTGTCATTTCCAAGGTCTTTATACAGGAGCTTCTCAGGTTTTGCAGAGTCACTAACACCTTGAGTTTCACCTTGCTCCTGATGAAGACTAGAAGGAAGGAAGGAGATGGAGAAAAGTGATTACATTTAGTTTAGAAAAGCTTCTAAAACGTAAAGTTAATAGTCCTGTGTCACATCTGCAGAGCAAATCATGGGCATAACATACAAAGACATGAACGTTAGTTACCAGAAAGGTTTCTCAAAGCTCTTTGTTTTGCTCTTGCAGGAGGCGCCTTTATGCACAGTTTTCCCTATGTCAGCATCAACCATCAGAAAACTGAGTTAAGGTTGTATGGAGGGGGAAAAACCATAGTGAGGTTCCTTTCTGCAGTCTGGATGACAGCTTCCATGATGTCCAAGTGTTCTAATAATTCAGATTTCAGTCATAATATCCAATATCTAAACTCATGATCTCGTATTTCACAATAGCAAGGTTGCCTCATCATTTTATCAACTTGCATACCACTGTACAGTACTCTCTACCTTCTTCCTGATGCACTATTACCAAACACACTAACACTTACGGGATACAGCTCTCAAAGTGGAACAACATGGTCAGGATATGGACCCACAAAAGTTAGGCAACCTCTACTCACTCACCACTACCCCCGAGACTGCATGTTAGAGGTCCACTACTATCTCCATCTCTATTTGAATGCAAGGGCAGCCTTCAGCAGCAAAAAAAAAAGAAAAAGAAAAAGAAAAACCAGCTCGTGTAAGGGATTAGGAAATGTTTGCTATATCTCCATATTTCTGTAATGTATTAAAAATGCAGTACACAAAAAGATACTGTAACTACTAAAGTGCCTGAGGATAAACCATGCTCTTGGAAGAACGTTTGATTACGGATATCAACAGGTAACACGCAAATATGGGACATAACATAGCTGAAGATCTTTCGCCACTATATAAACATTACCTTAGTTTTTGTTTGCAGGAGGCTGGGGAAGAAGAAACTGATATATCAGAAGCATGTTCAGGAGATGAAAGGTTGCCTGTTCTTTGAATGGGGGAGAGAGGTTGGTCTGCATTCTGATGAGGGGCAGCAAAAGATGAGGCAACTGTATCTGCAGAATAGAAGGCAACAACGTATTACTGTGCAATTGTATCTGAACAGCTACTGTAAGCAACAAAACACTTGATACCAGTAATACGCATTGGAAATCGTTCCTGGAAAACCACAGAATACTTTAAGGAGGGGTAAAAACACAGGAACATTGGAAAGCTTTGGGTGCTTAAAAGATAGGCTTGATACTCTCTAAAACTGGTTTTCAGATTAGAAAAAAATTGGTTCATTGTGGGGGAAAATACAAAAGAATTTTTTCTGCACAGTACTTCTCACCTAAGTTTATCTCCATGTTTTGATTAAATAGGAGCAAGAGAGTGTTTAATCAGAGTATACTGTGTGTGTGTGTGTGTACATACGTACACACACACAAAGACTACAGAGTCAGCAAATAAAAGACTAACAGTTTCAATGATAAATTAAAGGGGGTTAGATGAAAAACAGCATTTCCATGTTTGCAGCAAGTAGAAATGGACCAAGGGAAGGAACCATCACGGCAGAAAACTCTTAATATAAGTAGCTCTTGATACCCATACAAAGCAACAACTTCACTCATAATTCATGAATATCAAATTGCTTACCTTCAGAAAGCAGCTTGCTACTAATATTTCTCTTTGCTTTGGAAACAGGAGTAGAAGACAGACGTCTAGAAGTAGACTTCTTCCGTGGAGGGGTTAGATGATCTTTCATGTGATCCCCATTTCCTGGTGTCCATCTATAGCTTTTACTTTTTTGGCAGTGAAAGGGTAATTCTTGGGGATATAGATCATCCTGTGCAAACCAAAGTCTTTGGCGAGATGCCATGGTAAAGTTACTTGCCATAGGTGAAGAGAATGTGGTTTTTGCTGGGCCAGCTGTGGTTTGAATGGCTCTGTATTGGTAATTCCTGTAGGCCTCTTCTAAATACTCAGCTTCTCTCTCCAATTCTTTTATTCTAGCCTTTGTATTAGCTACAAATTCTAAATCAGAATCTTGTGAAGTGTTAGATTTCAAAAGGTGGTGATGATGTCTGGGGCTTGTACCATTTCCCATTCCAATAGTATCAGCCATTGGCCGTGTTTTCAGGAAAGCACCATCTATATAAATATCAGGAGGTACAGTCTTGTCATCAAACAAGTCAATGACAGAACGATCAACCAAAGAGGGCTTTGGATTCCGATACACTTCATTCTCTAACGCTACAGGCAAGAATTTAATAGAGAAAAAGAAAACAATTTAAGACAAATTTTGATTTGGTCATTATATATTTAGCATGCAAAACTGAAAACTGAACTTACCTTACATTTTAATATAGTTATTCTATACACAAATCCAACATGCTTTAATATAGCAAAAAAAATTCAAATTTATTTCTGGTTTTTAAAGTTAGTATGATCAAACAAAATGAACAGAAAATATTCAAATTAAGCTGAAAGGAGCCACAAAAGAAGAGAGTTAGATTCAAAGAGCTGCCTATACCAGCAGAAGGCAGTTACACACACAAGAATAAAATGTTTAAAATCAAATGTAGAAGCATAATGAAAGTATTTGCCTAGTCATTTCAAGATTTGAGGTGGATTATGAGGTCTCTTAAAGCTATAATAAGGTACCCAAGGTGGGGGGGGGGACCAAATACACAGAAAGCCACATTTAAATTGGATTTAACTCAATTTCAGAAACTGATTTCAAACAAAGAATGTTGTAACAGAAAGGAATGAATGGGGGCAAATAAGAAAATCTGAGATGGGAGCAATAAAATATAGTTATGGAAGGTTTCTGGCTAAAAATTGCAGAAACTCTTTTGGTTTCTTGGCTCTGATTAAGGAACCTTTAGACCATGAAATTGTAAGTCATAAAAAACTGTTATTCTTTAAGATGCCACAAGAATCTTTACTGATTCTTTTCTGAACGGTCGGATATTGTCTACATATGGTCAAGATCTTTCTCCATAATAAAAAATGTTTTAAATTTAAAAATTCACAATATCAAATACCAGACTTTTACAAAAAAAAATCAATACATGCCATTTGTCATGTGTATTATTTCAATCTGCTCCAATACTTAAATAAAACTGCTCTAAATAAAGCCTGATCTTATTCTGAGTTAGCCCAAAAGTGGAGAGGATTTTTCAAACCTGTCTGCGTCTGTTTCAGTTGTAACTTAAGGTCTTCCATTTGTGCATTTAACTTCCCGATAGTATTTTCACATTCCGACAACTGAGTCTTCAGCTGTACACAATGTTCAATCTAAAAAGATTTCAGAGACAAAATGCCTTACTAATTCAAGAGCATTCTTACACACTGAAGCAACTAATCCATATAGTTACAAATGAGCAATCAGCCCCCCAGGTCTCAAGTGAATGGACTGGTGGAAGGGAGGCAGAGAGAAACAGATATTTTGATTTTGAGAGCACCAGTTCCTCATCTAGAGAAATGAAGAATATGAATGTAGAGTCTACATTTGGCCTTTGTTTGGGAGAATTTAGTTGTCTAATTCCTAAAGTATATTATTAGCACAGTAAGCATTTACAACACTAACAATTTACTTAGTGTTATGCAAAGAGTTCTCAATTCAGCAGCAAATACAAGTGTAGAGGGTGTGCACTGCTTTTGCAGAATCAGACTGTATTTTTTAACATTGGTTTTAGACTTTAATAATTTGGAGTGAGGAAAATGTGGTTGATGAATTTATGCTGATTCTATTTTGTTAAAAAAAAGTATTTTAAATAAACACTATCTTTGACAAAGGTCTTTAGAAGAACGAGCGTAAACAACAAAATGGTAGTTTACCTCATTTTGTAACTGTTTTTCCAAGAGTTGCTTATGAGTGTCACATTCTTCACCTTCAAGCTTCCTAGCATGTTTTGCTCTTTTCAGCTCTGCCTCAAGGACCAAATATTCAGCTGATGGACGACTCAACTCTAAAGATAGTAGGATTGGGGGTGGAGGGTGGGATAAAGTTAAAATCTAACCTTGCCAGGAAACACTGCATCTGATGAACAGATACGCTGTAGCAGACCTTCCAACTATACTCTTTAGTGTTCTGTGCTAGGATTCAAATGGTTTAACTCCTGGAAAGCCTTGGATGCAGGCAGTCACTGAACATCCTTCTTAGCATTAACAAAAGATTAATAAGGTTCCATCCAATAATCAGAAAAGCATGGATGTGGGTTTTACACAAACCCACATGGATACTGAGGACAGCACAGCACAACAAACCAAGGAGAGGAGCAAACAGTGGACTGCAGACAGGCCTTATCCTATTGGTTAATCTCCTTCAAAAACTTGAGTCATTGTTCTGTGTTTTTGGCTATCTTAGCCTCTGGGGCATCTAAACGCTCGAGTACATAATATACACATTGACATACACAACTTATAATAAGGGCATATAACCAAGCCAGTTGAGGTCCCTCTATATCTGAGGTCATCTTTTTAGCTCCTTGCTCGAATCACAGTCATTTGTATATAATCAGCAAAGCACATAGGCTTTAGCCTTTGGCTAGCTACTACAGATTTTATATCTTGTGCAACACCATTTTAAAGAAAGCCCATTGATGTCATTGTCACTATTCAATAGGTGCCAGTGACAGTCTTGCAAAGAGATAGGTGCAGATAAGTAGTTTTGGATGGGTTACTTCCTGAAGCACTATGAAAACCATGAAAAACCCATTTAGTTATGATAAAAATACAAAAGAAAAACAAATAACAAAGAGAAAGAGCAGACATGCTATTACATTTCTAAAATGTATTTTCTTTGAAAATCTCGCTGATAATTTTTTTCAAAGAATATTAGATTCACACTAACTGTCTCGAAGTTCCAAGTTTTCATTGTGCGCCTCTCCCAACTGTTGTTTGAGTAGCTTATTCTGCACCTGAAGTTCCATTTTCTCTTCTTTTAGTGTTGGATAATCTGAGACTTCTTCCAGTTTTTTTGTCATCAACTGATTTTGCTTGCTTAATAATAAAACTTGAGCCTTGACTGAATCTAGTTCCAGCTGGAAATAAATACCATATTAGGGGGGGGGGGGAAGTTAGTAGACCTCTTCCAGGATATAACTGGATAATTTATTCATCAGAATTATAAAAGTAGTAAAAATATATTGCTAAAACAGACATTTTAAATTCAACTACCTCAAGCTCTTTTGAATGTGATACAGCATGTTCGAATTCCTGCTTTTTTGAATTAAGAGAAATGGTCTCTTCATGCAAAAGCACAGCTTTATCTGGTGAAAAACAGGGAAGTTTTATATTAGACATATTTAATTAAATAAAAGTCAAACATTTGTTTTTGAGTGGTAGGTTTTTAAAATACAGAGGTAGATATAAAAACACCTTTAATTCTTTTCTCATCTTCAGTAATTTTCTTGGTTCTAGCGATATATTCCTCATTTAGTTCAAGCTGATACCTAGGAATAAAAAGTATTGCAAAATGTTGACAATTTATTGAAGACTTTTAATTGATTAAGCATTGTCAGCTTCAATTCCATGTGTCTTTATAGCTAAAGTCATAGTAGCTTTATCCTGGATAACTAACCATGTTCAACCTTCAGAAACAAATCAGAGGGAGAAACCATATATAACATTATAGTCCTAAACACAATTGACAGCTAGTTGAATCCAAGTAGATGAACTCAATTGAAACTTGCTTAAAACTGCACCCTTAGTTTCTTTTTGTTCAAATTTGGCCCAGGAGGAAAGAGGCCACTATATATGTGTACCCTGGCCAGCAGCATTTCCTTCAATCATGACATCCCTACAAAATTTAATCCGAGTTTAAATATTTGAGCATCTCCTGATTAAATATTAAATATTTGAGCATCTCCTAATTAAAATCTAAATCCCTAAAACAGCAACTGCTAGCCTTTTTAAGGCAGAGGATCACATTGCCCTTTGGTCAGCACTCCAGGGACTGAAGCACAGAAGTGGGCATGGGCAATGTGTAAAGTACTGTACTTTTCTGTGTAGAAGACTAGGTTTCTCTCTCTAAAATTCATGCTAAAAAGTGGGGGTTGTCTTATACAAGGGAAGTGCATAGGTTGTGTGTTTGATTGGTTTCTGCCATGGCTATCAGCTATTGTGCGTGTTATTGGTGTCAATGGGTGGTGTTTATTGGCCGATGCTGTGGCAATTGGGCAGGCGATCGGCAGCTTCTGCCGATGAGAGAACAGAGGAGATTTTGTGGCACGTGCGGGTGAGCAATTTTCGGCATTCCCCCCCTAACCCAAAACAGGGGGGTTTATACATATGGGCATCTTACACACGGAAAAGTACAGTACAAAAAAATATAGGGGAGAAAATACAACCTGTGGGCTAGTCACTCCTGCCTTAGTAGAGTTTCAGGTCATTGCAAGAGGATGAACAAGAAACCTCTATAGGCTTACTGCTTCCATTACTCTCCTCTTGTCCATAGGGCAAATGCTCCAAATTACATCTCTTCCCATCACACTGACAGACACATCCCTAGTGTATGAAAATGCTCCAATAAAGTTTCACTTATTAGTATATTCTGTTTGTCTTTACTATGTGACTACTTTTCTATGCGCATCATATGCATTCACTGAATGAGACAGGCAAATTAATTACTTTAGGAGTTCGTTCTTTAGCTTCTGGTCGTAAGTCTCTTCAATGTTCTTCACAGTTACCTCTCGATGACGAAGTGCATCTTCTACAGTTTTATTTTTTGATTCTTGAAGGTTTTGAGCTCTGAAGCAAAGAAATAAAATGCACAACAATCCTAACAGAACAAATGAGGTGACAGAAGCATCAGAAACATGATGGGGAACTTATCATTACAGTGGAACTCACAACAAAATGCTGCAAAATGTGCCTAGGAGTTGGGGAGTTGGGGGGGGGGGAATGCTGAGGTAAGAAGCAAATGGATATTGGGTGGACAAGTGGAGTCCCCCCAAACCCCAGACGACCCCTGAGCGGAATAATGACACAAGACAACATGTTATGGGATTAAAATTCCCCACAACTTTATTAAGATTCAGATGTAGGGAGACCTTGGCTCAGGCATTGGGCATTTTTCCTACCCAGCCCCCAGCCGGGGATCTGGGCAACGTCAGGGTTATCGAGAATGTGTGGGGATTGGGCTGGCTCTGGAGAACATATGTTCAAGCAGATAGCACGCCCCCCATTTGCCGCCACTGGTGGGGGAGAGCAATGACAACTTCTCGGCGTATGGCCAAAGCTTCCCCCAATACCCCTTTAACAGGGAACCCTGTTATCACCACCACACTGGGGGCGTGGACTCACCGCCCCATGCCCCCCCCCATTTAGGAAGATGACTAAAGGATTCCGCCCAAGGCCTGAAACCACCAAAGTTGTGACGAATTGCTACGGGAAAGGTGAAACCTGCCAATGCAGGGAAATTCCTTGCCGGCCCTTCAACAGCGGCCTTGACATAGCAGCACCTGCGTACCTGTGAAGAAGAGGTTAACCTGCAAAATAAGCGTTAATTGAGGGAGTGGAGGGTGGGAGAAGCTCTGGAGCTGACTGCTGCTTCCCAGGTAAGCTACACCCTCTATTGTGTGGGCTGGGTAGTCCCTCCCCTTACCTGGCCAATCCCTTAGCAACGCCTCCCCCAGGCGGGATTGGACGGTTAACTGGGGTAGGCGGAGACCCCAGGTATCCCTTCTGGGGGAGGGCGCAGCCAGCCAAACTTCCAGCTGTCACCCAGGAATTCAGGGTGCTGTGTGCAACCGAGCAAACGTCGCCCCCCCCATTTGATGTGGGGAGCGGTCATTCTGCCACCCCATTAGAGTTCTTTTTTTAAAGTTCTCTCTTTTTTGTACTCCTGCAACCCTTGAGATTTTCACCAAGCTTCCTACCATCTCCCTCATATGTGGATGCAGCCATCTTAAGTACCCACACATGAAGAACTAAGTTTGCTATTTGATTTGTTATTAGGGTGTTTTTACTTGGTAGGTTTAAAGTGACTCAGATGACAATGTGTCTTCAGACCCCCACATTTCCCATAATTATATTACTGTACAAAGCAATGGCTAATCATATGGACAAAAGTTTCATATTCAAATGTTCCCTTCTGTAACTACACTTCCCTTATAATCAGTTGTTTAGAGCAAGAATAGCAGTAAAGCTGGTTGTTAGTTTCTTCAAATACCCCTGTCCATCCAAACCCTTCCACCCACACTGTGCTTTGCAAAGCCACTTTTAACAGCACCGATGCTACCTCCCATAGCCAATCCCAAACTTATAATCATTTTAATCTCCTTCCCACATGGCATTGTTCCCCACCCTAAATTTCTTCATTATGTCAAAACAAAACAAAAAACAACCTGAGAGCTTAAACTACCCTGCCATACAACTCTCCAGGGTCACTATTACCCATTCCGGTTTGACTGCAAATGCTGGCAAAGTACAAGTTCCACACTCCTTGACACCTGCACTGCATGAGCACAGAGACCTGTATTAAAGCATACTGCAGAAATCACTGGTATGTCAGATAGTTTACAGCATTGCTACCAAGCCCTGACAGATTTAAATGTGGGCTGTGTTAAAGATTAGGCCTTAAATCTGACAACCCTACTGTTGAACATATACTACTGATTTCAGGAAATCTTGAACAACACTGGCTCACGAACTAATTATTTAGGACTGCAAATGCTGAAAGTAAAGGAATTACAAGGGAGGATGAAGCTTATTCCTCTATTTCAAAGGTTTACCAGCTCCCTCTTCTGGGTAATCAGAGGGATTTTCACCTATCATTAAACTGAAGGGGAGGGAACGGGAATTAAAAAGAGACAAACTTAAACTGCCTAATCAGTTAATTATGGATTCCTGAGCAACTATGCTTAAATATTATTTACATACTTATTTGATAGAAAACTTCTAAGCAGTTCACAAACCCGTATTCTCCTAAATATACATCAGGACTAATGGCAAAACATCAACATACACTGTTGTCAGTATCTAGGTGGTTTAATTTTAAAAAATCATGATTTCAAAACACACTGTCAAAGCAATGCCAACTTTTCGATGAAACACCATACTGCTTCTAGAGATGTAACATTTACATTTAATGAAATAAGAGTAAATGAAGCTTCATACTAACTGTAGCATTTAGAAGGACAAAAAAAATATGGGAGGTTTTCCCAACTAAAGTTATATGAATGTTTAGCAACTCACAATTCAAAAGCTTCTATTCTCTGCTTCAGTTCTGCCTCTCGGGATCTTACTGTTTCAATATCTTTCAGCAGGCTTTGCCTTTGCAGATAAATTTCCCTTGCATCAATCTATTGGAAAAAACATATCTGAATTATATGCAGCCCAAAATGTAGCAACAGCAGCATATTCTATATGAGATTTAGAAGGCTGTATTCACAACTAGCATTCTATTGTTAACTGGTTGCTGGAACTGCCTGCACTTCATTATGCAGTTTGCTGATAAAACTAGTTACTACTAGAAGACTTAGCAGTAGTTACAACTAGTTAAACAGGTGCTGTATTTTTTGATCCATAAGATGCACTTTTTCCCTCCTAAAAAGGAAGGGGGGAAGTCTGTGTGTCTTATGAAGCGAAGGTGGGGGCACCAGGGCCTTAAAAGGCTCCTTTTGGGCCACTAGTCCCATCTCCTCTGTCGCCACCACCCACCGCCTCCCGCTGAACGCGGCGAGAGGCGGGGTAGCAGAACCAGCAGCCCGAAAGGAGCCCTTCCGGGCCACTGGTTACGCTGCCGCCCGCTGAACGCGACAAGAGGTGGCAGGGGCATGACCAGAGGCCCGAAAGAAGCCCTTCCGGGCCGCTGGTCAGGCTGCCGCAGCTGCCCCCCACTTAACGTGCCAAGAGGTGGCGGGGGGCATGACCAGTGGCCCAAAAGGAGCCCTTCCGGGCCGCTGGTTCCGCCGCGGACACCGCTCACCACCGCCCCCCGCGTTCAGTGGTAGCGGTGTGACCAGCGGCCTGGAAGGGCTCCTTCCGGGCTGCTGGTCCCGCCCCCTGCCACATTCAGCGAGAGGCGGGGCGGCGTCAGTGGCTCTCCTCCGGCTTTAAAGCCAGCTGGGGAGATGGGGACGATGCTAGGTCCGCCCCTTCTCCGCAGCTGGCTTTAAATCAAGAGGGGGGGAGAACTGCTAGCGCCGCACACTCCCCCCGCTTGCTTTAAAGCCAGCGTCAAAGGGGCAGGGGAGGAATGAGGAACGTCCCCACCCCCCACCCCTTTGCCGCTGGCGGCTGCGGAGGAGGGACGTGCAGCCCAAAAGCTGCTTTTTCCTCCTCCGCAGCCATTGCCAGTTTTGAGTTAGAATATCCCCCCCCCCCCCCCGTTTTCCTCCTTCAAAAACAAGGAGCGCCTTATGGTCCGGTGCACCTTACGGTCCGAAAAATACAGTATCTTATGAGTTATGGGAAGAGTTCCAGGATTTTTCTTCTTTTTTTTTAAGTGGCTAGCAGTGCGAAGGGAATAAGACACAAATATTAGGGCATGAAAGATGCATTTCCACTTTTTGAAATACAACATCCCACACCATAACTTATGCAGCGCATTTTAATAGCAGGTGGTCACATTTTTCAGCACAAATTGCAGATTAGGAACAAACCACAATGGAAGATATATACAAGTAACTTGCAAGCAAAATACATACAGTCACTCCCAATAATTTCCCAGTATGGCACTTGATATTGGATAAAACCTCCCAACTCCTCCATTCAATTTGTTCAAATTTTTCAAACATTACCTCTTGCTGCTTCTGAAGCCTCTCAATAGCATTTCTTTCTCGAGAACTCAGAGCCTCTGACTTGGCTCTGTGAACTTTTTCAAATTCTCTACGAAGCTCTGAAATCTCTTTCTGGGATTGTGCTCTCTCGTCCATCTTAATTTTGGCTATTTCAACCTCTTTGAAGTGTTGCAACTGTGAAATTCAAAATAAAATTATAAGTGTCAACTGTCACATCAAAATACTAGATCACAGCTAGATGGCTAATTCTTGTGACTAGCAAATCCCTCCTGTGTAAGAATGTAATAAAGTACCATGGTAAATCCACTGCTCTACAACTAATCAGATCTCCCAATTTTCCTTTTCCTAAAAGCAACTGTTGGGTGAACAGGCATTTGCAGCACGCACTGATGCATGCAAGGGGAAAGGATTGAGCCACATTATAGCCCTGATCCAAGTCGCTTCCTATAGTTTTTAAAGACAAAGTGATCAATTCACAGATCTCCTGTTTAATGTAACTTTGGCCGTTAAGTGAGCAAGCAATTGAGACAGAGCATTTAGTTGATCCTGAAAATAATCCCTATGATTACTCCTACGAAGCATAATGTAAACAGCCATGTCTTGCTCAATAAATGTTCGTCCTCTGCTTTTCCTTCACGTATTTTGTGTACTCTGAGAAAAGGTAAATTGTTGTACTGACACAAGCATCAAAATGCAAATTTTCATGTGCCTATAAGACTGACAAAACATCATTGCCTCTCCTCCCATTTCTCTTCACCTTCTGAGACATTTCCTCTTGAAGCTGCTGTTCTACTTCTTTTCTATATTCAGCAAGTTTTACTTCAAACGACTCAGATTTGTGGCACTGAGGATACATGTCTGCAAACTGTTCATCAATCAGTTGAAGTTTCTCGGCTATGAGAAAATATACAAAAGGCATTGTTCCATTATATGTGATCATACTAAACAAAAGAAATTTAAACTGTTGACATTTTTATAGGGGCCAGCTCTCCTACTTCATTTTATTATGCTATGATGCCAATGATGATTTATATTTATTGGCTGCTTTGCTCATGGAAATGACTCAAAGTAACATACAAACATAATAAGAAATACTAAAACCAGTTACAATAAACACCACCAATAACTCTCCCCATCCCAAATCACACATCTATAGAAATAAGAGACATGTCTTACAGATTCTGCCCCCCGCTCTAAAGAGCCCACGAATATTTTAAAAATCTTCAAATTAATGACCTAAAGCTTAGGTTAAAAGGAAGTCTTTGCCTGGTGTCTAACAGATAAATATAGCACCAGACAAAAGGCCCTTTAGAGAGCATTCCACAAGCAGGAAGTAACCACTGAAAAGTGGCAGAGGGCACTCAACAGTGACTGACTGTCAACAGCCTGCACCATTCACATATTACACAAATTAGCCACGGCCTCAAAAGAAGCATCAGTCATATGAGTCGGAAAATCCCCAAGAGCTACCTGGAAGCCATCAGCCTCCAAGGGTAGGCCAACCTAACAGGTCCCCTGCCTCTGCTTGAGGGGGGGAAGGGTCTGAAAGCATAAAGCTATGACTAACTTCTACTAAAAAGAGCACCAAGGAATAAATGAAAGAGAGAAAACAATATAGAAATAAATCAGGTATCTAGCAGCCTGAAACTATGCTCCAGCTTAAATAGATGCCACTTTTGGCATCTGTATATATAGACTGCATCTGTATCCCATCCTAACTTCCATTCTATGAATAGATTGCTTGGGCTAGTATTGCATTTGTGTTCCATCTGTTCATCTGAAATATGTTTTCTGTCCTATGCAGTGTTTTGGAGTATATTTCCCACAACCATAGAGAGAATTCCTGGCCTGCAGGCGCAGGAAGTAAAAGAGGATGATGTGACTGGTATATGCACTAGTATACTTTTCAACCCTGCAAGATTTTTTTTTTTAGGGGGGGGGGCATAATTCTACTATTTTTGTTCTACACTTCTGCAGCTGGCTAGGTGTAGCAAATTCATAGGACCAGTCTAGTACATACCTATGTAATCACATACCTATCTTTCCAGAGAACTCTCTGTAGAGAAGACACCATTTTCAATGTTTCTGTTTTCTCTCAAAGCACAAAACTCACAACCATATTGTGTTGAAATGTGAACCCATAATCATGTTTTGATCCACATTTAGAAATTGCAACATATAAATATGTGCAACTCCTTCTTAGCTAAAACTTTCCCAACTTTTTTGAAGGATATGCTTTTTAAAGGTAACAAGTTGCACATATACTCGTTAGTAAAGAGTTATGTCAGAAGCAGTATGAAAGAAAGGATACAGAACAGATGCTACAGCATTCTCTTTCTTAAGGCTGAATATATAAATAGCTAAGAAAGTCTGAGGATAAAGCAACTACGGTAACTCCACTTACCAAGAGATTCTTTACCAGGTGTGGGACTGGTCTGAGTTTCTGTGTTGCAAATCTGCTTATGCAGGCTATGGTCTATCAGTTCAGTTAATATCTGTACAAGAAAGCCTTAGAGATACACCATTAATCACACATCTCTTCTCCAACAAATGACAAGTTTCAAACTCAAGAAGGAATAAATATCATTTTGCAACAGTAAAAGAGTATCAATGAATGGAAGTTGAACAATTCTAAAGAAAAAAAGCTGTCCCTCTTATTTTTAAAATTTCTTCAAAAAGAGCCTATGGTAGCAAATAATATATAAAAATGTTTTTTTTAAAAAAAAAAAAAAACATCTGAAACATTTCAAAACAGGTAAAACATTTTTAACACATAACATGTACATATGGTTTCCAACACCCATATTATGGGGAAGTTGTTTGAGAGTGTGCTGGCTGCCCAGTTCCAGGTACTCCTGGAGAAAGCAGATTATCTAGACCCATTTCAGTCTGGGTTAAGGCCTGGTAATGAGACTCCATTAGTCTTGATCACCCTGGATGCTCTTTATCAGGAGAGAGATAGGGGAGTGTAACCCTCTTACTCTATCACTCAGCTGCTTTTGATACTATCAACACTGCTTTCCTGCGGGTTTGGCCTTGTGAGTTGGGAGCAGGGGACACTCTTCTGCAGTGTTACCACTATTTGTGGGGCTGGTTCCACAGATAGCATTAGGTAACAGCTTGTTGGCTGTTGGGAATGGTCATTAAGGGAGTGCTTATTTCTCTGTAACATCTGAATCAGGAGCTGTGCAGATTCAGAATCAGTGACTGAGAGTAATGGTGGACTAGATGCGGGCCAATAAACAGAGACCCAGCAAGATGGAGGCCTTGTGAGTAGGTGATCCCCAGGTTCAGGAATTAGGCAATTTGCCTGGTCTGGATAAGGTTGCACTTGCTCTGAAGGAGCTGTTTCATACATTGGGGTGCTTCAGAATCCATCATTAACAATGGAGGCTCATGTGCCTCCAGGGGAAATGAATGTCTTCTACCAGCTTCAGTAGATATGCCAGCTGCAGCCATTCCTAGAGACAGTCTTGCTGCAGTAACCATAGCTGTCAACTTTTTCCTTTTTTTAAGGGAAATTCCCTTATTCTGAATAGGATTCCTTGCAAGAAAAGGGAAAAGTTGACAGCTATGGCAGTATCCCAGGCACTGGTAACCTCAATACTCTACTAATGCAATGTGTTCTACATGGGGCTGCCATAATATTGGTCTAGAAGCTGTGCAGAATGAAGCAGTTAGGTTACTAATTGATATGCATGGGTGCAGACATCTAACACCATTTTTAAAGGAACTGCCCTGGCTGCTAATTTGCTACTGCAGCAAGTTTTGGGTATTAACCTATAAGGCCCTAAACAATTTGGGACCAGGTTATTAAAGTGATCATATTCACCTACGCAAATCTGCCCATTCCCTAACATCACCTACAGAGGCCCTCATGGATAAGCCACAGCCAGAAGACATCCACTTGGATTACCCAGGAAGAGGGCCTTCCCTGGCTGTGTCTACTCTCCCAAATTGTCATCCCTAGAAATAGGCATGTGCCAACAATGAGGCAACTCCAGCACATGCTGAAAACCTTTTTGTTTAGCAAGGTTTGTGATGGCTACAGATGCTAATTTTTCTTGTATTTGTATTATATTTTGATATTGCTGCACACAGGCTTCAAGTGGCCACAAAATGTGCAGTATTTTTGTTTTTCTGTTTAAATATTTATGTATGCTATCCAAAGTTGCTGTTCAAACTCCTCTCTTCCAAACAGCAACTTGCCTCTTCAGCAGTAATAATAATAATAATAATTTATTTGTACCCCGCCCATCTGGCTGGGTCTCCCCAGCCACTCTGGGTGGCTTCCATCAAATATTAAAATACATTTAAAATAGGATCTGCTTATGTGAAAATGTCAAAGAAACCACTGGTCACTTATTTGGATGTCAAATGTTTCCATCTGTTTTTAACTGCTGTATTTTTATTATTAACATTAAAAAAATTAAACCACCCTGGAGGTTTTTAGTTAAACCCAGTTTTAAGTTAACTGTTATTTAAACAATTAATTAAATTGTTTAAACACGTGTGCATAATTTTAAACACACGGTATCTTTGGACTGTGGCTTACAATCTTAACTTACTTAGAATATATGTACATTATAGCTGTACCTTTTGTATTCTCTTTTTCTGAAGCTGAAATCTGAAAAAAAAAATGATTTAGTCAATTTATACCACAGTCCTGAGCTCCAGCTGAAGAGCTGCAAAGTAGCTGCCACATCCCAAGCCCTGCCACTCCCACTGGCCAGGGCAAAAGCTATGGGGCGTATCCTTCCCCCTTTTTTGCTGTGTGAATTCCAGACACATGCACCAGAGGGGTCTGAGGATCAGGTGGCATCCCACAATGCTCCCTTTGGAGCTTTTCTGCAGGCTTCTGCCAGTGAGAGAACAGCCACTAATAGTTTCCCACTCCACAGAGTGCAGTAGGGCCTTCGCAACAGTACAGCAAAGGGTCTCTACCACCTTATCCTAACCCTCTTCCACAGCACAGGTGGAGGATTTTGATTTCATTCTTATTTACCCAATGCTTAACAAAAAATAAGATTGCCAGAAATAAGATTATTTTACCAGTGCTTTGTAAAGATCAGTCTTTGGATTGATCCTTATCAGCTGTAGTAAATCTTGCATGGTGAGCGCCTTTATAAGGAGATAAAGAAGCCGGATAACTCTCAATTAGACATTTGACAATCCATATTGTCCAAAAAAAAAAAGTTAAACAACTAGGCCAACAAAATCAAAATGAGAGAATGATTGGGATGTCACATATACCTTCAGTTTGTATCAAGGCCAATTATTGCATGCCATCATACACACTTTTGCAGTCAAACACACAGGCACTCAGTAGTTAACACATTTTCACAATGATTCGCATTGAGTCTTACAATCACTCACACTCTTGCATACACAAACACACAGTAGTTCACATATACACAATGTCTCACCTTCAGAGGCTCAGAAACAGTCACTCAGTCATGCATTAACAAAGTCATTCCTAGACTTTACCATAACATATCTGACTGCTTTTAAGCTGGCTCATCAAACTGTAAGTAACTTTGCAATGAGAAACTTTCATTCTGAAGTTGTTTCTTCTCTGTACTTTAGATGTTTTGTGGGACCATTTGACCTTCAGTAGGCATTAGAAAGAAGACCCTACATCAGGCATTCCTAAACTCGGCCCTCCAGATTTTTTGGGGCTACAACTCCCATCATCCCTAGCTAACAGGACCAGTGGTCAGGGATGATGGGAATTGCAGTCCCAAAACATCTGGAGGGCCGAGTTTGGGGATGCCTGCCCTACATAGATGAACCCAATCCTGCTGTACATACCCATAATGTCTTCTTCCTGAGATTTCCAATGCCTAATTAAAGGCCTGATCCTGGCAGAAACAGATCCTTCTGTCCCCTGCTGCTGGCAAGCAAACAGGCTTTCCTACACCCACTTTTGGACTGTTTGTAGTTACATATAAAATGTACACACACACACTATTATGCTTCTGGGGTGTTGTTGTTATAAATTGTTTGAGAATTCTAGGGGGTCAACGTGTGCATGGCCCAGTGTGTGGGTGTTCACGTGCACACACACACACGCACACACACTTTGCACATATTATTCATTTTATTGGTTATTATAGAGGACTGGTGTTCAGTAAGATAGCTGGGATCCACTACTGGGCCACACTTACTTACTTACTTATTTACTTAGTAAAAAATGACAAATGCATTTTTGGACTACAGATGGTCTAGATAGGTTGATAGACAAAGTAATAACTGCACTGGATAAACAGGACTTCATTTATGTACTGAGCATAATTTCACACATCCTTCAAAAGAAGGTACTTACCTTATCCTTTTCTAATCCACTTTCTGGATAGAAGACAGACAGTGAATATTCATAGCCACATCTACGCAGGTGATCTGCCACCAGACTGTTAGAAGCACCAATTAACAATGAACTGCATTCACTAGAAACAGCTTGTGGCTGAATTTTTCCACTTAAAATGGGATTCATTAGATCATGTATGAGCTGGTTTCGAAGCTGTGTCTGGCACAAAGAAAAATGTGTATTATTGTTATCTGGGATTTCTAGAAGAAAAAGTGAAAAAGAAACATTAAATAAACTGAAAAAAGTTTAAGACTTTGATATGTTAAATGTACTGAAACCTTGTGTTACACTGGTATGTATAATGCTTTACACATTAAACAATCAGGCAATACATCAAGAGAAAATCTGGCAGCAATATTTCTTTTAATATATCTCATAATTTCATGGCTTATATACATACACCTTTGCTCTGCAGTTGTGACTACTGTATCAATGTCTATTTTATTGTGCTTTAAATATATTGAAAGCTGCCTTGAGAATTTCAGTGAGTACGCAGGGTATAAATACTGCTAAATAAATTAAAACCCTTATTTTAAACTTGCTTAATTACATCAAATACCTTAAGTGCATCCAAAACACCTCGGTTCTTAAATGTCTGATATAGTCTTCTTCGGAGTTCATCTTGTGACAGAGCCTTAAATTCATCTGAAGACATTATGATCTGAAAACATGAGAAAACAATATTGCTATTTTTGCAGAGAACCAAAAACACAAGCCATGGTAACAGAAATGTTTCCAGCTTTTTAATAATCACATATCAAAACCTCGAATTTCTAAATTTTAAAGCCTTAAGTGATTCTTAGCAGCATGCATCAAATCAGCATGTTTATTTGAGTTGCAAATGCAGGGCTATCAATTGCTGACGTGTAGCTTACATTTACCATCAACAAACATCCTGGTACTTACAAAAACAGTATTCAACAAAGGAAGTAAACAGACATGATTAGTTATATACCTAACCCACTTTCCTATGTTCTTCTGTTGCCAGCTGTTCTATTCAAAGCATTGAAACTGCAATGGCACAGAAGTGGAGACTTGTCCATTTTTTAAAAATGCAGGTCTCAAAATTATATGAATAGGTTCGATCCCAATGGGATGGAAATTTTAAAATGGGTTTGCAAGGAGATTGACTAGGGATTGAGGCAGTGTAAAGGGTAACAGAAGCAAGTAAAGTTGAAGGTAGGGTTGAAACACACATCATAATTAAAGGGTGCCTTATTGAATAGCCTAATGAACTCTCTATAATTATTTTGTTTCTTTAATGCACATTATTCTTTAATGTTATATTCTGTATGAATGAAAACTGCTACATCAAAAGCATACTTTGAATGCCCTAGAATGCAGTCCTATATGTTTACCAAGGAGCAAGGCCCACAGAATTCAGTGACTAAGTATACTTAGGACCATACATTAAAACACGCTCACTTTTACTGTGCACAAAATGTATGTAACATTCCATCCCACCTCCCAATATTCTTTCCCATTCTAAAATGATCAAGAAACAGAAGTGGGGATTAGGCCAGTACAGCAGATATAATAGGCTCAATTCCCAATGGGTGGGTTGACCAGTGTCACAACAAAGTCAACCCTTGTATTATACAGCTGTGGTAAGCACAGCAATGCTTCTGCCAGTTGTGTTGTCACAGAGTGTAGCCAGCATGAGGCCCTGCAAAGGGCACTACAAGGGGTGGGGTAGGATTCACTGGATCTTAGTCCCATCCCTCTCTGGAGAGGTCTGATTTGTGCCCCTCTACTATAGCAGCTTAGAGCTTGTGCAGCAAAAAAACAACAACAAAAACCCTCCCTTTTCATCAGTGTTCAAAACTCCCATTGTTCTAGGCCAGGGGTCAACAACCTTTTTCAGCTGTGGGCCAGTCCACCATCCCTCAAACCATGTGGTGGGCTGGACTATATTTTGAAAAAAAGAAAAGAGGGGGGGAAGAATTCCTATGCCCCACTAATAACCCAGAGATGCATTTTAAATAAAAAGACACATTCTACTCATGTAAAAACATGCTGATTCCCACACCATAGCACAGGCCAGATTTAGAAGGTGATTGGGCCACATCCAGCCCCCGAGCCTTTGGTTGTCTACCCCTGTTATAGGTGCATTTTGTGACAGGGAAATTCATTAGCGCAAGCAGTTTCTGAGCTCTGGGCACAGTGCTGCGCCTAGGATTCATATTAAAACTGCAGAGTGGAAGGAGAGGAGGACCTTTTTCTGCCTCCCCACTAACAGCTACTCTCTGAAGACTGGAAAAGAGACCATCTTAAGAATATTAGGGGGGGTTGGCAGGATAAGGACTAAACACCATGTGAAAAATGAACAGAATTATTTTAGCTGTAGTTCATTCATTTTCAGCTTTGTATTCTTTTTTTAAAAAGCATGCCTAGACATTCCGTTGTTGTGCCCATAACCTAGGTTGAAGGTGTCATTTATCTCCTAGCTTTCATATCTCAGTTTCTAAACAATGCTTTTCATCCTGGTTGGCAAGCCTGTGGATGTAACTGAGAATCTGTTGTGACCAGCCTCCCAGGGCCAACTCAGATTGTTCTGCCTGTGAAAAATTACGATATGCATAATAAGATTCAGAAAATTGACATATGTGGTGACACAATTGATTTAAGATTCTAGAATAGTAGAACTGAAAGGAATCTGAGATGTCATCTAGACCTGCTCAACACCAGATCGGGAATGCAGGATTACAGCCACAGCACCTGTGACAGCCATCACTACTTAAACACCTACAAGAACTCACCACCATATAGGCGTCGCCAAGGGGAGGCAGCTGCTATCCCTAAATCAAGTAAATACACTTAACTAACAGCAATCACATCACAAATAGTTTGGTTCTGCCCCCTAACATAAATCTTGCCCCCACTCCACATAAATTCTGGCTATGTGCATGCACCACCACCTCCTGAGACAATATGCTCCTCTGTCAAACAACTCATCCTGTAATTAAGTTTGCCTCCCTGTTATCTCCATCCAGTGCCCTGGTAAATGGGGAGTAGACAGAGAAAGAGAAAGAAAATACATCTTCTTGCCCTGGAGGAGGAGCTATTGTCACAGCTGCAAGTATAGAGCTGCCTATTTCATTTAACTACTAGATGCAACCCAATTTAATACTGTACAGGCAACGCCAGGGTTTTCCCCGTTTCCTACCCATTCCCCAATCCGGTGTCTGTTCAATTGTTGAGTCTCCCGACATTTTTTGTAGTCCCTAGGAAACTTCAGACACCTTATAAATAATACCAATAATAACAATGCGAGTTGTGCGCAGTCCAGAGCACATTCTCTTCCGCTTTTTTAAAAACAACCCTTCTTCCTACTAGCCCACCTCTTTGCTAGACCTTTCGCTCCCCGCCTGCTTTCTGGCCGGCCTCGAGAAGCGCACTCCGCTTCCCGCCCGCTTGTTCGTATCGCGGAGGGCGGCTCCGAAAGGGAGCGGCTACGCTTCTCTGGTCAAGGAGAGGCGCTTCAGGGACCCGGCCGGGCACAACTTTTGAGGCGCGGCGGCGGGGCCCTTCTCAGCTCATCCTCCCGAGTTTCAGGGTCTATTTTGTGGCGAGGAGAGCGGGTAAGTTCTGACACGGGCAGGAAACAGACCGAGAAAAAGGGAGGAGGCGGCGGCCGGCCGAGACGTCGCCTCTGAGGCGCGACGAGAGCGTCTTCCAACGGCCTCGCGCAGACGCTCTTCTCCAGGTCCCGCCCCCACTCCCAGCGGCCACTCGCTCCCAACCGCCGCTTCAAAGCTCTCGTCGCCGCGGTTACTAGCGCTCAGCGAAGCACGTCGCTATTGCAGAACTCTCGCGACAACTCGCCTATGAGAGAACCGCCCATCAGAATCAACCAATAAAAGGGGCTGGGCTCTATGACGACATCACTCCGCGCCGGATGTTTTGGGGAGGAGAGCCTCGCTGCCTTCTGTTTTCTCCTCTTCCTTTATCTGCTCTCTGGACTTCAGGTAAAACCTCTTCTTCCTACTCCTGTTAAAACGTCTGCTTGGGAAATAGTAAAACTGGTCCCCGCTGAACGATCGAGAGTAGAGGCATTCATGGCGGACACCGGTGGTTCCCCATTGAGTTTGGTTCTATGCGGTTCATGCCCACTCACCCTGAGGCCTGAATGTCTGCCAGGATGATAGAATCATATAATTGCATAGTTGGAAAGGACCACGAGGGTCATCTAGTCTAGCCCCTGTGATTTGCAGGAATCTTTTAGGCCAATGTGGGGCTCGAGCCCACGACTCTGAAATCAAGAGTCTCTTATTGGAATCGGTCTGCCTAGAGATACAATGGAGTGTGCCTCTAGGGATGAAGTTAACTGCTACGTTTGCAGCACTAAAGTGACCTCCCCAGGATGCAAGACTGGGCAGTGTGAACGGAGGTTCTGGGCTTCCCCATACAACAAGACCCTGCTCTTGGCCTCGCTAGTGTAGTCCAGAGGAAAGCAGAGCTACTTAGGAAAGAAGGATGAAGAGGAAAACCAGCTTGCCCACTTCAGCTGTATGATCTATGCTCTTTTTCAGGAGGAATATCTTAATAATGTCTGGAAGCTTCTACTTTGTAATTGTGGGTCACCATGATAATCCAGTGTTTGAAATGGAATTTCTACCAGCTGGTAAAGTAGAGTCTAAGGTGCGAATTTTTGTATAAATACTGAATTTTTACATAGTCATGAGCATGCCTAAGTCCAGAAAGCTGATAGTTCAAGGTCCGTATGAATTTGATGTCAATAGTTGGTTTCTAATTAAATTTGCTGCCACTGAAAATGTTATTGCCCTTATGTAGTGAAGTCCCTATGTATCTGATTAATGCTTGATTCCTCCCTCTTGCCTCCCCTCCAGCCCCACTTCATCCCCCCAATCAGGCTGATTCAGCATCCAGTCATACACTGGGTTAACATTTTATGGAGGCAGAAAGAATACTGTCTGTATATCTGATGCATTACTGCCCAAATGTATATTACATCTTGCAGTGCATCATAAAGTTATTTTATGCCATACTCAGTTCTGTTGTTTTTTCCAGGATGACCACCGCCATCTCAATCAGTTCATAGCTCATGCTGCTCTTGACCTAGTAGATGAGAACATGTGGCTGTCTAATAATATGTACCTGAAGACCGTGGACAAGTTTAATGAATGGTTTGTTTCTGCTTTTGTCACAGCAGGACATATCCTTTTTTGCTGGAACCTCCAACCTGTGGGCATGTCTTGGTCTGCCAAGGGGTCCAATTTGGTATACAGCCATTTTTTCCAAACCATGTTCATCAGCTGACATCACTGATGTGTCCTACCTTAGCTGCAGGATTCTGTTCCCAGTAGGGAACAAGATGGCACATCCAAGGCAGTAGGATTTAATCCCTGCTCATCAACTGAATTTGGATCAAAGCCTTGTGCAAAAATGTCCCTTGAAGTAGCTCGTTCAATTACCGTACTTCAAAGAGCCTTTTGCAAAGACTTCATGACAGCTCCTACACTCCTCTTTGAGCCTTCTGAAAGTTCTTAAAGCCTTTTGGAAGTTTCTCCCCTCCCTTTTTCAGTCCCTGATTTGAGGCTTAAATGGGAAGCATGGGGAGACCTGGGAAAGGCTTTGTGAGTCTCCCTATTCTCCCCTTTTAAACCAATAAATAAGGCAGATAACGATAAGGAATTGGCTGTAGTCAAATAGGTTCCCCACCCGTTTTAGAGCATTTTTGGTTGTTCTGTGGTTAATAAAAGGGATAAATGGATATGATTCATCTTGAGCTAATGCAGAACCAGAGTGTATTCATTTGTGAATGGCAGACAACTATGAACTGAAGCACATGGTGCCATCTGGAGATGATTAAAAGTCGCTTTTGGGTCACACAAGCAGCCCTTCAATTTGTATCCAATGGAAGTATGATTTCATATTTCCAAATGTCATTGCTCACTTGCTTAGGCCATCTTGACCCTCTCATACAAGGTGCACTTGGCTTATGTCTGCCATCTGTTTTACATACTACAAATCTAGGCAATTCCATTTTAGTTCAGGAATCAAATTACGGGATCCTCAGGCCAGTGTGGTGTAGTGGTTAAGAGCGGTAGAACCGTAATCTTGGGAACCGGGTTCACGTCTCCGCTCCTCCACATGCAGCTACTGGGTGACCTTGGGCTAGTCACACTTCTTTAAAGTCTCTCAGCCCCACTCACCTCAGAGTGTTTGTTGTGGGGGAGGAAGGGAAAGGAGAATGTTAGCCGCTTTGAGACTCCTTCAGGTAGTGATAAAGCGGGATATCAAATCCAAACTCTTCTTCTTCTTCTTCTTAGTACCTTTATCTCTATCTTGTACTTGCACTCGTCTGTCTTCATGCTGATAACCTAGTGTGCATGCCTGAGAGAAACGAGTGGCAACCCAGGTAGGGCTACTGGCAGGAGTGGGAGGGGGTGGTCTTTCTTCCTTTTTATCCACACATACCTGCTGCCCCCAATAAGTGACAGGGAGTACGGGTGTGACTGGGGGCAAGCTGTGAGAGGAGGGAAATGATCAGGGATAAAGGGAGGGTGGTTGGTAAAAACCCTAGTGTTAAAAAAGTGAGATTATTTTCTTAATTTCTTCTACATATGAGATTTATAATGCTTCATGATGTAAGGCAAGAAGATGGAATCAAAAACTTCTTTAGTGATGTCTATGACTTGTATATAAAGGTAAGTTTCCATAATAGAGGTAGCTAGCATTGTGCCCTCTGGCTGTTGTTGAACTACAGCTCCCATTAGCACAAGGTAAAGGTAAAGGTACCCTGACCATTAGGTCCAGTCGCGGATGACTCTGGGGTTGCAGCACTCTTCTCGCTTTATAGGCCAAGGGAGCCGGCGTTTGTCCGCAGACAGCTTCCGGGTCATGTGGCCAGCATGACAAAGCCGCTTCTGGTGAACCAGAGCAGTGCACGGAAACTCCGTTTACCTTCCCACCGGAGCAGTACCTATTTATCTACTTGCACTTTGACGTGCTTTCGAACTGCTAGGTGGGCAGGAGCTGGGACTGAGCAACGGGAGCTCACCCCGTCGCAGGGATTCGAAATGCCGACCCTCTGATCGGCAAGCCCTAGGCTCTGTGGTTTAACCCACGTCCCATTAGCGCAAGACACCACAGCTAATGGTCAGGGATGATGGGAGTTGTAACCCAGCTGCAGCTGGAGAGCACTATGTCTTCCCTCATTGATCAAATCTTATCTGTGCTAATACAGTGGTACCTCAGTTTAAGAACAGCCCTGTTTACGAACTATTCGGTTTACGAACTCTGCAAAACCAGAAGTAGTGTCCTGCTTTGCAAACTTTACCTCAGTCCAAGAACTGAATCCGAACTGTGGAAGCGCACCAGCAGCAGGAGGCCTCATTAGGGAAAGCGCACCTCAGTTTAAGAACGGTTTCACTTTAATAACATAGTTCTGGAACAGATTAAGTTCGTAAACTGAGGTACCACTGTATAGGAAGCTATGGAGAATTAATATTGGGAATCTTGGTTTGGAAGAAGCACCTTATCTGTGAACAGAACCACATTTAGAAGGAAGTGTAAATTGCTGTTTAGCATGTTTATATTATGAAGGATGACATTTTTAAGCTTATGTTACAAGGGCTCCCTCCGAGCCCGAAGTGTTGGAAAGGGAGATTCCACAGCACAGGTATAACAAGTTGTGTTGACAATACAGGAAGGCATAGTTTCTTTTAAATATGAAGTACAAACTAGGACAGTATCAGCCAGCTACGTATGGCTAGAGCAGTCATGTAGATCCCGACATTAACTTACTGTCTAAAAAGTATTTGGAGATGGTTGGTCATAGTGGGAAGTAACAGTTGTGCCCACCTGTAGTAGACTTTTGCTTGCATAGTGGGACTTCTCTCACTAGCCCCTTTGTACACCAAAATCTGCTTCAGGGTTTGGGGAATCCTGTGAAGATTTTGGAGATACTCAGTTGGAAGAGGAAGTACCCTCGTGTAGTGTTGAATTTTCCTTTTCTTTAAAAAAAACCCTCAACTGAATAGTTAGATTTACCTGATTCACAAGCAACACTAAACAAAAACCATTCTCCTCCTGTTGTGCGCTAAGCCATGGTTTTGCATAGCATGTCCAAAACTGGCCTCATGGTTTGTCTTGCTCCAGACAAACCATGAGCTGTAAGCGAAGAGCAATACTTTGCAGTTGTCTAGAGCAATATAAATCTCAAGACTGGATTCAGATAACATACTAAATCAAACTGTAGCCTAGCTCACAGTAGCAGGAATGGCAGAGGAGCAAAGTGGCTGCAGTTTGGCTTAGCTTTATGTGTGAACAGAGCCCCTCAAAGTGGTTCAACCTAGACCTTTTTTGGCATGTCATAATTACTAATATGTTCTCACTATGTTATTTTTTCCCCTCAGTTTGCGATGAATCCATTTTATGAACAGAATTCACAGATTCGATCAACTGCATTTGACAGAAAAGTCCAGTTTCTTGGGAAAAAGCATCTTTTAAGCTGAGTCACTATAAGTCTGTTAGAACCTAAATAGCCTGCTGTATATCAGACATTTCTGAACCTATAAAGGCTAATCTGTAAAAAAAAAAAAAAAAAAAAAAAAAAAAAAAAACCACTCAAGGCTATCTATTACCTTGTATGAAAACCAATTTCAGGAGCCTAACAGATGTCTTTATTGTAAAACATGTCTAGTTGTAAAACATTTGTATATATCAAAATTAATTTTAAAAATTGAATATTAAAAGCAGCACCTCCGCTAGCTTGGCAAAAGGTTAAATGAAGAAGCTAGTTTTTTTTTAATAACTAAAGCAAGCCAGACCACAGGATTTTTTGATCAGTGTGAAAGCATTCAGTTCAGGGCTATGTCAGTATTAAGACTAACCAGATACCAGAATGATGTGTTGAAATGAAAAAGGTGTGGATAGCAGAACAGAAACACAACTACTCCTAAACACATAGTTACAAGTGAATTGCCTCAGTTCAACTTGCTACCATTTTATTGGAATAATTGAGCACATAGGTGGGCAGAAACACACTATTTGCTTACAAGTGACTTCATTTTCACGTGCACATGTGAATGAAGCAACAGGATGCAAAAAGGGTGATGTGTTTTGCCTGTAAAAAGCATCTTGAGACTTATTTGTAGTAACTTGCTACTTACTCCTCAAGTTTTTACTCAAAGTATTAACACCAAACAACTAAAATGAAGCTTTAAAGGTCAGAACTAAATCCCACTACAGTCGTACTTCGGGTTACATACTTAATTGGTTCCAGGTCACTGTACGTAACCCAAAACGTATGTAACCCGAAAAACGCGAAGTACGCAGAACGCTTCTGTGCGCACGACGAGTTACACTTCCGGATTACGGGAGTTCGTAGCCCGAAAAGTACGCAACCTGAAGCGTACGTAACCTGAGGTAGAACTATCCTTTGTTTTCTATAATACACTTATTATATTGGGAACAATCCAATCAAGTGAAGCACTATCCAGTCCTATGTTAGGTAGATTAAATAGCCTGTATTCTTAATCCTCTAAGTTTGACATCAGTGATGTGTACTGTATATGAAAGACCATATAGCCTTAGCCTGGAAAAGAGTAAGGAAGAAAGCCAAAAACATCTATAGGTAGTCTGGCTCTCACTAAAGCCTTACATTAAATAACTCATTTATATGTTTTACTTAAGAATTTGCTTAAGCCTATTGAAGTTTCATTGTGTTACATTCCTACTGGGGTTACATTTCACGACGTAAACATACTGAAGTGATAGGATAACATATGTGATGTTTGATTCATTTGCAGAGATTCTGAATTAACATTCTAAATAAAATGTAAATTTATAATATTATATGCATTGATGCTCTCTGAATGGGTCACTAAGTCTTTCAGTTCATTAAACTACTGTATTCTAATATTAACTGCTGTCTTGGGTATGTTGTAACTTAACAGGAGGAAGTATTCAGCAGTACGAACAGAGTATGCTGTATCTTTAACCATGTAGGTCTCTTTTCTTTAGTATATGTAGAAAAAGCCTTGGATAACTAGCACAAGTCATAATACTTCAGAGCTCTCTGAATTACAGTAACACAAGTCACAAAACCATTTGGCCCAAGGATTCTATGACATTGTGTTGTTCATGGATGGCACCCAAAACTGTGCAGGCAGTGTTCTACTCATGCAACAGAACTTCTGCTTCCTCTCCCCACCACCCACCAATCTGTTGGATCAATTTTGGAGAATGCATGAGGGGCTTCAGGAGAGGAGAAAGTTGCTGCTTTACAAGAAACAGTCTGTTGTGCAAGCAAAATGGCAGCACTGGGTACAGCCTATTATAAATGGGCACAAGACTGAGGGTGGTATTCAACAAAGTTTTACTCTTGAGTGGACCCACTGAAATTTATGAACATAAGCTAGGTCCATTGATTTCAGTACGTCAGTGTTGAGTAAAACTTAGCTGACTACCACTCCAAGTTAACACATAATTGTAGGGTCATTATTTTCTGGGAAACATCTTATTTGAGAAACACAAATGATGTTTTTTTCAAAAGTGTATGTGTGTGTGCGTGCACACACACACACACACACACACACATTTCTGTCATTACTTATGCTCTCGAGTTTAAAAACTAAAATAAGTCTAAACAGTAATGAAGCCCTGTAGGTCATATTTACTGATGGAGAGATGGTTTCCTTTTCCACCCAGCCATATACCAACACACTGTGCTAGTTTCCCCCCACTCTACTGAACTCTGCCTAGTGTCCACAGACCTGTAGTTTGACAATATATTCACTGGAATAAGTACATGAGCTCCTTGTCAACCTGCAGTTCAAAGGTCTGTAGGATCCTTCCTGCACTGATGTTAGGCAGATGGGTGGGTGATAGGAAACCTGAGAAGTGTCGCCCTCCCACAAGTTATGCTGTGTTTCTGTTTTCACTGATAACATTAGTATATTGGCCCTCTCAAAGATCTTTATCACCTTAAACAGCATTCATTTTAATAACTTCACAAAGCTAATGGCAATAAGGCATCTTGCATAGCAGCGAGTACCCCAGCAAAAAGTATAGTGCTTCCACACACAAGTGGTAAAGCAAAATATCTTCTCTACTCAACCATCCAGCCACATACTTGTCTAGCATGTGTGTGAGAGTAGTTCAGATCATATGCCCTTTTCTATGCTGCCCATTAAACATGGCCTAAATCTCCAGCTACAGCTCTATTTTCGGTTGATCAAAGTACAGAAAGCCCCATATATCAAGATCAAATAATTTGTATGAAGGCAGGAGCAAGCAGTTGAAGGCAACTGCTCTTTTAATGCTTATGAGAAGATTTGCCTAAGGTATGAGGAATGAGTGAAAAGTTCTCATCCTAAATCCAAGCTGCCCTTTCTCACACTTACTGAGCTGCATTGTGCTGCAACAACTGCCTGAGAATGGATGTTATCCATCCAAAGAGCAATCTAACAAAAGGGGAGTGCCTGGAGTGGGGAATCTGGCTCTCCAGGTGTTTGAGTTCAACTCCCATCAGCCCCAGCCAGTGTGGGCAGGGCTGATGGGAGTTGTAGTCCAACAACCTCTGGAGAGCACATGTTCACCTTAGCTCGTATCAAACATTATGGTATTCAAACATAACTTCACCTGCTTTAAGATAATGCCATGGAAAACTGCTCAGTGATAAAGGCAAAGGCAATGAACCTCTCAACCATCTCTCTTACTGAAGGAACTTGCAGCAGAATCCTGTGTTTACTCAAGAGTTAGTCACATTGCTTCCAATACAGATTACTCTCAAGATACGTGTGCACAAGACTGCAGCTCTAACTTTTAAAAATGTTGCTACAAAAATTATTGAATGCTTTCTCACTCAAAACCTTAAATCCAAGCAATTGCCAACTGGGGCCAGGATAAACAACTATTTAAGACTGACAATGCATAATTAAAATTAAAACCACGCCAAAGGGAAATTTTAGTATCAATGAGAAGCTACATTAAGCCCCTTCTTTTGAAAACTCTTGATACATTCTCCAACCTTACAGAAATCAGGTACAGATGAAAGGGGCAGGAAGACACAACCAGGCAGGCTCCATGTATGCAGGTTTATTTCCTAACATAAAATCTACAGGCAGTTCAGTGACACTAGGCAAATAGCAAAAGCCCTTAAAATATTTATATTAGCTTTGATTTTTTTTTTAAAGAAAAATCACTTTAAAGATGAGAACTAGAATAAGACCCTATCACCTACCATTACTGCTTTATGAAAAAAGGGTTTTAGTGAAGCAAAACATGGGCTGGTGATCTCATAAAAATATATATGTACATATAAAAAAATCTATTCTGCATCTGAATTTCAGAACAAGTCCTCCAAGTAGTGCTTCTAGAACTTTCAAGTTTTAGTATATAATTTATTAATTTTCCAATGACACATTTAAATTAAATCAACTCTTCAGCTGGTACCTTCCCAGATGTCAGACTCCACTAACATAGTAACGGGCTACTTATTGAAAAGAAGCTTTTCTCTGCCGACACATAAAGCAGTAGAATGTTACAGTTTTAATATATTAGAGTGGCACCCACTGAATCATATTTGATCTATTATTACTTCAAGTTAAGTTAGAACTATATATGGCTGGAAAATAAAACAAAATAGTCAACAGCATGATGAGCTAGGCTTGGGCTTCCGGTGAAGGTTCACTGTATCAGTTTGAATCAAGTGATCTGACCTATCATCAGTGGCAAGAACTCTTCGAACAGCTTCCTCAAAGGCTGAAGCAACATTAATTGCATCTTTTGCACTGGTTTCAAAGTAAGGATGGTTGCCGTTGTTCCTGCACCAGTTCTGGACTTCTTCTGTAGACACTTGCCTCTCGCTAATATCAACTTTGTTTCCCAGTATCACAAAGGGAAACGTCTCAGGCTCTTTGACATCTGCATAGTAAATGAATTCTTTCTTCCAATTGCCCAGATTCTGGAAGCTCTGAGAGTCATCTACGCTGAAAGTGAGAAGGCAGCAGTCAGAACCTCTATAGAAAGGAGTCCGCAAGCTCCTAAAACGTTCTTGACCAGCCGTGTCCCATATCTGCATTGTGACAAAGTGTCCATCCACTTCCAGGTCTTTATTTAAAAACTCTACACCTATTGTGTGGAACAGCTCTGTGTCAAACTTGTTAGTGACATATCTGTTCATAATCGAACTCTTGCCCACTCCTCCATCACCAAGAAGGATTACTTTAAGGAGTGTTGATTTTGTTGACATTGTTGCTTCAAGAACAGATATTTCCTTATGTCCAGTTCTGCAAAATAGAACAGATCTTGTTCATACAAAGAAATCCCCACTTGTTACACAAATATCTATTTGAGATGGTATTTACTTATTTATTATAACTGGCCCTTCCTCACAAAAGAGTCGAGGCAAGCAATATTCATAAAATACATCTATTTAAATAAGTTCAAAAATAACAGAAAGATTAAAATGCAATATAACTGTAAGCAACAACATAGACAGATGAAGCTCTTCTACTATATGCTAAAGGCCTGCTGTAAATGGTAGCGATTAAATCAAGGGCACTTTAGTTGCTTTCTAAACTTTAGTCACAAATGTTAGATTGATTTTAATTATACTAAAATCATTCTGTGAATGAGAAATTATCATGCTATACAAACTGACTGCATGCTAACAGCCAGGCTGCCAGTATAAGATCAGGCTTGCTCTCTTCTCCATCCACACAGACACATCTTACAACCACCATGACCACTGTTAAACTAACTCTACCCTGCTTTTGAACTGACCTCATCCTCATGAAGCATCTCAAAAAACAGAGGTAATTCTAAAATTGAACAGTTCCTAACATCTGTCTAAAGGGAAATTTCTGGGATTTACCAGTATTCTGCAAAACAACCACCTCTGCCATATTTCCTGGTACACCCCCTCCTCCCCTCGATCTTTCCTCTACTTGAGATTTTAGAAATGCAGAATACTGTACATCTAATATTACAAGCATATGAAACACTTACCAAATATGTTACCCTTACTGTTCAGTCATTGTAATCCAATACCTGTAAAAAAGAGGGACATTGTATTAACCTTTAGACACAGTATAGCCATGCACTTAAAAAAAAAAAAAAAACACTACTACTACCGTACTAAGGCCATACACCAGCAAAGGTCCTTTAGATGTAGTGTGCCACTCTTACCAGTGTATACACACAGAAAGCTCAGTAGGTGCAGGTATAACTTTGGAGGTGTATCTGGTAGGAAAGCTTGAAAATAGGCAGATCACAAAAGCCCCTGGATCTGCAGGGATCCAAAAAGCCTTCATTCCACCAATATGCCCAATATATCCCCCCCTCCCATTTGTGTTTGTAGGAGGAAAACTTTTTTAAAAAGTCAAAATTTGAGAACAAAAAGAGCCAAACTCCCAAACCTCCTGGCCAGAGCAAGCCAGCAGGGCTTAGGAAGTGGCAGTAGCTCGATCACAGAATTAAGATTACTTGGCAAATAATAAGTTATTGTGTAATCATGGTAAGCTTAACACCCCCCTTTTTTGAGGAAGTGAAATGTTCACATGCTGCTTTTAGAATAACTAGATGGAAAAGAGGAAACAAAACCAAGGTATGCTTTCACTGTATGCTAGTAAGTTCGAGGTTTGGGGGGAAGCAGAAGAGAACAGAAAAATGTAAAGGTGCATTTTCTATAAAAATAGATGTGGGTGCAGTTATTTTAAGAATTGACTTCGGGAATATAAATAATGCAAACTACACAGGCAAAACTGAACAGCTTTGGGAGTCCAGTCATAGATACTGAGCTTTTGTGCGGCAAGGCAGATATGTAAAAGACTGGGCATCCAGGACAGAATCACAAACTGAAGAAGTGTCTTCTTAGTATAAACCAAAAAGGTCTACAACAGGTGGGGAAACTTTGGCACTCCAGAAGTTGCTGGACTACAGATCCCATCATACCACTGACCATGGTTTTAGGGACTGATCACAACTGGAAGACTACAGGAGCCCCACCCCTGCTCTACAATTTCACTTAAAGCACATGCCACACTGCAAATATGTGAATTTTAGCATAAGCATCAACAGATTTACATATATTAGACTGTCCCCTCCAAAGTCTGAATCATATCGTATTTTGATGTTACTTTAATGCCATCATTTGAGCTAACTGCATTTCATATATATTTAGTAATTTAATGTTTTGTAAACTTCCCTGATGTTTTTACCTTTAAAGGTAGATTTTTTTTTAAAAAAATACATTATTATTTTTAGATATTGCACTCCACCTTTCTGAAAAAACTATTGGTTTTCATGTTATTCCAAGCATTTAATTCTTTATAGTCTGGTTCTTATGCTTTTTTAATGTAAGTGATTATATACCTGGAAATAAAAACACAAATCTATACATGTCTACCCAGAAGAAAGTTGTACCAAATTACAGCACTGCAGCCTCGGTTTAATTAAAATCAGTAGTACTTCTGAGTAATCATTGACAGGATTAGGCTGTATGACTGTTCATGTTTCAGGTCTATAGCCTTACTGCTTCTCTTATCAAACTTTGTTCAAGTAACCAGATGAAGAAGTAGTAGAAAGGCACTTTGCAGGGGTATGGGGGTGTAAAAGGTAATTCAGTGTTGGGGGAATGAACTTTAACCCACTATAATGTTTTTCCCCAGGTTAAAAAAAAAATCTAACTACTTACAAATCACTTCAAGGGTGCTTTGTAATTTTGGCTTGTAACAATATATTCTGTAGCACCAAATTACTTGTTAAATGAGATTTACTTTAAAGGCAGTCAAAGTACTTCAGATGTTTTGTAAAGTATGTAAACAAGTATGTTTGACTACTGAAAGCTAGGGGTTAGGATTACTTTGAAATTCAGAATACCAGCTATCAAGTGTGCTGGACTCTTTTTAAAGTGAGATCTGGGGTTTTCGTCCAATTATTTATGAATGTCTGATTTAATACCAAATAAAGCTAGAAACACGTATGAGTGTATAGGCATATTTAAAACAGTGGTGTCTGTTGGTTTTCTAAGTTCCCACTGAAGTTAAAGAGGAATTTAAGTCATACATGTGCAGGATTATAGCTTATGTGTTTTTCTTGATAGGCAAATCTGATAGCACTAATTGAAACCGTCCAGTCATGCTTCCAGGAAGAAAGCTGGATTTACAGACTCCCATGGTGCAAGCCTGGTCTCCCTATCAGCAGCATGTAACTTTACCTCATCTGATCACAAGGCCCCATTCACCACCATCATCTCCCTCTTGTCTGGATCAAGCTATTCCAGAGGAACTAAAAAACTGAAGAGCTGTGTATTCAAGAAGCACTAGTTAGAGGGACTAGAAAGTTAAGGCCCAATATACAGGTACTAGCTGTACCATATCACAAAATCCACGGTCAGCTATAAACATGCACTACTATAAACACACACTAGATGTGGAGAGCAAATGGCACACATTACAGGAATTTAAAGCTATTTACAGTAATCACTGACTCGGAAAATAGGACCATAAAAATCTAAAACCAGGTGGTTTTTGTTACAGGTGGGTAGCCGTGTTGGTCTGCCATAGTCAAAACAAAATCGAAAATTCTTTCTAGTAGCACCTTAGAGACCAACTGAGTTTGTTCCTGGTATGAGCTTTCGTGTGCATGCACACTTCTTCAGATACACTGAAACAGAAGTCACCAGATCCTTAAATATAGTGGGGGAGTGGGGAGGGGTATTACTCAGAAGGGTGGTGGGAATGGGTGATAGGCTGATAAGTGTGGAAAACCTGTTGACGACTCTAAACGGCTGCAATTAGTCTTTTCAGGTGGTTTTTGTCTTTCTGGTGAAATTAAGCAAAACTTGATGCAGCCCTTTACACATCAGAACCTGTTCCTCAAAGCTTCCCCAAAGGCGTAAGCATTTTTTTCAAATGTATAATAGCTTTTGTGCCTACTGTTACGATTCCTTTTCTCTCCTCATGACAGAATTACACGAGTCAGAGCTGCCAATAAAAATATTGATGAAATTACAATGGCACACATAAACCTGCTCACACTGTGGTGTTGCAGCTCCACCCCGATGGAATCAGTAACCAGCTGAAATTTGAAAGTGGCCTAACATCTTGATATTTAGGGGGGAAACTGAAGATGTTTTAGTTTAAGATTTCCCACAAATGACTCAGTCATTTTATGGAATATTAGGTTTAATCTTTTTGGAGTCCATCTTTTGTATTTTAATTCACTTTATCTTACTGTACACCACTTCAATAGCTTCCTGCTGTGAGGCAATTTATAAATATGTAAGATAAAATTTAAAAATTACAGCTGGGAAAAGATGATATGGCAACCCTGCTGAAACTAGGCAGGACTGGGTCTGGTCAGCGCCTAGAAACTCCCATGGTAAGACAGTGTAAGTTCCATGATGAAATGAAGGTGGGATTAAAATGTACTAAATGAATACTAATTCTATTCACAAATGAATACTGCAGACACACATAAACATTCTTTAAACAGCAGGAACTAAGTGTCATGTGTTCAAGAAAACAAGCACCTGCAATTTCCCCACTCCTGGTTGTATGGCAGGAGTGTGTTAATATGACACAGCTTTAGCAATAGGTTTGTCAGACTCCTGACACCCCACCTGCACCCCTGCATTAGTGATTTGTGCAATTTAAAAGTGGGATCCCCATCCCACCCCGCAGCTTGATCTTTTCAGATTTTTTAGAAGTTGACATAAAATATTTCCCCTCTAATTTTAGATTTAAATTGCAGACAGGCAAGATTAGCTTAAGTATAAGGAAGTACCTACTTTTTAACTGTAGGTACAATGAGGCAATGTACTAAGCGGCCTAGGAAAACAGTAGAATATCCTTCACTGGAAGTTTTGGCATAATGAAGTTTATCTACAAAGCTTCTTCACCCTAGGACAACTATGAAAGTGACACAAGGAAATCAGAGCTGTTCAGTTACAGGCTCAGAAAACAGGGCTAGAGAAACTTAAGTCAGACCATTGTGTCTTGAAGAATTTTGAAGTTAAGCAGCACTCAGGGTAGTCCTTTACATACCACAAAGTTTCACCTTCATTCAAGTGGCTTTCCAACACAATCAAGAATTACTTTTACGTAATGTTCAGGGGGGGAATGTTTCGAAACTCTTATCCTTGCTAAGGACAAACATCCTACATTTTCCTGTTCTTCCATATGACAGAAACAACCAAAAAAAAACTTAACAGTTTTAAACCAACCCACAGCAGTTATTTTGCCACACAGCTAGATAGACCCAGTACTTCATCCCAATTGGCACTGGATAAGCATAAAGCAAAAGCTCTTTGTTTTCAAGCACAGGTAGCAAGAGGTTGTTCATAAAAAACCAGAAGAGCAGCCAATTAAATGGTATCATACATCATCCTCTCTTCTCAAATGGGAAGGTACGGGGATTTTCCACATGAAAAGCGCCAGAAAAATGAAGGGAGACAAAGAGGACATACATAAGAAGCGGAGCTGTCGTTTGAGCAGTCCAGTGACTTTAATCAGTTCTGAGAAACTGCCCTAGGGAGAAACTGGTCATGTGCCAGCCGATAAGTATAGAAGAGCAGCTATTTCTCAAGCGAATCGCCGCCGCCTGCCTCTCCATCACGGGACCTTTAATCACGCCACCTTTAGCAAGTCAAGCAGGAAAACAGACGGGCGGCATCAGCCGCCTGAGACCCCAGCCCCCCCCCCTCCTCCTCCGAGGAAGTTTCACGAAGCACCTCTATAGGAAGAAGGCTCTCTCGTCATTGCGCAGGAAACGAGCCCATGGCGAATGGTTTGGACCCTGACAACAACAACGCCCTCCTCTCTACCGGTAGTACCGCAGTCCTACCACTGGCTTAAAATCAATGAAACATATATACCCATTGCACGGCTGGGTAGCCTGAGGAAGCGACTGAAACTCGGCTTACTTACCCTGCAAAACAACCACTCTTGGGGGTTTTTTTGGGGGGGAGGTGTGGCTCGCTCCCTTTTTTGCGACAAGGGGAGACCCCAGCCACCCAAAAGCCAGTAAGCAGAACCAGGACAGCCCTACAGCATCCCTCCTCAGCAAGCAAGGCACGAGCTGGCTGCTATCCCAGCTTGCCCAGTCCCGTAAACCCCCCCCCCCCGTGCCCCCCCAAAGCCTTCCTCCTCCTTTCCGCCCGCCGCCCCGAGGAGAGGGGCCCGGAGGTGGCCGGCGCTCGCTCGCGCCCACCTACCTGCGAGGAACGAGGACGAGGCTCTCCGAGTCACCCGCAGCCGCTGTTCGCAAAGGTGCCAGGGGTGGTGGGGGAGGGGCCGCTTCGGAGGAGAAAAAACAACATGGCGGAGGCTGCGCCACGGGGGCGGGGCCTGGCGTTCACGTGACGCCAGGGGAAGGGCAGCCGCAACTCCGTCCGGTGCGGTCGAACTGTTGCTAGGGTGGGGCTGTTGCTATGGAGAGAGGGGCCTCCCCCTTGCTTCTCACGCCCTACCCCCCCACCCCGAGGTAGAGACGAGTCACCATTTCACGGGAAATGCCACTTAGCAGCAGCCGCATATTGTATTTGTCCGTAGTATTATCTGTGGTACCTGAAATGGGCTGCGCGTTTTGGGCCGCCCCTTTTTCCATAAGCTGCGGGGCAGGGGCTTTAAAAAAAGGCCCCTCTTCTGTCTGTCCTCATCCTCCTTCAGTGTTATGCAGTTGTTGGCACTGTTGACTGCCTCTTGGTTTAGATGTCAACAACAACTGCGGTCTTACCTGGTTCATCTCCATAAGATCACTCATGCAGTCCCCCGTCCCCCCAAGGTAGCTCTCAACTTTTCCCCTTTCTGGCTGCTTGCAGATGAGTGTTTACTGTGAGATTGGCGTTTCTTCATGCAGGCAGTATTTTTCCCCCCACTTGGCATTCACTTGGCATAGCCCGTCTCTATTTTCTCCCTATTTTATCCAGATTTTGCCTTCTGGGGATTTTTTTTTTAAGCAACCACAACCTGTTGCCAGTTACCTGTTTGCAGTACCTGAATGATCTACAGTATTTACAATACAGTATTAAGCAATACTGGGGTTCCTCAAGTTTGTTTTCAAATATTCAACAAATATTTGCCCTTCACAAACATTTACATTCAGAGCCTTGGAAGGATGTCCACAAATTGACGATGAAAGCATTTGTTTACCTAGTCATATTGTGACTAGTGAAGACTCCCTAGAAAAGACCCTGATGTTGGGAAAGATGGAGGGCACAAGGAGAAGGGGACGACAGGGGATGAGAGGGTTGGACAGGTCTTTTCTAGGGAGTCTTCTCTTCTCATGAGGTGGCCAAAGTACTGGAGCCTCAACTTCAGGATCTGTCCTTCCAGTGAGCACTCAGGGCTGATTTCTTTAAGAATAGTAAGTTTGATCTTTTTGCAGTCCATGGGACTCTCAAGTCTCCTCCAGCACCAGTGAGCACTCAGGGCTGATTTCTTTAAGAATAGTAAGTTTGATCTTTTTGCAGTCCATGGGACTCTCAAGAGTCTCCTCCAGCACCAGAATTCAAAAGCATCAATTCTTCGGCGATCAGCCTTCTTTATGGTCCAGCTCTCATTCTACCTAGCACAATTTAATTTAAACATTAATTGGGAATGGGATGCAGCCTAAAGGAACTCAGATGGACTTAACATTTTCCTTCCTCAAATAGTATTTCCTCAAATATTCCTCAAATAATGACTACAAGAGCCTAAGGACTGTTTATATGCAGTAGTAAGTAAAACAAACACACACACTTTTTCGATTTCAGGTTCATATCTGCAAAATAGTGATAATGATGTCTAGATGGCTGAAAGAGTTTTGTGGCACCGTGGAGACTACTGATTTATTATAGCAGAAGCTTTCATGGACTACAGACCACTTCATCAAATATATGCAGTGTCATCCTGTGTTGCAGGTATACACAGAGAAAGAAAGGAAAAGGGATTGTAAGCAGCCAGGTCAGAGGAAAATGAAATGCAGAAAAGTACATATGGTGAGAATTATGTGATTCTAACACTGGACATTCACACAAAAAGGTTACTGTTAGCACAGATGTCCTGGCACTGGAAAACAAATCAACATATGCAGTGTTATAATATTTAGTCTTTATTCAGTCCACAAGTCACAGCACTGAACCTCTTGATGAATTGTAATTCAGCTGTTTCATGTAATTACAATTCATCAGGAGGTTGAATGCCAGTCAGCACAGAAGAGTGCAAGTGAGCTGTGAAGAAGAACCAGGGACAGGACACTCGGTTCCTTTTTCTGAAGAACATAAGATGCCCTTTACAGCATCATTTATTAGACATTTGGGACACTTACTCATGCTCTATGACATAGCATGCTAGAGAATATTAAGCAGTGCATATTTATTTTGCTAAGATTAAGCACTGGAATAATGCTAGATGATGTGAAAAACCATAGCTCAGGACGAAAGCATATGCTTCCCGGGTGCATGGTTCAGATGGTAAGAGCAACAGTGGCAAAGAAAAAAACATTTAGAACATATCATTGGTTAAAACACAAAGCATCTCTTCTGTTGCTTATTATATAACAGGAAAGCAGAGCCAGCCCACCCATGTGGCAAGGTGAGATGGCAGGATGCATAGGGACAGCATATCCCAATATTCATTCTTCCCTTGTTCCTGTTTATTAATTATTGGATTTCTGTATCACCCTTCATTTAAGGATCTCAGGGCAGTTCACAATACCAAAACACAAAAATGCATAACACAGTAACAAACAAAAACATTAAAACCCATGCATTGTTTAAAAGGCCATTGATTGTTTAATTAGTCAAAGGCCTGTTGTAGATCTTCACTCACCCCCTTCTTCCCTGGTGGGAAGAGGAACACAGCATTTTGTGGGTTCACCTCAGGTGCTAAAATGTCTAGGCAGGGGTGGTCTTTGGTAATATGCTGCCCTATGCGAGGCCATTTGATGCCCTCCTCCCCAGCCCTTGCAAACGCACCACTTCTAGTGTCCTAAATCCACCGCCCTGGTCCTGCAAGAAAGCTTATAACTTAACACTGTCTCCTTCTACTTTTCATTATAAGCACTCTGTTTAAGGGACGCGGGTGGCGCTGTGGTCTAAACCACTGAGCCTCTTGGGCTTGCCGATCGGGTCGGTGGTTCGAATTCCTGCGATGGGGTGAGCTCCCGTAGCTCGGTCCCAGCTCCTGTCAACCTAGCAGTTCGAAAGCACACCAAAAAGTGCAAGTAGATAAATAGGTACCGCTCCGACGGGAAGGTAAACGGCGTTTCCATGCGCTGCTCTGGTTTCAGTGTTCCGTTGCGCCAGAAGCGGCTTAGTCATGCTGGCCACATGACCCGGAAAAACTGTCTGCAGACAAATGCCAGCTCCCTCGGCCTGTAAAGCGAGATGAGCGCCGCAACCCCAGAGTCATCTGCAACTGGACTTAACTGTCAGGGGTCCTTTACCTTTACCTTTTTAAATAAATTCACCCCCGTCTAACAGTGCAGTCAACTTTGAATGTGGAGCAAGAGCTGTAGCTATGAAATTGAGTCATCATGCTGAATTATAGCACCAACCATGCCATGCTAACCTCTTAAAATCATGGTCTCTTATTCTGGTTTGTTGGCCTAAGCCCCACAAGGAAGTGACCTGACCCTGACAATAGGTTCAAAGTAACCCCCTTCAATCTCCAAATTACAAAAAAACTTGATCAGTTGAAAAACATGAACTCCAAAGTACACCCTGCTGAGTGTGTATAACAAGCTAAAATACACCCATGATTATCACAGTGGTGACGAAGTAAGTCCTAAGACAGCCTCAGTGAGAATGTCGAGATCCTCCATAACAATAATTTTGGCAGTTTCCAACACCATACTCAAAACTACTTCTGCCAATTCTAGAAGGGAAACTGAAGGACAGTGGTATGGTTGATATACCAGCAAAATCTCTAATCTGTCTCTCAGATCTGTCACAAAAGTACAAATGCTCAAGATAAGAGCTTGACAATATATAAAATAAGTGCTGTGCTGAATTTCCACACTCAGAAGTTTCAGGGCTCCTTTTGCTTTTCCCTTACACTTTTGATCTTTCCGTACCATTTTAAAGGCTTCCTTCTTTGTTGCGATCCCAACCACTCCTGTAATGAACATGAATGCACCACATAACTTAAAAACTCTGGCTACATGACAAAGCCACTCCTTTGTCCTCAGTTTCAACTGATATGAAGGGGAAGTTATATCTCCATTGTCAAGGCAACCACACCACTTTGGCAAAATACAGGATCCTTGTCCTGCCACATTGCAAGGACGCCATCCCTTCTCCCAAATGCTTCTTATTCTGTTTTGCGTCCTTGAGCTACCATTCCATGGGGGGGGGGGAAGCTAAGGGATTAGGATTTCAATTAGTGTTTCTAAAGTTCATAAAACTCCTTCCTGTATTTTGGTCCAGTATTACTTAAAATGAGTACAGATTTGCTAGATTTTAAAAATCAGTCTTGATAAAAGTTTGAACAAATATATGCTTGAAAATTATTATAGTGACATCAGTCTTAATTAAGAAGTGGGGAGTACTGTCATATTCTGATTTATTAATTATATTTACTATTACAATTTATTTACCTGCCCTTCACCCTAAGGTTCCAGGGTGGGTTAAAACAATTTACTTTTTACAACAATTAAAACACATTAATATTAAAACACAATATTACACAATATTAAAAATAGTTTAAAGCAACTTAAAACTTGATCTCTCAAATAGCTTTATAACTATTTTGCTTCATAATGCTCATCCACTTTTTATTGCATTACCAAACATTACAGCACTTAAAATACTCCTTATTCAGATAGCTGTACTTTGGTAATTTCATATTTAATACTTATCTCCTCTGAAGACGTAGGGATTAAAGGATGCATAATCACAAACAAATCCATCTGCTGTGGTACCACTGCTCTCCACATTCATTACAAATTACGTAAGTCATCATTTGTTCATCTGGATTTGCATTTCGTACCCAACCAGGAAGGAAAAGAGCTCCCCTGGCAATTGCAGTAACAGTGCAATCAAATTTTTCACAGCGTCTACATTTTATTTTGTCTGTATGTGTACCACTGATGCTTTGAGGGAGCTGATGCTCCAGAACAGATGATTCTGTATAAGAAGCTCTGAGCTGCTTTAGTTCATCATGTGCCATTTCCATTGTGGACATCTCAGCAAATGTCTTAGGATTCAAAGTCCCTAGAAGCAGGTTACGTTTCAAGTGAGCATTTTTTGGATTCTTCAAGTTAGAAACTTTGCTTCGGATGCAGTTTTTGTATTTTCTGTCATTTTTAGCATAAAGTACAAAGATGTGTTGTTCAACTTCTTCAGCAATCTTGTGGTGCTTTTCACTTGCATTACTTGTTGAGTCAATCAAAGCTTCATAAAGAAGCTCTGTACATTTGCATCTCATAGCTGTAGTATGAACCTGAAATGGGCTTGTTTCACTAACAGAACTCGTGTGCTCTTGAAGTGCAGGCTGAATTGCATTGTCTTTTTGCACATTACTTCCAGTATCTTGTGGATGGTTTTCTGATAGCAGGCAACTCTTGGAACTGGCAGGGCCTAATATCACATGCTGATTCAGTTTTCCAGAAGTGTTTGCATCTGCCAGGACTACGTTAAGGTGATCAGAATCTTCTTTTGCATTATCAGGTAATACTGGCTTAACGTGTATGCATTGATTGTAATGATGCTTATAAAGTGTTTTCCACTTCGATAGTAAATGCTTTGCCTTATTTTTCAGTACCACAGAGGGACAGTTCTTGAGGATTCTGAACACAGCTTTGGCAATATCCGTCTCCTGGAGACAGTCTACAGTCATATCAACAGTTTCAAGATACACAAGATGACTTCCAATATCTTCATATTTTTTTTCAGAAAGCAGGTTTTCTATACAATCAGCTCTAGTCATGAGAACTTTTTTGTAAGACATTTCAGATCCTGTAAGGAAAGAAGCAGATTCATCTTTTCTACAGCCACTATAGATTTGTATTAAGGGCGGAAGTTATAACAGAAGAGCTCTGATTCAGATAATTCCTCAGATGACACAGGGTCTTTCTCAAAACCTATTCTATAAAATGTTCCATAGAAAGGTAGATACGAATGTCATTACAATGTTTGCATCTTTAATAGTGATTAACACACTGGGGCTCTTTTAAGGGCAAAAATACAGAGTGCAAACCTTTTAACTACATAAAATAAAAAGGGCTTGTAATCCACACTTACTAGGGAATTCACTCACTGAGCTCACCGGGGCTTACCTTTAAGTAAACACAGAACATCTGCACATTATGTAATTGAAGTGTTAATAACCGCGCCCTGTGATATATTTTAAGCACAGGGTACTGTGATAGGTATTTCAGCTTTCATAAAGCCATAGTAGAGACTGTCTACCAAGCACAGAACACAATCAAGAGCAAAATGCATCTCATGGGAGCTGTACAGCTAATAGGAAGAAGAAAAACAGTGGGCTTGGCAACAAAAACCCAGCAGAGGGTGTGCTGAATCCTAGTTATACAAACATGGAATCCCAGGGCCCCTACATTTTATCAGGTTAGTTATTACAAGCTCCTGTCTGCAGAATTCTTAACTCCACCCATGTAAGAAACTGAATGACTGTAAAGCCATTTGCCAACATAATAAAAGCCTGGCAATCCCCGAAAGGAAAACCGTTTGTCCCTCAATACTTTTAGACATAGTGATTCTTGAGTCGTGTCACATTTAGAACCTCTTCAAAGATTGCAGTTCTTCATTTGCTCCTTGTACAGAAAGCAAGGCTTGCAGCGTCAAATGGAGGGAACAGATTGGGTGTGTGCAAGCAAAAGCAGAGCTCCAGAGCCTGCTGCCAATACTCTGCTTGCGTAATGCGAAGCAGAGAAGGCCCTTAAGAAAGTGCAGAGTACCTTCCGCCACAATTTATTAGCATCCATAACTCACTCTTTCATTCACATACACCCACATGGGGAAAGGCTTCTACAGTGTCAGTGTGACTTCCAGACTTAAACTTCAAGCTGTAAAAAAAGAAAAAAGAAATTCCCACTTCTATGGGGAAGCTTTCAAACATCTGAAAACTGTTTGGTAAACGCCAACCAGTGGCAACTTCCACCCTCACTGTATCTCCATGCTGGGGGGGGGGGAATATTAGAAGTTCTTTAAATGTATTCATTTGGTTTTTCAGATTAATTTTTTACAGTCACATATTCAACATACAACAGAAAGACAAGATTCCAATGAATCTCTTTTACTTCCCTCCTCCTCTTTGTGAGTCCTATTGTTAATCATTTCCTCCTGCATCTTTTATAATAATCCAAACCTTTTATCTCTCCATTGCATCCAAAATTCACCATTAAACTACAAGTGATATTCCAATCCTACTAACGATTTTGACTGTTTACAGTGGTCTTTAAGAAAAGTTACACATTTTCCCAATTTCTTATTAACATTTTGGTCTTCCTGATTTCTGTTTCTTCTGGTCATTTTAGCCATTGCATCTCCATGCTCGGGGGGGGGGGGGAGATTGGAAGTTCTGCCTCTCAAATAACTCCTTGGCAAGGCCACTTTAGCCTGCCAGGAAAAACAAAACAAAAATAGTTGACAGCCCTGACATTTTGAACGCAGACGATCCATTCCCAGGCTCACTCCTCAGCACAAACCTGGGAGAGAGACCCAAACCCTGGACAGCTGCTTGCAAACAAAATTACACGGGCCTATGCTGCTGAGACACCGTGTGTAAGGCAGCTTCTTCCGAGGTGACATCCACAAAGGGCCGCAGCAGCTTCCACCACGGAGGAGGGTTTGGGGGTGAGGGCGAGGAGACCCCACAACACACCGCCGCCGTTGCAAACCTTCCTCCCGCCACAGCGTACGTAGCAACGCGCGCGCTCCACTTACCTGGCCCGACCGAGCAGCTTCCTCCGCCTTCCCCAGCCCCGCCCTTCTGGGGAAAGGACGCACGGCGCGTGCGCGCGCTCCCGCTTTTGGTTCCGGAGGCGCGCGAGGCGCGCTTGGCACTTCGCGGGCAGTCGAAGCGCACAGGGACTCTTGTTGGGGCGCAGGCGCGCGCTCTCTTTGCCCAAATACTGAGTGTTGTGGCAGCTTTAACCCACCCCCGCCCCGCCCCCAATTCTCGTGCAAGCCGCAACACGTTACTTCACAACACGTCAAAACACGAAAAGCACAGCACAATTAAGGAAGTTTTTTTTTGCTGCTCTTAACGATAGAAATACAGACTGTATTCAGACCGTACTCCTCCCCCCACACCCCAGAGGCTTATGTAATGAATGAATGCATGAATGAATATTTGCGTCAGCCATCGGCCATAGCAATAAAACAACAATACGATATACAAAGATCGGAAATAAAAAAGCCAATTATATAAAATACATGTTAGGGTTTTGAAGCAATAGTCAAAATAGTGGATCTTATTCTGATTGCCCCAGCTAAAAACCTTGCAACCTTTGCTGTCACCTGCTCGTCTTGATCTGCCAAGAGAAAGGACCCTGTGGCAGAGGTTGGGCGACCCGGAATGGACAATAAGAGAGGGGTGATAATTTCATTCCTGAAGTGTTCAGAAAGAGTGCAACCTAGAAGGGCTTAAGTAAAATACAACTGCCTTTCCAACCAATTGGCCTCTTCATTGCAGTTTAGGAAATTGTACTAACTTCACTTTTTTAGTGCATGCATACTTCTGCAAAGTTAAAGCTCCATTAAGAAATGAAGCTAAAGGTAGTTTCACTTTCTGAGCAACTGCAATAAAGACTTCTTACTTTCTTCATTGGGGATACCAACCAAGTTTCCCAAAGGCAAAAATACCCTTACTGAAATAACTTTTTTTTTACTACAAAAGCAGTGATCTGGTGCAACTTCACGCGAGGGAGACAAAACTGTTTTATGCCTTCATATGCAGGATCGAAGTCTGAATATCTACTGCCCTCTGCTGGTGTTGTATAGTCCAACATTTAGAACAGCTGGAAGCTGCACTAAAATCAGTAAAACTGGGATGTTTTTGCTAAAGGCACTGGTCATTTGCAGGGGAAGCGGAGGATTGCCATGGCTTGTGCAATGCATCACTGTATTGTATATCACAATATCCTTTTCACCTATGCACCACAGTGGCTTCAAATGTACCAGAATGGAATGGGGATAATAATAATTTTATTATTTTTACCCCGCCCATCTGGCTGGGCTTCCCCAGCCACTCTGGGCGGCTTAGTCAGACATACAGCTAGGATGCAATACTATACCATCTTACCCGGGTGTAAACTCCATTTAACTCGATTGTGCTTACTTCCAAGGGCACATGGGTATTTGTTTACATGTGCACATATATACTGGCACCGCTTCTCTAGCAGAGGTGGGGGTGTTCTTTTGCCCCCCCCCCAGGCAACACCCTCATGGGCACCTCCTGCCACACCCACACCTCTGCTAGAGAAGCGGTGCCAGTATACATGTGTTGCCTGGGGGGGGGGGTCTTTTGCCACTTCAGTGCACGAGGTAGGCCTGGCCAGGTGGAGGAGGCCTGCTATACCTTTTGGGCTTGACAAGGCATGTGATGTTCAGCTGTTCTGAGCCTACTCCAGCTAAGCCATCACACACCACCTCCCCGAGCTAGCAAGCTCCACCTGGGCTGTTGGTCCTTGCCTGCCTTCCCTCAGAACTGACAGCTGTAAATTCTGAAATCCTGAGTTCAGTGGTGGTATGTTCGATTTTGCCACTTGAGGCAAAACAGGAAGTGCCACCCTGCTCTACCACACCACCAGTGGGACACACACCACCACAGCACCAGCTGCCGGTGGCACTGCACCTGTACCAGCACTGCAGTGCTGGCATTGGCGCCAATTTCCTGAAAGAGCTTGCAAGATCTCACCCAAATCTCGTGAGATCTTTTGCTGTCCTTGACATCTTGCAAGACTTTGATGAGATTTCACAAGGTCTTGCAGGAAATCAGCACCTATAATGGCACTGCTTATTTGACAGAGGTGGGGGCATGGCAGGAGGCACCCATGAGGATGCTGCCTCGGGAGCTTCATATGATTGGAGCATGTTGGCTCAGCTCTCAGTTGACCAATATTTGTGTCATTTTATCCTTCCCTGGAAGAAGACACAGGGAGGGAATAGTTTCTTGGCAGAACTATCCATTTCCCAAATCAAGCAGACACTAGCTGAATGAAACATCTGTTTGTGTCATAGCTGAAAAGAAAATATATCACTGAGTCCAAAAATTTATTGCCATCATCTTAGGCTCTCTTGGGAATCTAAACCCATTTGCTTGCAATATTATGGAGAACATGCCATTTTTAACCATAGTTCAGCAAGTGCCCATGGACATCAATCCAAACGCAGAGACATTTTTGCTTATTATAGTGAGGGTGCAACACTGTGGAGCCTCATGTGAGTTACCACTGACGACTTGACCATAGCTGCCTGTTACATTGGTGGGTAGCAGCTGAGACAGAGCAATAAAAATAAAGGACCCCATCTGGGGCATAGGAATAACTAAGGAACAGAAAAGGGGCATGTGACTCTTCGGATACACAATTTAAAGAAAAGGATGAGTGGGGAGTTTCAAATGGTTATTCCCTTCCAGCCTCTTGCTGTCTGGCTTTCTCCTGCTGGTTCCATAGTGTCTTCTTTCTACCTCCCTGCATCTGCACATATTGCCACTTGCCAGCCTTCTCCTCTTCCACCCCGCACAGGATGACAAAGTACATTTTAATTCCCCATATTCCTCCCACAAGCCATCTCTCTCCATCCTTCTGATCTCTTTTCTGATCTCTGTTACCAGTTCACCCAGCAGTTTTCCAGCGTTGGAAAGGCCAGCTGGAGTTGCCTCAGTTGGAGCAGCAGGATATCAGGTGCCCATTGCCCAGAAAAGGTGATGACAGAGGTGGACATTGGACCAGCTGCCAGGCACCTTGGAGAGGTCACTGGAACAACAGGAGAAGCCAATGGGTCCTGGAGTAGGGGCAGCTGGCAACCATAGATACAAGCACTATACAAACTGCATGATGGTATGCAATAGACAAATTAAGATTTCCTTCCATCTTTTCCACCAATTTGGTTGGGTTTAAAAGGGGATTAGACAAATTCATGGAGGATAAGCTATCAACGGTTAACTAGGAACGGTTGCTATGAATTACCTCCAGTATCAGGATGTCTCTGCGTACCAGTTGCTGAGCATCATGAACATAAGTGTGCTGTTGTGCTCATGTCCTGCTTCTGGACTTCTCAAGGCATCTTGTGAGAACAAAACGCTGGTCTAGATGGGCATTTAGTTCAATTCAGAGGGGCTTATCTTATGTACTTGTATTAACAAAAGGAAAATAGCTGCTTCTGCTATTCCAGAAAAGTTTGTACATTTATACTCCTTTGCACAATATCTGCCAAATTCTAATTAAAAGATGATCAGCATACATAGTTTACAAAGACACACATAAACGTTTTCTCATGAACTGACTGAATTTTTCAAGTTTGTAATTATCACTTTGTGTTGCTTAGACATCTTTAGGAAATGTTTTCCTTTTTTAGTTCAAATCTGTCTCCAGATGCGCTATTACACTTTCTAAACGAATCTAGTTATTTATAAAATATAACTGGATAAGTTCCAAGAGCAATATCTGTATCTCATACACATCATTCAACAGTATTCCTTTTTGCTTATTTTGGTAACCATCCATACATATGAAAATTAATAATTCCTAGGTAATGCTAGCAATTTTTTTAAAACCCACAAAAAAACATTCATATGTCTTCAGTTTAGAGGAAAATACAGTAGGGGTAAATCAGTGTAATTTGCCGATTTTGACATTAATTATATATATTTCTCCTCAGCGATTATGGATAAATATGATCAACCTAATGATAAATAAATATATACAAGGCGGAGAGAACCAACACATTTGTTTCTCAGATACCAGCGAAAGGCTGATTTCAATGGCTTCAAGCATATTTATTTCCCTGTATTATTGTGACCTTCATATTTTCCCCCCATGAAGCTGCAAAACCACACTGATCCTCTTACAAAGTCCTAGCAAGCACGGTCCAACCACTTCACTTTCATGTTTGGGGGAGTCACAAGAATATGTCCACAGCACTGTCTTCCATAATGAAAGAAATAAGAAAGGTTTTGCACATTGGAACTCTTCTCCCAGGTGTTCATGCAAAAAGCAGGAATTGGGAATTACCTGTTTTTGTGACCCAACATTGTTGGCTACGAAAGGGGGAAATGACCTATATGAATGCATATAGTCTCCGACTGCTTTAACTTGCCACTGTGCTCCATGGGTGCCCAGCACTGTCAATTACAACATATTATTTATATCTCACCCATCTGACTGGGCTGCTCCAGCAACTCAACAACCATTGCTTGGATTACTTTAGGACTGATTTGTGGCCCTGTGTGCCTGTGACATCACTTTTGCCACATAAAGAAAAGTTTCACCAAAATCAGTATGGTATAGTTTCATTTATTTATAAAAACACTTCCCCCCCAAATCCACTGGCATTTTTTTATATATAAAAAAGCATCTTTAAAAATAGCTGTAGTTGGATTTACAAGGGAAGTAGAGAAGCTGACTATTTATTTGGGGTGGGGGGATTCAAACAGTTGCGATATTTAGGCAGAAAAATGATTCCAGAGTCCAGACAAATATTAATGGTGTTTGTGTCAGTTAACATTTAAAGTGTGGTGAGCAGATAGATACTCATCAGGTCATCTGGCCAATACATCCATGTGTCTTTGGAGACATGTATCTCTCTTTTATGCTTTACTTATTTACTGCAGCAACCACCAGGCATACACCAGGGTACCCACAGAGCTGTAGCAAACTGTAGGAGTCCTAAGTGTTACAAGAAATGGCATATCCTTTTGAAGATCCTGTTTCACATTCCTGCAGGAGAACTTGGGGAATATACAACAATAGGCATTTTCTTTCAAAGAAATTATATGTAAAACACTTCTTTTTTTCTTTGCAGGAAATCTAGGCAAAATATTTTCACATTATATAAGACCCTGACCACAAATGATATAATACAGTAGAGCTACACACAAACCAAAGTTTAGTATATTTTATATACAAATGTAGTATCTAACTGGAGACATTTTTGTACCTGTCGGTTTATCTGTCTGCAATGAAGTTTGGTTTCCAGATTTGCACTTTATCTAGCTCACAAGGATACAAAATTCTGGACCAGTACAACAAATAATATAATAGTATTTAAAATAGTAAGCTCAGATATCCAATGTCAAATGGTCTTCAGGACACAGACCAGAAAACAGTGTAACATTGTCCACTCCAATTTCTCCAGTTTTACCTTTTCCACGTTCTGCCTCAAAAGCGATCTAATAAAATGAGTGGGGAGAACATTATTAAAAGAAGAAGTGCAAATTATCAAGAAGTACTAGGTGCTCATAAGTTAGAAATCTGAACTGTGCTACATGCACATCATCATCATCATCATCATCATCATTATTTATTACCACCATATTAAAAAAATTCAGTGAAATAATGAGACATCTTATGGTTCTCTATGGATTAAGAAGATTTTCAAAATAAGATCCAAAGATATAAAATTCAGTTTTACAAACCCAATACAAATAAATACCGTATTCAAATTCTGCTCATGTCCTGTAGTATGCTGCAATGCACATTTGTCTTCTGTTCTTATGCATGATCATTGATTCAACCTTAACTCCTGAACGGCATTGTCAAGGAATTTGTTCCTTAGTTTGTTTTTGGTTTATATTTCTTTTACCAAAACCCCTTTCGTTGAGCTAAAAATTAGTGGAATGTATTTGTCACTTTGATGCCTCTCCCTATTTTAAAAGCTAAAACTAAAAACCAAAACCACAACTGCCCCTCTTAACATTCCCATACCATTTCACAAAGCCCAATTCTGCCATTTTGTTATTTCATCTTTGCACAACATGCCATACTCTTTCTCCTTTGTCCAGATGTATTTAATCAGCCCAGTTCTTGGTGGAGATGTAAGGTAACAGGCCTAACAAATGTTTTCTGCCTCCTCAACTTCCAATGACCTGTGATGCTAATACTGCAGTCCCCAAATACATTAGAATCTGATTTATATACAGTGGACGCTCTGGTTGTGAACGTGATCCATGCGGGAGGCACATTCACAACCCACAGCGTTCGCAACCCGCAGCGCCGCATCTGCGCATGTCACGATTCGGCGCTTCTGCAAAGCACGATTTAGCACCTCTGTGCATGCGCGAGCGCCGAAACCCGGAAGTAACCCGTTCTGGTACTTCCGGGTTTGGCGCGGTGCACAACATGAAAAAGCGCAACCTGAAGTGGCCGTAACCCAAGGTATGACTGTATATATATTTACTGAATTTGCAGTAAGAAATTTATCCCTGAAGCCTTGAGACCATCATGCTACAATCAGGTCCGTAGAATAAGAACGTAGGAACCACCTTTTGCTAGATCAGACCAACAGATCCATTCAGTCCAGCATTGTTATTCCCACAGCAGCAAACTAGATGTCTCCAAGAAACCCACAAGGAAGTCTTGAAGGGCAACAGGACTCTTTCGCTATTTTCCCCAAGCAACCAGTACTCAGTGGCATATTGTCTTTGGAACTTTTGCGTCCTTTAATACTAGAACCCAGCTTCATCCAGTGAAGCTGAATGTTGGAATATTTCAGGGAAGTACCGCTTCACACACTGCATAGTTAAAACAGTGGAATTCATTACCACAAAGTGTTGCAATGACCACCAACATGGATGGGTCTTAGACAAATCATAGAGAACAATGCTATCAGTGACTACTTAGCCATGATGGCTGCATACTACCCTCCAGCATCAGAGGTGGCCTGTCTCTGAATGCCAGTTGCTGGGGAGAATATGTGGGGAAGAGTGGTGAGAAAAGGATGCTGAACTAACAACAACAGCAACAAAAACAGCAACAAAAACAACAATAGTTTCATGATTTATACCCCACCCAATCTGGTTGGGTTTCCCTCGCAAAATATAAAAACGTGATCAATTGTCAAACATTAAAAACTTCCCAATACAGGGCTGCCTTCAGGTGTCTTCTAAAAGTGTAGTTCTTTTATCTCCTTGACATCTGATGGGAGGATGTTCCACAGGGAGGGTGCCACTGAAAAGGCTTTCTGCCTGGTTCCCTGTAACGTCACTTCTTGCAGTGAGGGAGCCAGCAGAAGACCCTCGGAAGTGGACCTCAGTGTCAGGGCTGAATGATGGGGGTGGAGACACTCCTTCAGGTATACTGGGCTTTGGTCTGATCCAAGGCACTTCTTATGTTCTTAACCAGAGGTACCATATAGCCATAATTACAACTTGCCAGCAGTCAGAGATAACTGCAATTATTTACACTGGTCATTGCAGGTGGTTTTTAATCTTTAACTTACATTCATAGTTGTTTCAGCCGCTGTGTGGACTTCCATTTGTCCAGTCCTCCACTGTTCATCATCTCCCACACTCTGTGACCAGGAAGGACTGCTGCTGCTGCTGCCTAGGATCACATGTAGTTTCCCTACTCTTTCTCCTGCAAGTCGGTAACTAAAAATCAGACAATATATGCTTTTTGGCTCAAGATCAGTGAGAAGAAGTTTCAAACGACCAACATCCTTCTTGTGACCCACGAACCCCGGCACCATCATGTAATATCCATCACCTAGAGAGAGATTTTTGGGGTTTAGAAAGTGAGAAACGGAATGTTTCTTTTGTTTCATCTTAAATATTTTGATTATTTACCACAGAGGAAGGACTATAATTCAGTGATATTACTTATGCTTTGCATGCAGAAGGTCTCGGGTTCAAACCCTGACATCTCCAGATAAAAATGATCAGGCAGCAGGTGAAACCAAAGACATACATTGGTCTGGATCACAAGTGACTTTCTAGATCTAGAAATTCATTATTTGTTGCACTGATAACAAATATGTTCATGCACTCTCTCCTTCCCTATCCCCATCTGTAATACAAACACTCAGGGTTTGTTATAAACCAATTTCTCATTAAAAATGATCAGGCAGCAGATGAAACCAAAGACATACATTGGTCTGGATCACAAGTGATTTTCTGGATCTAGAAATTCATTATTTGTTGCACTGATAACAAATATGTTCATGCACTCTCTCCTTCCCTCTCCCCATCTGTAATACAAACACTCAGAGTTTGTTATAAACCAATTTTTCATTACATCTGAACTTGGAAACTGTTGTTTAATGCCTGTCTATAAGATATCTAACCAGGATCAAACCATGGTTTACAGCCAGAGATTAAACCAGTTTCCTGGTTTGGTCACAATGAGAAACAAACCCCTGGGGGAAACGTTGCATTTGAGCATGCGAGGAAAATTCTTGATCTTGGTCCAATACGCCATGGTCAATGTCTGAACTGACCGATGATCTGATATATAAGCATATTTCCTAGGCTTTCTCTAGTGGTCAAACTCCACCTCTTAACTAGGAGGGGACACACAGAGGAAGCCAAGCGAGGCCAAGGGATGGGGGAGGCATTGCATATCTAGGAGTATTACCATTATCATGATCTGCAGGATTCCAGTCAAAGTCATCATTTATATCTTGCTGCCAGGCACAAGACCCTTGCCCAAAGCTGCAGTCCACTTAGGTGAGGTCCAGAAATAGAGATGAGGTATTCAGAGAAAGGAAATACAAGGTGTTGTATTACACATAGTGGATGAAGCATTTTTTAAATGCTGTAAAGCAAGGCAAAAGTCTCTTCCCTTTCAGCCCTTCTCCGCTAAAATAAGCTATATATATTTATTCACTCAGCTGCATTGGAGCTGTTCATGGACAAACTATTCCCACTTAGCCAGGATAATATATTGCACTGAATATATTGCTTTCAGACATAGAACTGTCTTGTTCACACGTTGCTAGCAGTGTGTGTTCCAATATTTGCAAATAATGCAGACATGATGCAGTTCTCTATGCTCATCCCTACTACTCTGAACTGCAAACTAGGATCAGCAAAGAGTGCTAGTTGTACCAATCTCTTGTTGTATCTTTTTGCCCTATTTCCAGGTGAAGTGGAACCCAGTAGAAGGTGATGCTGCCTAGATAAGCTCTGGATAACCATCTTGGTGTTATCAGTGTACCTCATCTCATATTTCAGTAATATTTCTTGATAAACTGCAGTCAGGCTGAAACCAGCACAGTCAGATTCAATTAAGTGAAATGTGATATGGTACACATGAGAAATTGGAACCACACACACAAGTAGAAGGCTGTCCAGATAGAAGCATAGGAAGATTTATGGGAGGTAACAGATACTATGAATTTGACTGATGGAGGGACAGGCAGGAATGCAGGCCTGTAAAAATATGAGGTTTTATAAACAGACCCATAGAAGATCTTAAAAGCACTTAACTAATCTAAGGCTACAATTCTGAAGCAATTTACCTGAGAGTGAGCCCAACTGAATTCAATAGGACTTACTTCTGAGTAGACATAGTTAGGATTGCAGTGTTGGATTCTGTCTGTCAAAAAAGGCTGTTTATTATCATTTTTAATGTCCTAAAGTTCACCCAATGAAGGATCCCATGAAAAGACATCACCACTAGATGAAAACAAAAGCAATCCTTTTAAAATCTGCCCACCTTCCAGCTCTGCTCTTTGTACTGGAAGTTTCCTTTGTGCTGGGAGAGGCCCAAACGCAGCAGCTTCTTTAGCTGAATGATTGAAACATATATTGTTAGTTCCAAAAAACAACCAGTTAAAACAAATATGAATTAACTGAAATATATGTACATCACACACCACCAAGCTTTCACAATATTACAAATTATATGGCACATATACTTACCAGCTGTGTTTACATGGCAATTAAAAAAAAAAAAATTATGTCTCCAAAACTAACACATGGCTAAGTTATCTCCAGTGTCTAAAACTAACTCATGGCTAAGCTATCTCCAGATAATATCCCTTATTAGATAAAATGCTGCAGACCTGAAGGAGCTCAAATTCAAATGCATCACCAAAAGATGTTCATTCTTTTATGCAATGATCAGGTTTTTTTGTGCTGCAATGTTTGAGCTACTGATTGGAACATGCGTTTTGTGGGACTGGGCAAAATACTGTGTGTTGGCAAAGCAATATTTGTAAGGAGTTATAACTCAAGAGGTACTGTATTTCCAATACAGGACCCCAGGACAACCTTACACTTACTCCTAAAAGCTCAAGAGTAGCTTGTAATCCCAGTCTCATCCAGGGATTGTTTTGGGGCTATACCCAGTTAGCCTTAGCAGTAGAACTGCAGTATGTGCCTGAAGACCACACTCTGAGTTATCACCTCCACGTACAGCGATGTGACAAACGGATGGAAGTTTGGTTCAGGCACGTAAACTAACCCAGGGCCTGGTTCGGCAACAAGCCATTCCTGTATAAACATGTGTTAAGGTTCATGGAGATAATTTGGTGCATAAAGCTCTTCTTTAGCACTTTGCAAAACTGAAAACAGACAGGTCTCTTTGGGGGCCATATGTGAAACCTTTGACAGATGCTACTTTTTTCCTTCTTCACCTTTATTGGCATATATAAGACAATAGAATCATAAAAAAGACCATCCATATGCATTATATTTATATTACATACAGTAAAAAGGGAATCCTCCTCAGCCTATTATGTAGACCAAACTACCCCAGATTTAACTTCAAAGATCCTGGTCAGAAATTGTACCAAAGCTCTAGTGAGTGTTGGGGAGTCATCTCTCAAAAGGAACTGCATCTTGTGTTGTTTGTTAGGTGGGGCCTCAAGCCATAGAGAGGGCGTTATAAAATCAGCACGGAGGATGTTAAAAAGAGGGCAGTCCAGAATTATGTGGTCTAGAGAATCGGGTACGTTCTGGCCACAGGTGCAGAGTCTATTCTGGTAAGGAATGCCTCTGAGTCTTCCAAATAACACGGAGGATGGAAATAAATCCAAACGGGCCAACATAAATACTCTACGGTGTAAAGGGGTCTCTAAATTATAAAAATAATTGGGCATCGTTCCATGATGGGGTTGCAACCCTAAATGAGCAGGGACAGATGTTACTTGAAAAGACAAGTACACATGTACAAAGACATAAGAAGCCCTCAAGGCAGTTAAATATGCTCAACAGAATGTAGGAAAGATGATCCAGGAAATACTGTATAAACTATAATGTATTGCCAAAAGATTCTCTTGTCTAGTACCATTGCAAGATTCACATTACTAAGACCATGATTTAAATCACCCAGACTTCTGTTACTTGAATTAGAAGGAAGTATACCAAATGTGCAAGCCTCTAAAAAAGTGTTTATTTCATATATCTGTATGAGGTAAGGGAAAGAGCTATGACTAAAATGGAAAGCGACTTAACTATGAGATACTAAGTTCGCTGCACATGGTGGGGGGTGGGGGAGAGATAAGTGAAACACCACCAGTCAGAATTAATTATTCCTTCTGAATTACCGAATGCTTTTAAGTGAAGGAAAAATTGCTTGTTGGCGATATTTTATGCCTCAATTTGCTGGCATGCCCAACTGTAGTTTCTGAACAACTGTAGAAGAATCTTGATTGTGGATATAGTTACAACACAACTGTGCCTGGGTGTTTGCATGCTTCTTTTTCTCCTCCTCCTCATTAACAGCAATTTTCTTATTTCTGGATTCTCAGCCAAGCATAGCTTTGCTTTTTCATCTGAATCGGGCAAACTATGGTTTGGTCAAAACTTAAGACTGCCTGAAAGCCAGGATCACCAACCACAGTTTGTGGTTCTAGAGTACAGACAAACTATGGCTTGAGGAAGGCATAGATTGTTGGGTTCAAATGTAATGCAAACCATGCCTCAAATCCAAAAATAAATTAAGGAAGTGCAGAACTCAAGTTGAATATGGAGAAGGCATGATACCAAAGTTTGTTGTATGCATAACACAAAACCACAGTTTGGTGTTCCATCTAAAGCATATCAGTTAGGCTGCTTAAATCCTATTGATGTTGCTGGGATTCAAGACTTCTTTATGCAGCATTTCAGCCAAAATATTCCTTAGGAACTATGGATATAATCCAGAGAACTGCACAACTTGGCATATTTGGATTCATTATTCTCAAATAGCAAACCTTCCATCCTCCCCTCTGCAACATCTCACCACAAGCTGTTTTTGATGCTCAGTTTGAATGACATGAGGGGGCTCACTGTTGAAGGCAAAAGAAAAAATATATCAGTGAGCATATCTGAGCCCTTGCTTGTGCCTAAAGTTGCTTCCTTAAGCCTGAGGGCCTGTGAGTATCAAGGCCTAGTGGCAGTGCTAATGAAGGATTTGCATGTAGGATATATCTGAAGGTGAAGCCAGAAATTACTCCTGAAACAGTAAAGTTCAGATCAACTGTGTCAGTGACCCCAGTAGTTGTTATTAATCACCACTGATGGTGATGTGTGTTCCATTCAAGTGCTTCCTGCTGCCTGATTTCTGTACGTTCTTGGCATCAACTAAAGAGGAGGTCATTTTGGCCAAACATCTGAGGAACCACGAGATTGGGATGACAAACACAGCACAGAATAAATCTTTAGGGCACCATCTGGAAGAGCTTTGGTCAAATTACTTTGTAACACTCTCTGGCACTTCAGCAGGTAAATAAATATAAATCAGACACTTCAATGGAATATGATATAGGAACGATAAAGCAGTATTTTAGCATACAATAACCAGAGCAGTGAGTCATTACAGACCCCCCCCCCCCCCCCGGATCTCACCCACACCATTAAAAATGCATTTGATCAACCCTCATGCATCAACTACAACTGTACAAAGCTGGGTTTTGGTGCAAGTTTTACTTATGGAAATATCATAATTTAGTGATAATGGGAGCCTACTATGCTCTAGCCTACTATGCTCTGTATTAGTTTGTTGCTGTTTTTTAAGAGAGGGACATAGGTCTAACACTGCCAATTTACAGTAAGAAAGCTGTCCCAAACAACAGATTGGAGTCGCAATAAATGTAAGGATTCTTCAAGGCGCATTCATTTGTTCAAGAGGTTAATTTGAGTCATGTAAGGAAGAAATCTTAGAATGCGTCTCCACTTGTTACAGCAGAGCTCCATTTTCTTTGTTGGGCCTAAATTTAAAATACTGTACTGGGTGGGAGGAAACCTCTTTCTTTTCTTTCTTCCTTCCTTCCTTCCTTCCTTCCTTCCTTCCTTCCTTCCTTCCTGCTTGGGATGATTGACTCTGAGTTCATTATAGGCAGCTTCCTTGTGACAACCATAACATGTGTTTCAGTTCCCAGCTTTGAGTTGTGCGGCACCCTCTCAAGTACCTGCCACATGTTTCTGGCAGCTGCTATGAGCGTTATGGACACACAATGCCTGTTATCAGGCATAATGCTAAACTATGGTTTAGCATTATGAGAATAAGCCTTGGCTCCCCCTCTCATTCCCTCCCCTGGTGTGTTTTTTAATCCCTAAACAAGCCAGCTTCTTAAACCAGGGTTGAAGCATCTTTCTACAAACTATAGTTAAAATGAACCACAAGATGTGGTTAATCTGAAACAAAAGTAAAAACTTCCAAAATTCTCCTCACAGCTTCGCCAGAAGGCAGCTCCTTCTTATGTTGCAAAACCATGTTGCAAAACTATGGCTTAACATTAGGTGCTCAAGCTTTGGATTCACAAGTACCCTTCACCATTATCTTTTGGTGCAGTCATGACTCATCTAATCTAATCAGAGTTTGGGGGACTCTGGCTGATTTTTACTGAGCAAGCCAGGATCATATGCTAGTTTAGACAAGCCTTCTTCAACCTGATGTCTTCCAGATTTTTTGAATTACAACTCCCATCAGCTTCAGCCAGAATAGCCTGGCCAAAAGGAGCTGTACAGTACCCTAAAACATCTAGAGCAGTGTTTTCCAAACTTGGGTCTCCAGTTGTTTTTGGATTACAATTCCCATCATCCCTGACCACTGGCCCTGTTAGTTCAGGATGATGGGAGTTGTAGTCCAAAAATAGCTAGAGACCCAAGTTTAAGAAACACTGATCAAGGGTATCAGGTTGTGGAGAGCTAGTTTAAACTAAGCAGGTTTCCCACATTTGAATACAAGGGACTGTCAGTTAGTTTAAAAGTGGAAGAGAAAGCTTCTGATCTTCTCTTCATGGCCATACCAGAGGAGGATGAAGATATGGAAAAGTAGCAGCATATGAACCTGACGCTTTTGCATGTAACGCAAACCACAGCATTATCCAAAAGGGCCGCTCTGTGACATGCTGTTGGAGGAGAACCGAGCCAAAAATAAATGTTCTTGATCCCTCTTCCATGCTTGGTATATGTCAACAAAGAAACATATTGCAAATCACTGAGAAATCATTAAATATCTTAACTGTCTGCCTAGTTTTGATAAATGAGGATCATAAGTCCCCCTGAGTTTATCCTGCTCCAATCAACATGCAAAGTCAATCAACAAATATTTGAAAACAGCGAAGGCATGTATTGTAAACTGTTTCCTTATTTGTTTAAGCTAACTATGCTCTAAAGCACCAACACTAAAAGGATTTTTTAAAGGCCGTGATTCAAACAATCTCATTTATCCAGATTGTGTTTCGCTATAGTGATGTGGGCATTTGGATGTTTTCAAGCAAAAGAAATATAATTAGTATAGACAGAAAGAAAAACAGTTTGCGCATCACAAAAACGAAACGGCTGATTCTATGCCAAACAAGGTTCACTAAAAAAAAAATACCCACACACACATATGAATAAAATGGCAACTTGAAATCCTGAGGATTTAAGTGAAATAAGGGTGGGTTTGCATGACAGATTGTCATGGCCATTGATTTAGTGCTTCTCAACTAAACTAGAAGCAAAGGAAATGTTTTGAGAAAACATACACACATCTTTCTTTCAAGGACAGCCCCAAGTTTACACATGGAAGCCAACCATGCATTTTGTATAGCCGATTCTGGTCCTGCAAACCTGGTTTCTCTTCCAGGACAGACTGGTATCCATATGTTTGCACTGAGGGCTTAGATGCACACTGCATGCATGCCTCATTCCATTTGCAGAGGCTGTATAGCAGGGGTAGGCAACCTCTGGTCTACAGTGCTGAGGAAAAAGATGTGAGAGGCAGTTTGGAATGCTAGGTGCTGGTGTCTTGTAGGAGAGCCAGTGGAAGACTCTAGGATTGGACAGGAAAGAATATACCTGCATTTAATAGGTCTGTAAAGGTTGAAACAGGGGCTTTAACAAAATTCCTCAGTTATAGTGGGCAAGGGCAATCAGGTGAGATACTTTTGATAAGGCTCCTCAAAGCTATCTTGGTTTAAAGGTAAAAGGAACCCTGACCATTAGGTCCATGGCTGTGGGAGCCAGCGTACAGCTTCTGGGTCATGTGGCCATCATGACTAAGCCGCTTCTGGAGAACCAGAGCAATGCAAAGAAACGCTGTTTACCTTCCCGCCGGAGTGGCACCTATTTATCTACTTGCACTTTGACGTGCTTTCGAACTGCTAGGTGGGCAGGAGCTGGGACCAAGCAACGGGAGCTCACCCCGTCGCGGGGATTTGAACCGCCGACCTTCTGATCGGCAAGCCCTAGGCTCTGTGGTTTAACCCACAGCACCACCCGCGTCCCTAGTAGTGTAAAAACCTGCGTCTTGGTTAAGAAGTGTAAAATAAGCCAAATTTACCGTAAGTAACAAAACATATACTAGTTTAAAGAAAGAGCACTATATCACAGTAACCACATGAACTTGTGCACTATATAATCTTGTAATAAATAAGCATGAATATATTTGTCAAATATAGCAGCTATGGCTGAAATTCAACATAGCACTAAGTGGGGTATGTGGGGGGGGCGGGGAATGAGATCTGCTCACAACAATGGGACTTTTCCCTCCTCTCGTCCCCTGCAAGCCCCTAAAACTGTTCTAGGTTTCCCCCCTCCAATCCTCCAGAGCAGATTTACGGGGCACAGAGAGGCATATGAGGGCAGGAGAGGTGGGGAGTCTCATTGTGAGAGAGGAATTCTGTGTCAGCACACACAACAACTCAGTTGAATCCCACCCTATATCAGAATGCCCTTGTTTCACTCCTATATCCCACGGTTATCAGGGTTCTTGGTAAGTTAAGGGGTTAAACGGTGTAAGTGCTATTAAATGGTGGCATTAAAGTAGAATTTGGGTTTTGTTAATAAAACAAGAGAGAAAAAACCCCATCCCACCACAGAAGTTAATAAATGCTTCTCAAAATTCAACATCATCTTAGACATTGGAGTGGGGGTGGGGAATTAAAGGTGAAACTTACAAAACACATCTCCTCGAAGTTTCTTCTCATGACCAGTTTGGTTTTCAAGGTCTTCCCTGTCTCCTCCTTTCTCAACTTCCTCTTCCTCTTCTATTTTCCCTTCTCTTCTGACATCTTCAGTACTTCCCCCCTGTTCGCCATAGGCACCTTCTGTGTGCACACCGTCTTCGTAATCTAACGGCCTTACGTGAACTTTAGAAGCTGGGGTCACAGGCGGTTCTGGGATCACATTTTTTATGTCTCCATGCTTCTTCACACTGTTTTTGTGCACAAGCAGCTTCTTGAGCTTCTCTTTGGCAACTCCAGAGATTCTGGGAATGTCTTTCACATAGTTTTCATGAATAACTGGGTAGGGAATGGGGTAGAGAACCAAGAAAACACAAAATATGCTTGACTTAGCTTAAACTTTGAGGGTCTTAGGCTTTTGCACAATATTAGTGCTTCTCAACATGATGAAATACCAGCTGGCAACGTTTTGATGAAACACCAGTTGGCAATGTTGGAAATGTATTTGAAGTACAATAAATTCAAAGCAATGTATATTATCTGTAAAGATGTCGCTATGTAGAGCCAAGGGTATACAGAGTAGAAGATCTGGGCAGCAGTGAATGTTTTCTTTGTCAATCCCATTAAAAAGGTAAGTAACTATTTCTTAGTCTGACCACTGGGCCAGAATAACTTGTCAGCAACAAGTCAAACACAATTCATCAGCATGTACTATAGTCAGCCATGTGTCAAGCACCATAGAGCTCAAATCAGTCACAAAGGAAAATAACAAATTCTGTGGAGTATTCCCAGCAGTTGCTCTTCTCTATCAGGAGCCTGCCAATTGTCAAGAGAAAGCAAGGACAACAGTCCATATGGATAAATGGGAATAGCTATGGATAGGTGCTTCCAATTATGTCCCCCAGAGGACAAAGTAAGCTTTGGGAACAATCCTCAGCTACTACAGGTGTATGGATCAGTCTTATTTCTGGTCCATATCATTTTTGCAGGTGTCCACTTATTAGGTCCATTCTGTCCTGTTTCCACTGTAACCCGTGCAGTTTAAAAATCTGCAGGAAAACTGGCATTAAAAAAAAAAATCAAAACGTATCTAGATGCATGTACTTCTAGATACATTTTTATGTTTTTTTGAGATAAGAACTGTTGCAGCATTCAGAGAAGCATAAAACCTGTTGGAAAGCAACGTTCCAATCTGCACATTAGTTAAAGAGGTGCAAATCAGGCCAGCTCATATCAGAATTTACAAGCAGTGAATTCCTCAACCATCCCTACTAGCTACCTTTGCCAGTAATAGCATCCAGAAGGCATTCCACCAGTACAGATTTGATTCATTAAGAGGTTAAGATGAGAATCAGCTCTGAGTCTATGTGGCTCTGGAATCTCTGGATAACATTCGCACTGGCCTGAATCCCCAAGATCTTGCAATGAAGTTCTTTGTACTAGAATGACATCCAAGACAGTGAGAAAAGCAATGCTTTGTGACTTAAACATCTATGTTGACAAAACAGGGAAAAACCATTAAATGAAGGTGAAAATACAAATATATAGTTATTCCAGCGGCTGACAGATTTGACCTTATGTCATATTTTTAACTTTGTGTGTTTAGAGAAGAAGCCAGATAGTTTCTGCACAGCAAGACATGTCCTTTCCGCTCATGATTAATGTCTGTGACCCATCTGTTTAGGGAAAAACATGATTTCACCATAATTGAAATTCATGGGAATAAAATAGAAAATGTGACATTTCACATAGGATCATTTGGGTTTAAATGGTAGCAGTAGTATGGGAAGATAACCTGCTACAAACCTATATCATACTCCATATGTACTACTAAAGCAGGGGTCAGCAACCTTCGGCTCTCCAGATGTTTCGGACTACAATTCCCATCATCCCTGACCACTGGTCCTGTTAGCTAGGGATCATGGGAGTTGTAGGCCAAAACATCTGGAGAGCCGAAGGTTGCCTATGCCTGTACTAAAGAGAGATAACATTGAGAATATTTGTCTAACATACTTGGTTAGATAATTTCATCCCAATCAACTAGGACAGAAACAAAAGAAGGCTGTTATGTTTCGTTGGCACATATTGTAACAGCATTCAGTCTTATGAGGCTTTAGTTTCAGTTTTTTAACAAGTTAGAAACTGCAAAGTTAGAAATAGCATTGCAGTGTCAATCTCTCCTATGAAGAATGTTTCCTGGTTAGTTTTGCCCAGATGCCTCCATCTCAGAGTTTTGTTAACTGGCCGCTTACTAGAAAATGGGGTTGTAAAAGATGTACACTGTGAAATTTAACTGACATGGTTCACTGAAATCTTTATTCAGGGTACAGCAAGGAAAAATTGACTGGAAACCCCCAATTCCCTACAAATTTCCTCTCAGCAATAAGAAAGGCAAACCCCTAGCGTTTTAATAAAGAGTCTGCTGAGGTTTTCAAGACAGAATGACTGCCCAGCAAACCAGAACATCTGCTTGCAGTTCTTGCTTTGAAGTCTTTCTATAAGTAATGAAATATTCTTACTGCGCAGCCAAGTTGTTCTGGCTTTGGGAAATCAAGGGGGCATGACATGGTGCTCAGTTTGGGGGATTGGAATGCCCTCATCTAGCACATCCAATCCCTGCAAGTCCACTCATATCAGATTCCTCAGCCAGACCCAGACAACACTAAAGATGCCACAGTTCATAGGCTGAAACCAATGTTCAATATGTTCACAGTCCTCACCCCACCCCACCCCAATCAGCTTTTTTTCACCTTGGGTTCTAGCAGGGTAAATCAGTTTGACATGGTAAAAATGTTTGTTCCTCAGGCAATCACGCAAGCCATGTCTAGACTGAACTATGGAAAGGTATGTCAAATGAGGTGGAAAGAGCTAATATTCGCACTGTAATTGTAATCCCCCTTTAGGTGGAATTGAATTTCCACAGTGTGCTTAGTATACAGTATTTAATGAACCCGAAAGCACTATTTATGATGTTGAAGAAATTCTCTGAAAACATTTGTTTTGTGATAAATATGGGCCCAATATGGGTCTCTACGCTGCACCAGACTGGAGATGGCACAGCAACATAGGATTAAACCACCCCATCACCTTCCGCCATGGCCAATGTGAGTGGCAGAACTTCAGATGTTACACTGCTCAGGCCTTCTTCCACCCACAGATGGGAATTAGGATTCCCCCCTGAAGTATTTACTATGATCAGCGCCGGCTCACCCTAAGGCGAGGTAAGGCAACTGCATCAGGTAGCAGGATCCACAGCAGATTCCTGCGGATCCCCCCTTGTGCATTATGTAGCTCTTCCCTCACACCTTCTTCCCTGGTGAGGACGGGGGCATTTTGTAGTTCGCCTCAGGCAGTGAAATGTCTTGGGCTGGCCTGTACTAGGAAAGTTAACAAGAACTGAGGAAACATTTCCATGGTGAAAGTGCAAGGCTTGGTTCTTGTTTCACAGTAAATACAAAAGAACGAAATGCCCTTATGGGTCATGCCCCCTTGATTTCCCAAAGCCACAACAACAAAACAAAGCAACAAATATAAAGTTGAACCAATGTAACTACATGAAGATTGTGGTCATTTTCATCTTCACAGAGTATCAAGTATCTCTACCTCCTGCCCCAACCTCAAATTCCCCACTTTACCAGGATTTCTGATTATTTGTTTATTAAATTTCTAGACCAACTGTCAGAAAAGAAAAGAACATAAAAGAGAATTTTAATGATGCCCCTTGACTAGATTCCTGATAGCAGTAAGCAGTTCACAGGATCTTATAGGAAACAAAAAGACATAGTACATTCTGAAAATGTCCCAACTTCCCATCATTTGAGAAAGGTGTTAGAATAAATCGATGACGCTTCTATTGCACTTACCAGAGCATTCATATCCATTGCCCCTGTAGCCTGGTTTGCATTTGCACTTGAAGGATCCCTGAGTATTGAGGCACTCTGCGTGGAAGTTACACTTAGGTATAGTTGTAGTACATTCATTTATATCTAGAGGAATAGGGGCGTGGGGGAGGCGGGCAGGGGAAAACAAATAATTGAAGACAGAGAGAAGTCAGAGATTTAAAACAAATTAAGCATTATTTTCATGCTGAGAAAAGCTGCACCTGTTTAATTCCTGCCTGTCATAGAAGCACAAGAACCGTATCAGAAGAAAATGTTGGCAACCTCTTTGTAATTGCTATGGTTAAAGATTGCATTTGTCAATGAATATAAAGGGGGGATCTTAACAATAAATGAGTATTGATTCAAAAATTCTATTTGAACAAACTGCCCATTTATTGTATTTCTCTGGTTTACATCACTTTGGGGACTGGAGCTAGACCGTTAATGGGGATAAGCATTTGGTGGAAAACTAGTAGGCAGAGGGCAGAGAATTCCTAAACAAACCTTAAAATTTTTTTTTTTACAAACATTGATTTTTTTAAAATTAATAATTACAAAGCATAAAGTGTTGCCTGCCAGGACAAATGCATGCACAGATGTTAAGTCTTGTATGCAGCCATCCACATGGCATCAAAACAGACCTGGAAACTATTTTTCATTAGAAATTAAGCTCACATCCACAGGGCAAACAAACGTTTAGATTCCCTAGACTTGATCGTTCATTGATGTTATTCTCTTTGACACTCTAAGCTACACTACAAAGGAATGCTCCATCATTCCTTCAGGTGGTGAGTATCACCAAGCTTGTAGCCAAAACAGGGCCAATGAGAAATAAGGAAGAGATACTAGGTTGGAGGAATTCCCAAGGCTTGCAGATGTACAACATTTTTTTTTTAAAAAAATCAAGCCTAAGAAGCCAACACACCCAAAAGTGCCACGTGGATGCACTTTACTGTGTAGCCTCTCAATGTGGAGTGATAGCTGAAAACATAAAACTGGAATGTTGGGTGCAGGAGTCGGGGAATGGAATGTTCTGCTTGGTGGGAAGGAGTGGTGGGGACTCTGAAGGAGAGTGCTCCTTTCAGGAGAGAGGATACACTGTAATATTATGTTATAGGTTCCACTTATCAGTCTAGAAAGAGAATATATAAAGAAAGGTGTTTATTTTAATTCATTTGCCACTAGGCAGTAGAGACTCAAGAAAGTCCCAAAAGTTGTCTAAAAGTGGTTTTCAGGGTATTAGTTTAAACAAGCACAAGCAAAATTTATACTACAGTTCAAAAATACACCAAAATCAGCCAAGTTTATGAGAAAAGGAAAATATGTGCATATATGTGCATGTGTAGACACACACGGAAAACTAGAATCTAGTTCTTACCTACACAGTCATATCGGCCACTCACATATTTCAGTTCATATCCAATTTGACACTTGCAATAGTAACTTCCAAATGTGTTGACACATCTGCGGTTGAAAGAGCAAACAGCTTTCCCACTGGAGCACTCATTAATATCTAAGATATGAAAATGAAATCTGATAAGGTCAAGGAAAAGGTATAAGGATAATAGGTGGTTAAACAAACCCTTAACGGTCATGTCTGTGAATAAAATGACTAATGCTGATATGGTATGTCCCATACTAGAGAGGTGCAAAATCCATGTCTGGAATCCAGCTTGACTTTTGCTTATCCCGATTAAAGCCTACCAATTTCTGATGAAATCCATCTAGTCCTTCTGCATAGTTGCCACCCATAATATGTCCCCTGATGTTCCTCCTGTATGCATGCCACTCTAAGCCACACATAACTAGTGTAGGCATGAAGTGTAAGCATGAAGATTTCAACAAATCCTCACCTGTCCCCAAGACCCAATTTTTGTTCCAAATTCTGTCTTAGATGGAAGTCAGCAACAACCCTAAATTATTGCCTAAGATCTCTGAAGCTCTTTCTTAGGCTGTGTAAATAATGTTAGGTATTACCAGGCCAGTTGGTTAGGACTGATTTCTGGAAAGTCAATTAGTAGTTGAGACTCAGAGCTGACACAACATCACAACATCACTGTTCTGATACCCAGGCCATGATCTGGAGGCACACAACTTTGTTGAACTTGTTCAACTTTTTTGAAGCTAAGCAAGTTCAGCCCATACCTGGGAACCCCACTGTATGCCTCCTTCAGTTCCATCAAAGAAGAAAGGGATATACATATATACATATACATATAATATGTAATATATACATATAATAAATAAATATCCAACAGGTGCATGCCTATTTTATTAAAATTACAGGAACTGAACTCTCAGCAAAATTCATTGATCTCACTGATTTATGTAGCAAATGTTTGAAGCTTTCTAGTCCCTAGTAAATTTAGGTTATGTATTAAATTCCTATCCTAGGCTTCATTCAAGTTTCTCAGAACAGAAGTGTTTGGGACCCTGCCAAATCCTTCCCCCCTTCTATTTTACTCTCATCCCTCTTCCTTTCCAGGCTTGAAATAACTACCCTCTTCTCCTCGTCTCAAGACAGAAACAGCTCATATCAGTGCTTGAATGGGCACAAAAAAGTACAAAGCAATTTACACTCTGTTCACATGGACACCTGGCTAGAATTCCCCCCTTCTATAAATACATGCATTATGGATAAACGATTTCAATATACAACAGAAAGTTACAAAACTCAGATGTCTGTAATTATGTTTAAAGTGCAGTCCTTAATTTGGAATCATCGACTCCCAACCAGATAGGATTATTTTTCTTGCTCTAAGTATAGTGAAGTATTTTATAAATAAAGAAAATGCAAACATAAACAACTAACATGCGTGCATGAGGAACTTGGCTGTTAGATTTCAACTGTGTTTCATGATTTTATGCTGTGGACAAAAGCCTCAAATAAACATTAATTAAACGATGGGAGGATGGCAGAGGCAGTAATAATCCCATTTATACAGACAAATTTGGGAGAAGAGGAGCAGTGTTTCCTTCTGTGGCATGTTTCTTGTTTAACTGCTGAGCCAAGAATCCATAAGGGTTCATTCTATAGTTCCTAAAAATACTCTCATGTCATGAAATCCATGAACAGCTTCCTGTTGCAGCTGTATGACAAAAGTAGCAGGCTTTTGCAGAGCTATGCTTCCAGTTTGATGTGTTTAATGAATAGGCTGCCTGAAAGGTTATGAGAGACTGTTATCACAGCTAAGAGTTCATTTCCTGTGCTTGTCAAGATTCACCTAGGTTCTAAAAGATCCCTAGAGCCCATTGGGATGAGGAAGTATCCCCTTTCCAAAAGAATAAAACCTCCAAACCATTTCTCCCGGGGCTTCTCACATAGCTACAGTTGGAGAGTGGATATATTAGATGTCTAAAAACATGAAGAAAAACTGGTTTTTAGGGACTTTCAAAAACCCACCAAACTCTGCAGGCAGTTCCAGACCACCTGTTTATTCATCACAATTTGTTTGTGTGAAAGTCAGATGACGCTGCCTCAAAGCTCACCAGCAGGAGTGGGGACAGATAAGGACCTGGCCCACCAAGCCAAAAAGTTTACTCACTCTTGCTCTAAAAGTATAGCCATTCTATGGTGTTCAGCAAGCACAGGTTGGATTCTTGGAACTGTTGTGCTAATGACAGCAAGAGCATAAAGGGATGCTGATGTACCTATGCATGTTTTTCCATTTGGCGCTAACTGAAGTCCGATCGATGGACACAAGCATCGCACGTCATCTTTCACTTCCTCACAGCCATATTGACAATTCACCATGGCGCAGCTCCTGGAATCTTGAAAAACATGTTACTTGACAAAGCCATAGGTAAAACTGCGTAAGAGGATTTGTTTCATTAACAGATGATAATGATCTTAAAATCCCTTCCCTAAGAGCATTAATGCACTGGCATGCAAAAAAAAAAAAAGTAACATGAGCACATACGTTAGCTATTTGGCTACTGCTATTCCCACTGCCAAATAAACACAAGCCTCTGATTTAAAAAGTGGTTTGTCTCTTTGCCAGTGGGAACGCTGTGGCAAAACCATACTGCCAGTTTTAAAAACAGCTAAATGGGTTGCTGTTCCATTTCACAGGGCACAGTTCAACGTAATACTAGCTATCTGTGGAGCTCTAAATTGGTTGGGACCTGCCTGCCTGAAGGACCCATGTCTACCACATGAGACTGCATGAACCTTATGTTCTTCATCGTATGCCCCAGGTTAGGCACCTGAGCTTAGGCAAGTGGTGACTGGTGAGAGGGCCTTTTTAGTTGTGGCACCTGTAATATAAAAAGGCATTTCCTTGGTAAGCTTACCTAATGCTGACCTTGTTTAAATTTTACCCAAGCATTCCAGCATCATTGCTGTTTTCTTAAAAAACAACCTATGGTTTGATCTATATATAGCTGCTTCAATTATTTCTGCATTTTAACTTAACATTTTATATGTATATTGGTTTAAATGTTTTAATATGTATCCTACCCTGGGAGTTTTGACAGGCACTATGGAAATGCAATAGATAGATAGATAGATAGATAGATAGATAGATAGATAGATAGATAGATAAGCAAGCTAGCTAACAAATAACAGCACAATCCTAATAAGACTGGAGACCAGCAGATCCACCACTGCATTCAAAGTCATCCCAGCTTGCACCAGCCAGGACAGAAGATAGGGGGCAGGTGGGGCAGAAGGTGGGTTGTTGTTGTTGTTGTTGTTAGATATGCCAGCTCTATGTGAGGGGTTGAGTGACTGTAGCCCTTGGGGTACCCCCAGGTCTTGGATCCAGCTGAACCAAAGCCTCCAGCACCTTGCCTGGAAGTGTCCCATTTTGGGTCTTACTGATGGCTACTGCAAGGGGAAGAACCATCACTATCAGCATTGCACCACTTGATTAAAGCTGGAAAAGCCACCCCCACCCCACCCCCCCGAGAGCTCCTCTCCACTGGCAGAGACAAACCTTCACACCATCCTAACGTACACACCAGCCGCCAATATGAGGGCTGGGTATGATTGCACTAAAAGGCTCCAGTTACATATGTGCATCTTCCCTTTTTATATTACAGCCATTAAATAGGTTTCTCTGGATATCATCTGCAAGGCTTCCGTGACAACTTAGCTGCCTGCTTTTTTCCCCCTTCTACTCTAAACTGTTCTGTAGCTCGGAAACCACACCTGACAATTCATAAGGAAGAATTGCTTCTGGGTATTTATATTTTGCTTTTCAATCTGTCAGCTGCAAGAAAAAGAGTTAGCCCTTATAAAAGGGCAACAAAACCACTAAAAACTTTCTCCTTTTTACTGCTAATACTTCCAAACTAGTAAATTGTACATTTTCATTTATTTATCACTTTGGGCAGTTTCAACATTGCATTCAGAGAAAATAATCTGGTTAGAAACTTGTCCTTTACCCCTTTCTAAATTAACACCACCCCACTGGGAAAGCTTAATTTCTCAAGGGGATCTGTAAGTGTGAAATGAAAATCTCTGCAACAGAAACCTTTGAAAATGTGTTCATAAATCCAAGTCCTCTTTTAAAAGCTCTACTCAGCTTTCAGATGTGGTTCCTTCTGTCTTATCTACATGCAGTAAAAAAAAATGGACAGAGCTAAAAAAGAAAAGAAATGCCCCACTACTGGCTCCTAAGAGGTGCAACAACAACAACAACAAACACTAATTTGCTGAAGTTTAAAATGCTCTCTATATAGCTTTAAGTGTAAAGCGTGCTCAGCATATCCTTTAATGCTAATTGTACTGGAGCACTGAAAGATTCCTATGATATTGTTGCACACCACCCCAGTCTCCTGGGGTTCTAGGCGCTTACCTCGGGTTCGTGTTTCCTTCTGAATGAGGCACAGTGGAGACCATAGTGTCTTTATGATGTATGGTTTATTTACACATATATACAATCTGAACCTATGATTGAGGGGTCCACAGCATGAACACCCCCAAGAGGTTCTGCTTCTCCCATAGTTGCAGCCTTGGATTCCAGCCAGGGCCGGATTTAGGTTTGATGAGGCCCTAAGCTAATGAAGGTAATGGGGCCCTTTATATGTCCAGCTGTCCTTTGTCATCAACAAATTGTCACTTTTGTGTTGAATATATGCTATATGGTAATTTATGGACCTACGCAACACAAAACACTGTTGCTGTATGTAGGTTTTATTTTATTTCTTTTTTATCTTATATTTTGGAAATGTACATCCAGTTTTTTCCTTTAATTTTTTTGGGGGGCCCAAGAGAGTGGGGCCCTAATCTATAGCTTGTTTAGCTTATATGTAAACCCGGAACTGATTCCAGCAGAAATCAAGCATGTCTTCCACCTGCTTCTTTGCTTCTAGCTCAACACCACTCTACTTTCTGCTCTCCACTCTGCCTTTGTCCTTCTAACTATCACCCAGTTGAGGGAGGAGACCCACCAGGTAGGGGCCCCACCCATTTGTCCTCTGGCCCTGAGCCACTTCCTTTGTTCCCTTAATGTCCCATTACGTCACCAGGAAGCTAGCCTGGCTTATACTTTAACATTTGCTGGATCCAAGGGTTAGAAGGGTCTCAGCATATGGCCTACTCCCCACCACCACCACCAAACTTGTAATAGTATAAATTAACTAGCTGTTTCATACTATGAGGCACAGGTTATTTCATGATTAGTTACAATATGGATTTGACTGCCATCTCACGTGCTGCATCTTGTGTAATATCCATCACTTACTTGCGCAGGTGCCGTCGGGCATGAGCATGTACCCATTGAGACAATAGCACTTGTAGCTGCCATGCGTGTTCATACATCTGTGCTCACAAGGATGTGGCTTCAATCCGCATTCATTGAGATCTGCAGAAATCATTTGGGGTGGAGGGAATGAGTTTGCAGATCTTTGGAAGAAAACAAAATAGCTTACTGCAGTTGCTATTTTACAGCTTAAATTCTCATAGGGAGAAAATATCTCCAGGATTCGAGTGAGCCAGATTCTAGAAAGAAAGAAAGAAAGAAAGAAAGAAAGAAAGAAAGAAAGAAAGAATTCAGCAGACCATCTGCTGGGCTGTGTGCTAGGAGCACTAGCAGGAAGTTACCACCACACCTGACGGAATCTGGGGAAGTGTTTTACACCAGGAGATAGATTGTCTTGGGAAGGGAGGAAAGAAAACAGCTGCTGCACTGTTGTTTATATGCTGAATGGCCACGTGGACTTGTCTCCACAGCTCAGAGGTTCTCAGTTAGGTATGGTAAGTATCTGTAACTGAAAACAAGAAATGTAAATTTCTTTTACAAGCAAACAAGTTAGTTCGCTTACCTGGCTGTGGCTGGATGATTTATTAAGGCATTGTAAATCACTGATTTAAAGCCAAGCTTGAAGCATCAATTTTATATCATTGATCTAAATCAACTTTTCTGTTTTGAAGTTCATATACTTCCTGAATAGGCAGGCATACTTCCTGGCTACTAGAACAATGAAAATGCTTATCGTCTGCTTTCCAGTGGCCTTTACTATTGATCTTAACCAGTCAGTTATATTTCCTCGTGGTTTTCTTTTATGTACAAAAGCAGTCTTTAATTCAATCTGTTGGACACATTGACAGAATTCCATTTTCAGAGATTTACAAATGCGGGTATGGTTTTATTTGTTTTCCTTTCATGCTTTTTTTTTTAAAGAGAAAGATTTTTGTTTTGTTTTTTAAAAAAATGCTTTTTAAATCTGTAAAGACAAACTGGCATGAAGAAATGCCACCTTGCCAGTTTTAAATACTTTGTTTTAACCGTCTGGCAAATTTTAAACTCCTAAGCAAATTTTCATAACCTGAAAATAAATCTTTGCAAAGCAGAAAAGTCCTAATGAGGGGCATTCATGGAGCCACCACTACATTTGAAACAATGCCAGCTCATGCCAGCCAGGGTGGAATGTAGTGCAAAAGGCAGTTTCCATTTTTTGCTGTGTGCCAGCTCCAGGTTGGTGTAGTTGCAGAGCCTGAGAACTGACCCCGTGGGACTTTGGATAGAAAGCCACCTTCATCCTGCCTCTCTTTGTTTCAGGGCTTTACGCACCAAACTCCTGGCAGGGAAACTCCCAGGCCAAGTGTGAAGCCTCTGTCATGACAGGGCCCAGCTGCATCCATCACACCTCTCTTCTAGCAGAGACTAGTGGAGAGGAATCGACACGCCTTCCTAACCCACATCCCCTAAGCCTTCATGAAGTTGAGGGGCTATTTTGACTGTTTTGACTTCCTACTTGGATGATGGAGGATATTTGCTAGTCCCAGAGCAGAATCCACCTTCAGGCTGAAAAAGTTTCCCCAAGACAGACAAAATAACTCACAAAATAACTCACGTTGTTTTACATGTATTGCCCTTGCAAAACCACCACACAGCTCTGGCAACTGATGGCACTTATGTGTAGCCACTGCATTAAAATGGACAGACACTTCGGATAAGAGGACTTTTGAGTGCTATTACCACTGTAGAAAATTCTGAGATGGCAAAACACAGCCTCTACATATTGACTGGAAGATTTAAATAGCTCTTACCCTAGGGAAACTGGAGAGGAAAGAAAAGAGCAAGGACAGTTTGGCTGTGCACACACCAGGGTGTTAATGCACATGTGTGTAGCATGGATTATCCATGCATACTTCGACACCCCCCCCCAAGCACTTTCCATTTAAATCTGTCTCAATGTTTCCTGTCCACACTAGTGGGTGGTGCTTTATGGGATGTATTCATGCTGAGTGTCATTGTCCTCTCCCCTCAGCTACTAATTCTGTGGCCTCCGGAAGTTGTGGAAACCTGAGCTCCATTGGGGGCACGCACACAGGTATTTGTTTACCTGTGAGTGCACACCTTTTGTTTTAAAGAACTGTTTTGTCTGTGGAATAACATAGTAATAAAGTTTCACCAGAGCCAATGTTTCACAGTGGGCAAAACAGCAACGTCATCTTTTTCCAAATTACACATTCACGCAAAACAGCAGTTTCAAAAATAAATATATATTTGTGTGTTCCACCCAGCACCACCAGGTAGAGAACCGGCAACCCACAAAGGAGTGTCTTGCCAGGGGAAGAATGGCTGGCAGGCAAAGACACAAAGTGCCTCCATTTTCCATAGCCTTGCTCCCTCCCAACACAGAAAGCTGTGGTGTGGCTCAGAAGAAGAACATAAGCAGCACATTTCACACACAAATACAAAACGCATAAAGCAGGACAGGGAGAGCGATTTGAGAGAAAGGGATTTGCAGAGAGTATTTTTGTTCCCCTTCCCCATCTGCTGTACCTGCATGAGCCAATTTTATTTTTAATACAGCTGTTTTGCAGAAGAGCAGTTCAACAGAAAACAGCTGTTTTAACTTTTTTTCCCCTTCCCACTGCCAAGGAACCTTCAGCAACAACCAATAGTAATAGGCATGTGGCACCCTTTCCTTTGTGCTGATGGAGACAAAATGGATAGGTAGAGCTCAAGCCATGAGCAAGTGGAAACAAAGGGTTAGGGTTAAAAAAAGGTAAAAGTAAAGGACCCCTGACAGTTAAGTCCAGTCGCGAATGACTCTGGGGTTGTGGCACTCATCTCGCTTTACTGGCCGAGGGAGCCGATGTTTGTCTGCAGACAGTTTTGCCGGGTCATGTGGCCAGCATGACTAAGCCGCTTCTGGCGAAACCAGAGCAGCGCACGGAAATGGCGTTTACCTTCCCGCTGGAGCGGTACCTATTTATCTACTTGCACTTTGATGTGCTTTCAAACCGCTAGGTGGGCAGGAGCTGGGACCAAGCAACGGGAGCTCACCCCATCGCAGGGATTCGAACCGCTGACCTTCCAATCGGCAAGCCCTAGGCTCAGTGGTTTAGACCACAGCAAAAAAGGGGGGTTAGGGTTAGCACCCAGTAAAACATCACCACGTATGTTGAAAAGTCATACCCACACAATTCACTTCTGTGTACCCATACTCAGGTAACCTGAGATTTTACATTAGAACCCCCCCCCCCAACTTATCCACAGATCAGAAACATCTAAATTAATTGAGTGGAAATGTTAAGCTGCGGACAAAGATGATGAGAAAGCAAAAACATGCACCCATGGAATGCCCTGAATGCAGTTTAAACTGCCGTATGCGCACACATGCATTGCCTAGTGTAAAAGTCCACTGCAGGTAATGGGAAGCACATATAACAGACACTGAGCTCGTTCATGTTCGCTCCACATTTCTAGGTATAGGTCCTGAATTGCCGTTTGCTCCAATTCAGCAGTAAAGATTGAGTTTTCCTAGGGAAAGCAGCAAGGCAAAAAAAAGGGGGGGGGAGGGCTAAGACATGGACCACGAATGCAAGGCCATCTGCCTAGAAAGCACAGGAGAAAAGGTAAGTATGGATAAGCCCTCAGTCTAGCCAAGGTTAATCACATGCTCGTATTTCTCTCATCAAAATAAATGAAACTTAGAAGCCAAACTTTATGATACTTTGAAGACCTATGATCAGACCTCTTGACATCCTTTCATTGAATGAAAAGGAGATGAATAAGATTGGAGCCCTGGCACTCGGGGGATTTGGGCATTCGTGTGCCATTTCCCTCACTCTAACTGGCACACAGGGGACACACACAGATATACATATTACAAATTTATCCCCCTACTTCACTTTGAATACCAGCTTCAGCAAAGGGGTGATTTTAAATCAGGGAAACAGTGCAAAGGGCAAGTACAAAAGGCAGGCGCAGAGGATGACCATTTTTCCACAGCTGATCCAAAAGTCACACTTCCTCCAGCAGTTGCTTTAAAGCACAGGGGGGAAAAGACATGGGGAGATTTGGCTCTTCTGCCTGCGCTGTCACTTCTTTGCCTACTGCCCGATAGTAAAACATGTAAATTTCATCAAGAAAATATAGCATACACCCTTCATGGGACATCACAGTCACGCAACTCCTGTAAAGCCAGAGTTCTTCTGAGCAGGCCTTCTGTTCCAGTCCAGCTTTAATGACATCAGCCTCTGCTCCCTTATTCATGTGGCCTTGCAAGCCAGAGCACAGCTTCTCCTAGCCCACAGAGAATGCATAGCTCAATACAGTAGTGAGATGCCAGAAGTGGTGTTAGGTTGAGTCGATTCCAAGATTCCTTAGCCTATAAGTTGTATTTCTTACACTTAGAAAGAGGCACCAGATGTTCTTATAAGAACACAATGTGCCTATTATAGTTGCAGGAACACAAATCACTGCAACTTCATACTCAAATTAAAGGGGGTTTGTTTGTGTGTTTGTGTGTATTGGGAAAGGAGGAGGACTCTGATCTAAATATAACAGAAATAACAATTTGACCTTTCAAAGGGTCTCCCCGAAATGCAGGGGTGCGCACCTCCTGAAGAATGTACATGCTGCTGCTAGAGAATAAAGGATGCGACAGCTGAAGCATACCGCTTACAAGAAAAATGATAAATTGTACATACCTTGGCTGCAGGTTTTGCCTGTGAATCCAGGAAAACATTTACATTTGTTTGGCATCATACATTCACCATATTTGCACCCATGTTCACAAGTAGCTGTAGAAGGAGGAGGAGAGAAATAGGAAGTGAAAACGCAGAAGATAGATAACCCAACTGGTATATTCTTCAGTATATATTTGGAAAACAGTGATAATAAGAAAAGGATTTAAGAAGACCAAAAGCAGAGTTTGTCTAATTCCTTGGTCTGAAAAATGTCCGCATGTATTTAGAATCTGGGTGTTTTTTTATTTAAAAAAAACCAAATTACTTTGTACTTTAGCAAATCAAACCACACCAAGAAAACTTGTAATTGTGTTATATATGATTTGTTCTTTGTAATATACCATTGTCTTTTCTTTCCTATTTACTATGGAATTTAATAAATATTCTCCAGAAAATGTTTATTTCAACATAACGTCGTTGCTGATTTGATTTTGTTTCCAATCATTGCCAGATTTGCTTCAGGTTACTGTAGATCCAAATTCTTTCTGGAGTGACTTAATTTCCCCTGGAAATTACAGTGAGAGCGCAGGAGGAATAAAGAGGCTCACATTTGGACCTAAACACTTTCCCGTATCAGAAACTAATATACCACCCAAGCATCACAATGGCTGCTTGCCATAAATCCTACTTTCTGAGAGTTTACAGCTATCTCTCTGAACAACTGAAGTCTTTTCACTTTTATTAGATTTTCTTCCTACAGGGTATGACTGGGTATGACTAACAGCAAAGTTAACGATGGCTTCCAATATCCCCCCCCCAAAAAAAAATTCCATGCCGATCTGAATTTCAATTAATCTGGTGCTTCAGCAGTGGTTTAGTGAAGTATTAGGCATTACATACACAATACACATTCAGACCAACTGGTGACCATGAGCAGTTTTTACTCTTACCTGTACTCAGTGCCTTTTTTCTAGAAAAGCAGGAGCCGGCACTCATCATGAAGTTGTTAGAGTAAGTGCCACAATTTTTAAGAACAAAAAGAGGCGCCAGTATTTGTATGCCTTTTATTACTAAACTCATACATTGCACATTGCCAAAAAAGTGGAAATTCATCACCAGAAAAGGGAGGGCACAGATATTTGCATATGACCTGCATGTGCTAATGTATATTTATGTCTGTAAATGCATAAATAATTACTCTAATTTTAGTAAAAGCTACTCCAGCAGGCTGCTTCGGTGGGAGAGGTGAGAAGCAGGGCTCATTCCATCAGCTCTGCTGAAAGACCAGCTCCATCCAGGTCCCTGAACTGTGGACTGTTGCCATGCCAAGCACTACTGTTTTGACTTTAATGATTGGCACCTGAGTTTGCTCCCCCCTTCCCCTCCACACCCCTTTTCACTGGGTGTTGTATCTTTTAGACTGTTAAGCTTGTAGGCAGAGGCTATCTTGTTTTAACTCGGGGTTCCCAAACTGGGAACTTCAGCTGTTTCTGGACTGCAACTCCCGTCATCTGTAGCTAGCAGAACCAGTGGTCAGGGATGATGGGAACTGTAGTTCAAAAATAGCTGGAGACCCCAAGTTTGGGAAACCCTGTTTAATTGATTGATTGTATGTAAGCTGCCCTGGTTACACATGCTTTAAATAAATAATTTAATTGAAACAGAAATACATCTCACTGTAAGCACAGAAACCTGGGATCAGGTGACCTGTATGCCTTCTGAGACTGCCACCCAGGTGATGTTATAATGGGTTAAATTAGACAGTCCTTCAAATAAAGGGTGCCTTCCATGTGAGGACTGTCCTTCTATGCAAATACTTCCATGTGGACTTCTGACTGGCAGCTTCACACTCTTCCTAAGCTGACTGCATGAGAGAAGGGCCACCTGGCTTTTGAGCGAATCCCAAAACATGAAGTATAGAGGTGGGATGATGAACTGGCTCTGAACTTCTAGAAATTCATGCAGCTAATCCATCCACAAAAAGAGTAGGGACAGGGACGTCTGAAGCACTTGCCTCAACTCCTCCGATGTCCAGCTCCCCACCCTGCAAAAAAAAACTCCAGTCCCATACTGCAGTTTCTCCCATAACATGCTCACATGTCCAGTGATACTTCTGCAGTCAAGGTTAAGTAAAATACGTACCATGTTTCTATATCTCCTATCCATACATTTAAATCTATAAGGCTTTTGGTCACAGAATTTAGGTTTCCACTCCACAGAATACATGTGGAATTTAGTTTGTTTTTTAGCTGAATCGTAGAAGTCCTTGGCCACTGTTCAGAACTTTCCAAACTTAACATGACTGAATTTCAGAGTCTCCCAAAATGTTATTCTAAAATCTATTAGACATCAATATCTGGCAATTTAAACCATCATTTGTTCCAAATGGTTTAATGATACTGTGCCAGCAGGAAAAAGGTGTTTATTATAAAAATCCTGACCAAAAGTAGTCTAATGAAAGGAACAGTGCAATAAAGAAAAAACAATACAGTTGTACCTTGGTTCTCAAATGTAATCTGTTCCAGAAGTCCGTTCGACTTCCGGAAACTTTCGAAAACCAAGGTGCAGTTTCTGATTGGCTGCAGGAGCTTGAATGTTTGGGTTCCAAAGAACGTTCGAAAACCGGAATATTTACTTCCGGGTTTTCAGCATTTGGGAGCCAAAACGTACAAGTACCAAGGCGTTTGAGAACCAAGGTACAACTATACAGCACAGAACGTCTGCATCTTAATTTATATATTCACCATATATCATGCAGGACTCAAACCAGATATCTGCCAAGAGAAGAATGTAAAGTTTTTGAAAAATGGATACTAGTCAGAGATATTCTATTGTTTTTTGGTGGGAAGCTCTCCTGGCTTTTTTAAAAAGAACTTCACATTATTATCCATTCTTAGCACACCATATACGGTACTCAAGCAGCTGAACTGGGGTTATACAAACAATACAAAAATTATTAATAAAGGACTTCTCTATTCAACAGATGGCAATGCTTTCAACTAGAGCTATTATCTGCAACATGCATTAATAAAGGTTCAAGGAGAAAAAGCTCTTTTGGCAGCTATTTTGATTGGACAACAGTCTGGTGAGCATATCAATTATGATGTGAACTTTTGTTCATCTGCCCCATATATTCAAAGCTAAGCTCATCAGGACAGCAGATGCAGCGTCTACGAAAGAGACGACTCCAAGAGTCAACATTTTATTAGTTCATTCAGCTTTGCCAGACTCCAGCTGGAGAAAGATTTCAACCTCTCCCTTGTGTTTTTACTATTTTTTATTAAAATCTTAGGGGTCATTAAAGAACCATAGGTTCTTCGTTGAAGTAATTCTACAGAGGGCTGAAAACAACACAGATAATCCTCAGGTGCATTTGCATTAGGATGCTATACAGTTAAAATCTAGCAAATACTCCATTTAACGTAAATACCTGAGGACAACATTTGCCACTTAATCAAAAGCACCTGGCTATAAATACCTCTGCATGGCTTGCTTAAAGGTTGCATTTTCCCTGTGGTTTTTTAATTTCTAACACTACAGCTTTGGGGTAAAAACTGAGCATGGAAATCCCATAGTGATCTTCTTAAAATAATAATAATAAAGATTAGTAATAGGTGGAGCTCACGGGTAGAGCCTATAAAAGGTGCTTTTAAAATTTATTCTAAGGTATACAACTACTGCATATGTTCACAGGAATCCTAGCACCAAGCAATACTATACACATATCATACCAGGGCTCCACATATCCCAATGCAATCCAGACTATAACAGTACCGGAATTGGAAAATAACCTATATGTCTCAAGAAAGTAAGCCAGACCAAAGTCTACAGGTCAAAGCTCACATATTCATCACACAGCTGAGCATGATGGGGAAAACACATGGGATGTTGTCCAAATGAAAGCAGAGTATCTGTGGATGTGAGGAAAATCACCTAAGCCATTTTATTTGCTTGTCTTCTGGTTTAGTTGGGCAACTCTATCCTACGATAAAACTTTTTTTGTTTTAGATTCTATTCTATTTGTGGACTCTACAAGTCACACCTTAGACTCCTCCAAGATACGTGGTTCATTTTGTGTAATAGCGGCAGCTCTTTTCTTCCATGAGCTACGTTTGTGAAATTGTTATGGAATGAGCCCAGGAAATCAGGTATTTTGGCTACCCTGGAAAGTACAGCATCTGCCCAGGACTAATAGGAGGGGGGGGGGGAACAAGATGAAACATTATACCACAAGTTAAAAATAATAATGCAGAAAATTGCATTTTTTCATATAGTAATTGTGATGCTATGTGTTATGGTAATTACTACAACAGTGCTAATATATGTATCAGTTAATATAATATTAATGGACTGTTTTCTTCTCATCCATGTATATCAATGGATAGATTATGGTATGTGGCATCTGTTAAATGATTAATAGTTGGTCTGTGCTGTACAGCAAATCAGTTAAAATGATCAGAATACTTTTTTTCTTGCAAAAGAACATTTTCACTAGACCCTGTCTTGTCGTTTTAAACCCTCAAACAGCACTATGCAGCTTTCATTTCTTTATTTTCGAAACCACTGGCAGGCCCGTCAGGAAGTCAAATCCATTCATATTTAGGGATATATTTCTGGAGACAAGGGAATGAAAGGTTGTTGCTATTACCTTCACAGTGCCCTTTGCTATTCCTTTTCCAGCCATAGCAGCAGTCAAGCTTGGAGCCATAGCGGCAGACTCCAGGTAGATTCATGGTTAGGAGCTGCCTACGACCTCGTGAGCTGTGCATAAAATAGAACAGATGAATTAACGGATCCCCTGCAGATCCAGGACCTGGAAAGATGTTCCATTTCTCCATTGTGTAGTCTGGCCACACTGGTGTTCTGTTGAAGTAACTGAAATTAAACACTCCTGAAGCACTTTAATTGCAAGTGTTATCTGCCTATGTGGTTCACTGCAGCAGAACTGACTTGCTCCCTCCAGCAAAAATGTTGGTTATCTTCTATTTGTTAAGCTTCTAAATCCTCTGCCCCTTTTCAAGGATTTCAGAGGGACAGGTTCTAAGGTGGCCTTCCATCTATGTCCTGCATATATATCCAAATTTCCTTAACTCCAAAGATTTACATCAGCTGCGTTAAGATGACCATCTCTGCACTTACCAGCCAATGTTGCTGGTAGTTCTCAATTAAATAAACAGCAAATAAAAGCACAAAATCTAATTACTTTCCTCCAGTTCTAATTTGCTGAATCTGAAAGCACACAAAGACTTTTGGTGCACAGATGTAAGTTTTCAGCATCACACATTGAGTGTCAGCCTATGAAACCTACTAAGAAACCATATTCTGTGGTTATAAAACAATGTGCACCCAATTTTCACAGCCATTTCTGCCACCTTTGCAGTTAAATTCCAATATGAATGTATACATAGCAGCAAGAATAGTGTTCGCATAAAACATTTTATCAAATAAAAAGAAAGGTGCTGTTAAAAAAGTTTGTACATAAATAAAATAAGAGGCAAATTGCAAGGTGTCTGTGATTCATTCTCCTATGCATTGGGGTTGTTTCTTTAAACCAGGCATAGGCAAACTCAGCCCTCCAGATGTTTTGGGACTACAACTCCCATAATCCCTAGCTAACAGGACCAGTGGTGAGGGATGATGGGAATTGTAGTCCCGAAACATCTGGAGGGCCGAGTTTGCCTATGCCTGGTTTAAACCAAAGGCAACCTGAGCACCTGCAAATCCTAGTAGACTTAACCCCTTTCCCTTCTGATCACTTTCCAGGTCAAATCTCCTTCAGCATACTCCCTGTTCATATATGGGGGAGCCTTTATTTGTTCCTCATAAGTTTTGTTTTTTTTAAACCAGCTTGTGAAGGTTGATTTTGAACTGTGGGGCTAGAGTAGAAAGGGTTAAGCCATCCCTTTCTGTCCTCCTCACATCTGTCTGGCATTCCAGTCTACCCTGGCTGATTTTGGTTAAGAAAAAAAAACGCAGCGGAGAGAATCACAGAACTCCTTGTGACGTTTCCTTTGGCCTTCTCTCCATAGAATAGTTATGGACATCCAATTATGAACTTCCTATGAACTTTCATAAAGGTAAAATGAAACCACGGATTGTCTCTGGAGATAAACATGATTAATTCAGCCACAAACCTCTCTATGTGTAGTAGAGCTTCCTAGGGAAAGGAATACGAGAGAAATAAATTGTTTTGTTTTATTAAAAAAAAAAATTTCACATGGCTTGGTTAATATGCCTGGAAAGAGTTGATAGCAACAGGACAAATCCACTTAATCTTGCTGTCATTCATTCCTAAACAGAGGCTATCGGGAACATTGTTTTGTGGATTGTGTTACTATATAACTTTGCTATTAGCAATGGGAAACGCAGAGTGGAAAAAACATGGTTCACTTCCTCCACCCCCCTGAAAATAATTATCCTATTTTCAAACTTAAATGATAAAGGTTAAATAGAAAAGCTGTATAGATTTTAAATCCCACTATTATATTATACTTTGTGCTCTATGGTACTATTAAAAATATGTTTATGTCATCAAAGAATCAACAGTTTCAGCCTATACGCTGAATCATCAGTGATATTCAGCATGGGATGTAGGAACATTGGACTTGCATCCAAATTGTTAATTGAAGCATACCCAGAGGCCTGTAGGGTTTTAAGAACACACACACACCTTGAACAGCAGGTGTTTATGCCACGTCATAGTATTTTTTAAATTGTCACCTCAGTTTCAAAAGTGGTCTGCTATGTCAAGGGTGGGGGTATGTGTGACTGCCAACTTGTGTGAATATATATAGTTTGCTACTTCCTGGCCATTAAGTATAGGAATTCTGCATGATGCCATGGCTGCCATCATAATTACAAGGAAGTCAGAAACAGTTTGTCCCTGTGAGTCTTGTTTCCAAATAAACACGGTGATATTTTTCTCAAAAAGTAAGTGCCAGAAGTCACCTTGAACCACCTCCCTCTTTCTCTTAGAATGGCAATTGCACCCACCTGAGAGGTGCCAGGATTAAGTTCTGGCAAGTTCCAGCTTAAAAAAAGAAAAAGAAAAAAGCCCTGAGTAAACACATTTATGATTGGGCTGTCTTTTTAAACTGGAAAAGATTGTGGGATATTGATGACAATGAAAATTAGAAAAAGCTGCAATGTTGTGCTTCCAAACACTGCTGGTAAACATATTTAGTGCATTAAATCCCCGAAAGTTTCCAAGAGGGGGGGGGGAACCAACCAAGTCCAAAAACCTCACAAAAAAGTAATAATAACCAACTGATACTTTAAAAGAAACTTGTGGTTCATTTTCCCTCTTAAAATTAAAAGCAAAAATGGCATGTCAGCATCAAATAGCTCCAGATTTTCTTCCAATACATTTTCAGGCTTAAGGGGAGATACTGTAGACTATCAAAAGGAAACCAGAAACCCTGAAGAGATACTTCTGAGTTGCAGGGGGGTAGTGGTCAATCGAGTGGAAATGACATCCACATTCCATATAAATAAAACATGCTAAGCACATTAACAGAAAGAAAAGCGTTCCAACATTCCCCACTGCCTAGTCCAGGCATATACTGTACCAGGATTACTGCTGAACTTCTCACAAGGTAAAATTCAGCAGTATATTTGTGATTCACCAACAGCAGAGCCAACTTCATTTTTTTTTTTTTAAAGGCATGCTTACCAGAACCTGGCAGGTTCCAATTACCTTTACAGCTGCTAACTGATCAGAAACAAACACATTGGCCTGACTGATCTGCTGCAATTAGTGTGGCGACAATGCAGATCTCCATGCATGAAAATCTTCACATACATGTTAAAATGGTTTCAATCTACAGAAAAGCTGCCAACCTTGCAGGCTCTGGAATCATTCTTCACACAGCAGGCAAACCATGTGTGTACAATAGGTCCTGTGATAGCATATCACAGCGATTTCATCATGCATGCATGCAAAGAAAGCAAGGACTCATACAAAGCGCAACACCTACGAAGCTGAAAAGTTACAGGTAGGTAGCCGTGTTGGTCTGCCAGAGTCAAAACAAAATAAAAAAATAAAAAAATCCTTCCAGTAGCACCTTATCTGAAGAAGTGTGCATGCACACAAAAGCTCATACCAAGAACAAACTTAGCTGGTCTCTAAGGTGCTACTGGAAGGATTTTTTTATTTTTTATTTTGTTTTGAAGTTGAAAAGGTCTGAGAATTTTTCACTCTAGCTTTCCTTTTGACTGCCATTTTTAGTTTAGGTCTGTGCATTTGCTTAGCTTTGAGATTCACTCATTCAGAGTTGCAATGTTGTCAGAGTTGTTCAATTTCCGTTCAATTATGACACATAGTTCATGAGGCTTTTCTTACAAGGTCTGACTACTTACTTTGCAGGAATTCCATTTATGTCATAAGAACTACTCCAGAGTAAGAAGTTTAAAGTTATTCCTTAAGGTTTTTGACAAACTTGATAGGCTTCAAAATTAGAGAAAACATTTCTTTATTTCACGAAGTTTATATAGTGTTTGATTGTTTTTAAAACCCTCAAAGCAGTTTACAAAAGAAATAAATCAGTAAAATTATTAGTATAAACAATTAAAACAATAAAAAATTAAAACCAGCAATAAACTAAACACACACCAGCATTCTGGGTAGATTTGTCTAAACAAAAATGCTTTTAGCAGGCACCAAAAGGAGTACAGTCAAAGCGCCTGCCTTATGTAATATTTACGTCTTTTGAAATCTGCTGCTAAATGCAAATCCCAAAAGTTTATTGCTTTATTTCCTAGAGGTTTCCAAAAACCCCTTTTATTTATTGTCATTTATCTTCTACAAATTTCCACATTTCCTGTGGGGTTTTTTAAACTGTCTCTTTAGATATTTTGGCTTCACTTTTTCCAAGCTGATTCTAATTTTGTGACTTCCTGCTTTTATTTCCAAGCACCCATAGATGATGATGATTTTTCATGTTCCTGTTCAATATTTTTTAACTCATTTATTTAAGGTGCAATCCTAATTAATAGGGCTTACTTCTAGGTAAGTACATATGCATTGATAAGGAGGAGGCAGTAGTCTGAATGTTACCAGACGGGTCTGCTGCAGCCATGTGATTCTTGGTTGCAAGACTGAGGTCTGGTCAGCGGAGGTTAATGGAAGCAGCAGCATCACTGAAGATTATCTTGATGACACTGACAGAGGGGTCAACTATCTTGTTTTCCTCAAGGAGGTGCCTCTCAAAGGATGGGTTCTTCAGGAAGGAGAGAACAATTTGGGAATCAGAGCTTAGCTTACCCTCTTCGTGTGGGAAGTGATTTCATCAAAGTGCAGATGTGAAAGCAAGCAATAAACTGGTAGTAAGGGGACTAAGGTAGAAAGAGACACAGAGGCCCAACTTGTCCTTTATAAGAATCCAATACTGTGGCACTAGTAGCCCCTAAAAAAAACATGAATGTGGGAGCAGAATATGTTGGGAGTGTTAATGCTGTGAACCCTCAGCTTACACTTAACCTACATATATGTGAAACTAAACACTTTTACCACAGTAATGCCTCTGGTGACTTAATTTAAAGGAAACCAACTCAAAGTACACACTGGAACTTCTCTCTCCCAGAGCCTGTGGTGCATGTAGCACAGCTTTATACCTTTGTGAGCTCCAAGTAGCTAAATGATCGACAGCATTTTAAAATAAGACATGGTGTGTTTTATTTATTCTTCCAGGAGAATTTAGAATGCACATGTTACTCAATTTTCCTTTATCTCCCTCTACGCAGTGTCAGGGTTGAGCCAGACAAGGAGGAGTGGTGGCAAGCCCCCCGCCCCCCACCCCCACCCCCGGCAAGGCTGCACCCATCGAAGAATCTGGGGAAATGGAGAAATTCATACCTGGAGAAGACTGGTGGCGGCACTCCTTAGAAGAGGAAGAACCAGATAGGGAAGTGGACAGACCAGAACAGGAGAAGGAAGAAGTCGAGCCAGAATCAGGCCCTTGTGAGGGAAGGAACCGGTGGCCCCCCTCCCTTCTCAGCTGTAGAACGTAGAGCTGAGAGGCATAGAGAGCAATTAGAGGCAGCTGCAGCTCATAAGAGACGTGGTTATGAGCCGGCTACTTAAGGAAGACCGGCTGCTCCATTCACCAGCACCTGCTGTGCTGGAGCCCGTGGTTGTTCTTGCTCGTCCTGTTCCTGATTCCTGTGTTCGTGACGTTGGCTTCCTGACTCCTGGCTTGTCCCTGATTGTGGCTTCCTGGTTCCTGGCTTGTACATGACTTAGGCTTCCCTGACTCCTGACTCAAACTGACTTCGGCTTCCCCTGACCCCGGTACTGTTACCTGGCTTCGGCTGGCTCCTGACCCCTACTGTTGGACCTCTGTTTATCTGACACTGACTGCTGCTCTTCAGTGCACCAACCCGCTGGCGCCCTAACACAGTGCCTGAAATGTTGAGGGAAGAGGAAAACCTCAACTACCATGGTTGGCCAACCATGCTTCCATTGCCTTATAAAAGCAGTAACTGGAGGGACCAGGCACCCTCAGCTCCCTGTAATTCAAGCACTGCCCCAATACTAGATTTACTGGCTTCAAAACATATTGATGTAAACTAGAGCAGGGACTTCTAGGTTCAGGTGAGAGACAAAGGTAGAAAGGAGACAACCTAAGAGGGATGCGATGGAGGAGGTTGCCACTTGCTTCTTCGATGTCCAAATGCTTCTGAGCATTCTACTTCTGAGGAATCGCCAGGTGCTGGAAAAGACACTCTTTTTCCCATGAGTGGTCTCAAGATAAGAGATTTCCCTTAGAGACCTCTCTTCTTCCAGCTATGCTGATGCTGGGCTCAGAATAGAAACTCCTCCTAGGAATCTTCTTCTAGCGCTTTTCTCACTCCTCCTCCTGCTCCTCCTGAATTGAGGCAGGGAGGTCACCACCAATTTCTTTACGTTGAAATGTGACGTCCCCACTCCCTATTTAAAAACCTTGCTGTACAAAGACAGGTACTGTAGTGTGATTCTGCTTTCTCTACCCAAAATCCCTTATGGTAGAGAAAACTCTAGAGTCTGGATGGGGATGGGCGAAAGGAAGAATGCCAGAGCCCCAATTGGTGTGGAATGCTTCCAGCTCCCATGTTTCTTGAAAGGAGGCAGGAGAAACAGCCAGCAGACAACAGAGAGGGGGAAAGAGTTTAGTTAGTTAACAGGAGCAGGAAAGAGGCAGGGAAGCAAGTGGAAGAACTCAGGCAGGTGTGCCATTTAAAGAAAGCCCCAGGGCCAGAAAACGGGATGGGATGGCATCCATAACACTGGGGGTGAGCTGAAGCTGCCTTCCCCTACCTGGTGCCATCCAGATGTTTTGGGGATGTGCTGCGTAGGGGGCGTATGGGAATTGGGAGTCCAAAACATCTGGATGGTGTCAAGTTGAGGAAGTCTGGTTTAGAGCAGGGCTTCCCAAACATCTGAGCTCACTGACGCTTGATGAGCTTAGAAACAAAATTATTAGAAATGTAAATGAAATATCAACATATAAGCAACCTTTATTAATCACCAATTGCCATTGCTAGGAATCATAACATGTAAGGAATACTGGTGTATTGTGTGGATTCAGCTTATTAAATAAAGAGGTTCTTCATTGGCAAGGGAGATGTATTATACATACAGTGCATATGCCCTTTATTTCGCATAGTTCCTAATCACCCTTTATTTCGCATAGTTCCTAATCAAAGTTTTTGCACTATACCTCAGAAACTTTTTTTCTACCTCTAGACCGTTTTTGGTGCCCTTTTGACCCCTTCACATAACCCCATTGATCCCCGGCTGTCAATATTGGCCACTTTTGGAAACTGTGGTTTAGAATAAGGGTGGGGAAACTATGGCTTTTTTTTGGCAGGCTCGGGACTAAGCGGGATATAAAGCTACATGAGTCTATCTATTTCATATGCAGGTTTTTAAAGGTGTACATTTTAAAACATAATGAGTGACTCAGACCACTTCTATAATGGTAATTTGTACATGAACTCAAAACTATGTTTTACCAGAGGTTTTTTAACTCACTGACCATACTTATCCATTTTCAGGTTTGATTTCAGTTCACCTATTTGTTTGGGCATGCTGCCAATACATTTTATATACTGTGTGGCCAGGCCAGAAACACACAGGACAGGACAGTTTACTGGGAATATCCAATTGCCAACATGCAATTTCATATGCTGTGTAAGTCTATCTGGATCCCATGAGGTAGTTATGCTATTGCTTAAGAACACCACCTGCCCCTTTGATTTGGATAGAACTCTTCACACACTTCCAGATCAGGCTTAACATACAACATCCCTTGCAAGGTTATGTACATGCAGTATTCTATGGCAAACACATGAAATCAGCTGTTGAGGAGGCAGCGCACAACTGAGCCGCTCTGCAAGTGGAGTAACCATGAAGCAGAATGAGACAATTGTCTCAGGAGATGAATGCAGGAAAGCAGCAAAGAGGTGGAGATAAACTGCCTTCCCACTAATGTGGGAAGGAGAGGAGGAATGGGGCGTGGCAAGGGGAAGCAGAGGAGGGCACCACTACCATTCCAGGGGGTCGGACTAGATGACCCTCAGGATCCCTTCCATCTCTACAATTGCATGATGAAAGGGAGGAGTGGCAGCAGGAAGAGGAGAAACGTGTGTGTGTGTGTGTGTGTGTGTGAGAGAGAGAGAGATGCAATCCCTTGCACTGACCCTGGCCCCTCTTCTAAGGTATACAGCAGGTATGTCCAACTCACAAGAGACTGTGATCTACTCCCAGTATATATATAAAAAAACTGGCAGTGATCTACCCATTGTCATTGGAGGGAGAAGGAGTGTGTGGGGGGTGGGTGGATTACCCAGAATTGTTGAGCTTGTTTTTAGGAGGGAAGTGCCCAGAGTTGTTGAGCTTTCGGGGGGGATTGCACAGTTTTTTTAGCTCCCCCTCCCCAATAACTTTTTGTGCGCGATACGGATCCCGCAATCTATCAGGATCAGCTGGGGATCTACTGGTTGGACATCTCTGGTATACAGCATGCAGACACAACTTCTGACATTATCTTCTGCACTACTCTCCTCGAAATCCTCACTAAATCAGGTGTACAGATTAGGAAGGCTCACCACAGCACCAGCCTCAGAGCAAAGTGTTGATGCAGCCACACCTTTAAACTACTGGTTTGTTTTTTCTCCAAAAGAGAATTGCTTGCCACCCAAGGTTCTTTGGAACAAAATCCGGCAAGGTGGAAGCCCTGTCTCCTAGATCCACAGGCACGGGCTGTGATCACTTGAAAATGCACTCTGCACGCATTCCCCCCACAGTGCTGCAATTCCCAGCTGTATTTCTCACTCAGGCTCTCTGGCACCCAGCGTGAAAAAGCCATAGCAGACCAAGCACTGCAGAGCACCCATCAGAATAAATTTCAGGAGAGGCAGGACACAGATTCAGCTTCCAGGTGAGTCAAACGCTGGTTTGAACCAGCCCTTGGCGGGTGACTCCTAGCCGCAAAGACTGGCAGACGGGTGCCAGAAAGAAACCCCACCCACTTTCTTATTTTATTTAAATCTATTTATATTAAATTTGTACACCACCCTTCATCCGAAGATCACGGCGAGGCTCGTGACATAAAAATACCAAATGAGAAACACAAAATATGCATTAAAACAAAAACACTGGCTCCAAAGGAACCCCCATGGCCCCCCTGCCCCTTTTTGATACTAACCTGACATTTTCGGGAAATCCACCTGCAACAAGGGGCAGCCAGAAAAGAATTATAAAAGTGTTCCAGGCGAGCAGCACCATGCCTGAGGAAACTGAGGCAGCAACAGGAGGCAGTTGGGTAGAGCTGGGAGAAAGAGAGAGAGAGAGAGACAGAGAGAGGTCCTTTAGTTTGAAACTGGAAGGCAAACCTACGCGCGACGATCCAGGGACGCTGCTGCCCACGCCCCCCTCTCTCTGAGGGACCCCGCCTCGTTTCTCGGGGTCTTCTGTTCCTCCCTGGCAGCTGGGTTCGCCGTTCTTCTTCTCCACAGCTATTGGACTCTTCCCAGCCTTTCCACGGGGCAGGGGAGCAGAGCTGCCAAGTGCGCAAAGCTGCAGGACCGAGGAGCCCGCCCAAATCCAGACGGGGAAAGCCACGCTGGACTGGAGTCTGAGCTTTGCCTCTCCTGGTTCTGCATGCCTCGGCCTGGGGGCGGGTCGGAGATTTGCATGGTAGATCCGCCCCGGCAGACCCCCACGTTGCTCAAAGGCCCTTCCCTCCCGCTGCAAACAACGGTTTTATTGCATGGAGAAGAGGTGGGCGAGTGGGGAGGGGAACGGGACCGGCACTTGCTTGAAATAATCGTAAACACGTGGCTTTGTGCACCTCCAGCTTGGGTGTCCCCAGGCAAGAGATCAGGTAATTAACAAATGAGAAACAAGCAAATGAGAGACAAGCACTGACCATAACAATCAAAATGGGTAAGGGGTTTTCGGGAATAAAGCGTTGCTCATATTACTTGGGACAGTAATAGATACGCAGTTTTGTTTTTTGTTTTTGGAGGCGGAGGCAAGGGGGATGTGACCTGCTGCCTTTCCAAAAACTGGACTCTAGTGAAGTGCTAGAGCATCTGCATCACATGATGCAGAAGGTCCCAAGTTCAGTCGGTGGCATCCGAAGTTGAAAAGGGCCAAGGCACCTTTCGGTGCCGCAGACCCTGGAGAGTTGGTGCACATGACTTTCCCCCAAAGGATCCTGGGAGCTGTAGTTTGTTAAGATTGCTGAGAGTTGTAGCTCTGTGCTGGGTGAATTTCAGTTCCCAGGAATCCTTGGGGGAAGTCATGTGCTTTGAGCATAAGGTGCCTATACAGCACAAATAGTCTGGACTGCCTTACCAAAGGCTTATCTGTTAAGTCTCTTCCAAATGACTACTTTATTGAGCATTCATCATGATTTGTTTTGATGAAGTTTGTGAGGTGGTTAGGCAATGCCAGCAATTTATTGAGCAGTTGTCGTGATGTTGGGAAAAGTTATAAGATGTCGCATTGAGTGACTGTTATCCCAAACATTCCATTGCTTTCCCCGTGATTTCCTTGTCACAACACGTCTGATTTTGGGGGAAGCGGGTTTGTCGCACAACTTGAATTGTGCCATTTGAATTTTGCCAAGATGTAGTTAAATCCTACCCAAAATCAAATCTCCTTAAATAACTTAGAGATCAGGGTATACCTGCACCAGCCCCTTGTTTACCTTTCACTTCATTTAACTATCTCAACTTGCATGGATACCAACATTGCTATATTTCCTGTGGCACTTTCTTCTCTTAGGACTTTTGGACTCGGGTGCTTTATTTTGAGAATAATTCTGTATTTATGCTATTCGAGCAGTGTTCAGTGCAGAGTTCTACCCTGTCACCTTGCCAACAAAGGTCCGTATAGCTAAAGCTGTGGTTTTCCCAGTAGTAATGTATGGAAGTGAGAGCTGGACCATAAAGAAGGCTGATCGCCGAAGAATTGATGCTTTTGAATTATGGTGCTGGAGGAGACTCTTGAGAGTCCCTTGGACTGCAAAAAGATCAAACCTATCCATTCTTAAAAAAATCAGCCCTGAGTGCTCACTGGAAGGGCAGATCCTGAAGTTGAGGCTCCAATACTTTGGCCACCTCATGAGAAGAGAAGACTCCCTGGAAAAGACCCTGATGTTGGGAAAGATGGAGGGCACAAGGAGAAGGGGACGACAGAGGATGAGATGGTTGGACAGTGTTCTTGAAGCGACTGGCATGAGTTTGGCCAAACTGCAGGAGGCAGTGAAGGATAGGGGTGCCTGGCGTGCTCTCGTCCATGGGGTCACGAAGAGTCGGACACAACTGAACGACTGAACAACAACTTCGACAGAGTCTACTCAGCATTAGGCTTGGGACCTCTGTACCTTAAGGAATACCTCTTCTCCTGAAAGTCTGCTCAGGCCCTTAGCTCACCTACAGGTCCCTCCTCCAAAAGAAATTTGGAGAGTGACAAGGAAGGAGAGGGCTTTCTTAGTGGCTCTCCCCAGTGACGTTTGCCTGGGACAATTTTGAATTTATTCCAGCACCAGTCAAAAACCTTTCTTTACCATCAGGCATTTGAATGATAGCCAATTGCTTCTCAGAATGGGATCAGCTTTTAATATTAACTGTGTTGTGTCAATGGAGAAGAATTTGGCTGATGACAACAGGATTGCTGCATGTGTCTTCGTTCCAAACTAGCAGGACAAAAAAAGTGCAATTTTGTGTTCTGCACTGCTGACATGGCAAGAAATTCTCTGGGAAATTGCCTTTCACTTCCATCCCAGAGACTGAATGCAGCATAAGTTTTCAGAACTAGGACTATCTCTAGCGAAGGCTGTGGATGCATTCAAGCATACATCTCCATTGAATTGAAATGTTATTGGTGCACTGAGACCTACCTGCCCACAAATCCCTAAGGACACACCAAGGACTGTCTCTTCTCCTGGTATTTTCTTACTGTATCTATAAAGCTTGAACTCTAGTGAAAGCCCCTTTGGGGTTACATGGAGTTTACATTATGTTCTTCAATGCTTTTCCTGCTTATATCTTTGCATTGTGTCTACAGGTCATACCAGGAAGGGGAGGATGTTCAGGCTTTAAGGATTTGTAAATGAAATCCTCCAGGGACAAACTAGGCTATATGCTAAATGCATGATTGCATTTAAAGTACCCAGTTCCTCCTGTTTAAATAACAGCCACAGGCTGCCCTATTCAGGATCAGCACCGTGACCCTCGCCACACAGTCCTGACAAAAAATAACAACAAACCCTCCTCCAGCTGCTATTTCCCCCAAGAGAGAAGCTGGTTTGTGTAGAACCCAACATATAATGTCCACACTCCTTTTTTGAACATTTATTCAACCCCACATTATTATTTTTCAATTATTTTTTCTGTAAGCCACCCATTCCCTTGGGATCTTTTTTGAATGAATGAATGAATGAAAGAAAGAAAATACATGTACATGGTTTTCATTAGGAATTTTGGAAGGTATTAATTCATTGCTCTGGACATGGTTTGCCTAGATTTCTGTCATTCTTGCCCCACCCCCACCCCCTGGTTTGTGTGTGTGTGTGTGTGTGCTCATTCATTCATTCATATTCATTCATTGGTATTGTAAGTCACTCTGTAACATGGAAAATCCATGTATGGGTAGGCTAGATATTATTATTTTTTGCCTATCTGTTTTCCCATATATTACTACAATGAAATGTAGCCTTCTTAACTTCCTTTGAACATCATTCCATGATATTTAAACATGAAAGAGGCCTGTAATGTATAGCTGTGCTCTGGCAAGGTTAATGTGCTTCATGTTAACTGATTGTCCCATAACTCAACCCCCTTTGAAACTTAAACCTTACTAATGGCAAGCTTGAACCTCTCTCTCTGTCTGTCTCACAGAAGAAGGGATCTGGCACTCCATCCCATGCAGGGTCAGTCAGGGCCTCCCTGGACGAGAGTGGAGAGATCTGCGTCTCCTCAGCCCTGGCCCTTTTTCAACAAGCTGGCTGAGCCAAAGTATCTGACAGAGGAGGAAAGCAAAAATCATAGGTCAGAGAGACAAGTTGAGGCCAGTACCCAGTATATCAGGACTTGGGAACATGTGGCCATCCAGATGTTGGTGAACTACAACTCCCATTATCCTGACCTGCCATGCTGTCTGGAGATGATGGGAATTGAAGTCCTATCAGCATTCGGATGGCAGCAGACATTTCCCATTCCTGCAATAAGTAGGCAGCCCGGGCAAGTGTGAAGAAAGAGGCAGGCAGTAAAACTGGCAAGGGCTTAGGAAAAGGAGCATTTTGTGAGCTGCGCATACAGTCAGTCAATAGAGCAGAGGCCTGCAGCCCAGAAGCCTGGGGCCTGCAGCGCACCCAAGCCACGCATCTCTCCTGGGAGTGATGCGGTGGCTCAGGCACCTGCAGGATCCTCACTGCCCAAGCGTCTGCCTGCCGCTTCCCCCTCAGCTGTAGTTCGCCCTGGGTGCAAGGGTGTGCACACCGCCCCGGGCGCCCGAGCAGCTAGCTACGCCCCTGGCTTCCCCCAAAGAATCTTGAGAACTGTAGTTTGTTAAGGAAGCTGAAAGTTGTTAGAAGATTCCTATTCTCCTGATGCGGGTGGCGCTGTGGGTTAAACCACAGAGCCTAGGGCTTGCTGATCAGAAGGTCGGCGGTTCGAATCCCCGCGACAGGGTGAGCTCCCGTTGCTCAGTCCCAGCTCCTGCCCACCTAGCAGTTTGAAAGCACTTCAAAGTGCAAGTAGATAAATAGGTACCGCTCCAGCAGGAAGGTAAACAGCGTTTCCGTGAGCTGCTCTGGTTTGCCAGAAGCGGCTTTGTCATGCTGGCCACATGACCCGGAAACTGTACGCCGGCTTCCTCGGCCATTAATGCGCGATGAGCACCACAACCCCAGAGTCGGACACGACTGGACCTAATAGTCAGGGGTCCCTTTACCTTTACCTTTATTCTCCTGACAGAGCCACAATTCCCAAAGTTTCCTGGGAAGAGAGATTGATTTTTAAACCATTCTGGTAACTGCAGTTCTGTGAGGAGAATAGGGGTCTGCTAACAGCTCTCAGCACCTATAACAAACTGCAATTCCCAGGATTCTTTGGGGGCAGCCATATCTGTTTAAAGTGGTATGGTACCACTTTAAATGCATGGTGCAAGTCCGGCCTTTATCTCTTGCCGGTGGGCCAGAGCCAAATGTCCCCTGTCCTAAGTGCTGTGTACAGCAATAGTCTTGTTAATTGCCGCAGTTCCTACACAGGGAATGGGGACAGCTCTGTAATGCTGAACAATGGAACTGACATGCTGGATCTTGTGCTCTCATTATACTGCTGTGTAGTGGAATCTGGGATCATGCTGTTAGCTGCCTTTTTAAAAATGGCCTTTAAAATTGCAGAGATGGGATGGAAAAAGAATGTCCATCCCAGAATCAGGGCAGTATACAAGGGAGGGAGAAAAGGAAGGAGCCCTGGGTAGTTTTTCACTGTAATGTACATGGTTAAGTACTCTTTCAGAAAAGCAGAAAAACCATGCACCAAAAAATGTTCAATTATCAAAGCTCATTTACACACACAACACCACTCAAGCAACTGATATTTAGAGGCATAAAGCAGTGAAGGTAGAACATAGCCATCATAACTACAGTGGTACCTTGGGTTAAGAACTTAATTCGTTCCAGAGGTCCGTTCTTAACCTGAAACGGTTCTTAACCTGAGGTGCGCTATTGCTAATGGGGCCTTCTGCTGCCGCTAGCGCGCAATTTCCGTTCTTATCCTGGGGCAAAGTTCTTAACCTGGAGCAACCACTTCCTGGTTAGCGGAGTTTGTAAAATGAACCATCTGTAACCCAAAGCATCTGTAACCCGAGGTACCACTGTGGCAGCAATTAATAGCCTTATCTTCCATGAATTTGTCTTAATTTACCCTGGCCATCACTAATGCACTAGATGCACTGATTTAAAGCCTCAACAGCTTCACTGGTGTTAGAAGAAATAAAGTTCGGTGTCCCCAGGTAATGGCAACACACCTCTAATCCGTGGACAACCTGCCCCTGCACTTTCGCATAGATACAGAATAGCGTAGGTGTCATAACTGATTCCCTGCAGGGGACAGCCTTCATTTGTACAGCCTGCTGTCTCTCCTCTGTGATGATGATTTATGATTTGAACCTAGCCCCAGTGACTGCTAACAAACTAGCGCTTTAGGGGACAGGTAGGTTATATCACCGGCATCACATCACTCACAACCACAAGTCAAGCAATATCAGGGTCAATATAATGGCAGTCCCACAACACACACAGGCCCACAACACACACCGTTGAGATGGGGCTGCTTCCTAAGAGCTAGTCAATGAAGGTTCAGACAGAAGCATTGTCACACACTGTTCATACCTATTGTGTGGGACGCCCTTTTCCCGTCTTGCTTTTTATGCCCAAATGTCCACACTGTTTAATAAAGTGTTCCATCTAAAGGGCTCCCCGCTTGCCCACAATTGTGTGGGCTGCAGAACGGTAATCCTTTCTTGTCACAGGTTTCCTCTTCCACCCATTCCTTGCTTTGCTTGGCTCTGCCTTCCAGGTGGCTATTCATAAACATCTGCTCTCTTTTTTGTCCCCCTCAGTGCCTAATGTAGAAAACAGCTACTGGATTCATTAAGGACTTTTCATGCTTAGCCTCGACCCACCACCCCTGACAGAAGTAAGACCTCCCTGCTCTTTTCCTTGAAGTGCCTCATTATTTTTCTCCTCCTGCCCCTCAACGTCTGGTAACTTTGCTCGCCATTTCCCACAGCGCTTGGTAGCGTGCCCACAAGTTTCTTAGCGGGGATCTCTCCCTCTTGCACACATTCCAGTCCTAAAGGCATTGCTTGTTGCATAGGCCCCAATAACTGATTGATATTTTAATTAAAATGTTTTTTTCCCGAGTGAACACTGAGCACAGTAAAGCCACATACCTAGGGAAAAATATATTCAGGGCAAGTTGGAAAACACCCATTTGACTTCCAGTTTCCGGAACAGAGGTACATTAAAGTAAAAAAAAATAATTACAAATCTGCTAGTGCCTATAGTCTTTGGACCACCCTCAAATGCTTGACAAATGTTGCACTTCTCCTGGAGGAGCAGGTGATTCTGGATCCAGCTCTGTCACTGGAGCCTTAGTGGCTAGAAATGCTTTTTGCCCACTGCAGATAGTTCGACAGCTACGTCTATTCCCAGAATGGAAAAGCCTTGGCACAGTAGTTCATGCGCTGGTATACTTCAAGACATGATTACTGCCATGCACTTTATGTTGGGCCTCCCTTGTGTTCGATTTGCGGTTGGTGCAGTTTGCTGCAGCATGATTACTGCCAAGAGTGAGGCCACTTGTCAGCATATGTAGACTCACCCTGCTAACTGCCCCCCCCCTAAATATAGTGGGCCACCTCACAGTACACCAATTAAACAAATGCCCAGCATTTACCACAGGCTACCTGGTTGGGGGTCTTATGTGAGGGAAATTGTGACTCAGGGAGTCTCAGGCAGGAGTTGATCAAACAAGGACAAGTTGGTGAAACAAAGTTGGGTCAGGAAATGCGTTCTTTCAGGTAGAAGTTAACTTATTATTTAAACTAAGGATGCCAGAGGCTTAAACGCAGGCACGGCTTCTCTTAAACTCCCTTTACTCAAAATCAGTTGTTACACTTCCTTTTCTGTTACTCGTTTCTAGGTCCTTAGTTCAAGCAGATGCTACGGGTCAGTGCTTTTAACAGAGTTTATTAATTTGGTTCACAAGCAAAGGGGCACTGTTTGTCAGTTACCCACTCTCTTAACAATCCTATTCCTGAGGTATTCTAATGCGTACAACAGTCCCAGGGGATTGCCTCACCCCTGGTTACTGGTTTGGGAGTCTTCTTTTCCTGGCTAGAATGAGACCCAGGTTGTCTGTATTCCCACAGGTTCTCCTTTTCCTTGCTCAGACTCAGCCCTCCAGTTAACTCCTGTCTGTATACTTTCCCCAGACACTCGGCCCGGTCTTCCTATCTGTAAGCTGCGAGGCTCTTTCCTCTTGCTATAGATAGCATGGCTGTTCAGCTTAAATCATAACCAATTCTCCCTCAGACAAATCCAATCCTAATCCCTATCTCCCATCTCAAATCAAGCCCTAACTAACTCCCTCCCTCAGAAACAGCTCCTGTTATTTTCTCTCCCTGTGTTGCTCCACCTGCCTCTGGCTAGCTGTCTTGGCAGCCAATCAGAGAGAGGCTCCACTCCAGCACTCTGGTGAAATTCTGAGGGACCACATCACCACCACAGCATACAACACCTGTGCTCAAAGATCTGCAATGGTTGCATTCATCCCTATTAATGTGGGATGAGGGGAAGACATCTAGATTAGCCACAGACAGGTGTTGTTTGCACTTTGGGCTCATGCACTTCTCCTGTTCTCTCCTCTAGTGGTTCCACGAGGAGAAGTTTGGAAGCTTACCTTCCAATTTAGATCAACTACAACTTGTTGTGATGTTCAAACCTGGATAAACTGTGGTTTGCCATAACTATGGCCGATTGAAAAAAGCCAACCGTATCTTAGAAAGTTGGCTTGTTTCAGCAAAACATGATTAAGATTTGCCACAGTTTAGGGTTTGGGTGTAATGCGAAACTGTGGTTAATCTAAAGCAGAATGAAAGCTTCCAAACTCCTCCATATAGCTGTGGGAGCCTGAGGCTTATTGCACCTTGCCCTTGTTAATGCTAAACCACGGCTTAGAACTATGTGCAAGAGCAGCTTTTATGAATGCAGCCTTGGCCCATGGCACTTGCACACATGGAGAGACAGGCCAAATATTTCCCCTGCAGGAACTCCTTTTACGTAGTGCATTTATTGCTCTTTAAAAGACTGCTTCCCTGTGGAGAAAATCTCTTTCCCAGAAGCAGCACTGTTCGGCTTAAAAATTATATCTTGGGTCATGATCTAGGAATGGCTTTAAAATAAAATAAAAAGAAACCACACAACTACCATAACAAAACAAATGAATTGCAGTGCCAGTTTGCATTTAGTCCTGATTGTTTGATTGAGCTCTGGCTCCCAGGTGTTCTGGTAATGGATAAAACAGCACCATGTGAAAAAGAATAACAGGAAACCAGGAAATGTAAATCGAACAAATCCAGGTCATTTCCCATATAGGTTTACTTTCCTTTATTTGGGTCTGCATGGTATGCTGAAAACCACTCTTTTCCTTGGGGGATTGATTACATTTTGTTTGCCTGGGATGTGGATTGCCCACCCCCAACTCTTCTGAAAGTGACCAGGTCAATGAGTTTGTGATATGTTCCTAAGCTATTTAAATAGCTGGTCACCTTGTTCTGACACCTTTCAACCTGATGCTTGCTCGTAGACTTTTCCTGTTGTTCTCTTGTTTGATGGGGATGAAATAATATAAGACCCACAGAAAATGGGGTGGTTTTTTTTTTTTTTTTTGGCTCATCCTGTTTGAAAACGCCAAATATGTTCATGTAACACAGAAGACATTAGATATCACTAAACTGATCTAAACTGCACAGTTTTAAGTGGCATGCCTAAAAAAAAACACAAAAATGTATGGGGGAAATTGCTTCTTGTGGTGTGCATTCTTGGGTATTCTGATTCTGGAATTCAGCTTGTACATGCTTTGTATGCCAAAACTAACATGTGAAACTGCATGACTGACTGGTTCACTAATGATGCAGAGCAGACAGAAATATTCAGTCAACTGCGGTGCCTCAACTCTTGTCATACAACATTTTTTTAAATGGCTAATGATAGCTTCCAAATGATGCTTTAGGATAGCTATGGATGATTGATTTCTCTTGTCTAACCCACAACTTTAGCCTCCTTCAGAACACCTTGCTTGTGGACATAGAAGGCACCTTAAAAATGGAATAGAATCATAAGTGTGGTCTATATGTAACTTATTTCAGCTGAAGTAAACTTTGTCGGTGGGAAGAGGAGAAGAAAGGGGAAGCAAATTAAAACGGGATCCTGGGGGAGGGAGGATTGAATGTCATCCTTCCAGAGAAGAATGTTTATTGCAAGTAACAGTAGTCATTCTCATCTTGCAATTTAAATGAAACCCAGTTCTCACACTCCATCCATCAACATACCAGGGATATCCTGAAAGTTAGCAGAGAGTTGTTCCAAAGAGCCATATTTAAGTGTTTCCTTGGCAATCAGCAAGAAGATCATTGTGCATCTCAACGCCATGAAGAATTCCCAGGGTAATTTAGCTAGGCAAAAGCTTCCTTCGCTTTATAGCAGGCTTAATAACAGGACCGCAATTTTTACTGGGGCTGCTTCCACACCGGGAGTGCTTCCACATGTGAGCTTATCATGGGTTTGTTGCTACTCATGAATGGAAGATTTTCACAGCATCCACCCAATGGCATCTCCATCAAAATGCCACTCACACCCTGTTCCCCATTTCATCCAAGTGGGACATGCAGAGAGTAAGGGTCCTTCCAGAGAGTTGCTAGTTTGGGGCAGCATTCCATCCAAATTCAGGATGCACAATTAAACTTGACTTGGCAACAAATTCCCCCCCCCCCCAAAAAAAACCCCCACAGATCAAGAGCATACTTTTTGTGATAAAGAAAGTTATAGGGAAATGCACTGGAAAGTGTGTTGTAATGCTTGCTTGAAGGAACATTGTATGAATGCTTTGCAAATAGCTGGTGTCATCTAATCTCCCCACAAACTTTGTACAAATAGACCAGGATAGGTATGCAGCCATTGAGTTAATGATAACTTATCCCCGCCACTCCAAACTGAAATGCAGAACTAGAAACAAAGTACAGACGTACCTTGGAAGTCAAACGGAATCTGTTCCGGAAGTCTGTTCCACTTCCAAAATGTTCGACCACAGAAGCCGTGCCAGATGTTTGGCTTCCGAAAATCATTCGAAAACTGGATCAATCACTTCCTGGTTTTGATCATTCGGGAGCCAAAATGTCTGAGTTTACAGGCATTCGGTTTCCGAGGTTCCACTGTACAAAGAATAGTAATTGTCACAGGTCACACATCTGCCAGTTCTAAGCTTTCATGCTCAACTTAGACCACCCTTAACCCAACCTGGTGCCTTCCAGACACTTTGGACTACAACTCCTATCTAGAGTTATGAGAACAACAACATAGCCCAGCAATTTCAGTGTGATTGCAGCTAGAAAATGCTTTGAAGATGATCGCCGGAAGGGTGTGTGCATTAAGTGTAATAATTTCCCATCAGGTGGTATGTTTCCTCTGTCAGCCCCTTTTGCTTTGGGGAAATAGGAATGCGTCCCAATAATCCCCACTCAGAACATATTTTCTTACAGTTTTCCTAAATACTTTACATTGTAATTAAATATGCTTGAAATACGAGGAACTTTTCAAGACTTTGAACATTTAAAAACTTCATTTCATATACTTAATCCTCTGCTCTTATTCACAGTTAAAAGGCAAATCTGCATACTTACGGTATGTGGTTTTTTAAAAACTCATTCTCCAAAGGCTATACAGTTGCAACTGACAATGTGATTAGCTTGGGAGGCAGCTGCCTTTGTGGATTTGGCTTCCCCCCCCCCCCTTGTAGATCCCTCTAAAAAAATAAAAATAAATAGTAGTCCTAAATATTACAGCAGTCTTGTTCTTGCAAAAGTTAACCCACCCAGCCTGATCAGTTGCTTCTTTCTAGATCAACCACTTCAAAGATGAAGGCAAGGCTGAATCTAGCACACAAGGTGGAAATTGTGGGATATTTTCACGCTCAAATCATGCTCATAGATGCTAGCTGTGTCAAATGTCCTTATATGCAGTTTCATGTCATGTAAAGTTCCATCTACCTTGATTGTGCTAAATGAATAATAAACATATGAATTTTGTCTTGAAGGTCAACACATTTCTTTTAGTATAATATATAATGGGTTGGTATGTTTTCATTACAATCTGCTTTAAACCATTCCACATGGCAGTGGTCACCACGTGGAAAGCTGATTAGAAGATTTTTTTAGTTATGGTGTCTAATGGTCATGAGACACCCCCCCCATCTTATGATTAGCCCCTCAGCATCATGTCTCTTGCACCAAATTCCCCAAACAGCTTAAAAAACAAACAAACAAACTTGGGTGAGCATTAAGCAGTTTTGATAGTTCATTGGAGGGTGCTAGCAATTGTTAAAAGGGAAATTTGCAAAACTATGCTTGAACATGTTCTTCAGAATCAATTGCTAGGTTCTCATAAAACTGATGTATTTTGCAGAATAAAGGATAAATCACTTTGTATTCAGGGACATCTCGATGAATTTCTTGCAACAGTGGTGACAGTAGTTTATGGTTTTGCACTGTAACTATCACCATGAAAATCCATTTCTGCTCTTGTTTCCAGTATAATTGTGAAAGTCTGATTTAGTACGGTACACATGAGTAAATGGCAACAATCAGTTCATTTCCACTCTGTCTACCCGTTGTAAAGTTTGTCTATCTGGCTTTTCTCCAACATCTTAAGGTTTACCATGTGTATCTTGCTAGGAAGAGATGATCCGGTCACTGAATTATTACACTGAAATTATTCACCATTCTATTTAAATGATTTATTAGAGACATCTTTCATAAATCTTAAGATTGACAGGAAAATATCTAATCCAGGCTGTAATAATATATTTTAGTGGGAGGATGTTGGCTCTTTAAAAACAGGCAAAGTTAGCTTAGCCATTCCCCACATTTTAGCAAAAAAACATTTATAAGACCTATCAGTTCAATAGGACTCAATTTCATGTAAATGTGATTAGGACAGCAGCCTTCAAGTTCTAGACTAGAGCAATATACTGGGGAGATGTAATGACTAAGAAGCCAGTCATCAACATACATTGGGCAGTGTTTGTACATCCTAATAAGCAGATGGCTCCTGTTTCACTCCTCTCTTCTGGCCAATGGGAAGAAGAAAACACGATCCCTGCCTTCGTGTGAACTAGGGTCTGTTTGAAGTGAAACAAACCATGATGTTCAGCTGAGATTTGTTCTTGAGTTCCCAATCATGATTTGATTAAGCAAGCTAAAGAACAATCCCTGGTTCAGATGTAACACTTAAGCCAGATGCTTAGCGCTGGGTGGCGCTGTGGTCTAAACCACTGAACCTCTTGGGCTTGCCAATCAGAAGGCTTGTGGTTGGAATCCCCGTGACAGGGTGAGCTCCTGTTGCTCTGTCCCAGCTCCTGCCACCCTAGCAGTTCAAAAGCATACCAACACAAGTAGATAAATAGGTAGCGCCGCGGCGGGAAGGTAAAGCATATTTCCGTGCACTCTGGCTTACATCACAGTGTTCCATTGTGCCAGTAGTCGTTTAGTCATGCTGGCCACATGACCCGGAAAGCTGTCTGTGGACATACGGCAGCTCCCTTGGCTTAAAAGTGAGATGAGCGCCACAACCCCATAGTCACCTTTGACTGGACTTAACTGTCCAGGGGTCAGTTTTTACCTTTTAAGTCAGATGTTGTGGTTTGTTTCTCTTAGAGGCCAGAGTTGAGAAGTACAGTGGGAGCAATCACCACCTTTCATAGTAAAACATTACTGTGATGTGTGAACTGGGCCAATACCTGCAAATTATACTTGGGGTTATTTGGGATTTTATCATTAAACAGTACTGGCTTTAGCTCGAAGCATAACAAAGTCCCTGGATAAAATGGCATTAGAAACCAAGGGATGTCTTTGAGCCTGACCTATTGGCAGTCTGATATGTAACTGGACCTTCTGTACTTAGCCTGTAAAATTAAATTATTATCAAATAATAATTTAATTCAGCAATCTATTTGACCATGGATACCGGTTGTAGCAGAATGTTGAATTTCCTCGCTTGTGATTAAATGTGAAAACAAGCCTAAACCCTTTCTGGGAGTGAGGAAACAAATGATGATTCAGCTCATAAAAGCCCTCTCTTTCCTTAAAACACTTTGTGCCTGTCTGCTTCGGGATTCCATTTCTTACCCTATTGGCAAACCACAGAATGCTTCTAAAGAGCTTCTTAAGAATGTGTAGTAAAATAATTCAGACACAACATGTAGAGCAAACATTTCATCTTTCAAAAATAGCTTGCACATGCACATTTAATAGCTGTCAATTAGGTCTGAGGGCATTTTCATAACTTTAATCATTATCCAAAGTTATTTTTAATTTAAGGCCTGAGGAAAATGTCATCGTCAGTCACAAACATCACTCCAAGCTCCAGGTGTTCTAGACATTCTGCCTGTAAATTCTTAAGCCTTGGTGCTCTCTGTGCTATTGCATTATCCATTAGACTCCAGACAAACTGATTTATCATAGAATGAGTTCATCCTTTTGCTTCTCAATGGGTGTGTAGGGTGGCTATGTGTCACACGTTACAGAGGATCATAGCGTTGGAAGAGACAATGAGGATCTCGTCCAACTCCCTGTGCTGCAGGAATCTTTCACCCAGTGTGGGGCTCAAACCCATGACCCTGACATTAAGATTCTACCAACTGAGCTATCCCTCAGGTCTAAAGAAATGGCTTTAACCATGGTTTCAAGTTAGACAAAAGAAAGAACTTCTTTACACAATGCATAGTTACAGAATTTGCTGCAACAAGATGTGGTGATGGCCACTTCCTTAGATGACCCAAGCACCAATGGCTGCTAGTTGTGCAACTTCTGGGTTCGGAGACAGTAGATCTCTGGATACCATTCCTGGGGTGCAACAATGGGAGGAAAGGGTTCTTGCTTTCATGTCCAGCTTGTGGGCCTTCTGAAGATGTCTGGTTGACCACTGGTTAAAAGAAGCAGGAAGTTGGACTACTTGCAAGAATGGTCAAGGGCTCTTATTGTGTTCTTGTGTACAGCTGCAGTCACAAAGCTGCTTATCCTTCATCTCTAGAAGCCTTTGTGTATGGCCTCTGCTGTAATAATAATAGCAGACCCTCTAAGTGTCCCTATTTTCCAGGGATGTCCCTGATTTGGAGAAGCCATCCCAGTTTCTGATTTGATCCTGGGATGTCCTGCTTTTCCTTAGGACATCCCAATTTTCACTGGAGAAATGTTGGAGGCTATGGAGTTATCCAACCCCGAAGCCACCTGAAAGCAATCTTGTATAGGATAGTTTTTTAATGTTTTATTGTGTTTTTATATATATGGAAGCTGCCCAGAGTAGCTGGGGCAACCCAGTAAGATGTGTGGGGTATAAATAGTAAAGTTGTCATTATGGAGTGGGACGTCCCTATTTCCATAGGAGAAATGTTGGAGGCGATGTAATAGCCATAGCTCTCATGGCTAGTGTAGTCTGTCTGGAGCTCATTCCCAGGTTGAGTGAACTATATGGTAGGGTTCTTTTCTCCCTAGTGCAATTGTGGTTTTTAGCATCTTCTATTTGATTACAAAGATATCACCTTAAACAGCAGGATGGGTGTAAAGTAAGAAGCTCGTAATGGACAAACTGTAGTATGGACTCACTGAAGTCGACACTGGAACGATGGAAGTAGCTTAATTGCAGTTAGAAACGAGTCTATCTCTGCATCACCGATGTAAGAAGGTGTAACCTCAACCAATCAATTTTCTGGTCATTATTGCTCATTAGTTTGGCTTCAAGTAGTACTTATCACATGAAGAGGAAATCTGCTGCAATAGAGTTTGAGTAATTACAGGCTGCAGCGGGCGATTTATGACTATGCTCTTTGTGTTCTTTTGTAAACACTATCCTAGGGTTCATCACTGGTCCACTCTCAATATGCACTCAAGCATTCCAGAACCAAAGGCCCTACAGCTCTTAGGCCAGCCAGTTTGCTTTATCGTCAGACATTATAGCTTTCCCTCCCCATTAATTTCTTTCAAAGCAATTTGACTTCTTGCCAAGTATCTGACAGAGGATTCAGTGTGAGGCACTGCTGCCGTTTCTCTAGAAAGTGGTTAATTAGATTCCCTCAGGGCCCCCAAATGAAAAGCCTCTTATCTTTTCTCTTTTTTTGTCAGTTTAATTTCTGCTGTATCCATTTGTGCTAGTTCCCTGTGAAAGGGTATTCCTCATTTTTAAAACAAAATTGTTGGGGTTTTGCTCTCCCGCTACCCTTGTCCGTAACATACTTTCGCATCACTGTTTTCATTCTCACAGACAGATTGCCCTCAGCAGTCGAGTGCTGTTTGGAATTCTTTCTGTCTTTGGGCCTCTGTTAGGGTTGCCATATTTCAAACAGTGGAAATCCAGACAGAAAAGTTGTTGAGCTTTTTCGGCAAAATTGCTAAATTATAAATAAAATGTCACCGTGTCAGTAATTCATTTGTCTATAGCAAAGACAAGCTCCCCCCCCCCCTCAAAGGTTGTTGGACGCCATCTCCCATCAGCCCCAGCCAGCATGGCCAATGGTCAGGAAAGAGTTTGTTTATTTATTTACTTTATGAATCACTTCCTATAAGGATCCCAAAGCTATTTATAATATAATAACATACATAAAACAGTTAAAACAATGGCAAGTGTAAAAACAATTATGCAAGAATTATAAATATAGAAACAGTTTAAAACAAATGCACATTAAAAAAAATTCACATCCAAGAAGTGTGTGCCGTGTAGCATTTGCCCCTTAGATTATTCAGTCCCTTTCAAGTCAAAAAGACAAACATTGTTTAAACACAAACACTTTAACTAAACTGGATTCTGGCTCAAGCTAGGGGGTCAAGCACAGTTCTTTCCTTCAGGATATAGACCTAACAAATGCACCACCGTTGATGGAAATTCAGTGCAATGGCTCACATGTAAAACCACACCTCACTTCGGAGGATTTCCTTCATCAAGTCTTTTTCATATAAATGTCGTTTCCTGTTCCATGCTTGCAAATCTCTGGAAAATCAGCAGACAGCATCAGCAATCTGCTAGCTTCCTTTTGCTAATGTAAACCATACTGTTCAGTGTATTGGAATAAGTCTAAACTTTTGTTACCCGACATTTACTGGGCATCTGGCTTGCTAATGGTAGAGGATAGTTGGTTGATACATCATCGGTGGGTAGCAAATGATAAGAAATGTTCCACTGCATGGCAGGCAGGGGTCTGAGTATTCCCTTTGATATCTCCCTGGCCTCCTTTAGCAGCCCTCATACCAGCCTTTCCTAACTTGGCAGACTCCAGTTGCTATTGGACTACAACTCCCATCACCCCCAACCTTCATTCATGCTGCCTGGAGCTGATAGGAGTTGCCACAGGGTTTCTTCTGGGAAGGCAGGGGGCATAGCTGGTGAGTGATTCTGAGTCTCCTTGGTCATGGCAGAGGCCTTTCTTTAGCTCGGCATACCTAGGTGAATGGTATTCTGTATCTGTAAATACACCAAATGTCACAAAGACACCCTAAGTCGCTGGTGATTTCCCAAAAGAAACTGAATGCCCCAGGAACATTTCCCCCTTCAGTGAATTGTGAAATATACAGTATAACATTATTCCAGAAGAAGAAAGAAGTTAGAACCCCGAGCTGTGCCTTAGTGGGGAGAGGATGAGAGAAGCAAAGCAACCCAAGAAGAGCATGTTAACTGAAATGCTGAGAAAGGTTTTGATATCGCTGCACGGCATAGGATGGCTTCAATACACATCCAAACCCCAACCCTGCCAATTTGTAAGGGAGTGTTTCCAACTCTTTTAGAGAGGACCCAGGTGATTTTTCTCTGCTTCCGCCTGTGCTACCATTAGTTGAAAGAAGAGTGACACCCAATGGCGAGTCACAGTTGTGCTTATATTGTAATTGTTATATAAACCATGGCATGGCCTCCCCAGCTCCAGGGCTAATTTCAGGCAGATGGCATTAGCCTTGGTTATTTAAATGAAGGCACAACATTTCGTATTACTTATATGATGTTAGCCACTCTGAGCCCGGCTCTGGCCAGGGAGGGCAGGGTACAAATATTATTTATTTTATTTTATTTTATTTTATTTTATTTTATTTTATTTTATTTTATTTTATTTTATTTTATTTTATTTTATTTTATTTTATTTTATTTTATTTTATTTTGTGGGATAACCAGTTCATATAATCAACATGCCAAAGACTAGAGAATGCATGAAGGGGTTAATGTCATAGAGTAAGCTGCCTTACCAAGGCATGGCCAGGTGCATCTGCCTGGTTATTGAAAAGAAGACACACATTTTGTAGGATGACCGTTCAAATAACCAACATGTGTAAGTCTAATTAATGCATGAAGGGGTTAGGCTAGCTAGGTCATCCCCCATCGCCTTGGGAGGAAGGCAATCAAGCCCATTGTTCTCCCTCTCCCTCAGTTTCCATTAGAAATTCAGCATGTAAAGAGGTGTTTTGAGTGGGCTGCTCCAGTTCAAACCACATGGCTCCTACAGGCCACTGTTGTGTTCCTATACCAAATAATATTGTAACAAATCAAAGTTGTACTGCCTGTTTTCTGAATGCTGTACAGAAAGCACATGACTCTGACCATTGGAGAGCCCCCAAGTAAAAGTGTTATTTTCACTTACCAAACTTGTGTTGGAGGAAGTGAGAAACTTTGGAAGAGAGAAGTTTGGAACTCATATTTTACTTCGGTAAAGCTGGTAGCGGTACATGAACCCCGGTAACTAATGTATCTGGTCATCTAGTTTGAGGAGCAGCATGTACCAGGTTTTCCTTCAGAGGTAAATATCACCAGAGAATTATGAAGTTTCTGTTATGAATATACAAATAGAGAGTAGGTAGAGACTAACAGCATAGCAGCCATAAAACATTAGAACATCCTTCTGGACCAGGTCAGAGGTGCAACAGCCTTCTGGATCCTTCTGACTTTTTAATGACAACATAAAGTAAATTCTAAAAGTGCCACACTGTCAGATAATCATGATCATATTATTTACACTTCCCAGGCAATTTGTAAACTCAAGGGGGTTTGTTTGTTTGTTTTTTTAAAAAAACCATAACAACTTCATTTTCCTAAAATAATAATAATGCTTATTCCACAAAAAGTTTACAAAGTTCAGTTATTGCAATAGTTTTTCAGTGTAAATTTTATGCATTTTTTAAAAAATCACCATGGTATTTAACAATAACATGTTATGGCCTTCAGAGGAGAAATTGTGAATTACAGAATTTTAAATACCCGTCATCATCCTTGGCTTCACTCAATTTTGTTTATAACACTCTTCCATTTTCTTCTAGTCGTGAGGGTGAGGGATTGGGAAGGGCCTCACAAGTGGAGTAGCCTAGGGCCTCTCTTCATCTAAATCCGGCCCTGTGTGCCTCGCTTTCTGTGTCAATTTTTCCATTAAAACGACTGACCATACTAGTTGGGACCATTCTGTCATTATGTTGTCACCTAAGTCCTTCTGCCTTCTGGCTGTTGTAAATCTCACAGCTGTCGGTATTTTTATTTATTTATTAAGTCTTTGTGTGATATTTCTCTTGTCCTTCTTCATCAAATAATAGCTTTATAGTTCTCTATAGAGCCTCCCCTGCCCCTCAATATGGGAAGAGCTGTGTCAGGTTCCTACAGTTGTCATGGGTTTCAGGTACCCTCTTTCTGTAATCTCACCAGTGGTCTCCATGAGATTTTGAGAAACCTTATTTTTGCTCTCTCTGTCTCACCACAGGATGTTCTTCCAGAGTTTATATAGATGCAGTGAAATCAATGATGTGGTTATTCTCTGTGAAAAGGTATCTCTGCAACTCATGTTGTTCTTAATGCTGTAAATGATGCTTTAAATGTATGAGTGGGAACTAAATGTGTTTCCATCCCTTAGGAATATCAAGCTGCGCTTTCTTTACCAGCAGTGGCGAAGCTGCATGCTCCACTACTGGGGGTGGAGAGCAGGCGGAGGTGTGGCAGGCGAGTGTGGCATGCATCCCAGGGTGTGGTACGCCACCCGCAAGGGCGTGGTGCACGTTCTGGGGGCGTGATGCGCTGTCTGTGGGGTTGTGGCGCCCAGCGCACAGGGGAATACACGGTACATGTCCAGGGGGCACTGCAATGGCACCCTACCGGAATAGCGGTGCTGGGGGCGATCCGCTCCCTCCACAATCCCGTTCCTCCACCAGTGTTTATCAGTGTTCAAAAACAGAGTCGTTACTAAGGAGCAGACAGTTATTTGCATGGCTTGACTGGTAAGATGGCATTGTGATATTTAATTTACTGTGGCAGGCACATGTAGCCATTTAAAAAATGTTTCTTAAACAAACAATGCTTTTAGTAATCTGTAACTTGATAATGCCTTCCCACAATAAAGTCTTGTTAACGAAGAACATCTTAGAAATTATTTCCCAAATTATTTTAGCTTTGCCAATTTACAGTCAGTTGTCAGAGACAAATTAAAACCTTGTGTCACACTTCATATGCATCTTTAATCTGCTTAGAGCACATAAAATACCGCAGCAAAGCACGTATGCTATTATTATTGGGTGGGGGGGCAACAACTGGCCTGGCAAAAGCTATTCCACAAGAAGACCAATAGATGGCAGCAAGTTCCATTTGTTTATATATCTCCGGTTATGAACTTAATCCGTTCCAGAGGTCCGTTTGTAACCGGAAACCGCTCGTAACGTGAGGCGCACTTCCGCTAATGGCGCCTCCTGCTGCTGCCATGCCGGCGTAGCGCAATTTCTGTTCGCATCCCGGGGCAAGGTTTGCAACAAGGGACTTCTACTTCCAGGTTAGCCGAGCGCATAACCTGAAGAATTTGTAAGGGGGACAGTTCACAACACGAGGTACCACTGTATTATCTCAATGACAGCAGAAAAACACTGGATGAGACATGCTACAAGATTTTGGACCACTCTTGCCCTCCTTTCCTGAAAGGGAACTGTAATCTGTTAGAGACCCCTACCTGAGGTGGTGATGTGTCCTACATTACAGAGGACCTATCTGAAGGGCTGATTCTTCCACGTCCAGTTTATAGATGGGGAACCATAAGAAATGAGGGGGGTCTTCAAACACCCATCTACAGCTAGCAGCAGACTGAGCAGGCACCCAGGTCACCAGATCAGTCTTCCTCACTATCACAGGCTTTTCACACTGTGGTGAGATGAGTTATGTTTCTTTTTAAATTACAATCATTATAACTTTGCATCTATGCACAACAATCAGTATATGTGAATTTTACGCAAATATGAATCTTTTTGGTGGGGTGGGGGCAGTGCTTTTTTTTCTTTTAAAAAATGTTTAGGGGTACTCTCGTTTTGACTCAAGAAAACCACCTTTTATAGTGATTTATACCAGAGAAAATAAATACAATAAAAATACAAAGATTCACAATGTGTTTGGGGGTATGCGTACCACTGCCTACCCCCCAGAAAAAGCACTGGGTGGGGGGTTGTGTCTTTTTCCTTTCCTTGCAAATGACTCTCCAGTCAGTGTGGTGTAGTGATTAAGAGCAGTAGACTTGTAATCTGGTGAACCGGGTTCGCTTACCTGCTCCTCCATTTGCATCTGCTGGGTGACCTTGGGATAGTCACACTTCTTTGAAGTCTCTCAGCCCCACTCACCTCACAGAGTGTTTGTTGTGGGGGAGGAAGGGAAATGAGAATGTTAGCCGCTTTGAGACTCCTTCGGGTAGTGATAAAGCGGGATATCAAATCCAAACTCTTGTCTCTTGTTGTTGTTTTTTTTCTTCTTCTTCTTCTTCTTCTTCTTCTTCTTCTTCTTCTTCTTCTTCTTCTTCTTCTTCTTCTTCTTCTTCTTCTTCTTCTTCTTCCCCCCCCTCCTTCTCCATGAACCCTGGCTGCGGAGGGCCTAGGGCAAGAATGGGGAACCTGCATACCCTTCCAGATGTTGTTGGGGGCGGCAGGGGGGCAACTGTTTCCCCTAAATGAAGTAAATACATAAAAATACTTAACTGAAAGTAAGAATAATAATAATATTTGAAATTGAAATGCTTGCTAAGTTCACTTGGGTGATGAAGCTGCCTTGAAGCTGAAAGGATCTTGGGCTGTTGTGCTGCCATTGCTTTTTAACCCCTCCTATACCCACTGCACTGTGCCTGGGGTTTAGGATACCGCTCATAAGATACTGCCTATAGCAGAACGGTATTGGAAGGGTGGAAAAGAGACTGCAATCACAAATAGCTTTGTAGACTGAAAGGATTGCTATCAGATGGCTTTACCCCGGTGTAGTTTAATTTCATAACATATGCTAGTTTAATAGCCCAGATAATGAGCAAAACCAGGCATCAGCATTTGGCTCGATCTGTTTGATCTAAATTTAAATTTAAACTTTAATTATTATTTTCACTTTGAACCTCTGTCCCACATTCATCAATATACCAAGACTTTATATCGTTTCACTGGTAACATAGGAGGAAAAATGAAGATTACTCATACTTAATCTAAGCACAACCACAAGGGTTCCTGATTAGGCGTTTGACTGTTATCAGTCAATTCTATCCAATTTCCCCTTTGGTTTTGTTCAAACCAATAACTCACACATTGACCACTAATAATGAACCATATGTCGTAGATGTTACTGCAAATTTATTGTGCTATTTTTGTGACATACAAATGACATGAGAAGACTTGATCTGTTTATTTGTATCATTTATCCTTTTTATGGTCCTTGTTTATAAAACCTATGAAAAGTTATTTTAAGAAAGATACAGGACATGACTATTAACAGTTTCATAGAAAGTGGGACGTTGCTGTTCCTTCCGTCATAGCAATGCACAGGTGGAAGAGGCAATGTCTGCAGCGACGCTCATTTTCCCACAGCAAACAAAGGCACATGAGGCTGAAGTGAAATCTAGAAGGAATAGTGGGATTTTGCTCATTTGTTATGTAGACATAAGCATTGCCTAGAGTGTCTCCCTTGCTGCTTATTGCTGATTCAGCTTCTTTAAAAAGACTCCACTGCAGCCAGAAGAGATTAGTCAAAATGGAAAGTGCATAATTCTCCTAGGCTCTGAAATTCTTGGTCTCAGAAGCCGGCTGATGGTGTGTGAATCTTGTCATTTGTTGTTGTTCTATTGATTCGCTGGCAGCTCTGTACAGCACTCCTTGCCACTCAGAGTGTTGCACCTGCAAAATTAGATGCGCACCATATCTTTTCAGTGAGATCCCACACCAGCAACTGCTGTAAACGGTGATGTTGTACCCTGAATCAGTGCAAAGCTGTCACTGATGCAGTCCATTGCACATGCTCGAAAACGCCTTTCTCTGCCATTTGCTGCGTAGTAGAGGTTGGGGGTGGCGTGGAAGGAATCTCCACAAGTTGCAATCCGAGTTGTGCCTTGAGCCAGGAGGGGCCGCTCTTTACTCTTCTATGCAATCAGGCTTGGTTCAAAAGAGCAGGAAGAGGAGTCTGCAGTCTTTGTTTTCTGTTGCAAGGAGGATGTAATATTCATTTCAGAGGAACACCACCAGCATTAAGCATACCACACACACTACATACATGTCTACACATGAAAGGCACACATATCCCACCCCTCATTCTCAGCCCAATGCATGCAGCCCTTTTGAAGAAGACGGCAATAAAGAAACTTAGCTTTGTAACTGAAAGATATTGATACAAAGGCTAAACAAACGAGAAAATATATGTGGGCTTCCCTCAGGCATCTGGTTGGTCACTGCAAGAAAAAGAACTTGGACTAGAGATGCCATTGGCTCTTACCTTTCTTCAGACATGTTGGGGTGGGGGCCGGGAAATGAAACAAAAGGGGAAGGGAAGAAACAGCACCAGGAATTGGTGCTTCCTGTCTGGCCTTATCACTAAGCCATTGCACACGGCCAAAATCATTCAGAGTAGGTTTTCTCTGCCCCAAGATACCTGAGCAACTGCAGATGTGTGATAAAATGTCCAGTCTGTAACGGCTTAGCATTCTGTATGACACTGCCCTGAGTTGCAAATCACAGGCAACTCCTGATTTACGTGGGCACTCAGCATGATGTGTACATGCACGGTCATGCACATATCGGACACGCCTGTAACAGTTGTTGTCTGTACAACTGACTTTTATTTTAATTTAATTCAACAATGTATGAAAAGCCAGTGCGGGGCAATTTTTATCCAGAACACTTTTACTAGCCTTGTGACCTCCAGATGTTCTGGACTGTAGGCTCCATCAGCTCCAGACAGCATGAACAATGATCAGAGATGATGGGGCATCTGGAGGGCACCAAGCCAGTCTATGGAGTGTTTGATGTAGACTGGGGCAGCCTAGGCTCAATGCCAGCTCAGCCAGGAAACTGGGTTACGTTCTTTCAGCAGGGTTGTTATGATTATAAAATCCAGGAGGAAGTATGTGCGCTACCCTGGGCATGAAGGGAATTAGAAACCTGATTCAATGAAGCATCTCAAACATTTTTATTTCATAATCTCTCGGTAGGCAAGAGAGCAGGAGGAAATTGCCTTCTTTTGGAGCTTTGATGTGCCAAGTCACGGTTACATTCATAGATGTGTTTGCTTGCAGCGCTAATAAGCATTTCAAGTCATGGCTGTGAATGCGCACACGCTTGCAAAGAACTGCCAAATGCTGTCATGCACACCTATCCTCCACACCTATAGTGGAAGCAGCAGTAACTGCAGTGGTGTATAAGAACAGCTGTATAGAGAGGCAAAAAGGAAAGGGAAATAATAAGAGGACAAAGGAGAATGGCTGGAGGTATTTCCCTGGAAAACCTAGCAGCATTTATTTCAAAGAAATTGCACAATCATGGAATACCGTTCTGAGAGTGTTGTTCATTTGTGCATGCTGTAGCAGCACCATATACTTTTCTTTCTGGAATCTGCAGCCAGCTAGCTCCTGCCCCCAAAAACAAGACACTTATTTAGCCATATAAGGCAGTGAGTTCCTCCTCTTGCAATCTCATACGTATCTATGAATCAAGAAAACAGAGAACCACAAAAGGTCTTGCAGATTTCTGTGCTTTGAAAGAAACTGGAGGAATTCATTGTGACTCAGATGAATGGGTCAAGACAAGTTTAGATTTATTTTCTTCCTATACTGCGAAAATCTTTGGAATGGATGTGCTTTAGGTTGGAAAAGAAACTCAATCTTTCAGTTTAAGTTTCCCAGCAATGTGTTCATTCAGGATGACAAATGCTTCAGCTGCATTGTAAAAGCATTTGGTTTAACACAGGAAAGTATATTTAAGTTTTCGGTTTAAAAGTCAAATGGGCAATATTTTCTTTTTTATTCCTCTTTCACATCTGTCTGCTCAAACGTATCCACAAAACATTCACCTCTTTTGTTGCTTAGACAATATGATGCTCCTCTTTATTGCCTTCTATTCTGTATCTAGCACAAATTCCTTCTCTTTGCCTTTAAAGCTTTCCATAGCCTTCTCCTATGCTTTCTTTTGACTCTCAGCTTTTCAGGACTTCACCCATTTTCTCTTTCTATCCCCTCCTCCCTCATGGTGATGCTATCTCTCTCAGCCTACTTTTGTCCCATTGCCTTTGGCTTCTTAGCCCCTTAATCACAACTGCAACAAAGTTTTAAAGTTTGCGTACGTGTATTTGCCCACATTCACCACTTTGTAGACCTTTAGGTCAAAAACCAGATTATAAAGAAACAAACACAATATTAATCACAGTCAAGCAATAATGAAACCATAACAGTAGCAGCAATGAAATTCTTAGCATGGTAAGACATCAGAAACAGTGGGCTGGATGCAACTAGGTTGTACTAGTGAAAACCAGGATAATGAGTCCTACTAGTGCAATGGGGCATTCCCCCCTCCTGCCTGCTGCATGCCACCCCCACCCCAATTTTCTCTGCTCAGGAGAATCCCCAGAACAGCAGACAGGGGAGGAGAGGGGAACTTATTCCATCTGGCCAGCAGAAATGCTTGCACTAGAAGAGCAATAATAATAGTAGATATATCCCCTATAGCCTGCAAAATGGAGGAAGGGGACGGTCTGTAGCTCAGTGGTAGAGCATCTGCATGCAGAAGATCACTGACTATAGTGAAATCCTATGCATATCCATTCTGAATTAAGCCCCACCCACTAAGTTATGTGAGAATTAAAGGAGGAAGCATAACACTACAATCTAAATTAGCAAGGTTTCCATCCTATGACTGCCATTTTTAAGTGTGCCCATGTCCAAGGTGACCATCTCAAGTCAGAAACTTATCCGTTATGGCTTCTTCTTCTTTTTTGGAATTCAGGGGTCATCAACCAGCTGCTATGTTCCCTCTGTGCACCTCATCCAAACCCTTAAAAAAGGTCTTCTCTCTGCAAGTATTTGCTTTGCTAAGGCAGACATCCCTGGAATGTGGACGCCCCCAGGTTGCTGCTCCAATTTGTCTCTGTGGCTTTGTGTCAACCCCTGCCTTGACAGCAGATTAAAATGCATCTTTAAAACCTTATTGAGATGTACACATGTCCTTGTTTCCTTCTTTTTTAAATAAAATAAAATTATGGAACTCTCTTCTGTATATTAACAAAAGCCCTGTTCTGAAAGCTGTACCCCTTCAAAGTACAAAATTCGACCACTCGAATTTTGCATGGGCACAATCCCGCTCATTTTAAAGGAGTTACACTTGAGTAGGACATTGCAGCCTTTGTGCATCAGCATGGACTATAATCAAAAGCGTTCAGTACAAGTAGAATCTCACATTCCCCACCCCACCCCCACTCTTTTAATGAAATGTAATGTGCAGACTAGTCTGGAGTGGTGACCTAGCAAAAAACAAAACAAAACCAACCAACCCCCCCCCCAAAAAAAAAACATTAATGGACTATGACTTTGGAAGAATCTCTTTGTTTTCGTTCTGGCTGCCGGAGAGACAAAGCGATGGATGGGCAGTAATGGGAAGCAACTGATCAATGCAGCTGCTGCAGCTGCTGCGGCTCTTAGAAGGAATCTTTGTAGCCTTTACTTCGCCCCTTCCCCCACCAGCATGCGGCTACAGGATATTCTGTCTTTGTCAGTCTCTCCCAGGGATTCCCAATGAATCTCCATTCGAAGCAGGCAGTTTATGGCTCATAAATACTTGGGTGTGCCGGGCTTTAATAGATCCCCAGGGAGAAGCGGCAGTGTTTGGATAGTGGTTGTGCACACACGTTCCCCCTTAAGATCTTGTCTCTGCAGCATAGAAAATGGATTATAATGGTCACAAGCAGATGGCGTTCATGCAGGAGAACCAATATATTGAATTATAATTCATGTCGAACAGGGCAGACAAAATAATCTGCTCTGTGTTACAGGTTTTCAGTATTCTTCCCTTGGCTTGCCTGGAGACACTGAAGAATGTTGCAGTGGTTGAGAAACTACTGAAGGCTTAGAGAGTGAACTTGTGGGGATGTGGCTGCACATACTGTGGCTACCCCTAATTTTTGAAGGGATATCAATACATGCAAGCCAGGGTGCAAAAGTTCCACTAAAACAAACCATTTCACTTTTAACATTTTAATGAAGAAAAATGAGACACCTTGCAACGTTTTTCCAGTTTACCAGCTGCTCATCCTCATGAAGGTTCATCTGACTTTTAGTGCAAATTTCTCCTGATAAAACACATTTTTTGTATGCAGTTTTGACTAAAGTAAACATTCTTGCAAACAATTCCCCCCAATATATATAATCTCATTTTTATGCACATTTCCCCTAATATATGAATTTTTGCGAACATGGTTCAGCTGAAAAAGTGCAACACAAAATTCAGACAAGTCTGATTTCCAAAGGATGGCTGTGCCTCGGTTCTTGTATAGTTTTGGAAAGTGAAATTTTCATAGATTCACCTTTAAATATGAACTGAACAGAATTTCTACCCCATCTCTAGGTGCAAATGGTAGAAATGTCTGTCTCTCACCCAAGCATCTTCTGTGCATGCCAGAAGACTGGAGTGGGGGGAGGAGTTTGTGCTAAATACAAAACATGGGCTGTTTAGGCAACCCAGTCAGTATTGTGGAACCTTTAAGGTTTACCTCTGGGTAGGCCATGAAAACTTGCTGGCTTCTGCAGATCAGTCAGTTGGGCAACCACCCTAATGCTGTTCTGCAGGTTAGTCCAGAATAAGTCCCTGAGAGCAGACCTTTGATCATTTTTGTTTGCTGCCCTCTCACCTCATGCAGAAATCACCTTTCCTGCCCCCTGCCTTTGAGTCCCATTGATTGCAATAAGATTTAAGGCAGCTCAAGGACATGCCACCTGACTCTTTGTGACCCTGTGAGTTTGTTTCGCAAGCACAGCCAGGATGTTCTTGCTGTTGACAATGGAACAGCTCACACTTGCTTCTCATTGCTTTCCACACGTGGTTCTCATTACAGTCATTATCAGATTGCGTTGACATTTTCTAACTGATCCGTTGACATTTGTCGTAAAGTTCCACTGTTCTACTAAACGTTCTTTTTCATAGGAAATATTGACTCCTGTTCCACCCCAACCACCAATGCTTTTGTTCATATTTGACCTAGGAAAATAGTATCTAACCTCAGAAACTCATAATTTATATTTTTGTGTATTTGCTGCCATCACAGTCCAGTCAAACAAAGCTGCTTGAGCAACCATGTTAAATATTTTGGTTAGGCAGTTATTATTAGGTCAGTCCAGGATATTTGTACATTTGGTTTTACTATAAAAAGTATAGAGGGGTTGTGGGGTTGTTGTTTTTTAAAGCAGCATAAATACTGCCAAGCCAGTGCCTGGATTTATGACGATTTTGAAACTTTAATTACAGGAACAGCCGTCCTTATCCAGCCTCATAATTTCAGTTTCTCATTTCCCCATTTGATTGTAGCATATTATGCTTTCTTGTAGGCTCTCTTTCACCACTCAGGCCTGCTGAACATAACCTAGCATCTAAGGCAGTATAATTGGAAGCTGTAGTCTGACTAACTTGAGCAAGCCACTAGAAATATCTGCCCTGAAGAAGAGCACAACATTGTCACACAAAGATCATTCAATATATTAACATTATTAAAATAATCCCAATTATGTGATGTTTTATTTCCAGTATGGAAACATTAAATGTGTTTCCAAGATGGTGGGTGAAAAGAACTGTAGAGTTGGAAGGGACCCCAATGGCCAAGTAGTCCAACCATCTGCAATGCAGGAATCTCAACGCATGGTTCCCCATCCAATTTGAAACCATACCAGACCCTGCTTAGCTTTGCAAATGTGCTAGAACTTAGTTGCTGAACCAGGTACCAGCTTGCTCAAAGGCTCAGTGAGGGCAACGTGGCGTGGGACGCTTCCAGTTTCACATTGGCCCTTCACCTGCAGCCTAACACAGTAAAGCACATTTATAATGAAATACTGCTAGTGAGGAAGAAGCTTCTATTCAGAATCTGCAGCCTTAACAAACTCCATTGGTAACTCCAATGCTGATCTCTGGAGTAGTGTGTGTGAGAGAGGGGGGGGGAGGGACAATGTATAGGGAGTTAACATTGGGAATATGTAGGAATTAGTAGCTATGATTGGCAGTTCTATATTCTAAAAACAAAACAAACCCCCTGTGGATAGTAGGCAGAGATAGCTGTGTGCTACTGCAGGTCAGATTAACCTTCATATGCAGATTTAAATCTGGGGGAGGAAACTGCTGAATGGTGGTCAATTTATCATTGTGGCATCACCCAGAAGAATGGTGAGCTATTTCCTCCATGTGCAGGGCAAGTGAGCGCAAGCATTAATTAAGATGCCTAACAACTGATTCAGCGAGTAAGACCTCATGATAAAAAGCTAATATGGAACATTGTGGTGAGTCTGTTGCTGTTTTATGATTTTAATGTGAGCAGGAGTATAGGAAATGCAAGAATGTGGAGGAAGGTGGTGGTAGTACCTCAAAGTGTGTGTGGTGGTACATACAAAGACTAATCCACGTTTTTCTTAAGACGTTTCTCCTTCGGCTGTCTGAAACCCCTTTCCTAGTTAAATGGCGAAATTGTGACTTGGCGTGCGTGCTTAGTTAATCCAGAAAACATTAGGCAGAGTGAAGCACTTGCCTCGGGCAGATCATGCACCAGGGGAGCGGAAAGAGGGGAGGGGGAGCAGCCATGTGGTGCTGAAGAACACAACTGTGTGGTAAGTTGCTTAGAGAGTCTCTTATAGTGTGTGAGTAATGTCACAGTCCTCATCATCAGCTAGGAGAAAGACACACAACTTTAGATCACCCTCTTAGAGCCAGTTTTAACGTAGCATCTTATAGGTTTGCCATTGCAGGGCAGAGTGTGCATTGTTTCTTGGATGCGCATTGTTAGAACACCTGAAACACTGAGGAGCGACTTCTCTCCCATGTGCTTCCCATGCCCTCCAGTCAACACCAGAGGTTTTTTGTGGTATCCTCCACCAGCTGTTTATTTTCTTACATTTGCCTCCTGCCTTTTGCCACCCTGTCATGGTAACCAAGGCAGCATACAAGCGGCCTTCAGGTGATCACCTCCCCAGGCACAGGCTAGGCCTAGACCTGCTTTGCTTTGGTAAAGTGGTGATTTCATGTGCCTTTAGACCATACTCTGAGGTCTTTTCTCTTGAAATATGGAGCATGGGTAGGAGAAGCAGGATCCTTTTGGTCATGTCAAGGTTCAATTGCCTGTTCAGTAACTTACCCTTCCTCAGAAAGCACCATTTAAATTATTTCTGTCACTTGGGAAAGACATGTCTTACCAGGGATGGGAGAGATCCTAGCTATCAGTTATGTTTCTTTCATTGTGCTGCTTTGACAGGGAGGGGGCGGGAATCCTTATCTGCTGCTTTATTCGTTATTTGATGCTGCGCTTATATATATATATGTAGCCGCTTATAATTTTGTTACGATTGTTATCACCATAATATGCCTCTTATTACACTAGGCCCAAACATATAATTCAGTCATTTTTGCTCAGGGTCTGTGTTCTACAAAGTTATTCACTATAACTCAATTTCTCTTGCAGATATATAGCCATTTTGATATTGGATTGCCTGGACAAATGCTCATGTGAACACATCACCCAATTCTATTTGAAGAAGGTTCTCTGCTATCTCAGCTAGCCTAGTCAGACAAGGTCTGTAAATTAATACATAGCAATTACTAAGGATTTCGCCTAACCAGACCTCTTCTGCTGGGCAAAAACACATTCATATAATCATTTTTTGTGTGGAAGATGAATAACTTTCTATGCTTCACTTTCATGTCACACAGTATTATTGCATAGGGGTGACAAGTCTGAGATTCACCAATATGTTTGCGTGGTTTCTCTGCCTACTCTTTTGGTTCTGTGAGTTTTAATCATGTTTTGTGACTCAACAACAACAAGACACCTCACACAAGCACAATGATCTCCTTCATACCAAACAAAATAATTTTATACACATTTTTAAAATCCATTATTGGTCGGCATAACAATGCTGCTTTGAAAACAGATACATTAATGCATTGCTAAGAATCTGACAATTATTATTCATAATCCACAGCAGTATAATACCATAGGATAGGGTTGGGAACCTACATCCCTCCAGATGTTGCTGGATTCCCAACCTGACTATTGGCCATGTTTGCTCGGGCTGATGGGAGTTGAAGTCCAACACATCTGGAAGACTGCTTGTTCCAGCCCTTGCTGTTGAATTACAGTACTTAGGATGGCTTTTTGATGGCTGGTTACTGGCATTTTAAGGAATCAGGGTTACTGTCGAACAGTAAAAGGTCAGCTCATGTGATCAGCAGTGCCAGTAACCTTCTTTATTAGGAATAGTTCAACACTATATAATGAGTCAGACATGTACAGTACTATGATCATAGAAATTCAGATTTAATAAGATTCCAGGAAGCAGTATATTACTGGCAAGGTGTCCTAGAAGACGACAATGAGAAAACTCTTAAGCTTACTCATTTTTATGCAATGCATACAGCCTTTCTCAAAGGTCTTCTTTTAAAGCTATCATTGCCAATGTGAGCACCCAGTTGCCACAGACACCTCAAACACTGGGTGCAAATACTTGGACACTGAAGGGGGCAGGAAGGAAGTTCCATATGGCACCAGACCTTCCAAGTGTCCCTATTTTCCAGGGACATCCCTGATTTAGAGAAGCTGTCCTGGTTTCTCATTTGACCTTGGAATGTCCCGTTTTTCCTTAGGGCGTCCCTGTTTTCATTGGAGAAATGTTGGAGTTATCTGACGGCTGAGCCATCTGAAAGCCATCCTATATAGGGAATAAAAAAAAAAAAGTTTAATGTTTTCTCATGTTTTTCTATATGTTGGAAGCTGTCCAGAGTGGCTGGGGCAACCAAGTAAGATGTGTGGGGTATAAATAGCAAAATTATCATTATGGAGTGGGACGTCCCTATTTTCATCGGAGAAATGTTGGAGGGTATGAGGCACCACAGCCAGAATTTGCCTGACCGTGCAGACATTGTGCTTTCTTAAGAAAGCAACATTTTTTTTGTAGTGCTGCCGATGGAAGTGATCTGAGAGGTGCAATGATTAATATGTGAAGTATAGGTATTAGTGATGAATGTTAGGATATCATAAGGAGGGTTTGAAGGAAGTCATGGCCTTAAAAAGCCAAAACGATAAGAGTTGAAAAGATAATGTGATGGATTTTACTATTGTATTATTATAAAACCAATAAAAATGATATGGCAAAAAAAGAAGTGATCTGAGAGGTGTGACCTCTTTGCAACGTCAGAGACGTTGCTGGGGCACAACTCTCAAAGAGTTCATACCTCAGTGTCCTTGGTGATATTGCAGAAGAGTTGGGGGCACACTTTTTGTGCAGTGCAGGCAGCTGAGTGGTGAAATGTTGTGGGCCCATACAAGCCACAGCACTCCTGCTTTTCTTTTTCATCTCAGGAAAAAATAACACCACAAACAGAACACACATGAAATAAAGTGACTGCTCTGTACTTACAGAAACTACTCATTAATACTTAACTTAAAAATGATATGGCAAAAAAAGAAGTGATCTGAGAGGTGCGACCTCTTTGCAACGTCAGAGACGTTGCTGGGGCACAACTCTCAAAGAGTTCATACCTCAGTGTCCTTGGTGATATTGCAGAAGAGTTGGGGGCACACTTTTTGTGCAGTGCAGGCAGCTGAGTGGTGAAATGTTGTGGGCCCATACAAGCCACAGCACTCCTGCTTTTCTTTTTCATCTCAGGAAAAAATAACACCACAAACAGAACACACATGAAATAAAGTGACTGCTCTGTACTTACAGAAACTACTCATTAATACTTAACTTAAAAAAAAACAAAAAACATTAAGGACATGGCACTCTGCAAGGTGCACTGAGCCAAACTTCCTGCCCAGGCCACAATTTACTAAGGCGTTCAAGCAGTTTTGACTGAAAGAACATTACATTCAGTAGAGGCAAACTGGAAAACCTTTTGCTTTGCCGGGTAATCACATATTCAGTGTGTGGGCTGTGACTGCTATTGTCTGACATCTAAACGTGTGTTCTTGGATGCATGCTGGAATATAAAACTGCTCCATATAAATCCTTGTAATATGGAGCCACAAGACTGCAAATGTTCAGACTGCTTCAGAGCTTGAAAATAGATTGTGGGATTTGAAGTGCTGTTACAAAATATTTCTTCACAGTGGGTTATGGGTGCATATATAAGTTTCCTCCTCAGGTCTTGTTTTCCTGATACCTTTCGTTAGTTCTCACTGTACTGAGTTTGGTGCTGGAGTTTGCCCCCTCACCCTCAACAGAATTCTTGCATTTCCAGAGCTTTGTTGCAGCACATTATTTTCTAAAAGGAAACAAGGATTTATTCAATTTATTTACTTGCATTTACGTCCCGCTGATCCTCCATCAGCCCAAATAATCCTGGGAACTGAGGTTTTTCCCTCATAGAACTACAGTTTCCAACACCCTTATCAAACTACAGTTCCCAGGATTCTCTGGGGGAAGCCAGGTGCTTTAAATGTGGGGTGTAGGTGTGACCAACAGCATTATTATCACCCTACTGATGTGGGAGGAAAATCTCCCAAAAGATACCCAACGTGTAAGACCTCAGTGGCATCTTCTACCTTGTGGGCAAATGGCTATCTTGTTGCCTGTGACCATATGGCTGGGTACTGTACAACTATTTCTTCCAATTTAAAAGTTGATGTGGAGGAGTAGTGGCATGCATGAAAACATGCTGAGTGCTGTACCCTTTTTTAGTGGCACTCACTGCTGTTCTTTTCTGCAATTTGGAATGCCAGCGTCATAGGATGCCTTTTCTTTTGAAGCATGCTGAGAAAGAGGTTCATGTAAACTCATTGCCTCTTTGCTAACTACCACAACCTCCCCCTGTGTCTGTCAAAGGTGCTGATTGAGAGGGAGGAGACTGCACCTTTTCTAAAGAGCACCTCAGCAGTGGCTGTCGGCTTAAAATAAACTCTGAATTACCACATAGGCTGTGTGCTTCTTTGGATTTTACCAGCCGAGAATGCAAGGATTCCAATTTATTACAGGGAAAGGCTGTGGTGTATACATTACTAGCTTAAAATGCAGTTAGGTCATTCATTCCTGTTCTCAATGCGGAACGAAGCTGGTTGGGGGGGGGGGAAATTGCACAAAAATGCAGTGTAGATATGGATTGTGGCTTACATTATGTGTATGCTGCTTCCTAAACCTGCAGTGGGAGCACACTGGATGCACAGTAAACGAGTGTGTACACAACCAAAGGTCAGTGCATTTGGAACAAAATTCAGCATAGGCTGAATTAGCATGGTGTTTCAAAGTCATTCTTCCCGTTCTGTATTCATTGTATTTCTTGCATAGTGGTTGCCAGGGCTGGTCCTACCATTAGGCAGAGCAAGGTAGATGCTTCAAGCAGCAGATGCTGCAGGGTGGACAGCAATGGAGTGGTATCTGAGCATATTTCACATGGCCCGTCCTAATGTAGTCAGTATCTCTTGGGTGTGACTGCTTAGTAGAAAGTCCCTATTTTTTAAACATCAGTAATCAAGTTTATGGGTAGCGTGGGGAGGGTGGATATATTTTTTCTCGCCTTTCCTTATAATACTAGAACTTGGATTCACCCAATGACTGTGGGTCCTGGAAGGCCAGCTCGTTGCCTTGCAGGCCTTTTCCCACTTGGCCTGGGAGGACAGGGCCCTGACGGACTCCTGCTACAAAAACTGAGGTTGCTGAGCAGAAGCTTGGGCTGGGGTTGTTGCTGCCATTGTTGATGCGAATTTTTTGCATCTTTTTTTTGGAAATACCTCTTTGGACGTCTGTGGGGTTATATTAACTTACACATTTAAATTAAGATTTCTGCGGTTATAGTCACTGTATCCAAAATGTGAACTGATGGTGGTCTGTTGTTTTTACTTTTTTTTTCTTGTTAAATTTGCAAATACAAAATTAATCTTTAAAAATAGTACTATGTGTGAGTATCTTGGGCTGCTGCTGGTTACTTCTGCTTCCCATTACTGGAAGGGCAACGTTATTATTTCAACAGCCTGTCTGCCCATTAAGTCATTCCCATTCCCAAGACCGCTTGAAAATGGGTAGAACAAACAATGGATAGCTTGTGAATTACACATGCAGGCAGAAAATACAGCAGGTGCTGCATAAATATGAAACTGTAACCCGCCCCGACCCATTAGGAACGAAACAATCGTTTTCAAGAATCATCATCAAATTAACCCACATTCCTAACAACTCTTAGTTTATACAGTTGGAATGGGTGGGAGGCTATAACAAATGATTAGTGCCAGTGTACAAAGAAAACCACACACAAGAACTCTTGCTTTGTGCAGCAGTAAAAGAACACCGAGGTTTTCTTAAGGAACAGGATGCTCATTCCATGCTGCCAAGCAGTGCTATATGCCAGGTCTGCTTCACAGAGGCAGAACAAGTGGTATTTAAAAAACAAATATTGTGTACATTAATGCTACATTGTGCAAAGTGGGGCAGTACACTCCAGTTCTTAATTTCTGTTGCAGAATTACTTTCTTTTTGCTGTTCCTGAACACGATCTGCTGGCTGTTGCTGGTGGGGTGTGAATGGGGGTAGCATGAGAGAGGGGCCACGTGGTTATTCAGCAGGTGTTTGAACACACAAGCGTGCATCGGTTGTGCACTTTGTGGTCACATGGGCTGCCTGGCTTTTGGGGAGGGAGAATTTTCAGAGGTAGGACTCACGCTTTGCATGAAGATGGTCCTGGGTTCGATTCACACTTTTTGCGGTTAAAGGATCAGGTGGCAGTTGCTGTTTCTATTATGATCAACATTATGATCATTTTATTTATAGACCCATATATGAAAGGGGGCAATATACAGCAATATCAAAAGCCATAAAATAAAATTTGCAGTCTTAAAACGTTAAAAAACACTTTCTGCCGCAATCTATCATGAAAGCTCTAAATATTGTATACAACCTTAGGGCTCATTCACACTTTTGCCTGACCTGTATTTGGATCATATTCTGTTAATTTGCCTGGGTCTGAGAGCTTTTCTTGTTGTCTTGTGTACTCCTTTGCAAAAAACAACAACAACAACCTTACCTGCTGAATTGGATCTTATCAAATGCCTGGGAAACCCAAAGAGAGATTTTGTGTGACAGAATTTCTGTTCAGTTGGTAAGATCAGATTTTTTCACAAGGCACAGCTGCGGAACACCAAGAAAAGCGCGGTAGAATTAATCCATATGCAATACCATCAAAATGCAGGTCAAGCAAAAGCAGTTCTACTCAAGGGCCGCAATGAGTAGATATGCCTTTCAAAACGTGAAAGGAGACCTATGTTACTCTACTATTGTAAAATGTCAGATAGCTTTATTCAATATATTTGGTCTTCCCTCTCCCTATTTTGGCCAGTTGGGAGGAAGGAGGCCAATGTTCCCTTGCCATGCTGAATGTGACAGTTGCTTGCAGTATAAGGCTTGCTTCTGATCTGGCAGAGATGAGCTTATACATCCACTGTTCCTCATAGAGCAAAGCATCACTAAATTATTGAGTGAACACCACGCTGGTGTGAGGCCAATCTCTCTCTCTCTCTCTCTCTCTCTCTCTCTCTCTCTCTCTCTCATACTTTCTCAGCATTTGCTTTGGTTTGATATTAAACTCTCAGGGAGGCAGATCATTAATTGCCACTTTATTTATATGCAGCTGGTCTGAGCATTTCATTTCCACACACCTTAGTGTCCGGAATATGCTTTTCGGCCAGCCATTGATTTCTGTTCCTGTCAAAGGCATAAGATGTTCTGTGAAAGACTAGGGTTTAATCTCTCCCAGTCTCTCAGATGCATTTCTCTCTCTCTCTAGTCTTTTAGATCTTCTGGAGGACAGATACATTTTACTGTGGAACATCTTTGTCAGGGTTGAACCAGATGAGGAGGAGTGGTAGCAAGCCCCCCCTGGCGAGACTGCACCCACGGAAGAACCTGGGGAAATGGAGGTGTTCGTACCTGGAGAAGACTGGTGGCGGCACTCCTCGGAAGAGGAAGAGTCAGATGGAGAGGGGGAAAGACCAGAACAGGAGGAGGAGGAAGTCGAGCCAGAATCAGGCCCTTGTGAGGAGAGAAACAGGCAGGGCCCTTCCCCTCCTCCCTTCTCAGCTGTAGAACGTAGGGCTGAGAGACGCAGGGAACAATTAGAGGCAGCTGCAACTCGTAAGAGACGTGGTTACAGGCCAGCTACTTAAGAAAGGCTGGCTGCTCCCTTCACTAGCACCTGCAACTGCTATGCTGAGTGTGTGGTTGCTCTCGCTCGTTCTGTTCCTGACTCCTGGCTTGTTTCTGACCCTTGGCTTGTTCCTGGCTCCTGGCTTGTTCCTGACTGACTTGGCTGGCTCCTGACTTGGACTGTTCCTGACTTTGGCTTTTCTTGACCCCGTGCTGATACCTGACTTCAACTGGCTTCTGACTCGGACTGTTCGACCTCGGCTTATCTGTCTGACTGCTGCACTTCAGCACGCCAACTTGTTGGCACCCTAACAATCTTTGCCTATTCTCTTTCTCCCTCTCTCTCTCTCTCTCCCTCTCTCTCCCTCTCTCTTTTGGAAAAGGCTTTGAACATGCAAGTAATCAACATATATAAAAGATTTCATCCAGCCTTCAATAGCTTTGCTGCCTTTCAGGCACGTTTTGATTGCTGGAAAAGGTGAAATTAAAGATTATCACAAACTATTGAAAGTTGCATAACCATTAGGAGTCAGCAAGGGTGGATGTAAAGCAATTTTACATAATAATCAACACAATGGCATGTAAATAATATAGAACCCCGCCCCAACAAACCAAAAGTCTAATAGGAGTAACGTTCATAATAAATGGAACTAAAATGGAGCAGATAAAACAACATTTGCTAACAAATAACTGTACTGAATCATGCACTTCAGGCACTATAAGTAGGTTTGTTCTTGTTCCCAGACTCTCTCCTGAGGAAGAAAAAAAAACCAAAAACAAATCAGGAGATCACATTTGCTTCCTAGTCTTCAGTCAGGAAGAAATGTCACTGACAATAGATCAATTTTGTCTGTTATCGAGCAACACTAATAACATTTCTTTTATTCTTTTTTCGCACAAGGTTTTGATGCAATCCAATTTCAGAACAGAAATAGCCACCTCAGAGAAGAGTTTCAGAGTTGCACAAATAATAAATTAATGATTGATGTAATAAAACAAAGAACAACATTCAGTAATAATCTTCTCCCTTGCTCAATGGATATGAAACAAAGAAAGGAGATTGATAATGGCCATATTTCCGAGGTCAGGGACCCAGGCACATCATCAAGACCACCAGGGGAGAGAAAGATTCAAGATTCCTCCCTGTTAAATCAGCAAACCACTTAGCAGTATATAAAGGGTGTTGGGCATGGTGAGCAAATAATTTTCCGCTGAGGAAGAGGATCTAAAGATTAGTCCTCCTTCCCATGTAAGCCCATGGGAACAGCTAAGATGGTACACAAGGTCTCGAGGTCATGGGTTTATTTAAAATATGCATAGATTGCTTTCCTAATGCCAAGCCAGCATAGAATATTTAAAAATACTGAGTAAGATAAAATCATAAACAGCAATGGACAGTGAGAAAAGCACCCCAAAGTGGCTAAATCTACCAAATGCCTTCTGACAAAAAGCATTGGAGCACTTACAGCATTGGTGGAGAGCCTGTGGTCCTCCAGATATCTGCAAAATGAACCTGGACTAATTTGGGCTAAGGAGCAGGACATAAATCCTACGGGATCAGACCAAAGGCCCAGCTAGTCCAGCATTCTGCTCTTACAGGTCCAACGACATGTCTACAGGAAACTCAGAGGCACAATGTGCACAAGTGTCTCTTCCAGTTGTTATCCCCAGGAGCTGATATTCAGAGACAAAATTAGGAGGTCCCAGTGCTTTTTTTCTAGAAAAAGAGGTGCTGGTACTCACCATGAATTTGTTACAGTGTAAGTGCCACACTTTTTAACAACAACAAAAAGAGGTGCCAGTCCTGTGTACCCTTGAATACCCCCTGAAAAACAGCACTGGGAGATCCAAATCACTGCCTGACTACAGAAGCAAGGCAGGCAAGATGGAATTGTCCGTGATGGAGGGCCTGATTGATGTGGGAAACCCATCATTGCTTCTGGATTCCCAGGTGGCAGTAGAGACTGGAGAGTCTGAGGCCCTTACTGCTTGTGACCAGTTCATTTGGTTTATGTGGTAGGTTCCTTCCAGGCCTCTAGTTCAAAACTAGAGGGCCAAACTACAGAGCCTGAATCTAGTACCCCATGGTGTACATGCGTGTCCCCAAATGATGCCACAGAGCCAGCTGCAGAAGCAAAACGTCCCGCAGCTAAAGCTCCAGGTCCACCAACCAGGCAACCAGCAGCAGAGAAATGAGGGGGTGGGGTGAGTAATATGGCGGGGCTGGAAGTCACCTTTCCCAGAGTGCCCTCAAACCTGGCAGCACCCCAATTTTAAGCCAGCTTGTTGTTGTTCTGCTGCATTCTGTAGGATGCCGTTTTTAAATTAACTGATGTTTGTATACATATCTTGTAATTGCTCTTTAAGTTTGCAAGCTGCCCTGCAAACATAAAACATAAAATTAATAAAGACAATCTGAATATAAACAGCTTGTGATGTTCCAATTGGTCATGTTTGTCGCCTTTCCCTAAACACACTCCAAGTTTCAGTTTCTGGAGTACAATTTATCAACCATTTTAATATGGTAGTTGTCTCATTAAACTGGAGGTGCCACAAAATTTCAAATGGAGGGACTCATAATTATAAATGCACTCCCCCCCCCCCCCGCCGCCACCTTTTCCTGAGTGGTCATTGAAACAAACTTGACCCTGACAGCAATATTCTCTTCTTTTTTGGCATGTGTTGACTGCAGTGCAGCCGTTCTTCAAAAGCCCCTATTGACCAGCCAAGAAAGTGCCTGAGGCACCCCATGGAGCTCCAGCCAAAAAGCCTAAGCGAGAGTCATTGTCCTCCATCAGCACCAGCCTCTAATTCACAAAACACTTCAAAACCTAAAGTAATCGATAATGATAGATGCCATTTTGTCCTTTGTGGGTCTGAGACAGATGGACAGTCACTGTGGGGAACAATAGTGAGTGACCAGAGGCCAGGGAACTGACACTGTCAAATGACCTTTGAAATAAAAGTTCCCTTAACTCTCACAGGGTTTTGTTTATCCTTAATGTGCCTCCTTGCACATTGTTGATCCCTTCAACATCCAGCAGTTTCATCACTCTTAAGTCCAATGTGCGGAGGTCACCCTTGCCTATAGCCTCCTAAACTGTTTACAACACGGTCTGAATGGTATCTTTTAAATCCTTCTATTCTTCTTGTGGATTTTTTTTGGGCTCCCTTCAAGGGCAGGGTTGGCTTCAGATAATGAATGGGTGTTAGAAATTTTATTGTGCATTTCTTCTCTTGATCAAGCAGAAAATCTTTCACCTTGACTCCTTCTGCAAGAAACTCAATTGACAGTAAGGAACTTTTTCAACCATTTATTAATTCACGAAGAATTCCTGAGTACTGGAGAAACAGAGATGATGTTTGATTTTAGCCAGATAACTTTTGTAAAACTCAGCACAAACACAAGCTTGTTTAAAAAACAACAACCAACATTCCTGGACATCTGAATTCTTGCGTAAACATCAAATAAAGAAGGGGCAGCATTTAACCTTCAATTGTTCCTGTTTGTCATAAAAAGTGAAGGTTGCAAGGCACAGCTCATACACTCCTTAACAAACTTAGGTCCTCCCTAAACTGCATACCGTATCTCATATGAGTGTTGTGAGCATGGAAGGCAAACAACCTCGAGTATGGGTGTAGAAATACAAGCAACTTGTATGAGTACAGGAAGGACTTGGGGGTAGTTGTAGAAAAGAAGGAATCAAGGCCATCCTGCTGGACTGTAATCCTTAAGACACTAACTAGTAAGACCTGGTGAACACTGCAGGAGTTGATTCTGAGTAAACATGCATGGGATTGCACTGTTAAATCTTAATGATCCTTGTTCTGAAGTTCTGACCAGCTCAGGAACTCAAATATGCTCCTGTATGGGCACAGTGATTACATTTCTTATTATTTTGCTGAATGTAGTACCGTATTTTTCGCTCCATAAGACGCACTTTTTTCCTCCTAAAAAGTAAGGGGAAATATATGTGCGTCTTATGGAGCGAATGGTGGTCCCTGGAGTTGAATTGCCCAGGGGCCAAAAGAGGATCGTGCTTTTTATTTTACAAAGAGAAAAGGGGGTGTTGAAAGGACCCCGCTCAGCAGCTGAGCAGCAAGAGATCGGGAGAGAGATAAGAGTCCCCAGCTCCCTTTCAGCCCCGCCCTCCTTTGTTGAATGTGCTGCAGAGGGAGGTTGTTTGTTTCCCCAGCTACATGCGACTGGCTGATTAGATTATCTGTCTGGAAACTGTAGAAAAGGCTCCCTTTCCTTTAGAAGCTGCAGAAATGTGAGTTGAACCCCATAAAAACGGAGCTTTTCCTCTTTGCTTTTTCCCCTTTGCAAAAAAACTGCAAAACATTTAGCTGATCCTAAAAAAACAGGGTTTTTCCCTTTGCAAAAAAGCTGCAAAACTTTTAGCTGATCCTCAAAAAAACCAGGGCTTTTCCCTTTGCAAAAAAAGCTGCAAAACTTTTAGCTGATCCTCAAAAAAACCAGGGCTTTTCCCTTTGCAAAAAAAAGCTGCAAAACTTTTAGTTGATCCTCAAAAAAACAGGGCTTTTAGAGGAGGAAAACCAGAAAAAATTTTTTTTTCTTGTTTCCTCCTCTAAAAACGAGGTGCGCCCTATGGTCCGGTGCGCCCTATGGAGCGAAAAATACGGTAAATGCATGATCTTGGTTCTCCTCGTGGATGTGGTGCTGTTAAGATTCCTTTTTTCTTTTTAGGGACGACAGGGTTATATAACTTATCTATCGAGGGGGGTGTTCAAATGGTTCAGAATCAGAAGGCCTTTTAAAGAAGCAAGTATCAAGGCCTCCTCCAGACACAAAGCTGGTAAGGCAGCCTTCCCAACCTGTTTTGAACTACAGTTCCTACCATCCCAGAACATTGACCATTCTAGACAGGGCTGGTTGGACTGGTAGCCATTCTAGACAGGGCTGGTTGGACAGGCTATAAAAGGCCACTGGAGAGCCATTTGTTTTGCAAATAAAGGATACAACATCCTTCCTAAGTAGTAGTTCTATGGAGCTGGGGTGCCCAGGAGCCAGAGGCATCAAGGATAACCTGTGAGAGGTCATGATGTGGTGTAAGGAAAAATTGCTTGCAGGAAAATAGAAACCTTGACATCAGAACAGACAACAACTCATCTAGATGAAGTCTAGTAGTCATTCCCTAGTTCTGTCATCACTAACATCGTTCATACAGTTTCAGCTGTCCTTATCAGTTTTACTAATACGCTTTCACTGCCTTCAGATACAAGGAATTTATGTGAACTAAAAAATATTACTTAAGTCAGGGTGGGGAACTAGTCATGTTCCAGATGTTGTTGCATGACAGCTCCCATCATCCCTGACCATTGGCCATGCTGGCTGGAGCTGATGGGAACTTTATTCCAACACCATCTCAATGACCACAGGTCCCCTACCCCTAATTTAAACAATGCACCAGGGCTACATTGTTTATGCATCAAATAAATAGTAGAGCATACAGAGCCAGTGCTGCTACAAGAGATGGCAATTGAGAAACAAGTTCTTCAGACCATGTTTCCTGTGGGTGGGTCGTTTTTCTCCACTTGAAGCTGCATCCATTTTTATAAACCACAAACAGTTCCATCACAAGCACTCTTACTTGGGAGTAAGTCCCATTGAGCTCAGTGGGACCTACAACTGAGTTAAACATGCTTAGGAGTTCACTCGTAGAACTCCAAGAAAAGACCACGGCCAGCATTTGAAACACATGCATTACAGATTTTCTGCTTGTGTGGGAAAACCAAAAAGACTCTTGAAGTCAGTGGGTCTGGATGTTTGCATAGGGCAGTCGCATTTAGCTCAGTGGTAGGCTAATTTATCCCAGTGGACAAAACTAAAAACATACACTAAACACCCAGGTGGTTTCCAGAAATATAAGACAAATGCATATTTGTTTTAATTAAAGAGGGAAAGGATCTTTTAGCAATAAAACAAATACTTTTTTTTGCTGCAGAAGAATAAAGAAAACCCCCCAAATTGCAATATTTCATCGTTTGTGGAAACAAAGGGTGGACCTTTTTCTCAGCAGCAGGCAGCCCAGGAGACGTCCCTTTTGTTACAGATAGGATTATTAAGGTATGGAACCATTCTGAACTGGGTTAACTATTCTATTTTCATCCCATCTGGCCTCTGAGCGGTTGACCACCACTTTAGCCTCACAACAAACCCATGAGGCAGGTTAGAGTGGTAGAGATTGACTTGCCCAAGACCACCCACAGCCTTCAAAACAGAAGAGAAATTTAAATCAGGGTCTCCCTGTCACTTCAGTCATTACACCACAATATTATACCACTCTGGCACTGATTTTCCCTAATTAGAAAAAGGAAGCTGTTTCCCTTTGAAAGAAAATGGTGGTTCATATTATCATATGTCTTTGGGAAATTTGGAACTGACATTGATTGAATGGTCATGTTGTTTATTCAGTGTGATTTTCCTCTTTATATTTCACCCACGTCTTGCTTTCTCTAAAACCAATAAAGATAATTTAAGAAAGGAATAAGAAAAAAAAAACTAATGACATAATGGACCTACATAGTATATCATGAAATAGGTTCCTGATTTCCAAAATGAGAAATTCTGGCGCTTGAGTCATCATCTCTGTTTTGAAAACTCTGTCCCACCACCTTTCCCAACCTGGTGTCCCCCAAATATTTTTGTCTAAAACTCTAATCATCCCCATCCATCATGGTCAATAGTTGGGATTATAGGCAGTGATTTTTTTTCTGGAGGGGTGCAGGGATACGCATACCCCTAAACATTTTGTGAATCTCATTGAGGGGCAGTATTTCAATATGAGTAGGAAAATGAGAGTACCCCTAAACATTTTTTTAGGAAAAAAGCACTGATTATAGGAGTTGTAGTCTAAAACATTTAAGAGTACCAGATTGAGGAAGGCTGCTCTGGATGATTCGATACTGTTTGTAGTTGCTTGATAAAGAAAGAGAGGTTTTCTTCATATACTGCATAGCTGATTACACTGAAAACTGCACTGAAAGTCCAGGATCTGGTAAGGTCTAGGACCTAGCTGAAAAGAGTAGAAAATCTACACGTGTCATTAAGCTGCCTCATTAAGCTGTTACCATCATTATGTTTATACATTACCTTTCCTCCAATGGGCTTAAGGTGATGCATATGATCCTCTAACCCCATTTTGTGGTCAATCAGCTTTTTGTTAGCCAATCACCAAGCATAACTCTGCACAGGTCCCTCCTACCCAGGACTCCAGGCAGTGGGGAGGGACATGTTGTGAGATAGATTAGTCTGAAAGAGTATGATTGGCCTAAGGTCATCCATTTAGATTCATGACTGAGTGGTGATTTCAACCTGGAACACCCTAGCCCAAGGCCAAGACCCTAAGCCCTATACCACTCTGCTTTCCTTATGACAATGAAAATCATAATTGCTGCCATATGATTACTTGTATCATAGATTCCCATTCTGTGTGATGTCATTGGGTGTGGAACTAATGGAATTACCACTGCTTTACAGCACAAACATGCCATTTGTTGCTATGTGAACAGATGTGAGGAAAATAACAGCCAGGGAAGAAGAAAAGTCTGTTATAAGTCATTTTTCTCTTAAATGTTCCTCCAAGAAGGTTTGTGGGCTTTGAAGTTCAATACACTTCATTTATGAAGTCAAACAAAATCTTACTATGTATGCTGCTATGGAATCCAAGAAGTCAGAGAGAGAGAGAGAGAGAGAGAGAAAGAGAGAGAGAGAGAGAGAATAGGCAAAGATGTTTCATAGTAAAATGTATCTGTGATATGGTGGGTTTTAATCTGGCACAGGTGACAAGTGGGGGAGAGAACTGGCATGAAGAAAGATCTGTCCTTCAGAAGATCTAAAAGACTAGATCTCTCCCTCCCTAATCTCTACACAAACCAAAATGTGTTGTCAGTTGTATATGTGATCTAGCTGTATGAAACTGATCTTGTTTAGAGTGATAGGCTTAGATTGGCACTGTGCTGGTTTGATTATTAATTTTTTAATGTTTATTTGATGGTATTCTGTGAGTATTCTTTGGTAAGCTGTTGTTTCTTTATTTGTCAGTCAGTTTTCTCCACTGTTGGAGTGGGGTATAACTGTGCTAACATCCCTATTAAAATGAGTAAGGAAATGAAGATCTGGAGTAAATACCTACCGGTACTTTGAGTAAGAGCCAGTTTATACGTAACTATAAACTCTAGTTAATACTAGAAGGAACATTCCTAATTTACACAAATAACCATTGGCTAAAAGAAACTATTATACCTGAGCAAGCTGCCTTCAGCAATGATGAATCTGAACAAATCATCTGAATGTAGCTTGTTCTGAAATTCATGTGCTGTTTCTATTAAATAAGTTAATTGAATTAGTCCCAATCTAGGGGGTGCTTCCAGACTTTTGCTATTTTCAGGTACAACTTAATCACAAACCAGAAAATTCAGGTTGCACCATCAAAATTTATTGGGAGGTCTTGTGCAACAAACTGGCTTCCCTAAACAATCAAACTTTTGCGACAAGGAAAGTGAACTGGAAAATGTGGGCTAACGCTTGCTTGGTCTATCATGACCTAACCTCCTTGAAAACAAATCATAGAATCATAGAGTTGGAAGAGACCACAAGAGCCATCCAGTCCAACCCCCTGCCAAGCAGGAAACACCATCAAAGCATTCCTGACAGGTGGCTATCAAGCCTCTGCTTAAAGACCTCCAAAGAAGGAGACTCCACCACACTCCTTGGTAGCAAATTCCACTGTTCAACAGCTCTTACTGTCAGGAAGTTCTTCCTAATGTTTAGGATGAATGCTGAATAAACAGGTTGCCCAAAAGCAGCTTTTGTCCTTTCATATTTCAGCAGTAAAAGTAATATTTAGAATGGAAAGAAGCAGATTGTTACTGATAAGGAACGCAGAAATTATAGTCTATTAATAACATTTATACTTTCTTTCCAAATTCTGTAACAAACCCCAACATTTATTCAGTAACATTTGGTGATTTTTTTTTTAGCACCCCATCATTTTCCTGTCACCTCTTAACTTTTCCCTTTTCTACCCACAAATAATCTTATCTTCGCATTGGTTGTCCAATGTCCAGCATCCCTGCGGGCGTTTCCTTGCCCCGTGACAATGTTATTTTAAGACGTTTGCCTTCCAAGCCAGCTGCCAGCCACCACCCGGTACATTAAATTAAAGGAGAGAGGCAGACAAAAGGAAGGAGAGAAAAAGAAACAGAACAAAGGAAAATGACAAAGAAAAGCAACAGTAGCAATCATTATGAAGGGTTGGAGGCCACTGTGATTGCTATAGGATTTCATTCTGAAGTCACACTGATTGTAACTCTTCTATAAATTGTAATGGTGACAGAACAGATACATTCTATACCACTGACACATTTTAATCAAATAGTGACTGAAATCGTTGAATGGTTCCACCCTTAAGGGTTGTAAATTACCCTTGGTTGAGTCTCACAATGAATAGCTCATAACCTCTTTTCTGCCCAGTTTAAAATGTGTTTACAGAACTAGCAAAGTCAGTTGCAAATAGAATTGGCTTTATTGTGTGTGTGTGATGAGCCACCATCACTGAAATTCATTGACCACACCAGGCGAATTGGCATTGGGTAAATATTGGCTTATTTTTCATTTGGAATAGGTTTGATGGTGCAACTGTTACCATAGGAACAAACAAAGGTCAATAATTAGAATATTAGTCAATACATTTCCATGTGTCTGTCCAAGTACTGTACAGGAGAAACAAATGAACAACAACAACAACAACAAAACTGATGATGGTAATTTAGCATTCTCTTGTTACTCTGTTTTTATTTTCTCTTTTAAAAAAATACAAAAAAATACATAGTTGTAAAACATGCAGACAATGTTTTGGGCACAAACAGTCCAAATAATGAACTCATCAGTATTATTTTTATATGCTAGATTACCTTGGGCTCCTGCCATGAGCACAAAAAGTTATTGCTTAAAGGCTCTATTCTTGGTCTCCAAAAGCTATCAAGGCAAATGCCGAGTGGGTGCATCTGGATCCCATTTTAAACTGCTAAATGAGCTCTTTTGCAGTTTACAAAGGCCAAGGCAATTAATGCCTTTGTCTGTATGTCGTCATCAAAATATAGACTAATCCCAAGAAGGTGGTCCTGGAAGAGCAACCACCATGAAGACTAAGTAGTAAGTACACTTGCTAGCAGCTTTGCAATTATACCCATCAAATGGTTTAGGGCTGCATCAGTGTCTGTGGAACAAAGTCAGAGTTAACAATGCAAGATAGGAAGCCTAATTTAGGGCTTATCCACACTTCAGTCTTGCTGCTTTTCCTCAGGGGAAACTGCTCTTTAGTGCTCAATCGGAGCAAACAGCAATTTGGGTTTTCTCCAGATTGACATTCGCACCGATTTAGCATGAAGGGAGCCCTTTGACCTACATCAAATCGGGGGGGGGGAGTGGTCTCCGTTGGAGGAGTGGTGTGGCCCTAGCCCCTGTCTGGGCATCGGACAGGTGCCATTCCTCCCGGATCCTTTGAACAGGATACCCTTACCCATGGAGGCGCAGGTGGAAGCTACAACCTCTTCTCCAACTAAGACTAGGCTTACCCAATGCCTATCCGCCTTACAAAGTTGTGACGATTGCTATGAGGTAGGCGAAAACCCAAATGGCAGGGCCAATTTACCAGATGGGAAAAATTCCTGCTCAGCCCCTAAATCCAGCGACTGACATTGTCCATGGCAAGGTTGTACCTTCCACAAAGAAAACTAATCTGAGGGAGAGTTGGTGGGATAACTGATGCAGTGAGAAATAGGCTGAAAGGCCATGCAGGCTGGACATTTATCCTTGCCCTTGGCATGGTGCCAAGCGCCACTACTGGTCAGTTGGCATCGCGCCCAGGGGAATGCCCCTAAATTCCTGCCACCATTGGCCAATTCAGTGGCAGGAGGATGATCTTGCCTGTGATAGGTCAATTCACAGGGGAGGCCCGGGGCCTGCCCGCAAAGCCATCCACCTGAGGAGGGCAAACGGACTTGCCAAAAAAGATACCCAACCAACTGAATAAAAACCACACGATGTTTGTGTAAAACCCCAAGAACACCTGGATAGACTTGTGGAGATACTGATATTTTTTATATAAACAAAACACTCGTGGCAAATAGATATACCTCTTGTACTACCTCTTTTTAGAAACTTTAGTCTGCTTGAATATCCCACTGTTCAATAAAAGGTTTTGTTCTGAACTCTTGCTTCCAATGGAACTAATTTCCATAATTGCCTTCCACTGTTGCATGCTATTGTTTTGCTCTCAAATTGCTTATCTTCTCAAACCTTTGGGGGCGGAAAGAGTACTGTTTAAAGCTTGATGGATAAAAGCTCTCAGCTCTTCATTGTCCGCTTAGGTAGGGCTTTCTTCCATTTGCTTCAGTCCTCCCAGAAATATTCGCTTGATTTTCTTTAAATAAAAGTGAATGATAGTAGAATGGATGTACTGCTGTTATAATTAATATTCTCTCTCCCAGTAGTAGCTGGTTGGGCTGAATCCTGTCCTGGCTTCCCACATGTAGAGCTCACTCAGCGTGAGGCAGGCATAGTTGCTAGAGCACCGGATTGGGTCTGCTGCTGTGCCTGCACTGAGCCAAGACCCCAACTGCCTTGAGCCATTCCCTCTTGGCAACCAGGAACAGTGTGTGGCTTGGGGAAGCCAGGAGAACAAGGAAGACCATCACCTACAGTCCCACTAGCCACTACTGCTCTCTCCCTTCCTTCCATCCACTTTCCACGTTCAGGAAGGTTTTTCGTTTGTACCGGTAAGCCTTTGGTAATGAACTGGTTTGGAAGTCATGATTAAACCGGGTTTGTCTGCTTCCCTTGTCCTGCAGCCTCAAGGAATAGATTGGAAGTTTTCACATCTGTTTTTCAGTAATCATACTTTGTCACCAACATACTGACTAGTATGCTGAAGTTAAGCTCAACTATGGCTTGTTTGAACTGAGCCAAATTCAAACCATGGTTTGTGAAGTTGGGTTTACTATGCCTTCTCTTCAAAGCATTGTAACAGCCCACAGACATAATTTCCATATTTCTGTTTTAATGATTTGCGTAATGTTTTTCTGAATTCTTTTTCTATTTTGATACTATATATAAATAGATTTATTTATTTTGCTTGTGGGTTTTTTTGGCTGTGCTTTGTGTGAACTGCTTAGAGATTGTGTTATATTAAGCAGTATATAAGTTATTAAAATGAAAATGAATGAACACTTCAATCGGGGCCTTTGATATTTCCCTCTTTAATTGCCAATTGTAAATGATACTAAGAAAAACACACATGGGAGCCAGGCACAGCTTCAGGAGGCATGATACTGATCCCCCCCCCCACTTCCCATACATTCATTCATACAAAGAATTAATATTTGGACAAGGTTGATTACTCAGGAATGAATGGGGTTATATCACTTATCCCTTCCCTTTTCAAAAAGAAAAAAAAAGATTTCCTTGCTAATCCATATAAACACCAAAGCATCAGGAATGTCAGTGCTAATTAAGACAAGAGAGAAGCATTATAAGACTAGTGAGGGAAAGCATGGCAATGCTGTGAGAGAGCAAAGAGTGTTAATCTGGGAATCTTGAAGTAATCATTTTGCATTTAAAGTATATTTAATTATGAGAGCTTCATAATTCAGTGCAGGTTAATGGGGGTAAAATTATTACTGTTTTAATAAATGGATGATAGGGTTTCTATAATAGGCATATTTCCCTATTGTTATCACAACCAAAATTTTCTTCAACCTTTCTTTGCTACCCTTTAATGTTGGTTCAGCAAAGATGTCACACCTGAACCGAACCTAGAGTTGAAATCATAGTTTGCATTCTAAGTATTCAAGTAAGCTTTTTCTCACCTGCCCTCCACCCAAAATTTCAGAGTCTACCTCAAACTGCATTGACTTGTCCAGCAGCTTGCAAAATGTCACCATGTGTTGCGTGCCATATGTTTTGTTGAGCTACCCCAACCAATTGTGTCATGAGAGAGAGAGAGAGAGAGAGAGAGAGAGAGAGAGAGAGAGAGAGAGAGAGAGAGAGTCGCTTGCTCAGAAACCTTTTGGCAGTTTCCTGTCTTTTCTGCTCAGAAATGCTTCCTCCCCTTCTTCAATAGCCTTTTGGAATTTCCTCAATGCCAGTTTCTGTTTCTATAGGATAGTATAAAGGTTTTAATTACTAGGATACTTATCTCCTTTCTTTTTTTTTTTAAATAGTCAAACCACACTATTTTGCTAAAAAAATAAAAGGAAAATGCAAAGGAAAAAGTAAATGCAGCCTCCTCCAGGGACAAAAACAGGCATTGTGCAATTAGTGGCACTTCCAGACTCACTATTTTTGGGTAGGATTTAATCACATACCAGCAAATTTCATTTGAACAATTAATACAGGCGTAACAGGAGGTCTTGCACAACAAACCTGCTTCCCCAAAACATTGGGGTAGTGGTGGTTTGCAGTAAGGAAAGTGATGGGGAAATGTGCTGGAAAGTGTGGAATAGCACTTGTTTTGACACAACATCAACTAATCTCTCCACACACAAAGAAGAATCAGAACTAATGCTCATTAAATAGCCACTGTCATCTAATCTCCTTGCAAAGAAATCAGGATGAATGCTCAATAAATAGGTAATCTGGAAGCACCCTAAAAGAAGCTATTCTAAGGGGAATCATGGGACAGTTCATCACTAGTAGCCTAGCTGTGCTCAACAGGAGGCAATAAAATGGGCAGTATCCACAACATCACATTGATTAACAATGGAAAGGACCTTTGCTGGCTAGGATTTATTTGTGTGTAAATATTATAGAAGTGTTTGGGCCATGATGAAAGGCCCTGCTGGATAAAAAAGTACTATATTATTAAATACTGTATGGAGCTTCTATTTCAATTCCATTTATGGTAGTAAAGGTCTCTAGTGAAGAATCAACCCTTTGAAATGCTTATTTAAAATTAGTATTTTTGTTGATAGCGTGGTTTAGTAGAATTCATGTTTTTGACAAAGTGCCCTAAACATACCGGCATATTTCCTTGTGATGGTACATGTACATCTGATTTTGGCTGTTTCCTCTTTTACTGCTTCATTTGCTAATCTCCAGCATATGAGAATAAAGCTGGCTACCAGAAGCACTAAGCTGTCAACACAGACAATACCGCCAGTTGTACAAAGTTAACTCAAAACAGAAATATTTTCTCTTTAATCTATTCCCATTGTCATCTTATTCATGAAGATTTTAGGTAGAAAAGACACTGTCACTTTTAAAAACACAGGACCACCATACTTTAAAGGCCTGTTCCCACTAGGACTGAAGAATTTTTCAAGGATTTGCCCAAACTTGAATGGCTGTAGCTACAGGTGAAACTCGAAAAATTAGAATATCGTGGAAAAGTCCATTTATGTAAGCAATTGTTTTCATTAGCTACTGGAGTTTAATATATGAGATAGACTCATGACATGCAAAGCGAGATATGTCAAGCCTTTGCTTGTTATAATTGTGATGATTATGGCGCACAGCTGATGAAAACCCCAAAGTTGAGATTGTTAATTTGGGGTTCTCATCAGCTGTACGCCATAACCATCACAATTATAACAAATAAAGGCTTGACATATCTCACTTTGTATGTCATGAGTCTATCTCATATATTAGTTTCACCTTTTAAGTTGAATTACTGAAAGAAATGAACCTTTCCACGATATTCTAATTTTTTGAGTTTCACCTGTACATGTGTTGAAAGATGTTGTTGAACTCCTGGCTCCCATCAGCTCTGCCAATCAGCAGGGATGATGGAAATTGTAGTTCAAAACATCTGGAAGGCACTAGGTTGAGGAAGAACAAAATGGCACCCTCCCTGCTGTATCCCATGTACAAAATAAGTCTGGGTTCACAGTCGATTCAACACTGGTGACAGGCCAACATCCTCCAGGAATCTAAGGGCAGCAGGCTAGCTCAGATGGTGCTGCCCTCTAATGCCTTGTTGCCACCCCCATCACTTGCCATGATATGCCATAGGAAGCAGCTACCTCATTCTGGCTAATGACTGTGCCAGCCTTGTATATCTTCAGGCAACTGGAACTGTTCTGGCAGCTCATGCTAACGTAATGAGTGGATAACAGTTCTTCTGGATAGGAGGAGGGAATCAGTCAGTTCTGCAGAGTTGCAGAGAGGTATAACCTGTCAGGTCTGTCTGTGTACTTTTTACATTGAGACAGCATGCAGAGAGGTCTCCTCTCACCATTACCTCTTCCCCGAGAAATCCACGACCAAGTGGAAGCCCTGGTGATGGCTGGATCCCTCAGTGTACTTTGTCATTGGAGGTGGCATGTGAGAAGACTTGTGATTGCACTGCCTGTGTGATATCTTGGCAAGGAGCAAAGGAAAAAAAGAGACTTATCATTCCCTCCCCTTGATTAATATTGTCTTGGCTTTCCTGGTTATAATGCTAGTGCTTCTGTCCCATTTTCTAACATTCCTTCCAGACTGCAGTACCTGTTGTGTTATGGAACAGTGTCTTTTTGAGCAATATACCCGCATGTCGTGCTGAATATCATTCACACCTGTGGGGGTGGAGTCAGCAGTGGCTGCAGACATAGATATATATATATATATAATGGATTGGTTTTGCTTATTAGGTTTTCCATGGTATGGGGAAATCCATATATATATATATATATATATATATATATATATATATATATATATATATATATATATTAAAAATGGGCTGGCATTTTGGTGACAATGATGTCATGTGGTTGAGCAACAGCGAGTCTACAATAAACTCCCGTCTGGAAGCATCCTGTAAAAAAGAAAAGAAAAGATGAAACTGCATGGGTATGATTCCATAATTGACCCATAACTCGAATAATGTACATGGTTATGCAGCTGGGTCTTCTAAGTTTATGCATAATGTACAGCTACATTTTCTTTTTTGTCACTATAAACTTCCTTTTTAATCAAAAAAAGCACACACCTGCATAACGTCATACAAATTTAGGATACCAACAGATGATGGGCAAATAAATCCCACTGGGAATCATGGGTGAATAGCTAGGTACAAATAGAGCCCTAATATATGTTTGCAAAGGCTTTATGAAAAAGACATTTGAGTCTCCAATTTTTCAATATTGATGTAGCATAAAAATGTAGACCTGCAACTTTGTGAAAGAATAAAAGAAAGGAGAGAGAGAGAGAGAGAGAGAGAACCCTTTTGCTTCCCTTCCATATATCTCATTTCACTACAAGAATTTCTCAGAAATTAAATTAGCCAGATAGACCCATTAATAATATTAAATTACACCATTATGCCTTTTCCTGATATTCGCTTGAGAGTTTAGAAGTGGGAGGGAGAAATGCCATGGCCTTGTAAAAAAAAATTCCAGGCATTAATTATTCCTGAAGTGTACTTGAGTTTCTATGTTTCTAGATAATTCAGTTTCACTCATCACTGGAAAATAGACGGTGAGGCTAACATGCCGTTATTATTATTTTTCTTTTATATATGAATAAACAGGAGAGATCATCAATAAAAGACTGGAAAGAAAGACACTGCCATGCAGTAGCACGGTTTAGTGGCATCTACACAACACATGATGTAACATAAAAAACAGAACTGAGAAATGTGAGGCAAGTATAGAAGTAGCCATCTGTAACAGTTGGCGAGGACCAAGAAGTATAGACCAAAGAGTGTCTTTAGGGTAGGGTTTCTGTCTTTGTTTCCAGTATGAATCCACATATTTCTCTCATCACACAGCACAATGTAAATATTAGTGCAGGACCACATTTCCATTCGACTCAGTTGTGAATGTAAAAGTGCTATGTGGTGTGTGTGTGTCTGTTTGTGTGCTACAGTGTCTACACCAGTATCTTCCACTCCTTCACATTTTATTCATGGCTGTTGCTTTCCAGATCTGACTGCTGTTTAAGCTCCATTTTTTATTTTGTAGTTGAAAGGGCTTCTCGCTGCGCCATTCTAGCCAATTAGGGACCAGGTAGTCAATACAATGACATCATGGCACTACATTGCCAAACAGACTTGGCTGTGTGACACCATAATGGAAGGGGAAATAAAACTCTCCTAGAGCCTCACTCAGAAGAGGTTGGGGGAAGGAAGGACGGAACATATCCCTGTTTAGTATCCATTTTTGGCCTTATCTCCTCACAGGAATAGTATGAGAGAGAACAAGCGCAGATGTAGTAACGATGTTGGGGAAAATGGATGTGTGAAGGAAACTTGTCTGGATCTGCCACATCCAAGTCTATGCATCACACTGGATCTTTACTGCTGCTTTTATATCAGACTCAGAATTGCAAATTTATCATATGTATGTGCGTGTGTCCTTGGAACATTGGTATTATTCCTTACTCCCTTGTATTCCCCGATGAAACACTGGTGCTGCTTTTTATTTAATCAAGGTTGAACTATATTTGTATATTGACAACACCGAGCTTTTCACTTTAGCCAAAATGCTCCAGGGAAGCAAACTGCTGAGAGATATTGTTCCAATTTAGATCTGTTAAATGTTTAATCAGTTGCTACTCTGACTTAATTGTAAACATTACCACTGGCTTGTTTGCTTATTGAGACTCCAAAGCGAGCAAGTATCTCACACATTCATTTCTTCTTCCAAGCTAGAGGCGTCTTAAAATACAAAAAAACATTATAACTCAATGCATTAAAAATAATTTTAAAAAATGAATAGAAAAAGAAGAAGCCCCCAAACAAAAACAAAAACAGCAAAATGAAATGAGGGCAACAATGCTACCTGCAAGTATCTCCACTATCAGCTGCCAAATGACTTGAATCTAATGCCCCCAACCCACCTCTAAGGCTGTAAGATTAAGTGTAGTGGTGAACCTCCTCTTGGAGGCTGCTCCATAGCCTTTGGGGCTATCACAGTTTTAAAAGCCCTGCTTCTTGCCAAAACAAGGTCACTGAGGAGACAAGAGCCTCTTAATTGGCAGAAGAAGGCAAAAAGGAGAACTGGGTCCCTGAGGTCTGTAGCCCAAGACTGCAAAGGGCTGTACACTTTAAAAACAAAAACAAAATGGTGAATTGGTCCCAGTAGTTAATTGGAAATTACTGCAATTGTTGCAGAATTGGATGAATATCCTTCTGCTTTATCTGCCAAAAGGCATGCTGCCACTTTCTACATCAATGGAAGCTTCTGAATCATCTACAGGGGTGGCCAAGTGTAAAGCATATTATGGTAGTCGGTCCAAGAGGTTAAGAACATACGGAGAGCTCTGCTGGATCAGACCAAAGGCCTATCTAGGCCCACATCCTGTTTCCCACATTGGCCAGCCAGTTGCTGATAGGAAACCCTGCAAGCAAGTACTTGAGGCCACTAGATATCACGCTGGCTATATTTTCTATTTTGTGCTTTATAGAAGACTAGTGCTTTCAACCCGTTAAATTAACAGGCGCTAGAACATATGTGGTGAAACTTTTTAAAAAACAGACTGCTCACCCACCGCCACTTGTAACGGCTGCTGCTGCTTAGAAGTACGTCCACGCGAGCGCACACCCGCCGCGTGCCCGCGCACACCTGCCACTTTTCAACAGCTTCGCCCAGCCGCCCGAAGTCTCTGCGCTCCAAGTCCCAACGGCTGTCCGTGGGGCACATGCGCAGTAGCGCAATCCCACGGACACAGGGACTGGACGCAGAGACACTTGCACTTTATTAGTATTGAAGATTATCGACAAAGCCCTATTCAGGCACTCTCTGAACTCACGTCTAAGCAGTCATGTGAGGAAGGGGTCAGGGCACTCTGCCAAGCCCCGGCCACTCCAGCACATCATCTTCATTCCATGTGCATCCCCGGGTGAAAGTCTGCAGCAGGGAGCCGTCTTGTCCCCTGCAGGGTCCCTGCATGATTCAGAAGCCTGCACAATCAGGGTCTTAAATGATGCGCCAGAGGGGGCAAGGTTTGGCAGTGTGCCTCTGCTCTTTCTTGTTTGATTGCTTACATGAAAACACAGAGAACAGTGCCTGAACAGGGCTAATAAGAAGCCATAAATAAATTAAATACAAACCCATTCTAGTATCCTAGAAGCATTTGGGTTTATATTTTCCTGTCTGAATTCAATATTCCAGGATTAATGTATGAAACACTTTGTGTCTTTTTTTGTTTTGTTTTGTTTTGTTTTGTTTTGTTTAAACTGATGTATGCCATCTATATGCTTGGCTTTGGGGCATTTGTGATGTCAATTATTTTCCACTACATTTAAGCATTAAGCTGTTTGCAGAATGTTTGCATTTAGATCTCTCCATCCATCTCTTGGCACCTCTTATTGAAGCGATTGCCCTAAAGGAATGGCTGGGCAAAACAATTACTGGAGCTGTAATCACCTCATAGCCCCTTTCAGAAAACATTCCAACCCTTTCAGTTTCCACCTGATTTGAATCGCACAGCTTTCCGATCCAACCCTCTCCTCCATCTTCATTTTTGATCCTATGTACTGTACTTTGAAACTCCTAATTCAACACTTAAAAGAAGAGCGCTGCATGAATATGGAGTTCTCTGCTCACTGCAATTGCAAGAATATTATGCATTCGCACCTGGATTGTGTATAATGGGACATTCTTGGATGATGCACACAACTTTGCATGGCCATTAGAGTCCCCAGAAGCCTTGGATGTGGTGCAATTCAATTAGTTCAAATTATTCTGTATAGGATTGCTGGATTTTTGACAGAAATGTTCTTTATTTTAATAAGCCTCACCCACTGTCCCACTCTGGCAAATGAGAGTGCTTTAATATATTTCAGTTTAAGCACTGAATTTTGGTTCATTCCCTAGTCCAGTGATAACACAATATCGGAATAGAAAAGTGTCGAATGTAAGGTTTAGCTAATATCTAGAGGTGTGCACCGCACACAATCCATATGAGCACCCCAAGTTTTAAAAGTGTCCTTTTCCGTAGGTGACCTCAAAGAATATCCAAAAGCTTTCTAAAAACCCACTCTTAAAAACAAACATTTGGGGATTCTTGGGGAGCACTTTACAAAAGAGGCTTTGGAGCAATGTTAAACATGTGCACATACTCTGCATGTGGTTCTCTGGATATGTAGTGGGCTTAGAACAAAAGATGCTGCCACAGTTTCAGATTTACCAGCTTGATCCTCCTCCCCCACCCACCCACTGAGGCATCTGTAATGGTTTGGTTGCATGGCTTCCATTTATTTTAATGGGAGTCAGGCAACTATGAATTTTCACAGATGTTTGCTTCTTTCTAGCAGGCAAAATGACTCAGCAGATTTATTGACAAAATGGAGAGAGTTGTAGCTATCTAGACAGATCCATTCTGTGAAATAAAATGTAGAGGTTGATAAACATCAAAGTGTAAAATATGACTACTGTGTGCAGAGGGCAGAAGCTTCAGATGCGGTAAATTCCAGCTGTCAGGGTAATTCAGTATCTCCATGAGCTGATTTGGATGCTATGAAAACATTGGGCTGGATCCAAAGGTGCCCTTTTTTGAATGGAAGGAGGATTTTGTTTCATGTTACTCCCATTCACAGCAGGGGGTTGGATCCAGCAAAAGCTTCTAAGAGAAGAAGCATGGAGAGGGCAATTCTAGCCAATTCCTCTTTCTTTCTGTAACCTCCCTGTGGCATCTCCCACACCTTTCGCAAAAGGTTCCCTGACCTTATAGCGCCAATTGTGGCATTTGGCGAAGGGTGAACCTCACAAGAGCTCTGCTAGATCAGTGCAAAGGCCCACCTGGTTCAGCATCTGATTCTCAAGAGTGGCCAACCAGATGCCTAGAGGAAGCCTGAAAGCAGGACCTAAGAGCCCCCTCTTCCATGAGCGTTCACAGAATTCTGGGTTCAACCCATTGTATTTCCCCATGATATTGTCATAGTCTGCCTGCCATTTGAGGGGCACTGATGGCTCTCAAGAAGAAAGACCAAGAGGGAACAGACAGAAAACCATGGTACACTTCTAAATGAATGCAATGTGCAGAGTGTGATGGTATGATGGTGGAAGGTATGAGCATTGTATTAATTACATGATGAGAGCCAGGGAAGGGAGGGGGTTGGGCTGAACCACTTCCATGTTAGAGGCAGTTTGGTTTCATAGATACACTCTAAATTTTGTAGTTACCTGATGGCTTTAATGGGGAGTCTGGGATAAGAGGTCAGACTAAAGGAGGTGATGGGTGTCATCTATTGTCAACAGAAGAGTGGCTCCCTGTGTGGCTGAATTTGAGCACTTCATAGTATATGCTCAAGCTACTAAGAACTGCACTTTAATTTTTAGCTTCCATGAATAAAATGTGCAGTTTCTTATACAGTATTTTATACCAATTGGCACAGCATGGCTGTGTATTATTTGCTTGTTATATTATTGTTAAGAACTGATTACATTGGAAATGTTGATCAAATATGCCCCTGATTTATATATTGTAACCAAATAATAATCAATTGATATGTTTTAATGGCCAGTGAAAATGAATTTAAAATGTTATAATATCCATATTATCATGATGAATTATTTATTTGGATTGCTATGTTCTGAAGTGAACAAGTATTTAGACTGTTACTGCAATGATGTATTGATTTGCATTTCTTGTGGTTACATTCACTGCTGCTTTGAGTACGTTTATGTGGAAAAGTGGCATACAATTTGAAATAATAGATAAAGATTCTGGTGGTTGGGACGATTAAAACTGCAGCTAATGGCTTGCTTGCTTGCTTGCTTGTTGTTGTTGTGTTTTAAAGCCTCTTTCTATTTTCAAGCATTACATAAACACAAGTCTTTATCTTCCAGTTTGCTACTGTTTAAAGATTTAAGAATATAAAATGTTCGCATATAAAATATGTGTTTAGAAGCACAAACTTGCATTTCACTCATTTTACATGTTCCTTAAAGTTACACACTTTCTCTCTTTCTTCAGCTGTTTAAACAAATGTACAAATTGATTGTGGGTGTAGGTGACTGTTATGATTCTATCCTCTCACCGCATACACACAAAAAATGCAATTCTTTCTACACTCTATTCCTCAACCCCCTTTGCTTTATTTATTTAGGAGATTCTACACTCTGTTTGAATGTCTGAAAAGACTTTCAAGTCAGTCAAATCACTGCACTGTGAAGGCTTTTCCTAAGGAGAAAATGTAGCAAGCCGTCTCTATGCCAAGGCAGTGTGGCTGGCTCTTCACCCTTGGAAGGCTGCAGCATGACTAATGGCATTCCAGTAATGAAGGGAAGCTGAGGAGCAGATAAAAGCTTGTCCAGTGTGAGTAATTTCCTGCAAGTGTGCTGAATGCTGAGACACTGTAACACAGCAGTTCTTTTTGGCTGCCTTATGCCAATACAGAAATTGCATTAATGAAATCTGAAATGTGAGCATTTGATGCTGTAATTCTGCATTCCATCCATTCCTCTTTTCTTTTTTTTAGGCGAAGAATTGACCTTTTTGAAACAATTATATTAAATTATCCTTCTTAGTAAATTATCGTTATCTTTCTCAGGACCCCCATGAAGTAATTCAGCATGTTAAGAACTGGGTAGCTAAATGAGGAGAATGTCTGGGGCAGATTTGGGTCTTTCAAATTTCAGCAGCACCCTGTGTGAGCCCACCCCCCGGGAGCAGCAGCGCTGCACAGACAGGGTGCTCGCTCGGCTGCTGCTCCCGGGGTGACCGCCTCCAGCCAGTGGCGAAAAAAGCCAAAAAAAGCCTCGCTGGCCCAACCCCTCTCCTTTCCCGGGACGGCTCTGCTCATGGAGCGCAGCAGGCTGCACTCAGGAAGTGGAGCCCGGGGGGGGGGGAAGGAGAGGGGCGGGCCAGCGAGAGGAATTACACCCCCCTCGCTGGCCCAACCCCTCTCCTTTCCTGGGACAGCTCCGCTCATGGAGCGCAGCGGGAGAGGGGCGGGCCAGCTGGCCCGGGCGGAGGTGTCGCTCCGTGCGCATGCGTCATGACGTCATGCGCACGGAGCGACGCCCCGCCCCCATGAGTGCCGCTTGGCTTGCCGCCCCCAGCAGCTCAGCTGCTAGCTACGCCCCTGCATCACAGCTCTTATTCCTTTATTATTTGGAATTGTATTGTAGAAGCTTCTGAGTAACATGTTTAAAGTAACAAGATATTGTAAAAAAGGAAATAGAGGAAAAACAATTGAAGCTATTCTCTGTAGGTTTCAGCTCAGGCTGAGCTACCACATTTCTTATAAACTGCTGAGACTCTGGTAAATCTCCAGACGAAGATGCTTCCTGTCTCATTCTGTTACGGAGATATTTATAGCAATTCCTTTTTCCCATCTACTTTCTTGCCTGCAAAAATAACTGCTAGTCTTTATTTATTTTTTATGCCACCCTTCAGTCATACTCCCAAGGCTGTTTACACAAAGCATGGAACAATTAAGGTGTAAATACAGGAAAATTAAAGAAGAAGAAAGCCCCCCACCCCGAAATATAGAAGTTGTAGAAAACAGCCAACAGGAAAATAGTAGTAGTAGTAGTAGTAGTAGTAGTAGTAGTAATAATGGTTTTGCCTGGTTCCTTAAGGACAATGGAGAAGGTGCCTGGCGGGACATTTCACAACTGGGGTGACATCACTGGTAGCCACCCATTTCTAGGGATGGGGAGATATTCAGTTCATGTTTAAAGGTAAACCTACCAAATTTGCACTTTTGGTAATAAGTCAAAATACAGCCATCCTTCGAAATTTAAACTTCTCTGAATTCTGCAATGTAGTTCTCCAGGCGAGTAATGCATACAAACGTGCATATACTAAAGTGTGCATATACAGTGGTACTTCAGGTTAAGAATTTAATTCGTTCTGGAGGTCCGTTTTTAACCTGAAACTGTTCTTAACCTGAGGTACCACTTTAGCTAATGCAGCCAGGGGCATCTTAGCCATAGAGGATAGTGGCATGGGGAACCACGGTGCCACGTTCTGGAGGACGCCAGGGAAGAGGTCCGGGGGCCACGTCGGCGGCTTGTTAGGGTGTGCGAGCCCCACCCAGGAGGCGGGCGCGATCCCTGGTGGCTGCTCCTCCTCTGAGCGCTTCTCTAGCCTGCCGCTGTTCAGGACTGGAGGAGGGCACAGGGCAGCTGGGAAGGGGCCCGAGGGGTCCTCGTGGAAGGGATCCACGCGGAACACCCACCTTTCCCCGAACGAAAGGTGGGCGTGGGGGGCGCCAGAGGGATACCTGCACCACGGTGCCAGATAGGCTTAAGACAGCCCTGAATAGGGCTCCCCGCGCCGCCGCCATGTGATTTCTGTTCTCATCCTGAAGCAAAATTCTTAACCCGAGGTACTATTTCTGGGTTAGCGGAGTCTGTGAGCTGAAGCATCTGTAACCTGAGGTACCACTGTAAATGCCTGTACAGTGGTACCTCAGAAGTCAAATGGAATCTGTTCCGGAAGTCCATTTGACTTCTAAATACATTCAAAAACCAAGGCACGGCTTCCGATTGCCTGTAGGAAACTCCTGCAGCCAATCGGAAGCCGCATAAGCCGCGTTGGATGTTTGGGTTCCAAACAACGTTTGCAAACCGGAACACTCACTTCTGGGTTTGTGGCATTTGGGAGCCAAAACATTTGACTCACAAGCTGTTCGTCAACCAAGGTACTACTTCATTAGAGAAAATAATATGCAAAAAGTATTATATTTGGAGAAATTCCTTTGTAAAAATGTAGATCTTGTTCCAAATTGCATACAAATATTAGCAGAATTCAAACAAAGATGTTGAGGAATTTTCATAGAATCATAGAATTGTAGAGTTGGAAGCTATCCTGGGGATCATCTAGTCCAACCCCCTTCAATGCAGGAATATGCAGATTTCCCATATGGGGATTGAACCTATGATCTTGGTGTTATCAGCACCTTGCTGGTAACCAACTGAGCTATCCATCCAGTAGCACCATAGAGACCTACTAAGTTTGTTCTTGGTATGAGCTTTCGTGTGTGCATGCACACTTCTTCAGATACCAATGCACACGAAAGCTCATACCAAGAACAAACTTAGTTGGTCTCTAAGGTGCTACTGGAAGGAATTTTTTTATTTTTTTATTTTGTTTTGAGCTATCCATGACGACTTAATTTTCTATTTTTGCAAACTCATGTGGAAATGTGGAGCACTGAACTTAAGATTGGGAAAATGATAAAACGAAATGGACGGGTTCACCCATCCCTACCCACCTCACTGCCAGGAGTCCCTCCACTGATAACTTTAATATAGCAGAAGATAACATATGGAAACTAGTGCTCTTCAGGCATATGAGTCAACCCCTTGAGGAAAATGTAAGACCAGTGTATGAGTCACCTCCAAATGCCTGTTGTATCCAGTATTTGTTGTTCATGTTGCACAGGCATATGAATCCCAAATTTCCTGCAAAGAGCAACATAGAGATATATAGGAAATATAGAGCTGTATTGACACAGAAAAAACATTGAAATACAGTGACACAGGACTTTGTGGGGCACCAAATCCAATGGGGGTGAGGTTTTGTTGTAGATATCACACTTCAGAAGGCAGCTCCCTAAATCATCCTGATTCACCTTGCCATTTGATGTACACACAATGCCAATTACCCCTATCAGCCTGCTCTGTGTCCTCATTGAAGTCCTTGTGTCCAAACTGAATGCTGGATCAGGGCGGTGGTGTCTTTCTTATAGAATCTTAAGGCAGTTTTAGAAAGAAGATGCTTGGAAACTGTGGTGCTTCAGGCAGTGGTGAGGTGGGGGAGATGAGCCATTTAAACTAAGAGGCACCTGACAGCCTTAATCTTCAGAAATCTTTACAGTTAAGCACGGTCTTGATAACCTTGAGAGATATCCTTTGTGGTGGGACTAACTCGAGCATAGATAATGCAATTTATTGATAAAGCTGCGAGTCTGAGTAGGTCAGCAGACAGCACAGAGAAGCTTTTGTACCCACTGCTTACAGCTCACTTTGTATTCTCTTTCCTCCTCTATAATTCGATCATGGGGGGGGGGGAGAAAGTGCATTGCCGTCACTGTGTCATTTCCCTCCGACGCATCAAAATTTCTGATGGGTTTTACTCTGTAGGGCTCTGTAAATCAGCAACAAGGTCATTGGTGCAAGGGGGAAGGGTACCCCAGGTCCTCCTTTTCAAAAGCACCCTATTTCAATAGTTTATTTCACTCGACTTAGAAGGCCTTCAATCCTCAACGTGGTTACTCATCTGTATGTCTCACTTGTTTCAGATCCTCTTGCTTATAGGCAAGTGTGTTTAGGAATGCAGCCAAATGGGTTAGTGGGTGATCCTTGCAGGAATGCTAATGAACCTTGCTTCCACGGAGAGAATACAAATCAGCAGACTCAGAGCTGCTATAGAAGGAAAAGGCTTCAAGAAAGTTTGGTTGTCCTCTTTTCACGTGGAAAAGGTTCCCCACCACACGCAAACTCATATATGAAATTGTACTGTATATCTATATTATGCCCTTCCTAAATTTTTAACACCATCAAGTGTAATTTTTTAAATTAACATTCCATCCAACATCCCAAGAATTTCAGTGTTGCTGTTTGTTGCTGTTTGTTGTTGTTGTTGTTGTTGTTGTTGTTGTTGTTGTTGTTGTTGTTGCTGCTGCTTTCTTAGCTCTTAGTCCACAGATGGGTCTAACTGGTGTCCTGCAAACATCCACATAGCCAAGAGATCCCTGGGAAACCCACGGCATATTTAGCTCCTCCAAATGGCTGAGTGTACGTTCTGCCAAGGCTCCTGGCCCTGGAGACAGTTTCAACAGCTCCTGGCCAACAATACCTTAGTCTTGGAGTGCCTGGCTGCAACAGGACGTATGGAGTTCAGAATTACAACCATCAATTGCAAGGAGACGCGCCTGAAGGAGGAACAGGAAGTAGAGACAGAGGGAGTTGGACAGAGAGACAAGGAGAGAATAGTAGGCCTTGTAAGTGCTCTTCGTGAAACAAACTTAATACATTGGGGACCTATATCCAGGGGAGCATTACCTCTTGGGCTTCTGCTGCCCAATGCAGCTGCCTCACTCGGTCTCATGGCTGGGCTGGCTGTGTATGTACCACAACCCAGCTCACAAGGCATGCTGCTCATAAAATCACTGCTTGTTTCACACCTTTCTGGTGTACTGCAGTTCACCCAGAGATCTATCCCTGCATCCTTATCTACCTTCTACTTACCTCTGTTATGTAGTATTGTGCTTCTCTGCACCCAGTGCTTTTCTGCTGAGTGCCAGGACAAATAAGGCGGGGGGGGGGGGCGGCAGTGTCAGCTCCCACTGGTGGGCACAAGCATTGTGCCCCATTTCGCTGGATGCTGACACCTGGCCAGAATTCTAGTTTTATGCCACCTAGGCCACAGCTATTATGGCTGCTGTTGTTGCCCAGTGCAGTCTCTCGGTTCTGGTATGTATCTTGGGCTTGTCAGAGCAGCTTTCTAGAAACAGTATCCTAAAACTAGGGTCATTTTTTGTAGACTTGGTTGCCTTTTGATGGTTGTCCTACGACGGGAATGGTCATTTCCAGCCAGTAACAGACAAAAAGGTTGAAATTTGAGTTCTAAATTAGAAAACAACTCAACACATTTTTTGTCTGAATGCCACCCAATACACAAATGTGTGCCTGGCAAAATATGTAAATAGAAGCATGTTGTTCTCTCACGCAGTTTTATTACCAGCATAGTACTGGAAGGTTAGCCATGGCTGAGGGAAGCAATTGCTTCCCCCTCCGCTTTCTGTTTCAGCCTCTGAGAATTTCCCCTAAGTCGGGATCAAACATTGACATTTGGTTGTTGCAATTTCAAAGATAAACAGCTTTAGCCCCATTTCTTCCCCCTACTTTGAATCCCTAGCTGCTGTTGTTGCTGCAGCTTTTGCAATGATGCATCTCATCTGGCTATATTGAGTAACCCAAATTAAACAAAACAATCCTCCTGTCATTCAAGATGAGACAGCTTATTCCCACCGGACCTTTTTTCAGAAGTCTTAATCTTTCTATTCAAGTTTTATAAACAACCTTTTAAAAAGTGGTGTGTTTTTTTAAAAAAAATGCAGTGTAGAAACTGTTTCAGAGGAGACATGTATGGGTATAGAAAAATAATAGCTCTGCTTGCAGTAATTAGAAAAATATGTCCTGGAGGCCGGAGGCCTGCTGAGATAGGTACCTTCGTTCCCAGATCTTTGCCAGCCAGTTGGCTATTTAGCGATGAGCTTGCCCTCTTCCCCACTCCTCGCTGATAGGACTAAAGCAGCTGAGAATGTGTGAAAGTTGGCGCTTGGCTTGGCTGCAATAACTGTGCACTGCTTATGTGTGAGAGTAAGTCTGAGTCAATGATTCACTTGAGCTGATCCCCCCGCCCCGCCTCTGCCCTCCATAGTTTTTGCTAGCAACTCCTCTTCACTTATTTGTTCCACATGTGATTTATGAGGGTGGGGGAAGGTGTCTCTGGTGTTAGCAGGGAGGAAAAGGCAGTGAGGTAATGCAAGGGCTTGCCGGCAGGAAGATGCTGGCTGGGCCATTGCAGCTCTGAAATGATACCCTGAGAATATTGGGGTGGGGGTGGGGGAAGAAAAGGAAGCAGTGTGGATGTGCCTCCCTTATTTCTTATGGAAACAGTGATAAAAGGAAACGACACTGAGTTTATTGGTTGAAGATGACAGGGCCATGATAAATGAATTAGCAGGACACGTGGTCTTGTTATGTAAGTGGCATGATTCCACAGAGGCTTTGGTGCATAAAACGGATGTGGGGTAATGTTGTGTTATCAAGGGACATGCAGAACAGCTCCTAGATGTATTTCCTGTATTTCTCTTGTCATTGCAGCTATACAGTTTTCAACTTGTTCTAAGTATCTGGAGCTGGCTACCCTACATTATAAACTAGGCTGGTGCTGTAATTTAATCTGCAGGACTGTAACTGTAAGGTGCCAAATGCAAACATTCTGGGTAAAATTTTATTCATTATATATGAACACTGATTGACAGGCACAGTTTCAAACATAAACAAACCTCTTGTGTTTATTTCCAGCTGCTCCTTGTATCCATCAACTTGTTTTTGTAATTTTTTTTATTAAAAAAACCCCATAAAGGAATACTACACTGGCAATATATCTCCTACTTCAAAATGCATAGTCTAGCAAAAGATGGTTGGGACTTCAATTAGGAGTTTATGTGCCAATTGACTCTAGGCTACAGGCATTTAGGGGTTAATCAGAAGAAGAGGTGATTTCTTTAACTACCACATTATTGTGCTTTAATCTGTTTGATTTACTGTTTGGTTTCAGTTTTATTGCATTTTATTATGTTCAATTGAGCTTTCCCCCAGTTCTGTTTCTGTAGTTATTATTACTTCTTCAAGTGTTCATAATAGAATAGCTATAAATCAAGGTATATTAAATAAAATACTGTTTTTGTCTCTGGCAGAAATCAATGTCTAATAGGTTGAAGAGAAATGTGATCATGTCCATGATGTGCAATAAAGAAAATATGGCAGCAAAATAAATGCTAGCTTGCTCCATGCAGCCCATGCCTGTTTGTTTTAAACCACCTTGTGGGAATACGTTTTTAAGGTGCTCCTGTACCTGTTTGCTTTAAGGTAACCTTCCGCGCATCCCACGGAAGGCAAAGGATCCGGCAGAAGGTTTGCTGCCTGGATCCCTCCGCGCTTGGGGCAAAGTGTGCCAATTTAGCCTTATTAACGGTCAGTTAAGAGTTTCCCACCCAGAAACTCACCTAGAAACAACGTTGTGATTGGTTGTTGACAATGTTATGACGATGTTTAACTTCCTAATAAATAGCCCCTGCTCTCTGTAGTGGTGTGGAGTGCGCGCGAGACAAGCTAAGAAAGAACATCAGTGTGAGACAAGCCAGAGAGAAACCAAAAGAGAAACCAAGCCGCACAGAGCAGTAGAGCGCAACTTCACCATTGACTGCAGTCTCTTAGTCTTTATTTCATTTTATTTCAAAAGTTTATTTGGCCTTCTTCTGGCCGCTTCTTTAGCTTTGCCTATCTTTCCTATCCGGGAACCTCCGGAACCTTCAGAAACCTTCGGAAACCTTCAGAACTCCCAACAACAATCTCACGACCTTCAGGTTCATAACCAGCAGACCCTTTCACGGCCAGTGGGAGCAGGAACTCCGGGAATTACTGGTCGTCCCAGATGCTGGCTATCCCCACACCACCTCTTAAACAGAATATGTTCTCCTACCAACAGAGATGATCTTACCTAAGGTGTTCCATGAGTTGAATGACAATACCAAACACATTGTTTGGAGAGAGAGAAAAGGGGGGAGAGAGAGGAATATGAAGATAGAGAAAAGAAAATTTATTTATTTATTTATTCGTTTTGGGACATTTCCATGCCACTCTTCAGCACAAGTATCTTGAAGCAGCCTACACTTAACATTAATAACACCACAAGCATATTTTAAATCAATAATAATACTAATAGTAATAATACAAATTTAAAAGTAAAAGCACAAAAGCAGCAGGGCCTCATAAACAGAAGATAACATAAATTAAATGTGTGGGACTTCCGGTTAGGTGCCGAGTCAATGGCGGACGGGAGTCCGACGGCTCCGTCCTCCGCTAGGCGATAGGGATCTCCGTGCCTGCGCCACGGGTCCCTTAAAGCCACGGGAAGAGCGTCCCGTGGACCGACGGCTTCGTGGGTCCCAGACGTGCTGTCTCCGCTCCTGATTGACCCTCGTAAGGGGGAAAACCAGGCGAGCGGAGCCCCAGCACGGGACTGAAGAAGCGACTGCCTGCGGGGGATCAAAGCAGCGATCCCGCCAGACCTGAGCACCCGGCACTTCCTACACAGAAACCTCCAAAGAAACTCTGTAAGTTAAAGAATTGGATTATTTTACAAGTTTAAAGAGCACCGCTTGCAGAGGAAATTGCAAAAGGAAGCCTGTTCCCTTTGAACTGTTTGCGCGAGCTTGGTAGCGCTAAAAGATCAAAGCCGCGACTAACGGGAAAGTTTTGCGAACTCTGCCAAACTTTTTAAAAGTTGATTAAAAGTTGCTTAAAGGATGTTTAAAGACTTAAAAACAGTTGATATGGCAAAAGAAGATGCCCCTCACCCTCTGGATTAGGATTCCGGGTCAGTAGCGGGCTGTGATACATTGTTGCCATTTTTTCTTTGTTGGTGTTTCAGTGACTGTTTACCAGTGGAGACATTTTGACTTTTTTGTAACCAGATACAAGTTACTTTATGGACTTTGGTGGTAACACTGCAAGTTAGGAACTGTTACTGACTTGGGCTATATGAAAATAAACCCTTCTTGGCTTTAAGGAATTTATATTCTGAAAAATTTAAACTCTTTGCCTAAAAGCTGGATTTTTGGGACTGGTGTGGGCTCCTGGCTCAGCAGTCTCTTTGTTCTCAGAACTGAGCTGCTGGCCACCTGGTGTTTACTTTTGGGACTGTTGGCCTTCTGCTGTGAATGTCTGAGATTGTTACCACAGCAACTGGAGTGACCTTGAGATTACAATTGCAGAGCCCACAGGAGATGGACACTAGATCAAAAACAACTGGTGCTAGCTCTGCACAAAAAAGAGGCTCTGTTTCCCTAACTCTACAGGAACAAATGGAGAAATTGGTTGTTAGTGTGGCAGAAATTGCAGCAGGATTGAAAAGCGTTACTGAAGGGTTGAAGCAAACACAAGATCAAGTTTCATCAGGAAATACAGCAGTGAACTCAGCAATAGAAAAATTACAAGCTGACATAAAAGCTGATATTAAAAATTCTACGCAGACCCTGGAAAAATCAATTGGGCAAATTGAGGAGAATGTAAGGAAGAACAGAGAAGAAATTAATAGGATTGGGCAGGAGGTGACCACCCTGAAAAAGGACTCAGAGGAAATTAAAGTGGTCAAGGAAAAAATAAAAAAGGTGGAGGAAAAATTGGACAATTTAGATTTGGAGCAGATAGAGAATATTGGAACACGACAGAGAACTGTTGAAGAGTCTCTCGCTTTTCTGCAACTACATCAGAGAGAGGGCAACATCCGTCTAAGGGGTCTTCCAGAATTGGAAGGGGAAGACCTAAAAGCTTATATTGTGAAGCTATTTTCAGGATTTTGGGAGGTAGAAGAAGTTAACGTCTCAGCGCGCATAGTGAAGGCCTTCAGATTTGGTCCAAGAGGTTCCAGAGGAAAGAAAAGTAACAAAACAGTTAGTGACTGTTTGATTGTGCTACACGATCGACACGATAGGGACTTTTTTCTGGACTTGCACTATAGAAACAACCTGGTGGTAGAGCAGAATAAAGTAATTTTTTATAAGGATATCCCCAGATTTTTCCTGGACAAAAGAGTTCCTTACAACGACTTGGCAACTGAGCTTAGAAAAAGAAAAATTCCCTTCAGTTGGGAATTTCCAGAAGGCCTGGCATTTACATTTGAAGGAAAAAAGATAAGAATAAGATCCTTGGCGGAGAAGCAAAAGTTTTTGGACAAGCATCTGGAACAATTTAAAGGCACACCACTCGACCCAGCACAATTTTACAGGTTCCCAGCGGAATTTCCACCACCGCCGGGACTACCAAGTTTACCAGGTCCAAGCCAGGATCCAGAGAAAGACAAGAAAGGAGAAGCAACTGGAGGAGAAGATTAAAGAAAGGAAAATGGCGCTCAAGTTAATGACATGGAATGTCCGGGGATTGAATCAGAGACCAAAGAGACGCAGAGTGTTTTACAGCATAGAAAAGAAGAATTTGGATATAATATGTTTACAGGAAACCCACATAGCCCGACGTCATAGAAGATTACTACAGAACAAAAAATTAGGCCAAGAGTTTATATCATCGGACAAGGTCAAGAAGAGAGGAGTAGTGATATATGCAAAGGAGAAATATAGCCCAAGACAGCTTTTTAAAGATGAAGAAGGGAGATACATCGCAATTGAAATTAATATACAAGGCGAAAAACTTTTGATTCTGGGACTTTATGCACCAAATGATGGAAAGTCAATTTTTTATAAGAAAATACATGATCTGCTGTTGGACTATTTGGATTACAAATTAGTTTGCCTTGGAGACTTTAATGGTGCAGTTTCCACATTAATGGACAGATCTCAAAGAACCAAATTAACGAATGATGGGAAACTCCCAAAGACTTTTTTCGAAATGGTGGATAATTTGAATTTGGTGGACTCTTGGAGATTAAAAAACCCTACAGATACAGAGGCAACTTATTTTAGTGAATCTCAGGAGTCATGGTCGAGGATAGATTATATTTGGATTTCGAATGAATTGGCTCCAAAAATACAAAAGGCAGAAATTGGTCCTAAAACTCTTTCAGATCACAATCCGGTACAGTTAAATTTAAAAATGATTTCCAAGGATTCTTTTAGATGGAGAATGGATGACGCTTTGATGAGAGACACCAAGCTAGTAGAAAGAGCGGCGAAAAAGATGAAAGAATACTTTCAGATAAATTGGAGTTCCGAAGTGGAGAAAAGAATTGCCTGGGATGCAAGTAAAGCTGTAATGAGGGGATTTCTCATTAGTGAAAAAGCAAAAAAGAAGAGACAACAAAATGCAGAAATGGAGAGATTGTTGAAATCAATCAAAGAAAAGGAAAAAGAATTAAGAGGACATCCCAGATGTGTTAAAATCCAAAAAGAAATCAAATACTTGCAATCCCAATATGCTAATATAATGAATCAGGACATTGAATGGAAAGTGAAAATGATGAAACAAAGAACATTTGAATCGGCTAACAAGTGTGGAAAACTACTAGCTTGGCAATTGAAGAAAAGACAAAAGGCAAATGTCATCAATACTTTGGTAGTAAATGGAAAAAATGTGGAGAAACCGGAGGAAATCAGATGGTGTTTTCAAAGATTCTACAAGCAACTGTACAAGGAGGAGAAGATAGATGAAGCAGAAATAGACCGATTTCTGGAAAAGAACGGATTGCAAAAAGTCCCAGAGGAAAAATTAGTCACTCTCAACCACCCAATATCGACACAGGAGATAGAAGATGCAATAAATAACATGCAATTAGGGAAGGCTCCAGGACCGGATGGATTAACAGCAAAATATTATAAGACATTGAAAGACTGGCTATCGCAGCCGCTAAGAGAAATTTGCAACAAAATACTAGAAGGAGATAGGGCACCAGAGACGTGGAAAGAAGCCTTTATCACACTGATTCCAAAACCAGATACTGACAAGACTCAAATGAAAAATTACCGTCCAATATCCCTTTTGAATGTGGATTATAAAATTTTTGCAAATGTATTGGCTACAAGGCTGAAAAGAGTGTTGAAAGATTATATACACAGAGATCAAGCAGGTTTCTTACCAGGAAGACAAATTAGTAACAACACGAGAATTATTGTGGACATTTTAGAAAAACTGGAGAGAAACATAAACACAGATGCGGCACTACTGTTTGTTGATGCAGAGAAAGCATTTGATAAAGTTTCTTGGACATTTATGAAAAAGAATTTGGAAAGGATGGGAGTTGGAGAAAAATTCTTGAATGGCATTAAGGCCATCTACACAGAACAAAGAGCTAAAGTAATAGTAAACAGTGTGATATCGGAGGAGTTTGAAGTTGAAAAGGGAACAAGACAAGGGTGCCCTATTTCCCCTTTACTTTTTATTACGGTCCTGGAAGTCCTCCTAAATATGATACGAAAGGACAAACAGATAAAAGGAATTCGTGTGGGAGAGAAAGAATACAAACTACGCGCCTTCGCAGACGATCTGATGTTATCCCTGCAGGAACCGGAAAGCAGTGTCCCCAGAGCCTTGGAAATAATTGAACAATTTGGACTTGTAGCTGGTTTCAAATTAAACAAGCAGAAAACCAAAGTCTTAGGAAAAAATTTGAGTGCAGAACAAATTCAAAGAATACAGGAAGGCACTGGCCTCAATTTTGTCAAAACAGTAAAATATCTAGGTATCAATCTCACAACCAAGAATTTGAACCTGTACAAGGACAACTACGAAAAACTGTGGATGGAAATAAAGAAAGACATGGAGATATGGACAAGATTGAAATTGTCGTTAATGGGAAGAATTGCCGTGATAAAAATGAATGTCCTACCAAGGATGCTGTTTTTATTCCAAGCCATACCAATTTTGGACAAACTGGATTGTTTTAAGAAATGGCAAAAGGACTTATCAAAGTTTATATGGCAGGGCAAAAAGCCAAGAATCAAGTTTAAGATTCTAACAGACTCTAAAGAGAGAGGAGGCTTTGCCCTGCCGGACTTAAGACTTTACTTTGAAGCAGCGGCCTTTTGCTGGCTAAAGGACTGGTTTAAACTAGAGAACGTTGATGTATTGGACTTGGAAGGACATGATAATATGTTTGGCTGGCATGCATACCTTTGGTATGACAAGGTTAAGATCCACAGAACTTTTAAGTCGCATATAGTTAGAAAATCCTTGTATCAGGTTTGGATTAGATATAAAGACTTGTTAGAGAGAAAGACCCCTAGATGGATTTCTCCAGTGGAGGCCAAAGCCTATAAGAGACCGAACATGTCTGCAAATTGGTTAAGATATATGGACATATTGCAGCAGGAAGGGGACTCTTTTAAGCTAAAAAGCTACGATCAAGTGAAAAGCCAGGTCCCCGACTGGCTGCATTATCATCAGGTATATGAAACATTTAAAATGGACAAAAAAGTTGGTTTTCAAGTAGAAAAATCAAAACTGGAAACAGAACTGATAGAATCGAACTTTAAAAACCTTTCCAAAATGTATAATCTTTTGCTAGAGTGGCATACGAAAGATGAACTGGTTAAATCGTCAATGATAGATTGGGCGAAAGATGTAGGACATAATATCATGATGGATGACTGGGAGAGATTGTGGCAAAAAGGTATTAAATTTACTGCTTGTCATAGTTTAAGAGAAAATATAATGAAAATGGTTTACAGATGGTATTTGACACCAGTTAAGATAGCTAGGATGAATACCAAAATGTCAGATGTATGTTGGAAATGTAAACATGCGAAAGGTACCTTTTTTCATATGTGGTGGTTGTGCCCAGCGGTAAATGCTTTCTGGGACAAGATTTATAACGAACTCAAGAAGGTAATGAAGGTTACCTTTTGTAAGAAACCAGAGGCATTTCTCCTGAGCATAACTAATGAAGAGATACCCAGTCAGGATAGAGTGTTTTCTATGTATGCCACAACAGCAGCTAGAATCTTATTGGCAAGAACATGGAAAGGCGAAGAGATACCAACGGTGGAAGAATGGCAGATGAAGATGATGGAGTATATGGAACTCGCAGAACTGACCGCCAGAATCCGGGACCAGAGGGAGGAGAAGGTGTCACGGGATTGGAAGAAATTTAAAGACTATCTAGTTAAATCAGTAAAATTGAATATTTGAGCAGAATTATAGAACAGCGGCTTTAGCAGGTTTATGTTAGATAAAATTGTTAGCAAGATATTTTTGTGTGAAAGATTTATTTGTTAGAAAATATGTTAAGATTTGGTGTTTAAGTTAAGATATGATTAAGTAAAGTAAAGCACACTAAAAACTGAGCAAATGTGAATAGAATAAGATACAAAGCTACCTAGAAGATATATATGATTTTGAAGACAGTGGAGGGAATGGGGGAAGTCCCCTAAAACAGAGAAGATAGTAACAAGAAAAGTAAGAGGATAAGTGTTAGTTTAAAGGTTTGTATATGTTTCTTTTCATTGTAATTGTTTGATTGTGTTTTTTGCTGTGTTTATGTATTGTATTTCTGTATTGTTAATGTTGGTGTTTTTGCTATGTTTTCCTTTTGTCTTAATAGAAAATAAAAAAATCTTATAAAAATAAATAAATAAATGTGTGTCCAGTTTATAGGTGGATTATCAGTCTTGTAAAGTTGAAGGAATATTGAGAAAGTAGATCCATTCTTACATTTATATGCTGCTGCAGATCTGGATCTACAAAATGTAGCACATAAAGGAATCCTAATAAATTGCACGTCTTCCAAGTCCTATCTGTAAATCTATGGATCCAAACTACCACTGAGCCTCTATAAGAAGAGCCTGCTAGTTCAGGCCAATGGTCCATCTAGTCCAGCCTAAAGGAGACCTGCAAGCAGGATTCGAACACAGGAGCACACTCTCTCCCTGTGATTTCCTGCAATGGGTATTCAGAAGCATTACTGCCTCTAACTGTGAAGGCACAGCAAAGCCGTGATGACTAGTAGCCATCAATATGGTAACAGGGTAGTTTAAATCATGTCGAGAACCACTGTCCTTCCAATATGAATGCTAAATTAGAAAGAATGACTCACAGATTGGCTAATTGCATGTTTTGGGAGATGCTATCAATTGCATGTGTGGAAAATCAGGGTAAATGGATACTCATTTATTTTTAACATCTCTTTAGCATAGGAAAAAGTTAGGCAATTTTGTTTCACGGCCCATGTCACCACAGCTCTCTATCTGTCTCTGTGGCTTAAAAACATACCAAAGGGACTGTGCTGGGTTTACTGCTGGAGTTTGCATCAAGTGAGATCGGATTGTTTTGTCCCATGTCACACTGGTCTTCACATTTTCAGATAAATGACTAATCTCAGAAATGAAATGGCTTTCAGGAATTTGTTTATTTATTTCTGGCATTTGCATGCTGTCCCATAGCATGTAGTTCTCCTCCAACAAGAAGAATGCAGATATTAAATAACACAGAAAAACGTAACATCAAAAATAAATAGATTCAACGAAAACAGCACACAACGCCCCCCAAGATTAAATCACCGAAAGGCTGCACTAGCTGAAGTTTCCGAACCGTCTTCAGAGGCAGCCCTACGTATAACGCATTGCAGTCATCTAACCTTGAGGTTACCAGAGCATAGTCAACAGTAGTTAGGCTATCCCTGTCCAGATAGGGGCGTAGCTGGACCACCAGCTGAAGCTGATGGAAGGCACTCTGGGCCACTGAGGCCACCTGAGCCTCGAGCAACAGCAAAGGATCCAGGAGTACCCCCAAACTACAAAACTTTTCCTTCAGAGGAAGTGTTGCGCGTCGAGGTCCCCAATCACCCCTCAGAATAACTCACACCACAGACAGTAATTTAGGTTTTGGTTTTTGGCATAATTTTGGCCACAACTTTATTAAAATACATAATATGTGAGTGGTTGCATAGGCATTGGTTTAGACTATCTGTCCCACTGGGGACAGAACTGTGTAACCCTATCTATCTAATCTATCTATCTATCTATCTATCATCTAGCCTGGTAGACAAGTGATTGCTGCCCCTTGAGCAAGGGTGTTTGTGGTGCTAGGGGTTGGGAGGAGATCAGATATTCTGCATTTTAGTGGAGCTATGACTTAGCAGCAATATTTTTGTGATGAGTTACATAGTAAGTATACACATGAAAGCTCAAATCTTATCTGGAAATAGGATCAGAATTACGGGCAAAGCTTTCTACCAGTGCAAGGAGTGCCTTTCCATAGGTCATGAGTGATGTGGGGACAGCTGTGAATTAAGGTTCACAACAGGGAAAGTGTGTTTGTTTGCAGAGTATGAAAAATGACTGAGAGGAAAAAGCCTTTTAAACTAGACAGTCAATATAGTGCCCTCAGGAAAAAAGGCATGCTTATTTATTTAAGACTCCTCTACTCCGCCTGTGCAAAAAAAAGCAAGGTAACTTTAATAGTAATAATAATAGTAATAGTAATAATGATGTAAAAATAAAATAATAAATCACAACACCTTAAACAAAAAATAAATAACTCTCTGCCCATTCTATCTTTAATATTCTGCTTCTGTTTTTGATGAAACATTTCTAAGTCATCTCACTTTCAAGGTGACCTACAAATCTGTCTTGATTATTATCATAGCCAAGGTAGAAGCTTATATGATCTAAGTGCACACAGCATTGCCCTCCTAGAAAGTCGATAGCTCTGAAAAAATAATTTGCTTGCTAAGCCATCGATCTGAGACATAGTGATATTGATTTAAAACCAGCTACAACTCAGTATGCATTTGTCTGACATTTTTTTTTTTTGATGGAAGTAGATTCCTACTTCCCTCAGCCCCAAACATAGGCTATCTAATAATAATAATAATAATAATAATAATAATAATAATAATAATAATATCATCTCATATTTCCTGTAAACTACAAATAGCAACTGTACTGAGAGCATTTTTATAAAAAAAAAAATTAATACTGGCACATCTTTATTGCTGTATCAGGTCTGGCAGATGAGGACTTCCCAACTGCCTTGGTTGGGGTGCTCTTATATGGGTGTAGAAATCAAATTACAAAACTGAACTCTTACAACCAGCCCAATTAGGAAAATTCACAACACGCTTTGGAACATCTGTAATAAAAATATACATTCCAAGGAAAACCACCTAGGTAGCAGGGCTTGGCTGCTGATCCACACGATGTGCAGCAGGTGATGGTCCCATTTGACTAGCTGGGTAAAATGCAGCCATTTCCCCTGCGTCCTGAAGAATGAGTGCTACATAAGGCAGCTGCTTTGGTTTTGTGGCAAGTGGTTCAGTTCACAAAAGTCACCCTTTGTGCAGTGTTTGATGGAGGTGAAGATAAAGTAGCTTCTTGGTCAACAAATGGAGTTTCTTCCTCTGGAAGTCAGTGGGGTTTTTTTTGTACAGTTCTATAACAATTGGTCCAGGTTTAATTTCAACCATCTCCATGAAGGCAAAGCACTTGGTGCTGGTGAACCTTTTCTTAGGCTTATAGTGTTTAAATGAAAAGAAAATAGCTGCACCTTTTGTTATTTTTTCAACATGTTTCTGAATCTCTATGTCCACATTAAAATGATCATGAGCATATATCTGTATGGCTGCTTTTCAGTGGTGTGCTCTCAAACTGTGAGGAGTTTAAAACAGATACATTTCCCTTTTCTGTTTGGTTAGTGAGAGCACGAAGTAAAAGCAATTCAGTGATGTTGGTTGTTTCCAAACAAGGAAAGCCCCAAACCTACAGGAACTACCGGTACTTTGTAGGAAGGAGGAGGGGGTGGGATTGGTCTGTGGACAGGGCAAAGCTTAGTTTCCTGCCTTTGGTTTTAGCCAGAAATATTTTGTCTGAAGTTGTTTTCACATGGCACTTTATTGTGGATGTAATGCTGCTCACAAATAATAAAAAATGGCACCAGATATGATTTCCCCATTTACCACTCCCACAGAAAGATCTGACAAAAAACAAAGCAATAGGAAAAATAAATTCAGATTAAATTGATGAGGGGAGAAATATGGGGTGACATTTTGATGACGTAGTATGTATGCTGTGAAAAACCTGCAGCCCCAAGTCCACAATAAACTGCTGTATGGAAGCAGTCTGCTTCCATGCAGCAGTATGATCGCTGTTTGAAAACCAGACCTTACAGAGGCTGATTCTCATGGGGTGTAACTTGCATCTTGTGGATACTGCCCACCATCTTCAAATATTTAATGGGCTGTCACATGGAAGATGGAGCAAGCTTGTTTTCTCCTGCTCCAGAGGGTAGGACCTGAACCAATGGATTCAAGTTACCAAAACGGAGATTCTGGCTAAACATCAGGAAAAGCTTTCTGAAGGTACGAGTTGTTTGGCCATGGAATGGACTCCTTTGGAAGGTGGTGGATTCTCCTTCCTGGGAGGTTTTCAAGCAGAGGTTGAGTGACCATCTGTCGTAGATGCATTAGTTGAGATTCCTGCATTGGACTAGATGACCCTCAGGGTCACTTCCAACTCTACACTTCTATGATTCTATGACCACAAACTACTTCCCTATGGAGTTCTTCAGTGTAGAGTTGAAAATGGAGGATCCATGTTGTAATGTAAGCAGTTCCAAGTTCTGCTGAATTGTGTGCAGGAAGCCACTTATTTCTCAACCTCCCCCCCCCCGCCATCTTTAATGTGGCGATGATAGTACCGAGCTGCATTGCAAGCAGCAGTGAAATATTTATGCTTTGAACATTTGAAAAGCCCTAAGTGCTTAGTCTTATTATTGGTTATATTCTTCTAAGTCACGGTTCGCCAATGTAATGCCCTCCAGATGTTTTGACTCCAACTCCTAACCATGGGTGCCACAGGGCAGTATTTTGTCCCCAATGCAGTTATGAATCCGTTGGGAAGTGGTCATTGTGACCAATTCTTATTTCTCTACTACATCTGAGCAGTGCTTTTTTTCTATATATATAAAAAATGTTAAGAGGTACTCTCATTTTGACTCAAGAAAATCACCGGGAAAGGAAAGGAAGCTGCCGTTGGAGGTGGTAACAGCGAAACTGACCAATCACCGTTCTAGATGCCAACTCCTACTTCACACATTAAACGCTCGCTTCCGTCTGAGACTCAGGAAACACCATGACAGGAAGTGAGGCCACCATGGGGGGGTAGCAACGGAACTGACGATTCACTGTGCTATTCATTGGAACTGACGATCAGGTCCTTGCAGAGCCAGGCAGAGGCCCGGGCCAGGTAGATAATGTGGCCCTTTAAAAAAAAAATATATATTTCAAGGCTTGAACCATATCTGCATATAAAGACAAAATGGAAAATATAGATATACAATAGTGCTTTTAAAAAATACATAGGGAAAATGATTATTTTAAGTATTTACATTTAAATAATGGTGAACGGCTTCCGGCGGCTGACGCCATTGCGGGTGGTCGTGGGTTGCTTCGGCTGCGAAGCACCCAGTCCATCCCGGGGGTTAGGAGCCCCGCTACCGCAAAGCGGGGCTCCGGTTGGGGTGCGGGAAGAGCGTCCCGCTCCCTGGGCTCCCCGGCTGTGCCCGTTGTGGCTCCGAACCCTTCCCCCGCTCCCCCTGTAAAGGGGGAGTGGGGGTGAAGGGACGACGGAGCCGGGCTATAGGGGACATGCCCCAACCGGGATGCAAATGCGGCGACAAAGCCTGTGATGAGCGTCTAAGTTCTACCTGTCTTTAGTGAGGGTAAAGAACCCAGAGGCGGTGAGTAATTGATTGACTCTTTGTATCTCTGGAACGATCTGGGGGAAAGAAGAAAGGCAGCCCACCTCCCTCCCTTCGGCGGATGAAAGGAATTAACCCTTTAAGTGACTGCTGCCACAACAATTGATAGAAAGTATCTGGAAATTGAAAACTGAGACTGTTGAGATTTCCCTTCGGGGGTTAACTGGGGAAAAAATATCTCCATTTGAAGTTTTGGTCTTTATACTCCGGCATCGGAGAAATGGCGGCGACTTGGACTTTCGTGGGAAAAAGTTGAAACAAAGGAAGGAAGAGACAGGAACTGAAACTTGATACCCATCCTCCCCCCCAAGATGCTGGACTTTGCGCTCGCGCTGGCATTGAATTCTGATTTGGAGGATGAGGAAATGCTCACTGTCTTTCAACTGGAACTGCTTAATCGAAAACTACAAGCCTTGAGTGGAATTATAAATGGAAAGAACTTATTTTCCACAGAAGAGGCTTTTCAAAAGTTCTACACAATGGAAACAAACTTTTGCAAAGAGCTGGGAGAGGTGTTTGAAGGATGGTCTGAGATGGCTGGGCAACTCCGAATGGAAGGGGGGCCGGTGTCTGGGGGTGGCAGCCCTGGAACGGGAAGAGAAGTATGGCACAAAGAACGGAGAAACCCAGAATAGAGGGGATGAATATCCTGAAGCTCGATGCAAGGTTTGTTGGGAATGCAGCCTGGATCTGTGGACATCCAGAAGAAGATAATTGGAGATCCGGTCCTGGTGAAAGACAGAAAAAGACAATGGACAGAGGGGGAGTGGGTTGAAGTATTAAATGTATAATCTGAATGGTCTGCCACGGTATCCGAAATCGGAGTGTGAAGTCTGTTAATTACAAGTTTATTTTAAATAAGTAAGGAGATATTGAATTTTAAGTTAAAAGCAGCATGATAAAGGATAGAAGAATTAAGTTTAGCTATAAGAATATTTGGTCAAGATTTAGGTTATAATGTAAAGACTAAGACAATTGTGTTTTTTCTTTTTAAGTAAAGTTAAATTTTTTATAGAGAAAAGTTGTTAAGGAAATAGTATATTGATTTAAAACCGAAGGTGTATAGGCGGGGGAAGTCAAACGTCAAGATTCAGAATTAGAAATTTTTTTTTGTAAGGTATATAGATAAGAAGAAGAATCCTGACATTATGTGTATTTGTATTTGTTTTGGTATTTGTAGGTGTGGGGTTGGGTTTTTGTTATATTATGAAAATGTCAATAAATTCTGTTAAAAAAATAAATAAATAATGGTGAACGATTGTGAATATGCTGAATAGGCCCCCTTTGGAATCGGAGGCCCATATGACCCCCCCTCCTCTGTTTGGGCCTGCTGACGATTCACTATGTTACAGAAGAAACTAATTTTTTTATTTTTTTAAAAAAATTGTTTCTTCTCCCCTTAGATTCACAAAATGTTTAGGGGTATGCATACCCCTGCATCCCCGCCGAAAAAAGCACTGCATCTGAGTCAGGAGAGACTGCAAGCCCTGGACTAGTGCCTGAATGCAGTGATGGACTGGATAATGGTCGATATACTTAGCTCCCTGCTACTTGTAGAAGAAGCATTGGATGTGCATTAGGCATTGATGTTTGCAGAGCAAAGACTACATGAGTAGACTTCTATCAGCATATCCTTTCCACATGTTGTAGACCCTGACTCTACGTGTGCTAACCATGCACACGTAGGCTTTTACACACACACACACACACACACACACACAACATATGACATCCTTTCTTTCCTCCTCTCCTTCTTCCACAAGCAACAGACAAAGCACATATATTTTTTAGAAATATACGCAGTAAGCTACCACAACCCATAAATCAAATTTTACAAAGCCAGTAAGTTGAAGCAAGGAAGCCAGACTTTTCATTTCATTACTATTCCCGAATGTTTAATGCAACAGAGAGCTATTATCATTAGTAGTAAATGAAGAGATTGAGCAAGCTGTGTAAAATAGCTCATGAAATTTTCTTATGGGTGGTTAAAAGGGCACTTTCTCTCTGTGCAGTCTCCCTCTTTGCCAGGCACAAAAATGTTCACATAAGTTTGCTAGCTAAGGATCTACTTAATCATTTTCATGGGTGGTAGGCCAGCCCCCCACCTTTTTAAATTAACAATGTATTGGTATCATACACAAAAACAGATGAGTGTACAGAACCTTATGCAATCATTCTCTCCAACTTTTCCTTTTTCTGGAAAAGTATTAGTCTTCCTGTCATTACAGGAAATGCAATACTTCACTGCCGGTAGGCTACAAAATCACTGCTGGATATCCTGGAATAGATAGATAGCCATATGATTCTACTTATTGGTAAACAAAGATCAGTAAAAGGTTTTGTAGCTTTTGTAGCTGGAGTCCGTCAGGGCCTCACCCTTCCAGGCCAAGTGGGGGAAAGCCAGCAAGGCAGGGAGCAGGTTTTCCAGGGCTTACAGCCAAGGTGGTCTTCAGACATTCTGACTCCTTTTTAATATGTGCAGCAATTGAGTGCAAATCAGGGGGTGGCAGACACTACCCCACTGGTGGCAAACCTTTTAGAGACTGAGTGCCCAAACTACAACCCCAAACCCACTTGTTTATTGCAAAGTGCCAACACGGAAAAATGGGGGGGGGGAGTGTTGTTGAGCTTTCTTGGTGGGAAGTTTGATAATAGTTGAGCTATTTTTGGGAAGAGATTGAAACATTTCACACATGTGATCCGACAGGATCAAATCAGAGACAGGGACGGCTTCTCTAAATTAGGGACGTTCCTGGAAAGTAAGGACACTTGGAGGGTCTGGAAATGCAATCTGCACACGCGCAGAAGCACTCCTTTTTTGGTCACTCCAAATCTTCCTAGTGTTCCTAACTGATGCAAACCGAGGCAGCGAGACCTCACATACTTAGAAAACACACACACACAGAGTGCAAAGCCTGACTTTTGCTCTTGCACAGGGCAGAGCAACGCAGCAAGAGACCCACCCCATCAGCGCAGCAGGGCTGGGAATGAACATCAGGAAAAAGCGGGCAAATAGTAAAACCTGTGGTAATTTAGCTGCCCGAAAAGCTCTGCACACTTTGCGAGGCCACTCAGAGGCACGCAGTTACTGGGTGGACTCGTATGCGGGGATGGATACTGCGACGTGTGCTTGTAAGGTAGCACTGTGGCACCAAGAGGAGCAACCAAGCAGGAGGAGGAAGTGGAGAGGCGGGCTCTTTGCTCACTCTCTCTCTCTCCTGCCTGCGCAGCTGCATCAACAGGCTCACTGGCTCGTGGGCTTTACCTGGGTCTTTGCGCCTGCCACTTGCTGGCAGGCCATGCGGCTGCGAGCAGCAGGAGTCCCAGGGCCATGGAGCACGAGTCCTCCTTGCAGTTTGGGATGCTGCGTCAGTGCCTGGGCAACAGCGGCGTGGCTGAGGATTGGTTCGACCTGAGTTGTTTGACCTGAGTTGTTGAGGATCACCAGCAAATCAGCTGCTTGGCAGGCTAGCTAATCACCCCAACACAGCTGCAGGAATGGCACACTCTATGGAGCGTTCCCACCCACAGTGGTGTGGGGTGGGAAGGAGGTCAATTTTGCCTACCAAAAAAAAAAAGGCACTGCTGGGGCAATGGCACACATGCCAACAGAGAGGGCTCAGAGTGCCTGCTCTTGCATGTGTGCCATAGGTTCGCCACCACTGCACTACCCCCTCACACAAACCTTATGCACATTTCAATGCACAGAAAGGTGGCTGGATCATCTGAAAATGGCCATTAATGTTCTCACATCATCACCTCTGGTTACCACCCACCATTGCATATTGTATTGTAGGAAGGGGTGATGGGAATGTGTGAGTGTGGGGACCTTCTTATTTGGTGCTATGGGGAGTTTCAAATTTTCTCTTGTGGGTGCCTTAATATATTTTTACTGATAGTTTGGGGTTTTTTGTTTTAATTGTGCCTTGCAAGACATTTTGAGGCTCTCTGAAAAGGCAGGGTAGAAACGTCTTAGAGAAAGTCATGATACAAATGGAGAGAGAAAGAGAACAATGAAGTGTCTTGATAGCTAGAAATCTTTCTCCGCTCCCTTCCGACAGCGGAAAGAGTAGAATAACAATTTTCTGCCTGGCATTGCATTTGGCAGAGATAGATTTTAGCTGGACTGGAAGCAGCCTGGGGCGAGAGAGGGCTGCAGATTAATATTTGGGAATTTGACACAGGAACAGTGGTTGCACTAAGAGTAATACATAAGAGTATTTTGGCTTCCACTATACTCTGCTCGTATATTTGTAAATATATAAGCAGATACTGCAAGACAACCATAACTCTCTAGTGCTCTCTTATCAAATTAAAATAAACTCCATAGCATTGGACTTATCACTGCTTAAGAGAACTAGACAGAGTTTAGCAATATGAAGGCAAAGCAGATAAAGATCCTTGCGGTTCTTCTTTTATTTTATTTTTAACCCCAGCATTTATAATCTGGAATCTGCTTCTCTGTGATCTATATTTATCTTTTCACTTAACACATAAACAGCTGTTTGATATTGGAACAGCGGGAGAGGATTATGTAGACATCTAATAAACTGGCCTCAATACTGGTATGTGTGTATATGGTTCATAGTTGTGCCTGATATTTTAGGAATCTGCTGCGATGAAAACTGAGTATTATATCAGGTTTGTTTTTGTTTTTTAACTGGTAATTTAAAAATATATATTTATATACTGCTTGATCACTGTGAGAACTGGAGGCTGGATTAGTTGGGGCATTGGCCTGATCCAACAGGGGCCTTCTTATGTTCTTAAAAAGACTGCTTCTTCTCCTTATTCAAAACGCAGAAGGATCAGGGCTCAAGGCTATGCTGCATCTGTGCCCTATGACCTTAACATTGTGCATCTTAATTTTAGATGTGTTGGGGCAGGCTATTAAGAACGGAGGTTGCTGCCTTGCACCAGGTCACACGATTTGTCCATCTAATCCTGTACTTTGCAGGGTCTCAGGCAGAGAGAGAGATGTGCTTCCCATGATCAGCTGCCTGATTCTTTCAATGTTGGATGTCAAGGACTAAACCTGAGACTTTCTGCATCATGCAAAGCAGGTGGTTTGCTGCTGAGCTTTGCTCCCTCCCCTGTTGCTTGCTTAGCGAAGTGGAATAGGTCATTTGTATGCATTTGCAGCCCCCCCCCTTCCTTTTTTCTTATTGGGTACTTCATCAAACCTGAGTAGTAGCGTAATTCCCTGATTAACACAACTATAAAACACAGAGGAGGATCAGGTCAATTGATTTTCCAGCTGCAGGAATTGTGCAGGGTGGATGGCAGGTATTTATAATCACAACCCCCCCCCCACCCTCCTCGCAGCATAACGATGCATAAAATAGTTTCTCTCCCTCGTGGCTCTCCTGTGCTTTTTGTTTCCCCCCCCCCCAAGTATACATTAATCTTCTGTGGGGAATGACAGTTGGCTTCTCCCAGCATAATGAGAAGGCTTCACAGTCACTGGCAGACAGGAGGCCAGTAAGATAACACTTCCCACAAGCTTTACATTCCAGGCAAGCTGTTAAGAGACACCCTCTGAATGGAGGGGAGAGAGTGCCGCCTAATGTTGTTGCTGCTGCTCTTGAAAAGAGGATCCACGCAGTCACAGGGAAGAGAATCTGATCTTTTGCCACAGGTAACAGTCAAATAGCACCATACTTTCTTTATGGGCCAATGTGACAAATATTGGTTTGTGGCACTTCCCCTCCCTTTGATTCGCTATAATCCAGGGTGACATTTGTTGAGACATTACTATACCGTAAGGATTATGTTGCTCTTCCATTCTACTTCTTGACACGCATTCCCTCCCACCATGATGCGTTGCTATTGCACATGTGCTTTATTATGTGGATGGGTGAGGGACCTGGGATAATGAAAAACTGTGGACCAGAGGGACATGGGATAGTCTACCCTGAGCCCTTCTCTGAAAGCAAACCTTCATGTATTTGTTTTTGCACCTATACTTTGCACCTGGGTACTGCTATTGTTAGGGTTGAGCTATAGGGAGCAGCTGTAGAGCCAGAGGCCTAGAGTTACTCAAATGAAAATAGGATTCAAAGTCAAGGAACGCACCATAATCAAGAAGATCACCGTTTCTCTGGCAAAGTGCACTCCCAGACCAAACAGGAAACCTTTTATAGTCCTTCCTGTCTAGGAGGACCCAATGGCCAGTGACTGGGTGTAGCCAGAGCCTGAGAAAACACCGTTGCCCAAGGAGATGCTATTGGTGGCTCACCATATGACTGTGAACAGGGGAAGGGCTGTCGTTCCATGGTGAAGCATCTTGCTTTGCATGCAGAAGGTGCCAGGTTCAGCCCCTGGGATATCCAGGTAAGGCTGGAGAAGCATCCTGCCTGAAACCCTCAAGAGCCAGTTGGTGTGTAGACAACACCGAGCTATATGGACCCATTTGGTGTGAGGCAACTTCTTCTGCTCCCAGTCCCATCTGCTCCTGACAGTCATAATGGAGGATACCGAGAGAAAGATGGTTGTCTTCGTGCTGTCCAGGCATGTAGACCACACACAGGCAAATGCAGAGACAAGCAACCACAACTCCACCATTCCCTTCTAGTTCAGGGGCAAAAACAGTGTGTGGTTTGGGCTATATGCCTGCACCTGGCAATTGAGCGAAAACAAATCCTAGGCTAAGAGGGCTGGAGAGAGGAAGGGGATCCTCCTTATTTCCTGTCGCTCCAAGACTGAGAGAGGAAGCATCCACTCACCATGCTTGACCTGCAGCTGGCTGAGCAGTCACCATGGCAACCATGGCAGTGGAGACAGCCGAGCTGTGCACACAAACATGTCTTGGGAAGTTTGGAACTGGCTACCCCACTGACATGCCATTATGTGGATTTCATTTGCGGGGCCTAAACTGTTTTCTATGCAGTTTTCTTTTGGTGACCATATACTTTGAGCATTGATCAGCTAATTGATTTCAGCTATGGAAGCTGTACATATGTTGCTGGCAGGGGGGCGTGGAGGTGGAAATCAAAGTGGCATTGTTTGAATTATGAATGGAAAACAGATGTAAATAACTCACAGAACTTTGCAGAAATGTTTATGATTGCTTAATTTCTCCACAGAGTCAGCAGTCAAGGAATGATACCTTTCTTCAGAACAGAATCGTTCCAGGCGGTTTTGAGGTATACATATTGATCACACAGCAAGTTTTGTGAAACATTTCCTCATCAAAAGGAATCAATAGTCATTCCTTCAGCTCAGTGTGACACAAATCAATGCCAGATTCCCTCTCCTTCCCATTTCTGCTCAGCCATGCAACTCTATACATGTCTACTCAGAAGTAAGTCCCATTGATTTCAATTAGGCTTACTCCCAGATAAGCGAATATGGGATTGCAGCCTGCCAGCATATGCAAAATAATGAGTGCCTGAAAACTACAGTTGCATGGCCGCCCAAGCATGTACATTTCTATTTGGCTATGCATTTGTCAATATATTTTAAACTTCTCAGTTTAAACTCCTGCCACATTCTGCAGCCACAGGCTCCGGGTGGCTGACAAACTTCTTAAAAATATTACCCAGAGTTATATGCTTGCTCCTAACTCTCTTAAAACCATGAAGTAAATAAGTCATCTTTGGGTGTTCAGTTCCACCTAAGATCGGCAGAGTGGGTCTTGCTGTGTCTCCAGGGCAGCTGATTACCAGCTCCATCTGGTATGCAGGCTGAGTCCCTACCTGCCCTCAGACTGTCTCGTCAGTGTGGTGCATGCTCTAGTTATCTCTTGCTTGGACTACTGCAATGCGCACTTTGTGGGGCTTCCTTTGAAGGTGACCCGGAAACTACAACTAATCCAGAATGCGGCAGCTAGACTGGTGACTGGGAGTAGCCGCTGAGACCACATAACACCAGTCTTGAAAGACCTACATTGGCGCCGAGTACGTTTCTGGGCACAATTCAAAGTGTTGCTGACCTTTAAAGCGCTAAATGGCCTCGGTCCAGTATACCTGAAGGAGCGTCTCCACCCCCATTGTTCTGCCCAGACACTGAGGTCCAGTGCTGAGGGCCTTCTGGCAGTTCCCTCGCTGCAAAAAGCCAAGTTACAGGGAACCAGGCAGAGGGCCTTCTTGGTAGTGGCACCCGCCCTGTGGAACACCCTCCCAAAGAGAAAAACAACTACCAGACTTTTAGAAGACATCTGAAGAAGACATTATTATTATTCCAAGACATTATTATTGTTCCAAGTTGAGCAAGGAGTTACCCCAGGCAGGGCAGGCTTCCTGCTGCAGAGGGTTCCCCTCCAATATAAGGAAGGTGGTGGGTCATGGAATGGGGACACGATGGAGAAGGCAGTGGTGCTAGCAAACACTCCTCTGCTCTTCCTTGTATGATTCTAATTACATGGGGTAGGGATTGAATGCTTGAGCAGGGCTAATATGGTCAAATAAATGTCAAAACCTCAATGAATTTCCATGCCTGCTCTTGTTCCTTTCGTTCACCTATCTGAGCCCTTTCCCACCAAAACAAGCCTCTCCCCATTCAGTCTATGCGCTCTCACCCCAGTCTCTGACCCTCCCTTGTTCTAGCACACTACTCAGCTCTCCTCGCTCTTAAGAATCAAAACAAATTTTAAGAATCAAATCTCCATTCCCAAGAGCCACATTCCATTCTGGGGGGCCATATTCCAGCAATAGGCAGGGTCAGAAGCAAAAGTGGAACAGCTTGTTTCCACACACCCTTGCACACCCTTCTCCACCCTCCATCCAGACAAGAAGCAAGAAACATTACCAGGTTTTAGGGACATGTTCTAGGCAGGCAAAGGCACTCAAGGAGGATGCAAAGCAGGGCCAATGAGGGGTGGGGCTTGGGGAGAATGAGGTGTGGCCTGGGGAGACACCTGTGGGCCAGGTAATGACTCTTTGGCTCCTGGGTCTGAGCTTCCCCATCCCTGCCAAACAGCATTGCTGACTCCCAGACAGCCAACAAGCACATTACATGCAGCCAGCACCTACAGATAAATTTCTAGAAAAGAATTAGTTCTCAGTGAAGCACATCACATTTGAAGGTAGGAAACGGTACATTTTTCTCTGTCATTACAGCTGGCTTAAATACCGTAATTGCAAGATAAGCAAAGAGGCTAAAGCCACCAAAGGTGAAAATCGCATAGAGGTTTTGCTCCAATACCATCATAAGTTAGCATAAAAAAGTGACATTTTCTTAAATTTAATTTTATCCCTCCATATGTTTTTGATTGTTGGATATCTGAAGTGCCTGGTGCTGCCATTTCCTCGAGATTCACAATCAAATTTGTGTATGGATGGCTTCAGCAGACCAGGGTAGGCAAGGAATTCCAGCTATGTCACCCCACCCCCTGTGGAAAATGCCCTGAATATCTGCATCAACGATGGTGATGAAATTTCATACTGTTCTATGTGGTTGAGTGCACTGCTATCAATAGGACTAAGTTCACACAAGTGGTTGCATTGTCCACAAGTGTGCTGGCCCTGCTAAGTATCTTTCAAAAAACCTTTATTTATTTATTTGCATTCTAGTAGAATTATAAGGTTTTGAGGAATTCAAAAACAAAAACAAATGGGCCCTAATAAGGATCATATGTGTAAGTACTGTAAATCCCTTTTTGTGCCCGTGAACAGAGATGGACAGTGAAAGCAATTTTTAAAGAAAGCAGACTGGAGCCACAGCTTTTGAATTAGCCCCACAATCACTAAAGTCCCTGTCATCCAGAGTCAGGTACTGATTTTAGCAGCAAATGCAGCAATTAGTTCTGAAGGTCTTTTGATTGTCTCTTGACTATGGAAAGTTAAGATGGAAATACCACAGCAAAAGAAAAGGCATTAACATCGACTTCATCCTCTCATGGTCATTTCCTGACAGGAGGACTTGAATGGACGATGATGATGCAGCATTTGCTACTAATAAAATCTAGCATCTGTCACTTTCAGATCTTATGAAATGGCCAGTTCAGCAGGCTAAATTGGTGTGGAGGTCTCCAAGTTAGAAATGTAAGGTCAGTCAGATTCAGTTGTTGAATTATGATAAGAGCCTCAAAAAGTGGGTTATGTAATTACAGTGGTCCCTCGACTTACGAAATACTCGACATCTGAATTTTTCGACTTAACAAACGGAAAAAGTGGCCGCACGCTAATGAATTTTTTGACATCCGAATGGAAATCCGTTGGCATTTTAGATGCAGTTTCCTTGACTTACGAATTTTTCTTTTAAAAACTGCTTCAATGCATTCCTATCGGGAAATCGCTTTTCGACTTACGAACTTTTCGACCTACGAATGTACTTTCGGAACGGATTAAATTCGTAAGTCGAGGGACCAGGGGCGTCGCTGGGGAGGGGCGGTAGGGGCGGTACGCCCCCAGTGACAGGGTGAGCAGCGGCGGGTGGGGGTGTCAAGCGGCGGCCCCTCCCGTCACTCCCACGCGCCGCCGCTCCCTCCGTCACCCCGGGAGCAGCAGCGCTCCCTCCGTCACCCCGTCCGTGCAGCGCTGCTCCTCCTGGGGTGACCGGTGGTGCGTGGGGAGTGGTGGGAGGGGCCGCCGCTTGACACCCCCACCCGCCGCTGCTCACCCTGCTCACCGCCGCTCGCTCCGTCGCCGTGGGAGCAGCAGCGCACAGTGTGTGCGGTGCTGCTGCTCCTGGGGCGACGGAACGAACGGCGGCAAAAGGGAAAGGGGGGAGCAAACGGGCGCTTTTCTCCCCTTTCGGCTGCTTAAACACGCCAGCTTTGCTTCTCCCCCCCCTTTCGGCCGCCCCTTTCAGCGCTGGCTGGGCTGCGGAGCCGAAAGGGGCGGCCGAAAGGGGGGGGGGAGAAGCAAACAGGCGTGTTTAAGCAGCCGAAAGGGGAGAAAAGCGCCCGTTTGCTTCCCCCCCCTTTTCATTTTCGGACGCTTCTTTCAGCGCTGGCTGGGCTGCGGCTCTGCAGCCCAGCCGGCACCGAAAGAAGCGACCGAAAGGGGAGAAAAGCGCCCGTTTGCTTTCCCCCCCCTTTTCACTTTCGGACGAAAGTGAAAAGGGGGGGAAAGCAAACGGGCGCTTTTCTCCCCTTTCGGACGCTTCTTTCGGCGCTGGCTGGGCTGCGCCTCTGCAGCCCAGCCAGCACCGAAAGAAGCGTCCGAAAATGAAAAGGGGGGGGGGAAGCAAACGGGCGCTTTTCTCCCCTTTTGGTCGCTTCTTTCGGTGCCGGCTGGGCTGCAGAGCCGCAGCCCAGCCAGCGCCGAAAGAAGCGTCCAAAAGGGAAAGGGGGGGGAGCAAACGGCCGCTTAAACGCGCCTGTTTGCTTCTCCCCCCCCCTTTCAGCCGCCCCTTTGGGCGCCAAAAGGGAGAGAAAAGGAAGCAAAGCTGGCACGTTCAAGCGCCCGCTTTGCTTTCCTTTTTTTCCCCTGCGGGGGCATCCCCAGGGGCGTGGCATCGCGCTGTGCACGTGCGTCATGACGTCATGACGCATGCACATGCCGCAATGCCCCGCCCCCAGGGGTGCCTCTTGGCTTGCCGCCCCTGGCAGCCAGGGGGCTAGAAACGCCCCTGCGAGGGACCACTGTACCTGAATATGCATTGATTTGACTGGGTAATCTATTATGAAGTTGCTTTTGAAGGGGAAAGTGTTTATGGATATTGAATTTGGAGATAATCTCCACACATTTAACAGTATCAAACACTACTTAGCTACTGTATTTACCTACTTAATAAAAAACTTGGAACCAGTTATTTTCCCATGTTACATGACTGCCTGCACAAAAGAGTAAGAGAGATCCACAGCTGGGAGGCCTAGGTGGGGAAATATCTGAGGCCTGAGGAAGGGTTTCCCTCAGCTCCACTTCTTCTCTTCAGAACAGGCATACTGATAATTGTGAAAAGAAACTGTTGGAAGGATTATGAAAGCCTTTAGAACTGACATTTAAACAAAGGATTAAGGCATGGTGTGTATATAAAAGCAGATTTGCTTTGGCATTTTTGTTTACAGACATTAGATCCAAAATTAACAATGCATTCCAAATAAGCTGTTTGAAAACTCTTTTAAATGTGTTAAATAGGCCTTTCCTTGCAACATTCAATGTGGGGGGGGGAATCTGTTTCTTGTTCAAGTTTATAAGGACTTCATATTTCTAAATAGGTTTGATCTAAAAGTAAGCCCCAATAGTTTCTAAATTCAGAATGGATGCAACTTCCAAAAAATGGCTTATAATAGATCCTAAGATAATGAATGAAAGGGAGTTCACAGACGAAAGTTTTCTAGTCATTTCCACACTTGCACCTGCTTGCTCCCCCTGAAAACCTAGTGATCCTCCTGAACGAAGTGGGGGTAGGGGTGTTCATAAAGGGGAGAATCATTGAAGACTGGATGGAAGTCTCCTAAACCTGGGACAATTTTGCCACCCCAAAAGATGCCCTTCCTCACATTGTTATCTAGCCCTCAATGGCAGCAATTTTGTGACTGACACCCACAGAACTCTCTAAAAATCTGAAACGTGCCCTCTGGTCCAAAAAGGTTGGCAACTGCTTCCATACTCTGTATACTGTTAAAATGTTAACCTCACTTGCTATCAAAAATTACCATAGACAGCCTCTATGATCTGTGGGAATATTTGAACCGTTGCTGCTCATAACAGCACTTTCCATATGCTGCAAGAGGACTCACACAGAAAGCAGAGTCACACATTTCTGCAGTTGTAAGGGTGGAAATAAGGGACGCGGGTGGTGCTGTGGTCCAAACCACAGAGCCTAGGGCTTGCCATTCGGAAGGTCAGCGGTTCGAATCCCCGCGATGGGGTGAGCTCCTGTTGCTCGGTCCCAGCTCCTGCCAAACTAGCAGTTCGAAAGCATGTCAAAGTGCAAGTAGATAAATATGTACCGCTCTGGCAGGAAGGTAAATGGCGTTTCTGTGTGCGCGCTGCTCTGGTTCACCAGAAGCGGCTTAGTAATGCTGGCCACATGACCCGGAAGCTGTCTGCAGACAAACGCCGGCTCCCTTGGCCTATAGAGCGAGATGAACACGCAATCCCAGAGTCGTCTGCAACTGGACCTAACAGTCAGGGGTACCTTTACCTTTTAAGGGTGGAAATACGATCTGCATTGTACAGAGTACCAGAAAGGGTAAAAAACACATGTACCAGAGGTGAAGATCTATCAAGTACAAATAAATATTAATAGATGAAGAGCGGCCACTCAAAAGGGTGTGTGTGTCTAGATAAGTGACAAGCACATGTTTTGTGTGCATAATTCCCCCCAGTGCAATTGGAAGTAGGTAAGATTTCTGCTTGAAACCCCAGAGAGCCACTACCCACCATAGAATCATAGAATTGTAGGGTTGGAAGGAACCATAAGGATCATTTAGTCCAAGCCCCTGCAATGCAAGAATCTTTTCCCCAATGTGGAGTTTAAACCCATGACCTGGAGATTAAGAGTCTCATGCTCTACCCACTGAGCTATCTCAGCAGTCAAGATGTCGCTGAAGATAACACTGAATGGGAAGTATCGATGCTCTGAATCAGTATAAAGCAACATAAAAAGCAGTATATAGCAGCTGAACAGGGAAATTGCAACATGAACCAGAATTTAACAAAAGTTAAGAGCCATCACTAACAGTGAGAGAGACAATAGGACATGAACCATTAATACTGAACTAAACAGCATTCCAGGAGATTTGGCCACTAAGCAGGAGTTATTGCATGATTAATTGCACAACTCCCTCTTCTCCCAAAACCCTGTGCTTTTCGAAATATGTTTTCAGATTGACCATATTTCTTTCATTCCTGGTTTGGATCTTTTGGTAACAACAAATGGACTGCCCCCCCCCCTTTTTTTTAGTTTGAGGTGACATCATGCCTTAAGAAGCTGAAGAATTGTCACAAGAGTTTCAGAGAGTTATCTGAAACTTTGGTTTTCCAAATAAGGCATACTCTACATAGTTCAGCCTCCACCTCCTCCCTTGATTCCTCCAGTTACCAGTGATATTCCCCCCCCCCCCCCGAGGCATTTGTCTGCTTTCCAGACAAGTAATGAGGACTCAAGATTTAAACCAGCTGTGATCTCATTCAGTACTGATAGAGCTACATTCTTTCTAAAACAGCTTTTAACACCATATGTTCTGGTTGTTAATAGAACAGAATCTTCGCTAAAAGACCTCAGCTACGTGACCAGCAAGTGTCAGTAGCATTTAAACCTAACAAGATAATTTTTTCCAGCATGGAAGTTCATATTAAAATAAAAGCAGAATGAAACAACAATTTTCAACTGTAACCGCATGTTAAAAGTCATGAAATGCGAGTCTCATGCCATCTTCTCTGGGAGATTTAAAAAAAAAAATTGGTCTCAAAAGTAGGGAGGTGCACTGACCATAAGATTCAGTTTTAACCTCAATTTCATACTTTGGAAATCAGCCTAATGCAGTCTGAAGTGCTTTGGAGGCTGCCCAATTCAATTCAATTCAATTCAAGTCCAGATCCTGATTCAGGACAGTGAAGCTTCATCCTTTTCCTATTGGTTATTATGGGGAAATAACAACAACAACAACAACAACAACAAAGCTTCTTTTTTCTCCTTTGACAAAGTGGATTACATCTGCAGACATTTTAGCCATTCCAGAATGGATAACGCCTGCCAAATTACAGTTCAAATAGGTCCAGGGTTTTTTTTGTGTGTAGGGTACTTCTAACATTTATTTTAAAGGAATCCTGTATCTCTCTTTTATTGTTGGCAGAAGTAGATGAAATTTGTAGGCACGTTAGCCCCTTCTATGGGGATAAATCCTGCCAGATCTCAGAAGGAAAGACATAGTAATTTTCTGCAAGTAAAACCCACAGTTTGGAATACAATATAGCATATATTGAGAGAGTTGGCTGTAGGTAAGAAATCTGTCAAATCAAAAAGAGATCCAGAGATCTTTGTGCTAGGTGTTTTTAAAGTTGGGATGGGGGAAGAGAGACTCAAACAGATGTGTTTCCTTCCTTCTGGTTTTGTGGGCAATGATTTTGTTGTGAAAATGGCAGACATTGTTGAGGTGCCGCTAGGAGAGTAATCTGCAAAATATCAGAAGAATGGGCACAAAGACCGGGGGGGTTGAGGGGCTGCCTGGAATGGCGTGTGATGGGAGGGGGGAGTGGCTTCTGCAGGACAAAGAAATGAGAAGAGTTCAGGAGAACTGCCTTGAGCAAGCAAAAATCATTTTCTATTCACTTGGATTGGTATCCAAACCAATGTAGGACAGTTGCTGGTGTCAAACTGTGAGCTAGGAATGAACTATTTTACACATTAGGTGGCAGCAAACCTGAGTTTGCCACTGGGTATTCAAGAAGTTGCAACTAATCTTGGCTCTCTGAAGTATTTAACAGTTGTTGTTGTTGTTGTTGTTGTTGTTGTTGTTGTTGTTACATCCTCTTGTTTCAAACAAGTTGAAAAATCATGCAAATTAAAATTTGCAATCTCATCCTGTCTCTCAAATTCACCCCCAAAGATTCTGCATGGGAGGCACAAGTATAATATACTGTGCTCTTTAAATCTGAATTAAAATCAGATTTGAGACATAATTTATTTGTGACCAATTCCCACCTCTAATTAGCTGTTCTCCTCCAACCCCTGCCCTCGTATGAGGGGGTGCATGTTCGTATGTAAATGCACCATGCTTTCATTCAAAACAGCTTGTCTTGCAAACTCTCCATATGAATGCCTTCTCTGTAGGATACAAGGAAACATTCCTTGGGACTCTGGCAAGGGACAGTTGTAGAGCCTAAACCCAAGGGGAAAGAAATGTCAACATCTGCCTGTTACTGCCTAGCAAATGGACAATTATCATCTCCCCCCTGCTTCTGTAAGCCCCATTAGACAATGGCATGGCGTTGCCTCCTTTGTGTGCCTCTAAGGGTTCCCACCACAGCTTCACTTCTGATATGCTAATAAAGAAGCCATCTTTTTTGTGTTCTTGAAAGGCCCCTTTCCTGCATTCAGTCCAAAGTTCGGGGCGTGCTGTGTGAGAAACACAGATCCTAGAAGGAATTTCCCCAGCCCTTTTATAGAAAAAAGAGAGGAATTAACCATCTGCTTGTGTTGGTCCCCTGGAAGAAAATGGCTGAACAAATTGCAACTTGACACAATGAGCTTTGGTATCTTCTTGCTTGACAAGCAATAAGCCAAAATAGCTCTTTGGCGCTTCCATGTTGTTTTCTCACTCTGCTCTGCAGAAATTAAGCTTGTGAGGTGAGTGCAAGGATTTTCAAATGAAACAGCAGCATGACGGTCAGGGTGTTTAACATATATAGATACCTTTGTCAGTGGCACTTCAGAAATAAAAATGAAATACTATATTCAGCCCGAGATGAAGCTAATCACTTGTGCTCATGTTCATTTATGTCAGCTATGAACATACCGCTGCCCTTTCAAAATCTGGTTTCTTTTTTACGTGGAAGAGTTCTGTGCAGTGTGGAATCATAGAATGTCAGGTCAAAGGGCAAAATTACAAATGGGCTGTCATATACCTGAGTCTTCAACCAGTTAAGGAATGTAAGGTGCATTCATCACAACCACTACAATGTGGGGAAAGGCTTTCTTTGTTGTGGCTCCTCAGCTTTGACACTCCCTACCCCTGGAGGTACTGATGGCAGAGACCTTCAGGGATTTCCACACCAGATAAAATCATTTCTGTTCTCCCAGGCGCTAGGAGTTAATCTATTGGACCCAGCCTTGTTGCTGGTTTCTGAACTGCTGCATTACTTATTGGTTATATAAATGTGTTTTTTTAATGGAGTGGTTTTATGTGTTGGAAACTGCCCTGGGATTACGGACATGATGAAGGGGTGGTCTACAAAACTGATAATAAATTAAATAATAGCATGAGATTCTGTGATATTGATGGCAAACCTGGAGTGCTATGAGATTCCACAGTTCTCCAAGCTTGTCACCAGTATCACAAAATCTCTCTCTCACACACCTCAAAAATGCCCAGCTTCTTCAATAAATTTATTTAAAAGATTTATAAACTGCTTAATAGAAGAGTTCTCTGAGCAGGGTATAAATAAAATGATGACATTCTGCCACAGGTCTATTCTGAATCCCCCCAGTGTGCTATCAATTAAAAATACAGTGGTACCTCAGGTTACATACACTTCAGGTTACATATGCTTCAGGTTACAGACTCCGCTAACCCAGAAATAACGCTTCAGGTTAAGAACTTTGCTTCAGGATAAGAACAGAAATTGTGCTCTGGTGGCGCAGCGGCAGCCGGAGGTCCCATTAGCTAAAGTGGTGCTTCAGGTTAAGAACAGTTTCAGGTTAAAATGGACCTCCAGAACAAATTAAGTTCTTAACCCGAGGTACCACTGTAAAATCAAGGCCAAGTGAGTTAGTATAGTGTATTAGATTACTTTTTCATCCATTGGGGCACTGTACAAGTACCATGAAATGACCAGAAGGATGTGGAATAGACAGTAGGCTAGTCAAAAGAAGGCAAAGTGTTCAGTCACGTGACCACTGCAGATCAAAGAAAAAGAGGGTTCTAGAAGGTAATGACTGGCCATAGAGCAAGAAAACATTGTGCAGTCCCTTTGTATTATCTTTCCATATCTACTAAGTTTAACAGTTATTAATGATAACACCATTCCTTTATACAATGCCTTTGACGTTTACAACAGTCTCATAAAAGGCAGATGTTGAGCAGGTGGCCTGATTGTAAAATATCAAAAGCTCTCATTGGAGCCTATCAGCATGTATACAGCCATCAAAATACTGATGATCATTTAAATTTTTGGAAGAACAGTGACCCCCCCCCCCAAGAGCGTGGCAGCTCCAAGTGTTCTGTGAACTCAGCAGGATATAATCCCTGAGGAATTCAAGCACTGAATAAGCAAGCCAGTTAAACAGGACAGTGACTTCAAGTGCCCTGTAAGTACTCAGTTTCCTGAAGCACCACAAGGAGTGCAGTCCTAATATATATGCTTACCTGGAAGTAAAGCCAATTGGATTCAGTGGGGTTTATTTCTCAGTAAACATCCTTGGGATTGTGCTGTACCTAAAACTGACATTCTTAGAAGATTAAGTGAGAAGTCTCTGCTATATTTTTTGGAAAGGGGCATGTCTGTCTGTCGTCTATTCTCTTTTGGGTTGGATACCTCCTGAGATATTGTTGCCAAACTTGGCATTAGGGTTTCCAAGGTGTGGGCAGCTGTCTTCACTGATGTTTGAATGCTGGCTGCCATTTTGAATTAAGTTGGCAGATGTCACTTTGGTGTGCCTGGTTTTTTTGGCATGGGTTTTATTGCCTGTCAAGATAGCGTTGCCAAACTCCGCATGTTTTCTTCAATGTTTGGCTTCTGGGCACCATTTTGAATCAAGATGGCAGACCATTTAACATTGGCATGACTTGGCATGCCAATTTGGACACCTCTGAAAGTATCTTCACATGATTTTGTAGGGTCTTAGGCAAATTTGGCATGACAGTTCCAACTAACATCAATTTAGATGACTCTCAAGATATCGCCGCCAAACTCAGCATAAGGGTTCATGAGGTAGAGGCAGTGGCCTTCATCTACATGTGGGTTCTGTGTGCCATTTTGAATCAAATTAACTAAATATTAACTCTCCCCCTTGCCACAAATTGATTTTGATTTGGGTCAGGTGCTCCCCAGGTCAGATTGGAGCCCTAGGCTGGTGTGTGTATATGTGTGTGTAGAGCCCTAAAACTCATTAATCAAGCTATCAGTTTTAAAAACACAATACTTATATGGTTTCTTTTAATTCCTGGGCAGCACAGAACTGGGCACTTCCTGTGTGTGTATGCATATGCGTATCTAACTAGATACACCACTGTCAAATATTAGCAGTGTCCAACTAGTTGCCATTAACTATAAACTTTAATAATAGCATAATCCCAGAAACAGATTTCATTTCTCTCCCAACATGTTTCAGAGCCATAGGACAGGCAAGGATGGGGGTGTGAAGGCTGGTACGCCTGTGCAGCCAGACATCATCATCACCTTCATCCCGGTAAGTGACAATGACACCCCTGCAGTGAGACTATTTATAATAGAGTAGGAGCACCATTTCAGTGTCTTGTCTAGACTAGATCATAACCCCGCTTAAAGTAGGACAATGCTTCAAAACAGGGCTGGCCGCCCTATGGCCCACCGTAGTTACTTATTTAGGAAAAAAAACCTTTGTATACTTCTTTTCTTTTTGAAAAAGTCAAAGTGGTTTACTACAATGACAATACAATAAGAACAACACATAGATTAAAACAGATCAGCAGCTGACTGTTTTGCAAAATGCCCCCCCCCCCCCGAATTGCCTGCATAAGCACAGAAAAAGTCTCCGGCAAATGTTTGGAAGTTAATACAGAAGGCACCTGCTGAATCTCTTTTGGAAGAGCATTCCACAAGATAGGATGTTGGGCTCCAGCTTCCTTGAGCCCCAGTCGGCATAGCTAATGGTTGAGGAGTGAAAAGAGCTGTAGTCTAAAAATATCTGGAAGGCCACAAGTTAGCACCCTCCTCACCCCCACTTTAAAACAAATCAAGTAACATTTGTTGAACTCATGGGGTATTTATATATAACACAGTTTACTGGCTTTTGTTGACTTGTGTCACTGATGTCGTTCTCCAAATGTGAGGGTTTGCCAGTGTGTTGATGAGAAGCCTATGGGCCTCACTATTCTCCCAGCAGATCAGAACTTGCTGCCACATACAATGAGTCATTCAATCTGTGAAAAGATTTAATGACACATAACAGGCAATGCCAACCTACACAAACAGCAGCAACTCTCTGAACCTTGACTTTACTAGATATTGTGGGTGGGAAAGAGCTGTGGAATATATTTTAGAAAATGTTTCACCGATTAATTCAGTAGTACATAAGCTTACATATACATATAGTATCTCAGTACAAACAACAGAGGACCCGAGGGTCTATTTGAGCCCAACCTGGATATGGGGAAATTTACTTCACTATTTAATAAATGGCAATGAATGGTGCAACAGCAACATTTCAGTCGTTATTATTGTTGTTGTTAATGTAGTGGTTGTGGTTCTTTTATTCCCAAGGAGAGAAACTGGTAGGATTTTCTACCTCAAATGCCAGAATAACTTGGATACTATCAAACAAACATTCGGTCAAACTTGGATGCTGTGCACCTTGACTTCAGAACATCTGAAGCACTGATTAAATACTGAATGTACATTTTGGCCTTTAAAGTTTTAAATTCAGTTTCCACCTAGCCCCTCAGCAAAACTGCCAACAAGAGGAGTAAGCAATCCAATTCTCTTGAACTAAGAACAAAATAACCACAAAGGGCAAGCATAGTGCTGGCTTCTGTTTAGACACAATTGTGTTTGTCACCCAGTGTGCCACTCAAGGGAGTCTGATGTCACTATAGAAATTATTCTTTCTTTCGCCAACACTCGTAGCCAAGTAAGATTGTCTTCCATGAAAATGGTTTTAACAGTGAGTCCATAAATGACTATGGAGGCTAATTCTGGGTCCACACGTCCTTTCACAGTGGGGACATACCGGTAGGTTTCCAGACAGGAGTTGATCACGGTGAGGGATTGCCAAACATGCCTTCCTCTTAGCTCATTTCTCCTTTTCATCCCAAGTTTGTGCTTCTTCAAAATCCACAACAACTTTGGTAAAGGCTGTTCTCCAACTGGAGTGCTCACAGGCCAGTGTTTCCCAGTTATCAGTGCTTATACTACATTAAAAAAAAAAATTTGCCTTGAGAGCATCTTTAAACCTCTTTTGTTGTCCATCGGTATTTCGCTTTCCATTCTTATGGTAGGAATAGTGTAGTTGCTTTGGAAGACGATAATCAGGCATCCGAACAACAGTCCAATGAAGTTGATGTTGAAGAATCATTGCTTCAACACTGGTGATCTTTGCTTCTTCTAGTACACTGACATTAGTTCGCCTGTCTTCCCAAGTGATGTGCAAAAATTTTCAGAGCCACCGTTAATGGCTGAGGAGCCGGAGATGAAATTAACAGCATCCCTACACCAGTCTCCTGGTGGTATCAGTCAGAGGCCTCATATTTTGTTTGGGTGGTAGAACTGTCTGCCCCCAATCCCTGTGTGCTATGGAGATTTTGTGGAGGGATATTTAGAGCATAGCTGGGTCTTCTCCCTCATCTCCAAACTCAATTCCTCTATTCATTTTCTTGTCTTAGCTAGCTTCCTTTTGGCCACGAGCTGACAGACATTCTGACTTCCCAGAGTGGCTGTCTCTTCATCTGTCCAGCTCAGCTGCTTTACTTGCCAGTCATGGCAAAACTTTCAATCCTTTTGGGGTTCACACAGAATAGAACACACAGCTTGATGTAGATGACTTGGTAGCGATTCTTAGCATCTTTCTGCTTTTCCTCCACTCTGATACTGGCTCATTAGGTCCAGTCGTGTCCGACTCTGGGGTTGTGGTGCTCATCTTGCGTTACTGGCCGAGGGAGCCGGCGTACAACTTCCGGGTCATGTGGCCAGCATGACAATGCCGCTTCTGGTGAACCAGAGCAGCGCACGGAAATGCCTTTTACCTCCCCCCAGAGCGGTACCTATTTATCTACTTGCACTTTGACGTGCTTTCGAACTGCTAGGTTGGCAGGAGCTGGGACCTAGCAACGGGAGCTCACCCCGTCATGGGGATTCGAACCGCCGACTGATCATGCCTTAAGAGCCTTTCTTTGCCCATGTCTAAGTGGCTAAGGCTGCAGTTCTATGGACATTCTGAGAGTAAGTCAAATTGAACATAGTGGGGCTTACATCAGAGTAAACATATGAAAGATTGTACTGTAGACTTCCTATGGGTGCATCTTTACATACATTGGAGGCTACTTCTTTAGCTTTGTATACCGATAATTCCCATTTTTGAAGTGATCTGTGAACAGTGGACAACATCCAATAATATGTCTGCCTGTGCCATAGAAATCCACTTGTGTGACTTCCATTTTCTCTGCTCCACCCTCCAGTTCCCTATGCCGCTCCCCATTAGTTGACTGTAGGGACAGATGGATCTGTCAATTTGGGTTTCTCTCAGCTTTCATTTTTCCAGTCATAAGTTTACTTGTTCACATCAGTCTGCAATTTGCCTAATATATACATTTTTTTTGCAAACGTACAATGATGCATTTTGGAATGTTATTATTTTGCTAATATGTGCATTTATATGCACACTTTACCCTGGCATATATATTTTTGTATACATTGGTTGGCTGGAAAAGTGCATTGCATAATCCAGAGAAGTGCAAATTTCAAAGGATGGCTATCTTTCGGTTTGTGTACTGTTTTGGAAAGTGCAAACTAGGTGCATTTGCCTTTAATTGTGAACTGAAACAAATTTTCCCCTCATCTCTACTTGACTGCAACATGCACCCCCCTCGCCCATCTTCTGAATGACCATGTGCAGCTGAAACAGGGATGGCCAGCTGTATTGATGGACATGATAAATAGTATTTTTGCATTAGGCTTCACTGAGACAGCATGCGTTCAGGTACAAATGCCATTCAAATATTGTGTGTCTCTAATCACTGATTTATTTTCAGATTCAGTGCAGTAACATTAACTATGTCACAAAGTTCTTCTTGTTATTCAAAATGACTAACCTCTCTGCTAATGTTGTGCCCTCCCCTTTCCTCCTGATGATGATCTAATTCTGGAGGCGAGTGGATGGACCATAAAATTCATGGGGGAGGCACTGAATAATGCATGATCATGCTCCTTGTTCTTTAAGTGTGTGGCTTCAGACAGTAGCAGGCAGAAGGGATGAGGGCTTTTTAGAAGTCATTTTGGGTGGATTTTCTCCAAAAACATTCCCTTCCTTGGAGGGCTGTGCCCTGTTCTGTCCTGTCCCAACATAGAGGAGCAGGAGCTTTACGTATACTCTAGCTGAAATGCAGGAAATGGGTGCAATAGAATATTAACATCATATGTTCTCAACGAGCCATTCCAAATTATTAATATATAGTACAACAAAATATTCAGTGTAGCTCATTGGTTACACAGAAGGATCCATACATTTTCCAGCAAAGAAGCATTCCTGTTTCAAGGTTATTGCAGTTGCCAAGTACAGGCTGGAATGAGGTTGTGCAAGCATTATAGGCATCCATTGGACACAGCTCATGACATTACTGATGAAAGACAAGACAAATTGCTGCTTCACTCAGGTCCTGCTTGTGGGTTTCCCATAGGCATCTGGCTGGCCACTGTGAAAATAGGATGCTGGGCTAGATGAGCCCTTTTTCTGATCCAGCTGACATCTTCTTATATTATTAAGTTTGTCTATGTAAGCATATATAAGACCAGCACATGAATTCTGTTGATAGGGCCTATCACGGACTCTTGTTAAAAGAGGTAAAATATTCATTTGCTAGAAGGACTATTTAAGCAAAAAAGAGTCTAGAATGTGACTTTATGCTGGTGGAAATGATGGAGAGGGAATGAGAGTATCACAGAACTGCCCAGAAGTTCTTCCATCACCCTTGTCTAAAGTCATAAAGAGTAGACGTCAAGGTAAAGATTGTGCTCCTATCAGTTCCTCATCTGAAGAGCTTAGTGACCATGACAAGAATCCACCGTGCTTGTCAATGGAACGGCTTGTTAGTTACCCTAACATGGACATGCGCTCTTACAGTATCAGTATTCTCACAATATTTCAATTTTCTTCCTCATTAAACCATCTATGCTTGCACAATACCATGTCAATACATCTTCATGTGAGAAACAACCACTCCCTATAATAGCAAACACTGGTGGTGAGTGCCAGTAGAACCAAAGATGAAACAGGGCTACTGAGAAAGAAGAGGGAGACATTAGCATGATCAGGGTAATCCAGAGGTTTTCAGAAGTACAAAAAAGCTTTGAAAATAAATACAAATCTAAGGAGGTAAACAATCCACTGAGGTGTGAGCATGCTGCAGCATCCACTTAGAAAAGAAAAAGGGAAACTGGGTGGTGGTGGAATTCCTTAACTGAACCTCTTTTATTGTATCCTGTAAGAAGGTGTGGTGAACTGGCTAGATCTCTGAAAAGGAGCATACCAGGAGGTATGGTTGCACTGCAACATTTTGTAATTACAAGTCCCACTTGTAATTATTAATTGTATCGTTATGTCTACCACTATATTATTATTTATAAACAAATATGGAAAACCCGCACGCTCTTCTTGAAATTAGACATCTCCATTGCAGCCTAGAGCATTGCAAGAATCACATCCAAACTCTCCAGGTGGCTGAAATATAAATAGAAGTCGTCGTCTTCCCCCAATTCCAGCACCTAAATCTGCAGTAGTTATCAATATATACCTTTCTGTTTATACTAGGTACTTCATTAATCTTGGTACTATCAGTCTAAAAATGAGAAGTGGAAAATTGTATGGTGCCACGAGTTATTTAACCCCCCCCCCATCCCAGTTAGAGTCTGTATGAAAAATAATAATTACTGCACCTTAACTCATACACATAAAAGTACTGAATTGATGTGACAGTAGCATGGCTATGTCTTAACTTGCATGTTATTTGAGAGGAAACCACCACATTCCTCTAGCATAGTTACATAATGAAGCTGAACTTTCTGCTTCTTCTGTGGTAATTAATCTTGTTGTGCCTTTGGTGGTAATAATAATATTTTTTCAAAGAACTATATCAGCTTGTCTAAGACAAGCATATGCCAAATCCAGCTGAGTCTGAATGTTACCTCTGTTTAGTCACAGGAAATGAGTGTTCTCTCAGAAAGTGATTACCCACGGAGCACAATTCTATTACCTGTGCCAGGGGATGATTCAGACCAGTCCTTGGCGAGAATCAGTCTAAAACTGCTTTAGCAGGAAAGCAAGTAGCTAAGAGATAATTGACCTCCATCTGTACTGCGACTTTAAAATTTCATGTTACAAAGGCATGCTAGACAACATGGCATGCAAGGTCATTCTTTCAGCAGTAAAAATAATAAAATATTTACAGAAGTTTGCTTATGCCCACTGGCACAGCACGTTAGAATGAGTCCTTTCTTTAGCTAGATATTCACTTTTGGGCAGACTTTCAAAATTCCTTAAGCTGGTAGCTGCCTCAAGTACAAACACTTGATTCACAATGGACAGCAGAGCTCAAAAATTACAAGCATTTTATGTCATTATTTTCAAGGATTATTTTCAAAGCACATCTATCGTATGGCCATTAACATATACTGTACCACAGTAAAGTAATCTGGATGAGCAAGATAACATTCGAATGTGTCTGTACATGCACTATTGTTTCTTCCTGGTTTAAAACAGAATTATTTTAATTTGCAATACTTCTTATATATAACTCCTTAAAATACTATTTTTACAAAGCAATTTTGAGGTATTGAAACTCCCATTAAACTATCATTTGGTCCATATTTTATATGCTGCTTTGCTTGGAAGGAACTTAAGCCTCAGCAACCAAGGAGCAGGACTTACCAGCTGGTGGTCCAAATAATGTAAGGTAAGGTAAAGATAAGTTAAGGATTCGAACCGCCAACCTTCTGATCAGCAAGCCCAAGGGGCTCAGTGGTTTAGACCACAGTGCCACGTGTGTCCCATCCAAATAATGTAACCTGGGCTAACAGAGTTGCTTTTGTTTGCATGGAAGACAAGAACAGATGGAGAATGTGGAAGGACCATAGCTCAGTAGTAAAGCAACTGCCTAAATGCAAAAGGTCCCAGGTTCAATCCCCAGTATCTCCAGGTAGGGCAGGTAATGTCCCCCGTCTAAAACCCTGGAAAGCCACTGCCAGCCAGTGTAAACAACATTGAGCTAGATGTACCAATGGTCTGACTTGGTATAAGGCAGCTTTCATTGTTCTTTGAATGGATTGAATACAATATGAAAGAGAAGAGTGGGCAAAGTTTTATGGAGCGCCTTTAAAAATTATGGAGGCGGAATGTCTTGCTTCTGTGATTGGGGCCGTCTTAGAGGGATCGGCCGCCATGGCGCGGCGATCCCTCGGCACCCCCAGCGTGCCGCCTCCCCGCCCACCTCCCTCCCACGCTGGCCGCCCCTCGGGAGGGGGGGTGGGCAAGCGGGGGATGAGGGGCGTGGCGCTGGAGCGGCGCGGGGCTTTGCGCGCCCTTCCAGCGCTCCAGCTGGGGCTCCGGGAGGCGAGGGCGGCGGGCTTTCAGCCCGCCCGCCCGTGGGGGCGGGTTGGGGAGGGGGCGCCCGATATGCCAGCAGGCTCGCAGGGCACCCCTGGGGGGCCCGGCGCCCTGGCGCGGCGCCCCACCAGCCCCTATGGACGAGACGGCCCTGTCTGTGATGTTTTCATATATTTTACTATAATCCAGTATGGCTGAGTGGCTAGAAAGAATGTTGTGTGTTCATGGTTAAAGGTATACATACATGCTCTAGAGCACTATTGGCCAGATTATTTCTGCCATGCACCTCAGGTGGCAGAATCCAAGGGCTGTGTAGTCATAATCCTTATACAACTGTGCAAGTTAAGAGAGTATTATTGTCCGTCCGTCCCTATTAGGAAATGGGGGACTGAGGGAATAAGAGATGACTCGCTGAATTCAATGCAGAGACAAGATTCAAGTGAGGGACTTCCTGATTTATATCTCAGTCCCTTAGCCACAACTCTCCCTGCCCACCTTTGTAAAAAGTACATTTGAACTTGACTATGAACAGTTAAAGAAGGACTCAATCACTTGCCTCTTGTGATTTCTGTCTTAGTTGCTTCTGGGCCAGTTTAATTTTATGAAATGGCTAACTGCCCAAGGTTACTGTGATTAAACCATACAATCACATTCCACAGTAGAGACAGACCAGTGAGGGGGGAAGAGGGCAATAAAGATCTACCCCAAGATTACATTCATCTTTTGGGATCCAGTACCCAAACATTTGTGAAACTCTTTCATTCTCACCTCATAAAGCCTTGTTACGGTACACAATGTTTTAGAACACGGTTTCTCCTATACATAAATGCATGAATAAGTTGTATTCTATATATGTGAACAGAGAACCAAGCGTCTCATTACATTACAAGTGTAAGATGAAGTGTGTGGACTTCCAGACAGTTCATCAGCTCATGGAAGGGTATATCTAAGGGTCAACTTACATTTTATATAAATCACATAATTAGCAGCTGTATGATAGTTGTATTCTTTGTTAAATAGCAGCCACAGTGTGAGTTCTCAGGATTGGGGCCTTGGTGTGAGCAAAGTGTTCTCCCACTCACTATTTAGCAAAACAAAAAACAAAACAAAAACAAAACCTAGTACACAATTGTTAATTATGTGCTGATTGCATGCTTAATGTTTCGTTTGGCTCTAAGGCTGCAGTCCTATGCACTTTAACCTGGCAGTGGCAGACTTTGAGCTCTCAAATTTCAGCGGTGCCCTGTGTTATGCTAAAATCCAGTGTTGTCGTCCCCTGCCTCCCCCGCTCTGTTCTACCATACCAGTTGCACCACCCTAAAACCGCCTCTGAAGCTGGGGATAAGACCCACTGAACACAGTACTTATATCTGAGTGAACATGCACAGGATCAGACAATGTGTGCATCCTTCTAAAGTCCATTTATCCTTCTAATGTCTAATGTGCATCCTTCTATGCTCTACAAAGAAAAATCTAGAACATAAATTAGACATAAGAAATGTCATTCATTAACTGGGTTCAGGCATAACATGAAATATTGGTTTGTTTAGCTAAACCATGGTTTACTTAGCATATGAGTTCAACCCTACCTGTAAGCTATGGTTGTTTGGGGCATTGGGACAAAAGGCATTCGCTAACGAAAGGGTGACTCGCAAGACGAATTTTCCTATGGCCGTGACTCGCAAAACGAAAACATTTTGCGATTATTATTATTTTTTGTCAAACCGCGCTTCCTCCGACCGTGCTTCGCAAGACGAAATTTCCGCTATACGACAACACTCGCGGAACGAATTAATTTCGTCTTGCGAGGCACCACTGTATAAATAGCAATGGAATGAATTGCATAAAAGTGTAGGGCAGTGAATTGTAGCTCACAGGGCCAAACCCTGGTAACTCTTTCCTCCCAATGCCAAAAGCAGCTTCAAAGGAGCAATGCACATCATTGTACGGGAGCCAAGGGCTAAATTCTACCTTCCTGCTTGCTGGATTGTTAAATTCAGATAATATCAGCATCTTCAGATGCATTACATCTAGTTTGTCCCAGAGTCATCAGGATAAGAAAGAAATTGGCCAACACACACTCAATTAGCAGCACAGAGATCTGAAAAGTGGTCTACCTGTGAGTGCACACTTTTAAAAAGACAGCATAGTGAGATATACACTTTTGCAGTGGTGTGTTTGTATGTATGTGTATCAGAGAGAATGCAGATGAAATTAAAGATGCTTATAATATTGTTGTTTTCCAATAAAATTTCAGACTTGCAGGGAACCAAGACACTGGCTGGGAGCCTGATAGTTTAGGTACCCATTTTGCCTTCAAAAGGCACACTGTGTAGCGAAGCAGTTAAAATGACAATTATAAAACTAGAGACTACAAAGATCTTTTCTTTGGGGATGCAAAGCTCAGGCATGCTGAAGAGAGTGCAAAGCTATCAAATATCAAAGAGACCTTCTCTGAGCTAACTATGGAGGAGGCACCCCAGTGTCACCAAGTGTTGTGCTGAACCGGGGTCATGTAGACCCCCACAGTCAGCGCTGCAGAAACCCTTTTGCTTACACATCCACTCCCCACTCCCCGCTTTCCAGACATGACACAGAAGGTATCATGGCTTACCTTCTGCAAGCAAACAAACAAAGGACAAATCCTTCAATAGAAATGTTTATATATGAGGAAATGGTAGCAAATTAAGAACAAAAGCTTTTTCCGTACTCTCTAAAATGTATGTACCTGGTTAACCTCCGAAAGCAAAGTGTTGCAGCCAACTCAGGCTACTCAACACACTGAGCTCTGAGACATTCCAGAGGCAACTATCAAAGTTAGTTCCCTTGTGGGGAGAGAGTAGTGGAAACTTGCACCACAATCCAAACCCAAGAGGGATCTAGGGCTTTCGAGCTGAGCCCACAACCTGGCTCAGCAGACAGCACTTACACCAGCATAAGTCACCCAAAAAGGGCATTTTGGGTATGTGGCAGGGGCAGGCACAGCAAGGAGTGATTTTCACCTATCCAGACCCCTAGCAACCCAGAGGAACTTAGCCAGCAAAACAATTGGCGTAAGTCAAATTCCTCCTGCACAGAGTTTGGAACAGGGATAACGTTATCTGGTTTAAGTTACTCCAGCTTTCTATCATTAGGATTGCTCCATGGGATGGTTGCTCCTTATACATGTGAGGCTTTTTGCAAGTTTTCTCATGACATTGCAGACATCAAAATGTCAACTTGTATTTCCCCATCATTTAAATCCATATTTACCCTTTGGGGAGAAGATCTCTGGAGGATCTCACGTGCTTTAAATGCACTGTATGGTGTGGATATGACTTAATTTTTTCAGTGCACGCACATGTACGCACACACATCTCCAGATATTTTCCTGCAACTACTACTTGGGGAATATGTCACTTCTTATTTCACCAACATCTAGCATGAGTCATCCATGAAAATGAATGACTTTCTGGCACATAACATTCATCATTCTGTTTTGACTGCCTGAGAGACTTATTTTACCCCTGTATTGTAAAGAACTGGATTGATAACGTTTTCTTCTCACTGCAAAAATAATGTCTGAAGACTGGTTGCTACTGACTGTGTGGGCTTATCAACACACTTACCTTTTGCCCCACTCTTTCCAGGCATGAGTCCACACTTAAAAGCTCTGTGTCCGAGTGCTTGGAGGTTTTTTTTGCCTCAGAGTTTTTCCTGCAAAAATCCTCTCTTTAGTGCTCAGTTGCAGCAAATGTTATTATAGGTTTTCCATGGCTTGCTGTTTGTTCCAATTGAATATTAAAGAGTGGGTTTTTTGTGGGGAAAGCTCCAGAGCAAAAGAAGAGTGTTGGGACATGCAGTTTCAAAGCACAGACCATGCTTGGAAAGAGAGGAGGAAAGGGAAGTGTGGATAAGCCTTGTGTGTTGCATTGCTCCTTGTTTTCTGTATGTTCAGAAGCAGCTGCAAAACTCTCTAAGGAGCAAAAAATACTTGCTAGAAGCACTTAAAAATATTGTTTGATGTCTAGTTGGAAAGACAGGGTGTTCAGGTCAGGGAAGCGGTTGTTTTGGGTGTAACAGAAGGCCAGAAAATTGTTGTTGTTTTCAAGTATTGTTGTATTTTTACTGCCAGACAAGAGGAGATGCGTTTGTACGATTTTCTGCCTAAGGTTACAAAATAACTTGACTGTGCACCATGACTTGGGGGTGGTGGAGAGTCCCATGTGCTGTTCTGCCTCAGGACAGGTGCACAGGCTAGAAGCATCTGCTGTGACAAGTTAAACTGTATAACAGCAAGAGGCCTTTGGCATGCATATTTATAGAGTGTGGTCATGTCTTTAACTTTACATTTATAGGCAGAGCAACCCTGATATTTCAGCAATATCCTGAAAAATCAATAATGCATCTTTGCTGGCAAAAGCCACAAGGCACATAGCTGCTAGGCTCTGCAGCCTGTTCCGACAGAATATCTAGGCCACCAAATGAGCCATAAATAGAAATTTGTTTTAATTTTTTTCCTTCATTTTTAGCTGTTTAAACACATCCTGTTTATGGGGCTTTTAAAAATCATTTTTGCCCAGCAACATATTTGACAAAAACATCTTTCTGGCTTCCAGTCAACCTGTTGAACACAAACTGTTGTTGAATCTGTAATCTCTTTTATAGCTCTCAATATATTTGTCTCTCATAGTAAAACAGTAAACAAGGAACAATAAAATTACGCCAGAATGGTGAGCCCATCAGATACTCAGAAATGACCCTGTTTCCTTAGCTTGCATAGACACCATCTATTTAAAGCATATGAACGTCTCCCAAAAACTCCTGAGCACTGCAGTTTGTTAAGGATGCCAGGAACCATAGCTCTGTGAGTGGTAAACTACAGTTCCCAGAATTCTTTGGGGAAGCTGAGTTCTTTAAATGTGCTTCACTTTTTATTTCTCCAAACACAATCTGGCTTTTGCAGATTTTTAGTACCTCATCAAGAACAGTTCCCAATCCCTATAGATGCATAAACAAAGGCTGTTTCTGAATTATTCAAAACTGACTGTAATAAATATTGCAAACAAACAAACAGCTGAACCCCCATGGAGTGCCAAATATCTAGTCTCTATCCTGGTGGAGCAGGCTCTGGAATACCTTTCACAGGTGGGGTTGAAGCTGTCTGAAGCAGTGAGAAAGAACAGTAGAAGGAGAAACAGAAACTGCAGAGACAGGGAAAGGAGCGAAATGTTGATTTTGTATATTGATCTTAGTTTACGGAGGCCACTTATGCATAGTCAAAAGAAGTGGAAATGCACACTAAAAAAGAAGGAAAGGGTTTGTATAAAATGTGCATGTGCTACTGGGCCTCGGGCTGGTGCCTCCAGCGCTGATCGCGCAGCAGGCCGGAGGGCGGGGAAGTGCGCACCCATACACGTGCACACACGCTATTTCCAGTCCACTTCCGGGTCAGAGGAGCACCGGAAATAGCTTTTGCGCATGTGCACGGGCCTTCTCCGACTTGGAAGTGCACCGGAAATGACGCTTGTGCATGCACACAAGCTTTTTCCAGTGCTCCTCCGACCCGGAAGTGGGCAGCCGCGCCATGCCAGTAAGAGTGGGCAGCGGCAGTGGGCGGCGGGGGTTGCTGTTGGCCGGATAATTGAGTTGCTCGGGCTATATCCAGCCCATGGGCCGTAGTTTGGAGACCTCTGTGCTAATACAGTGGTACCCCGTGTTACGCATGCAATCAATTCCGGATCGCGCTACGTAACACAGGCGTGCTTAACACGAATGCCCCGCAAAAAAACTGGAAGTTCATGGATTTTTGCGCTTCTGCGCATGCACGAAGTGTGCAGAACTCTTCTGTGCACCCGCGTGCGTTCCGGGGAGGACTTCCAGGTTGTGGAGGTCCGTAAGTCAAACGTATGCAACATGGAGCGTATACAAATTGAGGTATGACCAGTACAAATTTTGAACTTGTATGGTGGTTAGAGTGTTGGACTAGGATCTGGGAGAGACCCAGGGTTCAAATATCCACTTATGAAGCTCACTGGGTGACCCTAAGCCAATAACTGTCTCTCAGTCTAGCCTGCCTCACAGGGTTGATGTAATAATAAAAATGGTGAGGGGGATAACAGTGTATACTGCCTTAAGCTCCTTCAAGGAAAGTTGGGATATAACTAGAATAATAAATAAATAAAATTAAGAACTTGCAAAGTATCTCATCATATGAGGAAGATTGTGACCAGGTGACCTGTGTCTGCTCAGTCTGCTCTCCACCTGCTAAGTGTCATGAGCCAGGAGTCAGCTTTGCCTGTTGAACAGCAGCCTGAAGGGGGAGAAGGCAGAGTGACTCCACCTGTGGCTGATCAGCCTTCAAGGACACAGAGGAGAAGGAGCTGATGAGAACCAGCTGGCTTCAGCCTTCTTAAGCAGAGCTTCCAGCAGCAGTCAGATGCTGGTAATAATGTTTGTGGTTCCCGGCCTACCTTGCTGCTTCCTGCTCATCTTGACCCCTGGCCCCATGACCATTGACCCCTGACCCCATGATCATTGGATTCCCTGACCCCTGGACCATGTGGAATGCTGTTTGCCCAACTCTAGGACTTGACCTGATTTCAGATGTTTACTCTGCCTCCAGGTGAGTACACCTCAGGGACTCTTCTGGTTGGCTGGCCTCCAATCCATGGAGCTCTGCATGTTGTGGCTCAGCAATGAGACTACAACACCAACACTTAATGGTAAGCTTCAAGGGCCCCTTATTTTTAAACAAGACTGATTCCTCACAGCTTCCTAAATAAATAGCACCTTCAAAAAGAGGGTTGTAAAAAAACATCCATGGCCACCCTACTCAAATGAGAGCCTTTCCTTTTCAGTAGGAGGGATAGGCCCTGCCCTATTCTGGAAAAGTGGTGTTTAGGTTTGGCCTACCTGAGCTTTCCCTTGAATTAATGCCTGTCACAGTCACTTTGGAGTATTACCCTGAGCTGACCATTCATAGCCTTGTGGTCTTCTTAAAGGCTTTCTGAAGAGGGCAACTAGGAGTAAGGGTGGATGGCCCTGTTCAATTTTTCCTTTATAAACATCCACAAGGTGAGAGATGCACTATCTTACAAATAGACTCAAATGATGCAGGAACCTAGATCAAAGGATGTTGCAATGAGGCTGACTACAACAATAGGGGGGGGGGAAACAGTTTTATGGGGCTATTTAATACTTTGTTAACAGCAGCTGGTTGAAAGATTCAGGATGACAATCTGATTGGAGACGCTACTACTAAACTGGTTTAAACATGTCATATTGTAGATCGGTGTATTTGTATTAATTTTGTTGTGTATTTCTAGCAACAGTAACAAATCTGTTTGGTAACTTTGTAAATGGCCCTTTTTAAAATTGCTTTTTAAATCCCACCTGAGGGTTTTTTTCAGATTAGGCAGGGAAATATAAATGCAAAATGTTAAAATGCTTTTTAAAGGAGCAGATGTTTCATGCCAACTCATCAGTCTTTCATTCTACATTTTTCTGAGGACTTGGAATATGTTGCATATTTGATGTAACGTCTGTCAAGTATAGCGCTATCTGTGCCATGTTTCTAAAACTGTGGTTGTGAACTAGCAGCTCCCAGGCTAAATCCCAGGAGTGCTGTCGGATTGTTAAATTGTTAAGACATTCTTTCCACCCTCCCATCTCAGAGTCCTTAAAAATGGTTCAAAATGATCATTGGGTGAAATGCAGTTTTGGATGGATTTTGAACAGAATAACAGTCCAAAGGAGAAGGAGCACACTGTCCCTCTCCAACCCTTGTCTATTGAAACTTGATTTCAGAGGCTAGGTAAAGGTAAAGGTAAAGGTACCCCGACGGTTCGGTCCAGTCGCAGACAACTCTGGGGTTGCGGCGCTCATCTCGCTCTATAGGCCGAGGTAGCCAGCGTTTGTCCGCAGACAGCTTCTGGGTCATGTGGCCAGCATGACTAAGCCACTTCTGGAGAACCAGAGCAGCACACAGAAATGCTGTTTACCTTCCCGCCGGAGCGGTACCTATTTATGTACTTGCACTTTCACATGGTTTCGAACTGCTAGGTGGGCAGGAGCTGGGACCGAACAATTTGAGCTCACCCTGTCACAGGGATTCGAACCGCCGACCTTCTGATCAGCAAGCCCAAGGCTCTGTGGTTTAGACCACAGTGCCACCCACGTCCCAGTTTGGTTTCAGAGGCTACTTTCCATTAAAAAGAGTGAAAGAAATAATATACTGTATATGGCTGAGTGTAACATGTAGTTTGGTACTCTTAAAATGCAGTTTGCCAATGTGGTTGTAGAAACAGTTTAGACTTGGGTTTCTGCCAGAACACCAGAGATTTAGAGAATAGTCTTCTGTTGGCGGGCGGGCAGGGGGGACTACTTTCTAAGGATCTTGCTTACTAAACCGCTAAACCTTAAAAGAATGGAAAAACTGAATCAGCAGCTATAAGTGGCCATGTGCTTTCACAGATAAGGCTAGGATGTTTACCTTTTTATGTCTTGATATATTTAACAGATTCACCTAGTCTATTTTTGTGTATTTTATGAAGCCAGTTAAATGTAATGTTTATGAGAAGTTGGATTGTACCTAGCTTGTGCCAAATTTTAATTCACCATTCTTTTACAGAGATAAAGCCTGTGGAATGGGAAATTTGCAGTCTGCAACTACGGCAATTTAACTGGAGGGCCACTTTGAACGTGGGTGGTAGATCACTCCCACCAAAGGGATGAGAAAACCTGGGTCCCTTTACAGTATATGACGAGGATGTTGTTGCACTCCAACTCCCATCAGCCCCAGCCAGCATGTCCTATGGTCAGGGATTATGGGAGTTGTAGTCTAACAACAATATCTAACTACTACTGTCACAAGTAGGCTAATTGCAAGTCCTACAGCTACAGTCACTGCCACAATTTTCCCATACTGACATTCACAATTACTCCTGGTTGTTAGCTGTGAGCCAGATGCAGTTTGCTTTAGAACTTCATATTGTTCAGAGCTAAAAGCTGCAGACCTTTAATAAATACAGCTTTGAATGTCATATTTGACACAAATGTGTATTTCTGGCATTGAAAAGGTAATGAGTCCCAGTCTAAGTAGAATTAAAATTGCTGTGAGGAATATGCCTAAACATTAGGAACTTCTTCCTTGAAGGCAGACTAAATGCGGACCCTCTTAGACTTTGCCCTGTGCAGGGTGGCCCCTGGTTCTATATTCTAGGAGAGCATCTCATCCCAGTGAGTTTGAGTACTGACAATGGACCTCAATTTAAAAAATGGAAAATATGAGGCAATTGAAAATGTAAATAAACACATCCAAACCAATATGTCTGATAGTTGTTTTAAAATACTTATTTCAAGAAGGCTAAGCACAGGACACATAACTGTTGTTTGGCTGTGCTGGCACTTATATACAAGTTTATATCACTTTAAAAAAAAATAGATTGCTACTGCACAGACCATCCTCAGAGACTTGCTGGTGCTCTGGACACTCCAAAATAAACACAAAGAAAGAGGAAGAATTGTTCTGAGGCTTTAGACAACCCTATCTGTTCCAGCAATGTTGTAGATTCCCTCTGGACATAATACCCTTTTCAAGAAAGTCTGAAACTTTGGACTTCTGTTACTCAAGATAACCAAATGCCAGGCTTAAAAATACATCAGGAAACATTGAAAGGGGGAAACTCACAAACATATAAAATAGCCTGCTCCCTTGTTTCGGGGGAGAAACACAAAAAAATGCCTATAATGCTTATTCAAAATGGATATTTAATGAGATTTCATCTGAAAACAATGACTACTAAAGTCCTTACCTTGAGAGCAAGGCAATGTAAGCTATTTCCACATTTGATTGTTCCTGCAGGATTTACGTACTGTATCTCATAGTTTCTGTGTTGTTTTAGGTAAATTTCTAGCTGCAGTCCTAAACAAAGGAAACCCTTTGAAATGAATGGGGACTTTAAAACAAACACTATTAGAACTAGGTTGCAAGGATGAAATCTTAAGCATGTTTATTTAGAAATGAATCCAACAAGCTATAAATAGTAGACATTCTGCAATTCTCCAGCAGGAAAACTTATGGATAACTGGTTGTAATAAGCTTCCATTCATCAAATGCATAAATAAAACCATATTGGTTTTTAAATACCCATCTGATTGTACACTCATTGGTTGACTAGGAGGAGCAGGAAGCATACATGACATCGTTTCTATTTTCCCAATTTTATGGTAAAAAAAAAAAAACCACTGCCGCAATAATTGCAGAATATGCTTCCATGACCATTTACTGAGAAAATGTTACCAAGGCTACCAAAAGCAGAGTTTCGTAGGTGTAGTATCATTAGTGGTTCAGATCCATGGAGCAGTCAGTCATTGTCCCAGAGTGATTCAGAAGATTAGCAGCCTGTTATCCTGTGAACGGCTGTGAACTGAGAGCTTACTCATATGATAGAAATGAATGACAAATACTCAAGTGTCTTTCAAAAAGCACTTTAACGATATTATATTACTTCAATTTCAGATGTTTCACCAGGATCAAACTAGATGTGTGTAATGCATGCAGTTTGTGGGGTTTTGTTTTTGTTTGTTACTATGTTCTGTATTTTTGTGTTTTTATGTTGTAAACCATGGGTAGGCAAACTAAGGCCCGGGGGGGGGGCAGATCAGGCCCAATCTCCTTCTAAATCTGGCCTGGGGACGGTCTGGGAATCCGCGTGTTCTTACATGAGTAGAATGTGTCCTTTTATTTAAAATTTAAAATGCATCTCTGGGTTATTTGTGGGGCATAGGAATTCGTTCAACCCCCCCCCCCAATAGTCTGAGGGACAGTGGATTGGCCCCCCCTGTTGAAAGTTTGCTGACCCCTGTAATATAAACCACTCTGTGATCCTCAGATGAAGGGTGATACAGAAATGTAATAAATAAATAATACGTTAACAGGTGTGCCAGCTGAGCTGTATCTCCAACTGAGCTGGAATGAGGGGCTTGAGTCAGCATAGCCAGAGATCTGTCTGTTCTAACACCCAACCCGTCATGCCAATGGCCCTTAGGCTCCATGGCCTGCAGAAATTCTTGTGAACTAGCATTTCCTGTGCTGGCTGTTGCATTCCTGCCATTCTCAATGTATACATTTGTAAATATATCACCCTTTAAGCAAGATACCTTTCCTTGATCCTAGCAGTGTGATTCATGAGCAGAAGTAGCCTTCCATGTAGGAATCTTCTGAATTAGCTCTTGCGTGCCCAAAGTTGACAGGCATGAGCAGTTCCTGTTACTCAGTACCTATGGCTATGGTTCTCCTTGTCGGACTGGCACTGCATGGCATCAGTTCCATCAGCAATGGCACTGCCCCACTTCTACTTGTTTGGGTGTTTGCTGTTTTCCTTTCTGAAAATGCCGACATCCTGCTTGGAGACAGTTCTGCAGTAAAGAGAGGGCAATCTTTCTCATGCCCTTCAGTAGCTATATCTGCTGCTAATAATTCTTCTTCCCCCTTGTCTTATATATTCTTCCTAGTTGAATTTATAAGGTTTTATAACAACTACCATAAATGTAGGACTGAAGATAAACAAACTTGTCAACTGAGATAAAGAGTGGTTCTCCTCTAGATCTCAGTGTTTACTTAATATACTTTTTCTCATTCAGATTTGATCCAGTCTCTGCTTTTGAATAGAACACCATGTGATAAATTGTCAGATCTCTCTCTTGGGGTTTACCGCCCACACTTTTCTCTGTGGGAGGAGGGAACCCATCTGGCACCAAGAAATTCAGAGTCACCAAGAAATCATCATCATCTTATCAGATGGTTGTGTGAAAATTTTTGGGTGCAGAACAGATAATTCCCAAGTAAAATTAATTTCTCTCCCGTTGTTCATTGATCATAGGCTTTTAAAAAAAATAAGGAGTCTTCTGGCACATTAAGGATTAACAAATTTAAGATGGTTTTTGTAGACCACAGTTCACTTCATTAGATGCCTCAGTACACACACACACACGACAACAACAACTGTGAAATCAGAAGGCAAGGAAATGCAAAAGACAGAATGGCACTGTATCAAAGCTGAAATGAAAGTCAAATCATTACAGTGGCCATTCAGAAAGCAATGGTGACAGCAACACAGGCATCCTGCCATTGGTAGTCTAATTAAAACCAGTAATGGGATAAAAAAGTGTTACCTCAATTTCAGCTGCATAATTCATACGAATTATAATTAAATGGTTTCACACTGGAGATTTCATTTTGACTTCCTTTTTAAAAAATGATCAGTAACAGAGTATATGTAATGTTTGTATTTCATTTCCCTGTGGCCTCACTGCTTACAACTCCTTTACCCTAACCATGCAATATATTCCTGAAATTTAGGGTAACACCTCATGCATCTGACAATTCTGTAATACATTTGCTAGTCTTCAAGGAGCCCCTGTTTCTCTGCTGCCTTTCCTCCAACTGGCAAATGCAGCTACCCTTCTGGAAACTGTTAAGATATGGTGGGTGCAGACACCCTAAATTACTGTGATCAGTATGTGTTAGATCTTTAACCCATTGATAAAATTCTGACTACACTTGCAGTTTATGAACAAATTGCTTATAGACATGGACTTTGCATGGACAAGTTTAATGACATTTGGAACACATTTATACAAAATAAACATATATGTATTGGGATGATAATAATACCTATACATTAGATGTATGGAATTGTAATTCCTAACTCTTATAATGATATAGTATATGTTTTATGTTGTTTGATTATATTGTTCTTTTTTTAAAAAAATTTTTTATAGTACCAGGTAGAAATAACAGAGAAACAGCTCGAGATGCTGGACAAAATAGGATAGAAGCAGTGGCAAAATAATTGTGAGAATGCATAGAATCATAGAGTTGGAAGGGACTGTGCAGGAATCTTTTTGCCCAATGTGGGGCTTGAACACACAACCCTGTGATTAAGAGTTGACCCTGAGACTAAGAGTCTCATATTCTACCGATTGAGCAGTGCAAATTTGAAAAGAGTTTTACTGGATCAGACATGCCTAGCCAAAGATCCTATTGTGGCCAATCAGATTCCTATGCAGCCAGATGAACAAGCAAGGGCATGGGAACAATTGCTTTCTCCCCCTGTTGCTCCCAATATTGCCCCTGGCCTTGGGGGCTTCATATAGCCATCGTTACTAGTAGCCTTTGGTGGCCTTATCCTTCATGAATTTGTTAATTCCTGTTTTTAAAAAACAAGGTACGTAAAGAACAAAAGCAGCTAGAAACATAGAAAATAAATCCTAATCATTAAGAAAACAATTAAGCATTGATAGTTTTAATTCTATTTATGTATATAACATCTATTAAAAACATACTATCACAGCCACTTAAAATTTTCAGTATGATCTATTGCTGCAAAGGTAACTTCCAGAAGTTTAGCCCTGTGGTACGTAATTTGTTCCTCACATTTTATATCCTGGTTTTCCTCCAAGGAGAGTTGCTCAGCATTGCTTATACTCCTGGAAAAAGAAAGAAATGAAAAACTACATGTGGTCTGAAACACAGGAGGAGACTTGACACCTTCCCACCTGCCTTAAATGATGCCTCTGCTGGTAAGTAATAGTAGCTGTTTTGTATCATTCCCAGAAGGGACATGGTTTTCACAGGGATACCATTGCCAAATACCCATCTTCAATGACATATATTTCCTGAATGTAACACGAATAATGACACACTGTATATATCAAGCGGTGGTGACAGACAAAAGCTGTTAATGGAGTAGAGTCTTTTTCTTCCTTCTGGATTTTGGGTGTTAGCTGCAGTGCTCAGTGATGCCGTCGTCAGCAGAGGTGCTTGTGGATAACTATGCTATTCCTATGCATTCTGAAAGTAAGAACGTTAATTCTGAAAGGAGCAGCATCAGAAGAGCCCATCTCATCCAGTGTCCTCTTTTCACAGCGGCCAACCAGATGCCCATGAGAAGTGCACAGCCAGAGAACTGAGTGTAACAGCACTCTCCTCCCTTTCTTATTCCAAGGAACTGTCATTCAGAGGCATACTGCCTCCGACATTCACTATCATAGCTAGTAGCCATTGATCATTCTAGCTTCCATGAAAGAAAGCTAGGAACTAGAACAAAGCAAGAACATGCATTGAACATGATACACAGCTTCTGCCAACCTAGCAGTTCAAAAGCATACCAGTGCAAGTAGATAAATAGGCGGGGAAGGTAAACGGCGTTTCTGTGCACTCTGGCACTCATCACGGTGTCCTGTTGTGCCCGAAGTGCTTTAGTTCTGCTGGCCACATGACCCGGAAAGCTGTCTGTGGACAAACGCCGGCTCCCTCGGCCCCGAAGTGAGATGAGTGCCGCAACCGCATAGTTGCCTTTGACTGGACTTAACCATCCAGGGGTCCTTTACCTTTTACCTCTACAGTACAGTGGTACCTCTGTTTAAGTACTTAATTCGTTCCCGGAGGTCCGTTCTTAACCTGAAGCACAACTTTAGCTAATGGGGCCTCCTCTGCCGCTGCACCTCCAGAGCACAATTTCTGTTCTTATCCTGAAGCAAAGTTCTTAACCTGAAGTGTTATTTCTGCGTTAGCGGAGTTCTTAACCTGAAGCGTATGTAACCTGAAGCGTCTGTAACCTGAGGTACCACTGTATTCTAAGCTGCTGGAAAATACCAAGAAGCATATATATGCCTTGTGAGAATACAACACATGTACAGGGATATCAACATATCCCTCTCTGCGCTCTGCTTCGATGGCTGCATGCAGTGAAGCAGTCTATAAATTTGCTTCATAATATAATAATACTACCACCGGAGGCTGCCTGGTTGGTGGCAGGGCCTTTTTAGCAGTAGTTCTACACCCTCCCTGGCGAAGTGAATCTGTCTTCCTCATTATTGACTTTCAGGACAATTTTTTTAAAAAATAAATTCCTGTTTACCCAGACATTTGATGGCTGGTAAGCCCCAGATCAGTTTTTAAAGAACATTTTAATTGCTTTTATAATGTTGTTTTAAAATTGTTTGTTTTTATGGATGCATTAGCTGCCCTCTGCTCTTTTGGGAGGAAGCGTGGGGCATAAATGGAATAAATAATAAAATAGTAATAATGTACAGGTGGAGAGAGCGGATTCCACCAACCGACCCTGCCCTCAACAGCTGTGCATCATCTGCATCTAACAACTGCATATTTAGTAGAATGTCATGAAGGAGGACAGCCTGTATGAACAAATGCTCTCCTCTCTCATGTTCCACTATAAATGGGTGGCTGTTTGGGCTGGAGGCCTGGGCCACACTCTCCTCTCCACACAGACTGTATGCATATGGAGCATAAATTGCAGTTCTGTGAGGTACTCAGACATTCAGCTATAGCAGCAACATTTTCTTTTTCTTTTAATGAATATGTGAACCTATTTTATTCATCTTCACCTATGTAAAAGTTCCCTACCATGCAGACGGAAGTAGATGGCAAGATAACTCAAATCCATCATCTGAGAGCCAGTGTGGTGTAGTGGTTAAGAGCGGCAGACTCGTTATCTCGGGAACCGGGTTCGCGTCTCCGCTCCTCCACATGCAGCTGCTGGGTGACCTTGGGCTAGTCACACTTCTTTGAAGTCTCTCAGCCCCACTCACCTCACAGAGTGTTTGTTGTGGGGGAGGAAGGGAAAGGAGAATGTTAGCCGCTTTGAGACTCCTTCGGGTAGTGATAAAGCGGGATATCAAATCCAAACTCTTCTTCTTCATCATCATCTCATTTCCCTTCTAGCATTTAAGATATTGTTTATAAAGCATTTCCTTATCAACTCCCAGATGTCAGCTAGGCCCAACGTTACCTGGTACTTGAAGCAATTAATAAGCAGTTCCGAGCACTTATAGAACCTGGCATTTCAAAAATAAAAAATAAAAATCAACTACATAAACACCGAGGGAAAGATGAACAAATGTGGCTTTCACACAGACAGCTGCTAAAAGCTTATCAGATGTTTAAAAATGATCTAGGAAATGCATGTATATAGAGAGAGTACTTCTCTAATGGCCGTAAAAGGCTTCCTAGTGCATTGGAAAGAGCATCTTCCCATCTCCCCTCATGTCCCTTTGGACTGTAGAATACACACATACACGCTTGTCTAAAAATATGTAGGCCTGAGATTTCAAAATTTTGTTTTCACCTTAAAAAATCCGGATTCTCTTTCTGTCCACCCCACCCACCCTGCTCATAGATGTAAGAGCTTATATTTTCTTGCAATATCAGTACAACACAGCTTTGGCATGGAGCATTTCTAATCTAAAAGCTATACTCTTCTTCCTCTTTCTGCCAGCAGAAGCAGGGGAAATATTTATCTGAAACGAGAACAAACTATTGTGATTTCTCTGCTTAGTTCTCCATTCAACTAATGAAAGAGATAATCCCTGTCCATGTGGCCCAATTTCAGACAATCTTTTATTTTCAAGTTTTTTGTGTTTTGTTTTGTTTTTTTGAGATTTTGTGTGTTCCTGTTTGTATCTACTGGGAAGCCCTTGAATAGTAAATAAAATCACTGAGTGGAATGAATCTGCAATGTGGCGGGGGGGGGGCCTTTAAACAAAGCAAAACAGCTTGATGCTTGTGGGGGTGTGGGATGGGGGAATTTCTAAAAAACAGGAAGTATTATTTTCTTTTCCATCACATCAGATAATGTCTAATAATTCCATGACAATGAGCCAAACAGAGTTAGTTTGTTATTTTTGATTGATTAATATTCCGGATGACCTTTCCACAATCTCCTGCTCTGCTGTAATTGTAGCCATGGAATATGTTTATTAAGTGTGTTTGCTGGAAAAAAACTCATAGTACAGTCCTGCATGTCTACTCAGAAGTACATCCTATTAAACTCAGTGACACTTACCCCAACGTAAGCCTTACTGAGACCGGCTATATTTCAATTTCAATTATGCTGCAATTTAGCAAGGGCATGATTTGTGTCCGAATCTTGGATGACATGGCAGATCCAGCCAGGGGGCAGACATTTATCTCTGTGGGATGGAGGATTCCAAACAGCTGCTGCACTTGTCCCTCTTTATCGTGCAGTTTCAGCAGACACAGGTCGACTCAGAAGGCCAATAGAACTTACTCTCAGGTAGGTGTGCAACCTAGCCAGCTAGGAGTGGTGGGTGCTCCACAGTAATCTGCAGGTAAGGACCGATTCAAAGTTTGTGAATCCAAGAAAGAACAATGTTAGGCATCCTTAGGATCTTCAACATTGGTAATAGTTTCATTTATCCATCATAAGGATCATAAAGGTAAAGGGACCCCTGACCATTAGGTCCAGTCGTGGACGACTCTGGGGTTGTGGCGCTCATCTTGCTTTACTGGACAAGGGAGCTGTCATACAGCTTCCAGGTCATGTGGCCAGCATGACTAAACCACTTCTGGCGAATGTCATTTACCTTCCTGCCAGAGCGGTACCTATTTGTCTACTTGCACTTTGACGTGCTTTCAAACTGCTAGGTTGGCAGGAGCAGGGACTGAGCAACAGGAGCTCACCCCGTCGCAGGGATTCGAACCACCAACCTTCTGATCGACAAGCCCTAGGCTCTGTGGTTTAACCCACAGCGCCACCCGCGTCCCCAAATAACCCAGCATAGCAACAATACATTTTCCTAATAGTAGTGGCCAGTGAGATGGTACTGGTGAGGCACTATCGCTCTCCTGGCTTCCCAACACAGTGGATCAGCCCTGCTTACTGAGAGTGTTCGAGTGAGGTGTGGGATAACCAGCCTCATATAGCCAAAATGCTCGTCTAATTAATGCATGAAGGAGTTAACGCCATAGAGTAAGCTTTCCTGCCAGGCTTAGCTAAATTACTCCCTCTCGCCTTGGGAGGAAGGTAGTCAAGCCTATTGTACTCAAGCCATCCTGACAAACCTTTCTTGTGTTCCTATACAAGTTTTAAAGCCTGTGCAATATTTTCTGTTTGGAAAATGTCATGAATCTGACCTTTGGAGAGGTTGTAAGGAAACCATTTTTAATTAACCAAATGTGTGGTCTTTTTCTATGCTAGGAGAAGAGGGATTGTTTTGGAACTCACAAGGTCATATTTTAAAGGTCTAACAGCCTATATTTCCACTCTTTACTTTGCTGCATGTATTGTGATTTTTATCTGTGCTGGGGTTTTCTCACCAAAGAGTGCTTCCCCGCCCCAACCTTAATATTGGCATCTAGGATATACCTACTATTTCCTTGCTACCAACACAAGGTGCAGAGAATCTGCTACTGCTACCTAGGGTTGAATATAATGAGACGTGTCTGCTGAATCAATGAAAAATAACCATTAACCAGTATACTTCAGTCACTACATGTCAAAGGAGGCTGAGGACTCAGCTACATTAGAAAAAAACACACCAATGTTTTGCATGTGTAATAAAGATGCAACACCAGATGGTGCCAGAGAGCAAACACATTTTCTATGCTATTTTTACTTAAGGTTTTTTTAAAGTTTAATTAATTTCTGACTTATTATGGCGTGTGGTTTTTTGTTTTGTTTTTTTGCTGTGTGTAGATCCACCCAGATTGTTTCCTGATGGTTTTTCATATTCTTCTCCTTGCTGACACAACACCAGCCATCATAAAGGCTGCAGGTATCAACCTCCCTCCTTCTGAAGAACAACCAGTATATGAAACAATCTTACCCACGATTCAGAAATTTAGAAGGATAACCAGGCAGAAGTTTTCAAATACAATCTTGGAGGGGTAGAAAACTGAAGGATATTTGAGAGATATCAGCTGGATCAGGCTATAGGCTTATCTATCTAGTCCAGCATTTTGTTCTCACAGTGGTTAAGCAGATGCTTACAGGAACCTATAAGCAGTGTCCAAGTGTATAAAATGATAAAAGAAAGACCAGCAATTGAGTGGCAACCAACATTTGAATAGTAATGTAGTTGGTCCTACCCCAACTGCATTTTTTCCTTTGAATATGTTGCAGGAAGGAAGGAGTTGAGCTCAGGGCTTATTCCAATGTGCTTGCTTCCGTACAGCCTTAGGTTGTCGGATACAGGAACTGATGTTTCAGGAAGTTTAGTGTGTAGCACTCCTGTTCCATTATTACTTCATGTGTGACACCTTTGTTTTTAGCTGTTCCTATTGTTCTGGACAAGCATTTCTTTATTTTCTCAGAGACTCGAAAACAAATGCAGCCTTTTGCTGTGTTGACCTTTTCACAAGAAAGGAGAGCCTCAAAAGCTACTTTTTAAAAAACTTGGTTAAAGAGCCATTTCTTAGTTAATGCTCACAGTGTGATTAAACTTTATTGCTTAAGCTTCTCAAAGAGATACTGTAATGAAGGGCATATTTGAAGATCTCTTCTTAGGTTGCATTTCCCCCCCCGCCCCAAGATTAAGGGGGAGGCCTTCTAAAAATGCATGCCAGTGGAAGTAATGTGCTATGTGACTAAGGTAATGCATAAAGGAAAGCCTATTTGCCTTAGCAAATGATTATATTTATCCATAATTGTGCCTTATATAGCCAACTCCCCTAGAGGCCAAGGTCCCTTTGGCTTCCTCAATAACATATTTGAGGTGGCCAGCCCCCCCCCCCCAGTTGATGATCATTGTCATTCAAATAGTGTGTATGTGTGTATGCGCGTGTGTGCGTGCTGCATCATGTGATAGATTATGTAGGGTGGGGCTTACCTGACCTTCAGACTTAGAAAAATTCCCATGGAATTCACTGAGATTTACTTCTGAGGTATTGGGGGGGGGAATTAAATTCATTTTGCATTTAAAGACAAATACACTTTTTGAAACAATAGGAGAATTAGAACACAGACACCCTTTGAATTATGCAATACTGTTCTCCAGCCAAGTTATGTATTGTTGTTGTTGTTGTTGATGTATATACAGGGCCGTCTTAAGGAGATCGGCCGTTATGGCGCAGTGATCCCTCTGGCGCCCCCGGCGTACCACCTCTCCGCTGCCTCCCTCACGCTTGCCGCCCCTCGGGAGGGGGATGGGCCAGCAGGGGATGAGGGGCGTGGCGCTGGAGCGGCGCAGGGCTCTGCGCGCCCTTCCAGTGCTCCCAGGACGGGAGGCGAGGGCGGCCGGCTCGCAGCCCACCCGGGATCGGCATGGGCGGCAGCGGCTGTGCAGCCGGCGCGTGAGCGCCTGGCCGACAGCCCGCCCTTGGGGGCAGGGGTGGGTTGGGGAGGGGGGCGGCTGGTATGCCGGTGGGCTCGATCTTTCTGGCACCCCCATGCATCTGGGGTGTCCGGGGGAGAGCGCTGGCGTGGCAAGCACCCGGCCGCCCATGGGGGCAGGAGGGAGGCCGCCGCCAGGGCTGCGCTACTCCCCCCCGCTCACTGCGCTCGAAGACAGGGCTGTGCCGCCGGTGCGCACCCGCCTGCCCGTGCGGTCGGGTTGGGGAGGGGGCGCCCGGTATGCCAGCGGGCTCGCGGGGGCGCCCCTGGGGGCCCGGCGCCCTGGTGCGCCGTGCCACCAGCCCAAATGGATGAGACGGCCCTGTGTATATACATGGGAATAGTTGAGGGAGTTGTGTATGTTTGGCCTGGAGGGGAGGAGACAAGAGGAGATGTGATAGCCATCTCCAGATGTCTAGAGGACTGTCATGTGAAGATGGAGCAAGCTTGTTTTCTCCTGCCCCAGAGGCTAGGAGCCAAACTAATGGGGGGGGGAGAGAGAGAGAGAGAGGAGGAGGAGTCACATGTATGGGAAGTGAGCTCTGCACTATACTTGGGCACCTTTATTTGCACATATCTAATGTGCATGCATGTACACAAACCACATGTGCATATTTGCGTTGGGGATTGTGCCTCCCCACTGTGCATGCTTGCTGTACAGCTGTTGGATCAGTCATGAGGACATGTATTAGGTTATTCTCATCTACCCAGCTAGGACTATACACATTCAGATGCAGGCCTACATATGCATAACCCTAGCTTCCTAAGTAACCACACATGCAAGTGCATCCTGTCCACATATATCCTCATGCTGAAGTGCCCAACAGTGCCAATTATCTCCTCAGGGATGAGGAAGACATGGGTAGGGAGGGATACAGAAATATTTCCCTGGCCTTCTCTCCCCACCCCCACCCCCATCCCCTGCTGATGGTTCTGTCACTGTTTACCGTATATACTCGAGTATAAGTCGACCCAAATATAAGCCGAGGCACCTAATTTCCCTACAAAAATGTGGGAAAGCTTATTGACTCAAGTATAAGCCGGTTCACCTTTGCCACTGTGGTAGAGGAGGAACGAGCAGCCCAAAGCAGCCCTTTGGGCTGCTCCTTCCTCTTCCTCCTTTGCTGCTGTGGAGCTCACCCCGTCGCAGGGTTTCGAACCGCCATTCTTCTGATCAGCAAGCCCTAGGGCTCTGTGGTTTAACCCACAGCGCAATGTTCCCTTGTGTTATACAGAGAAGGCTGGGATCCTGTCCTGTTTAAGCAGGAGCCAGGGAAAGTGAGCACCTGTGGGGTTTTAATACTTCCTTAACTGATAGGCTTTCTGCCTTCTGGGGTCTAAAGTTTGCATTTATGTGAGCAGTTCAGGAATGGAACAAGCTGCCTGGGGAGAGTAAAGAACCACCATTCTTGTACACTTCTTAAGGAATGGTTGACTTGAGTATAAGCCGAGGGCAGCTTTTAAAGCACAAAAAGTGTGCTGAAAAACTAGGCTTATACTCAAGTATATACGGTATTTGCCTGGGGATATGTACATAGCAGTAGCCCACTGCAACGTGTGTGTATAATGTTGCATCAAGAGGACTACTATATGTACAACACAGCTGACAATTTTTTTGCCTTCTGCAACAGCTACAAGGTCTGAGGTTTTCAGCTGCACAATTAAATACTTCAAAGACTCTGTTTATCAAAGGTATCAGATAACCACCTACTTTCCATGCTCTGCTGGGGCAGGTTTATTATTCAAATTGAATATTTCAAAGACACTTGAACTGGACGATCAAGCCTTTGATGCTATTATAGGGATACAGTTGGAACAGCATGAAAACTGAGCATTAACTGGTGGCTGGATTGTTGACCCACAAGTTTAAGGAACTAAAAGAGAGAGAGAGAGAAGCTGCCTTATAGGAAAGCTCTTACATTAAGTCATTTTGATGCAGGAAAGCATATAGCAGAGGCAGTGATTATGCCATGACCAGGTTTGCACACAACCCAGTGATAGACTTAAGAGGGTCTCGTCAATTGATATGTTGTTCACTGAACAGAACTAGTTGCATTTCAACTTGATCAGGCTGCCCTGTCCCAAGAAAAAACTGCATCCATCTTAGCTTGGAAGTGTTTTTGCATTCAAGGGAACAGCAGTTGAGCAAAGCTTCACAAAAGGCTTGTAGGAGAAAAATGACAGGAAATACTTTAGGAGTGGGGGCCGGGGGAGATAACCCCTGGTGTGTCTTTATTCATTTCTTTTTCTGGTCTTAACTCAAGGAGTTTCATAATGTATATGTATCTAAACGACCCCTTCAGCTGTTCCTCTCCATGTGATGGGATTTGTTTTGTTTTCCCCACCTAAAGAAAGCAGAAATCATTGTGAGGTTGACCTTTATCCAGGAAGTTGCCCTCGGCTTGCATGTCTTGCCTTGGCCAGCTGCCAGAAGAGAGGATCATTTTCACAATTAACTGGGGAGGATGTTTGGCTGTGTGTGTGACAATGAAACATTTACTCGCTACAATAAGAGACTTCCAACAAAGGATAATAATCTAACATGTAAATAATGGTGCGTCCACCTACGTTTCTGCAACACAATGGGCAAAGGGAGTGATGATGCATCTGTTTTCTCAGGTTTCTGGGTTTCTGTCACTTGGGGAAGGGAACAGAGACCAAATGAACTGAAGAAGTGTGCATGCACACGAAAGCTCATACCAAGAACAAACTTAGTTGGTCTCTAAGGTGCTACTGGAAGGAATTTTTTTATTTTATTTTGTTTTGACTATGGCAGACCAACACGGCTACCTACCTGCAAATGAACTCTGTGCGTCTTAAGTATGTGCTGCAGCTGAGCTGCAGAGTTTGTTGATTGTGGTGCTGAATTCATTTCTATGAACTATAAGATAAAGAAAGCCAGTACAGAACAGTAATGAAATATATCTAACTCTGGTACATTTATTCTCATCTGAGAGAGCCTAGGACTCCATAGCAGTCTCCAGTTGGTCTGAGCCTGCAGGGCTCTTCTTGAAACAATAGCTGGTATGGAATGAAAACCACCCCATTAGCAAGCGGAAACTTGGGGGAGGGGAATGATATATATATGTGTGTGTGTGTGTGTGTGTGTGTGTGTGTGTGTGTGTGTGTGTTTAAGTGTTCATGTGGCACAGGCTTGCCATTGTCAATGGGGATAGCAGCATTGCTGTGGCCCATCTTTAACTGCATGGATAAGGATGACTTTCTCATGGCAGCCACTGGCTGGCAGCTGCTGTCCTTCCCCACCAAATAGGCTGGAAATTTGTTCCACAATATAAATTAAGGCAGGGATGAAGAACATGTGTGGCCCTCCAGATGTTGTGGGAATCCAGCTCCCATCAGTCCCAGCCAACAATAGCCCAGCATCAGGGATGGACAGAGAGGAGGGAAAGTTGTAGTCCAACAACATCTGGAGGACCACAGGTTCCCCACAAAGGCCTAAAGCCATTGAGCACCATTAAATGATTGAGTACCAGTCTACCAGTATGTGGCACTGCAGATTTCAACAGGCATCTTCTGTTCTACAAAGAGCAATGGAGCTGCTATTTGCCCTAACATTAAAAAAGAAAAGATAAAATTGGGGAAAACAACAGCGCCAGTCCATTCCCAACACACAGTTTCTGCAGTATGCTGAAGGAGCACTTCTTTATCCTGGCTTTTGGCACCTGAGATGTGTGTTTTCAGGACGCAGCCCTATTCCTGTGACTGTAATTCATTTTAAGCTGTTTTTAATATTTAATATTTAATTGTTCTGAATCACCCTGAGACCTTCTGGGGAAGGACATGTGGTAAATTTAACAACAGTTGTATTTCCAAACAAAAGCAAAACAGAGCAATAAATATATGGTATGGGGAAGACAATTTCCCACTTTCCCAAAGCGTATTGATGGAGATACCGTCAAAATCGACTTTTCCCACACAATGCAAGTGTTTCTAGTCTAGAATGAGTATTTGTAGGTAAACTGTAGTTGTAATCTATATGCAAAGAAACACCACACAACCATTGACTGCAAAATCATCTCAAGTGCACTCTAAAGGGTTCACTTCACACTGCCGTTGCCACTAGAATGTGAACCAGTTGGGGATTGCCGACAGTTATAATGAGGCAAGGGCCAGTTAGCTCTCTTTAATAGCTTGTTTTTGCTGTACACAGTTGTTATACATTGTTATCTAAGCACATCTTAGCATATAAAAGGGGATAAAAACATTCACCTGCTTCTCCATTGAAACTGGCTCCCTCCCTCCAGCCCAGACCAGTGTTCATAGACCTGTCCTTGCCTTGGCCACAGGATCAGTTCTGGCGGCTTGAAGTTAGTGCATGATTACTAGTTGCAAGTGCTTTGAGGCATCGGCTGAGGGGACACTGTTTTGATCCTCAGCTATAGAGGAGGGGCAAGATAGAGACCCACCCCACAGTGCCTAACCTCCCAGATAGATGCAGACATGCCCCTGCAGCTATCTTCTTTACTGTAGGATGAGATTTATGTTCTTTCCCTTTTCTCCTTTAATGAGCACACATGCCTTGCTTCAAATCCAATGTGGTTAAATGTTTATTCATATCCTTTTTGCTCATCTGGTTTTCTTCTTTTTGAAACGTCGCTGAAGGCAGAGGAAGAGGAAATGACTTCAGAACTGACACAAGGGCCAGACAATGAGCAATTTGCACAGCCACCTTCTATTGAAAAAGAGAAGAAGCAGTTGAGCAGTGCAAGCTCAGATATTGAGGTGGAGCTAAAGGTCAACGTCATGTGTCCTGTAGGGGTCAGATCCACACTGGAACACCCATGTATATTCTTGAAATCATGCAAGTACTGAAATTAATACAGTATTTTATGTTGCTTGTCCTCTACAGTTGGGCAATGAGTCTTGTGACTCATTCCCTTTGTGGTAGTACTAGTGGCACTGGCTGAATGACTAACCAACTGCCTTTCATTGAACCAAATGGGCTCCCATAAACCTTTCCAAATAGTTTAGCTATTTATAGTTTCAAGTGAGAAGCTAATGTTCCCACAAGAGGAGGCAATGAGACCTGTCTTGTACATTTCCTTGAGCTATGGATTTGCCTCCTCCTCCATGGTTGCTTCCGTGCCGCTCTGGTAGCATGTTCATCTTCTGCCCAGGAACCTAAACCAGTAGAAGTAGCTCACGGTATTATGCAGGTACTTGTCTGGTCCCCTGATTCTGATAAAGCAGCACCATGGGAACACCATGCAGCGCTAAGGGGGGGGGACAGCTTCTCCTCTTGTTTACACTGTTTTTGTCAGCACTGAAAGCATTCTCCTAGCCAGGTGCTTTAGCATTCCCATCGTGCTGCAAGTATTTCATCAGTACAGTCTGGCAGCTAAAATAAAATAAAATGCTCAGGGTGAATGCCCCAAGGCAGAGTGTTTGCTAAACTGTGGCAAACTTCCTTTCAAGATAATTTCTTGTTCTGAAAGGTTCAGGTGTCTTCTGCATTTCAAGGCTGCCTCTGTTGCTGTCTTTACTTCTAATTACTATATCTCAGGCATGTCCAACTGGTAGATCACGATCTACTGGTAGTTCCCTGGCTGATCCTGGTAGATTGCGGGACCCTTATCGATCGTAGGATTAAATAAAGTTTACCGAAAGTTAACTCTGGGCAATCCTACCCTGAAAAAACTCAATGACTCTAGGCTCAACAACTCTGGACAATCCGCCCACTCCATGAACGCTCCTCCTGCCTCCAATGACAATGGGTAGATCACTGATAGGTTTTTTTATACTGGGAGTAGATCGCAGTCTCTTGGGAGTTGGACGTGCCTGCTGTATCTGATTTGGCTATTAATAACAGGGGGAAACAGCATTATGGTACAAACAAAACTTTTGTGCATCGCCTGGTAAATATACCCCAGAATAGCTGCTTTTATATGAACAAAACCATGTGACAACCACACTACCTCCTAAAAAGAAAGCTGCAGGAAATGTTTACGTGAAACATTCATATAGGAACAGTAGCCTCATTTGCACTTAACAATAAACCTTGGTTTGTGGTTTATCAGGCTCTAGTGGTCCACTAGTTCACACTGTTCCATCACTCCTGCTTCACTATTCCTCTGGTGGGAGCAGAAACATCCAGCCGTGAAGCCATGGCTTGTTGTCATGTATGAATGTGGTGTCACAATTTGCTTCTCCCTTTAAAAAAATCACAAAATTTTGCTGACCATCTTGTACTTATGGTTTGTTGCTGGGTTGTTGACCATGGTTTGTTAGGGAGAAACAAGTTACAATCCTGGTTCTGATGGCAAGTCAAGGCTGCATGGGTTGTTGCTGCAGTTCACATCGTAGGAGAAGCTAAGAGGCAGTGATCGGAGCAACTAGGCAGTGTGCGCTAAGATGCTACTCAATCCCAGTAAACCATTAACCATGGTTTATTGTTACACACAAAGAATAAACCTATCAAATCAGCCCCCAATTATTTGGACATCAAACATTTTCCTTTTGTTTCAGTAAAGCTCTTGCCCACGTCAGCCTCTGGCCAGCTCATTGTAGCATTTCTGTATGCCACATTCGCTTTGTGGGTTTATTTTTGTCCCTGCACTGTGCTCCTGTCATATGAAAAGTGAAAATGATGGTAAGGCATCACGTTCCAGCTTTTCTCAGGAACACACATCTCTTTTCGTGGAGCCAGTTTTTATTTATTTAAAGAACACAGTCTTTTGAGGGAAGGGTGTTACTAAAAAGTGATATGCTATGTTGCATGGGGTACCTGAGCCAAAATAGGGAACAACGTGCTGATTTCTTTCTTTCTTTCTTTCTTTCTTTCTTTCTTTCTTTCTTTCTTTCTTTCTTTCTTACCTTGGCTGCAAATTAAGTTAAAATACACATCCAAAGTTAATAAGAAGCTGGCATTCTTTGTCTTGGAATCAGTTTGAAGGAACCTGTTAACCATGGAATTGTATATCAACCAAAGTAGATTACTTCAGGTTAATTATATACACATCTTGTAAACAATTATGCTTTATTTTAGAAGTATGAAATAGAGAAATTAAGTTCTCCCCAAAAAGGACCTGCCAAGTGCATCTTTAATGATTAAACTCTTGCCACTCCCTCTGCTATGGGACCGCCAATCCAAATATAGGTAGGTGCAGAATGCAACTGTTAGGTTTCTCACAAATGCGCAGAAGCACTCATTATGTCATCTCCATTTAATCAACTCCAATAACATCTCACTCCTTTCTGGATCCCATCTGGTAGCTACAAATTCTTCGATCTGCTGGTTTTTCAGAAGGGCAGATTGAAACTGCCACAGATTTTACAGAGCAGCAGCACGAAGAAATTATATGCATCTGGAGCAGTGGGAGTGAGAACGCATGCCAAATGTGACAGAAAGGTTACATCATGAAAGGAAATGGAGAGTTCTTCGGGAGGACATAATGTGTCTTTCCCTTTGACGTGAACTTTAAAAACCTAAGCCCTTCACTTTCATTTCCATGCATCCTTTATTCATACCCAGAAAATCGGCAGAACACATGCTTTGTAATAAGATTTCCAAGGAACTGGGAAAAGGGGAGGATTCTGTTAACCAACACTAAGATTCTTTGAGAACAAACAGAAGTATTAAAAGCTGTACCTGTTAAATATCTTACCTGGCACCCAGCTGTTAAAGACACAGAGCCCCTATCTAGAAAGAAAAGGTGGCAACTCACCTTTTGGGACTCTGGGGCTTTGTATTGTGTGCTGCAAAGGAGCATATAGAAACAGAGGCCCTTAGAGTTCAGCTTCTTCTTGGGCCTTTCAGTGTGTTCATCTCCTATGCTGCAATGAGCACAAGGACCACTAAGGCAAAAGATCTCCATACATACTCAGTGCAGTATCAGGGAAGGAAAAACAGAAATGGAGATAGCATTGAACCACAATTTTAAGTGACCACTTACCATGGGATTTCAGACTTTTGTTGTCATGATATGAACATATTGGAGCCAGGACATGTGTAGAGTAGCCCTTTTGCTGTCACCTCTCTCCCATCCCAAACCAGGAAAGTATCTCAGGGTGGCCTTGCAGATCTGCAGAAGCAAGGTCTGGACTACAGCAGTGGTCATGAGACAGACGACTGGACTCTTTTGCTGCCAGAGCCCTGCCCTAAAGTGAGGTTGGGGACAGATCATGTTTTTATCAGAAGGCTGAAGGCAGTTTGGCAAAGGATGTTTAAGAATCCTAAGTGATTAGTGTGGAATTGCTATGCTTTGCTCACTGGACCATCCACACATTCCACTCTATTAATTGTTCTGCGATGCTTCCCCAGTGTTACCACATTTTTGTTATATGGAGGCGGCACTCTTGTGCTGTAGTGCAACAAAAGTAGAGCAACAAACAACACCCCAGGACACCTGTGATATAAAAAGTTAGAAGATTTCAGCCAGATGTTATGGGACATGCGCCAAATTGAAAAGAAGCATTATGTCTGCCCTGAGACTTTGGCCATGGTAAATGGTCTTGAAAGCAGCATCACATATATTTGCCCTGATACCATCAAGAACAGAAATAATAATGAATGCGTAAGAAATGGGACATCTGAACGGGCCCTCTATCTCCAGCCTCAGTGATCCAGGCTGCATACGAATGTACTATCACAGAGGAACATGTATATAGGCCATTTTCCCTTACCTTCTCTGGCTCCGACACACATGCCTGACTCCGATGATGTGCCTTCAATTTGACCCATCTCACAATAGTTTGAGTAAATCTATGGTTTGCCCTGTTCTTAGCCCCCAACAACTTGGTTCAAATGTGTTTGGAGACTTTAAAGAAGACATTGAATAATGCTTTGTTCCACAAAAGCAGTGGCCAGAGCACATTGGGTCACAGGCGCCCACACAGGGTCTGTGTCCCTTTGGAGAACAGAAGACACTGTGGAGACTCTTGTGCTTTAAGAAATAGGGTTTACTGATAATTTAGATTTGTAAGTTGGAAAAGTATTTGGTAAAAGATATAAGGAAAATGTAAGAAGGAGAAAAAGTAATATGGGGATTAATTGGCAATAACTGTGAATTAGGGTTAACTTGGGAATCAATGGGGGGGGGGAATCGGGGAAGTCCGCGAAAGTAAAAATGATTTGTGTAATGTAAGTGGTTAAATGGGGAAAGGATTATTGATTGCCCCAGTGAGAGGGGGGTTTGTTTTTGTATGCTCCTCTTAGTGAGAGAAAGGGGAGTTAGAAAAATTTAATCATGTATTGTAATTTGGAATTAATTGGAAAACCTTTAATAAATTTAAAAAAAAAAAGAAATAGGGTTTATTCACCTATTTACACCCTCAGTCTGCATGGAGGGCTGCATGGCCCACAACATTTCAGGCAGTCCTTCCCCCTCCCTCACCAAGATGGATCTCCACCTTTCTTCCTCTTTCTTCTTCCCAGAAGACCCTTGCCCTCCCCCAGAGCAGTTACCCTGGCAACCTTCCAAATCTCCAGTCTCGGTCATACCTGGGGCTAGGAGTGCCATTGTCCTGTTAACAACCCACAATGGCTCTCTTAACATTCCTAGTTTAGCCAGGACATCCAGGAATTCCCTTGCAGCTTATATTCTCCCCTCCTATCATAAATAACCCCAAATCCTAGCATTTATTCATTTTAGTATTTAGGAGGAACACACACACCCTGCCAGTTCTGTAACAATACTGTAACAAGCTGGGGGTTCACAAACACCACAAGGACCAGCCAATCAGTGCTATTTGGGCTTCTCCTCCAAACCAGAGAAGATGCCCACCCACCCACAAGCTAAGTTTGGACAGGAAGATAATATGTGTGTGCAAAGGAGACCACCACTCCTTTTTATATTCCAGTTCACTTTCTGTCATGAATATGACTCTTGTTTCCCATACCTCAGCACTTCCTCAACCTGGGGTAGATGGGAGTTGTGGTCTAACGCATCTGGAGGGTGCCTGGTTGAGAAAGGCTGTCATACCTGAACTTTTGTATAGTAGGGAGGGGTCAATCTAAAGCCTTTTGTGGCTTGAAGGTTGTGTGTGTTTGTTGTTGTTTTCAGTGTGGGAGGTTTGTTTTATGCCTTACACATGGAAGTTCATTCTTCCATCCTCGGGCACAGGAAATAACAATAATTATGTGTCACTGAAAATAATGTGCTATGTTAAGATTTTACTAAATAGGGAAGGATATTGCTATCATTTATTCAGCAGCTATGGAAAAAAAACACATCAAGAAACTGATCTTTTAATAATTGAGCTAAGATACTTTTCTGGCATGGATAATTAAGAACCGCTTTCTCCCATGGGTTTGCATCCTGCCCTTCCTTCCCACTGCATAATGTATCACTCAGTTGTGGCATCTGAGAACTGATCTACACACTGAGGAACAAGCATGTGGCACCTCTCCCCTTGGGCAGTGCAACTCCAGAATGCAGGCGGGGGAATAAATAAGAACTACTTCCTAGCAGAAATGTAGGGTTTTGAACTGTCCAAAAGGCTTCATTTGATTATGCCAGTAACCTTTACAGATGTTTTTGGACTACGAATCCCATCATCCTTGACCATTGGCCAACAGTGGCTCCATTAGTCTTTGGAACCAGTGGACGATGCCTGTTGAAGAAGCACACGTGCGCCACAAAAACATTATTAATTATTTAATGGTGCTTCAGTGACTTGAGACCTTAGTGGAAATCTGTGACCTTCCAAAAACTGTTGAACTCCAGCACTTATCCTTCCTGGCCATTGGCCATGCTGGATGGAGCTAATGGGAAATGGAATATAACAACATCCAGAGGGACACAGGTTAGCCAACTCTGTGTTACAACAACCTTGTATAGTGGGTCACTATTATTATCGCTGCCCTGTTATTGCTGCCCTCAGATGGAGGGCAGAATTTCCAACCTCATAGCTACTAACTACACAATACCAGCCTCACATCCTTAAATATTTTCTCTCTTAAAAACAAAACACGAGTTGCAGGCATGGTGGGATGGGGCCATGGATGGGGCCTCTTGATACTGGCATTGCTACTGTTTAACTGGATGATTTAAGAGTGGGGGCATGGTGGCAGTGTGAGGTCACAGCTGTGTGGGCATAGTGGCGGAGTCAATCCAGCACTCCCACCAGCGCACCCATGTGCCTTGACTTCACCAGCACTCTGCTTCTGCATGGTCCAGCTAAGCAGCAGCGACACCACTTTCAGGAGAGTGACCCTGCAGCACCACTCCACCATGCCAGCCTCTCCTGAAAACACACACACATCAAATAGTAGCATGTAGCTTTGGGGAGAGAGATGGTCCTACTATAATGCAGAGTGAAGCTGATAGTGGGTGTCATGAATAGGCAGCAAGCGATTACTTATTTAAGCTGCCATTCTTGCATGTTTGCTTCTAGGGAGAGACATTTGTGGGTTATGCTCCCTCAGGTGCCAAAATAGCTTCCAGTCTCAGATACTGGGGTGGGCAAAAGTACGGTAAATTGTTTTCATAGGTGTGAACTTTCAAACAAAGAAACCAGTTATTGCATTATTCACATTGACAATCGGGGACAGGGTAAGGAATGAGGCAAAATCTGTACCAGTTTCCCAGGATATGTTGACAGATGGTAAACAGATGAGCTGGTGCAAAAGCCCTGTTAGTAATTAGTACACAGGTTTGAAACAGTACAGAGAATGAAGCTGGTCATATTTGAATCTGAGTTTGGTGGTGGGGAATTATCTTTCTACTAAGCCGCTGCCCTCTTTGCTCTGACAGCATTTCCCCTCAGCTGTTATCCTTCATGCTCCCTCTGTTCACAGCCCTTAATGCACAGAGATATTAGCCATTGTCTTCCTTTCATTGTCACTTATAATGACATAATCACATTACACATAAGCTTGTTTATTGGATATCCTCTCCACGGAACAGATTTCTTAATAGCTCTTCTCCTCTCAAGGATCTGTCTCCGTGGATACCTCCTATATAAACAACACTTCAGATTGCTGCTGATTCCCTGGGTTCAGGAGGTGCTGCTTATTGCTCTCTCCGATCTTCATTTTGTAAAGCACATGTTTAATAAAGAAGACAAGTACGGAATCTTATTTTTATTCATTGTTCAGATAAGAGATCACAGAGTCTCCCAGCACCATTTTTTTCAGAGACATACATCTTCAACACTGGAGGGAATAAATAGCTGTTCATGACTAGAAGTTGCCTTATCCTCCATGACTTTGTCTAATCCCCTTGTGAAACCATCTAAATCTCACGTATCCTCGACATCCAGTATACTCCCAACACTGGTTTGAGAAGCGGTGCGTACACACACAACATTAACCACAATCCATATCTAACCTGTCATTTCTCAGGAAATACTGCATTTTAATGAGTTTTTCCTCCAAATCAGCTTCAATCTGAATTGAAGAAAAGAATGGCCTAGCTGTGTTTTACGCCAGTAATGTGTCCACAGCCAAAGTTGGTGGCCATGATGACAGCTGGTGGAAGCGAATTCATTCTGCGAGTGCTGTCGTATAGCGAAAATTTTGTCTTGTGAAGCACCAACGGGGGAAGAGCAGTTTGACCGGGGGGGGGGGGATCTGAATTTTTTTCGTCTTGCGAGGCAAGCCCATTGACAAATTCGTCTTGCGAGACATTCGTCTAGCAGGGCACCACTGTATTTGGTAACTAAAAGTTTCACGGATAAAAGTGCTGCATTTGGTGTGTCCTGAACCGTTCAGCTTCATTGGATGTTCCTATTAGAGGAAAAGGGGAGGAGGACTTCTCCCTTAATGTTTAGCAGTCCACATGCTTCCCTAACCAGTTTCTGTTGTACTTAACATTTTTTTTAAAAATTGATTTAATGGTTCCAGCAATATGCTCCTCAGATTATTTGCCCACCCCACCACTTATTATAGAGAGAATAAGAATGTCTTTCCCTTATCAAGATGCATCAAATATGTTAACAAGGGTCGGGGGAGCTTAATTTAAACAGTAATATTTCTGAAGAAACCTTAAAACCACTTACAACCTTAAACTTGCTTCGTTCTTTTGGGAGTTTGTTTTCCTGCCTTGTGTTATCTGATCTTTTTCATTACATTCCTGGCTACTTCCTGCTCTCGAACTTTCACTTGTATGCAAGCATAAGTGGAATAGCTCAAGTGACAATGCTGCTCTGTGAGAAAGTTAGCAGGGAACAAGACTGTGGCATGAAAACCTAGCTTGTGTTCTCCTGGAATGCTGACAGTTTCTCCTCTCATGCTCTGACTTGTGGTCCAAAGTTCAGAGAGAGAGAGAGAGAGAGAGAGAGAGAGAGAGAGAGAGAGAGAGAGCGCAGATCTGCAACAGTCTGACATGGAAAAGCATTTCCTGCTCTGTCTTCTTCAGCGCTTAATTTCTTGCCACAGAGAAGCCAGAGCTCCTGCAACAATCATGCAATGATCTACATAGAAATATGACTCGCTTTTTTACTCAGTAGTGTGGGAAAGGAAGTCAGATTGTGCTCAGAGTCACTACTTTCATTACCTACTGTCTTTTCATATCCAGGGTGGGGAACCTGTGGCTCTCCAGATGTTGCTGCACTGCAATTCCCATCATCCCTGATTGTTGACCATGCTGATCAACAGGACTGATGGGATGTGGAGCTCAAGAACATCTGGATGGCCACAGATTTCCCAACCCTCTGGGATCTTGAGTCCTGGAACTGAAAACATTGGCTGGACTTAGCCATGGTGGACTGGGGCACAAATTAAGCCCTCTGTGCCTTCAATGAAATGCAGAGGCAGAGTCCACTTAAGACTCTGAAGCAGATGTAGTGCAGGCACAATTCAGGTACACAGCTGATTCTGTCCTCCCAACTGGGGGACCCGAAATAGCTTCTAAGGGTGATTTGAGATTTAGCAAATGGCAGGTGGGGTGGGTTAACTTCCCCACCCAGCCAGCATCTCTGCTCCAATCAGAGAGTTGCATCTCAATATTTTCTGTGTTGCCCTCTTGTGTTTCTTCAGAACTGATAAAAATAACACTAGAGGTAGGTTGCACTACCACCAGCTTGCATTGGATTGATTTGGAAATTCCAAAAATTGGGAGTGGGGGGGGGAGAGAGAGGGAACCCAGTGATGTCTTCACTTATTTTTTGTAACCAGCCTGACTTCAGAAGTTATTTATCCTACTACGTTTTCCAAAGGCTGTCTTTATTGGCAGAATACAGGACCACCAGAAAGGAGTGGGGACATGTTAGATACTGTATCTCTTCTTTTATCTTCCTGCAGCCAGGTCAACACCACCAGTGCTGTCTCAGCATATAACAAGGGGAATGATTGGGGGTGGGCATCTGTAGGTGGGAAAGGAAGGAACTAGTTGGGTAGGTGAACTGGGAATTGGTTCTGGCTTGGATTTTTATCCAGGCCAGACAAGAATTCAGAGGTCTTGTAATGCTCACCACTTTCTGACCAGATGTAAGCCAAGAATGATTTCATTTAATGCCACAATGATTCCATGTATAAATGCATATCACACATAATATAGGAAAGCAGCTTTGCAAAGTTAGACTTCTGCAGCTGGTGAAAACAAGCATGTACTTTACATAGTCCCATAAGATGGAAGTGGGTAGTAACTACTACTACTTCTTCAGAATGTGCCAAAATAAAGGAGGGGGTGGCTGGCTGCAAGGGTTGTAGCTGCTGCTGCTGCTGTAGTCAGGTAGCCATTGTTACTGTCTCACACTTTGAAAAGGAAGAATTTCAGCCAAGAGAAGTCCTACTTTCCTCAGAGCAGATGCATTGCAACCCGTGGAAATCAAGCTTTCCCTTCCAGAAGATGTTGTGATTGCTACCAACTTGAAAAGCTTTATAAAAGCATATTAGACAAATGCATTCAGAAAAAGGCTGCCAATGGCTAACTAGACATGATGGCTATGTTCTTCCATGCTAGCTGGAGGGAAGAGCAATTGGGGGAGAGCATTGTTGCACTCAGGCCCTGCTTGTGGGCATCTGGTTGGCCACCGTGAGACCTGATCCAGCAGATTTCTTCTTAGTTTATCTTCACGCATCTCACATCTCTGTTTTTAATAAAAGAAGTAGTGGGCTTAAAAAAAAATACCACATGAAATAAATATTACTTTGGAGGATTGAAAAATAATTTGAGTACAAGGTAAGAACAGCAGCATGTGACAATTGAAACAGCAACATTTGAACGAAAGCACATAAAGAGTTTCGTTCATTTTTCAAAGCTGTCCTTCGAGTGAGAAATATTCAATTACTGTAACTCTTAAATTCTAATGAAATGTGACTCTCTCTAGTTATAATATGCACCAGCAAAATCTAATTTCATAGACTGATTAACTGATTAGTCACCCTGCCTACTTTGAATATAATTAGCATTAGTAGCTTCTAAAGATGGCTTCCAAATCATCTTACATTCGGAAAGTTATCTGCAGAAAGATACAAATGTTGGCACTTCTCTGGATGCAATAATCTCCAAAATTATGGAAACACAAACTTCCTCAGTCTGGGGTTGTTTTTTTAAGGGAATGGGGTGAGAGAACAGGAAAGATGCTGTTTGTTTGTTTGTTTGCTTGCTTCCCATGGAACATCCCAAGGGGATTAACAAGGGGGGGAAATCAACAATTAAAGTTAAGCCGCTCCCCTTTCCCAGAGGGTGGAGTTGTGGGCGGGCATCCAGGACCTCACTGTGACCTGGCAGGGGGCGGAGTGATGCCACCCGTGTCATTGGGGCTCCCAGCCGCATCACGCCCCCCGGCTTACCAATCAGGTTTGCTGGGGGGCGTGGCTGCTAAATTGCGGTACGGCTGGGGGGTGGCCTCCTTTCGCCTCCTTCGTCGGACCACCCCCCCACCCTCTTTTATGCGTTGTTTGACTTTGGCCCTGCTATGGACTAATGTAAGTCACCTTATTGTTGGGACCAGGTAGGAATTTTTCCACTTGGCAAATTGGCACCAGCCATTTGGCTTTCGCCCACCTTGTAGCAATCGTGACAACTTTGTAAGGTTAGGCAGTTAGGCGTTGGGTAAGTCTGGCTCATAGAATCATAGAGTTGGAAGAGACCACAAGGGCCATCCAGTCCAACCCCCTGCCAAGCAGGAAACACCATCAAAGCATTCCTGACAGATGGCTGTCAAGCCTCTGCTTAAAGACCTCCAAAGAAGGAGACTCCACCACACTCCTTGGTAGCAAATTCCACTGCCGAACAGCTCTCACTGTCAGGAAGTTCTTCCTAATGTTTAGGTGGAATCTTCTTTCATGGGAGGGGAGGTTGCTGCCTCTGCCTGCCCCTCCTAATTAAGGGTACCCCGTTAAAGGGATCCGGGAGTGTGGATCCTGTCTGAAGCCTGGGCATGGGCTAGGGCCATGCCACAACCCCATTGGGGACCCTGGGGGTGCTCTTAATTGATGTGTATCATAGGGCACCCCCTATCGGTGGTTGACCCTTAAGAGACTTCCTGCAGATGGGCAGGAGTCATGATATAGTCTGCTTCACCCAATGCCTAAGGCAAACCACTCACATCTGTAACCAATAAAGTTGTGGCCTTATTTATCCCATTAACTCAAAATATTTGTGTCCGTGTGTCTATTATCTAAGGGGAGCTTTGGGCCCCAGGGCATCGCCACACAAGTGTGTGTGTGTGTGTGAGAGAGAGAGAGAGAGAGAGAGAGAGAGAGAGAGAGAGAGAGAGAGAAATCAAATTCAATACAGATGTAGATTAGGATAAGTATATCCACTTAAATGGCTTGTTGAAAAAGGAAGATCTTCAATAGATACGATGTTGCCCTAACCATTGGCTTTGGGAGGCATCATTGGACTGTTTGCACTATTGAAAGAATCATAGCTGGGTTTTTTTAAAGAAACATTTTTATTCTGTGCTCAAAACATCCATCCATCCATTATGCTGTAAGGTTGATAACCTGATCCTTTGCTCTGCTTTTCAGTGGTGACAGAGCATAGGATCAGGAGCCTTTGTTGATGTTGTAAAACAGCACAATCTCCCACACTGCGAGGAAAGAGGGAGATGTAAAGAGACTGTAGTGCATTGTGCTATATAGCATAGCCGCAAGAGTAGGCAGAAAACCTTCAAAGGCGAATTTGGGGGCAGATTTGGAGGTCTGGACAAGTTACTCTGAACTTCAAAGGAGGCATTGCAGATTCCGTAGATCAAATTCTACATCACCCCAGGCCATACTAGCTCTGCTGCTTCCAGGGTTGAGGAAATTATAGTTTCTATGGGAATCCAGGACCTCTGAACCTAAAAAGCCCCACTTGGATGACTGTGGGGAAGAATGGGTGGTGATGGAGGTGGTATGGGGTAAAAAGAATGGGCAACTCCAAGCCTTTCAAATTATTTTATTAAAAAGTAATGGGACCAAATAATAATAATCATTTACAAGAATTTAATTAACCTTGGAGTTGATAGAAATTTGCTACAGTATAACAACAGCACCCAGCTGGTGTTAATTGCACCCAGCATATGTTTAACTGATCCTCAAGTAGATAACTGCTAGCTTTAAATGTTATGTTTACTTTTTAAACTATAATTTATAGTCTATAAATTATCTATCTTAAACATACAGAACAGGTCCATGGCTACCTTTTTATGTTCTAACCCTTAATGTAGAAGTATATCATTATGCCAATCTGGAAGTTTTGGAACTAAACAGAAATCTCTGTTAGATAAAATAGAAGGGTAGCTAATTTTCAGTTATATAATAATGAGAATAATCAAAATTTAGTAGTCCCTTCTTCTGGTAATAAGGTATAATAATAAAATCAGATTATTACACCAAGCACCCGTAATCTATTTACCAACTGGAAGAATAAATGATAGAGTGAGTGAAAAAACTAAGACATTGAAGCAGAAGGTTAAAAAAATATTGTATATGTGTTTATACCCATTACTGTGTTTTCTACTAAATTTTATTCTGTTTTTAATTTAAAGATAAAGGTTAAAAATGCAAAGTCGTCTAGCCTGGTTTCTCGCATCCTTAACAAAATCAACAACCGTGCCCAGATAATACTTCTTGTAAAAGAGCTGAAGTATAGTCTGTGATTGTAGTCAGTATGATATCAGGTTTATGGAATGAAGCAAGCCTGTTCCCAAATATGGGAAGAGCCTTTTCATGCATGTCCCTGAATTCTGATTGGACCGGATTATTACATAAAAGTAGTGCATGGCATTTTAACGTTCCTTACAGAGAAGTTTAGAAATTAGAACGTTTAGATCTATCACATTGTACTTAACGGGTGGTTGGCCTTTTTACTGGTGATGGTCTATTAAGACACACAGAAAACCCTGGATTATATTGACAACCTCTTTTTTTTGGGCATGCAGAATCTTTTAATGGTGATATCATATATCGAGTAATGCAGGTATTATAGGAAGTGTACACAGGCTTGCTGATGATTCACCAGGTCATAGCATCCTTATATTATTATGGAAATAAATATATTTACAAATGGTGTGGTGGGGAAACTAGCTAATGAAATTAATACAGGGGCTTAATAATGGAAGAGGAACCACTTAAAGTGAAAATCACAGCATGTGGAGGGTTGGGACTGAACATAGCACTCTGGTGTAAATGAATATGCCTATTAGAAATGTCAGTTGCTTTTGGATGTTTATATATGAGGCTGTTGCCTGTAATTGCTCCTGTACTTGTGCAATCAGCGTGTCTTTATCTGCGCTATAGCCAAACTGTTTGGGATTAGGTTAAAGCCTCTTGCATAACTCAGAAATGAATTCCATAGAGCAAGAAGATAACAAACCTAAGCCTGATTTAGTGAAAATAGCAAGGAAGACAGCTATTATTTAACTGTGTGTAGAAATCACATTATTGCTTCAAAGCATAAGAACTGGTCTGTGTCCTGCAAACTGTTTCCCTCCCCGCTTTTTTTAAAATGACCTGCTACTGATTTTCATGCATGGAGGAACTATTGCACTGCATCCTGAATTCTGTTCCTGTGGCATCACCCTGTCACATGGGTGATACTTCTCTGAGAATAGTGTACATGCAGCTGGTTGACCATTTAAGTGACCCAACAACAAGGATAGGGGCCCAACTACATGTCCTAATCTGCTGTTATCAGCCACCTCCCTTTATGAATCATTAAAAGCTCTCCGTGAGGCTCTTAATCTCAGGGTCATGGGTTTGAGCCCCATGTTGGTCAAAAGATACGTCAAAAGTGAAAGTAGATAAATAGGAACTGCTCCGGTGGGAAGGCAAACAGCGTTTCCATGCGCTGCTATGGTTCGCCAGAAGCGGTTTAGTCATGCTGGCCACATGACCCGGAAGCTGTACGCCGGCTCCCTCGGCCAGTAACGCGAGATGAGCGCCGCAACCCCAGAGTCGGACACGACTGGACCTAATGGTCAGGGGTCCCTTTACCTTTAAGGGTCATTTAGTGCATCCCGCTGCAATGCAGGAATCCCAACACCTGGTCCCGCATCCAATTTGAAACCATACTGGGCCCTGCTTATCTTTGGTAATGTGCTGCACCCCTAGTGCACCATGCTATACTTTCACTGCTCTAGCCTGCTGTGGTTTAATCCCTGCTAAACAAACAGGTAAGTGCCATATCACCCTCCCCTCTGCATAGTCCTCCCCCAGCCACTGCCCTCCTTCCTTTACACCAGGCTTAGCCTTGCTCTTGTTTCTCTCATTGTGAAGGTGCTTTGCTGCCTGCTGTTACAGTATCTCTTAAATGTAATTCTGTGGTGCCAAGAGGTTTGGGTTAAGCCACAGCCTCCCTGAGCAGACTTGCCTAAACACACAGAGTAAGTGACAGCCTTGGCCTCAAATGGCAAGTTAAAACAGGATGCAAGGAGTGGGTGTAATGAGAGTCTGTGGCAAGGGTGGGGGTGGGGGACAAAGGTGACAGTGATGGCTGAAGCGACACTATAGGGAGCAGGCAGCCCAGCTGCATACACAATCTAGAAAGGATGTTTTTAAAAAGTTGCAATGTCTTCGCTTGTCGGTACTGCATGGTCCTGTAAACACAGAATCCCAGCACCTGTTGCTGCTGTCAAAAAAAATCAAATCAAATCCCTTTATTGGCATCACAATATCAAACATTTCAGATATGCTGCTTTCTTTTGAGGTAATATTCAGGAAATTCACCCTGGAAGGCTTATCCACACTGTATATAGCAGTGTTTTTCAACCTTTTTTGGGTAAAGGCACACTTGTTTCATGAAAAAAATCACGAGGCACACCACCATTAGAAAATGTTAAAAAAATTAACTCTGTGCCTATATTGACTATATATAAAGTAATTCTCTTGAATTTTTCAATTTTTCCCACAGCACACCAGGCAACATCTTGCGGCACACTTGTGTGCCACGGAACAGTGGTTGAAAAACACTGGAATATAGCATAGGAGTGTTAGGTGTAAGGCCTGCTGTCATGCACACAACCCCTCTTTTTCAGTTTTGCCCTCTTGCCCATTGGTTTTTTATTCCATTTTACTCCTGTTTCTGTGCTTTTCATTTGCTAACTTGTTTTTCCATTTTGTTAGCTACATGAGGAGCAATAAATGCTGAAGGACAGCCTCTAAGTGTTTGAATGCAATGAAGCTAGCATCCCAGAGCTGAGAAATGAATCTTGGGAGACTGCTGACATGCTTACTTCCTGTCAAAATGGCTCCTGCTTGCTTCTTTAAATCACCTCAGGGCAAGTGTTTCTCACACTGGGAAACTTGAGGCAGGCAGGCATGAAGACAGTGGTAGCAGTTTGTTTTAGCATGGTGGTGTATGGTGTTTGAAGGAAGCGCTCCTACATCTTTAACTTCTAAAAGGAAAGGAATTAGGTATAGCAGTGCATCTAAAATTACCTCACCCAAGGGCTTCTTCTAGATTCATGTCTAAGTTGCTTGTTCAGATTTGTTGATTGGCCACTGAGGAAGACTACAGGGTCAAAATGTGTCTTGCTATGGAAGACTGACAATGGAAGATACTTATCTAGCAAAAGCTGTAGATGTTAAGCTACTTTAGAAAATAATCCAATATAGGGTTGCCATATTTCAAAAAGTGAAAATCCAGTCACAAAAGCTGTTCAAGGTTTTTTTTCCATGCAAAATCAGAAGAAGAAGAAGTTTTTGAGCTATTTTTAAAGAAATTCGCCAAAATCTACACTTCTGACATGGTTTGCCTTACGTCTGGAAATTCCTGGACATTCTGCCCAGACACTGTTTCTGGTGGGCTGAATCCAAATCTGGGAAAATCCTGAATGTAAGGCAACCATAATCCAGTATGATTAATATTACCCATGCTGTGAGATTCAGAGATTCAGCAGGTACCTTTGTTTCTGATTTTCAGGCTTCTCTTGAATACCTTTTTGATGCAGACAGACCTTCATAGCAGCTTCATAGAATGGTGGCGTTAGAAGGGAACCCAAAGGTTCAACTCCTTGTAATGCAGGAATCACAGGTATTCATTATTATTATTATTATTAGCCAGTCACTTTAATAATTATCTTTCTTTCTAATGGCAATTTATGTTTAAAAGTGTAACACGTCCAATATATTTTATGATACAGCAGTATAGAAATATTTTTATAACTAAATAAATAAAATACACACTGAATAATTGTCTTTGCATGCATAAACTGGTTAATGTGTATTGGGAATTAGACCTAACTGTTAGCAATTGCTGGCTATGACACCTATTTTATGAAGCAATTTTTTAAAAGTTGAATGTTCAGTGCATGGAAATAGATTAGCATTAAAATCTATAGGACACATTGACTTTTGTGTAAACCACCACTCCAAAGAAGAGAGTCTCAAGAAAGGACACACCACACATGCTATTTTAAGGCTCTTCAACCTCTGCATGCTCCATTAAGTAGCTGTGGGAGGAAACCAAAGCCTCAAGAATGACAACTGAACTGCTGTGTACATACTAATGACATTTTTTAAAGGTACTGTATTCCCCCCCCCCAAAAAAAATCTCCTCAGTAGCAAAAGTGGGACAAGAGAGGAACATTAAATAAGAGGGATGTTTGCTGCACAACAGGGGCTGCCATGGGTAACTAAGTAGGGACAGTTGAAGAATATGCGTGTTGTGTGTTATCAGGAAAAGAATTTGAGGAATTATGTTTATCCAGCAAGCAAAATGGCCACTATGTTGCAGTGAGGAAGGTATTGGGCTTGGTTGCACAAGAAGATAAAAATCATTGCTCGGCCGCAAAGCTCACTGAACAGGCCTCTGGGCAAAGTCGCTTATCTTTCAGTCAAAAAAACCTGAGCGGATTGTTATGAGGTTAGAATCACAAGTATTTTCAAAAAGGCGCTGTCTGCAATCCAAGTCTGCAAATTACCTTGTGGTGGTAGTGGTAGTAGTAGTAGTAGTAGTAGTAATAATAATAATAATAATAATAATAATAATAATAATTGTACCCCACCCATCTGACTGGGTTTCTCTAGTCCTGCTCTAGCCCATGGAATGGAGTGGACAAGAAAAGGACCTAAGGTGGCCAGGTGGAAAATACCTTTAATTGCTGTGTAAATGAGGAAATTTCCTCTTTTTTCCCTTGTGGCCACCTTAAGGGGTAGCGTGTCAAGCTTCTATGTTTTTCACTACCAGGAAGTGTGCTATGGAATCACACCACAGCCATTTACTTCCACAAGGCCCCAGGATTCTTTTAGCTTTTGTTGCAAATTGGCCAAGTTTTATTATTCTGACTACATTGGAATTAGTTTATGAATGATGGTGCCTTTACACTAATATACATACACTGAACTTATCAGAGGCACTATCTGTCCTCAAGTACCCTAACAGCAGCCATAGCTGTCAACCCTCCCTGCTGTTTCCCAATGCTATAATAAGGGAATTTCCCGCAAAAAAGGGAAAAGTTGACATGTCCCTGCTTTAAAATCTTGTTTATATCTTCTCTGTCTTGGTAATTGGAGATCACAAAAGGCATTGCTATTAGAACAATCCTGTTTATGTTTCTCATTTGGATTTTCAGCAGTTGTTAAAAAGGGACACTTTCTTTCTTTTAATAAAACAAATTATAGCAAGCAGCCTGACAATTTATTGGTGAAAACAAACCAGCAGCATACTATGCTGAGAATGCAAACAGGCTGTCAGGCTGAAAGAGAGGGCTATTCCTTAGTAGATACACAGAAGGTTCAGAAATAGAATCCATTAGCAAATTTGATTTCACAAGATCTGAACAAGTGGTATGGGTGGCTCTTTCATTGCAAAATGCCACATTACAAATGGTCAAATTATGTACCATCATTATACCCTGGCAGTGCTTGAATTTTGCATGATTCAGTGTATACAGTGGTTTATAAGAGTAGGTTATAGTTCGCCTTAAATGTGTTAACAGTTCAAAGAAAGGAAGAAAGAAAGACCCAAAGGTGACCTTTGCCTTTAAAACTCGAAATGCAGATTCGGTTGTTACTCAGTTGTTATTGAACTGAAGTAATCTCTTTGAAGTTACTTCCTACATCTTTACAACCTATGGCCATTGTGGTGTAAATGAAATCTGATGGATAGAATCTTGCTGGAAATTGAATGTGTATTTTATCATACTGTGGAAAGAGATTAGGAGGCTTAGACGGCTTCCACACTCTGCATTTACTATGGAATAGGCATGATTTGGTCACTCACTTTTTGCAGGGTATCTGCACACATTTGTGAACAAAACTCTCATGTTTTCCTTGTTGAGCTGACATTATTTTCTGAAGCACAGGCAACCTGTCTTTTTAAAATTCACTGGAATAGCTGTAGATGGCTATCCTGGCTAATAATGGCTTGTATGGATTGCTGCATTTTTGCTTTTTGTGGCCTGCGTCTGCTCTCTAGGAATCAGCTCTATCACCTTAACTTTTTCCTTTCCAAATAGCATTGTCTTTATATTTGCAGCAATGGTGGCAATTGCAATGGGGAAGGCAGTTGAGAGGAGAGGGTTTGTTTAACCCTTCCCCAAATGAAAAGCAAACCCTCCAGCACTTGAGGTGCAGAGTGTTTGGAGTCTGAAAGCAGAATAATTATTCCACTTCCAGCTTAAAGCAGAACAGCGGTTAGGGGTTGCTAAGATGTTCATCCCTGAAAGCACGTTTAGTGTTAATACACTTAGAGAACCATTTCTTTCTTGTTTCATAGAACTTCTAGTGTTACTTTTCTTCCCAAGGATGCTTTTCTGCAGCATTAATTAGCAGCTTAATATTAATTCCATTCCATTCCCTCGCTTTCTCTCTCTCTCTCATTGCATTCTATTCTATTCTGGCATGTTTTATTTTGAAGCATTTATACAACAAGCTCATGTTGGAATGCTGCTTTATTTTGGTAACCCTGTTTCTTCACTGACTGAGGAATGAGAGGAAGATGTGAGGGGAGACATTTTTGTAAAACTAAGACTCTGGGTGGCTTTGCAACTTTGGCCTCGAGGTTCTGGCTTCTATTCCCCCCCCCCACACACACACACTCAGGCAGGGTGCAAGCTGAGGGCATGAGATGATTCTTACACATTCAGATTGCTCAGTATAACAATGCAGACAATGCTACAACCCTATGTTTATGCCCTTCTTTGCACCACAGCTGCACAATGGCCTTGTAAGGTAGACCAGTTGTGTCTTAGCTACCCAGTAGCAGCTGCCACCACCACTCCCTCTTGCCGCAGCCACCCCCGACAGGAGGGGAATTTGGGGTGCTGAAGAAAATACTAGGGCCCCTGAGACAGTATACTCTGCATTTCACAACCACATCTCTCACTCACAGAGTAATGCCCACACACAGTTGTCTCCCCCCAGAGATCAGAGCAACTTGGTGGTCTTTTACAACCCTACACTTCTTTAGCATGGATCAAGCAAGTGGGAGATTACTGGAATCGTGTATTTTTTTTCAAACACACACTTCCAACCCCAACAGCCAAATATAAGAAGATTCCTTAAGAACAAAAAAGGGAAGAGGAGAGTCCAAATGGAGAAAGCAGGTTAAAAATAACTGGGGCTCTCTAAGTCAGATCTACCTATGTGGACCTAGCTCCTGACAAGCAGGCTGCTTGGTCTGCTCACAAGTGACAAGGCATACCGTATATACTCGAGTATAAGTCGACCCAAATATAAGCCGAGGCACCTAATTTCCCTACAAAAATGTGGGAAAGCTTATTGACTCAAGTATAAGCCGGTTCGCCTTTGCCACTGTGGTAGAGGAGGAACGAGCAGCCCAAAGCAGCCCTTTGGGCTGCTCCTTCCTCTTCCTCCTTTGCTGCTGTGGAGCTCACCCCGTCGCAGGGTTTCGAACTACCATTCTTCTGATCAGCAAGCCCTAGGGCTCTGTGGTTTAACTCACAGCGCAATGTTCCCTTGTGTTATACAGAGAAGGCTGGGATCCTGTCCTGTTTAAGCAGGAGCCAGGGAAAGTGAGCACCTGTGGGGTTTTAATACTTCCTTAACTGATAGGCTTTCTGCCTTCTGGGGTCTAAAGTTTGCATTTATGTAAGCAGTTCAGGAATGGAACAAGCTGCCTGGGGAGAGTAAAGAACCACCGTTCTTGTACACTTCTTAAGGAATGGTTGACTTGAGTATAAGCCGAGGGCAGCTTTTAAAGCACAAAAAGTGTGCTGAAAAACTAGGCTTATACTCAAGTATATAGGTAGGTGCAGAATTTACCCATGGTCAAAGATGAACCCCAATGGTAGGGAAGGCCCAAACGGACCCTGGTGTGAGGGGGGAAAGGCTGTAAAACACAGCCCATTATTAAGGTCTCCCCCCGCTCCACATGTTGGTTTGAGTGGCACCTGGCTCCTTTCAACCAATAAGAGCACATGTTGCATTTGGCAAGTAAAGGGAACTACTGACATCTTTCAGGGAGTGGTAAGATGATGGTCACCTCCTTGGGTTGGCATAGAGTAGATGGTCATTGCTGCACTAAATCATCACTGGGGTTTCTGAAATTTTCCTGCCAGACAGCACCTTTCCTGAGTGTGTGTGTGTGTGGCGGGTGGGGAGGGGGTGCAAGGCGGGAGAAGAGAAAACCATGAGTCTTGTTGTGCAAGTGGGTGGACATCACTGGATATTGCCTATGCATGTTTACTCAGAAGCAAAAATTCCACTGATGCTTCCTCCTACTGAAAACACGTTTCCCCCTGAGATGTAACCCAGTCATTTGTGGAAGATCAGTTTTGTGTGTGATGAAATTGTTTCATTGATTTTAGAGTTTGTGTAGATGGCTTTATTGTTTCAGAGTTTATTGAACTTGCAGCTTTTGTTCCTGTGTTCTACCACGTACACTGCTTTGATGGGTTTATGCTGTAAGGCGGTCTATAAATTTGTATAATAATAACAACTCAGAAGTAAATCCCATTGGGTTCATTGAGTGAATATTACACTATTAATCTGCTCCATGGGTGCTGCTGTAAATCTAAGCATGAATAGCTCCCACATTTACTTTGAAGGAGTTGTACAAAGTGGAAATGTACAAGAAGGAACTCCATCCTTCTCCAAACAATGGCATATGATCTTTGCTGTGTTTCTTTAGGAAACCGCAGGGTGACGTGCCAACAAACTATTCTGCCAGGTGGCTCATAACATGAACAGTGTATTTATTACTGCAAGTGCTAGAAAATATAATTTGTCTTTTTATTTGGTTTTGTTTGTTTAGCAGTAAAAGACCTAGGGTGGGAGTTTGATTTGAAAAGCTGTTTTCCCTGCTCTTTGAAATCTTATTGGGTGATGTAAGATGACACTGGTTAACTGTGATTCCCTGCTGTGAAGCACAGGAAAGCCCCCAGTTTCAAGCACTTTGAATGAGCTTTTCTGTTGCATTCCTGACCCCATTCTAGCTCCGCATCGCACAGAGATTGCACTGGCTTACTTAACATTGTATCAAGTAAAAATAGAGAGGAACCACTGGAAATGAACACAGGCAAACGGGGTGGGGTGGTTTAAACACACATTTAAATTCTAATACAATCTCTTTCTAATACAGGCATACCTCTTCTTGCGAACGCTTCCCGTTGCATTCTTTCAGGATAAGAACGCGGCAAACCCAGAAGTGTTTACTTCTGGGTTTCACCCCGCGCACGCGCAGAAGTGTTCTGCGCGGTTTGCACATGCGCAGAAGAGCTCTATCGCGCTTCACACATGCGCAAAAGCGCTGCTCTGGTTGCGGACTTTCCAGGTTGCGAAGGCATGCCGGAACGGATCGTGTTTGCAACCAGAGGTACCACTGTATATTCCATAGCTCAAAAGAAACTTCTCATGATGAACAGCTTCCCTCAGTAGTGTGGTGGAGGCTTTGTTTGTTTGTTTGTAATGCTTGCCTTAACTCATGAGGCTGCATTGTTGCTCTTTGGTAACTGAACTCTGAATTAAATAATTAAATCAACATAGAATTGTAGAGTTGGATGGGACCGTGAGAGCCCCCTGCATTGCAGTAATCTTTTGCCCAACGTGGGGCTCGAACCCACAACCTTGAGATTAAGAGTCTCATGCTCTCCCAACTGAGACATATAAATGATTTTACGTTGAATATATAAATGATTTTATGTTGAATTTGATTGTATTCCTTGTAGGCCACCCTGAGAACTTCAGTTGGATGGCAGTCTAATACTATAATATAGAATAAATACATGTAATAAATAAATGAATTTAAATAAATGAACTATACATATCCAGCTGTTGTAAACAACAACAACAACAACACATACATTTCCTGTTTCTTACATTCAGGATAAATGTTCCATATCAAAAACAATCAAAATATTTGTTCTAAAGAATATATATCCAGACAGCATGCTTTCACTTCATTATGTCAGCTGACTTCTAGCACTGTATTAAAATGGGCACTTTAGTATTTACTTGTGCAAATCATTGTTTGAAGTTCAGATTTTTCCTACTGCAACGCACTATTTAAAGCATCCAGATGTTGAGAGGCTACAGTTGTGCTGTCTGGGGCTGGTGGGAGTTGCAGTCCAGCAATATCTGGAGGACTGCAGCTCAGTCACCACTATTCTTAAGCATTAAGCTTTCCATTCTTTAGTTTGCACTATTGTTCCTGACCAACAGCAGCTTTCCCATGGCAACTTTGTGATAGGAAGATTATAGGAACATAGAATGGTGCCTTATACTGATTCAGACCATTGGTCCATCTAGCACAGTGTTGTCTACAGTCGCTGGCAGCCACTCACTAGGACTTCAGATACGATGCTCTCCTAGCCTACCTGTAGATGCCAAAGGTTGAACGTGGGACCTTTTGAATGCAGAGCAGTTGCACTGTTAGTGAGCTATATCCCTTTCTCAAAGGGCCTTTTGTTGCAGCAGAAATGTATTGGCATGTCCCTAATCCCAAGGATCCCTGTGACACTTAGTAATGCTTCTCTCGAAATAATTCACGGTTAAATAATAATACAATACATAATGGTGTTTACATCATGAAGATTCAGAAGTTGTTGTCCTCAAACAGCTATCCCTGCCCATGTTAGTAGAGATGTTTAAACAATACGGATGGATTCCAGAGAAAATAAATCCTGACAACGTTTGACTGAGGGAAACAATGAAAACAGTGTATAATTTGAGGGGAAAGAAACAGAGAAGTCCTGTCTTTTAGGGCAAGCATTGTGGAAAACAGGCTTGGATTCAACTGAACATGCAGGGGAAAGCTCCCTCAGTTACGCAATCAATCAGAGCACATGCTGCCTCACTAAGGATCATGCAGCCTCCCTGGTTGCTAAAGAACACTTCCACTCTGTTCTTCTAGAGTTGATTCATTGACATATGAATTCACCCTTAAGTTACAAACTGAATGATCCCTGCTGTTGCACTTCCAGCATGAACAACCAGTTCCAAAGTGATCCATACATTATTGTCGACTCTTTTTGAGCTAGTCTGTGTTTCATCTACCAGAGATGACAACATCATCATTGTGCATGTATTTGATGTTCCAGAAGAAAGGTCGGGTGAGCCTTCGATATTGCCAGGGCTAAGCACAAAAGATAATGCACATGAAAATAAAATAATTCCATGATGGGAAGGGTGGGACAGGTGCTGAAAGGTTTAGAATTCCCCAAAAGCTCAACGTAACATCAATGATGGTGGAAAATGTGCAGGAAACATCTTTGTTAAATCGAAAGCACATGGAAACACCCATATATCAGGTGAATATATCAAAGCTTGTTTTTTCTGTCATCTGTTTTTCTAAGGCCCATACTGTACTCGATATAGCTAATATTTGTTTCACAAATAGTGGGGGAGGTGTGAGCTTCTGTTTAACCCTTTGCCCCTCAGCCCTGATGGGAATTTCCCCCTTGCCCCTCCTATTCACAACTGGTGAACACCAATGGGAGCTATCATTCCATTGCAAATAGCCGAAGTGTGGGGTGGGGGAGTTTATGACTCGTGCACCCACCCACCCAGACATCAAATCTAGTTCATATCTGCACAAGCCAGCAAACTCGTTTTCACTGGATGGCTCTTTCACCCTCCTTGGAGGCAGATTTTGAGCTGTTAACCATCTTAAATGGAAGGGAACATGGAAAAAGCCCCTCCGTCATTATCAAATAAAGGCATATCATTTCTGCAATTGTTCCTTTAGAAAACCTAACGATGGTTTAACAACAAACAGATCTGCAACTGCACTAATGTTGCGCACAGCTGCCATAGGACTTAAACAATGGGTTTGTTACTGAAAGCGCCATAAATCATATTTTGTCTTGCTCACTGCTTTGAGGCTAATTAGAAAGCCATTTAAATGGAAAATAATGTATGCTGGAAAGAGAAATTGAATTTCTGTGCTACATAATGATTTGACAATAGAACTGCAAATGTTGATCAGAGAAAGGAATGTGCATTCTTGGGTTTTTTTAGGCTTCCTTTGTGAAATGCTCCCAAACAGGAACTAACCATATTTTCATTCTGGAGCAGGAGGGCGGGAGCATCTGTTGCTGCTTGCTCAAATTGTTTCCCCCATTTGTTTGCAAGTGCACAACACTGTATCATCTTTACATATAAATGAAGGACTGCCATATTTAAATAAACCTCACCAGAAATCAGATTCAAGGGTGAAAAGATTTATTACTCAAAACTCTGGAGTTTGCTCAGATGCAAAAATTAATTGTTCTAATTCACAGCTGAGCTGATGGAGTCCACCCCACACCAAATGGTTAGAGGCAGGCAGATCTAGTATCTCTGTAAAGTATAGATAATGGTCTCAGTAACACAATCTGTTTGCTTGGTATGTTGTTCCTTCCACTATCCAGCTAAGCTAAAGTGATTTTATTTAAACTAATTTAGTCCTACTCAAGCCAACAGGACATAGTTTGCTTAATCATAAATCTCAGCTGAACTGAATTATGGATCAGATTTGTAGTGTATCAGAAGACAATGCCTTTGGGGGAAAGCAATCAGAAGTTGGAACATAATTAGCTTTTTTGTGTCAGAAACATTCCATGTATTAATAGCCCAGGATTCAGAAAAAGAGATGGCTGTGCTTCAAAATTCCTAACCTGGACTCACTTTCTACACTTAACATTATTTTGACTAAAATGGGTTTTCAAAACATTTTAAAGACTAGAAAGTGAATTCTTGATTAACAGTATTATCACAAGAAAAAAATATATCCGGTTTGTTATGGGCTATTCTCAGATGCACTAGTATTTGAATTAGGAGGTTTGCCTTTGGCAAGCTGTCACAGCAGCCTTGCCACTCTCCAATTCTGGCTGCAGTCTTTGATCAGTAGGGAGGGCTCAGACACAACAACCCTGCTGTCTTGCATACTTACATATCCCAGTCAGATTACTAGCCCTTGATAAATCTTGTGAGGTGTACAAACTTCCAGGGCAGACCCTTTACCTGAGTAGTAGGTTAGATAGCTATGTTGCATTTTCCTGTGATCTCATTACCCACTTTTCAACATTATTACTCCTCTTCTTCTTGCACCTGTATCAGTTAGGTTGCTCCTAGCTTCTTCCTACACTTGGATAAACATAAAAAGAAATTCCTTCCAGTAGCACCTTAGAGACCAATTAAGTTTGTTATTGGTATGAGCTTTCGTGTGCATTGGTATCTGAAGGAGTGTGCATGCACACGAAAGCTCATGCCAATAACAAACTTAGTTGGTCTCTAAGGTGCTACTGGAAGGAATTTATTTATTTATTCATTATTTTGTTTTGACTATGGCAGACCAACACGGCTACCTACCTGTAATTGGATAAACATGTTACCTAAGGACATCCATTGGCTCTTGAAATTGTTTCTTTCCTGTTCCAGTAGGGTGCCAGCAATTGTTCTAAGCTTGCCTAGATATAATATCTGTTCTTCATCACTGGCACAAACGTTTTTGGCTCGTGAACCTTGGTCTCTGTTTCTGATCCAGCAACCAAACTCATCTGAAATCATGTGCGAGATCTATCCAGTACTCACCATTTTTCACTAAGTACATGATGTAAATTACATCTACATAATCATGCAACTATAATGGGCTCCTTTTCACCAGTTACTTTGGATGGACAATTGCTTTTTCCACCATGGAGTGAGTTTTGGAAGTCATCTCTAGATCCCTGAGCCTGCACACCAGTCTCCAGAAAAAGGAGTGGTGTTGATAACTCTTTATCCTCAGTTTTCTTTGTGTTTCTTTTGCATCCAAGTGTTAGTGGAATCTTCTGCATATTTAATTATCAATTATGACCTAAGAAATCATTATTAGGTGTTTCTATCAAACTGATCATGCTCCGGGATATTTAATTTTCCATTAAAACAAAGATAGCACTCCACACTTTTCGTCACGGTGCCTGGAAGAAACTGCATGCTATCAGATGCAAATATCTGATTAATAAAGCCAGTCCAACCAGTCTAACTTTGAGGCCTGAGAAAGTTGTTTGGCATGAATTTTTAGTTATGATACATTTTACATGACCTAACAATCAAATACTGTACGTATTCATGATGATTCCCACCAGCTCTCTGGTCTACAGGCAGCTCTGCTGTTTCCTGAAACCCACAGTCACACTTAGGCTACAATCATATATTCATTTACTGTACTTGGAATATGCACCACTGAACCTGATATTTGGACATTAGGACCATCACCAAAGTAACCTCAGGCAATAAGTGGGCTCATTTGGGCTTTGGTTTGGCTGTCCAAGAACAAAAAGGGAAGATACACAAGTGGCTTGTGGCTTGGTCTGATGCCACTCAAACTGTTACGGATATGCCTTCTGTATTTACAGTCAAAAGCCTCTGCACTCATTTCTTAGAACTTCTATTCCTATTCCCAGCACAAAGATTGCATAATATGATAATATAAAGGGTTTGTTTTTGACTCTTCAATGAAACAGACAAAAGTAATTTAATGGAACAGTTATGTTTTACATCCCTATAACTCAGAATAAATTTATCATTTTTTCCTGTAGTCAAGTCTATAATTATCTCTTCCTTTGTCTAGATGTCATACTGATGTCATGTGAAACATATGCAATGTTTTATTAAAGGTGACATATACTCTGCTGTGCATTTGGGTTCCTTACATATGTCCCTGTCACCCCAAATTTGTAATTGTCAAGAGACCCCCTCCCAGATTTGTAATGGTAGGGTGGGGTACAAATAATAAATATTATAAATATTATTATTATTAATCTAATTCTTTCTTATCTGAGAAAATGCATAGATTACAAAATAACGTCGTCCCCTTTCAACTCTCAGCAAGTGTTAAAATAACTGAGGTGTAATCCTATAATTGAATTATGTCCTCTGGATGAGAACAGGGTCACCATGAAATCCTCCAACAAAACTTAGTTGACATCTTGAATTTGTGCCAGTGTCTTTGCATCAGCGTTATAATGCACCTGGGTACTTCCTATGCTGGGATGATACTCTCGGAAGCCAAAATGGTTGGGGTTTTGGACATGGCACGACCTGGGCAGGGCATAGTTAAACTCCTAGGCTTGCTCAGAGGTCATTCTCATCCCCATCATCAGAAAAATATTGGGTGGTACTCAACTAAATTTTACTCCCATTGAAATTAATGAACAACATCAAACAGTGGAATAGGAAGAAGCTGTGCTACATCTGCTGCTTAAGGAGGAATGGTTGGAGGATTTCTGCTTCCACTGGACAAATTGTCTCCTTGCCTCAGCTTTTCTGCCCACAGACAGGGTGGAGAGGTGGACAGCTCTAATGTAAGCAGCTAGTCAAGGGAAGAGTTACAAGGACTTGGTGAGGTTAGCCCTTGTCTCCATGTTTTACACAAGGAGGATTCTTCTTACACCAGTGTATGACTTTGAAATAACTGGAGGATTTGGTGCAAGAGCTCCCTTTTCCATGATGCAACGCCAAAATCGTGGGAAGTTCAAGTGTTCATTTACTCCAAAGTCCTGCTTCCAATTTTGTCACTGCCCCATTGGGATCAGCGCTGGAAGATGCAGGATTCCTTTTTAATTCATTGGATGAAATACACAGCATCCTTCTCTTTCTTCATCTCCTCTGATCCACAGTTTGAATTTACCACCATGCCTACATGATATATCCCAGAGCTGAGCTTATGGAAATTCTCTCCCATTACCAACAATGGTCGTGATGTTTTATAACACAGTTCCCTGTGATTTAAGATTTGTTACACCTTGTCGTTATGAAGTACGACCTGGGAAAACCCATGCAGAAAAAGCCCACAGACATGGTCTGCCGATTCATTAAGAGCAGTGGGCACAAAGCAAAAAAGAAGAAGAAGAAGAAGAAGAAGAAATCATCAAGATGAATGACATGATAAAAAGATGGTCTCTCTTTCTCTCTGAAATCCCCCAATGTAAATCATATAAAAAAGACAAAAGATCTCTTTCTGCACAGATCCACCAAAGCATGCTAAACTTCTCTACATTATAAATTCAGCTGAAGTTGAAAGGTTATTATGCTTTCCTATGGAGGCTCCTTGGTGTATATTCTGGGCAGTGACCTAAATGGGTTTTTTTTTGGGGGGGGGGGAAGGCTTAGCTCAGCACTAGCTCTGCAGGCTTTAAAAAGTTGAAGAAGTGAGATAGGGAACAGAGGAGAAGCACAAGAAAATGTTTCAGCTCAGCTAAAATTATGAAATAAAGCAGAATTTGAGGTGAACAAATTAGCATATTTGTCTGGCAAATGTCTATTTTTATATACTTTGAATGGTGAGTCATGGAATGATTACTAAGTGAAACCCTGGTTTAGCTAAGTGCAATGATAGAACAACCACAGAAGAGCAGAGTGGCCACAAACTTGTGCATTTCTGCAAAGCCATGGTTTGGCTTTGCATGACATACGAACCAGGCCATTGTGTGTGAAGTAGCTCTGAGCAGCTCATGCTACAAACAAATCCCCTCAGGCAATTTGCCACACACTTTAAAAAAGAAGAATGAGAACATGTGATTTAAGCAAAGGTTTAATATACATATCTAATCTCCACATGAATACTATGCATTACCTAGCAATACTAGGACATATGTGCTGTCCTCAATTAATGGTGTTGTAACTGTATTTATCTTGCATATTTTTAAAGCCTTAACATAATTGTCACCAATTTTATTTTTGCATTCAAGACCCTTCTTTGTTTTTGCTGCAGCAGACTGAAACAGCTCTCTGCATTATTCAATACAGTAAATTGTAGCCATAATAAAGACCAATGATAAAGTTTCTAGATCTCTACATCTTAGCAGTCTGCCTTAATTCCACAGGATCCCATCAGTTGGCAGCAACACACACATTACATACAGAAGAGCATGACAAGTCCCTCCCTATTGGTCACTTTTTCTGTACAAAAGCAGACTCAAAAGGAGATGTCTCATTATTTCTCTTCCAACCACTTTCCTGCTCTAAACCCTGCACCCCTTCTAAGCCACTCCTCTTCAATGCATTCTAGGGCTTGCCAATCAGAAGGTCGGTGGTTCGAATCCCCGCGACGGGGTGAGTTCCCGTTGCTCGGTCCCAGCTCCTGCCCACCTAGCAGTTCGAAAGCACGTCAAAGTGCAAGTAGATAAATAGGTACCGCTCTGGCGGCAAGGTAAATGGTGTTTCCGTGTGCTGCTCTGGTTTGCCAGAAGCGGCTTAGTCATGCTGGCCACATGACCCGGAAGCTGTACACCAGCTCCCTCAGCCAGTAAAGTGAGATGAGCGCCACAACCCCAGAGTCATCCGCGACTCTACCTAACAGTCAGAGGTCACTTTACCTTTACCTATGAAACAAATACAGTAATACCTCTGGGTACGAACCGTCCTCCTTATGCACACTTCAGGTTACGAGCTCCGCTAACCTGGAAGTAGGTCTCCTGGTTGTGAACTTTGCCCCGGGATGCAAGCGGAAGTTGCGCACCAGAGGCACACACACTGGGAGGCCCCATTAGTGAAAGCGTGCCTCAGGTTAAGAACGGTTTCGAGTTGAGAACGGCCCTCCGGAACGAATTAAGTTTGTAACCAGAGGTACCACTGTAGTTAAGGAGCCAGTGGCTTTTTTTTTTTTTTTTTTTTTGCTGTAACTATGCAACACTGGGAATTCTTTGATTATTTCTGAAGCTATTGCAGTATATATCCCTTCCAACAACTGAAAGTAATGTCTGTTCAGTATCCCTTTCACTTTACCCATATACAACATTAGTGTCTCTTTCACTTTACCCATGTACAATATTATGCCGTTTCTAATGAAATGTTGGACAGAAAATGGAAAAACAAAGATAAATGGATGCCTGTTGACCTCCAGCTAATGAAATTCTAGAATAACGTCTGGTTCTCATGAATGTTTATGCTATGTTATCCTCAACCATAAAAAGCCAGAGCAGAAACATGGTGTTGCATTACATTTATATTACATGTAATATTCTTTGTGTTCTTTTATGCAAAATCTCATTAGGTTTGTTGCGGCTTTGACAGTGCCCATTTGCACTAGCAGGCAACTAAGCTGCCCTTTCTCCAGTGTGTTTGTATTGTCCACTGGGTCACACTAGTTGGGAGGACCTTATGAAGTGGTTGCTATGTCTGGGTGCAGGTAGTGGGGGGCAAAGAGTCCTGGATAAGAGAGAATGCAAGTGTGACATCCAGGATCATGTAGCCTGCACAGTGCAAATCAGAGCCTTCCCACAGAATTGTTCCCCATTCCGAGGTGCTGTGGAGGTGGCAGGGAGGGCGAACCTAAGATGTAAAGGCCACCACAGGCATCTAGACAAAATAACAAAATCTATCATGAGCCTTGTGGTCTGTTGGGATTGGGCATGGGTTGGCAGGCTCAGACTGATGAGGAGGAAGCCGAAGGGGGTGGGGAGATCGTGGGAATTGATGGTGAGGGTATAGGCCTCCTTCTTTTGACTGGGGTCTGTGGAGGCATTGACCACTCACTGGAGATGGTTGAGCTGGAAGCACAAGAGGCTGAACAGGAGCCAGAAAGGAAGGTTGCAGCCTTGTCACCTAGGACCAGGCACCACCTCTGTAGATAGGAACAGACTCATTCTTCCAGCTGGAGTGTGTGTTTACAAACTCTGTATGCTCACAAGGCAAGAGAGTCTCGCAAGCAAGCACACCACACCGTGTCTTTAAAAGCTTGGTAGGATTGGCATGGACATGTTTGGCTGGGACATGTTTCAGGTCTGAAATTTTTGCTTGGCTTCTGAACTCTTGACTCTTGATTCCTGCTGCTGAGCCTTTACTTGCAATTATAAGCCCTCCCTCTATTATAGTTCTCTGGCTAGACTCTTTTTCTTGTGATGAGTTGTATAATACGACTCTTGAAAATGCTGATTCTTTTTTTTATATGAACCAAAGTAACTGTGTATGATGAGAGCAGCTCTACCTTGCAAGAGCTGGACATTTCTTCAACAGTTCTGTTCATTATCAACTCTCTTCCCCCACTCCCCCCCCTCTCCAACATCCAGTGAAAAATCTGGAATGCATAGAAATTTCAAAAGGGAAAGGGGGTGAAGGTGGGTAAATGCTTTCATGACCCTGAAAAAGCAAGCTGCTTCCTGGGAAAGAGTATCCTGCAGTAGGTTGCTTAACTTAGCTTTACTGGGGAAGGAATCGCAAAAGCTCTTAAAACACTGGAGAAAATAAACTTCTCTGCACAGATGAAAGGTAGATTATGGACGTGTTTGGTTGAGTGGTTTTTTGTTGTTGTTGTAACATACCTTGTGTGTGCAACATATAGGCACAAATCCACAGTCATTGTGGGCTACAAGACATTAAACTCCAGTTACTTCCTACTGCAGGAGTTCCTTCAGCAACTCTTGAATTTACTTTACATGAATTATCAACAATAGAGAACCATTGTTCAGCTTTAAAGTAGCATTAAATGTTTTCTTTAAAAAATAATAATGGGAGACTAATAAGAATCCCCAGAAGATTTGAAGTAGTTTAATATGTATTTTGGTGTCTTTGGCAACAAAGACAAAATTTTAGGGTCCTTTCAGAATGTGTATATCGGACACTGTACATGTTACTTTAACTATACAACTTTGAAGATTGTCTGGAGTTGTGAACCTATCACCCCCTGTAGAATCTGGCTCAAAATTAATTATTTGACTCTGGCTGTCATTTTTTTTTCATTTAACAAACAAACATTGGATTTGAACTCTAGAAGGGGATCTAACTGCTCCCTCCTTAGGGGCAGTAAGGACCACGCTGTCTCCTAAGAAGGCAGTAAAACTACCATGGTCCATACTGAAAGTACAGCCCTGGTTAATTTCAGTTAATCAGGAAGAGCAAATACCTACAGAGAAAGTGATAGGCCTCCATAAAAACTGATTAGATGGCCACACCCATATGTTGACTCTGCAATTATTATGAAGTCAGTGTGGATATGAGCTATTTTATTTGTGGAATGCATCACAAATTGGTCACAGTGAGTTTCCACTGTGAAATCCACGCTATGAAATTCTTGTCATTTGTGTTCTAGTTGTCAAATGAATCTTCTGAAATGTTAGATAGATAGATAGATAGATAGAGCATTTCCATGGAGCCTGAAAAGCCTTGAAAATGTTGTATGCATGATGGGCAAAAGGGAAATCTAGCATACCTGTGTGGCTATGCACACTGCATGTACATTTTCACATTTTAAGACTTATTTGCACTTACTGTGCTGACAGGGCAATTATGTGTATGATATTTGGCAGAGTCAGGTGGTTGAAAACTCTTGAACATAAACCAAATGTCACAGAAAGCAACTGCAGTATGCACATGTTATTCAACAGCAACAGGCTGGCTTTCCAAAGTTTTGGGAGTGAAAAGCATCTAAGTCTGGGTGGACTTCAGATTTAATCCAATCCTTTATTATTTATTATAATTAAAAATTGTATTCCATCCTCCATCCATAGATCTCAGGGCACTTCACAACCTGTAATTTTAGCCATTTGAAAACTTGGTTGTTTTGCTATTTATTTTAGAGATAACAAAAATCTGTGCCTAAATAGTTCAGAGGAATTGGGGGGGGGGAATTTTCAAGCCCCAAACTGAATGCTTCCTGATCTTCTGCACTTATGAGAAGTTCATAAAGTGTTATGTCGCCCTAATTTCATGCATCTGGTTAAGTAGGTGGTTGTCCGTGGTATGTTGTGGTGATTCATGTAGCTGGATGCTAACTACGGAATAACATAACTGCTGTTGTAGTATATTATGTCCAAAGTTAATAAATCAATATTTTAAATTTGGCCCTTTGGTAAGGCAGGTTGTCACTTGAGAACTTAGATGTGCAAAACTTGGAGCATCGATATTTCAAAATGCATGCATTAACAGATTAATCACACCCAGCAGTTTTAAGGTTGAACTCGTTTCATTTGAACCGTAGGCTGCATACACACTGACCTGTTTGTAGCACCAAAATTTAGTTTTTCTCAACTTGAATCCATTCATGCTTGTCTCAACATGCTGCTTTCAATATACTGTAGCTTGATTCTAGATCCTACCACACATACAAGGGGTTTGTGTGGTTACTTTATATACATTTGAAAATCACCCCCTTGATTAGATCATCCGTGCCTTTCTCCCCCCCCCTTCTTTTAATTTTATTTAGTTTTTCAGATTTTAGAAATTTAAAAACAATTATCCAACAACCAACATCAAAAGAAAATCCCAAAGAATCTCCTGAACTTCCCCCCTCCCCTTTGTGGGTCCTTATATTAAACTTTTCCTCCTACATCTTTTTTATTATTCCAAATATTTTAAATTTCCATTATACCCAAAATTCAACATTGAACTACAAGTGTTATTCTAATCCTACTAATGACTTTAATTGTTCAAAATGGTTTTTTAAGGTAAACTATATATTTTCCCCATTCCTTTTCCACCCTGCACATGCCCTAGGCCTGAATGAGAAGTTGATATATGCCCACCCACAACATCATTGAGCAGGTGTGGACACACACGGACACACATACACACACCCCATTGCCCAAACTGTCAACATCTGTTTTCAAATAGACACCCTATGGGTTAATGCAGTATCGACCAGCAATGAGCTTTATTTTGGAAATGGAACCAATTTCTCAAGAAGCGCTTTTCAGTGGCAAAATGTATGCAATAGATTTAGACTGTGTGTGGACCACAAAGGAAAAACAAGTATTCATTCTGGAGTGAAAGGTTGTGTGTATGCTGTTCTTGACTCCTTGGCACCTGAGCTTCTTTCTCCTTACGTCCTCCCTTTAAACCAGGGATGGGGAAGCTCAGGTTCAAGTGCTGAAAGCAGCTTCTGTCTGGCTCTTGGGACTATCCCCAGGCGATGGTTCTTCCCAGGCCACACACCCTCTTCTCAGGCCACACGCCTATTGGTCCTTCTAAGCACACTTACAGTATAAGCTGCTTTTGCCTGGCTGGGCTGTGTTCTTGAACTGTGATCATGCTTCTTGCTGTATGCCAGAACCTCTTGCTTTTGCATGGATGAAATGTAGTTTATTGTACAAAGGTATGAGTCACATCTGTTTCTCTATCGGCTTTTTGCCTCTTGCCCCACTCACCACTATCATGTGGCCTCTGGAAGTCGACCTGGGCGAGAAAGTGGCTAGGGAAGTTTTCCTGCTCTTTAAACTCACCTTCCTGGGCAGAATGCCTGGACTCTGTTGCTCTCAATAAAGCAATCTGCCCAACATTGAGCTGGATTAACAGCAAACACAGACTACTTTCACTTCAGCAAAGAAAAGCAGGTAGAAAGAAAAACAAATGACATTCCACAGAGTCCTGGCTGGGTGTGACTCCCCACCCCCTTCTTTGAATACAGCTCAGAGCGCAGCTTCAAGCAGATTGTAGTTGAGAGCCTGTGTCTTGCTAGACCACTGTGCAATCTGGTGACACATGGCATAACCTTCTTTCATCCATTCATGCCTGGCCAAGCTCTGCTTGAAGCAAAAAGCAAAATGTCTGATGTACTCCTTCTCTCCACCCACCCACCCATGTATCCAGTGCATGTTCTGTTGGCTGACAGTGATTCGACAAGCATTTCTTCTCCATTCACTGCCTCGTCAGTTTCCAAAAGTGCCCTGAAGTATCAGGGAGCAGCTTTTCAAGAGCAGCTGGGGCTGCTTTAAAAGATACTGTGCTGCTTACAGTGAAATCTTTCTGCATGTTTTCTTTTTAATCCTGCCCAAGTTATATATTCACAGAGCTGAGAGGTTAAATACAACAACAACAACAACAACAACAACAACAACAACAACAACAACAACAACAACAACTGTTATGTGTTGAAGTTCTCACCCTAGGCCAGGCCACTAGGGGTGTTGTGTATATAGTTTCACTCTGCCCACTGTGGCTGCAGTTCTCACTCAGGTCCACAACATGCAAATGAAGGATTGAGAGTGCCGTTCATGGATTGGGTAGCTAGAGAGAGTTGTTACTGTTGCGTGTTACTGAGTACTATATAAGCAGGCTGGCTGAGCCTTCAGTTCAGTTCTGTTCCAGCCTGAGAATAAAGAGAGCTGCTTGGAGAATCACTGTGTCGTCTGCTATGCCCACCCACTACTTAACAACAACAACAACAACAACAACAACAACAACACTTCTTGCAATATGACTGTATCCGGAGGGTTTAGTCTGGGTTGCATCCAACAATGGTTGTACTCAAAGTGGACCCAATGACATTAACGGAGATGGCTAATTTAGGTCTATTAATTTTAAAATAAAACTTGGTGGGATAGAACCTTATGTGTTTCTCTGCTCATATCCAAAGCAGATCGATGTTATTTTACTCAGGGAAGCAAATGTGAGGAAGCAGGAGACATTTTGGCAGGTAGGGTAGAGATTAACAAAAACAAAGCCCACCATCCTCTATAATCTGAGTGGTTGATGAGGAATTGTTTGGAAATTTTGTACGGCACAGTATCAAATGCTTAAAAAACAACAACAACAACAACCCACTACACACACACACACACACACACACACACACACAGAGTGTGCTTTGTCACTTAGTGCTCCTACAAACTGCAGAGCATCCTTCATCTACTGTTATTTGAAGATGCTAAGGCTGTTCATTTTTCCCATATTAAACAGAAGCTTGGGTTTCATTATAATCCTGCTTTTAAAATAAGACCTGTTCTAGATTCCCAATTTTCCAAAGTAATCAAGATTATTGCCATGGCAACAACTGGTGGCAAAAGTAGTGTGAGCAGACACACTTCCTTATACTCTCCTGGGAGCTAAGCTAATACGAATGTGCACCTTTCAAGTAAAAATGTTTGTACATGCAAAAATGTGGGTCATGTTTCATCCCCCTCCACCTTTGTCACTGGCTTGAGCTAGAGAGAGTTGACCAAGCTAGGTGGATTGGGGGGGGGGAGGGAGAGGAAAGGTGATGTGGAGAATTATGGTTGACTAAATTAGGACAATGCATGTGTAAATCAGGGCAAAGCCCAGGAGACAGCAGACAGGTCAGCTGTTCCACTGGGACAAACAAGGCAGTCTTGTTTTTAAAGTAAGTGCATTGTTGTAAAGAAATACATCCCTCGCCTTTTGCGGGGTGGGAAAAGCCCTTCAAAATGATATGCAAGCTATATATGTGAACTTTGAATCTAGCCCTTCTCTTTGACAAAATAAATCGTTGCTCATAAAGGTGTTCAATTGTCTTCTTGCTTATTTGAAATTGAGGTCGTCTGTGCACAGCAATAAACATATTTGCAAATTACTTCTACCCTTATTGCTATACCCAAGAAGAACTAATGAAAATGGTGTGGTTATCTTATACCAATCCCCCTTCCCCCATTTCTGTATGATACTTCGCCTATTTCCCTGTGAGTCAGATTCAGAAAGCTATTATTATCTACAGTCTACAGAGGGGGAACAATGAAATGTTCCTTAGCTAGGAATTCCACATGTCCGGAATTTTCTGGACATATCTGGAATAACTGCAGTCGGAAGCAGGAAATTTGCTACAAAAGTTCAACAACTTTTGGCAAAACGTAACAAAATGCTCAACAGCTTTGTCGAAAAGAAGCTCAGCAACCTTTCTGTCCAGATTTTCACACAATACCTCCTTGCCAATAGAAAGCACCCCAAACATTCTAGTTTTCTATGTGCACGGAGAGTGGTATATATTCAAACTTGTGACAAAACCTGAAGTAGTTTAGCAAAAAAAAAGATTGCATCACACGACCCTACGGCATGTGCAGGTCACTTCAGTGCACAAAATTACCCCACTTTTGTTAAGCATCCCTAAATCCCTTTAGAACTGAAAAGAAAACCTCACTCAGTTTTCAGCAAGGACCTGCCAAAGAACTATGTGAAAACATCAGACCAGGGGAGAAATTGCTCAGTGATTTCCTAACAATGGAAGGCATCCATTTTGTTCTTTGACGAAGTTGCAATCAGGGTTCAAATGAAATCCATCTTCCAAACAGGAAGTCGTATAATGATGACTTTCTAGCAACCTAGCCCCTTACATGTGCAGCAGTCACTCAAGAACTTTTTTTTTGCTTTGAATCAAGCCAAGCTTTTATGGAACAGAAACTTAGGTATTTCCTATTTTTTCTCTAAACATACAATCAGTCTGTATGAAATAGATTTTTCTCAAAATGATTAGCTTATGTTCAGGGACATGGCCTTGTATAATATTAGAAGAGAGTTAATGAAATCAGTTTTTTGTTTTTGTTCGTGGGGTTTTGTTTTGTTTTTATTTTAAAGAAGTAAAATATCTTTTGCCCTAGGAAAGTAGCAGGTCTGGCTGAAAATAGCAGATAAATGTGCTGAGGATGAATTGATAGGAACTACTGCACAGATTGTATATTTAACCGGGGAAGCATTAAGCATGTTCCACACACTTACCGTACTATATTCGTGCTTAGCAGAATGGGCTTGCCTTTAGCAGATTGGTCTGGGGGCGTTGTGGGTTGCACAAGAGGTTTCGAGAGAAACATTTTGTGCCTTTCTCTGAGGAAGCCCAGGCTGTGCAAAATGAACTGAAACTGGGTCTGTCTGGTTTTATTTTCTGTTCTCCTTATTGCTTGGTGATACCATCCAGATCATTGTGCACCACATTCCATAATACAGACAGACACCAACATCATCACAGCAGACCAAATGCCTTTTGGTGTAAAAATGGTCATTGACTTCTGTCAGAAGTGTTTATATCAGCAAATATGATGCCAGTTACAGGCAACCACTAATTATAATGGTTAAAGAGAAGTGAGTTGCCCCTCTTTTCTTTTTTTGTCCAGACTCTAGCTAGTGCGGGCAGGGCCTGTCTTTTCATAAATCCTTGTCTGGTAGCAAACAGTTATCATTTCCCTCAGCTGGATGTTGGAGAGCATGCTGCAGGCTTCTGCATCAAGGTTTATCCAAAATAAACGGTAGTATTGCACATAGTTGGGCTGTGTGCAGAGATCTCAATGAAGGGCATGATGCACACTTATACGCACAAATAACTGGGAGCAGGTGTGCATCTGTAACAGATTATCCTATGTGTCACAGCAGAATGCAGTTTACTATCATGCAAGATTACAGTTTGCCACAAGCAGAGAGCAAAAGCGAGGTACCAGAGTGCCCCAGAGCCGGATGTAGGCCTACAAGGAAAAGGGTAAGTTTACTCTAACTTAAAAAGCAAGTTGCACCAAAATACATAAGACTATTAGAGGCTTGGGAAGCCACTAGGGTCTCACTAGGGTTGAGCTAAGCCCAAGGACAGTCTTCTGGATAAATTAATCATAGCAAAGGCAAATATATTCAAAATCGTTGTCACTTTCAGCCTCCAATCTACTGTCTGGGATCTGCTGCATTTGAATCCCTGGTTTAAATGCCCTGGCAAAGGCTGCTCAAACTTACTTTTTAGCGAATGAGCACAATATAATTTGTTGCAAAGTGTTCTAAAATCCTTCTTTCAACACTCTGAAATAAATAGATAAACAAAAGCTTTTACAGACAAGAAAAGAAGGAAGGATAATTTGCACCAAATATTTAGAGACCAGCAACTTGCAGGAGTAAACAACCTGGCAATTAAACTGTTTTCGGTCTTGATAATGGGCTCCGTACCAGCTAGTTTCATCTGGAGGCACCCTTCAATATATCTCACAGCAAACAGCTTTTAATAACACACATTATCTAACAATACAGATTAACCCAACTTCCAATTAACTTTTTATTAATAGTTTTTTACTGAGCAATTAAGCCACATCCATGGATATAACCGTATGCAACAATATTGTTAGAGTTTCATATTTAGCTTACTGTAATCTGTGGGGGGGGGGGAATAGGGGCCATGTAAACCCCTAGTCCCTTTATCTCATTAAAAAAATCAATTCATATAAATGGTTTTAACATGTAAGATTTATTTGAATTCCAAACACATTTAACTGTGTTTTATTTGCTTTTTGCCTTTACACATCCCTACCCAATTCAATTTTGATTCTACTTACTTTTCATCAATGTTGCTGAACCTGATTTTAACACACACACATATTTGTGGCTAACCAGTGCCACTTAAATATTTTTGTTTGAAGTAAAGTATGTGAGAAATATATGAATAAAGGTCAAATGGGTGAGCAAATAAATTATAACCCCAAAAGTGAAAACCTTATTGTGGCACAAGATTGAAAGCAAAAAATGAAGAGGGTGCAATTAGCTGATTCTACAATTAAAAGTTACTCAGATAATCTCTTCTTCATTATCGCTTTCAGTGGTGATACAATATTGCACTCAGATGCATGTATGGTGTAAGATAAAGGTAAAGGGACCCCTGACTGTTAGGTCCAGTTGCAGAGGACTCTGGGGTTGCGGTGCTCATCTCGCTTTATTGGCCGAGGGAATAATGTGGCCAGCATGACTAAGCTGCTTCTGGCGAACCAGAGCAGTGCACGGAAATGCCGTTTACCTTCCCACCGGAGTGGTACCTATTCATCTACTTGAACTTTGACGTGCTTTCGAACTGCTAGGTTGGCAGGAGCAGATGCCAAGCAACGGGAGCTCACTCCGTTGCGGGGATTCAAACCGCTGACCTTTTTTTTTTTTTAAAAAAAAAAATATTTTTTATTACAGATTTTCTTGATTTACAAAGGTATGTGCAATGTCTCTCTCGTATTTTTTTTTCCATGTAACATTTTTACAAGTCAGATTCGTTTGTTGAGACATTAGGAAGAAAAGGGGGAAAGAGGTGGGTGGGATGGGGAGATGGTTGGGGTGGGGAAACCACCGACCTAGGCTCTGTGGTTTAGACCACAGTGCCACCCGCGTCCCTTATTATGGTGTAACCACAAGCAAATTCACTATTTCCTAATGCAGGAAAAACAGGGTAACTCAGTCCTGAATGACTGGTAATGCTCCCCCATTCATTACCGGTACTTCATTCTTTGTTTTGCAAATTTGCATAGAGCTGCTGCTGGGAGCAAATAATTTCCTGCTGTGAAATTAATACAAGTGCCCCAAACAGGGTTGTTTGATTCTCAGGATTTCCAAAAAATAAATCAGAGATGAAAAGGGATCCTTTCGACTTCCGGCGAGGACGCCATTGCGGGCGGTCGTGGGTCGTTTCGGTAGCGAGACGACCCAGGCCAGCCCGGGGGTAGGAGCCCCGCTACCGCACAGCGGGGCTCCGCTAAAACTGCGGATCGAGCGTTCCGCGGCATGGGCACTCCAGCGAGCCCACTATGGCACTGAACCCTTCTCTCGTGCCCCTTGTAAAAGGGGCGTGGGAGTGAAGGGACAACAGTGCCGGGCTGAGGAGACATGCCCCAACCGGGCTGACGAAGCGGCGGCTGCCGCCGGCACTGAGTGCGTCGTTCTACCTGATCAGGGAAAAAAAGGAGAAACACGGAGGCCGTGAGTACGGGATTAATTGGACTTAAATTTGACAATTGGTACCCTGGGAGGGATGTTAAAAAGGAAGCCCGTTCCTCCCCTTTGTTAAACGGAGAAAATAACATTGTTTCCGATGGTGACTGCTGCTGCAGTAGTGGATACAAAGTTTCGATGGAGTTTTTTGACAAGTGAGACTGATTGAATCCCCTTTAGGGGAACTAAATTGTTGGAAATATTTCTTCTTGAAGTTGTTGGAATGTAATCTTTTCACCCTGACTCTGGGGGAAATGGCGGCGGAAACTTATGGTTAAAGATGGAAAAATACTGAAACTTGATACCCTATGCCTACTTCCACTATGATTGGTTTCGTTTTTAAACTGGCTCTAGACTCAGAATTGACTCATGAACAAAGGATTATTTCTTTGAAGTTAGAATTGCTAAACCAGAAATTAATTTTGCTGAACCAGGATGTTGAGGAGAAGTTATATCCCACAGGAAAGACTTATGAGAATTTGGTTAATTTGGAAGGAAACCTTGGCAGGGAACTTGCGGGAATTTTTGAGAAACAAAGTACAATGACTATACAACTCCGAGACGAAGGAAAATCCTGTTGGGGTGAGAGACCCAGGATTAGAAAACAACTTATATCCAATTTCTGGAGTGAGAGCCCAGGAATGATGGGGAGAAGATTTGTGAATCTACAACTAGAAGATGACTGGAATTTTGAAATGGAGATGCTGGAAGGTGATGATCCGTGTACCCTGAAGTACCCTGCAAGGACATTTTTGGACTGTGTCTGGACCTGTGGATTTATGGAAAGACAAAGAGAGGACATTCTGGACATTGTTGTTGGAGAGAGATGGAGAAATGTCTGGGGGGAGACCCCGAGATGGCGGAGGAAAATGGCTAGAAAAGGGATAGGCTGAGAATATTTAAAATACAACTGGGATGGCCCACCATGGTACCCTGAAGTCAGTGTGTTAAGATTTTAAGAATTTGAACTAGTGAAGAGATATGTGAATGTTTAATTAGCAGCAGTTTAAGTGAAATAACATATAAGATTTTAGTTAAGAAGTAATAGGATGTATTTTGAAGTAAAAGTAAATATTAAGAAGTTTGTTTAGATTTTTTGGATGATTTGAATTTTAGAAGTTATTAAAATAATGTAGAATTGGAACCAAAGGAGAGATAACGGGGGAAGTCACCCCACCTAGATTCGAACAAGAATTTTTTTTTTTTGTCTTATAAGCAAGAAAAAGAATTATTGGTGTTTTTGGCGGTGGTTTGTATTTGTTTTTTATTATGTTTTGAATGTTGTGTATGTGTTGTTTTATGTGTTTTGTTGTTCTTTGTTTTGAAAAAAACCAATAAAATCTTTATAAAAAGAAAAGAAAAGAAAAGAAAAGGGATCCTTTCTTCTCTGAATCTGCCGCTTTCCCCAAGTGGAGTGAGAGAGATACCAGTAAGAGTTAGTCCTAAGACTTGCTATACTGTACTAGAAAACAAGCACTTGGGGCAGGTTCACATCACTACTTACTCCACATCCAGTGTGCTCCCACTGCTAGTTTTTGGAGACGCACAACTAGAAAACTTTCTACATACTTAGGAATGGTGTGTACATTTGAGGCAGCCACCATTCATATATGCAGATGTCGGAATACGTTTCACGGATCCGCCATGGATTCATATTTATTTGGTTATTTTATGAGTTTTTCGAGGTCTACTTTTGGTATAACTGCGCGTAAAAGCGAAAGTGAAAGCATGAATGAATAGTGTGGTTCACTTACGAGATTAATCCGCCTTTATTTTATAGTTCCGGTCATGTTCAAAGTTGTTAATGAGCGTTAAACTTGCTTCCCGCCCTTTTGGAGGGCAGCAACAGTGATTTTATTGGTTAAGGCATTATTGATGATGTCACGTTTGTTCCCTAATAAAAGGCAGAGGCACCCCGCTTAGGCACGTTCACGTTCAGTTTGGGTTAGGCGCGTCGTCGTCGTTTTTCTTATGTTCTTTTAGTTGGGTTTTAGTTGAAGTCAAGTTTAGTTTAAGGGACTAGGAGCGGGCTGGATGGGTTGGATGGGTTTTTCTTTAGTTAGAGTTAGATCGCGGAAGATCATTCGGTTTTAGTTTTAGATAGGTTCTTTTAGGTTAGCCTAGGGTTAGGCCCGCGGAAGATATTTCGGTTTTAGTTTATTTAGTTAGCCTCGCGGAAGATTGGGCGCGCAGGGACTTTAAGCTTAGGAGAACTTAGCTTAGGGGACGAGCCTATGCGGGTTCTGCCGAAGCCACTAAAGATACAACCGGTGTCTGTCTTCCTTTGGGGTTAAAGGGGGGAGTAAAGTAAAAAATTTTAATTTCGTTAAACTGGTCCGTCTATTCAGAGTCAGGGTATATATTTTATTTCACGAGGCAACCGTTCATTAAAGAAGGCAATTAGGAACTCACACTTCATCGGAGTCGTCAATTGGCTTACTCAACATCCTTCAGACTGTGAGACTTGGCCGGCGACCGTGCTCAAAAGCACGCGGAACGCTGGCCGCTTTCCCCGCAACTGGTACCTCGTGCATAACCAGTCCAAGGCCGTGCACGAGGAGCTCCAGCACCCAAACCCCGACATGCAGAGTTGACAGGAGTTTCAAGGGTGGGGGTGCAAGGGTGGGGGAATCAAAAGATCATGCACATCCAGTGAAGTCATCCTTGCCCCCTTTTCGATGGCTTGAAATGTAACGGGGTGGGGTGGGGAAATAACACTGATGCATTTTAAGCTGGTCATGTGAACATACCCTTCACTTGTTGTTGTTGTTGTTTAGTCGTTTAGTTGTGTCCGACTCTTTGTGGCAGTGTATACTTTCTTGTAGGCTCATGCATTGTCACAAAGCATTGTGTATATTTTACCACTCCAATGACACAGTGCACATGGGTGAGTGGTCATCTGCAGAGAGGGGATGAAGGGACACCACTACCTCCCAACAGCAAGGTTAGATAGTGCCATTGATAATATGGTAATATTATCAATGATACTATCGGTAATATGGACTGTATCTGGTGAAAATGAGGCTGGGTCTCACTCTGAGTGATCATCCAGAGCCCTGAATCTTACAGGAGGAACTAAATAATACATAACACAAAGCTGCCTTACATAGACTAGTACATCCATACCAGCAGATAATGGGTTGAATTTTATGGCTCAAATCCAAACTAAGCTTGTCATGGATGCTTTAGCCCCATGGAAATGAATTAGTCACAACCATCTTGATCCATTGACTTTGGCCTTAGCCCAGTATACCTGAAGGAGCATCTCCACCCCCATCATTCTGCCAGGACACTGAGGTCCAGTGCCGAGGGACTTCTGGCGGTTCCCTCACTGCGAGAAGTGAAGTTATAGGGAATCAGGCAGAGGGCCTTCTCAGTAGTGGCGCCCGTCCTGTGGAATGCCCTCCCACCAGATGTCAAAGAAATAAACAACTATCTGACTTTTCGAAGACATCTGAAGGCAGCCCTGTTTAGGGAAGCTTTTCATAGAATCATAGAATCATAGAGTTGGAAGAGACCACAAGGGCCATCCAGTCCAACCCCCTGCCAAGCAGGAAACACCATCAAAGCATTCCTGACAGATGGCTGTCAAGCCTCTGCTTAAAGACCTCCAAAGAAGGAGACTCCACCACACTCCTTGGTAGAAAATTCCACTGCCGAACAGCTCTCACTGTCAGGAAGTTCTTCCTAATGTTTAGGTGGAATCTTCTTTCTTTCTTTTTTTTTTTTTTACAAAGATTTTATTGGTTTTCCACAAAGACAAAAAACAATACAGTGAAACAAATACAACATCAACAAATACACCAATTAAAACAAAAATAAACAAAGATACAAACCTAAACTGGAATACCAACATTCCTTTTACTAATTAAAAAAAAATCTTATTTCGAATCTACTTGGGGGACTTCCCCCGTTTTCTCTCCTTTGCTTCCAATTCTAATTTACTTTAATAACTTCTCATCTCTAAAATTTAAATCTATCACCATCAAAATATCCAAATATAACTTCTTAATATTTATTTTTACTTCATAATACAACATATTACTTCTTAAATCAAATCTTACATCTTATTTTACTTAAACTGCTGCTAATAAATCAATTCACATATCTCTTCACTAGTTCAAAATCATAAATTCTTAACACACTGACTTCAGGGTACCGTGATGAGCCGTCCTAATTATATTTTAAATATTTTCACCCTATCCCCCTTCTAACCATTTTCCTTCGCCATCTCGGGATCACCCACCAGGCATCTCTCCACCTCCCTCCAACATCATTGTCCAGAATGTCCTCTTCTTCTTTATAGCCAAAGGTCAGAACGCAGTCCATAGACGTCCTTGCAGAGAACTCCAGGGAACACAAAGCATCACCTTCCAGCATCTCCATTTCAAAGTTCCAGTCATCTTCAAATTTCAATTTCAAAAGTCGTTTTCCCTTCATTTCTAGGCTCTCACCCCAGAAATCGCATATAAATTGTCTTTCAACCCTGGGTCTCTCACACCAACAGGATTTTCCATCTTCTTGGAGTTGCATAGTCACTATATTTTGTTCCTCAGATATTTCCTTAAGTTCCCTAGCAAGGCTTTCTTCCAGTTTAGCAAAGTCCTCAAGAGTCTTTCCTGTTGCATAAAACTTTTCCTCAACATTCTGCTTCAACAAATTTAGTTTCTGGTTTAGCAGTTCTAACTTCAAAAGAATTATCCTTTGTTCATGGGTCAAACCCGGATCTAAAGCCAGTTTGAAAACGAAACCAAGCATGGTAGAAGTAGGCAGAGGGTATCAAGTTTCAGTACTTTTCCATCTTTAGCCACAAGTTTCAGCCGCCATTTCCCCCCGAATCAGAGTGAAAAGATTATAATCCAACAACTTCAAAGAAGAAATATTTCCAACATCTTAGTTCCCCTAACAGGGATTCAACCGATCTCGCTTGTCAAAAAGCTCCATAGAGACATTGTATCCGCTAATGCAGCAGCAGCTAGAAACATTATTATTTTCTTCATTCAGCAAAGAGAGGAACGGGCTTCCTTTTGACGTTCCTCCCGGAGTGCCAATTGTAAAGTTTTTAGATCCAATTAACTCCGTACTTACGGCTTACGGGGTTCTTCTTTTTTCCCTTCAAATCAGGTAAGAAGGACACGCTCATTGCAGGCGGCGGCCGCCACTTCGCCTGCCCGGTTGGGGCATAACCTCCACAGCCCGGCGCCGTTGTCCCTTCACTCCCGCGCCCCTTTTACAAGGGGAACGGGAGAAGGGTTCAGCACCATAGTGGGTAGCGGAGCTCCTACCCCCGGGACAGGCCAGGGTCGTCTCGCTGCCGAAACGACCCTCGACCGCCCGCAATGGCGTCCTCGCCGGAAGTGGTGGAATCTTCTTTCTTGTAGTTTGAATCCATTGCCCCGTGTCTGGAGCAGCAGAAAACAACCTTTCACCCTCCTCTATATGACATCCTTTTTTTTTTGAACATGGCTATCATATCACCCCTTAACCTTCTCTTCTCCAGGCTAAACATACCCAGCTCCCTAAGACTTTCCTCATAAGGCATTGTTTCCAGGCCTTTGACCATTTTGGTTGCCCTCTTCTGGACACGTTCCAGCTTGTCAGTATCCTTCTGAACTGTGGTGCCCAGAACTGGACACAGTATAATATTTAATATTTGATGAATTATTGTATTTTAATATTTTGCTGGAAGCTGCCCAGATGGGTGGGGTAAATAATAATAATAATAATAATAATAATAATAATAATAATAATAATTTGATGGACTAAAGCAATTCAAACCAAAAGGTGGCTGTTGTTGTTGTTCAGTCGTTCAGTCGTGTCCGACTCTTTGTGACCCCATGGACCAGAGCACGCCAGGCACCCCTATCCTCCACTGCCTCCCGCAGTTTGGCGAAACTCATGCCAGTCGCTTCAAGAAAACTGTCCAACCATCTCATCCTCTGTCGTCCCCTTCTCCTTCATGGATCACTGCCTTGTCGTGGCGAAGGGGCTTGAATAACTCAGGGAAGCTATGAGCTATGCCATGCAGGGCCACCCAAGATGGACAGGTCATAGCGAAGAGTTTAGACTAAATGTGATCCACCTAGAGAAGGAACTGGCAAGCCACTCCAGTATCCCTGCCAAGAAAACTCCATGGACAAGGACAACAGGCATATAAAAGGTGGTTAGTGATGAGTAACTTGGAACCACTGATTTCAGTGTGAAAACGCAGCCTGGATCCAACCCGCTGTGACTATTTTATGGAAACTGACTTATGTGGCTACTTCTTTTGAACTTGGAATAGGAAATTGAATTGAATTTGGAGCAGGCAGGAATAATCAGAGGAGAGACTCAAAGTCTCTGGCTGTTTCCCCATCCTCCAAGACAGGAAATGCCTAATTTGCTAAAGCGAAGAAAGTGCAGTGTAAGTGCATTTCTCACCTATTTCTGCAATTTAACCAAGCATGCGTTAATGTAAATTTTTCACAGACACTCTGGCTGTCTCTTCCTTTTAAACAGCTACAAATGCAGGAAATAACCTAATATAATATAGCAATAATCCCTGGGGATACTAAAGACAGCTTGTATACCTGCTCTGCAGGCCATGGTAAAATGCCTTTTTAAATAAATAAAATACACAGTGCTTAAAGCAGTAGCCTTTTCCTTGTTAGCATATGATGAAATCTACAACAGAACTGCATTAATAAGAAGTTAGAAGCTTGAACAAGGAGGGGTGAGCCACAATTTGTTGTAGTAAATATTTAGTCCTTCAAAAATGAGTATCAGCCCATCTTGGAAGAGGTTGGGGGGGGACCCACAAACAAGAGTGGATAACTATTTCTTGTGGAGGCAGGGAGGAGAAAATAAGTGAACAGGGAGTGTCCCTTTTAGGGGTTCAGTGGCTTTGCGAGACAGCCAACGTCTCCCCTCCTGCCAACAAAGAAGAGCTGGGAGGGGGGCCTGGCTTGGGCTGTTTTAAATCCCTGGGGAGCGGACCTGAGGGAAGCCTGATCATTTCCTCAAGCCCGCCCCCCGGAGAGCCCAGCTCTCCTTGCCAGCTTGCCATTGGCCAATTCGGCAGGCTGGCATAGAGCAGGATTTCAAGCCTGAAGTGCTCCGGCAAGGATCAGACCCCGATGCCCAACCCTGCCTCATTTGGTTAAAAGAGGATTAAACGGACTTCCCATCACGAGCTATAGCAGCATCATGAGCAGCACCAATACAAACCAAAGGGCACAGCAATTTCAAACTGAAGTTTTCATGTGTGGTTTTTAGGGACACACGGACCCCCCCCCCCCCCACCGGAGAGCATTTTCCCTGTTATGTTCCAGCCTTCGTTTCTCCCCCTTTTGGTTGACATCTTCATTTCACATCCAGTCAAAAACAGGAATCAGAACTGCATTTTAAAAGAGGAAGCCGGGTATTAAGGCTTTCCCGAAAAAGACTGGAACATTCTGGGGTTTAGCTTCAGCACTATACTGAGTGCCAGGTCCTATCACCACTTAGCTGATGGGGTGGTGGGAGGAACATAGGAAGCTTCCTGATACTGAGCAGAACCATTGGTCCATCCTTCTCAGTATTGTCTACACAGACCAGCAGTGGCTCTCCAGGGTTTCAGACAAGGGACATTCAAAGGCCTACCTGGAGATGCCAGAGGTTGAAACAGAGACCTTCTGCATGCAAGCAGGCGCTCAACCACTGAGCTACTACTGAGCCTTTTTCAGAGAATAGCTGCTTTCTAAATTACTGGCTTGATACGTGCCTTTTCAGAAACAGAGAGGGGAAACACAGAGCCCTCACATGAAAAGAAATGATTTTTTGGGTTGTTGTTTTTTAAATATAAATAATATAATTGTAGAGTTGGAAGAGACCCCAAGGGCCATCTAGTCCAACCTCCTGCGATGCAGGAATCTCAGCTAAAGCATCTGTGACAAATGGCCATCCAACCTCTGCTTAAAAATATTCAAGGAAGAAGAGTCTACAACTTCCTGAGGGAGACCATTCCACTGTCAAACAGCTTTTATTGTCAGAAAGTTTTTTCCTGAGGTTTAGTTGGAATCTACTTTCTTGTAACTTGAAGCCATTGGTTTGAGTCCTACCCTCCAGAGCAGGAGAAAACAAGCTTGCTCCATCCTTCATGTTACAGCCCTTTAGATATGTGAAGATAGCTATCATATCTTTATATGGTGCCGGAGGAGACTCTTGAGAGTCCCATGGACTGCAAGAAGATCAAACCTATCCATTCTTAAGGAAATCAGCCCTGAGTGCTCACTGGAAGGACTGATCCTGAAGCTGAGGCTCCAATACTTTGGCCACCTCATGAGAAGAGAAGACTCCCTGGAAAAGACCCTGATGTTGGGAAAGATTGAGGGCACAAGGAGAAGGGGATGACAGAAGACGAGATGGTTGGACAGTGTTCTCGGGGCTACCAACATGAGTCTGACCAAACTGCGGGAGGCAGTGAAAGACAGGCGTGCCTGGCATGCTCTGGTCCATGGGGTCATGAAGAGTCGGACACGACTGAATAACTGAACAACAATCATATCTTCTCTCAGTCTCCTCTTTTCCTGGCTAAAACATACCCAGCTCCTTCAACCATTCCTCATAAGGTTTGGTTTCCAGACCTGTGATCCAACCACATGGTTGATTAATGAGTGATTAAACTGTGCAGCTGTACCAAAGGGATGAGGAAAAGTCTTCCCCATGTTTTGTGTTTTTTATATTAAAGGGCTGATTTGGTGAGTGAATAGTCAACATTCACAATGAACATGTTTTCAATGGAAGTTCATAAAATGGAGGTCTGGGATTGTGTCTCTCATCAGTAGTGATGTCATAGGCATTATCTGAGCAGTGTTCTGGTGACAGTGCAACCACATTCCACATGGCAACCATATTTTCAGCTCCATAGGGGCTGGAATGATTAAATACATTCTCCCAGTGACAAAACTGTCAAGAGCTCTGGGAAAATGCAAGACATCCTTTCCGCCCCCAGAAGCTCCAGCTCTAGGAAAGATGTCTGCCACAAATGAGTAACAGCCATGCCTTTATTGTGCTATAAACTGTTCATCAAGAACAGCCTTAAGTGGTTTAAGCCTGGAGGAAGTAACTCTTGGTTCCACTAGTCTGCCTTTATTGGTTGGCTTACAGCTTTGGTTAAATCATTCATGGCATGCTCAGTGGATTCCCAGAGGACAGATCTCTCATCGGATCCATTGTTATGTCTCATGCCTCTTAATTTGTTCCTGTAGTATAATTTGCAGAAGTGTTGAACAAAGGGCAATAGAAGCGTGAAGATAAGGAAAACAAAAGCTGACAAGGGATAATAGTGTGGATACCCCACCCCTCACCTCCTCCAACAGCTCCTGCTAATTTTTGTTTTATTTAAAATATGTTCATCCTACCTTGCTGCCAAATGTAGTGTGAAAATAATTTCAAAGAAAAAAGAAAAAAAGCCCATGCTAAAAAGAAATACCTGAACTGCTATTATTTTATATATAGATTAATAGGGATGGCAAAGCCTTCCAGATGGTGTTGGACTACAGCTCTCAATACCTGTGGCCACCATGCATTGCAGGGGGTTGGACTAAATAATAATAATAATAATAATAATAATAATAATAATAATAATAATTTATTATTATTATTTGTATCCCGCCCCCCCCCCCAGCCAAAGGCTCCCTTACAACTCTGCAATTCTGTGATTCTACGGTGTCTTGTGGGCCACAGATTTCCTATTCAATGTTATGGATAAAATAGTAGCAGTTAAAAGGCTTTTATCCCACACGCTAGCCAAAAGCCCAAACTGAGGACAATTTTAAATACATTGTTTCCAGAGTACAAATTTTCTGCTCCTGTTTAGAAATGGTTAAGAATAATGTCCTTCATTTTCGAACACATAGCATCCATCCTACTTCTATGCTGATTGCAAGTGGGTATGAAATACCTGCTGCTTTTTTCCAGAGTGGATTTGGCATGATGATTAAGTAGTTGACATTCAGCATTAAGTTGAGAACTGAACTATTTAAATATTTAAGAGATCTAAGCTTAGTTCTGAATTTACAAGGGGTGGGAAGAATAATGTGTCAGGAGGTACACAAGTGAACGAAACCCAAATTTGCTTTATTTATCTCTTCTTTGATGTGTTGTATTTGTTTCCAAATATAAGATTATGTCCAAAGCTGCAATCCGATGCACTTTTACTTCAGAGTGTGCGCCCAATGAAACTAGTAAAACTAATTCATGAGTAAATGTGGCCAGGATTGTGCTGCATAAATAGGTTTCCTTTTAAAAAAATATTATACTGCTATATAAACATGGCAACTGCCTCTACTACTTTCTTATCATATTTCACAGTGCTCTGTGGTTGTCTATTTTTTGTAGTCGTTTTCCATGAAAAATGAGAAAGCATTTTCCAAAGAATGCAGATCTACAGAGTGTTTGTTTTTGTGGATTAAAATTCCCGCCTGGCACAGTTTATGCACTTGAAATCTTTGACTGCTATATTTATCCAGACATGAAAGAGATGGATAACTTTAAACACAAAAGTGGCCTTTTCTTGGTATCATGGCTCCTGCCTTAATTTAGAAGCTGGGGGTAGGATTGACTAATAATTGATCACAGTTCAAGCACTATATTCACAAAATCATACTATTCCTCTGCAGCTTGATAACTTGGAATGGTTACCAACCTCTGGTTCTGCATTCATAACCAACAGGAGCAAATTAGAGTCCTTATTCCAACCATAAAATGAAAAGATGGGGAAATCTACTGTTACGGAGGTTGTGTGCCACCCCCAATCTCTGCTAAGTGGCTGCAAGATTCCAGATGGTTCTAGGCACTCACCCAGGGTTGTGTTTATGTTGGGAAAACTGAGGCACAGCAGAAGTTAGTATCTTTAAGAAATATGGTTTATTGTACACATATTTACATCAGGAGTCTTAAATGAAGTGGGTGCAGAGCATTCCATGTCTCTCATTGCACCTCTCATAGCTTTTTCAAGCTTGGGACCAGAGCAGCAACCAGTCTGTCGGGGAAGCCTACTTCCTGCTTCTTGTCCCTAGAACACCTTTAGATTTCAGAAAGGACAAATTTTCCTGTGACATCAGCCCCCCCCCCAATCACCGTGGCAGCCTCCCAACCTCCGATCTCTGCCCACGCCTGGTTCTCGTGTTGCCACCCTCTGGACCTCTCATGGAGGAGGCGCACAAATAAGGGCCTCAGATGATGATCGCAGAGCCTGGGTCGGTTCATATGGGAAGAGGCAGACCTTGCAGTATTTAAAGGTAAAGGTGCCCCTGACCATTAGGTCCAGTCATGGACGACTCTGGGGTTGCGGTGCTCAACTCGCTCTATAGGCTGAGGGAGCCAACGTTTGTTCACAGACTGTTTCTGGGTCATTTGGCCAGCATGACTAAGCTGCTTCTGGCGAACCAGAGCAACGCACTGAAATGCCGTTTACCTTCCCGCCAGAGCAGTACCTATTTATCTACTTGCACTTTGATGTGCTTTCAAACTGCTAGGTGGGCAGGAGCTGGGACTGAGGGACAGGAACTCACCCCGTCACGGGGATTCGAACCACCGACCTTCTGATCAGCAAGGCTTAGGCTCGGTGGTTTAGACCACAACGCCACCCACGTCAGACTTTAAAGTGCTATAGACATATTGATCACACGTGGTTGCTGGTGTGAGCCCAGTGGAGTTGTGCATTCCACAGATCCAGAAAGGAATTAGCCAATAAGTCTTGTAGAAAAGAAGGGAATGTTCACATCAATAGTTTTGTCAAAATTCAGTGGCACGCTTTGATTTTTAAGTTTATAAGACAATGCATAAAATAGCTGGTACTGGTCGGGTGAGTTCCATTCAGGCACTTCCCACTCCTTACTAAAAATAGGGATCAAGTGTCATTACTGTTTGTGCAGCCTTCATAACCAGTGTTCCTGTTTCACCCTGGGAGAAAGAGAAGAGGGTTTTCTCATGGGCTTTCCATCCGTCAAGCCTTGTATAGGAGAATACTGCCAGATATTCCTCATTATGGGGGAAAATGTGGCTCATGTTTTATCTGTACAGCTCAGATTACATTTTATCAAGTTGTAAATGATTGCTGGGTACATAAAAGGAAGTACTTATTTGTGCAGTTGAACTATGGAACTCACTCCCACAGGAGGCAAGGATGGCCACCAAAGATTGAACAAATTAATGGAGGAGAGGGCTACTAGCCATCATGGCTATGCTCTCCCTTCACAGTTGGAGGAAGCAATGCTTCTGAATACCAGTTGTTGGAAACCACTGGAGAGGAGAGTGGTCTTGTGTTCAAAAATCCTGCTTGCAGGTTTCCAACAGGCATCTGGTCGGCAGGGATGGATTTAGATGAAGAGAGGTCCTAGGCTACTCCACTTGTGAGGCCCCTCCCCATGCCCCACCCTCACAACTAGAAGAAAATGGAAGAGTGTTATAAACAAAATTGAGTGAAGCCAAGGGTGACAATGGGTATTTAAAATTCTCCTCTAAAGGACATAAGATATTATTGTTAAATACCATAGTGATTTTTAAAAATTCTGCAATTCACAATTTCTCCTTTAAAGAACTTAAGATATTATTGTTAAATACCATGGTGATTTTAAACAATGCATAAAATTAACACAGAAAAACTTTTGCAATAACTGAACTTTGTAAACCTTTTGTTGGCAGGCCACAGGCCTTCATGTTATATACCTGCTGGGATTGACAAGGCATCTGACCCTCACCTGAATCTCATAGCTCTCCTGACAAGTGCTTGGGTCTGCAGCCACAGTGTAGAAATAAAGCAGGGGTCAGCAACCTAAGGCCCATGGGCCAGAAGCAGCCCGCAGAGGTCATTTGACTGGCCCATGAGCCGCCCCGAACCAAGCCACCCGCTCACATACTGCGCTAAACCAGTGCGGCGCGGGGACTCGCTTCCACAGCGTAGGAAATTGCGTCTGCACAGACACAGATGCCAAAAATCGTGGGCGCACAGGCTCATGCGGGACCGATCCAGCCCAGGCAAGATAAACCTTGCCAACCCCTGAAATAAAGGATGAGATTGCCCACCAGATACCAGGCACTCTACTATTCAAATTAGGCCCCAGTGTTTTTGTTATAATCCCCTTCTAAATTAAGTAATCAATTTTAATCTAGAATTTAAATTCTCAAAACTTTCTTATTTTTTAATTCAAGCAAGTAAACTACTACTCTCACTTCATTACAAACAGTATTTCTACCTGCAACACACTTGAGCAAACCTGCTCCTCTTCCTTTCACAGATACTTTGTTGCCATTTGAAACTGTAGCTGCCTCTGATTAGTTACCATTTAACTCTTGGGGGAAATAATTAGCACCACACATCATGTGCATGGAAGTTGCTGAATTAATTAACCAGCTAGAAGGATTACTGTTAATAGCATCAGTTTTCTTATAACTTGATATTGCTGGATAGTTTTGATGAACTACAAAAGCATTTTTAGTTTGCTTTCTGTTGCCACCCTGGAACTTTTCTTTGTTAGTGCTACTTTGTTTTGTATGATTCCTTGCAAGTGAAGGAAAACAACTTTTCTGCTTGTATATGTTGATAATATAATTTTGGTTACTGAAGACAAACAAGATTGTACAAAAACAAGATTGGGCGCAGGCCTGGCCAGGACATAGGCGTCCTGATGTGACAAAGGTGACCTGTGTGCTTGCTTGCTTGATTAACAGCTGTTGGGAACTTCAAAGTCCCTGCTCTCCCTTCTTATGGTCTTTGTACTGCACCTGGAGACTCCAATAAAGAACATTCCATGTCAAGAAGGAGGGCAAGTGGGCACCCTATCAAATGACAAGGTAGCAGCTACACAGAGCAGGGCCTTTTCACTGGTGGTGCCCATTGTATGCCTTGCTCTTCCCAGACCTGCTCTCTTTTTGCCTGTATTTTGGAGCTTTGTAATTTAGGAAGACTTTTGAAGAACTGGTTGACAACTTATCAGTCGCTGACATATGAGCGGATTTTATTTGCTGCTATTCTGGGCTTCTGGTGCACCAGGGTTTACACTAGCGTAATAGAGTTGGCCAGGATGCCAGAAGGGATACAATCTTTCTCCATTATCTGCACAGCAGGGGGTGTTCAGTCAACAGTGTAAAGGCTGAGCTGAAGCGTTCCCTGCTGGTTACCTGCTTTCAGCAATAATGGGGTGCTGTTTGGTAGTACCCAATTAGTTAGCTGTCAGATTCTAGAGCTCCCTATTGGTGGCTCTTAGGTAATTCACAAAATACAGAGTCCATTCATAAAACACAGTGTTCATTCGTAAAGCAGTGACATACATCTCCATTGCTACATACTGGGTGTGTATTTCAGCGGTTGAACGTACTGGTTTATGGTCATGCTGTAGTGTTGTGCTTATGCGACTGTGAATAAAAAGTGGCCGGGCTCGTTGTCTCAGGGTTTGGGGTGGGAGAAGAGGTGACAAAACTGATTTTCAATAAGTGTCTCCCCTTTATTTCCATAACAAGTCCGTGAGTCTGTACTCTGAATAGTGACACCAGGGACCTAGAAGGTGCAGGGCTTGTAAGTCCAACCCCTGCACAGTCTCATCAGAGCTGACCTTAAGGCAATTGGAGCAATTTGGCCAAATTGGGCCCCGTGGGCTGCTCCTAAGGCCACCCCCCCCCCGCACCAGGGCAATCTAGATGGATTTTATTTATATCTATAAGATTTTGCAGACTTTGGCAGTGAACTGGGGCCTACCCAAAAAAAATTCAAGTTGCGCCCCACTGCTTCAAATTGGGCCCACAAATTGCTTCAAATTGAGTCTCATAGTAGCTGGGCCTGAGTCGCCCTGCCCTTGCAAGAAATCTTGGGTTTACAATTTTGGGAGAGGGGAGACTGCGGCACTGGGAAACAGCCAGGCTGGTGAGGCCCTCTAGATTTAGAGGCCTGAATTGCCCTGCCCTCGCATGAAGTCTTGGGTTTGCCATTTTGGGAGAGGGGAGACTGCCCGCTGGGGAGCGGGTGGAGTGGCGAGGCCCCCTAGATTTAGAGGCCCTAGGCTTCAGCCTACTTAGCCTATACATAAATCTGGCACTGATGGTGAGAACAGGATGCTGGACTAGATGGGCCATTGGCCTGATCCAACAGGCTCTTCTTACGCTTTGTTATGGAGAGCTAGAAATTTATTGCATCTGCCATGCAGCAAGGAAATCTGGGATGTGTTTAAAGTTCTCACCAGCATGGGAGTTCCTGCTGCACAATTGTGCGTAGTCTATTATTACTGGGTTCACCCGTTGCTGTCAAAATTGTTGCAAGCCGGAACAAAAATCCACAGTTCCCTCAGTTCAAATTATTTTCTCAGCATAAATAAAAGTCTGTTACAGAATTATGTGAGAGACGGAACTACATGGGGTGAGAGAGGAAAAGGAGACAATCATTTCCCACACGTGTTCATTTAGGATATAAAAAAACAGCTTGAATAAGAATGGAAAGATGAGGTCACTTTCTTTTCTTTCTTTTTTAGCACATTTTTACAGCTGTTAAAACAATTGCATAGGAACAAATCAGCATCTTAAAACTCGATCCTCAAAACCTCTGTACTTGTTAAGAGTATACCCTTGGCTCATACCTGCTGAGCCCCCTGGAAGCTTTTCCACTTGACAATGTTTTATTTTCTATTACTGTTGATTTGACCTGCTGACAAGGTCATTTTTGCACACTACATTTTTAAGAGCGAGTGTAAGACATGCTTGGTGTATATTGGAAAGGGATGGGTAAAAGTGCAACAAAGATTCAGGGCCAATTTTTCTGTAACTCTTCCAACTTACATTTTTAAGATGCAATTCGGGAAGGGTGGGGCTGCTGCTAGTGTGCTAACCAAAGGCACAAAGTATTTGTAATGTCAAAAAAGCCAGAAGGAAGGCTGACGTATGGAACTGGCATTGGCTGTGGATTGTATCTCAGTTCCATGTATGGTGTGCCTGACTAGCGTTAGAGACATTATCATCTGTGCAAAGCTGCAAAGTGTAAAGTGTGGATAAGCCCTGAGACTATGGTTGTTAAATTAAGAGATTTCTTTTACTTTCCTTGCTCACAGTTACATACCCGACTGGTGTTCTTCCTTCCAGAATGCTCTGTAAATTCCTTGGGTGCTTAGGCCAGAGCACTCAGGAATCCTGGTCTGGATCAAGGAATGAATCTACCCTAGACATTGCCATCAGCTCAGCAATCCTACAGCAATGCTGGCTGCAGAGCCTTCTTTAACCAAGTGACTTTGCAAACCACCAATGACTCATTTAGCACAGGCTGCAGAGAAGCACAGAAAACAGGAAGTTCCCAGAAAGTCTGTCTGTTTCCTGCAGATCTACCAATTAATAGTGCACTCTACCATATTCAAGGGCTTCTCTCTTTCACCTTCAATCATAATTACGCACATAGAAACAGGCCTCTAAAATATCAAGCCCATCCAGTATTTCAAGAGGAAATCAATCAACTGTCCATAAAACAGGCATGAGGTTTAGAATAATACTGCCAAGTTTTATACCTTGGGTAGTATAATCCCCTTGCTAACAAATTATGCCACATTCTTGCAAATAATCCTGCTGTGGTGTAACCCGGGCTACTGCCTTTTTATTGACCTTACTGTGGCACCTTTAACAGAATTCAGGCATGCTAAAAGCAAGCCAAAGCAGTAAAACAACACATTCATTAGCACCAACTAAAGTTCACAATGTGGCATATAAGCATTTGAGTTACACAGTTCTCCTCTTCAACGTTGGATGTGCAAACAGTAATGTAAAAGAAGTTTCTGGCAGGTGATAATGATTTTAAGACCAATCTACAGCTCATTTCAATCTAAAGATGGATATTGGGAAAAGGTCTTGGAAGGTTAATTGGGTTAGAACCGTGTCTTGTGCCAAACTTACACAGGGACATGCTGGGACTGGGAGGAAATGGAACTTTTCCAGGCATGAAGAAATACCCTCCAACATTCCTCAGATGAAAATAGGGACATTCTATCCTACATCAGTATCACTGCCGGATTTGGGGGGAGCCACTTTTTGTTTTTGTTGTTGCACATAAATATTTTTCTTAAAAGTTTTTCATGGTACAGGCAAACTGCCTGAAGCCCAGCTAGCTCCAGCACCAACCTTTGAACCCCATAACCTCCTTGCCCCCCATCAAACACCACCCCTACAAGCCTTCCTGCACCCCACCAGCTACACCCTTCTCCCACAACCCAGGCCCTGCTGCTGCCCAGGGTCTCCTCCAACCACTGCCTTCTCTTCATCCCTGACCTCCTTCTTGTTTTTATTTGACATGGCTGGGTGGCTGGGGTCCCTCCCGGCCAGAGAGTCGCAGCCTCTCATAGTGGGGACAGTGGCAGCAGCGTCCCCATTGCCTCATTCCCCATTCCACCTCCACCTCTTCCTGCTACTGCTGCTGTTCCACTGGCTGGCTGGCTTGGCTCCCTCCTTTGGACCCAGCACAAGACTTCCTTCTCTCTCTCCCCCCCCCCACCCCCAGTCTTCTCTGACTCTCAGGAATGGTGGCAAAGGAAGGGTAGCCTCAGTTGGCAACTCTCGCTTCCCCCAACATGAAGCCATTTCTGGTTAGCGTACCTCAACAAAGGTGGGAAATCAGGATCCTGCATGACAAAGTGGGAAGCTGTGATGGCGCCTTAAGGGTCTGCAAATTTTGCAGAAGCTGGAAGAGAAGGGTAGGAAGGAAAGAGGCTGCTGTTGCTCAGTTCTAGAGCACAACTTTAGCATGCAAAAGGTCCCCAGTTCAGGCAAGGGGAAGAAAGACTTATCTTGTAACTCAGAGCCACACTGTCAGTCATGAGAGAAAACATTACTGAACTAGGTAGACCAGGGGTCTGGCCTCAGCACCAGACAGCTTCCCCTTTCCCAAAAGCTGCCTCTCCTAAGTGTCTGGGTGTTGAGCGGCCTGCGAGCAGCAAGAAAGCTGGCAATCCTAGCTATGTTTGAATTATAAGGTTCGTTCTTAGGCATGGGGGAGGCTTTTCCGCCTCTTAATGAATCAATCCTGGATGTTTCTTCATTGTAATATTTGGTTTCCAGCAAGCCGTGTGGGAGCCGGGTCTTGCTTCTCTTAGGGGTGTTCTTTTCTTTCCGTGCATGAGCCTTGCAGAAAAGCAACAGAGGCAGCTTCCCATACCTTTCCCGACATCCTTTGGTCAATTATGCTGCAGATTTATCTGAGCTATGCCACTTAAATGCTCAAAGGCTGCCACGCCTTTGTGTCCTGCCCCCCCCCAGCAACCTTTTCACCTCTAACCGTCTCCCCCAGGATGCCAGTAAGTGGAGATCCGGAAATGAAATTTCATTTTGGAATTTCAAGCACTGTCTTGGAAGGCTGCCAGGGCGTACTCAAGAATATGAGGTCTGAAAAGAGGAGGCAAAAGCTTCTTATTTAAATGCAGCTCACTGCTCAGCCCGCGGAAATTCTCTGCTTATAACAATCAATTAAGAATACTGCACAGAGTATTCTGCAAAGCCCAAGGAAAGGGAACTACATTCTCTCCCACCTTCCTCTGCTGCTGTGTCGTTCTGTATACATACCAGCCACAGCTTTAACTCCTCATATGACATGTTCAGCACAGGAAGGAAACGGCTAACCATGTGTTCTCTCTTTGCAAAGCAAGAGAACATCTAACGCTGTCAAGCAAGAACACAGAGTACCTTTCGAGCAGCAATTTCAAAAGAAGCCATCTTTCAGAATTGTTTTTTGATTGCCGAACTCTTGTCAAGCAGAAGTTAATATTTCATGAGCTAATGAATTCCGTGAGGGTGAAAAACCCAGTCGGAGTCGTCCTTCATTCCAAGACCTTTTCCAGCAGCAAAGCAGTTAATGTGATCTCACTGACTTTACGGTACTTAATTTTGTTACATCTCATCCCCTGAACCCTTTTCTCCAAAGAGCTCAGGGCAAGGGAGATGGTTTCCCCACACCCAGTTAGTTAGTTTATAGATGATAGATAGATAGATAGATAGATAGATAGATGATATAACATCATTTTCTAATTAACAGTTGGTTAACATTGGACTTCCCCTCCATGGTTTCCCAAAAATTCCAAATATTGTTGCCTATTATTGTTGCCTATTCTACACCTTATCTCCACCACAATTTTCTCAGAAACAATTTTACTGCTATTCAAAGCCTGCTTGCATTTTAACATGTTTACAATATATATTTTAAACAATACACAAACATTTCCCACTCTTCCTTAAAGTCTGCCTCATCCTAATCTCTAATGCTACTTGTTAAACTTCCCAATTCAGCATATTCCATCAATTTCAGCTGCCAATCTTCTTTAGTAGGTACCACCGCATCTCACCATTTTTGTGCATATAGTATTCTTGCTGTGGTTTGGATATAAAAATATATACTTTTTTGGTTCATCTATCCCAGTTATCCCTAAGAGAAAAGCTGTTGGTCTTTTTGGAAGAGTCACCTTAAATATTTTCTTTGTCTCATTATAAATCATCTCCCAAAATCCCTTGGAAACAAACCCAGTTTGAGTCACAGCCACCCTGTGAAGTGTAAAATGCAAGTATGCACACAAATGCCCCTGACTGATGTCCTATGGTTGACACTTCACGGTGGGAGAAGTGGGTTGTGGGAAGAAGGATAATATAGAGATCATAGGATGAGCTCAGTGAATTAGTTAACCCTTCAGGCTGGAATTCTGTGCACACTTACTATGTTTTGTCTTGAGTAAGCAGCACCGGGGGGGGGGGCTGCTACTGTGCCGCATGTGTCTGCTGCAAGCAGTGCTAGGAGTTGCAAGGTTGGCTCTGCCAACGTAGCCCAATCACTCAAAATGTGAGAGGTTTGTACTTTCCCTCACCTATTTGGCTTCCCCAGTGCTTCATGAATCATAATTGTCAGAAAGGCACCATGTGTAGCTCACTCATGTACCCATCACATTTTATTCTCTAGTCTGGTAGGTGCGAAGCACAATGAGCCACATTAATGAAATTGCAGGCGAGTACAGTGGTTTCACAGTTGCGGCCTCATCCATTTCTGCAGCTGTATCTAGCAGACAAAAGAGCAGAAACTTGCACTTCACACTGAGGTAAAAGGAGAGAGTCTCCCTCCCAGTCTCTCTCTTTCACTTCCCCCATCAATTGATTGCATTGTCCTTGAGACATCTGCTGACAGCAAGGGCTGATGGGTAAAAGGTGAAAGATGATCCATGCCCATTAGATGTGAATGATTACATCTGAGAAATTATACATTTCAATCATACCTATAAAACAACCAAAGTAAACAGGAGTTTGTGTGCTTGTATTTGATTCAGACAATGGAAAACAAAATTGCAGTGTGACTGCTAATTGCTGTGTATGCCTGCATTCACACCCACACCCATACACCAAATACTTTGCACAGGAAGTTTGCTGCAGTGAATCCCATAAAAATATGGGGTTTTTAAAAGGTTTTTCTGCATTGTAAAGGTTTGTTTAATGAGGGGTGAAAGGTAATTCAATTATACAGTGCTACCTTGGTTCTCGAATGGCTTAGTTGTCGAACAGATCGGCTCCTGAATGCCGCAAACCTGAAAGGAAATGTTCCAGTTTGCAAACGTTTTTCGGAAGCCAAACGTCTGACATGGCTTCCGCTTGAGTGCAGGAAGCTCCTGCAGCCAATCGGAAGCCACGCCTTGGTTTTCAAATGGTTTTGGGAGTCGAACGGACTTGAGAATCAAGGTACCACTGTACTCCCAAGGTGTGTGTGTGTGTGTTTGTGTGATGTGCAATCCAGTAAATCAAGGGAGGGGTTTGCATTACTGACTTAGAGCGCAGTAAAGTTCTTGGTTGTTTTTGTGGTGCAATTTCTCAGCACTTCTCCCCCAGCTGTTCACATCAACACAGCTTAATTAGAGTCAGATTCGTTGACAGCAACGGGAAAACAGAGGTCTACAGATTATTTCAGAAAGTAGGCCAGGTCCTTTGGTGGGTGGCAATCCTTAAGGTATCCTGGCCCTAAGCCTTTCAGCATCCGAGGCTGTCCTATCGATCACCCCACTATCCTGTAAAAATAGGTGGGCGGTGAATGGTGACTGGAGAGACGAGGGCATACTTAAAGTACATGGCTTCCATGGAATGCTCTTCCCAGGGAAGTTTGCCCTTTGTTCCCTTTCCAGCACCAGGCAAGGACATGATTATTTGCCTGGGTACTCTATCACGATGCGACATATAAGCTAGTTTATAATGCTAGCTTTATCTGTTCAGCTGAATTTCAGTGCTGGATTTTTGTGCAGAAGATTGTGGTATTATATTGATGCTTTCTTATTGTTGTTTTTTCTGTTTCCCTGAGAGATTATCACTGAAGGATAACCTTTTTAATAATAATAATAATAATAATAATAATAATAATAATAATAATAATGGAGATGGCCAAATGGATGTCCCAGGGCAGGACATTCCAGAGCCCATGAATGTCAGTACATAAACATTTTGGGCATCTTTACCCAGCTTCTTCATTCTTTACCTATAGGGAGGAATACCCAGTCTTGACCCTGACATGCCGTGTGCCTTCATAGAATAAATGAGACCACAGTATATATATATGCATTCCTATACAATAAGCCACGGAATAGTTTGTCACTGACTGTTTTAGCTTCATTACAGAATATGGCTGCCTTGAGTCATGGAAGTAAACAAAATGCCGTTGTCAGATCAGCAGTGTGTCAAATGGCATGTTTTTTGTGACAACGTGCAAAAAATCAGCCAATCACAGGAACATGTTCGGTCAAGACAGGAGTCATGAATTTTCTCGTTCCCATCACTGATGTGTTTCTCACGCACTCGGGGACAAAGGAGCATGATGATCTTCTCTGGAGCCTTAAAATAAAAAGGAACTGAGCAGACTTTTGCTTTCTGAAGTGACAGATGGATGTAACTGTAGCTAATCGATAAGAAGTGGCATAGTGAGGTAGGAAGATCATAGCACTTTCCAGCTGGCCCAAGACATTTTGCTGCCTGAGGCAAAGGACAAAAAGGCTTCTTCTCCATATCCCACGTACGGAAGCCAGCTGGACCAACAGCTGATTCTTACTGTAATGTGGTGATGGGATTGTATCCTGTACTGCACTGAAAGCAGCAAGGCCTCCTGGACAGACTCTGTTGTATACAAGCTTCTGTTCTCCAACAGAGGGGAATTGCTTTCGGACCTAGGAGGAATAGCCAGGGGCTGCCATTTCTGCCCCCCAGCACCTGCTGCCTGAGGCAGATGCCTCACTTTGTCTAATGGTAGGGCTAGTTCTGATACTTTCTAGTTGCAGGTACGGGAAACCTTTTTGTTCCCTGGTTCAAGACTCCAAAATGTTGTACGGTTGACTCAGCTGTCTGAAATGCAATTCATGTGGCATGTGTGTGTGTGTGTGTCTCCCCACCCTACTGCACCACTCACACCAATGGCAGGGTAAAAATTACTACAACTATGAACTTTACACTAATAGCTTCTGTGTGGCTCCAAATTCAAGTGGCCACACTCACTTGATTAGTGGCTACACACACACACACACACACACACACACACACACACACGAAGCCAAAGCTGCCCTGAACCTTTAGCCTTTATGTTTGCAAAGAACATGACAAGGCTGGATAGCTCAGCTGGTTAGAGCTTGGTGCTGATAACACCAAGGTTGCAGGTTCAACCCCTGTATAGGACAGCTGCGTATTCTTGCATTGCAGGGAGTTGCACCTCAGGTCCCTTCCAACTCTACAATGATTCTTTGATTCTAAGGCACTGCAAAGCAAGATAAGGGCAGTGCTTACCGGTAATTTCCACAGCAAGAAAAAAGATCACACCATACTTCCTGGCTATCACACCTTATGACCTAGACATTCTTCCCTCCAATCGTAGATGTATCTATGAGTGATAGAAAACTACTTTGAACATGCGCAGGGGCATTCTCCTCTACACACTGTATCCCTTGCACAAATTAAGCGTTGGGTTGGCTAGGTCTCCCAGTGCAACTCTTCCCCTTCCCCCGCCACATCTGTGCAAAGCTAGTTTTGAAAATACACTCCAGTGCATGCAGTTGTGATTACTTATGGTGCCTAAGCAGAGATCACAAGCATCCAAATATATATTTGTATTATAAATATTGCCTAATAAACTGTCTGCAAACATCAGAGATGTTTTCTTGCTGTTGCTGTAGTTCAGAAAGGAGGATTTGTAAGGCATACTTCTGATCCCTTTTCCCATATTTTATTGCAGCTCCTTCGCTGCTGTTCCCAAGTAGACTTTGTTACTCAGTTGACATCATGTTTGCAGTGTGGGTGTGTCCCTGGTACTTAATCCACTTGGGTTCACTTTGTAAACATTCCTGTAACTGATACTTTTAGTTTACTTGCTCTTAAATTATTCCTCAGTAATGTAGAAATGAACTGGCCTCTTCCACATGAGGATTCCACATGGAATTTAGAAATGATTAAAATACTCCAGTAGAAAGGGAGATGGGCTTTCAATTGGGAATGCAGAATTTCGAATATAACACATTATTGTCCATGTTTTACGCATGCGCACAAACTTACCCTTCAGAGATTAATTGCCTTTTTGTTTTTTCGCCTTGGCAATCGAATAACACACCAAACCACAATGCTTATATTACTTTGTAAACCCAAGAAATATTCTGTTTTTGTTCAGAAAATTGAACTTTTTAAATGGCACATCTGTCCACTGGCATATTTCCCTCCACTCAGAAACCTCTTTAAACTATTTATGCCAGGTATAACAGAGACAATATCAGGTACAAGGATAATAGAAAAACCAAGCATAAAAGTACAATAGGATATTCTGTTTCTATAGAAGTCAAGTTCACATTAACCTGAGGAATTATTAACAGTGCTCTTTGCCCTCCTACTACAAGTGTCTATCTTCATCCTGAAGTCTAATAAATGCAGCTGCCAGGTCCAGGGTGCAGTGAAACTTTCTTGTATAAAAGGTAAAGAGACCCTTGACCATTAGGTCCAGTCGCGAATGACTTGAGGGTTACGGTGCTCATCTCGCTTCATTGGCCAAGGGAGCCAGCGTACAGCTTCTGGGCGAACCAGAGCAGTGCACGGAAACGCCGTTTCCCTTCCCACTGGAGTGGTACCTATTTATCTACTTGCACTTTGACTTGCTTTCAAACTGCTAGGTTGGCAGGAGCAGGGACCGAACAATGGGAGCTCACCCTGTCACGGGGATTCCAACCGCCGACCTTCTGATCGGCAAGCCCTAGGCTCTGTGGTTTATACCACAGTGCCACCCGCGTCCCTTACTTAGTATACAGGTGTGCAACACAGCTGTCAACTTTTCCCCTTTTTTTTAAGGGAAATTCCCTTATTCTGAATAGGATTCCTCGCAAGAAAAGGGAAAAGTTGACAGCTATGGTGTGCAAATGCCACATTTTCAGTTCCTTCTTTTCAATGGTAATACAGTGGTACCTCTGGTTACGTACTTAATTTGTTCCGGAGGTCCGTTCTTAACCTGAAACTGTTCTTAACCTGAAGCACCACTTTAGCTAATGGGACCTCCCGCTGCCACTGCGCCGCCAGAGCACAATTTCTGTTCTTATCCTAAAGCAAAGTTCTTAACCTGAAGCGTTATTTCTGGGTTAGTGGAGTATGTAACGTGAAGCATATGTAACCTGAAACATATGTAACCCAAGGTACCATTTTTACTGGATGGCCATAGGCCTTTCCTTTTCTCCTTAAAACTCTTCTCAAGGCATAAATAAGCCAAACTGCAGTGAGCTCTGTCACCAAATCTAAGGCAAGGGCTCCTTTCCTCTGCAGTATCCTAGAGCAGCTTCATTTATTTCTACTACCACACAGTTAGGCCACAAGCACAAGACCCTGCCCTTAGGCAACACAGCAACATCTGATAGTGTGCTTCTGGCTGTGTGGGATTGCATTCATTTCCTGCAACAGGGTTCTTTCACAAGCCTCCTAACTAAGCAACCGAAGTCCAGCCTCACCATTTCACAAAAGGAGTTAAGACGCCTAGGGAGGTTTGAGGCCATCACCACCATATTTCCCAAGGCAACATAGAATCAAATAAATGCAGAGTTGGAAGGAACTCTGTGGGTCATCTAGTCCAATCCTGCGCCATGCAGGAACATGCAGCTGTCCAGCATGGGGATCAGACCTGCAACCTACAACCTTGGCATTATCAGCACCACACTCTTAACCAATTGATCTATCTAGGCATTCACACTCTACATTTGAAGCACATCCGCCACGTCCCCCAACCAAAGGTTCTTGGGAACTGTAGCTTTAGGGTGCTGGTAATTGTAGTTCTGGGTAGAGTAAACTTCAGTTCCCAGGATCTTTTATTTTTGTTGGGGGAGGGTAACAAGCTTTAAATGCAAGATGTGTACACAGTCCAAAAGGCCACATACACAGACTCTATGCATATATATTCTAGCTGTGCAGGGTTGCTTTTTTTTAGGTGAGGCTCTGTTGGGCAGTGAGGGTGGTAACCTGGCTGGAACAGTGGCTGACAGTGAAATGATAACCCAGCCATTTAGGGGAAGGGAAGTGTCTGATTAGAGAGCAGCATGTTTGTAGCCCCCTCTCCTGATATAATTTGGGGTGCCTTCAGGGCCAGCCATGTCAAATGGCTCCCCAAATATGGCATTTTTGTTTTTGGTCACACACCCCTCTGTTTCTTCAGCCTTCAAAAACCATTGATTGATTGATTGATCATGTTTGCAGCTTATTTATACAGCATGCATTTGCAAAGTAGGATATTTAAGTCTGTACAGTATGTATATTCATGCCACATAAACCAGGGGTTCCCAAACGGTGGCCCACGGATCTCCAATATTCCGTGAGCTACAATTCAGGTGGCCCACAGTGTGACTGTAAAAATACAATTAAAAAATCATACAGCACAGCACATAACGATTTTTTCTGCTTGCTGTTGAAATTATAGAGTGGTCTGCCAAGACCCTCAACAAACATCAAGGGGTCCTTGGGGAGGAAGTTTTGGGAACCACAAATATACGTAAGGAGTTTGTTTCAGCTGCTGGATGGATTGTTGAGTAAACAGTCTGCAGCAGACAATCCAAACCCCTAAATCCAATCCCAGAGTGCTTGTAAAAAAACAACAGCCACGGGGTGTATTTAATTTCTGTTTTACATTTCTCTCATTAATAGCATAGGCTGCTATCTCTCTCTCTCTCTCTCTCTCTCTCTCTCTCTCTCTCTCTCTCTCTCTCATCCTAACCTACCTTACAGGACTGTTGAGAGACTATAGGGGGCATGTGCAAACCATGTATTATGCCTTGAGCTCCTTGGAGGAAAGGTGGGATATAGATAAATATATATAATAAGAATATAATTCATTGTTGTTGTGATAACCGTGGTATTTCCCGTTCTTTCTTTTTCCTTGGAGGAAGGGTGAGACATAAATGCAGTAATGATAATGATACAACAATGCTTCCCTCTTTGTTTAATTGATTATAGTATTCCCCTTCTGTCTTTTCCCATGGGAGGGACAGGGAGTGAGGGAGCCAAATGAATTCCTGTTTCGGTCTTCAGGGCTCCTTGGTCCAGGTTACGCCAAGAGGCTTCTACCCCTTCATTTTCCGGCTTCGATTAATTTTAAACTGAAGATCATCTCAGGGAGGGGCAGAGATAACAGGGTCAGGTCAGGTTTCCAATGTAAGTCTGCAATTAAGCAGCATCAGTAAGGAGCCCAGAAGGAATGGGCCTGCCAGATATTATTACTGCATTCCGACCTTCTTTCCCACCCTATTAAGAATCATCAGAGCCATACCTCATTGGGAGGCCCTTCTGTCCATCCGCTGCCAGAACCTCTGGAATGGGTGCCAAGAACCTTTCAAGAGGCAAGCATGAGATCTGGCATTATTTCCCAGCATGCCCATTGTAAGGCATACTTGAAAGACACCCATCAAGCAGCCACTCTTGACCTTCTTGGGGGTTGAGGAAGGTATAGTTAAGTGGGGCAGAAAGGACAAATTGGGAGCATTAGTCAAGTAATTATTGAGCCACTCAAGTAGCAGCTCTTTACATACAGGCACCAGTAGGCCTGGGCTAGCATAAGGTCTAAAGATGTCCTGAGAAGAAACCTTGTTCTTTATTCTGGTTCAGCATTTTACCACCCCCTGGAAGGTTATGAAACAACGTTGAGAGGTCACAACAGGAAGTGCAATCAGCCATGAGTAAATAGAGTTTTTCCTTCCTTTTCTATGGTTTTCAAAACTTCCTTCTCCAGTTCCAAATCCTCTTAGAGCTGTTGCTCTCAAATGTGTGTTGGGGGAGGGCCGAGGAAGGTTTCACATGCCTGGCCTTCTTGTGCAGGGTCTACCTGCCGCCTGTTCCTCCTTTCTTGCATCCTGATTTTTCATTTCTGCAAAGCCAGCCACATCATATTTTCCCATGTGGGCCTAGCTTTGTTTAAGACATACCTTTTTTGTGCTTTTTTCCCTGTTATTTTTTTTTTTTTTTTTAAATAACCCTTTTAAAGCATTTTCAAACCCTTGGGAACCGCTGGGACCTGGCTGCTGATAGGAGAATTCTGCTGCTGCTGCTGCACGAACTAAATGAAAACACAAACGCGTCCTCTTGCAACATATTTGACTGCATGGCGCAATATGTTCTCGATGGCGATGTGCTATAAAATATAATCTACCTACCTCATTTTTCATGAAAAACAAGCTGTCAGGAGAGAAATGTCATAACTGAATCTGTCTCTGGAGATGGCTATCAAAGCACTGGCCAAAGGTCAACGAACCAAATTATGCACATCCCATCCTCAGCTCTGTGTGAATTCATGCTGAAACTCTTCTGTTCCTCATATATAACAGACATAAGTGGAATCATTTCCTCTGTTGGAGTATTTTTCTAGCAGCTCAGATTTGATGTATAAGCTTGTAAAAGAGAATAATCCTGCAGTCGGTTTATTATATATTTGCATTCTCCAAATGGCCAGGATTTCCAAGCATTCTGCCTGAGCATAAAGAAAATAAAGATATCCTAATCAATAGAAATATTGACATTTTACTCCTATCAAGGTGTGTTTTATTGGCATCTTTGACCCATACCAGAAATCATGAGCTGGTTTCAGTAGTAACTTTCAAAAGAATGGCTCGAGTAAGATTCAGTGACAAACCATGTTTTTTCATTAAGGGAATGGGCAGTAGCAAGCTTTGGATTTACACAATCCGTTCTTCTCTCCTCCTTCCTTTTGCCCATGAAGGGAGGATGTCAGAAGCTCCTGCTTCCAGTTTTTGCAAAACATTGGTTTGCATTAAAACCAGAATCCCTGACCACAGTTCAATAGAATCTTGGTTTGGGAGCAAAGCAACTATGGTTTGCATCAACTACGGTATGTGTCTTATGTGGACAAAACAACAGGCTGTGGCTTGCCACAAAACTGAAGCAGAAGCTTTTAATCTCCTCCTTTCACATGGGAAGGATGGGAAGGATAGAGTACAAGAGTCCAATGTGGTTTGCTCCTTGGTCTCATGATAGCCAAGTATGTTTTGCTGTTGTGTCTGAATTGGGCCAATAATTCTTGATAATACTCTTTGGATCCAGTGAGTAGTGTGGAAATGTGCAATGATGTAGCCAAGTGGATGTCAGTTAGGTCATTTGCATGATGGGAAACTGCCACAAGTCCCATGCAAGGCCCACTAGGCCACTGTCATGGAGAAGCCTGGTGGCTCACTGACCATTGTGGACTCATGACACTTGTGTTGTTTGCTGGTAGGGCCATCAAGTTCCTTCTCCTTAATGACCACTTGACAGGGGCAACCATGCAAACTACCTTACCAGCCAGTCACCGCAGCTGTTATTGGATGCTGAATATATGGCAGCACTATATGTAAGGATACCCTTACTCTGGGCTCAAAGATACTTTTAGATCCTGCCCTTCACATTTACTGTTTGATTTGGAGTTTAGAGTTCATATCTCTCACCTTTTCTACACCAAATCCTCCAAATCAGAGTTGACGTTCCTAGAACCTTGTGACTTCTCCAGCTCTTGGCTCCTTAACGCAAACTCTGTAGAAGAGAATCCTGGTTTTTTTTTATAAAAAAAACAAATCTCTAATCTCACATAACATTGAGCTGAGGAAAGAGGGATAGAGTTCAGTAATTTCTATTTGCGTCCCAAATAAAAGCGAGGGAGAGCATGCCGTTTCCCAGATGATGAAAGTATAAACAATTCAATTAAAATCCATGATGTGAAGCAACTGTACTGTGCCTAATCCTATGACTTTGGGCAGCACATGTTTGATCAGTAGAGCACTTAAGTTCTTAACAGTGTGTACTAGTCACTAGTGTATCTCAAATGTACACCTAATATTGGAGCATATCTTCCAAATGTACTTTACTTAGCTGCAACGTTTTCTTGTTTCATTTCCTTATTTACTAGCATTACAAGCTAGCATGTGCTTAGCTTCGATAGGCTGAAATGGATAGGCAAGTCCTCTGCATGCCTACCCACTGAGTTCACAGGCATTTGCTTTCTGATAAGTGTGCATGTAGCCTTGGGAGTGTTTGGGGTCTTAGATATGAACAAGAGATCAAATTACATGGAGAGATGTAATATCACAAGGGGGAAAATATGAGTGATCCTGGGGGTTTACACAACTGGAAGTTAAAATTGCCACCAAAAAAAATCCTTTAGTGGGGCATGCCAGCTTGTCATTCCTGTGCAAATGTTTAAGATTCCTGCTTCTTGCATCACCATGATAGGATGTAAGATAATGTAAAACTAGTACATGTGATCCCAGGAGAGGAAAGAGGAAGCCAGTGTTGGCATGTTATCGTGTATCCTAACCACCTACCTCCAGATAGAAGTAATTTAGAACTTGACAAGTCTTGTTAAACATCCGTCAAACTGTTAATTTGACTAGTAAAAGCATATTCTGGGATAACTGAAGCCTGAAAATTAGTTACTTTTGGAGCCAACCTCCATTAATGACATTGCCAGGTTGCACCTACTAGCTACTAGATTCCACCAGGCTGTGAACCACCACCTGCACCTCTGCCCACAACCCACCAAGCTCTTCTCTTTTTCTAATACCCATGATTCATCAAGGTGACATGCCTGGCTAAAACCTTTGTACTGCTTTGGCTTGGTCCCTCTGCTTCACCTGGGGGAATCAGCAACTTGTAAAAAATGAAGAGTTGGCAAATCTAGACATAGCTTTGGAGATATGTAGGATGGTGAAATGGTAGTTTCTGGTTTTTGATACACTCCATGAACTGTGCTGTGAGGACAAGGGGCTTCTGGGGTGCCAGGCTTGAGAATAATTTTGCAGCAGTGCTTCTTCCTAGGGCAGGTGTGCCTACCTCAGCTTTGAGTCATAAGAATGATGGGGAAGAGGAGAAGTCAAGCCTTCTCCTAGAGAAGATGTCCAGACCCTGCAAAGGGTTTAATATGGATTTCTAGCTGAGATATAACTTAAGTGCCAGAGAGAAGGAACAAATACGCAAAAGCAAACAAAACAACCACAATACCATTAAACACCACATGAATATACTGCATTGATGTTATATAGTGTCCCTTTCTAAAGCCAACGACTATGTACACCTTGTACATAACAGCAGTGGAAATAACCTGCGGCCCATGGTTTTTGTGACTCTTTAAAAAAGAAGTCAAAAACTGTGTTCCAAATCAATCAATCAATCAATCAATCAGCACTCCCCGATAAAAATAGACATTGTGTTTCTACCTGGTCTCTTGGTGTTCTCCACACACATTTCTTTTATATGCAGGAATGGGCACCTTGTCAAGTCGGAAAAGCCCGCAGGGCCTTAAACCTCAAAAGAATAAATCTTGGATCATCCAGCAGCTCTGGCAGGAAGCTGGCTGATGATTGCAACTGTATGTACAGCACATCCATGTCCCCAGTCCCAACAGGTGTTATTAAACCTGTCAGCAATGTTTACATGGCATATGCATCAAAGCAACCATTAGTAGGATGGCTTGATTGCACATAGATGGCTCTATATTGTCATCATTTGAAAACATATATTCATTTAAAAAAAGAGGACAGGGCAGTCATTCCCTACACCATCTTCTGCATCTGACAGAAAACCTATGCTGTTGCTGCACACTCTTATGCTCTGTACACATTGCCATTTGCTCTTGCTCCAGCACTTTCCCACTACTGGTTTATGAAGCTGAGTACACACTACATCAGCCACAGCTGCATTCGATAGCATACCCTCCAACATTTCTCCAATGAAAAATAGGGACATCCTATTCCATAATAATCATCATAATAATTTTTTAAAATTATTTATACCCCATCCATCTTACTGCTTTGGCCCAGCCATTTTGGGAGGCTTCCAACATATATTGAAGCATAATAAAACAATGAACATTAACAGAACCTTCCCTATACATGAATGCCTTCAGATGTCTTCTAAAGATTGTATAGCTACTTATCTTCTTGGCTTGGGGGGGGGGGTCTCATAACTCCATACCCTCCAACATTTCTCCAATGAAAACAAGGAAAAATGGTACATTCTGGTATCAAATCAGAAACTGGGATGGCTTCTGTAAATCCCAAACTGACCCTGGAAAATAGGGACATTTGGGAGGGTAGCTAGGAGTTTGTTGTGGGGAAACAAATCAGATGAAGGCATCCCCACCTGTTCTACGGTGTGTGCAGCAATGTAAAATGTGACTTGAAATGCAGGGAAAGGGACACCTCATTGTACTTTAAGCTGCTAATGTTTACATAATCTTAGATATGACACGGAGACAACACACTCATTTGCACCCAGAACAAGCCACAGCACTATCTAATGAGAAGCTTTACTCCCTGTGTAACAAGCCTACAGTAATTCCTTGGTGCTCTTCCAGCCTCATGGTTCAGAAACTTCCCCTTCATAGCCAACTATTTAATACTTGTTACTTAAGATACCAGTTTGTACATCCAACAAAGCTGGCTCTAAGTCCACTAGTATTGTCGTCTTCTTCTTCTTCTTCTTCTTCTTCTTCTTCTTCTTCTTCTTCTTCTTCTTCCTATTACTATTATTATTATCCCCTCCCCCAAAAAGCAATCCTGCACCTTTCAGCTGTTCACAATATGCCCATTATTGGATGCAGGAACATAACTCCTGAATCAGTATGAAGTGAGAAAGCTGCAGGAACCGAACCCTTCAATGTGCTCTAAGTCAGGGGTCAGCAACCTTTTTCAGCCATGGGCCAGTCCACCGTCCCTCAGACCATGTGGAGGACTGGACTATATTTTTTTGGGGGGGGGGGAATGAATGAATTCCTATGCCCCACAAATCACCCAGAGATGCATTTTAAATAAAAGGATACATTCTACTCATGTAAAAAAACACGCTGATTCCCAGACTGTCCATGGGCCAGATTGATAAGGCGATTGGGCCGCATCTGGCCACCGGGCCTTAGGTTGCCTACCCCTGCTCTAAGTCCTAATGTACTTTTTGTATTGCTGACATTCCTTTGGGTCAATTTGGCCTTCAGTAACCAACTGAGAAACTGTTTTACTGCTATTTCCTTTGAGCCATTCTTTTCCAGGAATGACGAGCATAAAATTCATTCACAAAATAACTGAAAATTTTGTTCCTTTGAGCGTTCCAGTGCCAAAAAGGGGAATCCTCTCCCAAGTACACCCACCCACCCACCCTTTCATAGTGGCAAAATAGCATAATGTTATTAAGAGATACAAATATGAATTGTTCCTTGATAAGACTTGACGCCTAAAATTGCAACGTTTTATTTTATTTACCTTTATAATAAATCAAAATAGGTAGTTAAACAACAGCCACACTGATTGTATCCTTCTGTCTGAAATGATGCCTTGGGGAGGGAGACTCTCTTTCCATTCCTGCTTCTTAGAGTTTTCATAGCACTAACCACTATTCCTGTATTACACAGATAGCACAAATTACATAGGTTGAGTCTACAGGTAGCAATCAGCAAAATTCAGCTAGCTGAGTCAAGAGGGCATTGTGAAAACTCATGCAACCTTTTGGTAAAAATTGAAATTCTGTTGTCGATTCACTCAACTCACTAATCTCTTTACTGTATCTGTGCAATGACAGACCCTTTCATTAATAATATTTACCTTCTAGCCATGCATCTTCCTTGTCATGTGCACAGCTGGTATTGTCTTTGGTAGAGAACCATAGCCTAGAGGAAAACCCATGCCTACTCATCCTTAGCTATTGTTTTTAATAGGACCATCTTTCTAAATTACATCTTGACTCCTGGTTATGTATAAAGGCAGCACACAACACCATGGGGAACCAAAACAGATTTTCATGTAGTTTTTCTTTATACAATTATAGTTCTTTCTAGAGGCATATTGAACTGAAATTAAACCCTCTCAAGATAGAAAGGGGGATTCTAACTGCATCCCTTGTTGCTGTATTTCTGGAGATAGGACCCTAAACCAGGCTTTGGATAACATCCACCACTGCCAGGCGCACACACCAGAGAACTCCCCGCAAAATTTCTTAGGTCTTTGTTAATCTACATAACCACTTCATCGATTTGTATTGTTCTTGGAATAAATTGTACTTTGACATGAGATAGGTAAAAAGTTTGGCATTGTTTTCAGTAGCCAATGCAAATAATGTTTGGTCTTTACCTTCTGTTCTGCTAGATAATATAGAAATGTTAAATAGGAGTTATAAAACACAAAGGCTTACATTGAACTTGGGATGCTTGAACCTGATACATGCTCATTACATCCAACGATTTGTTACCCATTGCTCCAAACTTTAAGGGCACTAGGGAGGCGGCTCCATTTGCTAACCAGAGCAAATTTGACTGCTAACAGCAAACTGGAAAAGCCACCTCATACTGTTAGAAGAGGGGGGTGGTCTGAATATATAGAATTAAGAAGAATAATTGATCCCCAAACTTCTACATAACTAGACACATCCATGATGGATGATACAAGGAGTCTAAACTCACAGCATCATTTTTAGCAAAAGGACTGTATTGTTTACGGATTAGAGGAAAGTATGAGGGCATTGCATCACACTGACTGACAATTTTATCACACTGACTGACAGTTTCTGCTGAGCATGTAGAATTTTGAAGCAATTTGACAGATGGTTGCCCTCCAGTTCCTCTCCGTGTATACAGTAAGAGGTACTCTAATGCCAAGGTAAATAATACTCGAGATCACTCTGATAATAAGACCTGTGAACCCACTGTAATAAAAGCAAGGATCCCTCCCCACCCCTCGCCGAAAGATGGCAGAGCTTCTGGGAAATGTTCATTTATACGAAGCTGCCACAAAAAAAGTGATATAAAGTGGATATAGCTAGCAAGGAATATAGTGCATATCCAGTAATTGTGAGACTGCAGGAGTAGGAAGCACATATTCACCACAAAAAGGATAGTGGGGGGAAAACCTAATGAATTCACCGTGTTGACAATATTCCTTAATTGATGCTAGAAGCTATGGCCAGCCATACCATTAGGCACAGTGAGGCAGCCACCTGAAGCAGCAGATTTGGGGTGTTATGAAAGGGCAGCAAGTTGTTAGTTGTTTAATTTATTATTACTGTATTTTTGGTGCCAAGGAGCGGGAAGAGGTGTCTGTGGGATCTGGTGCCTCAGATGTCAAAATAACTTGACACGCCTTGAGTATTATGCAGTGGGGGAGGGGATTTGTGCCATTTGCTGCTCTACTTCAGGCAGTGAAATATCTTGGGCCTGGCCTGTGAGACATTGTGTGCTAGAAAGGTACACTTCAGATTGTTTTGCACCTCCATGCAGAACAAATTTAAACCAAACACAATCACTGCAATGTTAGAGTAAATTTTGGCAAGGGACTCAAACCACAGGATGCCTGAATGAGTTTACATTGCCAGGAAGATTGGAAGCACTAATTATTTTTATTAGCACAACTTCTCAGCAGAAATGTAATAAACCCCGGCTTAAGGGCTCTTTAAAATATATGTCAGCAGAGACATCAGGTATTATCAAGAATCTAGGGCTAGACTCTGATAGTTCAGGCCAGGGAAATGTTGAGAATAAACACAGGGTCAGTTTCCATGCTAAGTTTTGGATTTAGGGACTGCACCATCAGTTGACTTTTCCTCTTAGCCAATTTTCTGAATATTTAGGTTTATACTGAGATTCCAATTTATCACATCCTGACCCAACACACTTACAGATGCCTACTTACAGTTAACTAACTTTATCATTTTCTATAAACTGCAGGGGCTATAACTACGACTATAACTGTAGGGAGGACGCAGGATGGGTGAGATGAAAAGATCCCCATGCAGATGAGCCTAAGGTGCATTATTATTTCAGTTGGGCTCAATTGTATTCAGCCATGAGGTAACTCTTGTGACTTCCCTGCATTAGGAAGTTTGGAAATAGAGCCATTTTCCCTGAGGACAATAGCACACGTGTTTTCTTAAGCAGGAGAATTTTTCAAGTTTCCATGTGCTGCATTAGTCATTTCTCAGCCATGAACTAAACAAATGTTGTTCCACACTACATGCTACATCCTGTATTTTACCCCAACCTAAAACTGTTTCTCACTAGGCAAATCTTGTTTTATCACAAAGAAAATCTGTGAAGGCAGGATGTCTGGATAAGAATTTCTCCCCACCCATCCCCCACAACCTTCTCATCTAGCAGGAGAAATTCCACATTTTTATTACAGACTTTACACAGCACCCAGAATATGGTACTACTGCTTAAATTCAAGGGGGTGGGGAACCTGACTGGGTTTTGAAAATATATGAGTTTTTGTATTTGCTAAGTTAAAATGAAGTCCTGGTTTAATGATACAAACTTAGGACTGGTTTCAAGTCTTTGATACTTTCCCCCTCACAGACAGCTACTTTAAATTCATAGATAAATTGTTGATCCAAATGGGTGTGACCATGGCACCTCAACATACAGGGTCACCTCATTTAGATCACTTCCTGAAAAAAATGACAATTTCGCTCTACTAATATGTCACCAATACAGTATATCTGAGATATATTAGTGGAGCCAGGTGGTGGTTTTCAGAAGCACTCAAGAGATTCCAAAAATATTCCACCTTCTTCCACTTCCCTATTAGTTTGAGCCTTATCTAGTCCAAGAAATTTACAAATTTTCTAGACACCATTATTATTGTGAAAGATGCAACTATTCGTACCCCACATGCAAGTAGCCATAATCCATGACACATGGAACATTATGTAGTACAACAGCCAAGCAATTTATTACTGTGCCTGTTCTGATCCCTAAGATCGTTACATACATTTGAAACAACTGAACGATGTATTTCTAATTTAAGATACAACCATAAGCCACCAGACTGCAAAAGCAAGACATACCTAGGACACAATTATTGTAACACAAACTATATAAGAAAAACAGCATAATGTTCCTGGTAGTCACCTACAGCTCTGAACCAAAACAAATACTGCAACTCTTCATAAGAGATCTAAAACATATTCTAGAGAACAGCCGAAGTCTCAGAGGGATCAGGGGAAGGGGTAGACTAATGCTGGATACAGACATTCCCCTAACTTAAAAATGTCTCATGACCCACGATAGGAACACCATAGCAGAACCATGCCAAGGGACCAGGCCATGTAACAAACTCATGTTTCAAATGTGTCCATTAATTAACAGCAGTAACCCACAAAACTATTACAGCAGTTGTGTATGTGATGTATTGCATACAACGCTTACTTTAGGTTATGTCTGAGGAAAAGAAGGAACATACATAAATCTATTATAAACAAGCAACAATACAAAAGAAAACCTATGAGTGAATATTTTAATGTTCCCAGACACTCTGAGTTGCCATATTCAGAAAGATCAGTTCTGGTGGAAGTTGGGAATGTCACCATGCTGGGAAGACTGACATAAGAGATGAGGCAAGAGCTTGTTAACCCAGAATGTGCAGAATAAACTCTCCAGCAGTCTCTACCTCCAGTTTTAGTTGAGTGACACCACCAACAGAGTCTGCAAGAAGTGATCCTCAAAAGGAGTTCAAGATGTCCATAATTAGAACCATGCCCTATTCAGTTAGGTACTTGTGTTCAAGCACTGCTTAAAAGAATGGCTTAGTGTATAGCAATATTTTTACAGCAATATCTTTCAGAGATATAACAGGCATTCTCTCTTTGTAAAACCATCCACAAGGAGAGTGTTTGCTCTGTCACTAAGTGGGCCATATTTTATAGAATACACATACACAAACACAAACAAATGGTTTATTCCTTGGAACAGCTCCAAGGAGTCCTGTGTATGCGCCAACCACAATTCAGTGGAACAAGGTGTAATGACTTTAAAAAATAAAAAATAAAAACTCGCTAAATAATAAAAGAAAAACTATCGTTTTCTACCACTCCATTTTTTCATCATAAATTAGTTGCATACTATTTATGCCCTGCTGTTTTGTCTAACTAGGAAACTCAGAACTTCTTACAATTTATCAGTATGAGATAACAACTGTGTATGATTGATTATTAATTTTATGTTAAATATATCGAATACATACATACTGTGCTTTTTTTCTTTAAAAATGTTTAGGGGTACTCTCATTTTCCTACTCATATTGAAATACTGCCCCTCAATAAGGCCAAACTTAAACTCACAAAATGTTTAGGGGTATGCGTACCCCCAGAAAAAGCACTGCATACATACATATATAATGTAAAATAACAAAATAAAACTGTATTTAAAATACAATCTACAACTGCATCATTAACATACAAATCCTGAAAACAAAGCAATTTAAAAAACCGAACAGTTAAAGTATCATTAAAACAATCCAGCAAATATTGAAGTAGCTTGGAAAGTCATACTGCTTATAAACATAGTACTGTACAAGAAATAAAGCCTTGTTTAGTTAAGCACACCGCAGCTTGGCTCCAACGAATCACTGCTATGCACATACACACATTGTTTTCCAATATACAACTTCCCAAAGCCATGCAAACTACAATAGCTCTTGGGAAAGTAGACTGAAACCCAAGTATGTAACTGCATTGCTAATGGCAAAGTACATTTTTCGGCAAGAGATCTTGTATCCCCCCCCCCCAATCTTGATCAAAAACATTATGGTGTTCTCATAGTCTAGTCTTGGCAAAGCTGGCAGATATTTCAAAGGGAGAAAAATAATTGAGTGAACTCATAAACGAGTCACCTTTCCAGGTGGGTCTCAGAAGATAAAGTTGCTAAGGAGTCATATCACTACCATACCTGAGTCATCATCAAATAATCACCTCAGACGTTTGTGCAAATATTGCACCTGTGTAAATACTGCACACACCTCTTAAGCCAGAAGCAATGAGAATTCTGTGTGACATGAAAAGGATACCTATCCTATGTCTGGTCCAATGATGTCTAAACATATTAGATGCCACAACACAGAAAAGTATGTAAAATGTGCACAAAGGAATCTTAGCAGTGTGTTAGTTCCTGGTTTTTGCTTCAAATGGTTTGGGAATAGCAACCAGCATCGAGCAACGTGGCTTATGAGAGCTGGCCCTAAATTTCTCGTGTGCATTTGAATGCCTTTGAACTTAATGCTACTGACACATTCTCAAAGTCTTTCACACAGTTCGCTGTGCGTTCAAGAAAGTGCATGTGCTTTTCTTTCACCCCATCCTTCACATGGAGAAAAAACAGCTGTAGGGTGCTCATTGAGTTATAAAGTCATGACATATCCCTTAGGTACACCAAGACTGGACTACTCCAGTGTGCTCTACACAAGTCTGTCTTAGAAGAACCTTCTACAGAGCTCTTTGCTCTGTAACATGCAAAACCCTCCAAGTCCCCAGAGATCAAGGGGAAGGAGTGCTAAACACAATAGATTGAACCTGCTGGCTCCTATGCATCTGTCACAGCTTCAGCCCCCACCTCCTCCTCAGCTGCCTGTTCTACACCTGCATATCCCCCAACATTTCTCCGATGAAAATAGGGACGTCCCATTCCATAATGATAAATTTACTATTTATACCCCACACATCTTACTGGGTTGCCCCAGCCACTCTGGACATCTTCCAACATATATAAAAACATAATAAAACATTAAACTTTTAAAAACTTCCCTATACAAGATTGCTTTCAGCCTGCTTGGGGGTTGGATAACTGCATGCCCTCCAACATTTGTCCAGTGAAAATAGGGACATCAGAAGGTCGGAAGTTCGAATCCCCGCGATGGGGTGAGCTCCTGTGGTTCGGTCCCAGTTCCTGCCCACCTACCAGTTCGAATGCACGTCAAAGTGCAAGTAGATAAATAGGTACCGCTCTGGCGGGAAGCTAAACGGCATTTCTGTGCACTGCTCTGGTTCACCAGAAGCGGCTTAGTCATACTGGCCACATGACCCAGAAGCTGTACGCCAGCTCCCTCGGCCTATAGAGTGAGATGAGCGCCACAACCCCAGAGTCGTCTACGACTGGACCTAACGGTCAGGGGTACCTTTACCTTTACCTTTAAGGAAAAATGGGACATTCCAGATCAAATCAGAAACTGGGATGGGTTTACTAAATCAGGGACACCCCTGGAAAATAGGGACACTTGGAGGGTCTGCCTCTGCAGTTTTTTCCACCCCACCCTCTCTCTCTTGCCTGTTGCTTGTCCAGCATCTTCCCATTCTTCCTCTGATCTGTCTTCCTTGTCCCACCACCACTTCCCCAGCTTGGAGCCTTGTCGGAATACGTTTCACGGATCCGCCATGGATTCATAATTTATTGGTTATTTTATGGGTTTTTTAAGGTCTACTTTTGGTATAATTGCGCGCAAAAGTGAAAGTGAAAGCATGAATGAATAGTGTGATTCACTTACAAGATTAATCCGCCTTTATTTTGTAGATCCGGTCATGTTCAAAGTTGTTAATGAGCGTTAAACTTGCTTCCCGCCTTTTTGGAGGGCAGCAACAGTGATTTTATTGGTTAAAGTACTTATGATGATGTCACGTTTGTTCCCTAATAAAAGGCAGAGGCACCCCGCTTAGGTGGAGAGAGTAGCACGAGATCGCACGTTCTTCTTATGTTCTTTTTAGTTGGGTTTTAGTTGAAGTCAAGTTTAGTTTAAGGGGCTAGGAGCGGGCTGGACGGGTTGGATGGGTTTTTCTTTAGTTAGAGTTAGATCGCGGAAGATCATTCGGTTTAGCCTTAGTTAGGTTTTCTTTAGGTTAGCCTAGGGTTAGGCCCGCGGAAGATATTTCGGTTTTAGTTTATTTAGTTAGCCTCGCGGAAGATTGGGCGCGCAGGGTCTTTAAGTTTAGGAGAACTTAGCTTAGGGGACGAGCCTACGCGGGTTCTGCCGAAGCCACTAAAGATACTACCGGTGTCTGTCTTCCTTTGGGGTTAACGGGGGAGTAAAGTAAAATTTTAATTTTCTGTAAATCGGTCCGCCTATTCAGAGTCAGGGTACAAATTTTATTTCACGAGGCAACGTTTCTTTAAAGAAGGCAACTAGGAACTCACACACCATCAGAGTCTTCAATTGGCTTACTCATCATCCTTCAGACTGTGAGGCTTGGCCGGCGACCGTGCTCAAAAGCACGCGGAACGCTGGCCACTTTCCCCGCAACTGGTACCTCGTGCATAACCAATCCAAGGCCGTGCACGAGGAGCTCCAGCAACCATACCCCGACAAGTGGTGCCCCGTGTGAGGCAAAGCGTAGTCAAAAATCGCTTCCACGAAGACTCCGGTTAAAGGCAACATATCGGAAGTGGCTCGGAAACAGACATTGAGAGGTGAGGTATAACGGCCCGGTTTATCTAGGATTTCGCTGCAGTAGCGCGAATCCACCGCTTGCCCAAAGTAGTGTAAATAGAAGTCGCGCGCGTGTATTTTTGCCCCAAGGGGTCCCCGGGTAGAGCGGCAAGGAGTTTAGTGTAAGCCTACGGGCAGAGTAAGGTCTTCCCTAAAGCCTACGGGTGGGAAGGGTCTGGCAAAAGCCTACGGGTGCCAGGGTTTTCGGTCAAAGCCTACGGGTAGGGCCGGTGTCTCCCGAAAAAGCCTACGGGTGGGAGGGAAAGGTTTTCTGGCTAAAGCCTACGGGTGCCAGGTTTTTCGGTCAAAGCCTACGGGTAGGGCCGGTAGCCCCTAGTAGAAGCCCACGGGTGGGGGCGGAGGTTTTCTGGCTAAAGCCTACGGGTGCCAGGTTTTTCGGTTAAAGCCTACGGGTAGAACCGGTGTCCCCTAGTAGAAGCCTACGGGTGGGGGAGGAAAAGTTTTGGAAAAGTGTTTAAAAAATGGGCTCCTCACTCTCAACTGCTCAAGTAAAATTTTGTGAAGACTTATTGTACCTTTTGAAAAGAAATGGTCACCCTGTCTCTGAATCAGAAGTAGAGCTTTTAGTTAAAACCATTGGGGAAATTTGTCCCTGGGTCCCTAAGGAGGGAACGAAAGATTTAGCCTCATGGGAAAGGATCGGGTTAGAATTTATGGCCAACCCGAAAATCGGAATTCCTGTACAATTAGTATGGAGCAAAGTAAGAAACTGCTTTCAACAAATCGCTCCAAGAAATGTTTTGCTTAATGGAACAGTGAATTTAGGAAATACTGCTTTTAATAGTGCCCCTGTGCTGCCGCTTGCGGTTGTGCCATTTTCGGCCCCCTCGCAGCAGCCAGTTCAGGCCCCGTTGTCGTACACGCACTCGCCCTTGTCCAATTTGTCATTGCCAGATTCATTGCCGCCTGTGCCGGTGCAGCAGACGCCGTCGGCCTTTCAAGCCCCGCCGCGAACTGCCCCACCGCCAGTCGCTCAGCAGTCATCGCAGGCCTTTTACCAGCCAGCGATTTCAAGTCAGCAGCAGCCGCGGACCTCGCTCCAAGCAACGGTCCCGCTTCCTCCATCACAAGCCGCGCTTTTGCCAGCGATCCAGCAGCAGCAGCAGCAAGCAGCCTTTTTGCCAGCAAACCCTGCTGCCCTGCAGGCCGCGCTCAAGCCAGCAGCTCCAGTTTTGCAGCAAGCTGATTTCCAATCAACAGCAATCCAAGCTTCAATGCAAGCAGCACAACAGCAATTTACCAACCCTTCAGCACCTCCAATGCCAATGCAGATTCCAAGACAAGAGCAAAGCCAAACAATGATGATCCAGATGCCAGGACTTGCAGTACAGAGCCAACAACCTTATGCTCCAACTTCAAGTCAGCCATCTTGTCTTCGTCCAACTTCAAGTCAGCCATCTTGTCTTCATAGTCAGCCATCTTCAAGGCATCCAGATGTCAAAGACTCTTTAGCGCCATCTAGTGGCCCATCATTTGGAAAGCATCAAGAAGATTTAAACTCACTGATGCCACCTACAGATCCAACAGCAATGCAACCCATCTGCAGAACTCAAGCTTTAGAAGCAGCTTTGGGACAAATAGATTTTAGTGCTGATCCAATGCACATCTTTCCAGTGATTCGTGCCAATGGAGGACAACCTGCAAGATATCAAGCCATTCCTTTTGAAACACTACGTGAACTGCGAAAAGCCATACGCGAAAATGGACTTCAAGCTCCTTATACTAGAAGTTTACTTGAAGGACTGTCCACTAGTAGACTTCTGCCATCTGATTGGAAGTTGATTCTTCGCACCTTCCTGTCGCCTACAGATGCTCTTCTGTGCCTGCAAGAGTGGAAAGAAGTAGCAGCCAGACGTGCAACGCCACTTGCCACAGAAGATATGCTCACAGGATCAGGACATTACTCCAATCTCAATCAACAGCTAGCCATACCTGATGCTGCACTTGTCACCATAGCAGACATTGTAGTCAAAGCTTGGCGCAGACTACCCAATCGCACAGATGCTAGCTCAGTATCAGGATTCGCTGCAGTTAGGCAAGGTCCAAAAGAACCTTATGGGGACTTCGTGGATCGCCTGATTGTTGCAGTGGAACGCCAGATAGAAGATCGTCATGCCAGAAACATGCTGACGAAACAACTTGCCTTTGAGAATGCCAATGATGACTGCAAGAATGCCCTAACAGCAGTTGCAGCTCGTCCAGATGCCACATTGACTGAGATGCTACGCGTCTGCCAGAATGTCGGTACCCACTCCTACAAAGCACAGCTCTTGGCAGCTGCGGTACAGATGCCACGTCAAGACAGCTCTACGCCAGTCAAGAAGTGCTATGGGTGTGGAGGCGATGGGCATTTCCGGTCGCAGTGCACAACAACGCCAAGGCCTTCTGCCAAGCCGCCAGAGAGATGTCCCATCTGTCAGAAAGGATTTCATTGGGCAAATGATTGTCGCTTGAATCCACAAAACACATCACCTACCTCATCTCCAGTTCAGGGAAACGGTTCTGCGGGCCGCGCCCCGGCCCCGGTAAAACAATAGGGTGCAAGTTCAAGAACATCATGAAGGTCAACCATCCCAGAAAGGTGAACAATGCTACTCCTTATCCAGGTCATCAGGAAAAAAGAGTGATCCAGAGAGATATCTACTCTTCAGATGTCCAGAGAAAAGATGTGACCTCATCAAGCATTCAGGTTCCAGAGGTTTCATCATCTGCCTTACCTATTCAAAGGGTTCCAGTAGAGAACACAGCATTCAGTTCACCTTCTGCTGACTGCCCTTCAGTTCCAGCTGATGTCAACCTTGCTTCACAGCAAGCAATCACAGTCAAGTCTCTGATCGCAGAATTGCCCTCTACATTGAGAAAACATCCTACTGAGGTCAACCTCGCAGCACCTGAGCTTTACTCACCATTGAGTCAAGGTCAATCTGTCATCGAAGGACATTTGCCCTTGGTGAAACAGCAGTGTTCAAGTTGCAGCCCAGCTGATGATCACTTTCCATGTGGCCAAAGAATACAAGTGAGTGAGCCAGCTCCCTCTTGTGGAAGCTTAAACATCACTCCAGTTAACAATGTCCACACCTTTGTGTCACCTCCAGCTTTTAAGCTCAGCCCGCCACAATCACTGCCTCGCGTCAAAGAGGAAGTTCCATCCTGCCAGTTTGATGCACAACTGCCTGAATGTCAACAGGTTCAACAGCATCAGCAACTCTTACCAACGGAAGAACCTCAAGTTTGCCAACTCAACGCCAAGCAGCTTCAGAGTTGCCAACTTCAGCAGTGCAAAAAACCCGAAGCCAAAAAGATGTCTTCAGACACTGCCAATGAAGAACAAGAAGAATCTTCTGTCCCAGGTATACCACTCTTCTTAACAGAGGACTGTTATTTTTCAAATCCATGGTTTGCTCAGCAATTGCCAACATCCATTCGTGGTCCATTCCCAGACACCTCAATTTGCCTTATTCTGCCTAGGATGGATCGCCTCCCTGCCACAGTCACACTGACTGCAGGCCTAGTTCGAATCACAGATTCATCGCAGTTGCTGATTCCAGGATTTTCAACTGTTCCTTGTGTCCTAACAAAAGGTTTGGAAATTGCCAGACTCTATTTGCTTACTTCTACGCCTACAGCTCCTGTAGACTCTTTGCCTCCTCAGGCAGCAATGGCGCTAATCAAGATTACAGAAGAACGCCCTCATCTCGTCTTAGAAATGGGTGGACGAAAGATCAAGGGTCTTCTTGATACAGGCGCAGATGTCACAGTGATCGCCAGAAAGGATTGGCCTGACCAGTGGGCAACGACTGTCACCCAGGAAGTCTTTGGAGTCGGAGGTTTCGAACCCGCCCACCAGAGCGTGCATCCGATTACCTTCCAGTCAGACTCAGGCTCCATGGTGCAGCTCCGTCCACTTGTCATGGATGTGCCTATCACCCTCTGGGGTAGAGACTTATTGTCTAAGGCAAGAACTGTTGTCCATACACATTTTTGATGTGGGCCTTTGCATCAGCGCCAGTACATGCTCTTCCACTCACCTGGAAGGAAGGACCCCCTGTATGGGTCGACCAATGGGCGCTGACGTCAGAAAAGCTCGCTGCAGCAGAGGCCCTAATCAAAGAGCTACTACACCAGGATCGTGTGCAACCCTCTAATAGCCCTTGGAACACTCCAATCTTCGTCATCAAGAAGAAAAGTGGAAAATGGCGTTTGCTTCAAGACCTGAGAAAAATCAACGAAAGAATTGTTCCAATGGGTCCCCTTCAATGTGGACTTCCTAACCCTAACCTCATTCCTAGAAACCATCAGCTTGCAATCATCGATCTTAAAGATTGTTTCTTTACCATTCCACTGGCACCTGCAGATCAAGAAAAGTTCGCTTTCACTCTACCTGTGTTCAATAATACCAGACCAGCTTCCAGATACTCTTGGAAGGTACTCCCTCAAGGAATGGTGAATTCGCCGACTCTCTGCCAGAACTTTGTAGATAAAGCATTACAGCCTTTCAGAGCACAATATCCAGCCTTAGAAGTTTGTCATTACATGGATGACATCTTGATCCATGGAGAGAAGGTCTCAGAGCATCATGTTGAGCATCTTACACGCATCTTGAACTCTTTTGGGCTTTGTATTGCCCCAGAAAAGGTACAGCGCACTGCTCCATTTCATTACTTGGGTCACAGACTGCTTCAAGATACAGCCCTGCCAGAGATGCCAAGCATAGTCATTCCAGAATCCTTCACCTTGACACAACTGCAGCATCTCTTAGGACAGATAAACTGGGCTCGAAAGTCTCTAGCAGTTCCAACATCTGAACTCTCGCCATTGTTTTCTGCTCTTAAGGGACATACATCTCCTTCAGATGTTATTCCATGCACTTCTGAGATGCGTCTTGCTTTACAAGGGGTGAACACAAAACTGCACCAAATAGCTGTAGATCGTGTGCCAACAGCTAACTGCGCTCTTTCATGTGCTATCTTCACTACACCAAGATTGCCTACAGCAGCTTTATATGTTCCGGATACTTCCTCAAAGGTGGCAATCGTGGAGTGGATTCATCTCTCACACACGCCTCAAAGGAATGTGTACCCCAGTATGGACGCTGTTGCTGATCTCCTTGTTAAGTGCAGAGGCCGTGCAATTCGCCTGAGTGGAAATGATCTGCTTTCCATCTACCTTCCTTTCTCTCAAGAACAAGTACTAACTTTGATTCAGTTTTCAGATAGTTTCCAAATTGCTATTGCAGATTTTGTCGGTTCATTCTTGTATAATCCTCCTAAGGATAAAAGATTCACTTTGTTGCAACAAGTAAATTATCACCTTTCATCCATGTTGGTGCTTCAGCCTATTCCCACTGCAAAAACTCTGTTCACAGATGGCTCCTCTTCCTATGGTGTCCTTGCATGGAAGGAGGATGGGCAATGGAAAACTGTGTTTACGGAGAAACAACTTTCAGCACAAAGATCAGAATTGGCAGCAGTGATTCTCGCTTTTCAAACTTTCGCTACAGAAGCATTCAACCTCGTTGTAGATTCTCAGTATGTATATAGGCTGTTATCATCGCTTCCAGTTGCTTACCTGTCTCCGTCCATGGACGAAAATCTCTTTAATTTGTTCGCGCAGCTTCAAGAACTATTACAGAGACGTTCATTTCCCTTTTTTGCTGCACACTTGCGCTCTCATTCTAACCTTCCAGGATTCCTGGTGGAAGGAAATGCAGTAGCGGACGCTGCCCTCAGGACTCTAGCTTTCTCCTTGTTCGATAATCCTGTGACAAGCCATGAAACTTTCCACCAATCAGCAAAGGTTCTACACAAGACCTTCAACATTCCAATGTCACAAGCAAGGGACATTATTTCATGCTGCCCTTCGTGCTCCAAATCTCCTATCTGCTTGCCATTTGACGCTGTAAATCCTCGAGGCACGGAGGCGAATCAGCTGTGGCAGATGGATGTGACACATGTCCCAGCCCTTGCTCCAATGTCTAAGTTGCATGTCACAGTGGACACCTTCTCAGGTTTCATTTGGGCTACAGCCCTGAAAGGAGAAACTGCGAGGCACGTCATACAGCACTGCATGAGAACCTTTTCAGTTATGGGAAAGCCTCAAGCCATTAAAACAGATAATGGCCCGGCTTATGCTTCTCAAGCCTTTAGTGACTTTTGTGTGCAATGGAATATTTCCCTATCCCACGGGATTCCGTTTAATTCGACAGGCCAAGCTCTCATTGAAAGGACACACCTCACTTTCAAAACTCTGCTCCACAAACAGACTGCAGGACGTCACCTTCCAGCCTCGGAGATCCCTTTGGCAGTTGCAAAGGTGCTGTTCACCTTAAACTTTCTTCTCTTTCCACATAACAAGCCTCATTCCCCAGTGGATCTCCACTTCAAGAAAGAAGAACAGCTTCCTCGACCTTTGGTCTCTTATCGCCTCTTGCCTGACATTGAATGGCGAGGACCAGTTCCACTCATCACTTGGGGTCGTGGGTATGCTGCCGTTGCCCTTGAAGAAAAGGCTGTCTGGGTGCCTGCCAGATGTGTGCGCCCTTGGAGAGCAAAGGAACCAAGTTGAGAATATCCACCTCGTTGTTTGGCTGCACTAGTTTCCAGTGTCAAATGCAGCAATTCTTCAAAAGTGCTCAACTAACAGCACCAGTTGAGTTCTGGGCAGTTTGCCTTACCCTCCTACTGCCTAGGCCTTTTGTTTGCCTCTGGGCAGCCCCTTGGTTCCTGGCTGCCTAGATTTGTTCCAGTTATTCCCATACCTGCACTCACTAGCAGATCACCTTGATTTGCTTGCTTAACCTCCTTTCTTCTACAGGTATCGTTGTTTCTTCAGAGCTCGATGTTTCAGTACTTTCCTGAGCTCCATGAACTTTTCCTGAGTTCCAGGACTATTTCTTCTACATGGTCATGTGTAGTCGGAGAAGAAGACGACCGGCAACTCATTCATCGTCTTCATCCTCCTCTCCAATACCATTTTGCAGTTCTAAACCTGTCTTGTACTTTATATTGTACTTGTAAAAATTGCGTATTTGCCTTTGTATGCTTCTTGAAATATCCGCCTCGCATGTTACATGTGTTTTCCTTATAGCTTGATAATTAATGATATGGATGTTTATATATGCAAAGCTTTTCTGAAATGGTTTCCATTTAGAGCGTCACAATTTTGATGATATGGAAATGTTTATGTAAGGTCAAAGCATCATCTTTGTGCAGTTCTAGTCATAGATATATTTATATATATATGTTTTACTTCAATAATCCTAAATCTCCACGTTGTGCTTGCAAAAGTTGTAGTTCAAAATGTGGTAACATTTATATTTCCTTTGGTCAAAGAATTGGTCATTCTCGGATTTGTTCAAGATATATATGTCAAGTCTGGTGGCATCCTACCCTTTTGGTACCCCTATTTATTTTAAAGATTCCCCCTCTATATGCTACCTTTGGCAGTAAACCAGGTTCCCAGCTTTTCCCTTCACTCTGTTTCTTGCTGTTAATGGGAGACCCTTATGTAGCTGGTTTAAATCTAATATCGTTTCGCTGGAAACCCTTGTGTAGATGGTTTAAATCCTCATCCTGGCTGGGACACCTTTATATAGGTAGCTTAAATCTCCTCTTGTGGCGCAAACCACTTGTACGTAGGTGCCTTAAATCCCCTTTCTGGACTCGGACCCTAGTTCCCCGTTACCTGTGGTCGCTGTGGTAAGTCCAGAATCTGTCTTCCTGAAAGTTCCCTCGATTCTGTAGCCTCAGAGCCACAACCCTTTTCCGTTACCTTATCCATTTTACTTAAGTTTTCCAAATAAAAAATTAAAAAAAATGGGGGAGGGGTCTGGGTAGGCTATGTAGCCCCAGCTCTAGTTATACTTTAATTTTGGGTCCCGGTTCGGGACCTCTCTTATGTTTGGGCAGTCGTTATCCGTTATTTTTAATTTTGGACCTGTATCAGGTCCTCTCTTGTGTTTGGGGAGTAATTTGTTGTTTTACGCTGCACGCGAAAGTATATATGCTTATAAGATGATTTGTTGTGTTACACTACATATTGAAGTATTTATATATACCTAAAAAGGTTTACAGTGTATCGGATCGATCACTTTTTATGTTTGGCTAGTGGTTTGTTATTTTCACGATTTGATTGTTACATTATTGTACAAGTATTTCCTCTTATGGGGGGGATGGATGTTGATAGTGTTGCCAGTGTTTATATCACAGTTTTGATGTGGACACTGTTGGCACTGTTGACGCTCTGCCTTTTCATGTCGAGGTTTATATCAAAACAAATGGTAATGTTTGTGTTAGATAAATGCTTATGATATCTCTAACCTTCTTTTTTTTATATAACTAAATCAAAAATAATTTAATTTAAAACAAAAAAAAGAAAGATGATATGTCGGAATACGTTTCACGGATCCGCCATGGATTCATAATTTATTGGTTATTTTATGGGTTTTTTAAGGTCTACTTTTGGTATAATTGCGCGCAAAAGTGAAAGTGAAAGCATGAATGAATAGTGTGATTCACTTACAAGATTAATCCGCCTTTATTTTGTAGATCCGGTCATGTTCAAAGTTGTTAATGAGCGTTAAACTTGCTTCCCGCCTTTTTGGAGGGCAGCAACAGTGATTTTATTGGTTAAAGTACTTATGATGATGTCACGTTTGTTCCCTAATAAAAGGCAGAGGCACCCCGCTTAGGTGGAGAGAGTAGCACGAGATCGCACGTTCTTCTTATGTTCTTTTTAGTTGGGTTTTAGTTGAAGTCAAGTTTAGTTTAAGGGGCTAGGAGCGGGCTGGACGGGTTGGATGGGTTTTTCTTTAGTTAGAGTTAGATCGCGGAAGATCATTCGGTTTAGCCTTAGTTAGGTTTTCTTTAGGTTAGCCTAGGGTTAGGCCCGCGGAAGATATTTCGGTTTTAGTTTATTTAGTTAGCCTCGCGGAAGATTGGGCGCGCAGGGTCTTTAAGTTTAGGAGAACTTAGCTTAGGGGACGAGCCTACGCGGGTTCTGCCGAAGCCACTAAAGATACTACCGGTGTCTGTCTTCCTTTGGGGTTAACGGGGGAGTAAAGTAAAATTTTAATTTTCTGTAAATCGGTCCGCCTATTCAGAGTCAGGGTACAAATTTTATTTCACGAGGCAACGTTTCTTTAAAGAAGGCAACTAGGAACTCACACACCATCAGAGTCTTCAATTGGCTTACTCATCATCCTTCAGACTGTGAGGCTTGGCCGGCGACCGTGCTCAAAAGCACGCGGAACGCTGGCCACTTTCCCCGCAACTGGTACCTCGTGCATAACCAATCCAAGGCCGTGCACGAGGAGCTCCAGCAACCATACCCCGACAGAGCCTTCCTCTTCTGAGGCTTCCCTATGGTGATCTCTGGCTGGAACCTCCCACCACTCCTCATTGTCCAGCCAGCCCCTGACAATAGGTTTCTCTCTTTCATCCAATGTCTTAATCTGCTGCAACTAAGAATATTGGGACAGCCCTGCTGGATCAGACAAAAGGCCCATCTAGTCCAACATCCTGTTCTCACAGAGACCAGCCAGATGCCTATAGGAAAACAGCCCGTGTCTAGTTTTTATTATTATATTAAATTTGTGGAATATTATTGTATTTTAAAGTTCCTTCCGTGTCCTGAGTAAGCACTAGAAGAGCTGCATATACATTTCCATATAAATAAATAAACATATATGCGCGCGCACACACACACACACAGAGTGCCACACAATCCATAACCTGCTTTCATCAACATATTTCAGTTGACACTAACAGGACTCATCTGGGATCAACCAGTTATAATTTCACCCTAAAGGGTTGATCTAAATTCTCTTGAATCCCACAGAGAATTTTACATATTGATTGGAGCAGAGCAAGCCTTCTAAGAACATTATCCACATCCTTTGATCCAAATTAGTTATTCCTTAACATCCCTATTAGCCCAGCTTTTACTACAATAAAAGAAAAGTAGGGAAAGAAGGGAAATTTTCCTTTTCTTTTTCATTCATACCATGAGGCAGAAAACTATTGCGATAATAATCTGGTGTTAGTGACTGTGAGTACAGAACAAGGAAGTGGTCTGATTAAGCAGAGCAAAATAGCGCGTTCTGGCATATGTGCCTTCAGACTGAATGCTTACAATTCCATGCACAGTCTGATCAGCTACACTGGGGACTTTTCAGATAGGGGAACATACACTTGATCAAAGAGTACTGTGTGCAGCCAACCTTTGCCAGAAGAAATGCTGCTTAGGCAGAAAGAACTGATGTTATCCCTCTTGTCTGTCTCCGATAAAATATGTATTGAGCATACTAAATGTGAGGAGGTGGCCTACTTTTCCTTGCAATATGGAAGAAACACAGTGCACTGCTGGAAACCTGTCTGTTACTAGGTTAAGGATATAGGCATTCCTCCCATAAGGCAGAAACCATCAACGAGAAACAAAATTAACATGCAGACATGTCACCTGAGTAGGGCAATTCCTTGGGATCTGATTAAATTTAATGATACTTTCAGTGTGTATATATATATATATATATATATATATATATATATATATATATGCAAGGCATTGCAGCAGTTGATAAATTATTCATCTTTCTGGAGAACAAAGAACAGGGATTAATCAGAAAATAAAAACCGACACAGAAAAGAATCAAAGCTAAACTCATGTGAGAAATCATGTGTGTGTGTGTTCTCTGTGGCTGGAATCTATGGAAATTTCTCATGTACAAACCCTTCTCAAATGAGTGGTGTTGTGAAAATCTCATCTGTTTAACTGTGCGAGCAAAGGTTGTGATTAATTGTGCCCATGGTCTTCAGCTAGCCTTCCTCATATCGCTTAGGCTGTGTACACCACACGTTTAAAGCAACCCCCCCCCCGAATCCTGGAAATTGTAGTTTGTTAAGGGTACTGGGAATTTTTGCTAGAACTTTGTAGAATGTACTTTTGTAGGCCTATAGACACACATGTGTAATATTGCACTGCCAGCATGGACGAAGCCAGGATTTTTGTTAGGGGAGGGCTGGACTTTTGTTGCTGATTGGTCAGTTAGTTAAGCATTTCTATTGTTTTACTTGATTGGGGGGGCAGCGGCCCCCCCCCCGGCCCTCCCTTGGCTACACCCATGACTGCCAACCTCTAAAGCCTTTTTCAACCAGAGGACCACATGCCTTTGTAAGGAACTTTGCCAATGACAAGCAAGGGCAAGGGCAAAAGTTGGTGGGACAATGGATGTGACTCTCTGAGTCTTACTTTTATACAGTTGGCTACATTCCAAAATCATTATCTGAAGAAGTGTGCATGCACAAGAAAGATCATACCTAGTACAAACTTAGTTGGGTGTCTAAGGTGCTACTGGAAGGATTTTTTTTATTTTTTGTTTTGTTTTGACTATGGCAGATCAACACGGCTACCTACCTGTAACTGTTTCCAAAATCATGTTTACACACACATCCATTCAAGCAGGATGCACGATCACAGTTCAATGATATATTCCCACTAGGCAAAAGGATCACATGGAACTGGGCTGCAGATGCAGGGTTGACCTGGGGAGGTGGAATGGCCTTGAAAGTGTGCTGAAGGCCAGAGAGGGAAGCCCAGAGGTCCAGATTTGGCCTGTGGGCCTGAAATATCCTCCCCCTGCTCTGGAGTACCACAGGACTCGTTGTATTCGCATTTTCCTTCTGTGCGTAACACAAGGAAAACTGAAATGATTCAGCGCTCACTGTTGATCTGCAGAGATGTGGGCGGGAGTTATAACATGAACAAGTTGCCAGTGGTTACGGCTTGCACTGTAAATAATCTCACTGAATGTCCTTTGCCTCCAGAAATAAGCGCATTCACTGAGCAAGGAAGCAAAAACACTGTTTTTGATCCAAAGAGATGATAACAGGGCAATCCTATGCATGTGTCCTCAGAAGGAAATCCTACTGAATTCAGTTGAGCCTACTCCCAGGTAAGTATGTATAGGATTGCATCCTAAGGGCATTTTTCACACACAAAGCCAAAAGTGCTGTTGAAGCTCTCCTGCTCTGTTTGTGCACACTTACCGGTAGGTTACAACCCTCTACACACCTGCCTGTGAATTACTGCTGAGTAGATATATATGTGGCAGTTCTATTAGGAAAGACAAGCATTAGAAAGAGAAATCGCCATCTCTAGGTCCAAAGTATGTTGTTGTTGTTGTTGTTGTTGTTGTTGTTGTTGTTGTTGTTGTTGTTTTATTAAATCTGTATACCACCCTTCCATCTGAAGAGTACAGGGTGGTGGTTGTTTCGAGTGGTAGTGGGAGGAAAAGACTGGCCATGGATGAAAGCGGTAACCCCATTGTGTTGGGGTTAATTCCTTCCCATTTTGCCAGGCCTAATCTTGGATATGTATCCTTCAATGCTCATTTCATTATAATACCTTTGCTCCCTCTCCCCAACCCCAGTCCTGATTTAAAATTTCACCTGCTGTGGTTTTTATTTTATTTTGTTTTTTAAACATGACTAGTCTTTTCAGCTGGATCAGCTTCTGTCTTCTTATCTTGTTTATCTGGAAAGAAGTTGATGTGGGAGGAATGAAGTGTTTTGCTGAGAGAACAGCACATGCAAAACCACCTGATAACTCATTGCTGTTTTTTTTGTTTTTTTGTTTTTGGTTTTTTTGGCCAACATAACAGCACTGGGAATATTATTGCCAAAGGCAGCAGCCCTAGCATGGTCATGATCCTTGCATTTACACCTCAATTCCTCAGGACCTGGAACTGGGTTTTCTGCTTCTTCTGCATCTCCAAACTCACTGAAAAAGGCCCATATATACCGGTACTTCATGCAGGCCTGGATCTGGGCAGAGGGACTTCTGGTGGGCTCCCTCCTCTGTCTGGGGGCTTTGGCAGGCTTTCCTGGCTGTTGTAGCAGCTCTCTGAGCAGTGCTAGACCACTAGGTTTAGCCACCTTTTGCCTTTCCCACAATACCCCAGCACAATGCTAGGTCAGAGGCACTGTGGGAAATTGAAAAGGGAACCTGAAGCTGAGGCTCCAATACTTCGGCCACCTCATAAGAAGAGAAGACTCCCTGGAAAAGACCCTGATGTTAGGAGGGCACAAGGAGAAGGGGACAACAGAGGACAAGATGGTTGGACAGTGTTCTCGAAGCTACCAACGTGAGTCTGACCAAACTGCGGGAGGCAGTGGAAGACAGGAGTGCCTGGCGTGCTCTGGTCCATGGGGTCACGAAGAGTTGGACACGACTAAATGACTAAACAACAACAAGCTGTCTGGCACTGGTCAGAAGGTTAACTAAATCAATAAATAAGGTGGGTTGGCATCAGAAGTGAGTCCTTGCAGCTGTCCAAGAAAGCCAGTTGCTCATGTTGACCTTGTATTTGTGAACATCTGATTGTCCAAGAATGTTTGGATGCATTGAGCCCTGTAAATCCAGGTGGAGAGGGAGTATGTGTTACTATAATGCAGGAATGGGGAATCTTAGCCTCAGTGCAGTTCTCTAGGCTTCCCTATCTTGCCCTCAGAACTGTCCTCAGACTGCTCACTGTCTCTACAGGCCACAACCTTCACTGGCCCTGTTTTATGCCCTGAGTGTTTTGGCCTGGCTGGAACATGTCCTTGAACTCTAATAGCGCCACTTTCTTGTCTGGATGGAGGATAGAGAGGGGTGTGATCGCCTGAAGAAACTAGCTGACAGCAGCGAGCCAGCAGTAAATCACACTGAGCAAGTTGGAGTTATTAGCAAATATCTGCACAGGAGTGTCAGGCCTAATGACACATCTCCTCAGATGTCTAAGTCCCCTCCTCTCAACAGTTTGTCCTAAGCAATCTGAGACTGTGCCTGCATGAAGCTAACCTCTCCTCCACCCTTTTCATACCTCTCCTGGTTCTGGAAGATGAGGAGGGAGGGAAGCTTTTCACAGCAGGAGGGGGAGACACCTGTGCCTCTTCATCAGCTGAGTTCATCTCTGCCTCTTGGCTTCCCTCCTCTCCTACTTCAGCTTCTGCCTCTAATTCTGGACTTCTCTTTGCCAGACTCCCCCTGCTCACTATGCCCTGTTACCTCTTCAGCTTCCAACAGCTCCTCCTCCCAGTCTGCTCCCTCTTCTCCCTCTGAACGCTCATTGTCATCCCACTACCAATCGTCTTCTTCTCTTGGGGGTTCCCCAGCTGGTTCCTCCCACCATTCCTCTGCATCCAGCCAGGCCATGACACTCGCCTACAATACCAAGATAAGATCCACATCAGTTGTTCTGCTCCTACTTCACTGAAATTTCACTTCATGACTCTGACAAAGTCCATACAAGCTTACACCATAATCACATTATTCTCTTTTTTATGTCTTTAAGGTGCCTCATTACCCTTTGTTGTTTCTGCTGCCAGAAACTAACATGACTCCCCATCTGGACATTTGTAATGTGTAGACATCAGTCCCCAACATTTTGAGCAGAACATAGAGCAGGCTGTTCAATAAGCATTTTTTTTAAAAAAATGCACATGGTTGCATTACTCTCCTATTGTTTATTTAATTTAATTTCTAGCCGCTCCCACCTCTCTTGAAACAAGTTGGCTGCAGGGATTACAAATAAAACAGGACACACACAATAATAACAACATGTTAATTTCCATGTTCTTCCACAGCTGCTTAACCCAGACTCTTGAATGCCGGCTCCAAAAGGAGAGGTTTACATTGGGTAAGAAGTTGCTTAAACTTTGAATGGGAGTAGGCCAGACACAGCTGGATATGTGTGTGTTCATGTGTATATGCACGTGCACACGTGCACACACACACACACAAGAATGCAGTTGTAAGGCAACAAGCCTGCCAAATATTTGACCCTTAGGAAGGCACAAAATAGTTACTTCCTTCTGTCTAAAAATATACCAGATTTGTTGTCCACTATGCATCAAAACAGATGGGCCTCAACCCAGACAGCATCGGGGACTTTCCAGACTGGTTGTTTATTGAGCATTCATGCTGATGTATTAAAAATAATAATGTGTGAATGTTAAATGGCATTGCCTTCTCATTGAACATTAATCCTGATCGGTTCATGAGGGGGTTATATGACATTGCCAGCTTTTGGTCGATAGCTCACACTTTGCAGTGCATAGGAACCCTGATGCATCATACAGAACTGGTTCACAAGTCACAGTACGCCAAACTATAGCTTGCCATGACCACTTGAACATACAGGTAAGAAGCCCATAGCTACTTTGCTCCTTTCTGGTCTGCTTTACTGCACAGAGTAAAGCTAAGGTTTGACCTAGCATGTCTTCTGAACCTGGGCCCATGGTTATGCTCCCTCACCAGTAACCACGAGATGTAGCCAAAGAATAAGCCTTGGCACCAAGGTTATATAATTGGCTTACTGTGATGTGAGAAATGGGCCAGAGTTTGAGGAAGCAGTCAAAGCTTAGGAAGAGGACAATTTCTTATATTATGAACCCCTTAAAACCTCTGTGCTCTCAGACACAAAGCTGCCTACTGAGTAGAAAGATGACCTTAGAAAAGCTTCATTGCACTTCCCATCTCATAAGGAAGTGAGAGAAAAACTGTATGGTTAAACTGTGATCTTAAGAAGTCTCCAGTAACTGTGGATTGGTCACTTTCACCCCCAGGGCAAATGGAAAACTTTATTCTCTGGACAGGGATTACAAAAGAAACGCACTTTTATAAAAGCAATGACTCCGTCTTGAACCCTAGCCAGGATCAGCTGCTTTCATCAGTCATGAGTTGGAGCACATACTTTAATTGTATCAAAATGTAGATAAATGATTTGATCTTTTGTGTGAGGATTTGCTGGGGGGGGGTTCCCCCCAGTTTACACTAATCTGAACATAAAAAGATATGCTGGATTAAACTAAAGTCTTATTAAGTCCAGCGTTCTGATCTTTTGCACCCATGCCCAGTTTCAAAGCCAGGACATGAGTGCAATAACACTCATGATCCCCTGGCACTGGAATTCAGATGCATAGAGCCTCTGATCCTGGAAGCCAACAAGACTAGTATCCATTAAGTAGTAACCATTAGCAAGGCCTAGCCCTACTAATAGGCAGGAATGCTCACTTTCTCTTGTCAAGTGAGATTATTTCTGCATACTGGCATCCCAGGATCAGGCCCAAACGGGGGTGGGGGGTGGGGGGTGTCATATGGGCCACTTGGCCCGGGCCTCGGATTCCAAAGGGAGCTTCGGTCAGCATATTCACAATCACTCACCATTATTTAAATGTAATAATAATCCTTTCCCTTATGTATTTTTAAAAAGCACTATTGTATATCTATATTTTCCATTTTGTCTTTATATGCAGATATGGTTCAAGCCTTGAAATAAAATTATTTGTCAGCATAACTTTTGAGAAAATTATTTATATACTTACTTATTTATAAGACTTCGGAGATCCCCAGGGGGGGGGAAATGGGGGGCCACATTATCTACCTGGCCCGGGTCTCTGCCTGGCTCTGCAAGGGCCTGCCCAGGATCCTGGGAAGAGCCATAGCTCAGGGGCAAACACATGTGCTTTGCATGCAGAAGGTTCCAGGTTCAGTTGCAAACACTTCCAGGTAAAGGGCTAGGAATGCCCTCTGTCAGAAACCCTATACAGATGCAGCATATACTGTACTGAGATAGCTGGATCAATGACCTGACTCAGTATAAAGTACCTTCCTATGCCTTAAAGGAGGTAAAGGGACCCCTGACCGTTAGGTCCAGTCGCAGACAACTCTGGGGTTGCGGTGCTCATCTCGCTTTATTGGCCGAGGGAGCCAGCGTACAGCTTCCGGGTCATGTGGCCAGCATGACTAAGCCGATTCTGGCGAACCAGAGCAGCTGGAGCAGTACCTATTTATCTACTTGCACATCGACATGCTTTCGAACTGCTAGGTTGGCAGGAGCTGGGACTGAGCAACAGGAGCTCACCCCGTCGCAGGGATTCGAACCGCCGACCTTATGATCGGCAAGCCCTAGGCTCTGTGGTTAAGACCACAGCGCCACCCGTGTCCTATGCCTTATTTTGCTTTAAATACAATGTGCACAGGGTCGGTCTTATGCCAGTGGCTTTGCTGATTGTGTGTTGTCCCTGCCCTTGCAGAAAAATGGTAAGGATCAGTATGATAACATATTCAGCAGTCCTAAAAAGGGCCTCCCTCATCCCACTCTGGGGAACATATTCTGCTGCAGGTGTTATACCAGGGCATATGGGGAATATGCTTCACTTCCTAGTTCCTACTCAGTCGCTATGAAAAACTGCTGGGCAATGCATATCTGGCTGCTTCCTGCAAAAAGATCTGTCTGGTGACTTGCAGAAAGCTTCAGCCTGTCAAGGGATATTATTTGAGTTATTGATGGTGAATATAAATAAAGAAGGCCTTGAGGAGTACATTACCCCAGCACTCCAGATAATGCACTGGTTTTCTACAGCCTTGTAGACACAATTTCAGAACAGGTAATTATCTTGTAATGGCTGAACTATACAGCCAGTTTACTTCCTTAATTTTACGGCATTGTTCTGTATGAAACAGAAAGGGACAGTGCAATTTTTACAAGGATGCAAATGGGCGTTGTTCTGACTGGAAATAACTGCCTCAGAAATGTTTGTGCAAGTGAGCAAGCAGGGAATGGTTCAGCTTGCTTTTTTGTAAACTGACAGAAAAACAGAGAAGATCCATATTGTTCAGCCTCTGAAAACTGTTTCTGAATCTGCTTCAAAATGTCCCTACAAAGTCTGTACTGTACTGTATAAGGTGGGTGGGTGGGTGTGTAGCAGTTTTTGTGAATTTTGCAACACAGAGAGAAACTTCACCTCTTTTAAAAGATGGGTGGGTGTTTCAACTATTGCAGTTGCAACATGTCAGGCTAGCATTTTGATCTTCAGCATAAGCACTCAGAGGTCACATTGCTTTTTTTTAATAAGAATTTATTGGTATTTTAAAAGGAAAAAATACAAAAAATACATACAAATTACAAATACAACCTACAAAACACAAAACTAATACACTGCAAAACAACATAACTGTCAGGCTAGCATTTTGATCTTCAGCATAAGCACTCAGAGGTCACATTGGTTTTGACAGAATGCAAAGACAGATGGTGAGTGTTTTCATTCATCCAACATGGGAAAGCACACCATTCCACATAGTGGACTGGGCCTGCGCGCGCACACACACACACACACACCGGCAAATCTGAGTTTTTTCTCTGAAACATACAGAAACATATAAACGAAGGGCAGCCAATAAGGTGCCCTGCAGATGTTGCCGGACTCCTGACAAAAATGCCCTGATGAAAATAGATTGCACACTCATGAACATGTTCACACTCAAGAACAGGTTTGTTTGTTTGTTTGTTTGATCTATACTGCTATCTTTCAAACATTCAAGATGGCTAATAAAAATTCCAGACACAACTGCACTAAAAGTAATTTAAAAGTAACAACCGAAAAGGTCAGAAGTGGCATAATCATATTTAACAGCAGCAACCAGAAAAAGAAACTCCATGGAGGGGATGAAGGTTTAGAGACAGTGGCTTGCAGAAGGTCACCTAAACGGTTTCATGGCAGGGGCTTGAAGTCAGGACTTACTGGCACTAAGCTCACCTTCTTAGTCATTCCCATATTAAAATCACATTACTCTGTGCAAATGAAACAACATGGAGCAGCCTCCTTCAAAAGGGTGTCCAACCTTAGGACAAAGAAGTACAGAAGGTGCATGTTTAAAGTTCTGAGTGCAGCCAAATTCAGCATCTTGGTCAAGCTCCAGGATGTGGTCTGAAACTGTTGCAGTGCAAAGCTTTCGTTGTGTGATTGTTATCATGTTACACATGCATTGCAAAGACACCTTGACCAAAAGGAGAGGAGGGAAAGAATGATTCTGAAGTTTGAGGGGGGGGAATCTAGTTTTGTAAATGGTTTTAATCATATAAGCCTTGTTCTCAAAAGATTGGTGTGTATGGAAGTTCAACTGCTGGCCATTATTACTACTGGCTTCCCATGGGTTTATGCTCTGCAGAGATAGCTAATCCTTTTGAAAGTTACATTCTCTAGTCATGAACTTCATATGCATTTGGGGAAATCATATTGCTTTTTTGTGTGTCTTTATCCTAAAGGTAAAAGTAAAGGGAGCTCTGACTGTTAGGTCCAGTCGCGGATGACTCTGGGGTTGCGGTGCTCATCTCGCTCTATAGGCCGAGGGAGCCAGCGTACAGCTTCCGGGTCATGTGGCCAGCATGACTAAGCCAATTCTGGTGAACCAGAGCAGTGCATAGAAATGCTGTTTACCTTCCCGCCAGAGCAGTACCTATTTATCTACTTGCACTTTGACGTGCTTTCGAACTGCTAGGTTGGCAGGAGCAGGGACCGAGCAACGGGAGCTCACCCTGTCGCAGGGATTCAAACCACCGACCTCCTGATCAGCAAGCCCTAGGCTCTGTGGTTTAGACCACAACGCCACATGTGTCTTTATCCTACTATCTCCAAATAGCTTTGGGTAACCCCCCCCTCCAAAGAAGGGGTTCTTTTCCTTTGTGAATTCTCTCCACACAGCACTAAAAAAATCTATCTGTTGTCATCTTCAGCAATCTCCAAGAAGATGCAAAGTACTTCACATTTCCTTCTCCCACTTCCTACCATAGTGAAGTGAGAACAGTTGGCTTTTGTACACTAAATCATAATCTCATGCATTAGTCTACCTTGCCACGTAGCCACGAATGTTGCCTTGTAGATTTGCTACTTGCAGCATATGAAAGAGCCCTAAATTGCCTGGAAGGTAATGGCAGGAGTAGCTTCATTGTGGCAAGCCAACATCACTGTTGATTTGTATTGGACTTGGTCAAGACTGACATTTTCTGGATGGTGTACAGTGTGGTTTGTGGTGGCATGCAAGAGAGTTTGCAGGTTGATGCTCACAATCAACCAGATTGCTACAGAGAAGGAGCCACAATGTTACACATAGCTACCTTGCACCCAATCAGATGGTTGTGTGATTGCTCCGTCAGAAGTACAAGTTTTTCAGTGGCTCAATGATTCTGCTAAAGATGCACCAGGCAGTGGGTTGTAAAGTGTGTGCTTGGTGAAGCAAAAAGAAAGAAGGAAGAAGGAAGGAAGTGAAAACATTGCCACAAATATTCTCACTGGCTAATTAGTCATAAGAATCAGTCCTAGGTTTGCATTGCTGGTTGTGAATACAAAATGAGAAAGCGGCAGGTTTCTTCAGTTCCCATCATGAAAAAACTCCACACCTTCTAGAGACTTTAACAACAATAACTTTGTATATGTAAGGGTGGTTATGAAGTATTGTACAGGTTACACATCTGCCATCTGCTTCGGGTTGGGAGAAAAGTGCCTTTTTTCAATAGCCGAGTGAATGCAATTCACTTTCAGTACATCACATTCTAGCAGTTCTTATGAAAGCTTTGGCAACCAAGGCTGATTCCCCAAGAACAGTTTATAATCTGACCTGTTCCCACAAAGAGCACCCAAAGCATGCTGCTTTTAGCTAGAGAAATATTTACATTTCATTTTTGTGTTATTTAGCCAACTCCGCAAGAATCCCATTTTGGGACGGAAACAAAAGTAAACATTTCTCCAATGTCAACACAGATCCCATATGCTCAAGGACATTTCTGATACTCAACAAGAATTCACTCTGTGGGCTGGTGAGGAGGGGTAATTTATTTGGGTTTAGCCGTTGAGTAAAGTTTTATTTATAGCAAGTATTTGATAAAATGTGACTCCTTCCTTCATTAGAAAGGAAAACAGAACTGACGTTTTTGTTTTGCTTGTCACAAATTATAAAGATTAAAGAACAGACACATGGTTGACAATAGGTGTCATTTCACAAGCAGAACCAGTTTATAAGCAGCAGAATAGTCTCTAGTCCTGCGGGTGTGTTTTGTACACTGTACAAACATTGCACACATGGAGCAGGTGTAGCCCGTCTGCAATTCCTTACAGCAAGGGTAGCCAACCTGGTGCCCTCCAGATCTTTTGGATCTAAACTCCCATAATCCCTGACCAATGGTCATGCAAACTGGGGCTGATGGAAACAGTAGTCTAAAACATCTGGAGGGCACCATGTTGTCTACCCCTGCTCTGCATGGATGCATCGAGTTTCCACTTGTATGGCGCCCAGTACAATATAAATACTACAGAAATATTTGTTGTTGTTCATTTCACAAATGATGAAACAGTTGAACTCAGCTGGTTAGAACATGGTGCTGATAACGCAAAGGTTGCAGGTTCGTTCCCCGTATGGGATAACTGCAAACTCCTGCATTTCAGGGGGTTGTACTAGACAATCCTCAGGGTCCCTTCCAACTCAGCAATTCTATGTGGATTGGCAGAATAGATCTACAAAGAGTATTATGCACTTTTATGAGTGAAGAGCAATATCACTGTGATGCAAATGACCAATCTAGGATGTCTACTCACATCATAATGAAGGGTTAAACCTGGAAATGCATCTCAGAGCAGATTGAGATTCTGTCATCTGTCTCCAAGCATCAAAGTATCAAAGTATCCATTTGTAAGGATCTCAGCCAGATAGATCTGTGTGCAAAAGGATTATCATCCGTGGCCATGAATGGCTAAAACAAATTCATTTTTGGTTTAGTTTAGCTCTGCTAGGATGATATGCATTCATTATAATGGATTGCTTGACCTAGCACATCTCTCCCCATTCTTTAGCTCCCTAGAAATGCTTTGTCTGTTTGAGGCAGCGTAATAGCAATCAACTAAAGTAGACAAAAACTCACCTTTGCTTTTCATATCTGCACAGTTGCTAAGGAAGTGTGGGTTTCTAAGGAAGTTGCATTATGCCACACATTCCTCTTTGCAGAATAATAATAATTTTGAAGTCAAAATGCATTAAGTAAGGGGAAGTGCATTTGAATCATTCTGGCAAGAGAATTAATGACTGAAACGGCAGCAGTTTCATAAGTACGTATGCAGGATGCATGCAGAAATCAGCAGCGCTGCATAAGTGTAAAAACCACAGATAACATTTCTTCTTCTTTATTCTTTCTTTGGCGATCACGCGTGCTCCCAGTAGCTAACATTTCATATCAAGCCAAAATGGTGAGCTACTTTTCTAGTAGATATGAAGATGTATCTTAGGCATAATAAAAAACCTTATCTACCTGTGCTGAGATAGGGTTAGTGGGGAGCATGGGAGGGAGAGACCTTGTCATATGCTCCATTAGAAATGTTCTCTATTTATACGCAACTAAGGAAATAGTGCCTTTCATTCTGAGTACCCTGTTGAAGATATTTCCTCCCCATGCAACATAGCAGATAGATCATATATTCAAATGTAGGAACACACACACACATACACACACAAAAACCAAAGCCGTTGGGAAGCCATGTCCAAAACAGCTGGTCCATCTCCAAATGGGAATGATAAATCTATGTAAAAGTTTCAGGAATATGAATAGTCCAGACCAATAAACAGACCAGTCAAAGCAATGTCCCTCATTCACAAAGTTGCTCTTGCTTGTTGCTACACCATCCAAATCTGGCGCTGAGAACACTGCTTTTTAATCCCTTTGGGTGGTCAGAATGCAGCTTGCCTAGATGTTGTTTAAAGAGGTTACGTTGATGCATAGCTAAGAGAATTGAATGTGAGGCCTGCACATACAGTTCAAAGTCCATATTATGGCACTGTAGCTAGTCATTTATGAATATATCAGGTGGTATCCAACTAAGTTTTACTCAGAGCAGACCCACTGAACCTAATGACAATGGCTAAGTTTCACTAATTTCAATGAGTCTACTCATGAGTAAAACCTAGTTGACTAACACCAGCTATATTTTCTTCTTGTAACAAACATGCAACCATAAGGTCTTAATTCTATAAAGCACTCTTTCCCATTTCCGTTCCCCAAAAATATCCTCACTTGTATACCTCAGTGTATGCTGAGGGCCACTGTGTGTGTGAATTGTGTGTTGGGTATGATGGTATGAGCAGGGCAGGCTGCTTCAAGCTTCCCCTCTGGGTAACCTTGGTCAGTCAGTGCCACTCGAACTAGACTATATTCCAAGATGGCGAGTGTGTGTGTGTGTGTAAGTAAAAAGTAATGCACTTCACACACTAATTCATATCTTTGCTTGTCATGAATGAAAGGTGGCATTTATACTGCCTCACACCCTAAACACAGCACTGCCTTTTGACCAAAACTGGGTTTTAAAATACCCTCCCCTGCCCTGTCACATATGGAACCAAGTAAAGAGCCCAATACCCAACTTGCAAACTCCCAGTGCACAATGTGAAAAGATACTATTGCTTAATGTGCTGCTTGGGTTAGGAGGGCACGACCTCACTCTTAGTGCCAAACCGCCACAGCCTCATACACAGCTTCAATGCTTTTCAGTTGAGCATATGCTGCGTTGCCTCCACACTTTGGGTTTTAGTCATCACGCTCTGCATCCTGTTGCTTTCTGATTAAGATCACTAGCAGGGTGGTGTCTCTCAATTGGTATTTTAAGAGTCTCAGCAGAACAATTTCCTGTGGCTTGTCCACAGTTCAAGAGGAAGCAAGCAGGGCTCTCTAGCAGCCTATTTGTCAATCGCTTTCATTTTGTCGTCAAATTCTTTTTAATGCTCTTTATTAGGAGTTGTGTCTCTTAGAACTCTAGTTCAACGCTGTGGATCCTGAGAGTTGTAAACAGGCCAATCCTGTATTTACTCAGAAACAATGTTCCAGTGATTTCACTTAAGACTTACTTCTCAGTAAGACAGCAACATATCATACACCTTGAGGAAAAGGCAAATGGCCTTGGCCCATTGAAATTTTGGATTGTTTTTCTCTTTGAACAGCTCTCCCCAACTCAATCTCATATCATAAATTGCCACTTGAAACCCCCCTCCAAATAAAAAAATCATTTACTATGCACAAAGGGGCTTGCTCCATGAGGAAAAACAACTGTAAATCTCCCTTGTGAATCTCAAGTTCTTGGGTGGATCTTGGCCAATATGCTAACGCTATGTCCCCATGGCTTTGCCAAGAGAATTCATTTTGACATCATTCCAGAGCAATTTTAGGCAGAATTAGGCATACTTAAGCCCATTGATTTGAATGGGTCTAGGTGCACATAGCTCTGTGCAGGACTGGGCTGTTAAGCAACTGGTACATCCAGGAGCAAGTTAGAGTGCCTGTATTTAAAAGTCCCACATCTTAACAGTCCACCTACCCATGTTATCCTCCTGCTTCACTCAGCAGTAGAAGCTTAACAGGATTACTTTCAAACTGAACCAAACCCTGAAAGAGGAAGAGACAAATTAAGGAATAAACATAAGCCACCAGGCTTTAGGTTGGATGGCTTAAATGTTTTACCTTTTTGAGAATGGAGGGAACGCACTGAAATTGTTGAAAAATGAATGAACAATTGGCTGCTTAAAATACATCCAACTTGGAAAGGCAAGATCATATTTGCATGATCTTAAAACTGTACGTAGTGAGCATCTTAACTTTTGTTGAAGAGGATTGCAGGTAACTAATTTGGTACACATTACACAAAATGGAGCTCTCAGCAGTTCCAATATGCAGTCAATAAAGCCTGGTTTCACTTGAATGCAATAGCCATTGTCAAGTTTTCACGAGTAGTGGTTTTTTAATTGACTATGAAACCGTGTGTGCGCACACACATGCATGTTCCAGAGGGAAAAACGGGTCTATTGCTTCTTCCTAGTATGGCTGAAAACCCTATGTACAACTGCCCTAAGCTGCATGGAAGAGTGGAATCTAAATGAGGCTACGGAACAGAACCAAGAAAAGCACAGCCCACTAAGGAGGTTGGAGCCCCCCACTCAACATACTAAGCACTGCTGAGTGCAGGAGTGGCTAACCTGTGGTCCTAAATGTTGCTGGACACCTAATTCAGTAAGCGTGGGCAGTGATGGGGATGATGGGAGTCTGGAAAGCTTGTTCCCCATTCCTAGAATAAATGGGAGTATGGCATTAAAGACCAAATATATATATATATATTGGTGCTATAGAAATGGTTTTCAAGCTGTGTTCTAGGAACCTTGGATATCAATGGCCACCTTATCTGAAAGGGGGGCTTGCTCGTTTTCCTCCTCTGCAGTGCACAGCATTGTTAAGAGGTGTTCTATGGCAGGCATCTTCAACCATGTCGGACTGGGGACATGGGTCCGAAACATGTATTTGGGGGCCCATTTCTTAAATATTTTGCCTATATTTGCATGGTGGTGCTGCGGCTGTTGTGACCTACCTAGGATCACCAGTTGGAAGACCAGTGTTTTAGAGCAGGGGTGGCCAACTCCTAAGAGACTGCGATCTACTCACAGAGATAAAAACTGGCAGTGATCTACCCCCTTTTGGGGGGTTCAGGTCAAAGTTGTTGAGCTTATTTTAGGAAGGAGCAAGGACCATTTTAGGGGGATTTGGGTCAAAGTTGTTTAGTTTTTTCAGGGAGGAGGTGAAATGTTGAGCTTTTTTTTAGGGGAGCCACAGTTGTTCAGCATCTTTGGGGGGAGCCAATGATCTTCCAGTGATCTACCGCAGGCGTCCAGTGATCTACCGGTAGATCACGATCTACCTGTTGGACGTGCCTGTTTTAGAGCACCCTCATCAATTTGTACAGGACAGCAAGCAACACTCACCTGGCGTGAACCACACATCTGCAACACCCAGGACTTCCTCTCAGGAGACATGGAAATCAACCCCCCAAATGTAGCAAGTTTGAAAGTTGCCACCTTAAGGAATTAACACTATGTCTGGAGCAGCCTGCCATCCAAAGCAGCAGCAATGACATGGCAAGGCGAAAAGAAGTCTTCTTTAAATCATTCCCCAGCTGGAGGCTGCTGTGATGCCCTAAAGACAACCTCTATGCACAGGCATCCAAAACTGCCAGGTTTTGCTGAACATGATTTTATAAAATGTTGGATAAAAATTTTATATGGATAAAACGTCCATATAATTTGGTAGTCCAATGCCTTTTATAACAAAACTTTAAAATATATGTATTTTAAAAGCACAATATACAGGTTGTATAGTTCCTGCATAGACCTCTTAGAAATAAATGTGATATTTTAAGGTATTTTTGCAGATTGCCCAATGAAATGTTGAATCCTAATATGCAGACTACTCCTGGCAGACAAAAGCTGGAGGGGAAAAAAATGTTTATGCAGGAGTCTATAAAGTCGTATAATCTCATGTTGGTATAGGCACTTATACTTCCTCCTTTGGTAACAATTCTCAAAAAAATATATACCAGATCAGTATAATCCAGATTTTAAAACATTTTATTTTTGCATATTAAAAAAATTGTGCATTCCAATAATTAAAATCATTTGAACAAAAAAAAAATGGCACTCAGTTAACTGCATTTTACAGCTTGCGGGACCTTGGTACAGCTTTGCGTATATTTGGGTGTTACTAGATTACTGTAGTCCCTTCCCAGGATCTTCTTTCGAGACACATGCAAGCTCTTTCGTGCCACCAGGACCAAGCTGGACAGGCAGATGGAAAGGGCAGCGCCTTCATTCACAGCATCAGTAGTTCTCTCTATTCTTTAATTTTTTTGGATGTGAAAGGGGCAGTACAGTCATTCAAACTTTATCCAACCTCTTTGCATCTTACAAAGTTAAAACAGCTAAAAGAAGTAAAATAAGAAGGCAATGCTTGTGGAATGTACAGTGCATAATTTGGAAGGGCCGGTTTCATTACGATTCACCCGCTTGCTTCTCCTGTTCAATTGCTGCAAAAGGGGGAAAGAAGGAGAAAAAGAAAGAATAAGAAAAAAGGATTATGCATTTGAAATGCCGTTTAAATAGGAATCACAATATTATTTTTTAAAAAAACCTTTTCATTTAAAATTCATCAAAATTAAGACATTGTTGAATAAATCTATTTTAAAAAATTTCTCTTTCAGTATATTGTATTTCATGCATACTGTGCTTAAAAGTCCCCCTATTTTCATAAAATATATTTGTGTACTGTATTTAATGCTTCCATTTGTACACAAACTGCACAGCATCCTGTACAGCATTGAAACCCCATACAGCAAGAGGAGAGGATAGCTGAAGGAGTCTGGCTCAGCCCTGCCTTCTCTTTGTCTCCAGCGGCCCACGCCCTCTTCTCATTTCCCAAGATCCACTTACTTTCTTTTGAAGGCAGTGGGTTTTTCTCTTGCGTTTCCGTCTTCTTCAACTTAGACTTGTCGAATTTCTCGATTTCAGCCATATCTGGTTTGTCAGACATATCTGCCGATTGATCTGCACACACATACAAAAGAGGGAAAAGAGATGGTTAGAGATTGCACCACCCCCTTCCTTCCTCTCCCCCACCCAACCCCACCCCACCCCTTTCAGGACCGCTTGAATTCACTCCAACCATCTCAGCTCCTCCTTCCTGATTAAGTACAACACTACTACCCCCCCCTTACTTAAAAGACGGGTCTCTATATAGTAATATCCATGAGAGCTTATTTTACTTTAAAAAATTAAAATTGCACCACTAGAGACTCAGTCTCAGATGAAACAGCGCGCGGGGGGGGGGGGGAGGCGGATATAATCGAAAGGCTTTAAAATAAAATTTAAAAGAAACAGAATTTGTTCCAGGTGAAAATCAATTAATTCGTTTAAAAGAAAAAAAAAACACTCATTGTTTTAGTGGTGGTGCATCTGCTCCAGTTAATATCTCCCAACTAGCCTTATTGCATGTGGAAAGAACAGCAGAGAAAACCGCACTTAGAATAAAGCAAGCAAAGGATGATGGTGAAAAAACGCCTGCGTGTATGCACACAATGCCGCCAACCGAAGCGAGCTAGACTATGCTAATCACCTCCTTCCATCTTAAGTGTCTGGTCTGCCCAGCACATTTGGAGGGAGTCCTGCATTCTTCTTCCCTCGGCACAAAGAGCTCGAGCTGCAGCTGCAGCCCCAACCACCGCCCTTCCTCTCTCTCGCCCCCTCGCTTTCTCCTTCCCGGTGCCGCCAGATCCACAGCGCCGGCTGCTCGCCGTTGAAAACAAAGACACCTCTTTTGTCGCGGAACATGCGGGGCAGCAGCAGCAGCCGATCGTCCGAGGATGCCTCCCCCACCCCTTACGACCCACCGCCCGCATATTCCCCTTTCCACCTTTCCGATCACGCCCCAAGTCCCCCTGCCTCCAAGGCTTGAGGTTTAAAAGCGCGCACACGCACAAAAACGCGTCTCTGCAAGAAAAGCGCAGTAAGCAGGCAAGGAAACCGAACCGAGGTGCCTTGATTTGTCCAGCATGCCATTCTCTTTCTTCCTCTCCGGCAAACATCAGGATCCAGGGGGGTGGGTGGGCAGAACCTCCTCGCTCAAAATGTCAGCAAAATAATACAGTAATAGTAACGATGTCTTAAAGCTCGTTTCTCCACGCATTTAAGCCGCCGTCTGGTGCATTCAGGAAGAAGCCCTGGGTGTGTATGCGTTCAACAAAGCGGAGACCAAAATGTCAACTGCCTCGAAAATCCAAGCCTACGGCAACATGCGGACGGGAAAAGGGGGTGCTGAGATACCCCTCAAACAACAACCCCCACCACTGGAAAAGAAATAAAGAAAAACCAGAGCCTCACCAGTGATGCGCGCTCTTCAGGTACAATTCCGCTCTTTGCAGCAGCTGCTCTGGACCGCGTTCCCCCTGCGTGACCAGTTATACCCCGATTCTATGCAAATCGCAGTGATGTCATCTTGAATAACTTAACTCTTTCGCCGCCCTTAAAGTTCCCGGCTTCCTCTTTTCTTCGCCCTCGGAGAGAGCCGTGGTACATAGGAAAAGGAAAAGCCAGCTATTAAAACCCACACGCGAGGAGTGGTGGGGGGGGGGGAGGAAAGAAGAAGAAAGTCGCATGCAAATAACGATTCGTATACATTCTTGTTCCCCGCAAGGGGGGGGGGGCGATTTTGCATGCGGGCGTTTCCAGTAAGCGCAATTTTCTTTTCTTTTAAAAAAATAATAATGAAATAATGAAAGGCTGCATTTCCTTAGAGAGAGATGCCTTGCACCCGCTGACTGAGAAATGATCACGCCATACAGGCAGCGGGCCAGTAAGATCCACGGGAGGCCTACCTATGCAGACCTCGACTAGGAATATGCTGTGGTTTTTGCCCAGGCATCCACGAGGCATCCCATGAGCTACGTGGAAGGAAGGTTGCGATCTACCCTTTTGTGCTTCCTCTTTCATCCAAAAGGGCAAACAATGGCTACTGCTCACTTGGAGTGAAACGCAGGCACCGTTTAAATTAACGACTAAGGGTAACAGTACCATCCGGCCGGTCAGATATTACCTAGCTTACCTGGGCCGGGTGGGGAGGCAGATACACCCTACCTTACTTGGGGGGTGGGGATGACAAATCATGTTGCCAGACGTGGGTGGGGTTGGGGGGGGGTCGGTTGTGTAATTTTGGATACTCTTTATTTTAAGTATCTATAAAGATAAGGAAACACCAAGATTCTCTTGCAGCTGGCTGATCGTTCCAGTACCCCTGAGCCAGGCATGGAAAAAAAAAATACGAAGGACCATCCCGTTTCTGAAAGGCATTTCCCTGAAATGATCGGGAAGTTGTGCGAGGAAGCGATGTGACACAATATGCTTGAGCGCAGGGGGAAAAAAGCCTTGTAAAAAAACGACCATTGATGGCTTCGCCTTGCGTTTCTGTTTCCCTGACTGTGGGGTGTCTCTGCCGGCTGCTTCCAGTCATGCTTATGTTGCTCATTTAACCCAAAAGACTGCATACATCTTGCTCTTTTGTGGATTTCCGTTGTTGTTGTTGTTGTTGTTGTTGGGCAACCTCTCCTGATTGATCACATTAGGAAGATTTCCCATCTTCAACCTACCCACCCAGCCAGCCCCACATCTCCTCCAGATCTTGACTGTCGACCTCCTGCTGCTGCCTTTGCAGTTTGCTGCTGCAACCCCTTGCAACCTCATGCGCCATGCTTTTCTTTTCCCCGAGGTTCAGCAGACAATAGCTCTAGTGTAGTGAGGCTGAGGTCTGCCCATCCCCTTCCCTTCCCCCCACCCCCAAGTCCTGCTCCCTCTAACTGGTTATTGCAGACCATGCCAGTTTCTTGCGCGCTGCCTCTGTCTGTTGCATGGTGGCTGGAGAGAATAGGCTGTAAAAAAGGGAGTGGAGGAAGGATTTCGCAACAGGCAGGCCTTAGCTGAGCCAGATCGAGGTATATTCTTGTTGCGTGCACAAGAATTCAACTGAAGCTGTAGGGAAACATCCAGTCACTTGTTATGAGAGTCACTAAGGGCTGGCTGTATAATGCTGCTGATAAGGGCTTCTCCTGAAAGATAAGCAGGAATTAAAAGGATGACATTATGGCACATGCAAAAATATTGATGATAATTTTACTTAATGAGGCATATGCAAAAACAAAAAAAAGCCATGACACTGAGATTCAAGAAATGTTCTGAAAATGAGTTTTAGATTAATTTCCCCCTGAGTGACTGTGCCACCTTTCTCTGAAATTATCTGAATTTGTTCATTGAGGCATAAGCACACAAAGGTGCAATTGCTCATTGATTAGCACAAAGATTATTGCTTTAAGAGAATGAAATGTGTGTGGGGGGGGGTTGTTTAAACGGTTACTGGTGGCAACTCAGACTCTGAAGGGCGTGTTCCACAAGAAGCATCAGTTTGAATGTTATGCCAGAAGCAGAGGACCTTTCTTCATCTCAAGGGCCACATTCCCTTCTGGCTAACTTTCCAGGGGCCACCTGGAACCTTCTGGGCAGGGCAGGAGGTTCAGCAGGAGCAATGCGTATAGATTTTGCCTTTGTACCTTAGGACGTGGGTGGCGCTGTGGTCTAAACCACTGAGCCTAGGGCTTGCCGATCAGAAGGTCGGCGGTTCAAATCCCTGCAACGGGGTCAGCTCCCATTGCTTGTTCCCTGCTCCTGCCAATATAGCAGTTCGAAAGCACGTCAAAGTGCAAGTAGATAAATAGGTACCGCTCCGGTGGGAAGGTAAACGGCATTTCCATGCGCTGCTCTGCTTTGCCAGAAGCGGCTTAGTCATGCTGCCCACATGACCTGGAAGCTGTACGCTGGCTCTCTCGGCCAGTAAAGCGAGATGAGCGCCGCAACCCCAGAGTCGGAAACGACTGGACCTAACGGTCAGGGGGTCCCTTTACCTTTACCTTAGGCTAATTTCTCCAAACTCTCGCACCCACCTCTCTATCTTCCATCTAGGCACAAAAGAGGCAACAGCTGAGTTCGAGGGCACATTCCAGCCAGGCAAAAACGCTTGGGGTGCAAAGCAAAATTGTTGGGGGGCGCGGCCTGAGGAGGTTCCAAAGGCCAGTGAGAAGAAAGGCGCAGAGGGCTGCATTTCCCTCTTTTCCTTGGTCCTAAGGTTCTCCACTCTTGCATTACTCATTTGATATGGAAAATGTTAATTGAAGGGTGTGTGTGTGTTTGCATGCTGCCCCTTAGAAAAAGGAAATCTCTGCAATCAGAAATCTAACCTGTCGCATAAAGGGCTGGGCTAGGAAACCTGTCTCCCAGACATCTAGTTTTCTATGCACAAATAGGTTTGTTTTGCTTTTTTTAAAAAAAAATTTGAGGGAGATTTATTCAAGGAATTCGCAACCTGCCATCTTAAACCGGTGGAGTCCAAAATCAGTTTTACTGCGTGATCTGCTGTTTCTGTAAGCAGGACTGAAAATGTAACAGGAAGACGAGAAGGTTTAGAATCACTTTAGCCCAGGGACGCTGCATTCAAATCTCACTTCTGAGGTGCACACTTTCAATTTTGTCTCCAGTTGATGAGCAGCCTCAGCCACCCTGGGGAAACTTGAATGAAATGGGGGGGGGAGGGCATTGAGGCAACCAATGAGTGATAGACAGATGCAGCTTGTAGCAATTCCTGCTGCTGTCAACATCACGGAAAGCTGATGCCCACAAATGTTTCTCCACAAAAAAGGTGGCTACACACAAATGGTCAAGAAGGCTGCTTAACATATAGAAAAAATATTCCTGTGTCAACGAGTATTGGACTGCTGAGATGGCGCGCACAGACACACACAAAAAAAAAAACCTTCAAAGATTTTTGGCCCAGTTTTCCACCTGAAAAATGCTGCTGGATTATATGCATTTTTAATTTTAAGGACAAATTTTAAAACAACGCAGAACATTTTGCATACATTCCATACCTTTAAAGCACATTGCTCCTCCCCCCACCCCCCGCAAAGGATTCTGGAAACATTTTACCCCTCAGACCTCACAGAGGTACAGTTCATGGCACCCTTAACAATCAACAGTTCCCAGGATCATTTTGGGACGGGGGAAGAGGAGGAATGCACTTTAAATGTTTGGTGCATACTCAGCCTACCTTGAGTAGGATCGTTGGGAGTCAGGGGTGGGGCCAAATAAGGGCCCTCTAACTTTTCCGTCCTGTAATTTGATCACCCTGTGGGAAAGAATACTGTATCTTTATTTTTATTTTTGCCTGACTCAGCTCAACTGAGCAAGGGCAATCATTCCACACACTCAAAAATCTTCAGACCAGTTATCCAAACATCACAGAATTGGCTTGAGAATCACCATTGGGTTTGTTAGCTTACTGCGTTTGCAAACATTGCTACAATTCTGTTTGGCAGTTTTGCATATCCTACGGTTGTTTCTACCTACTTCAGAAAGATGATCCTGTATTTGTATGCCTTTTTTTTTTAAAGTGTATTGCAACTTCTTAGGAAACCCCTGAAACCACAAGGCTCACACTTTATCACAAGAGTTGGCAGCTCTGCTGAAAAGAGAACTCACTCTGTAGTAATATCTCTTGCAGGTGTTCTGTGTACAGTATTGGAAGGAGAAAAATAAAAGGGCCAAGTCCCTTAACATCAGGGATGGGGAACTTGTGACCTCCAAGGGGCACTGGACTACAACTCCCATCATCCCTGACCATTGACCATGCTAGCTGGAGCTGATGGGAATTGAAGTCCAACAATTTTCCCCATCCCTGCCCTAAACACATAACTGAGTAACAACAGCAGTAAGAGATTAGCACCAATAGTATTATTTTTTTACATTGGTTGTGCATCTGTTTTACTTTCTAGATGAATAAATCAAGGAAGTTACAACTCTGCCTGGTGCATTGTTGTGAGACTGCAAGTAGTACCACTCAGAAGTTCTAGATGAGAAGATTCTTCCTTAACAGCCTGTCTTATTTGTTTGTATTTTGTGCAACTATTTGATTACAGCCAGTGACAGCACACTATTCTATTCATTCCTGTACTTCTAATCACTGAAAATAACTGCATCATCATCACTGTCATCACTGCTCTCAATGAGTAATGCACCACCCATACCACACACTCACTGCTGTACTGCAGTAATTAGGGTTGCCGCAGTTGTGTATAATGTTGCACGCCACCCCAATCTCCGAATGGTGTGAGATTCCAAGGCTTCCTCTGTCATCCCTTTCTCCTTGTGCCCTCCATCTTTCCCAACATCAGGGTCTTTTCCAGGGAGTCTTCTCTTCTCATGAGGTGGCCAAAGTATTGGAGCCTCAGCTTCAGGATCTGTCCTTCCAGTGAGCACTCATGCCTGATTTCCTTCAGAATGGATAGGTTTGATCTTCATGCAGTCCATGGGACTCTCAAGAGTCTCCTCCAGCACCATAATTCCAAAGGATCAATTCTTCGGCCAGCTCTCACTTCCATACATCACTACTGGGAAAACCATAGCTTTAACTATACGGACCTTTGTCGCCAAGGAGATGTCTCTGCTTTTTCAGATGCTGTCTAGGTTTGTCATTGCTTTTCTTCCAAGAAGCAGGCATCTTTTAATTTCGTGACTGCTGTCACCATCTGCAGTGATCATGGAACCCAAGAAAGTAAAATCTCTCTTTACGATACTGTATATGGTTTATTGACACATATGCAACCTGAGCCTACGATGGAGGGGTTCATAGCACAAACACCCCAAGAAGGCCTTGCTTCTCCCGTAGCTGCAGCCTTGGATCCAAACAGAAATCAAGCGTGTTTCTCCTTCACAGGCTTCTGCCCGCAGCCTCTACCAGCAAGTGGAGGGAAGGGGGCTCACCCATTTGTTTTCTGGCACAGATCTACTTCCTTTGTTGCCTTAATGGCCCATTACCTTACCAGGAAGCTAGCCTGGCTATTCTTTGAACCTGAATCCTTTTAACACTTGCTGGATCCAGAAATTAGAAGAGAGCCCAGGCATACAGCACACACACACCCCAAACTCATAACAATGTAATGCCCAAGTTACATAACTTCTGGAGTGCTTGAAAGTTTGCCACTTGTTTGTCCCTAGCAAAAAGATTGTCCAACTGTGGGTTTTGGGGGGTTTCCTCCCTGCCCTGCATGGATTGGCACAACAACCTTTGTTTTTATCAATAATTGTGGAATTGTTTCCAACAAAAATTCTGTTTCACAGACATTCTGTATGCTGATGATACAGTAAATCCTTATCATCAATTTATTATGGTCAACGAAATAAAATAAAAATAGAACCATGCAATGCACCATAATCTTAAACACAGAGCAAAATACAAAGCAAGATAAGTGCCATAAGTGTCACCAGCTCAGAGGTAGGGGTGTGTGTGTGTGTACACACACACACACAGAGAGAGAGAGAGAGAGAGAGAAACAATCCCCTCCACAGAAAAGATTATTTCTATTTCAGATGGTTAATTGCCTCCCTGTTCTTGCTCCTACATTAACGGGTTTTTTTTAAACCGGTATTACATTGCACCTGTTGGGTTTTATCTCCCAGTAAGTACCGGTATTTAACATAAAATTGAACTGACCTTCCTGGTAGCTGACCCATTAAATTAAGGGCAATCATTTGCTGATGAACAATTACTACAACAGAGTATGTTCCACAGATCCCACCACCTAGTTATTCCAAGGACATCCCTCAAGGAGAAAGGAGCACTAGCATATCTAAGCCCAAGTAATTGAGAATGAAATAATGCCCCGGAATCTTGGAAACTGTAGTTTGTTAAGGGTGCTGGGAACTGTACCTCTGTCAGGGGTAAACTAAAGTTTCCAGGTGTACACAGCTTAAATCTGACGAGATTTAAAATCCTTACGATATTTGACTACATGAAAACTAAAATGAACAAGACCATCATTTGAAAAGTGAGCAGGTTGTACCTGCATGAAATAAAAAGCCTCAAAAATGCAATATCCCATGGCCCTTGCTTTCCCGCCTAAATCTAAAGCAGAATTAAGCCCAATGGAAGAAGGTAAAGGCATGGCAGTCGAATGCAACAAGATGTCTGGGCAACGCATTTGTCCAAACACTGCAATAGCTGTCATCGGGAAGATGAAATAACTACACTTCTGCTGTTCAAAATACATAAATTTTAAGCCAAAGTTTCAGGGCTGCCAGCCAGGCTCTTGCCTCAAGGGATGATAAATGACATTGAGGTGCAACAATGCCAGTTTTATCTTTTGTTGCTCCGTTCGCCTTCCTCTATACTTCCACTCAGAACTCAGCCTGAGGATTTAGCTATGATTTCCTGTAATCTGGTTACCAGATTTTTGATTTATTACTGGTCAGATATTTTATAACTTGCACAGCTTGTAAATTAGAAATGTTGTCTGAAGGTTACTTGTAGACATTTTCTTTCACTCAAGAGGGCATTCTTAAATCTTAATTTTGAAGCAATGCAAACTAATTTTGGGGTGGGGTGGGGTGTAGTTTAGAACCGTGTTTTTAGGATCTGAGTCAGTTAAGGATTTATCCAAGTATCTTTTGGACTGTTCTCCACATTTTGTGGGCATACTCTCTTTTCACACGTTACTCACCTGAAGCAGGTATGGGAGGTGGGTGAGCTGTGGGTCTGCATATTTAGCCCTACCTACAAAGAAGGCTGATCGCCGAAGAATTGATGCTTTTGAATTATGGTGCTGGAGAAGACTCTTGAGAGTCCCATGGACTGCAAAAAGATCAAACTTATCCATCCTTAAAGAAATCAGCCCTGAGTGCTCACTGGAAGGACAGATCCTGAAGTTGAGGCTCCAATACTTTGGCCACCTCATGAGAAGAGAAGACTCCCTGGAAAAGACCCTGATGTTGGGAAAGATGGAGGGCACAAGGAGAAGGGGACGACAGAGGATGAGATGGTTGGACAGTGTTCTCGAAGCGACTGGCATGAGTTTGGCCAAACTGTGGGAGGCAGTGGAGGATAGGCGTGCCTGGCGTGCTCTGGTCCATGGGGTCACGAAGAGTCTGACACGACTGAATGACTGAACAACAACAACAAAGTCACTTGGCTCTACCTATTCCTACTGCTGATATTGCCACTGAAAGATACTCGGAGTCGAGTGTGAATTTCATGCTCTTTATTCAGCTCATAGTAGTGAGGACTGTAGTTCCCCCAAAACGTTTGCTTTATATACACTATTTACACAATGGGCCCCACGTGATTGGCTAATTCCGGGATACTCCTGTATGCCAATCAGAGTGCAGATTCACTTCCACCTGGAGCTGGATTGGGTGGCTCCTGCGGACCAATCAGACTGCTGCAATCTCAATCCTATTGTTCTGGGACCAGTCAGACTGCTGCAATCTCAATCCTATTGTTCTGGGACCAATCAGCCTGCTGCAGTTTGGATCCTATTCAACTCAGTACATAACACCCCTCCCCTCTAAGTTCCAGTCCTGCCTGGGAGGTTGCATCCATAGTCCTCAAGGTACGCTGGTCGCCTACGTGTGCGTTGCGGCCTAGGCTGTTCCCTGGACAGGGGTTCTGGTTCTGGCTCATGTTCCGAGGCTGCTGGTTGTGCTGGGGCTGTTTGGTCTGGCGCAACCAGCTCGCTCTGTCGTGGCTCTGGTTCCGGTGCCCTTTCGGCCTCTCGGGTCCTCTCAGTATTTACTGATTCTGCCTCCCCTGCCGGCCCCTCCTGCTCTACGGGTCTCAATGCCCCACTGTTCCCTTGGGACTCCTCTGACCTGTCCTCCTCCTGGTTTTCTCCTGGGAATCGTCGCCGTAGCTGGTCGCAGTGGCGGCGCCAGCATTGCCCCCCCCTCTGTTAGCACCTCGTATGACACAGGGCCCGTCACCCTGGTGACTGTGGCGGGTACCCATGCTGGGCCTGCCCCAAAATTCTTTGCGTACACTGGATCCTGGGCCACAAAGGTCCGGGGGTTCCTGCCTTCACCCACCACTACCTCATCCTGAGCTCTGTCGGGGTGGAGGCGGTCCAGTCTGATTGCAAGGCGCCGGCCCATTAGTAGTTCAGCGGGGCTCCGGCCAGTCGTTGAGCTGGGGGTGCTGTGCTGTGCTAGAAGGAATGTGGCAAGGCGGTACTCCCAGTCCCCTTGCGTCATGCGGCGTAGGGTGTCCTTGGTGGTCCGCACCATGCGCTCTGCTTGGCCATTGGTGGCAGGGTGGAATGGTGCTGAGCGGATGTGGCGGATGGCATTCTGCGTTGTGAAGGTCAGGAATTCTTCTGACGTAAATGCGGTTCCGTTGTCTGAGACGAGAGTGTCAGGGAGTCCATGGGTTGCAAACAGCCTGCGTAGTACCTTGATGGCTGCGGACGTAGAAGTGGATGGTACCAGTGCGACTTCCAGCCATTTGGTGTAGGAGTCCACCACTATGAAGAATGTTTTCCCCTGGAAGGGGCCCGCGAAGTCCATGTGCAGCCGTGACCATGGTGCTCGGGCGGACTCCCAGGACTGCACTGGGGACCTTGGGGGATCTGGGCGGGATTCTTGGCAGGCCTGGCAGTGTTTGACCCAGGTCTCTATCTCTCCGTCAATCCCTGGCCACCATACATAACTCCTGGCGAGGGCCTTCATTCTCACTACCCCTGGGTGTGTCTCGTGAAGGGCTGCAAGGACCCTTTTGCGAAGGGGCTCAGGAACGACGACCCTGCTTCCCCATAACAGGCACCCCTTGTGGGCCGACAGTTCATGTTTACGGGTTGTGTAGCCAGCGAATTCTGGCCCGGGGCTGCTGCTGGGCCATCCCCTCCACACCCAGTCCAGGACCCGGGAGATGACCCTATCTTTCTTGGAATGGTGTGCAACTTCTTGTGCCTGAATAGGACGGTCGGGAAGCAGCTCCAGGCTCATAACCTCTTGTGCGGGTGCTGGGTCGGGGCCTGTTTCTGGTAGTGGTAGCCTGCTGAGAGCATCTGCGTGGCCCATCGCTTTCCCAGGGCGGTGAATCAGTACATACTGGTAGCCGGCAAGGAAAATTGACCACCTGAGGACACGAGGAGACAGCACTTGGGGGGTCTGCTTTTCGGGGGCAAACAAACCAAGCAACGGCTTGTGATCAGTCACCACGGTAAAGGGCCGCCCGTACAAGAAATCATGGAATTTTTTTACGCCCTTCACGATTGCCAGACCTTCCTTGTCGATTTGCGAGTAGTTCCGCTCGGCTGCGGTGAGTGTCTGGGAAAAGTATGCCACTGGCACCTCTCTTCCATCTGGGAGTTGGTGTCCAAGGACAGCGCCAATGCCGTAGGGTGAGGCGTCGCATGCTAGCACCACCGGCAGCCTCTCGTCGAAGTGTGCCAAGACCGAGTTTGAGACGAGCAAGTCCTTGACTGCCTGGAATGTGGCCTCCTGGCGCTGGCCCCACACCCAAGGGGCCCGCTTGTCCAGGAGTCTGTGTAGGGGCTCTGCTACTGCTGCCTTATGGGGAAGGAAGGCATGGTAAAAGTTCAATAGCCCCAAGAAGGCCTGAAGTTCAGTCTTGCCCTTGGGCGCTGGGGCATCACAAATGGCCCGTACCTTGTCCCCAGTCGGGTGGACCCCTTCTGCATCCACCATAAATCCCAGAAAGTCCACCTGAGGCACTCCTAGTAGACACTTTTCCCGCTTCACCTTGAGACCCGCCGTCTGGAAACGGTGCAGAACGGTGCGAAGGCGGTCCTCAAACTCCTCTGCCGTGGGCCCGGCAATCAACACATCATCGAAGAAGGGGGTGACGCCAGGAATCCCTTTAAGCAGCGAGTCCATTAGATTCTGGAATATGCCTGGTGCCACGCTGACACCGAATTGCAGCCGCTTTACCTTGAACGCTCCCCTGTGCGTCACAATCGTCTGTGCCTCTGCTGTGGCTTCATCTACTGGCAGCTGTTGATAGGCTTGGGCCAAGTCCAGCTTGCCAAAAAATTTTGACCCAGCCAGGGTGGCGAGGACATGGCTGACCACTGGCACTGGGTATGCGTGGGCCATGAGGGCCTTGTTTATGGTACATTTGTAGTCTGCGCAGATGCGGACTGAACCATTAGGCTTGACGGGTGTGACGATCGGGGTTTCCCAGGTGGCATTAGGTACAGGCTCCAGCACTCCTTGCTCCACGAGCCGGTCCAATTCCTCGTCTATACGGGGTTTCAGGGCGAACGGGACCCGGCGGGCCTTGAGCCTGACAGGTCGTACTGTGGGGTCCAGCTGTAGGGCAACAGGGGGGCCCGTATACTGTCCCAATTTCCCATCGAAAACCGCCGGAAACTCCTTGCATATGGCGTCCACATCCATTTGTAAGCTAGTGCGGTTCACCCCGGTGACGGCTAGCCCCAGTGGTCCAAACCATGCCAATCCCAGTAAGCTAACATAGGAGCCCTTGACCACGAGCAAGTCCAGTTGCCGCGTCTGCCCTCGATATTGCACCCTGAAGGTCCCCACCCCCATTGTGGGGACCTTACGTTTCTGGAAGTCCCGGAGGGTGAATGGGGCCGGCCTGAGTTTGGGACCCCCACTAGGGCACAGTTTCCTTAAAGTCCGTGCCGAGATTATGGATAGGGTTGAACCTGTGTCCAGCTCCATGCGGCACGGGGCCCCCTCTATCTGTACCTCTACATAAATTTTCTCTATGTTGGGGTGGGGCAACTGGTATACCTGGTAGTCCGTGGTCTCCGTCGAGTTGCCTTGGTGCGTTGGGCCCCGGGACCTGGGGCTCTTGGGGCGGTCATCTGATGCCTGGCGTCGGGTGGGCCGAGCCCGACACACCCGGGCGATGTGGCCTGATTTTCTGCACTGCCTGCATTCGGCATTGCGGAAACGGCAGGTCCTCCTCTCGTGATTCTCCCCGCAGCTTGCGCAGTTCCCTCCTTCTGGTCGAGGCAGCTGTGGTGTGTGCACGGCTTGAGTGCGCTGCTGTACTCTGTGCACCTCCTCCCTGTCTGATCCTGAATCGTCGATGAGGTCCTCCTGGTGGACCCTTGGTTGGGACGGCACGCTCGGCCGTGCCTCTTGCATCGACCTCTCGGCGGCTTCTGTTGCCAGGGCCTCCTCCAGAACGACCTGGAACGTTAGGTCCTTCTTGGCATAGAGGCGTCGTTGCAGCTTCTCGTCCCTCAGGCCACCGACGAGGCGGTCACGCAGCATGTTCTCCAACTCTGAGAAGTTGCAGAACCGAGCGGCTTGGCGGAGGGAGGTCACAAACCCCGTTATGGTTTCCCCAGGGGCTTGCCGCTTTGCATAGAAGGCATTTCGACGAGCCACCACCGAGGGCTGTGGCGAGAAGTGCCCCTTCAGCCGTTCCACTATTGTTTTGTAAGGAACGGTAGCGACATCATCAGGCGCAAGGAGAGCCCGGGCGATTTCGAATGTCTCCTCTCCGCAGACGCTGAAGAATATCGCCCTCTTCTTGGCATCGTTGGTGACCCCTTTAGCTTCTAGAAGAAAGGTGAAACGGGTGGCATATCCTTCCCAGTCTCCTGATGCTGGGTTGAACGGCGAGAAGCTGCTGTCTGTTGCCATCTTGAGTTCCTTGGGACCCGGAGCTGAAGCCTGGATACACGGTGCGAGGCAGCTGTGCGGCAGGTGGCGTTGCTGCGGTGCTGTGTGTTGCAGTCAGCTCAGCGGGATCCCACCTTCGTCGCCAGTGAAAGATACTCGGAGTCGAGTGTGAATTTCATGCTCTTTATTCAGCTCATAGTAGTGAGGACTGTAGTTCCCCCAAAACGTTTGCTTTATATACACTATTTACACAATGGGCCCCACGTGATTGGCTAATTCCGGGATACTCCTGTATGCCAATCAGAGTGCAGATTCACTTCCACCTGGAGCTGGATTGGGTGGCTCCTGCGGACCAATCAGACTGCTGCAATCTCAATCCTATTGTTCTGGGACCAGTCAGACTGCTGCAATCTCAATCCTATTGTTCTGGGACCAATCAGCCTGCTGCAGTTTGGATCCTATTCAACTCAGTACATAACAGCCACCATGTTCATCATAACTGCAGCAGCAGGGGGCCTACCGACTCCCCATGTGATGTAGAACTGTTCTGGGGTGATCAGGGATCAGAATCATGCACGAAGCTTCCAGATATAGGGAAGGCTTCCCCCTGCAAGAGTTGTGATGGGTGTGGCAGTGATGGTGGCCCCCCCCTGCTTTTTTTGGGGGGTGGAGCTCACCATGCAGCCCTTGTCACCAAGCTTATTCTTTTCACTGTGAAGATGGCTTAAAGCAGTGTTTTTCAACCACTGTTCCGCGGCACACTAGTGTGCCGCGAGATGTTGCCTGGTGTGCCGTGGGAAAAATTGTGTTTATTTGATTCCTATTCAAGAGAATTACTTTATTTATAGTCAATATAGGCACAGAGTTAATTTTTTTAACATTTTCTAATGGTGGTGTGCCTCGTGATTTTTTTCATAAAACAAGTGTGCCCTTGCCCAAAAAAGGTTGAAAAACACTGGCTTAAAGGGTGCTTATTTTGTCTCGTAAACACCCCTTTACACATTTTGTCTTCCCCTGTTTCTAAAATAAGGTCATGAAGAGTCACTGCAGAAGAATGCTTTGGTGTATACTCATGCATGTGTATTTAAAAAAAACACACACAGCTTGGGTCTTTTTTGTGTTTTAATCCTTGTCTCTGTGTGGTACTTGCTTCTCTTTTTCTTACTGTGTAATATTCAGTCTGAAGAAGACGCCAGGGGAACTCAAAAACTTGCTCATTGCTTGGTGACTTTTAGATGGTTCCAATAAAGATAGTATGACAAGAAGGGGGATGGGGGGGGTGAAGGGAATCCATTTTCTTATCTCCTATATTCCAGTGCAAAGTTTTCTGATTCCATACAGTTGCCAACCAACTCCAGGCACTCTTGGATGAAACAGGTTTTCTGGATCTATTTCAGTTGGACTATATGCCTGGTTTGGAAGGGAAACTGCTTCGGTCAGCCTGTGAGATGCCAAAGAAGAACACGGAGCGTATGACCCTGTTGATTCTCTTGGAACTCTCAGTGGTTTTCAGTACCATCAATAGCAGCATCCTTATGGATAGGCTGACTGAATTAAGGTTTGAAGGTTCTGCATTGCGGTGGTTCTCCTCCTGCTTGAATGGTCAATTCCAGAAGGTGGTGCTGGTGGAAATTACAATTGTTCTGGCCTTTGGTGTTCCACAGGACTCTGTTTTATCCTCCATATTATTAGACATCTATAGAGATTTGGACCGAGGTATCATCGATATGTGGATGACACACAGCTCTACTTCTCCTGTTCAACTAATCTGGGTGAGGCAATGGGTGTTTGGAACCAATGCAGTAATGGACTGAATTAGGGTCAATAAACTGAGGCTCTGTCTAGCTAGGTTTGAGGTTCTATTAGTAGGCTCCTCACTTGCTAAACTGAATGGTGTTTAGCTTGTTTTAGAAGGAACTAAATTCCAATTAAAGCAGGGATGGTGAACCTTTAGGCCCACCAGGCCTCTCTTTTTTCCCAGAGTTGGGGCAAATACTCTTTGGTGAGAGCCCCAGGAGATATTTAAAATCACAAAACATGCTGAAAAGTAAAGTGTGGAAATATAAGTTGTTAGACCTTTAAAATATCCCCTTCTAAGTTGCTTCCCAAGTTCCCCACTTCCCTTAGCATAGCAGGAGACCACACGTTTGGTAAGTTAAAACTGGTTTACTTACAAACTGTTCAAACATCAGATTCCTGTGCTTTTCCATACAGTAGCAAGAAAAGACAAGCAGCAGAACTTAGATTAGTTCCAAAAGCTAAAGATTTCTAAATTATTTGTACAGAAACACAAAGATGGCTTGCTTAAGTATCCAGCATCTATTCATCCAGCTTAGACCTCCTTGCTGGAAGGGCTCACATGGTGGAATAATGGTGAAAAGTGGGAGAACAAAGGGTTTGGTATTCCTTCCTCCCAAGGTGAGGGGATGTTACAGGACATCTTACTCTATGGTATTAACCCTACATGGAGTAATTAGTGTCAAGCATGTTGGTTATATGAGGCTGGATATATCCCACCAATATGATGTCAGATGTTGCACAGGTAAAAACTTGGTTAAGCTGAAAGGGGGTTTCTACCAATCAGTTAAACAACTCTGAGAATTGTAGCTCTGTGAAGGGAATAGGGGGTCTCCTAACAACTACAGTGCCCAGATTCTTTGGGGGAAGCCATGACTTTTTAAAGGGGTATAATCTTTAAATGTATGGTGCGGATGGTACCTCAAAGGAATAAGATACCTCTCAGGGCCTAGACCTAGTAATTCTATAAATAATAGTACACATTTGACCTGAATCCAGTATTTTATTCCTTCTGAAGCCATAATATATGTTTAAATAAATAAATAAATAAATAAATAGTGGTAATTACTTAATGAGAAAATATCTGTGCATAGACCCTCCCCTGTAATATTTAGTTCTACTGTGGTGAAATTACATAATTTGATGGCAGTTGGGAAGTTGTTTGTTGTGCAACACTCACTCATTACAAAATATGCCAGGATATAAAAGGGTCCAGAAGTTCATTTTAAGGCTTAGCTTCAGGGATTGATACATTTTGTAAACTGAATACTGGCTGTAGATGAAGATGACCTACTAATCATTCATTACTTGTTCTGCGTTACTACATTCCTAGTTTGTATTTAATTCAGTTTCTATTCAGGCAATTTAATTCAATCGCAGAGTCATGGCATGGTGTGTCCATAAAGCTTCCTCCTAGCATTGGTTGCTAAGAAGTGAGTAATTTGAAAACACATTTCTTTTTGAAAACACAACACCATTTTGTTGTGATTTTGCAGGCATCAAACATTGTTCTCAAATAGCATTCCATGGACCTCTGGAATTCCTTAGAAAAGGAGTGGCTAAACTTTTAGCCCAAAGTCTGCGTTCACCTTTGGCCAAACCTGCAGGGGCAGCATGTCAGTGGTGGATGTGACTAGAAGTGGGTATGGCCACTCCGTACTCTCTCTCACACAAACACACACACACACACACAAACACACAGGCACACAGACCCCCATCATTAGCTGATCCATGAAGAACATCTGAGGTGGAAAAGTATTGGCCAGCCCTGTGCCTACTTGTCAGGAGTGAGTCGGTGGTAAATCACACCGTGCAAATTGGAATTAACTATTTATTAGCGAGAACATGATCTGCAGAGACTTGATGGAGCGTCAGGCCTAATGAGCATGGCAGCTCATCCCTAGTAGGTCTTGCCCCATGGATCAGTTGCTGAGTCCTCACCTCCCCACAGCCTTCTAAATCCCCTTCTCTTCAGGGTTTTTTCTAGCAGTCGGATACTGTGCCTGTGATTATCCAACCTCTCCTCTGCCCTTTTCATGCCTCTTCTGGGAGACAAGTGGGGAGGGAAGTTTGTCGCAGCAGGAAGGGGAGACACCTGTGACTTCACCAGCCTGGCTCATTTCTGCCTCTTGAGCTCCCTAATTTCACCTGCCTGTTTCAGTGCCTGCCTCTGATTCTGGACTTTCCTCTGCCGCAGACCATCCCAGCTCACCAAGCCCCATTACCCCTTCTGACACCTCCTCTTCCTAGTCTTCTCCCCCCTGACCATTCATAGTTGTCCCACCACCACTCCCAGGCTCTGAGCCTTCTTCCTTCTGCATCTAATCATTCCATGACACTTTATTTCCCCTCCCTTTTGCTGCTGCCACCAAAATTGGTAGGGTTGGGGAGCCAGAAAAAAAGTTGCCGTGGGTGTGGGTGTCCCCAACTGGTGGTTAGCAATCCCTCAGTAGAGATTGGCTCTGCCCCACCAACCTCACTCTGCCCTCAGTCAGCCCCTACCTGTCTGCACTCTTAGCTGCGTCCTGTCCAGGAGTGGCCCTGGGAAACATATTCCTCCTCCTTAGTCTTAGTGTTTGCCCTTGCAGAACTCTACAGCAAGGAAGATTAGGACAAAACTATAGTTAATGGGCTCTGCCTGTCCTTGCTTCTGGCTCCACCTGCTGTTTGAGCGCCCTGCCTTCTGCCTGCCACCAGTCCCAAAGGGCAGCAGCAACCTTTGCCACTCCTGCCTTCAGCTGTGTACAAATTACTCTGTTTACTCCAGCTCCAGCACCCTCCCACTGTTTGGGTTTGAAAACTGAGGACACATGACATTAGCTACAATCCATCTACTGGTATATCCTGTAGTTTCTTGGAAACATTGTTGAGTGATGCACTTTCCCTCAAGACAGCTTCCATCCAATTTTAAAACATTGTGGTTAAACTGAAGGTGTGTACATTCCAGGGATCTGTTGTTGCACACGTGCAGACGACAGCGCATGTGCAGATGAAGGCTTCATTGAATAGGAGCTGGGGATTGCAGGTTCATGGAGATTCTGGCCCCCAAGACCCCACCAATTTCTGGACAGCTGTGTGAAATGCAACTTGAAACACTGGTGAGGGGAAATTACCTCGCTGTGTTTTAAGCCACTGATGTGTGCAACGTTTCGCGGCATAGAAAGAGTCCCATAAGTGGAAACTCAAGAGGAGTGACACACTTCAGCAAAAAGGGACCTTGCCCACTTCTGTGCCACTGCTTTGCTGGACCTTCGACTCGAGGCTTCTATGCTAGATGTGTAAGATTTTTAAAAATATTTTTTCTTTGCAGACAAGTGAATGTGGAAATAATATCATAGCTTAGGGCCAGCCCAATGCAATTCGCTAACTGAAAGGTGCTACTGGAAGGAATTTTTTTATTTTGTTTTTTTTGTTTTGAGGTGCCCTATACCTCCCACCCAAGGTTTTCTTTTCGGGCAGCAAAGGCAGAAAATCCCAACAGTGCCTTCCTTTCTCTACCCTGGGCAGTAAAAAACAGAGTAATAACAAATTAAATAACAAACAAGTTGCTGCTGTTTCATGACACCCAAAATGGGTGACAACACATTTTGTTGTATTTATATTTTAAGAAATCTTTTTGGGGGGGGGAGGGGCAATTACTCTGGGGCTATGATGATTGAAGTGATCACAATAGTTTGTTCATACAATAAAGGTTAAAGAAGGCTTCCCAGCTCTCCTTTCTATCTGGAGCTACTGTGCCTTTAATAGTCTTAGGAAAGGCAGAAATTCACAGTAGAAAGGAAATAATCATCATCAATATTACTGTCTGCCCTTCACCAGCAAGTTCCAGGGTGATTACAATTTAAAAATCAATACTAAAAGCAATTAAAACAAATTATAGTGGCAAGTAGAGGATGAGATCTGTCCTGAAACATACATCTCTGGTGTCAAAGGCCAGGTATCACAGACATCATAGAATTGTAGAGTTGGTAAGGGACCATGAGGGTCACCTAGTCCAACCCCCTGCAATACAGGAATATTTTGCCCAGTGGGGTAAAGAATGCACTTATACACTGCTCTCTCATTGCCTACCGACCACAATAAACCACAAGCAACTTGTTAAAAGTCATAAAACACAATTAAATACACCAACAACTTAAATTAAAATAACAATAATATTATCAGGACTGCAGTGCAAAACAATCTCCAAACTCAGAGCAGTCAGAAAATAAGGTTTGGCCATCCATTTGCAAAAAACTGTAGAGTGGGGAGACTTTCACAGCTTGCAAAGAAGGAAGAAAGCGGAGCTCAGACAAACTGTTCCCAGCCTATCTCATCTATTTTGGCTCTATTTCATCCCCCCCCCCCACCTCTTGGCCAGTGTAGGAAGAGGACCAACAAAGAGTTCTTTTCAAATGTGCCAGCTAATAAGTAATTCTGATATATCTGGTGTTTACTGTGTAAAAAGCAAGGGAAGCTTTTTTAGTTTTCTATTTATGAAAGAAACTTAATGCTGTGAAGCCACAATCCACTTCTTCTTGAAGATTCCATTAGTTTGAATTGAATTACTCCAAGTCAGTCTTTGGGTGCCATTCAGATAATTTTTGTTTTGTTTTGACTGCCACCGCAGCCATCATTGGCTGAGGGGCATGAGAGTCGTAGTCCAAATACTTGGGGAGCCTCAGGTTGGGGAATGGCTAATTGCAGCCAAACACCTTTCTTTCTATAGAGAAACTCCCATGTGTAGTTTTGCTCCAAAATATCCTGGATGGACACCGTTTCAAGTATTACAGTATTTGGACAATACAGTAGCACAAGATGGAATAAACTCCTTTGCAGCCGCATGGTTGTGAAACTTTCTGCCACTCCAGAACGACCTCTATGCTCACTTATTGACTGGAAGGGTCATCCCCTCTTTCTTGACAGAGATAGTGGAGAGACTTAGAAAACAGCAACCTCCTTCCCTCCCTTCAACATGCAGCCAGTTACAGATCGCACTGCAGAGCATCTAAGGACATCAGTTCACATCTGTGGGTATTTCATTTACCCACCTGTCATTTCCGTGACTTACCTGTGACTCTAAACTTAGACATGGCTTGGGAAGTCTGGCCTTGTCAAAGAGTTGGTAAAGTCAGTGGGACAGCAAGAGCCTCATAACGTTGTGCACCAGATCCACAGCCAATGATGGACTGTGGGAACCAGGCCAGGCATGTTCTCTTAATTTTACTTTCTGCCCTTCCCTTCTCCCAGGGAGCTGAAGGCAGAATACATGGTTCTGTTACCCCGCATCTTACTCTTACAATAACAATGTGAGGTAGAATGAGAGGCACTAATACAGTAGCTGCAATTTCACTCCGTGACCTTCATGGCTGCATGGGGTTCCCCTGTTCCTAGTCCAACCCTTTAACCACTCTGCTACATTGGTAGTGTAGAGGAGTATAATACAAGCCTCACTGAGTGCATAAGGCTGCAAACTGATGCAAGCTTACTTGGGAGTAAGTCCCAATGAACTCAGTGGAACCTACTTTAATGTCAGTAAACTTTGGAGTAAGTTTCAGGCAAGCTTCCCTGGGAATACTCTTCCCAGTAACCTGGCATCTCCCTTGATGCCATTTCACTTGCCAGGAAGTCGCCATTTCCCCTTCCCAGGATTTTAACCTTATAGTATGTTAATTCTCTGTACATCACTGCCTGGTGTTTTAAAGTGGCAATGTGTACAGAGCCAAAGAAAAGAAGGCAGGGTTAATACAATAAAAAGCAAAGGGAGGGAAAATGCATTTTGTGCTTCTTTAAAAAACTAAAAACTCAATGGTTTCATGACACAGACATACAGGGTTTGCCATAATAATTTTTGAGATACGTAATTTCTGTAAGGCCCTGGGCAATTGATGGCAGCATGCAGAAGTTTTCTGAGGGCACAGACAGGGCAGGGCTGGTGACTTCAGTACACATTAAACTATTCTAATATACTGCAGGCTAGGGAGACCTGGTTTCACATCTCTGGCCAAGTATGAAGTTCTTGTGTTGGTCTTCATATTCAACCAAGCTTTCATAAAGCAAAATGAAAACAACATGAGTTATCCACAAAGATGCATGTGAACAGACTTTTGCCTTCTCTATGGGTTTCAGGAATGACTGGTTTGCAGAAGTCCTCCTGGGACCAAAAATGATCACCTGAGAAGCAGAATCCACAAGGCCTGCTTCCTGTTTCTGCTGGCTGCAAATGCAGATACTGCATTGTTGCACTGCATACAAGGGCCACATGAGAAAATGAATTGAGTATCCCCTACACACCTTAGTGTGTAAACAGAGCTAACTGGATTATAAAGGCAAATCCACTGTAAACATTCAGAGTTTATGGAGCAAGAACAATGGGGGAGAAGAATGGGCCATTGTCATCAGCATACTTAGCTTGGTATCTTTACAAAGATAGGGCTGACTTTGCTTCAGTTTCAGTATACAATGCACACAGAAGCCCCAGGAAGGAGAGCATTGTCCAAAGCAAACACCCTTTGGAAAAAGAAAATGGCACATAGAATGGGGTTTGCTTTAGCTTCACTGTGCGTGGCTACAGTTTCATACACACCCTATAAAGTAGGAAAGAAAGAAAAAGAACCCCCAAATTTCGCAGCAGCCACAGACTGCACCTACAGCAAGTTCTTCAGAGATATGCATGCAGTTGTTCGATACAGAGGAGCTGCCCTGCAGCAACGCTGACAAAGCAACGCCACACATTTCTTCACAAGGCTGCCCCTTGCCTGACCAACCACACAGCAATGGCATTTGGCTCTGATGAAGGCCTCCTACAGATCACACTCTTTTCCACGTAACTGCTTTGGAGATAGACAGCGTATATATTTTTGCTTTCAAAGCACCTATTCCCATGTTGTTCACTTACTTCATGCAACACGACAGGGGGCATGTCTGTTGGTGAAAGCTGGAATAAAGTGGTGCTGAGGAATATGAGCTATGAGTGAGGAAGCCTGGTTCAAAGCCTTACTTTGGTTACAGATTTGGTAGGAGACCTAAAAGCAACTCATGAATTTTCAGTCTCAGCTCCTCTGTCACAATGTGGGATTGTAACAGTGTGCTACCTTACAGGGTTGTTGCAAAGCAAAGCATTTTTTTAAAGAAAGAAAATGAATTCACTCCCCATACATAGTAGGGTTTCCATTATTACTATTTCTCTCTCCCGTCAGTATGCATGTGTCATTCATGGTCTTGTAGGTACTTCCTCATCATCCTATTTACCATTATGCAGCATGTTTAATTTCTCATAGACCATGGAGCAAGTTGACAAGGCATGGGAACATGTGCCTTGAAAGCAAATGAATTTTATCATAGGTATGCCACCCATTTCTGAGCTTGATTTTGAAACAGGAACAAAAGGTCTGTTGTTGTTCCCATTTTATCTGTAGGGAACTATGCTGAGTCACTTCGTGACTTGCAAGGCCATACAATGAGAGCAGCTCTGGATGTTAATTGTGTGCCGAAATGCAGGCAGCGTGAGTAAGTCGTGCCATCTTTTATGGATGGATGCCATTAATGTCCAGAATAGGGAAATGTATCTCCCAGAGGCCTGTGCTTTTGGTGTCGATAAAAGGCAAGGGCATTAGAAATGTTTGCAAGTTGTACTTCCTGCATCTGAGGAGATGGTAATTATTATTTATTTATATAGTTTCTATGCTGCCCTTCATCTGAGGATGGTTTGCAATATAAACTATATTGGATATATAACATATAAAACACAATATATTTTATTGTGGTTTATATAAAACTGTGTGTGTGTGTGTGTGTGTGTGTGTGTAAAGATTTGTACGTAACATTTATAAATATAAAAACACAAAAACATACCATAGCAACAAGCAAAAACCATAAGCACCCCCATAGTATTGTAATAATTATTTATTAAATTTCTATCATTAAGAATATAGAAGCTTAGCTCTGAGTCCATGCTAAGCCAAGTCTCCCAAAGACCCCAGTGACTGGCAGAGACTGAAGTTGCAGGCATATGACAACTGCTGACAAAGCCTGTTGCCAGCTGATGCGTGGCCTCTTCCACCCATCCAGAATGTGTGATATCACACACTACTATGTACTTCAGCAGGGGCTGGCTGCAGCTGTTTTTTTTTCCCGTCAATCCATCACTGCTAACTCATGTTTTGGCTTGTTTCTGGTGGCATGCCCCAAAGCTCACTCTAGGTGTGGAAGCAAGCAGCACACATACCACACCATAAAGATAAAATAGCTGGAAGCCAGCATGGACTCCCCTTTAGCTCCACTACCCATGTGGTGTCGCGACCTTAGGTCACATTAGATTTATATGGGTGATAAAGAAAATATGTGCCTCAAGAATTTTGCTGATTGCAGGTCAGAGTCACTGTGTCTGTTTTTGAGCACTGTCTCTTCCCTCTTTATTATTCATAATGAGCCATTGATAACAATCTGGCTGAACTTTAAGGGCAGTCAAGAGGCAGCTCTTTTTGCTGGAGCAGCCTTGCGCTTGGTCGCTGTGGGCCACACTTCAAAGGGGTGATGAGAACTTGGTGACTTTGCACATCTCAGAAGTTAAAAATACTCCTGAAGTCCATTTCCTGTAGTGTCCAGAGAGCTTGATGAAATTGCTCTTCTCTAACTGACTGGCTCACATTCAAGTAATCACTGGCTTCTATACTTTCAAAGGGACAACAGCCATTCCTTCTTTGCCCCACTGCATGATCAGAGCTGTCAACCTTCCTTTTTTTGCATTGGGAAACGGCCATAGCTGTCAACTTTCGCTTTTTTTTGCAAAAACGGCGCTGGAATAAGGGAATTTACCTCAAAAAAGGGAAAGTTGACAGCTATGTGTATGATGGTACAAAAAAGGGACGCGGGTGGTGCTGTGGGTTAAACCACAGAGCCTAGGGCTTGCCGATCAGAAGGTCGGCGGTTTGAATCCCCACGACGGGGTGAGCTCCCGTTGCTCGGTCCCTGCTCCTGCCAACCTAGCAGTTTGAAAGCATGAAGTGCAAGTAGATAAATAGCTACCACTCTGGTGGGGAGGTAAATGGTGTTTCCGTGCGCTGCTCTGGTTCGCCAGAAGCGGCTTAGTCATGCTGGCCACATGACCCGGAAGCTATACGCCGGCTCCCTTGGCCAGTAAAGCGAGATGAGCACCGCAACCCCAGAGTCGTCCGCAACTGGACCTAATGGTCAGGGGTCCCTTAACCTTTTATGATGGTACATGCTGTCTTCCTTGGCACTCATCAAAAGCCAGGTTTTTCTCACACAGCCGTTTCTGGACTTGGTGCTATTCATGCATGCATGTTTTGTTGTTGTTGTTGTTGTTGTTGTTGTTGTTGTTGTTGTTGTTGTTGCAACATCTACATTATAACGTCGTCATCAAAATGCCACCCCATATCCTGCCCTGTCCCCCTTTCACGATAACAAACAACAAATAAATAACATGGAACATAATTTTCACAATGACAGTTGTGCATTCTGTCTAGATAGCTCAGTTGGTTAGAATGTGGTTTGATGCTGTGCAAAACATGCAGGAATAAGCAGTACTCCACAAGAAATTGCCACACAAAAGCACTCCGAATCTGGCTGCGTTCAGGTAGCACTCCATTCCATTTTCCTGACATTTTTTACCTGATAATTTTTACATGTTTTGGGTGAACTTTCACACGAAGCAAAAGTCACCTCAGAAAAATCTGGCAGACTCCTATAGAAGTTGAATGTTCATTCCCATGTAAATTGTTTCGGGGGGGGGGATCAGTTTGCAAACTGTTAATTCAGAAAATTGCTGGAGTTTTGTGCTTCTATTCCACATGATGAAATTTGATACTGGCATACAGTTCCTTCCTGTCATTTCCAGATCCATCTCCAAGCCCCCCTTTTTTTTCTTTTACTGCCGCTTTCCCCAGGAAAACTTACTTTTAAACACCGAATCAGGAAGAAAGCAGCAATTCTGGATGGGTGTATATTGTGAGATGGCTCCACAGGCACCCATTTTTTTTGCAGGGACCACATGATGTCATTGGCATCAAAATGTCAGCCTGTATTCTCCGCCCCCAATTTAATCTGGATTTTCCCTTTGTTGGGGAAATAAACAATATGCTTAAAAAAAAACTGTTGTCAGTGATCTGTGTTATCTTGGAGACTCATTTGCAATATTAATTCATTGTCTGGAAGTGCCCTTAGGTCAAATGAAGTGTGGCTTTTAGCTGTTCTGAATACAGATTTTCCTTTTCATTTCCTGTGTGGATTTTTGCTAATAGCATCTGTATGCAGTCTGACTGATAATATTTTATTATAAAAGCAAGCAATTGTAAAGTCACTTATTTAATAAATTCATTACTTTAGATTTCAAGCAGATCAATCTTCAAATACTTTAGTTTCTTTTAATAGTCTGCTGCTGTTTCTCTCTCCCCCCCCCCTCTCTCACACACACACACAGAGAGAGAGAGATGGAGCAAAATTCATAACTACAGTGGTTTAAATCAGAAATCTAATTTCAGTAGCAATGAACTGCTGCCACCTACAGGGAGCATGACTGAGGACGTATTTGTTATATTCAAATACACAAATCATTTTACCTCCAAAACTTAAAATTTGAGCAGCATGAACCCTGATGCTTTAATCCATAATTAGCCAGCTTTGGACTTAAGGCAAAGCTTTTGCTTGTCAGAATTCCTATTGTAGCTTTCCATCAGTTATGCTAGAGTGATCAGATAGGCCAGTGGTTAGGTCAACTTTAATGAAAAGCGAATTCTGCATTTACATTTGTAGGGAAGGACAAGAAAGCTGTATGATGAAGACAGTTAACAGTGAAATAAAAAAAGAAGGCATTTTCCAGGCAGGCATCTTCACCAATCTAAAAGGAGAGTGGGGGCATTAAAAACTAACGTGTCGTGGTTATTTTGTGATCTAATCGTGGCAAGAAACGGAACTAAACACTAGATATAAAAGGGGCATTTTTATGGTTCTCCTGAAAATGCACCGTCATGGAAAAATGTGTCCCAGTATCAATATGAATGCTTTTGTGCATTGGTCAGGTAAACAAACAAACAAAAACACAATATGAAAATTTCTGTGGAATTCCCCAAAGCTATAAACAAATCAAAACAGAAAGGCAGGTGAAATTAGTTTCATATCAGTTCTCCCATCCTCTTTGCAGCCACATGTGAGAACCACATGTGACTACGGATGCTCCTGTTCCTGGATGTCTCTGGTTAAAGCAGAAAGTGATAATTTCATGATAAACTAAGAAAAGAAAGAAAGAAAGAAAGAAAGAAAGGGTATTTTACAATTCAGTGTATGCTTCATTCTGTGGGGCAGTTTGCATCCTGTTTGGGATCAGGGGTTACAAATCTGAGCCCACTAATAGCACTGTACCGTAATAGCACAGTAAGAGAAGGCCTCAGAGAGGTGACGAGAAAGTACAAAAGCTTCCTTCCATCCTTCCTTTCCATCCTCCTAAAACATTTCTCCTTCCCTCTTCAGATGCCAAACAGCATCATAAAGCTCCTGTCCTAGACTGGCTGAAACTCTGAAGACTGAGCACTCTAAGGGTCATGCAAGGCCGACCCACCAATGAGGCAAGGTGAGGCAACTGCCTCAGGTGGCAAGATCCATAGGCACAGCAGAACGCGATGTAGATCTTTAGGTATGCTGCCTGGCGCTGAACTACATTTCTGTGGCTATATATCATGCAGAGTTAGAACACGCAAGCAGGGAAGTGAGGTAATGATAATTACTAGGCCAGAGCTTTCTGAATTTTTCATGTCAGTGACGCACTTTTTAGACATGTATCATTTTGTGACACTGTAATTCAGTTTTGCATCATTTCATGACACAGCAATTCTGTTTTACTAGCAAACTGGAGGTTAAAGTAACCCCTTTCCAGCCCCAGGAGGAGCATGGGGAGCGTTTGCGCGATACACCTACATACTGCACCTGACACACAGTTTGGAAAGCTCTGAACTAGGCAATAGTCATTTGGGGCATAGCAGTCTGCTATGTGGCATATCACCCTAGGACAAGACCTTTATAGCAACCTTATGACCTGCCCTTGGCAACAGGTCAAGAAAAGCTTTCCCCTGTTGTTGATTTGCTGGTGCTGTTTGGCAGCTGTGCATTCCCTCTCCTCCCTGATTAGTCCTTACTCACTGCAGCTGGCTTTAGATTGAGACTGTAAGGGGGAAGCTAATTAGCTTAATGTAAGGGGAGGAGGGGCTTCAACAAGCCTCCTGCTTCCTATTGGTGTAAAGAGCCAAGCAGAGCCAGCAGGTGAGGAGGAGAAGTTCTGCTGGGGCAATATCTAGCAATACAAGGCAAATCAAGGAACCAATGGTTGACACAGAAGGCAACTGAGGTCACATGGAAGCCAGGCTGTCGGTCCATACATTTCTCCCTCTGATTGGCTCAGATGCCGGACTCTCTCAGGTGCACCTGTGGATGAATACTTCAGCCTTTGCTCCTGAGTTAGCCCCTCTAACTTCCTGTGGTAATCACAGCCTCCTCACAAACCCCTTGGTGTGCAGTGGAGAAGAAGGCAAGGGCCCTACAATGTGTTCTTTTTTTTCCTGTCTGCTGGGTGGTTCTAGTCCTGCCTGTTCCCTGCACCCACCCTGTTTTCCTTTGGCACAAGTGTTGCTGCCTGGTGAGTGTTCAACCTTAATTCTACTAGTCTTCATTGCTGGGTTCAAACCTGCCACAACTGTTTCCAATTCCAGTGCTCCAGCCTATGCTGTGGCTTCTCTTGTTGCCTGTTACAATGTTTTTAACCATGACTGTTTTAGATGTGTTCAACTGTAATTGCTTTTAGGATGTTTTAATTTGTTTTAGAAGGTTTTTGTTTTGTTTTTGTTTTTGTTTCTTTGCATCCTTTGTGTTCTTCACTTGTACATCCGTTTGCCTCCCTGGGCTTCTTGAGGAGGAAAGAGTAACATATGTATTCAATAAGCAATACAATAATTTTCGTTTCTGACCAAAAAAAGGGCCCCTTTGGCTCAGGTGGCATTTCTCCCTTGCAAGGACTTGTCTTAGGGCAGCCTAGATGTGCTGTATGCCACATAGTGCTCTCTCCCAAGTTATTTGGGTCCGGTATTGACCTATCCAGCTGTCCTTCCTTGTGTGCTGGCCATTCAGAAGGGGATTGTTGGTTATTTGCAGCCACTATGTGAGGGGTGGTGGTGTGTATGACAGGGTTCAGAAGCATGGGTGCAGAGACCCCACTATTTTCTGAGATCTTGCTGCCTCCTCCCTGCTGTTACAGAGGGTACTTTGGCATCCTTGTGTTGGGTTAGTTGTGCCTTGTGGTTGTGATGGTTGTTCCCTTATCACCCTGACTTCATGTATGACACACAAGAAGTTGCATTGACATGTATACATATACGTATATACAGGGTTTTTCGTGAAAGTACTCATCAGTGCAGAATATTATCTCTTTTTTGCTTTCCATAGCAGCCATTTACCAAGCTGTGAGTATTGGCCAGTGCTTTTTTCTGGGGGTACTCAAGGGTACACAGCACCTCCCCCCCAATATTAAAAGTGTGGCACTTACTGTAACAATTTCATGGTGAGTACCCCCCCAAAAAGCACTGGTATTGGCACTTCATTTATTAACACCCCCCCCAAAAGGAGCACTATACATTTAAAGCAATGTAGAACACCCGATGCCTTAAACCTCTACCAAGGTATAAACATGGCTTTCTGCACCCCTACCAAATTTGCAAACAGCTATCAAGAAAAGGAATGTACTAGATGTGGATGCACTTGACCATATAAAATTGATTCAAATGAACAATTTGATTCTAAAATATTAGATAAGTATAGTAGCTGCAGCAGAATCAAGGAGCAAGAAGTGCCTGAGAACACAGCACAAACCCAAGGCAAAACAAAGCAAGACTTGAAACCCAGCAGAATAAGAAAGTTTTTAAACTTGGCAGGAGAGAGTTCATTACACTTGTTCATGTTTTTCCCCCTCCTCTGTTGGCAAATTTTGCCATAACATGTGAGAGATACGCAGTATTGCACAAATTTATTTTCCCATATGTATAGGATGCAAGAAAGAGACTGAAGCTGTGAAGCACATTCTTTCTGCTAAAGAATTCTGCTAAACAATTCCCAGTAACCCTTGACAAAGTGGGCATTGCAATTTGTCGAGGGTTACTGGGAATTGTAATTCAGGGAGGAGTAAACAACAATACCCAGAATTATTTGAGGAAAAGAATGTGGCCTGAATATGCTTCAAAGGTATTGTGTGTATACTCACAATGCAATCCTAATCATGTCTACTCAGAAGTAAACCTCAACCAAATTCAGTGGGATTTATTCCCGGGTAAGCGTTTCCAGAATTGCAAAGCAGATGCGCTTAGGATTTGCATTCTGTTAGGGAAATCGGAGTATAGCTTTTTGCCCATCCCACATACCCAATGGATGGTTGGAGTTCTGCAAATTTATTCTTCTGCAACCAGGAAGAGGTTAAGATGAAGTTTATTGAAAGCTAACACAGGAGTATTCAGTTAAGTAAAACACTGTTAACAATGCTAACATTTACCTTCCATAACAAGCAGATATTTACACACACAAATAGAAGCCACTCTGGAGACAGAAAAGCAGTAGCAGCTTGTAGTACCACAGAACTGCTTCATGGCACAAAGGGCGGGGGGCAATAATATACTATTTCTGGTTTTGGACAACTCTTGGACAGCTTGGCATAGTTGAAAATAAGTATTTGTGTTCTGGACCCAGATCTTCCAGATTCTGATGTGGATTGTCCAAATGTTATTGGCAACTAAGATTGTTGGCGAAGAGTGATACATTTAAAAGTTATTTTTGATAATCCGATGTGGTGAATTAAACAGCTTCTTATTGTTAGGTACTACATTAGTATAAGTATTCCAAATAATTATATCAAGAATTTGTACCCAAACCCCGTAAGATAGAACAGTATTGTTAATCTCAAATTACTTTTAGGATCAATGCCAATTGGAGTGGAGGGGAGGAATACCTTTCGGGTTTGGGACCTTAAACTTAAAGAGGACCTCAAATTTGATATTTTGACTTTTGATGTGGCATATTTTCTCATCTTAAAGCTGCAAATCTAAGCCATTAAGAGAAGTAATTTGGTAAAATATATATATATACTTGCTTTTTGTTAACTGTCATAGATGCCGTCGTATCAAAGAGTTCAAAATGTTCATAAATATTATTAAAATATTTCTGTTTTGATTGCACAAGATTAGACCATGGTGAACAGGTACTCTCAGACCAGCTGAATGTGTAAACAAAACACTCTGTTTTATGTCTTATTTTTGTTTTCACATATCACCATTTTTGTTTTTCTTATAGCTAGTGGTCTGGAAGGTTGGAAGTGGCCCCCTCTGGGATGAGGTTTATATAGGAGCTTAGGCGGGCATGCCTTGATTATCTTAATTGAGGGTTGAGGTCTACATTCCCTTCTGGGCAATGTTCTGGGGGCTGTGTGCCCTTGGTGGGAGGGGCCAGAGGCAAAACTGGGCAGAGCAACGAGAGCAAATTCTACCTTTCAAACAGTAGATTAGCTCCTAAGCATAACACACACACCCAGCCTCCATCCGAGAAAGCAAGAGGCATTGTCAGAGTTCAAGAACCCATTCTAGGCAGGTGGGAAAACTCCAGGAAGGTGCCAGAAGGGCTGGTTAAGAAACATGGCTTGGAGAGACTCTCAAGGCTGGGGCACCATATTTGGCCCCTAGACGAGAGGTCTCTATTCCTGGCTTAGTGCCCCCAATTGAGTTTATAAGATGACTTGAGATTTAAATCAGTGGCTTCAAATGTTATCTAGGCACTACACTGCCTAATACACTGTTTATTCTGTGTAATAATGCATCTTCTGGTTTCTCAAGGATATGTATATACAATAATTATAAATAGTGGCTTCAGAAGATTATAGCTACAGCCTTTCTGTTCTATTTATCTTTCCCACCTCAGATGTTTAAGAGTATATACAAATCTGCCACAACCTCCTAGCATATCCCAACATTTAGTATCTAAAAAGTTCAGTTGACAAACTAGGCTTCCTTTGCAGCACTTGTCTCAAATAAGCTAAGCTTCCTGTATTCCAGCAGCAGGTGCTGAATGTTCCATGAGCTGCTGCTATTCCTTCAAATGTTTTAAAATTTCGCCTGGTGCAAAGGCTGAGATTGAGCCTCATTCCGTTCATTCAGTTCAGTGTGGCTTTAAACTACGGAACATTTTTGTAGAATGTGACCAAGCTATACCATAGCTGTTAACTTTCCCCTTTTTAAAAGGGAAATTCCCTTATTCCGAATAGGATTCCTCGCAAGAAAAGGGAAAAGTTGACAGCTTTCAGCTATACCATCTCTTTAAAAAGCTTGTTATAGCTCAAGTCATGGTTTGCTGCTAGTGAATTTCTCAGGCACTGCCAGAAATACCACTGAGACTGAGGGTTAGTTGGCCATTCAAGGACGGACCTGTTACACAATCTTTTCCTGAGGCGGAGATACTTTGAGGTTTGCAAAACCTTTTCAAGGAACACCAGGATGATTACATCAGCCTTTTCATCCACGAGGCGCTGGTGCGCCAAGTAAAAGGTTGTCTTGAAGTTGCCGCTCGAGATATACCTGTTTGTTAGCACAAATATAGTTTTTCTGCTCTCTTGTATACTCTCAGAAAGGTTTTCCAGGACCGGCTGCCCTGGTAGCCAATCTCTGTCTTCCAAACATAGCTTGAATCGTTTCTCTCTGCCATTTTCCAGCTTTTCAAGTAATTCTTTTAGGACCCACTCATTTACAGCTGCATCTTTCTTATCGTAAGCAATGAAAGCATCGTAAATAGCTTGGGATGAAGAGAGGCGTTTATATCCTTTCAAACTGGCAGTGCAGAAATGATAGGTGTACCACACATCCCAGAAATACAAGTGGCTCATTACTGTGACCAGCATCAGAGACAGGATGACTGAGACAGTCATTAAGTACAGGATCAAAGAATAGTTCAGCTCGCAGGTATTCTGATTCAAGAAAACCACACTTTTACCTTTCCATGCACCTGGGCCTGCACACGTCACATCTGTTGCTAGTAAAGGAATAGTCACGTTTGTCTGGTTGACCCATGAGACAAACCACACGAGATCACAGTCGCATCGGAAAGGATTACCATGTAAAACTAATGTGTCTAGCTTGTCAATAACATTCTTGGGAAACTGAAATTACTAAGTGTTTTGATTTTGTTAAAACTGAGATCTAAAAGTTTCAGCTGGGAGGCACCTCGAAGAAAGTTTTTTTGTCAGTTTTCTAATCCTGTTGTTTTGCATGTTGAGGTTTTTCCAGGCCCCTGGAGCAGTTGGACAGCTCACGGGGGACTGTACTCAACTGGTTGTTGCTAAGATCCAAGGTTTTTAGGTTTTCCAGAAGGTGAAGTCTTCCCCAATTAAAACTCTTCATTGTGTTACGTGCCAATATGAACACCTTGAGCTTGGGAGGCAAGTTCTCGAACACGCCACTAGGCAAAAAGGTTAGAGAGTTTTCAGAAATGTCAAGAGTCTTTAGGCTGGTCAGGTTCTTGAACAAGGACCAGAATTCATTATTCCCATCCTGCCATAAAACATTTAAGCGATTCTTTCTAAATTCCAGAGTTTGAGTGAACTGCTTGCCATCCCTTTATCAGTGGATGTAGAAATCTCATTCCCGTTCATGAACACGTTTTGAGATTAATAAGATTACAATGAAGCCCAAATGTGAGTGATGCCTTCTGCCTTAAAATAGTAACTATTATCACTGAGGTCAAGAACTTCTAGTTTTTTCCAGCTCTTTAAAGGCATTTGAATTTAGCAAGTCAATCCGGTTGTTAGAAAAATCCAGATATTTCAAGTTGGAAAGATATTTGAATTCAGTTCCGTTGAGAGTTTGGCTCATAGCATTAGCAGACAAGTTGAGGCACTTGAGGAAAGTGAGGTCCTGAAATCAGAGGGCTTGATAAAAAACATGTGTTTCTGCTCAAATCCAGCATTGCTCCATAGCTGCTGCAAGAAGTGTCACCGGCAAAAGGCAATGGATAAGCAGCCTCTCTGTCTTTGCACTTGCAACTTCGGCCATACCCATCATATCTGAAGTAATGCATATCTTTCAGCACAACACTATTACTCAGCTAATGATTGCTTTGGAACAGAGTTTAAATTACCACTGGATCCACTTGAAATGAGAGATATTTTATTGAAGGAAAGATTTATAACTTTAAGAGCTGGGAAGCTTTGAACTTAGACACATCAACATTCCTGATGAAATTAGTCCCAAAATCCAGCACACTAAGATTTCCTAGAGGAATCAAATTGCGTAAAGTATGGTTATCCAGTTTCCAGAAATGAAACCCCTCAAACCTAAGAATTGCAGAGCAGTAAGAGTGGAAAACGTCTTTGGTAGCTTCAGATTTTGGGGATATGACCCCAGGTCAAAATTGAAAGACAAATCCAAGCTTACAAGGTTAGGAAGAGACTTCAGAAAGTCGCCTTGCTCAATTTCTTTAGCCAATAATTCTGTGAGAGATCGAGCACTTTAAGTTTCATAGTATTCTTAAACCACTTTGGGTCCACTCTGCGAAGGGAAGTGCTGTGCAGCCGCAGAACTTCCAGTTGTGTTAAGGAGTCGAAAGCACTGGAATTGATAAAATACTTGCCTACCCTCACATTCCACACAGTAATAGGGGCATTGTGACAGCGAGGGCAGTTGCCGCTTAAGTCCAGGATTTTCAAATTACGAAGCCTGGCTAAATCATCCCCACTAATATTCCGAATTACGTTATTGTAAAGGTAAAGTTCCATCAAGGAGGATGGCAGATTCTGTGGGACTTTGGATATGTTATTAGCTTTTAAGGATAACACAGTTAACTTCCCAAGGGCCCTAAATGCCGTTGCATCAATGCTATAGGAAACATTGCAAGGGTTGCGGTAATAGCAGTTCTGACCAAGGAAGAGACTTTCTACGTTGCTAAGTCCTGACAATTATCGAGGCTAAAAATGTGGTTTGCTTCGAGCTTAGGAGACGCCGATTTTGAAGGCAGATCCAGAGGGATGGCGGAGAGTCTATTTCCATCTAAATACAGTGATTTTAGTTTGTGGAGTTTGGCAAAACTGCCGGGTTTGATCTGTGGAATCGTGGTACACACCTTGTTTTTGGGCCCCAACATAGGAGGCACACAGTTGCACCTGAAATCAATTTCCAGAAGATTCTTGAGGTTGTCAAAATAGCTTGGGCAATCATTGGGATGTGGTTAATGGCAAGTGTCAGGTTAGTAATGTTGGCAGGCATTTCTTCTGTGAATGTTGGGAATGTTATGAGGCCACGCTCACTGCAATTGCTAGCAAATATTCGCTATCAGCAACCATATCGCAAGGGAAGGTTTTGGGGAATTGTGTCGCTGGAACCATCCTTGGAAACAGGAACGTAATGAACATAATGGAGAAAAGCAAACTGCTTGTGTGCTGTAGGTGATTTGCCTAGACAGAAGGGAAAATGCAGTCACAACAAACTCGGCTTAAAAGACTTCTCTTAGACATTTCAATATTGGTAGCGAAAGCAACAGCGAGTTTTGTAGCACTGTAAATACACATACCAAAACACGTACTGGTAGATTGCTGTGTGTGAGGCTTTGCATGAAGCATTTATAAAGTTCAGATATTTCTACAGGATGCACATACCATAGTGGACAGAGATCAGATTTCACCCTCTCTCATCATACTAGAAACTATGGCCACCCAGAGAAACAAATGGTGGGAAATTCAAGGCAGACAAGAAGAAGCACTTTCCCACACTGTTTTCTCCATTCACTTATAAAGCAAGAGGGTTATTTTTTTAATAGAAAGGAGTGCACAAGGAAGCAAAGCTAGCCCTTCCTCTTGCCTTATGTCACTGCACTTGGTTAATATTTATGTACTGGTAGTTCTTCTGCAGCCTGGCTTGAACTGGAAGTGATTTCAAGCAGAGAACTGGTTGGTGCTATGGAGTACAGTACACAAGGCAAAGCATGGGAGAGGTTGGTTTCACTTCTATTTCAGTCCTTTTTTTGTGCAAACAGAGCAAACACCTGCCTAAAATGCATGCAGTTGCCCTGTAACATCTAGTGTGGACCCTTGGTGCCACTATAAATGTAATGGTGGAGAGGAGCATTCTCCCATTTCAGAATTATTAATTGCAGCTGCTTCCCCATGTCTCAGAGTAGTCAACAATGTGATGAAACTGACTAGTGTGATCCCTTTTGCCCCTGGGGAGGGAAAATCATTGCTGCACTGCAATGAGCTAAGCCATTGTGCAGTGTGTCATCTGAATCTCTCCCAGACAAACCATAAGCAGTAAGCCATAGAACAAACATTGGCTACTGCTTGTTTGCCTGGGATGAGTCTGTGTGTCAGATGGCAGGTTAAGCCAACCCATGGTTTAGTTCATGGTAACAGGTCCAGGACCAGAGAAGGAGCAAAGTGGTCACAGTTTCCTTGCTGGGGACAAGTACATCTAGGTAAAGCCATAATTTGGCTCACAGTTATGGGTGAACTGGGTTTGAACCAAGAACCGCAGTTTGTTTTAACTATGGTGTATTCCAGAAGTGGGGCAGCCTGTAGCCCAGGGTGGCCAATTTCAAAAGCCCCACTGCAAGCAATAAGCTCAGATGTTTGGCAAGGACAAAGAGAGAGATTGAGTGAAAGCAGGAGGTGGCAGAAAGATAGAGAGAATGGATAACCATGGTTCTTTTTAGCTCTGGATTCTACCATGTGGCCCCTGATGGATTATCCCTCACCCACCTTGACAGAATAAAGGCTGCCCACCCTGGTTTATTTAGAGACGCCAGAATTGTAAACTATGGTTTAATATTGTATTATCTGGACAAACCATTGCTTAAACTCACAATAGTTTGTCCTAATTTGGGCATAACACATTGGAGATGGGGGGAAATACTTTGCCCTTAAGAAATAGTGATCTTGGGTATATGGCAACATTCCATAAGTAACACCAAACCACGTTGCTAATTAGATTTGCAAAGAGCCCAGAACAACACTATGAAACATAATTAACTACACGGGGGGGGGGGGGGTGGATTAGTAGATGTGAATGCTCAGTTAAGCAGCTTGTCATGTCAGAAGGCGGGTGCTTACCTGGATGCCCAGAGGTGTGCACAAGTATTTCCCCCCTCTTTTCATGGTGTGATCAGTTTCTTGCAATGAAGAACTACCTGTTAAACTGAGGAGGCAGTAGGAGAGTGCATTTTAGAAATATGCCAAGAATAAAATAAATATGAAATTTTTCTGTGGTAGAATCATAGAACTGTAGAGGAGGCGATGTTTCTATTTTCCTTGGTATATGTAGGATTTGGTGTCAGCATCGTTTGTGTTGGTTCTCTGTTGTTCGCTTGTGTTTCTTTGGCGGTGAGAGGTCATGATTGGCGTAGGGTGTGCTTGTTCCTTTGTGGTTGGCTGTGGTGATCTTTGGTTTTCTGTGTGAGTGGGGTGGGTGGGTGTTTTGGATCAGGTTAGCCATATTGATTTGTATGCTGTCGGTAGATTTTTGTCATTATCTTGTTGAGCTGTGTGTGTGATGAAGGGGGACCATATGGGGGGAATCTACACACATATAAAAAACTATGTGAAAATGTTTTTTAAAAAAAGTTTTGAAAAATACATTGAATTTTGCATAGCTCACTGTCACCATCTAGTGTCACATTTGTATATTGCACTTTACAACACATTTAAAACATTTTATTTGCAGCTGTGTAGCTGAGTCCTTGGAAGGGCCCAGAAGGATCATCTAGTTCAACCCCCTGCAATGCGGGATCCTTTTGCCCAACACGGGGCTTGAGTCCACAGCTCTGATATTAGGCTGAGTCAAGACGGAAGCACTTTCCTCACTTTCAGGAATCACTGAATGAGATAACGAGTGATGTTTACGATTCACCACAACTTCTATTATAATGTTTATAATAGTATTTTGACAGTTTGGAAAAATAAATTCAGTGGTACATCGGGTTACATACGCTTCAGGTTACATACTCCGATAACCCAGAAATAAAGCTTCAGGTTAAGAACTTTGCTTCAGGATAAGAACAGAAATCGTGCTGTGGCAGTGCAGCGGCACCGGGAGGTCCCATTAGCTAAAGTGGTGCTTCAGGTTAAGAACAGACCTCCAGAATGAATTAAGTTCTTAACCCGAGGTACCACTGTAAATGATTCCAACTCAGAACTGCAGGAGGCTCTGAAAGTGAGGAGACAGACACACCCTTTTAAAAATATATATATATATTTCATACAAAATTAGCAACTGCTATTAACAGTGACTTGGCCTGCAGCCGTTAGCAGATGATAATGCATGTCTCCATGCAGTAAGCAGCTGTGCCTGCTACTGTTCTTTGTAAAAGTGCAAGAGCTGGCCAAGCTGTGTTGCTGCTTTTTAATCCAATTGAAACTAAGTAGAGATGTGTGGAGCAAGCAGAAGCCTAATGGGAGCATGAGGTGGAGCTGCAAAAATAAGGAACAGCAGAAGTGAAAGGAACTGGCCACACAGAGGGGCAAGGGAGAAGGAGCCGAATTTTCACGTATCAAATCATTGGGCTCCAGATGTGTTGGATTCCAACTCCTATCACCCCCAGCCAACTGGTGAAGGCTGCTCTAATCTCTGTATGCTTGACTTAGAAGAAGAAGAAGAGTTTGGATTTGATATCCCGCTTTTCACTACCCGAAGGAGTCTCAAAGCGGCTAACATTCTCCTTTCCCTTCCTCCCCCACAACAAACACTCTGTGAAGTCAGTGGGGCTGAGAGACTTCAGAGAAGTGTGACTAGCCCAAGGTCACTCAGCAGCTGCATGTGGAGGAGTGGAGACGCGAACCCGGTTCCCCAGATAACGAGTCTACCGCTCTTAACCACTACACCACACTGGCTCTAGCCAGAACCAGTCCAAACATGTGCAGTTGGGAACTCCCCCATAGAAGCAGCTGAAGTTAGTTTTCACATCTGCATTGATTCTTTTAGGGCAGGAATGGAGAACCTGAGGTGCTCCTCATGTTGCTGAGCTCCAGGTGCCATCAACCCCAGCCAGATGGCTCAGTAGTCATGGATGATGGGTGAACATAAAGACATAAGAAGAGCCTGCTAGATCAGACCAATGACCCATCTAGTCCATTCTGCACTCACAGTGGCCAACCAGATGTAACTGGTTCCTCATCCCTGCTGTAGGGTGATTTTATTGCCCATTCCATTTTATAATAGAAGCAGCCATGTCAGTAAGATAAAGCAAGCTGCAGCGACAATATTTGCATGGGCAAACTCGTCCCTCCAGATGTTTTGGGACTACAACCCCCATCACCCCTGACCACTGGTCCTGTTAGCTAGGGATGATGGGAGTTGTAGTCCCAAAACATCTGGAGGGCCAAGTTTGCTTATGCCTGTTGTAGACAATCAAACTAGCAAAGTTTGGGGCTTAGAGACCAATCCAGCAGCTCTGTTTTCTTGCAAGGTTTGTATCTGTCTCACTCTTCTTTGCCCAGTTCCAGCTGACTGAGTTACAAGTTATAATAAAGCCACACAACACATTATTATTAACTAACAACTCATCACTTGACCCCTTTTGGTATCTAGGTGAGACTAAGGCTGTTATCCTTAATTACTACGGAGTTCAAAGGGATGTCACTTTTCTCCAGAAATAAATATGAGGTTTAGCCTCTGAAGTTTTCTGGTCCCTAACCATTGGTTTGGAGAGTCATTTTTTTCCAAACGAGCTAACTTATGTGTTAACTTCCTGTTTTACTCATTAGATGTTTATATAATATACACCTTAACAGATGGTAGCAGATGGGAATGAAGAAGAATACAGAAGAAAATGATACAATTCTCAAAAATACTTATTGCACTCAAGAGTTGCTTCCAGATACAAATGCTTTCAAGAATACAGTTAAAAATTGAACTTACCATTCTATGAAGGATTTTGAGGTGTGCTGTGTTAGATGGAGAGAAAAATGAAATAAGCCCTTCCAACTTCAGGTCAGGTACAAAATACAGGGAGAGAGCACGATAATTCACCAATTGAATGATTCTGTCACTTGGGTACTTTTTCATTTCTCGCCAGGAGTCAACTTGCAAAATTAATAGTATGTGAGGCAGCTGTCACCAATGCTCACTTCCTCAAAGTTAAAAATAGCGAGGGGAATTTTTTTTTTTTTTTTTTTTGGTTCTTAAAAATATATATCCTACATTGTCTTCAAAGCATGAACCTGCTATTGCAATGAAAGTGTATCTGGGTCCTGCTGCTTCAGAATGCAGGTTGAGACGAGACTCAAATGTTCTTCCATACTTAAGAATAATAAATAAAACTCCCCAGCATGGGAGGGAGATGGATAGGCTAGAACCCTCCCCACTGACATCTAGATCGTAACTGTATAGTGCTGAGTGAGGAGCATACAGTTCTACAACCCCCACCCCCATGTGCAGGCTGAAGTGGTACAACCCAGACACAGGTTTATGATTTCACTGAGATCTAGGACATAGTTTTTCTTGCTTATAAAACATAGGTAATATGAATATAAATCGTACTGAGAGGTGTCCAGCTGCTAACTTTTATTCTGAGTAGATCCATTGAAGTTAATGTATGTGGCTAAGTTGGGTCCCTTAATTTCAGTGGAACTACTATGAGTAAGATTTAGTTCCGCTATGTCGTATAGTTGAGAAATGATAACTTTGCACTCATTCAGAACAATTGGCCTAGGCAAATTTTATATAAAACGGTGTGTAAGTGGACAACCCTAATCCCTTTGTCCCTGAATCAAGCATCAAAGTAGTATTTCAGTGCTTGTGGATAAAATCTGTGCTATTGGAGTTTGGCCAATCTTTGATATTGCCAATCACTAACTATAATAATAATACTGTAATAATAATAATAATAATTAATAACAACAACCCTGCTGAAAGCTAGGGAGATCTCAACTGCCATGTCTTCTTTCCTTTCACATGCTTGCCAATATTTTATTCCCCCCTCCCGTGTTTAGAGCAGCTAGCAAGCATCATTATAGTTTCAGTTCTCCGTGAAATGAAACTTAAGTTGTAGAGACATTTACAAGCTAGGCTTTCTTTCCATGTGATAGTCATGCAGGTGTGACACCTCTTGCATGAAAACCTGTAAATGGTGTTTCTTACATAATCATGTGCTGACTTGAGAAGGATTACAATGGATATCAATAATAGTTCGTCTTAAGAAGCCAGTATTTATGATAATGAGGAAATACTCCATTAAAGGTAAAAAACTTTCTCTATAGACCACAGGTCTGAATTGCAACAACTGTGTAAGTTCTGAGGCTGGGAGAAGGGCAGCCTTCTGAGATAATACCTATGAAATAAATAATGGTGATGAAATTACATCCCACCCCTCTTCCCAAAGAAGCCCAGGGCAGCAAACAGTGGTGCTGCTTCTTCCTGGCACCATTTTTCTTCTTAGTCCTCAGCCATTCTTAGTCCTTATCTGCCCACTTTACCACTTAATCTGCCGGCAGTGGAAGGGGCTATAGCTAAAACTACGCATGGTCACCTCTTCCCTTTCTGCCACCCTCTTTTCTCTCTCTTCCAATGGGCTGTCGGGGGGGGGGGGGAAGAGACAGACCACTCTTGCCAGAAATCTGAGCTTACCACTTGCAAAGGGCTTTTAATAATTGGCTGACAACGGAATGCAGCCTTGGGCTGCAGGTGGCTCACTGCTGGGATAGACTATAGTTAAAACAAGCAGTAGATCCAAGTTCAAACTTACCGAGATGGTTTGTGCACAGTGCGAATTCAAACTATGGCCAGGTGAGAGTGTACAAGTGTGCTGACCCCAGCAGATTTCTTTCAGAAATAGCTTTTATTAAAGATTTTCTAGGGTTACAAAAGTACGTGCATTGCCCCTGTTTTCAGGTCATAGGGTCTTTGATGTGAGAAGTGAAAATTGTATACAATATAAGGGTGGGGGAGAAGAAAAGAAGGGAGAGGGCAGTGGTAAACTTAAATTATTTTACTACTTAGTGCATGTGTGAGGTCGCCGCCGCCCCCAGCATCACTTGGGTAGGTTTTCTTTCTATTCATTTGTTTTCATTGGCAGTGAGAGAGGTTGGTGGGGGAGCCCCAGGGCATGGTTGCCTTTAGTTGGCTGCATTGAGATTTGTTTCCATTGGGGGCGGGTGTTGTTGGGTCAAGGTAGCCATATTGATTCGTATGCTGTCCGTGGGTCCTTGTTGCGCCGTGTGTGTAACTAAGGGGAGGCCATACTGGGGTGAAGGAGTCCTCTTTTATTTGTCCCCGCGTCAGTTTCAGTTTGTTGATTAGCTTTTCTAGTAAGGCTGTTTCCCATACAATTTGATGCCAGTGGTCCATGTTCACTCCTGACAGGTATCTCTAATGTCTAGCTATGATGCTTCTGGCTGCTGAGAGTAGGTGGGTTATGAGCTATTTATAATGAGTAGGCATTGTTGTCTTGGAAAATATTTAATAGGCTGGAGCCACAGCTCAATAAAGTTGAACCATGGCTTTGTCTCACAGAAACCACAAGCTGTAGCAGAGGTTTGTTCCACAGCCTATAAACCATGGCTTTGCACGTAGAAGCAAAGCAACAGCGGCAATCAGCTCTCCAGTCTCACTTTTGTCAGTGCCAGCCCAGCAGGGCATTGGAAAAGGGAGTGTCTATCTCTGGTTTGCCCTCCTCACCCACCAAATTTTAGAAGTATCTGTTATTTTACCAGCGGATGCTGTTCTACAATGCAAACTGAGCAAAACTAGTTAAACCCCATGTTGAACTGAATTTGCAAAGGATATAGGCGGGGTACAAATAAATTATTATTATTATTATTATTATTATTAGTCTTGTAATATGCCTAAACTGTCCGTGCCATATGACTCGTGTGCACTAGGTCATCAAAATATTTGCAGGCATGGGAATGGCATGGGACAGCTGGTTAGGAAATGCATGCCAGTTCCTGCATGAGGAATGCTGTGTAGAGATTTCTTGCCTCTCACAGATAACAACTCAGAACTACATCTTATATTAATTCAGAAATAATGGGTTCACTTGCAACATTGTGCGCATGTGTGCCGATTTGTATATTCAGTCTGCTTGACCATGCTTAACAGTATTGCCACATTTCAAATATGTGCACCTGATCTCTGGCATGTCAGCACAAGAATATGCATTCAAAAATAAAGTAAACCAGATATTTAAACTCAATCAAATCTCAGAAGGAGAAACATCCCATGCAAAAACCCCTAACAAGGTCATGAAATTTTCTGAGTTTACTCATCCAATAGACAAGCACTTTTCCATTAGCAAAACTGTTTATGTGCTTGCAGCCACACAGTTAGTGTGGTTTGCACAATCCACTTTATATTTAGCATGCAAGCTGCGCAAAGCAAGGTGTTCAGGTAAGATACCACAAAGCACCGAGTGCCTGGTTTCACACAGAAATTTAGAGTTGGAAGGGATCCCAAGGGCCATTTACTCCAACCCCCCTACAATGCAGGAATCTCAGCTAAAGAATCCGACACATGACCATCCAATCTCTGCTTTTAAAACCTCCAAGAAAAGAGAGTCCACCACCTTCTTGCTGTCAATCAGCTTGTCAAAAAGTTCTTTCTAATGTTCAATTGGAATCTTTCTTGTAACTTGAATCTGGTCTGAACCAAGACATTGGATTCTTATCTCATTATACATGACAAAGCTATTTTTAGCCATCTCACCCCTTGCTTTTTCCTGTAAGATCAATTGCAGTCGTCAACAGGTTTTCCACACCTATCAGCCAACCACCCATTCCCACCACCCTTCTGAGTAATACCCCTCCCCACTCTCACTATATATAAGGGTCTGGTGACTTCTGTTTCAGTGTATCTGAAGAAGTGTGCATGCACACGAAAGCTCATACCAAGAACAAACTTAGTTGGTCTCTAAGGTGCTACTGGAAGGATTTTTTTTATTTTGTTTTAAATCCGTTGGTTCGGGTCCTACCCTCCTGAGCAGGAGAAAACAAGCTTGCACCATCTTCCATTTGACAGCCCTTCAGATATTTGAAGATGGCTATCATCTCTTTTCTGGGCTAAACATACCCAGCTCCCTCAACCATTCCTCATAAGGCTTCGTTTCCAGACCCTTGATCATGTTGGTTGCCCTCTGCTGCACACATTCCAGCTTGTTACTATGCTTCTTGAACATGCTTTTGATAATGTTTTTGTATCAGTTTCTGTGACCAGAGTCACTTAGAATGTGAATGTGTCTATTTACATCCATTTAGGTTCGCATTATTTGCTGCTCCTGAATAAAGTAAGAGAGCCGAACACAACTAACAGTCGGTAAGTATAATGCTGTTTTGAGATTTATTGAGAAACTTTAAACACAATAATGGGCAAACCTTTCCTGATGTCATTTGAAACAAACCCAGTCTATAACTTATCAGATATTGAAAGAAAATGGGTTTCATTTCTTCCAGCTTTGGTATTGGTGGATAAAGAGAGAGATTGCAGAAACAATACAAAGAACTAAGGAATCAAACATTCTTTGGCAAGATAAGTGACAAAAAAATTACCAACACTTTAAATCCAAAGCAAGTTAAGCAGATGTAGACTGAAAATGCTTTTTGGTTTAAACTTTACACACTTTTAAGTCTTTTCTGTTCTCTTATTGCAAAAAGCATTACAGAAGAAATATATATGAATGTTTAAGAAAGTGGAAGTCATTTTAAAATTCCATACAGATTTTCATCATTGTCCCTTTTTGGGGGCTATGGAACAAGACCACCAGTTATGGTTTAAAAAGGGATTGTGTAATCCTGGATGCAACTTGCATCCATTAAATGCTATTTTTTGCCACTTACTTCATTCATGTTATGAGAAACGCCAAGCTAGGCATCTGTCTTGATAAACACTTTCAGAAACTGATTGCTAAAAGTTTAACTGTTCAAAATTTGCACAACCAAGTTTTGTACACGATTGTTTCAGTTCCCCTGCAGATGGCAGAGTACACGTGGTCTTGTGGGAATCTTGGTTTTGGAAAGAAAAGCAAAAAAAACCCACACCAAATGTTATTTTATACAAAGAAAATGCAGTAAGGCAGATGTTTTTAAATGTCTTTCTTTTTGCCTTCTGCATAATAAATGGACAACTGATTACTGGAAGAAAAGGAAGCTCATGTTTGTACTTTTCAAACAGACTTCCCTAATGCACAACCACTATTAAGAGTTTAAGTGAGGATTATTGTGAGGGTTTAGGATTGGTCCCTTTTATAACATAGGCTAGCATTGAAAATGAAGTGTTAGCTGGGAATTAGAAACTCAGGCCCCCTTCACAGCACGGAAGCTGTTGCAAGCGCTGCCCCCACCATTCGGGTAATGTCAGATGGGAGCGCCGTATTCGAAGCTCCTTCCCGTGTCAGCATTGCCCCACGTTTTTCAAGGCAATACTTGTGATACAGTATTGGGGTTTGTGGTGCCGAAGGCAGCTGTACTGCAACAGCTCTCATGTCACAGAATTAGCATGGGAAGGGCCCCCCAGAGCCACCAGCACAAAATGGCAACAATAAAACAAAGAAAGTTTTACAAGCATTTTTTTAAAAGGATAATAAAATTGTAGAGTTGATACATTGCATTACGGTTTGGCTCAAGTATTCTGAAGCGCCAGGCACTGAATAAAGTGCTGGCATTGGGAAGTAAGAGTTTGTTGCAGATTGTGTGTGCGTGCAGGGTAGAAGGGTGCATTTTGAAAGAACTGCATATTCTTTGCTCTCTAAGTCAGTGAGCTAAGCATGTGATGCTCCTCCAGATCGAGGTACCTCATTGGCTGAGACACAAAGAGGGGGAAGGGTCATGGCTTAGTGGAGCTGTAGTTCCAGGTTCTTGGCATCTCTAGGTAGAACTAGGAATGCCCCGTCTGAAACCCTGGCTATCATACTGCCAGTCTAGTCTAGACAATGCAGAGTGGGATGGACTAATAAGGCAGTTTCCTATGGCTGCATGTGCAGCCATAACTCAGCAATCCATGAAGCACTGTACTATGCTATCCCGGGTCATAGCTGTTTAGAAGCATTTCGGTGCAGTGATTTCTCAGGATGAGAGGGCAGCCTAAGTTCATCTTTGTGCCAGGGGCACTTCAAGAGGTGCAAAAAATTATTACCCGACCACAAACTATCTGCAAGCTTAAGATAGACACTGATTTTGTCAGAAGGGAATTTCACAGGCCATTTAATCTAAATCTGTAAATGAGTACAAGTTTCTGTTCTAAGTGTGGCACAGTTAACTCTCAGCCAAGTGCATGTCTCTCAGGTTACCAACCCGAGCTAACTTTTGGCCTTAGCAAAAATATTGTCTCACTGTTTTCCCATATGATATATGCACATCTTAATAGATCACAGGCAAAAATCATAGTTTTCTCTTTTAAAAATCCAAAGAGAATTTATAAAAAGTTAAGCAAAAATAATACACATATTTGCCCAGTTTAGTTATTGTCCATATTAAAAGAAGGAACAAAGGTGTGGTTGAGCTGAAGCTTTTCGTAGACATTTGTCATCTTCATAATCAGCTGCATTATCTGATGTGCGTGTCCCCCCCCCCCAGAATGCAGCATGCCAAAGCTGGTTTGCAGTTATAGTGGGACGTGGCTGAACAGGTACGACACAGATTCACCGTTGTGTGTTCTTCGGATCGCCTCAGCCAAAATCATAGAAATATCAATAACCTACAAGGAAAAGATAGTCGCTTACTTTGTTATCCGGACATGCCAAAGTGAGTCTCATTCAAAACCTCAATTGTGTATTGGGCCAGGGGGCGGGGGGAGGAATGTTGCCAGTCATTGTTGTTGTACAAGCTCTTTTCATAAGACCCTGCAGATATGCTGGAACATCTTGATTAAGTTTCACATTTCCCAAGACTCCAAAAACAGCAATTCTGCAGACTGATGACTAGAGTTAGTGGATGATACAGTGATAAACTGTCTGAGTGTGGCATGGGGTTCATATCGCAATGCCAGTTTCAGACAACTTGAGCTAGCAATACATTGCATCTGAGAAGGAGCAAGCACCGCTCTGTGAGCTGGAGTGCTATCAGGGCTTGCTGAGCAGTTTAAGAAAGCCCCTGCAGCTTGCATGAGCCAGAGCAGTATGGGGGCTTCCTCAGGGCTGGGCAATGTATCTTGACTGCTTCTTCCTCTCCTAAGGTGGAGAGGCAGAAGCAGCAGAGATACATTACAGATGTTGTAATGCTGCCGATACCTGATGGCACGTGGGTAAGAGACAGAAACTGTGCATAACGGCAATTAGAGTTGTTGCCACTGGAGGGCAGTGAGAACCGATATTTACAACACTTTCCCTCCAAGGCCTGTAGTATTTATTTTTAGTATTTGTCACATTAACCATGCACTGATCAGACTTGTTTTATGTTGTTCTGCAAGGATGGGGGCATAGAGCCAGATATGCCCACCAAAGGCTCCCCCCTGTACTGTACCTAGTGGCAAGGGTTGGCTGGCACAGTGGGTTTTGTTTAGCCTCGGTGAACATGTGTGCCCCAGGTGCCATCGAAAGACGCAATGCTGGTGGTGCTGCAAGGTGCTTGGTCTCATGTGCCTCCAGACTACACCCCAGAGACAAACCAATACCAAGTAAGCAGGATGCACTTTATTTAAAGCCCCAGCATCCTTACACATTTCTTTCTTTGGGGGGGTTTTAAAGTGTGCTCTAAGCCAGTGTTCCCCAACCTTGGGCCTCCAGCTGTTTTTGGACTATAGCTAGCAAGGACAGTGGTCAGGGATGATGGGAGTTGTAGGCCAAAAACAGCTGGAGGCCCAAGGTTGGGGAACACTGCTCTAAGCAATCATTTCCCAAAGAAGGCACTGCAGGGGCTTTTTACTTGTAAACTGTACTGCAGGGGCTTTTTACTTGTAAAACTAACTGAGATTAGTTTAGCCACCAGGGATGCCTGGTACAAGACATAAATCAATTAGGACCCGATTTAGCATGTTTGATATCTATCTATATCTCAAAAGTCTTACGATTCACACGGGTGCAGAAGGAGCCTGCTGCAGCCTCACTGGCCCAGCCCAGTGGAAGCGGTATCAGGTTTTCAACATTGTCGTCTGGTGATGCTGAAACAACAAGCTGCATTGCTCCCAGTGCTGGGGGGCAGAGCAATATTGTGCTACTTAGCTGGCAGGTGCAAAGGCTCCCGCCGCTCCAGCTTGTGTGCAGACATAGCCTACCCTCCCAGCAAAGTGCACAGAGCCTCTCAGGTGCCATTTGGAAAGCTGCCTCTGCCTTGCACGGCCAAGCTACCTTTCTCCAGGGAGGGCATGAAGCCCCCACCTGCACAGCCCCAATCCTTCTCCTGCTCATTTGCAAGGAGAATTGGGACTTCCACAACTGGGGAGCAGTTTAACAGAGACCTCACTTCTGGCTCATGAGAGTCAATTGGGTCAGAGACTCTGTAAAGCTGCTTGGCTGAGGCCCCTCCTATATCTCCCAGGCCTAGGGGGCTGTGATGCTGCCATGGGATGGCAGCATTGGATCATCATGCAATGAAGCTGCCTCATGCACCAGAGCCAGACTTGAGTGCAACTTCCCTCTCTGCAAATCTGGCCTTGATGAGGAAGCACCTCATTGCACACCCCCCTCAAAAAAGTTCTATCTTCGGGGGGTGTCCCCAGGCACATATCTATTTTATCCCCTTAATGTGGCTCATGAAACTGTTATATAAAGCTCAAAAAGATGAACTGCTGCTGTAAATCAGCACACCATACCTGAATCTTGGGACAATGCTTCATTTTTTCTTCCTGTGGGATCGTGTTGGTGACGACGACTGCTTCAAAGGCAGCATTGTTGATCCGCGAAATAGCAGGGCCAGAGAAGATCCCATGAGTGAGAATAGCATAAACCTTAGTTGCTCCAGCAGACACTAATCTAGGAAGGGGGAGAGCAGGAGATGTATGAACATCAGCACAAATCTAGAGTGCAAGTTTCAGGAAACGACAAAAGTAATCACCCGCTTGAGCAAAGGCAGACAGACGCACAGAGCCTGAGAACCTGCTTCTCAGGCTTCATACACCAGTGGCGGAGTTCATCTCCATGGTGCATGTGTGCACATGGCTGCCAGGGGCGGAGGACAAACAGGGCCTGCCCAGCTGCCAGAGGGGCAATAGCCCCAAGTGGCTTTGCAAGGTCTCACAAAGCAGTGCAGGGCGCCACCGGCAATTGCCCCAGTGGCTCCCCCAAACACTACACACCTGTCGTCTGCCTGCCTTCACCCAGGAAGGCAGGCTGCATCTTTCCTCATGGAGCGACTCACCGCCCCAGAAGGAAAGGCACAGCCTGCTTGCTCAGGTGAAGGCAGGCAGATGCATATGAGGAAGCCCTGATGCCCCTCTTGCTTGCATGAGCCCCAGAGGCGTTGGGGCTTGCTCACTTATTGTGGTATTTAGCAGCCAACATATCACAATGTTGAAAACCAGTTATCACCCAGCCCTACTATGCAATTATCCTGCACAGCTGTAAACGATGACTTGACTACAAAGTTCATCTATATACCCATACATACTTAAGTCATGGCAGGCAGAGAAACCAACGATTTTTGTGTGTGCAAGATCTTTTTTTCCTGAACTAAAATGAACCCCCCCCCCCCAAGAAACCTGTGCTGCTACCGGATTCTCTTCATCATGAAGGTCTGCCTCAGTTTTTTACTCACTTGTCCGCAGCGTGACATATTGTGCCGCATGTGTCTGCCATGTCGTCTACAAGAATGGCTACGCGGTTGCTCACATCCCCAACCAAGACCATCCGGTCCACTTCGTTGGCTTTCTTCCTCTCTTTGTGAATCAGGGCAAACTCGACATTCAGTCTGTCAGCAATTGAAGTGACTCTGCATCGAGCGGGAGCAAAACATAGTCAAGGCTTTTGCATTAAAAGAACTGACAGATCAGAACCAAATTTTTAGAACCTATAAAAATGTTACAACAGCAGTAGATGAGTCACATGAAGCAAAATTCAACCCCCACCTCCCCTCAATTTAATGCAGGGGAGCATTTATAATCAGGATCTAGATTTGCTTGATGGAGCATTTTAAAAATTAGCTGCATTTGATTACATTAGCTGTCTCAATTTAGCATAATGGGTAGCTTGATCGCAAGAGAGAATCTTTGCTCTTTAGAGTGCAGAATTTTGTGTTAAGTACGTCTCTTCTGGCAAGATGCACATGATGAGCACCCCTCGCCTGCCTCTAGCACCTAAGTCTTTGTGCATATGGCTGAACCTGCAAAAGCTTGTTGTGAGCCTGAATCCCAGGCATGTAGGATGTCCTGTGGATGGATGCCTTCTGGCGTGTGAAGACTCCCATGACCACAGAAGACCTCTGTGCTCTTCCCAGAAAGGCTAGGGAGGCTGGGACTACTCAGCACGTTCCTGCCTGTGTTGAATACAACCAGAGTGCTAATTTCTCAAGGAGGCTTTGGTAACCCACAGACTAGCACCAACACACGATGCTGGAGTTGAAAAGACCTGCACTGGCTTCCCATCTGCTGCTGGGCCAATTTCAAGGTACTTGTACCCAGAGTAACTTAGATCATGTACAATCCCAAGTTTATCACTGCCATTGTTTGGGGCGGGGTGAGAAGCACTGTTAGTGGTTCTCTATCAGCCAGAAACAAATTTCCTGTCAGTGAGGAGTTGTGCTTTCAGTATTGTGGGCCCTAGCCTATGGAACTGCCTCCCAAAAGAAGTTAGGCAGCCACCATTGCTAGTGAGTTTCAGATGCCTGGCCAGACCTAAATGCAAAGGCCTATTCCACATATTCCACATGCAAAGGCCTTGGTGACTTGGCAGCTGAAAGCAGTTTCTACATATGTCACAGTGGTAACTTTTGCAAGTGTGGGTTTAGAGGAGTTTAGTGTATCAAATCCCCAGCCAGCCATGAAGCTCACTTGGTGGCAAGTCTCACCCTCTCTGGCTCACAGGGTTGATAAAAGGCAAAGGGTGTGAGCCACGTTTGCCACCTTGAGTTCCTTGGAGGAAAAGGTGGTATATAAACATACAAACAAAATGCCAAGCAGACCTGGCATGGAAAGAGCTTTAGGCACTCCAACTTGCTTGGGGGTAAAGGCCCTGCTCAGCACCCCAGTTCTGGATTTTGGACATCACTGCAATCAAACCAACAAATTCATGCTTTGCCAGATGGGAACAAGAAGGGGCTGAGGCTCACAGAGTTTTCCTGTAAAATTTGCCAGAGAGTATGTGAGATCACTTCCTTTGTCTGCTTTGGCAGTAAGTGGTAACCCTCCATACATCCTGCCTTTCTGGGCATCCTCCTCTTTCTTCATCATGCTTCCAAGCTGACTGCATGTGTATGTCTGAGCTCTGCAGCCCAGTCACCATATTCAAACTCACATTTTGTACTTTTGTAACTTAAGATAGTGGTTATAAATGTGCCTTCATTTTGCTACTGTTAACTGTTTCTTCAAGAACGAGGTTATTTAAATAAATACAATTTTTACTATTCACAAAACTCTCTCTCTTTCTCTCTCTGTGTGTGTACCAGGGAAAATCCAGTGTGCCTTAAAGCATTCTGGATTATTGTTTCTAGGAGGTTACATGAACCTTGCCTTAGCTTCCAAGTTTAAGCTGCAAAGGATGGTACTCTGCTGAACTCACGTGAGCAAGGAAGGATAACAACACTATATCCTCTCCCACTGTCTAAATCCTTTCCTACACTGGAATGATCCTGTGGGATCTCACACAAGCATCCCTAGCATTAAGGAGCTGATGCACTCAGTGGGCCCTGCCCACCAAGCAAAGTGCAGAGCTTGAAAATCATCTGGTTGGCCACTGTGAAAAAAAGGCTAGATGGATCTTTGTCCTGATCCAGCAGGACAAAGAAATTATTTGAAGAAGGTAAGATTGCCAGTGAACTACTTTGAACTTGCTCTTAAAAAAAAAAAATGTTCCACCTACAGAAATTAAGCAACCCATCAATCACTTAGATAAACATCAATTGCCAAAGTGGTTTCTGCTCTGTAAAAGGAATGCTGGTGAGATTGTTCCTCCCAGCATATAGTCTGAAGGCCCCTGTGGTCAGCACTGTTCTGAAGCTAAGGAAACCTCGGTATGGTCAGTGCCTGAATGGAGAACACCTGCGGAACTGCATGAAAGCTGCCTTGGCTTCTGTAACAGAAAAAGGTGAGTTCTAATAAAACAGGTTAGCTGCAGATTGCATCCTACCTTTTTGCTCCTCCCGCATCTGGTGAGACAATGACACAGTTTCTCCAGTCTACAATATTTTCTTTGATCCACTGCAACACAGCTGGTTCTGCATACAGGTTGTCCACTGGGATATCAAAGAAACCCTGGAGATTGCAAGAAAAGAGGCAGCCATTAATTTACGGAGATACAGATTTTCATACGATTACCAAGCAGCAAAGGCAGGCTAACAACTGCCAAAAATTCATGCAAAATAAGCAAATGAGAAGCTTTCTCTGCCAAAGCCATTGTCTCACAGTTAACTTCCTGGGGATTGTTAGGCAGTATTGAGTGGGACCAGTGAGAAAAGTGGGCAGGGTCACAAGCAAAACTGGGCAGAGCAATGGATGAGACTTTTATCTTTGCACAGCAGGCAACACTTCAGCCACATAGAAGCTGGAAGCTCCCATATGCACACACCCATCTTAATCCAGACAAACTAGAGGTATTGTCACAGAACAAGGACACATTCCAGCCAGGCAAAAGCACCTGAGGGAAGTATGGAGCAGGGCTGGTGAGGGGTGTGATTGAAGGCCCGTCCCTGATGAGAGTATATAAAACAAAAGGCAAATATAGACATGGAAAGAAGCACATACAACCTTTGCTCCAATTTATGTCCAAGTGCAACATCTAAATGGCTGTGCTTGACCATTTTAAGTGAGATGCTGGTCATGCAGTCTAGTATCTAACCCTCTTATTGATATGCCCGTTTCACTGAAATGCTTGAAACAAGAGAGGCAAGGACACCAACAGCTGCAAGGAAAAAGCTTACTGAATACATTTCAGCCTGCATCTAAGCAGCCATGTAACAGCCATTGCTTTGTGACAGTGAATAAATTTATTGACTCCAAAAGGGTGGGTGGTGTTCATTTTAATAAGGTAAAGGGACCCCTGACCATTAGGTCCAGTCGTGGACGACTCTGGGGATGCGGCGCTCATCTCGTTTTACTGGCCGAGGAAGCTGGTGTACAGCTTCCAGGTCATGTGGCCAGCATGACAAAGCCGCTTCTGGTGAACCAGAGCAGCGCACAGAAACGCTGTTTACCTTCCCGCCGGAGTGGTACCTATTTATCTACTTGCACCTTTGACGTGCTTTCGAACTGCTAGGTGGGCGGGAGCTGGGACCGAGCAACGGGAGCTTACCCCGTCGCAGGGATTCAAACCGCCGACCTTCTGATCAACAGCGCCACCCGCATCCCTTCATTTTAATAAACTGCATCCCAATTCTCATTAGCATCCAGGCTGCTCCTCTGCCTCTCTTGATTCTGCCACTTAAGGGAGCTGCTCTTCACTTCTTTCTTCCTACTGAAAAGCTGTCACTTTTTTTGAGAATGAAAGAAGCCATTTGGACCTTCCTACACGATTACGCCCCCATCACATGCACAGCAAACTCAAGAGTTTGAGGCCCATGGGAGCAAAAAGCAGATGTCTTACTTGCCCTTGAGAAAACCTCCAAGACTGTGTGTGTTGTCTACAGCTGACAGCCAACAACCTGAGGCTTTATGAAAAAGAGCTGGAGAGATAGCAGTTGCTTGTTACATATTTAAAATGCCCCAGCCTGGAATTTAAACAGACCACTGCAGTAACAAAGCCCATGATGCTTCAAAGCAACACTGGAGACCACAGGATTGCCCAAAGGAAATCACTGCACCTGGCTTCAACTTTAGTAGAGTCAACTGCAACATATGGATTGCTGCAGTGCAGGGATGCTCTTGAAGGTCCAGATGGTCAACAATTGTGCCATCAGTGGCTAGCAGGGTGGATCATATGATGACGGTTGAATATATCCTCTTCACCGGCTGCCAACTTATCTCCAGGCTCTACTCAGGTTGGTGGCTTTAGTTTTTAAAGCCCTAAATCAGCCTAGAACGAGGAGTTTCTCAGGAATCGCTTGTCCATTCGAACCTAGTAAAGAACTGCACTTAGCTTCTGAAACCCTTCTTGTTATCAGCTGGGTGTAGGAAAAGAGTCTTTGCCTGTTGTGCTACTCAGGTTATGGAGCAATATCCCTAGAGAAGGACACGTGGCTCACACTGCCTACTTATAAGTAGGCACTGGAGACATGCTGTGAGTGTTCGACTATCACTTTACTACTTCCACAATCAAGCTGACTTTTTCTTTACAAAGGTGGGGCACAAATTTTAGTAGACAGGTAGATAGAACAAAGGGCGGAATCAAGCTTCTACTCACACAATGGGATTTCACCTTCCTCTCCTCCCATCTAAAGCCTCCTATATGCCCCCCCCAAAAAGCCTGCACAACAAATGCAGTGGGCAGCTGGAGGTGGGAGGAGCAGAAGGGCAAGTGTCTATTCTGCTTGCACGCAGACCTAGCTGCACATGAACCAACACATTTTCCTGATGGCAGTGCAAACACACTAAGGGAAGCAGCATACAGGAAGGAGAGAGAAAAGGAATCCTCATTACCTGTATCTGGGAAGCGTGCAAATCCATGGTGATGATGTGATCTGCTCCAGCAACTGATAACATGTTGGCGACAAGTTTTGCAGATATGGGAGCGCGGCTCTGAAGGGAACAAAAGATGGGTTTTGTGAACTTTGGGGTTGCGGGGCGGGTGAGAAGGAAGTCCTAAGGTCTCTCTTCCACACTTCTTATAATATCCACGCATCTCTCTATATAAAACAAGTGGGACCTGCAAACAAAATGTTGCAGCTGTATCCTCATTCTCTAACACAGTGTTTCTCAAACTTGGGTCTCCAGCTGTTTTTGGACTACAACTTCCATCAACCCTAGCTAGCAGGACCAGTGGTCAGGAATGATGGGAGTTACAGTCCAAAACCAGCTGGAGACCCAAGTTTGAGAAACGCTGCTCTAACAAGAAGTGCTTCTGCTCAGGGTTCCAGCCTGCCAGCCACACCTTCTTCTCAGGCTTGCAACAAGAATTCAAATCACTTTCTTCACACACTTCAAATGTTACCTGCTGTTGCTCTCAATCCTTGTCCCAACCCAGGGGCAGATCTGCACTCATGTTTTTAACGGTAGGAAAGGGTTAAGGAAGGGTTGCGATAACGCAGAGGAACAACTGACACATTGTTTTTAATGTTCTTAATGCGTAATTAAAATGTGACACCAGAGGGCGCTGCAGAACCAGCAGCAGCGTTTTGACGAATATAAACCAACGAGGTAAGAAAAACAATTTAAATTAAAAGTACGTCCTGTGACGTTTTAGAACGATATACCGAATGCCCTTCTAATAACGTTAGACAGGTCAGTGTAGATCCACCCCAGGACTCTGGACACAATTGTTTGGCTTTTCTGAAAGCAAGGGCTTCTGTTTTTGACCTCTTTGGATATTTTTTAAGCCACTTGCTAACTCCAGACATCCAAACTAGTTTAATATAGTCAGGGCCAAACGCCACCTTGTACACAAATGCATGCTGAAAACCACGGCTTCTTATAAGGAAAAACAACTGGGAAGGGGAGGGGAATCTGCAGCAGAGACCTGCACAATGAATCTCTTTGCTTCCTGTTGTTCTGCTGCAACTTCCCTTTCTCCTACAACTCCCATCATCCCTGACCACTGGTCCTGCTACCTAGGGATGATGGGAGTTGTAGGCCAAAAACATCTGGGGACCCAAGGTTGAGAAAGGCTGCCCTAATCCCTGAGCACTGGGCCATGCTGGCTGGGGATGACTGGATTTCATAGAATCGTAGAATTGGAAGGGACCCTGAGGATCATCTAGTCCAACCCCCAGCAATGCAGGAATAGGCAGCTGTCCCGTACAGGGATCGAACCTGCAACCTTGGCATTATGAGCACCACACCGTAAACAACTGAACTATCCACTTGGGGAACCCACAGGTCCCCAGAGATCTCCCAGGGGAGGAGGCTGTGAGAAGAAAGGGAAACTCCACAGTGAACTACTTGTGACGGAGGACTTTGCATTCTTCTCTTTCTTTCTCCCTTGCTTAGATTAGTTATTGCACTGCATTGCATTGTATTATGAAAGATCTTAAAATCTTATTTAAAAAAATTCTCCTTCACCCCAAAAGGAAATTTGGTTTCAGATACCTGAAACAATTAGGGGAGAAACCAGCCGGGCAGAATTTTCAAGGTGTATTAATGGTGCTGAGTGCCCCAACCAATTTCAAATGGTCCTCTACCCTTGCCCCCACCACACATTACATTAAGTGTTGCCTCAGCAAGTGTGTATTTGGGAATACTTGGCTACTGAGGTAACATGTAGTTTGGAACTGAACAGTGAACAAATCATCCCTCTTCAAGTAGTAAACACTGACATCATTTCCCCATGTGAGGAAGTTTAGCTCATAGGAATGAGGAAGCAGATTTAACTGGGAAGTAGGCCTTTTCCAAATGGCATTTAGATACTTTGAAAGCACTAAGAAGTGGAGGGGGGAGGGGAGAGAATGGAATGCATTCCACATCACCCCATTTTTTTATGCAAAACACAGCCATAAGTTGATTCCTCCATAAAGGCATCACCAACCACCAGGTTTATCATGACTTCACATTCAGGTCAAAGCATGTAATGTTTTGGCAGAATGGGGACACACAGTATTGCTACTGAAATTCGTCTTGCTAAAATGTAGCACTTGAAAATACTTGAAATGCAACTGTTCCACTAAGGATCAACTCTTCCAAGTACCCCCCCACCCCTAACTTTTTGATTTCTTCTTTTACATTTCATTTTAGGAAGCTAGTCCTAATTCCTACACAAATGCAAATACTCAGGATGCAAAGCAGTTGCAATGCCTGCAGGAAGTGGAAAAAGTCAGGAGGAGAAAGGAGAGTTGTAAAAGGCTGAAAATGGACAAGAGGGGATAGAGAAAGAAGAGACACACAGAACAGAAAAATAACTGCAGAGCAACAGAACTGAGAAAGAACTGTGACAGAAACCACTACCTGCACAGTTGATACACAGACAGCCATGATTTGGGGCTGAGCTCATTTTGGGCGTGGGTTGCTGTTTATTCATTAAAACTGTTGTTTAATGCATTGCAAACTGCTTTTAATAAAGATGTATATGAATTACTGTTCATGTATGTTAGATTTAACTGAGATGGGGCAATCTGCTTCCCCTTACGCATAGCAGAGTCACGTGCGTGACACAATCCACCAACCGCTCCTGCCATATGGTACACATTCATTGCAATGCAGTTTGCGCAGGAGTTCTACACCTCTCACAATGAATGAACGGGTGGCTGCATAGCACTAGAGCTTGTGATTACACACACCGCAAACTTTATTTCAAGAATAAATTCACACAACTGAAAATCCAAACAGTGACATTAGTGGAACCCAATATAGTCAAATACACATATTTTTTCAAAAATATGGCTAATTATAAAAAAAATGTGAAGAATTTCATTCAGCCAAAACACATAGCTGAAAACATACCTCTCTTCACTGGCTATTCTGCAACATCAGCAGCCAGGAGGCAAAGTTCAACATACTGCGTAAATCACTGATCTCGGGGCTGAAAAATGAAGTGCTAAAGCAGCATTGATAGATGCCAGAACCAAGAGCCACTGCTTAAAAGCTGTATCTTGTCAAGACACCAGTGTGACAAGTGCAGAGAGGACATCTCTGAGAATTAGTAGGAAGTATTTACTTTGCCTCATGGGATGTTCTGGCCTCTCAAAGCCCAATTGTGGATAGGTCACATCCAAGCTATTTATCTGGTTCTCATTAGCAAGGGAGGGAAATTGGTCATTAACACTTTCTGAAGACTAAGGTGTCTCCCACGTGAAGCCTTTAAATATGTTGTCACTTTTTGAATATTCAGAAAACCACATCCACACACCAGCGTAAGATTTACTTCAAATAATAGCTTGTTGATGCTGCCAAATTGTAAGCGCTCTGGGTGGCATCCAGTTTGTGTTGGCCTAACTTGCACAATGGTCTTCTCCTTTCTTTCCTCCATCTCTGCCCCAAACTCCCCCCAAAAATCTGCTCTTCAAGGTTGGACGATACGCAGGTGGGGGAGAGAAAGAGCAAATGGGTGCAATGTTGGCGATCGCCTTTTAGTACAAACACTGGGCAAGGAGACACTTGCACAATCGGGTTCCACGTCATCTAGATTGCAACGTGCCTCCAATCCAAGAGCACCATGACAAAAGGGCGCCTGCAGGGAACAGCTTAGCAAGTAAACCCAAGTCACCCAAGTGAACAAGCCAAGTCACACAGCACGGGAGAAGACCCAGAATTCGAGGGCTGCTAGCCAAACTAACCCAAGGGAAAATACTTTTGAGGGGGAAATGTTGTTCCTTCTGTAATACAGCAAACATTTCCACTTAGCATTTCTTTTTCTGATTGGGGCAAATCAATGCTTCAAAAGGAAACCCAATGAGCCACAAGAAGAACCATTCATAAGTGCTGGTCTGGCATGTATGTTTCGTGAATAACATCTGGAAATCAGTGAACTGTCCAAGTTGGGGGGGTTTTAAACCCCTCTAAAAACCAAATCCTTGACCCTTCAAGGAGTTAGCTCCTGGACATTTTGCTCTCTGCTTACAAATTATACTTTAGGATTAAGAGCAAGAGACAGCTCCTTTATGTAACACAAACAACAAATATTTCCGAATGACATTAATATTTTTAGAAGATCTGAAACCTGGAAATTTCCAGTTACTTTCTCAGCATCCTATAGAGCCATAGCCACCTTTTGGGTCTGGACAGGTGAACTTGTCTACCACACTTTTTGGCTTATATGTTTCTACTCTGTGTGTGTGTGTGTGTGTGTGTGTGTGTCATGCCTACACAATCCAATTTCCAGTTTTCTCCTTCAAAACTGTGATTAATTTATGCTGCTTCTCCAATAATCGAGGAATTTGCTCTGCATGTGTAGTGAATACCCTATATATACACACATAAGTCTTAAATAGTGGCTTAGATTTAAAACTTTCCTGCTCTGAGTTACCTAATTTTTCATTTACTTTGGAAAAGGTCTGATATAAACTTCAGTATGAACTTTGTTGTGTTGGTAAAAAGTAGTAATGTTATCTGGAAATGCAAAAATCCCAGGTTTTTTTCCTTTCTTGATAAGGGAGGCAGAGCTTGCTCAAATGTAGTTAAATATTATGCAATTAAACTGAAGTTCAGATCAATATGGGTCAGCCGAGATTCTAATAATCCATGGTACATTTTAAATCAAGATAGCTGTAAAGTACCACTTACCCATCTACCTTGGTCCTATATAGGAAAACACAACAAAAGTCAATTAATGAAATATGCAAATCCTGTTCTCTCATCTGCAAGAATAGGATAAATTTAAAAAATCATTTCAATCAGAATCCCCATTGATCTCTTTCAAATGCGGTGAAAAATTTAGTGTTGCGAAAAGAATGTGTATATGGGTTAAGTATCAGGTAGTAAGATTTGACATATTGAAAGAAGGATGTTGCATATGATTCGAAGAACTAAAGAGAATATTGCATCCTCAGTGACTTCCCTTTAAGGTAAGATACTATAAAAGTCAAAAATGGAACTCTGAGATCACCTGGATCAGCTTCTTTTTTTTCCTTTTCAACCTTTAAGGCAGCAAAAGGGTCATTATCAAAAACTTGTCATCTTATTGTAAGAGATCTTAAGTAGAAATAAGTTACATTACTGGGGAAGAATGATCAGCTCTCCAATATTCTAATATGAATAGAATAAAATGTTCCAAAATGGAACAGTGAAGCAGGTTTATATAATTTAAAAGGGGGGGGGATCACTATAAAGTTGTGGGGTATTGTACTCCAAACAAGTTGCATAAGATTTATAATGGTAAATAATGACTGGAGATGCAATTTCCCTGCCCTGTCATTCCAAGAGTGTGGTTAGAACTAATTATAACTTATCGCTCAGTCCCAAAACTAATCTCACGTGGTTGTCTAAGCACAATATTTTTCAGAATGTGTTATGCCTCTAACTGATTTGTTCACAGCTGCAAAAATTGTGGTAGCCAAACACTTGAGCCCAATAATGCCTATAATTAAAAGAATGCATTACTAAAGTATGGAAAACAGCACAATTAACATAATTGAGTTAAAGAATTAAACTGAGGCAGAAGACACAGCATAGGAAGATTTGCTAGGAGGCATCCTTTTGATTTTTTTAAGCAAAGGTGTAACACTGACATGAATGCATACAATTGTTTATCGGCATCTTAGCATGAAAAAATAATGAGGACTATACTGCATACAATAATATATTCCTTGCTTCATACTATGCTGCACTATTTTTATGTCAAACACACCCACAAGTACTTACATTTGGATTTTTCAACTGTGTTTGTGGTAGAATTTGCTCAGCTCTCATTTGCAACATTAATATTTGTTGTATCAACTACCAAATATGCCATGTTGATCTCAGGGGCACCATGATGGGTTAGGGAGGAAGAATGCTCTTTGCCAGTTAAGATCAAAATTCACTTGGGAGCAAAGTTGACCAATTTCACTGGAAACTGCTTCTAACTAAGAATTCTGCATAGTGCAGCTTTAACAACACTAGGTTGTTCATAATAGTCCAAACGAAGGGTGGGGAACATTTGGCCCTCCAGATGTTGCTGAACTTAAAATCCCCTCATCCCTAACCATTGGCCATGCTTTCTGGGGCCAATCAACATCTGGAGAGCCAAAAGTTCTAAATACATTTCATAATTTGGCAAATCAGGGCAAATGTGTGGGGGCAGGAGAGGATGACTTATTTTGATAAGTACCTTCACAGAGTAACCACTGCTCACCTACCTTGTCTTTCTTATCTTGCCTAGCGTAAGGGAAACATGGGATTACTGCTGTAACTCGGGAGGACGACGCAATCTTGCAAGCATTGATCATGATGAGAAGCTCCATCAAATTGTCGTTTATTTCACCACAACCACTCTGGACGATGTAGACATCTTCCCCTCTTACGCTCTCACCAATCTCTACACTGGAAAGAAAGATTGAGACACAATGATGACATGACTGGGCATGTTAAGTCTATAAAGCAGACAAGTAATACTTAAATTCTGTCCCTAAACAATACATTTTAACTAAGCAGCTTAGCTCTCTGCAGATAATGTACCAGACACAGGCTTACTCCCCAAACCCAAAAATTGCTTTTCAGGCAAGAGGGGTCCTTAAAAACCAACAAGTTGTGGCAACGTGATCAGAGGCTTCACGTGTTATCATAGACTTAACCACAGGCTTCACCTTTATAGGGTGTTGTACTACTCGGCATACCGTTAAGTCTCAACTCACTAACTACTGAGAAGAATAACTGATTGTTAAGCCATTCTGAAAAGTGTAGCTCTCAAGGATTCAAGGATTCTATGGAGGAAGCCATGACTATTCAAAGTGGTGCAGTACTACTTTGTATAGTGCAGACAGGGCCTTAAGAGCTTAAGAATAGAGGGTTGAGCATATGCTTCAATATTCCCACTGAAATCAGTTGAGCATAAAAGGGCTTAACTTTGGCTCGATTCTGCCAGGAGTTTGCATCATTTACCTAGTTACAAAAAAAACCACTGTATTCCAAATGTATCAAGGGCAAAACTACTAGTTAACCATTAAGATTCTACCCCATCTCCCCCCACCCCGCACCTCCAAGGTTAAACAACATTCTGCTGTGGTGATACAGATAAAAGGGCAATCAAGCTAGATCTTCCCCCAGAAGAACATCAATGTTTGTTTTATGCAATTAATCAAATTTAGCCATTTGGAACTTTCGGTTCAAGTTCGAAGGGTGACGGGTACAAAGTGCCCAAACCACTCAATAGCTGAGGAAGAGATTTTTTATACACAAATACTCAAGGTGCACTTTTAAACTTCCTTATTTCACTTTGCCCCATTTTATAAAATGCACGGCAGGGACTTCAGCAAAATTATTACAACAAATCCCCTCCACCCAAAATATATTACATTCTGAATGGAATCACAGCTATGCAAGTCAGCACTTCAGCTATACCCTCCTTATGCCATGGTACCTTTCACTCAAATGCACTATCTATGAATAAGGTAAAGGTAAAGGGGCCCCTGACCGTTAGCTGCTGTCTCCATGATGGGGAAGGTACAGAGGTGAGCAAATGTACACAGATGGGAAGAGAACAGCTGAACTACTACTACAACTACAACCTAGTTGTATGATCTAAGTGACATTAAGCTAGCTCAGCTATGTCCACCTGGGTAATTGGTGCACCACCAGTCAAGGTCACAGGAGTAGACTTGCTATTGTTCATAAAAATGTCACCTCTCTCCTCAGGAGCCCAATCTGAACTGTGTCTGAGTTCAAGGAGATGGCTTGAGGTGTCAGGCTAGAGACAGAAGAGGGAGGTTGATAAGTGTACTGTCCAGCCTGTTGCGCTACAACTTCCCTAGCTGAGCTGGTGGAGGCAGTTTCAGATGTGGAGTTGGGGGACTTCAATATCAGTGTTAGAAACTGAGATATGAAAGCCAGGAGCTAAATGGCACCTTAAACCTAGGTTACGAGCGCCACAATGGAATGTCTAGGTTATAACAAAGAATACAAAGCTGAAAATGAATGATCAGCAGCTAAGATATTATGTTCATTTTTCACATGGTCTAGTAGTCCTTCCCCTGCCCACCCCCCTAATATCCTTAAGAGGGTCCCTTCTCCAGTCTTCAGAGAGTGGCTGGAAGTGGGGAGGCAGAAAAAGGCCCTCCTTTCCTTCCACTCTGCAGTTTTAATCTGAAATCTTAGGCACAGTACTGGACCCAGAGCTCAGAAACTGCTTGCACCAATGAAATTCCCTTTTGCAAAATGCGCCTAGAACATTGGGAGTTTTGAACGCTGTTCCAATATCCAATAATTGCAGGACTTCACGACAACCATGGGGCTATCTCAGTATATTGTTGGTACGGTGCATGTGGCTGGACATAGCTTGACCTGGTCTTTGCCACAAAATGGATGGGAGGGAGGGGCTAATTGTGAGCCTGTTGTCATGTATGGCTCACTCCCTGGTGAGGTTTGGGCTGCAGGGGTGGTCCATCCACAAAGGCTTATGGAATCCAGTGGATGTTTCTAGAACCCACCCTATTCTCTTGACTTAGTTTTGTATTTTTAAATTGCAATCATCTACCCTGGAACCTTTTGGTGAAGCGTAGGTAAGAAATTTAACTAATTAACAACGACAACAGCTGCTTCAGCAGCTTGCTGCATAATCTGCCCTCAGACCATTGCATGGGACAAATGGGACTGAGGCTCATTTACCACGGGCAGAGTTGAGAGTTCACTACTCCTATAACCCTAGAGCTCAGGATCCACACAGTGATTGACAAGAGGTTCAAGCAGAGACAAGAAGGAAATGCCTCTCATGAATCACATTTGGGATTCGCTGCCATGAGTAGTTGAATGTAGCGATGGCCAAGGTTTGCTTACGCTTGATATCCTTGCCTTATTGTCCACTAAACTTGCAGTCTTTGTTCTTGACCATGCTCTAGACTTAGGCAATAAGCTGTGCCTTTTTTCAGTAAGCTAAGCAACTGCTTATAGGTCGCGGGTGGCGCTGTGGGTTAAACCATAGAGCCTAGGGCTTGCTGATCAGAAGGTTGGCGGTTCGAATCCCCGCGATGGGGTGAGCTCCCGTTGCTCGGTCCCAGCTCCTGCCCAACCAGCAGTTCGAAAGCACGTCAAAGTGCAAGTAGATAAATAGGTACTGCTCCGGTGGGAAGGTAAACAGTGTTTCCGTGCACTGCTTTGGTTCGCCAGAAGCGGCTTAGTCATGCTGGCCACATGACCCGGAAGCTGTACGCAGACTCCCTCGGCCAGTAATGCGAGATAAGTGCCGCAACACCAGAGTCGTCCGCAACTGGACCTAATGGTCAGGGGTCCCTTTACCTTTTAAGCAACTGCTTTGGCCTGAGGGAAGAAAAGGAACAAGAAAGCAGGAACTTCCCAGACTGGGCCTGCATGCAGAGCCCTACAACCTCTGCTGTAGCAGCAATCACCAATTTATGGACTGCATCTGGATAGGGAAGGCAGATTCTTTACTCCTGCTTAATTGGGAAATGCAGCTTTCACATTCTACACCATGTAACCATTTACATTTAATGCTGTACTGCTGTTATGCCAATATTTTTCACTGAAATGCTATCCCCACATCCCCTCCCCTCGTTTTGGGATGTACATCACGCTGTTCAATTTGTATGCATTGTATTACTGCGCCCGAACGTAACAGCCCAAATGCAATTATGTGCAATTTTGGCAGCCTAACTTAGGAGGGCTGGATACGCTGGCAGCCTATTGACTCTGGAACTTGCCCCCTAAGCTGGTCCAACAGAACAAGAGTTTGTTGACCCTCAGGGCAAGGCTTATCAATGTACACAGGCATTTGCCTCAGGGCTTTTCTGCGAGAGGATTACCATATTTTAATACTGAGCCAATTGGTTAATTGTTCACTTCTATTAATGCGTAATGCTGAGCACACACTTGCAAACTCCCAGCAACGATGTTGCAATAAGCACTGAACAAAAAAGCATGCCAAGAGGCCTGTTGGGGTATTAATCTGGATGGCGAAATTCATATTTTGCTTGTGTTCAAAAACAAGAATACTTTCACAAGCAATATTTGTTTTTCCAACCACAGTTGGTGGCTGCAGTTCTAAATGTTGTTGACAGAAAACATGGAATGCTTCACACACATTTAAAGGGACAGACACACAGCATTTAAATGCTATATTTGGGGAGAGGGGGGAGTGAATGTATGTGAGCCACTGCATGTATTGTCCAGGTCACATGCAACTTCCTGATATGCAAATATGTGGCAGAAAAACGTGTGTTTGATGACATACAAGGCACTCCAAGGCACAATGTCAATCACCCCTGCTACCGATAAGCACCTTATCATTCCCTACTAAACAGTCAAGTCTTTGCTCTCAGCCTGCTCGAATATCAGAAGTCAACTCGGTCATAGATCCAGTGCTTGAGTGCTGTGCTGTGGGGAAACCCCAATCCAAACAGTTGGTCAACTGAGTTAGTATCTCTCAGACTAACTTGAATGCAGGATAGTTGCAAGGCTAAAATGTCACTTTGAGTGCACCGATGGGATTACACCACCACCATCCCAAGCAAAAGCAGTCTTTTCAACATTCTCAATAATTATTTAGGTTCCATTCTGATTGAGAAGATATTCAAACTGTTTTTTAAAAAGCTGCTAAAGAAATATATCTCATTATCAGAAAGGAGAGGAGAGAATAACAGTAACTTAAAAATGCTAAATTGTTTTGGTGGCAGGAAATAGAAAGAGCTGTCAATTGGGAGGTTGTGGACTCTTTCCTTGCAGGTTTTTAAGCAGAGGTTGGATGGCCCTTTGTCATGGGATGCTTTTGTTGAGATTCCTGCATTACAGGGGGTCCCTTACAACTCCACAACTCCATGATTCTATGAAAGACTGAATGTGGACTCGTAATGCCAGGAAATCAGATATATTCAAAACAAGAGACATTAAGAATGTTTTGTTTTAGTTGACCAACAGCTACAGGTAGATAGCATACCAAATGCAACTCTGATCCCATTCCCACGAAGTGCTCTTTTCTGTGAGATATCCTTTGACTATGTGCTTCCTTTGCAACAGAGCAAGGTGCACCAAGCAAAAGGTAAATGGTCCATCTTGCCCACACAAATTACCATTTTGTGTCACAGCAACAAGCTTAAATGCATAGTTAGTACCTATTCTTGTATGCAGAATGTGCAGCAACGAGCCCGCATGCATGCATTGCTTCTGTTAGCATTAGTGGCACAGCCCACCAGGAAACAAGGGACAGCAATAAATAGCAAAATAGAACAACTGAGCTCTTGAGCAGCAAAAAGCAGTTATACGAATGAAACTTCAAAGTGACTGAAATCACAGCTTTACACAAATTTAAATCAGTGAAACAAATCAATGAAGGAACTTGCAATTTAGCTCAGTTATTTCAGCTTTATTTTGTTTTCACAATTATCCCAATAACACCAAGAGCCATCACTATCATCGGTGGTGGTGGTGGTGTGTGTGTGTGTATAAAGAAACACAAGCAATAAGCTTCTTTTATTTACACACGTGAAGCAGATGCGATTAGAGCGCACACAGTGCTTGTTCTAAGCCCCAGGCCAGATCACATGCTGGAAAATTAGAGAATGCAGCAGTAACAACAGAGAGTTGCTGTGGTCCTCTGAGTCAGTTTAGGACAGCTTAAGGTTCAAATGTTTGGCTTGTATGCTTGAAGTCAATGAGGCTTACTTCCAAGCACGAACTGTTAAAATCAGGAGTGCAAGAGAGTCATAGCATCCATATTGTGCTATTCATTTTAAACGTCAATGTTTGCAGTTTCATAGTATGAACTCCTTAAACTGATGTCACTTCTCCATTCTAGTGGAGCATCAGTGAGATACAAAGTTCTTTGTGCCTTTGACTTCTTGTGAGCATGTTTTTTGCTTTCATGCACAAGCAGTACAAGAATGGCATAGGGTAAAGTGACCCCTGATTGTTAGGTCCAGTTGCGGACGCCTCTGGGGTTGCGGTGCTCATCTTGCTTTATTGGCCGAGGGAGCCTGCGTACAGCTTCCAGGTCATGTGGCCAGCATGACTAAGCCGCTTGTGGCGAACCAGAGCAGCACACGGAAACGCCATTTACCTTCCCGCCGGAGCGGTACCTATTTATCTACTTGCACTATGACATGCTTTCGAACTGCTAGGTTGGCAGGAGCAGGGACCGAGCAACAGGAGCTCACCCTGTCACAGGACAAGAATGGCATACTTATCCCTAAACCAAGACTTGCTTAAGTATCTACTGTGCACTAACTCTAAGGATCCAAGCTGGGTATATACTAAGGGATACAGCCCAACCACCACAGCTCTTGCACAGCATCTCACTTCTAGCTCAGGCATAACTTAAGTGTTCAGTTTCGCTGAAATAAACTCAGGTGTACTTCTATACACAGCAGCATGAATAAGCTACAATATTTTGGTTCACCTGGCACATCACTGCTCACTAACTGGAAATGGCTGTTCAGGTTTAAAGCCTTTTGAATCACCTGCTATCCAACCCTTTAACTGAAGATGCTAGGGACTGGGCCTAGGGACAAAGAATACATAGGATGACAGGGAAGAATGCCCTGCTACAAAGAAGACAACCACAGAGTTGCCCGTCCCCTTGCCTTCTGTTTTAATTTAAAAGTTGTCTATTTTACTTGTTCAATCAAGAGCAGAAAAGGGAAACTTATAGGAGTTTAGTGGTGTAGCAATAAAATGGTTAGCATATTTGCAAAGCTAAGCAGGGTCCAGTATGGTTTCAATTTGGATAGGGGACTGTGTGTTGAGATTCCTGTATTGCAGAAGGTTGCACTAGATGATCCAGAGGGTCCCTTTCCAACTCTATGATTCTATAGGAGTCTTCATCTATAGTGTCCAATTTTAGTCTCTTAACAAGTTTAGAGAAGCCTCTTAGCTACATTTCTTGCCAAGGTATAACCAGCAAAGAGTTCTGTAAACTAAGCCAAACAACACAGACACCCCTCACAAAAAACCCAAACCCAAATTCTGGGAAGCATTCTTGAGTTGGTGTGCTTGCAGCAGAAAATCTTTTTTCTGTTCCTGTGACATTCTACCAGCCACGACTACATGGCAGACTCATCTGAAATGGTAAGAGCTATCTGATAGAAATAGTTGTATCTACCCAGGCTCTAAAGTGCTGGGAAAATGAGATAGCACTTCAGGCAAGAGATCTTGGATGCTCTACAATGGAAGACAATCAGGAAAGGCTATAGAAGCTGTGATTAACTTTTCCATCTCAAGGAGAAACAGCCACATTCCTATGTCTTATGAGAGGCAGCACAGAAGCAGACTGTTCTACCTCGGAGTAGAATTAGGGGAAACACGAGAGGGATAGGATATGTAGGACAACTCGTAAACAGCGTTGCTCCTTGAATATGAAATGTGTTATTGGACTGATCAAACCACATTTCATATTCAAGGACCAAAGATGCATGAAGGACCACTTTCTTTTATCTGTCTGGAATCTTCATATGTTCAGCTTCGTCAGACGTCCACATGTTCCAGTGTTATGAGAGGAAGAAAAACTTTTCTCTATCTACTTTCTCCATGCCATGCAAAATTTTTATAGAATTCTATTGTCACCTCTTTTTGGTTGCTCTTTTCCAACTCTACAATATACTTTTTGAGGGGAGGTGACCAGAACTGTACACAGCCACACCATAGATTTGCATAATGGCAATAGGCTACTGGTAGTTCAGTTTTCAATTGATTTCTGAATGATTTCCTTAACACGGAATTTGCCTTTTTCACAGCTGCTGCACATTGGATCAACATCTTCACTGAGCTATCTTATGACCCCAAGGTCTCATTCTTGGTCAGTTCAGACCTCATAAGTGCATATGAAATTAAGGAGGGTTTTTTGGCACCAATGTGTGTCACTTGACACTAGTTTATACCAAACTGCATTTACCATTTTACTGCCTATTCAGTCAGTTTGCACAGATCCCTTGGGAGCTCTTCAGTCTCTCTTTATTTTAACAATTTAGGGCAGTTATTGTAAGCAAACATGGCCACCTCACTGCTCACCCTTAACTCTAGATTATTTATGATCAGTAGTGCCTTTTAAACACTCTTTTGTCCTGTCACGATCAAGATTGTCAGAGTGGAGGAAAAGGGCAGCCTGTAGGCTTTCAAGACATGCTTTACAGGCAAACAAACACAGATTATCAGTGAAGTGCAGACTCATAATCAGATTAACAAGTGACAGTACTCTTACTGAGATATGGTAGTTACTCAAAATTTGTTAATAGTACAACCAGGCATGTAGACTTTCAGAGTCTGCATTTAGGCACACTTTGAGAGAGCCAAGAACTGGTGCAATCATTCTAAATTACAGGCTAATAATTTACACATTATGCTTTAAAACATGAATAAGGCATTTCATGCGTAAACTAGAGATGTGAAGGCCCAGAATGCATGCCTCACTCTGGTCAAACGTAAATCTTCCTCATCACCTCCAAACATTAAGCTATAAAATTTGAAAGCAAAGGAAGAAAAAGAAAACTACATGCAAAGACATATGTAACAGACGCTTCTGAGTAGCTTCACCTGGCTACAAGTGCCTGCTGACAATTTGGGGGCCCTGAGAAATACCGGTAAAGCATGCAGAGAGAAAAGCGACAAGAGTGCGCTTTTTTTTTTTTTTGTTCTTCCTAAAACTGAGCAATGAAAGCGTGGCCAGAGCTAAGCATACACTTGAGACCTCAGATACCTATCTATCTATTATCTAGTTTGTAGGCCTCAGGCAAATATATTAAACCACCCTCTTAGGGCAGAACAATTAATTATCCTGCGACACAGAGGACGCCCTTTTCCCGCGCAGGTTTATGAGCAAACAGGAGGGTGTGCAGTTTGCATTAGCGTTTCCTTACTTCGCATACACACACAAAACATGCAACACAGAGGAAAGCGCGCTTAAGCTTTCAAGGCGTTTCTTTCCCCCGCATCCCCAGGCCCATAACCATGACCGTCTTTTCACGCCTCGCTTTCTCAAGACAGGAAGCTCTTCTCCCGCCCGTGCCCCTCTTTACGCGACCCCCGGTCAGGGCGAACGCAGGAGTTGGAAGGGCCGCGAGGCGAGGGTCATCTAGCCCAACCCTCTGCAAATACAGGAGTCACTCGCCCAACGTGGGGCTCGAACCCACGGCCCAGGGATTCAGGGCCTCAGTTGTTGTTGCTTTTAGGGGGGAGGGGGGCACCGGGAATGGTTTGCAATGGAGACGCTGAGCCGCCTAGCCTGCTCGCCTCTCCTCCTCCTCCAACCCCCCCCCACCCCCCGCATCTCCAATCCGCTTTCAACGCCTCACCTGGTCTCCTGGTTGCTGAATTTCTTCGTCACCACTTTCCCCAGATCCAGCCCCAGCCGGTCGGCCACGCGCTGGGACAGATCCTGGTGCGAGCTGCCGCTGAAGAGCACGATGTTGGGCATGGCTGGGCGGGCAGGGGCCGCGGCAAGGGCAGCGGTGGCGGCGGCGGCGGCGGCGGCGAAAAAAAGGAGGAAGAGGGGAAACGGCGAGGAGACGAAGAAAGAGAGAGAACGGGCGCGCGTGGGCAGCGGGTCAAATAGCCGCGGCCACGCCCCCTCAGCGCCGCGGCCGCCCCCCCCCCCACCGGCGCTCTCTCCCGCGCGCACTCCTCTCAGAGTCCTGACTCAAGAGGGCGGGGACTGAGTGGGCGGGGCTACCGGGCGAGAAGGACGTTGCTCACGCTGTGAGATGGTATAAGTGGAAGAAGGTTGCTCCAAGCGAGGCTTCCAGTGTGGGGAAACCAGAGATAAGAATGAAGAGGAGCCAAACTTCCGGTAAAGAGTGAAACGAGGAGTGCCAAAAACTGTCGAGCGGAGTCACTCTCTTTAACCTTAAGAAAGGGATACGAAAAGGAGGAAGATGCGTTGAACAGGCTGTATGGTTTACATCGGGCAGGGAAGATTTGTCGGGATCATCTCAGAGATGCGCCTGAACTGGTTTCCGATGGCTTCTACTATTTTTTCTATCTCTATGGGTGGAGCAGTGCATTGTGGGCTGATGGATATTAGGGAAGGGCGCAGAGCGAGCCTAACCTTTTTTCCCTCGGGGAGGGACTGCCTCTGAACTGTGCAGTTTAAATTTCCACCCCACCAGAGTGGCTGAAGTACCAGTAACGGAACAGTTCTGCATGGAGCAAGTAAAGCTCCGCCCCAAAATGAAAACATTAACGTTGAAACCATCTCATCACCTAAATGTGTGTGTGTTTTTTTTTTTAAGGGCCGTTGGTTTCGCAGGAGCTCTGCCCATGGCTAAGCAGGAGAGACTTCTTTTTTAGGACCAACTAAAATGGCACAAAGCAAGTCAGCAAACAACCCTTCAGGTCCTTCAGGCTGGGTCACAGTCTAGTGTCATGTGCAAAATTTATAGTCCTCAAGTTTCTGGCGTGTGACATACAGTACAACAGGTAACAACACAGATGGCTCAGTTTCACAATCTGACCCTGCCTGTCCAAAATGGCAAACTGCCGTCTTCATAGGTGCAGAAGTTGTTAAGCAAAACCTATTCCAGATAGTAAGGTGAAGGTAAAGGGACCTCTGACCATTAGGTCCAGTTGTGTCCGATTCTGGGGTTGTGGCGCTCATCTCACATTACTGGCCAAGGGAGCCGGTGTACAGCTTCTGGGTCATGTGGCCAAGCCACTTCTGGCGAACCAGAGCAGCGCACGGAAACACCGTTTACCTTCCCGCTGGAGCGGTACGTGGGGATTTGAACTGCCAACCTTCTGATCAACGAGTCCTAGGTTCTGTGATTTAACCCACAGCACCACCCACTGCCCCTATTCCAGATAGTACTGTAGTACAATAAGCCCGCAACTTACGTGGGGGGTTACACTCCGGGGCTCATGCACCTAAAGCCACAACACAATGGGTGCACTGGTGGGTGGGATTGGCAAAGTATTTTTTCTCATATGCCTGCCACCCCCCCTTTTTTTGCCAAGCACGTAAAGCTGAATGCACACAAGTTAAATGTGGCAGAGTCCAGCCAGCAGACACGAACCTTGGATCATCCCAGTCTCACAAAGTGGCGCAGGGCTGGCAGGGCGGCGTGAGGAGGCCCCTTAAAAAATGCACCTGGGGACCATCGCCCCGGCAGCCCCCCCACCTCGTCTTCATACAAACTTCAAACAAATAACTGTCATAATTCTATTACAATCATTTGCTCTTTAAAAGCAAGGCAGGATGAGAATAATGTTTAAAAATGCCTCCCAGTTTGAGGCAGCATAATTTATTTTGCCTATTCCTTTGCTGTCATACCTGAGACATGCATAACTTGGATGTGAATAGTCCCTATAAAAGGGAAAGCAGAGTGTAACAAGTAACACACAAGGCAGCTGCCCCCACAAGCCAGATATTGCTGCAAAGCACACACCAGACTTCCTAGTAGTAGGCCAGTCTCTGAATTGCTGGGAATTGCAGGTGGGCAGAGTGTTGGTCACTGAGGACAGGGTGCTAGTCTAGATGGGTCATTCGCCTAATCGAGCAGGGCTTATGTGCTATTCCACTGAGCTATGGGCCCACCTCTCCATTGTTATGTTATAAATTGGGTGCTTCAAACTTGGACAATTCTTCGGGATATATCTTGCCTTCTACTGCCGACCTGCAGCCACATCATATGCATACAAAGGTTTGCATGCAATTGTAACTTTACAGTGAAAACCTGTATTTGTCTACTCAGAAGCCCCACTGGGTTCAAAGGGATCTACTTCTTATGGTTGGAAGATTCATTCCCCTGTGTGCAGTCATGGGTTTATTGTTTATCACATGACTGGGTATATGTTTTGATTCCACAGAGTGGGAAGTGGGATTTGACGGAAGACAGGATGTTTGTCTTACTGTGTTTCCCTGGAGTAGGACTATTGTCCTTTGTTCTTTTTCTTTGCTGTCTGATGCTAGAGAGAGAGGGAGCCATGTTGAAGTACTCCGACTGTGTATATATGTAATAAAGTAGGTTAGCAACATGCTGAGTTGCTGTGGTCTGGGTGACACCTGGCTTGAGAGCAGTACATGTGAAAAGGATCTAGGAGTCTTGGTAGACCATAAACTTGACATGAGTCAACAGTGTGATGCAGCAGCTAAAAAAGCCAATGCAATTCTGGGCTGCATCAATAGGAGTATAGCATCTAGATCAAGGGAAGTAATAGTACCACTGTATTCCGCTCTGGTCAGACCTCACCTGTAATACTGTGTCCAGTTCTGGGCACCACAGTTCAAGAAGGATACTGACAAGCTGGAACGTGTCCAGAGGAGGGCAACCAAAATGGTCAAAGGCCTGGAAACGATGCCTTATGAGGAACGGCTTAGGGAGCTGGGTATGTTTAGCCTGGAGAAGAGAAGGTTAAGGGGTGATATGATAGCCATGTTCAAATATATCAAAGGATGTCATATAGAGGAGGGTGAAAGGTTGTTTTCTGCTGCTCCAGAGAAGCGGTCACGGGGCAATGGATTCAAACTACAAGAAAGAAGATTCCACCTAAACATTAGGAAGAACTTCCTGACAGTAAGAGCTGTCCGACAGTGGAATTTGCTGCCAAGGAGTGTGGTGGAGTCTCCTTCTTTGGAGGTCTTTAAGCGGAGGCTTGACAGCCATCTGTCAGGAATGCTTTGATGGTGTTTCCTGCTTGGCAGGGGGTTGGACTGGATGGCCCTTGTGGTCTCTTCCAACTCTATGATTCTATGATTCTAACTGCGCAAACCTCTGCGGATGCCTAAGTGTGTTGATGTTCTCCCACATCAATCACTGAGATGTCGGGGGCCGAGGAAGCTGAGAAGCTCCCGAACGAATGCCCAGGGAACATGCCAATCGGGCATATGTCTCTGCCAGGGTCCTACTTGTGAGTAGAAGCCGTTTCCTGACACTTACCAAGTGTCTTTAGGATTGCAGCCTTAACCAGAATTGTGGTCACACTTCATGTTAGCTGGCAAATATATTTCAAAAGGAATAAATAAAAAATAGACTAAGAGAAACAAAAATATAATAGGCAAAAACTACGTTTTTTTAATCCATCTCATGCCAGGACTAACAATTGCTTTGGAAAAAAAGGGAAAATGTTACAGACACAACTGAACTGCATGTTCAGTTTCCTGCATGTTTCATTGTAATTATGCAGAGCAAATGGTTAGATGCGTATTAACAAATAAGAGCTACTGAAACAAGAAACTCCCCAAAATAATTGGATGAATGGATGTCAGGGAGTTGATGCTCCTCTGTTGGGCCTTTCTTTCCTGTTGCCTGCTGAGAGTCTTATGCTTCTCATGTGAATTTTTTTCCTGGAAAGTTTCAAAACTTGTATTGTAAGAGAGAACCTCGTGCTTGTAAACTAATGCATGGATGAATTCACAACGTTTCAATAAGCGGGTTTTAAAAACATCTCTATTATAGCCAATTGTGTGAAAGTGAATTAAATAGAAAACAATTTTTTTTGGATAATGTTCTCTCTTTTCTCTCTCAAAAGTTCTGTTTAAAATCTTTGCCAGGAAGTAATCAAAATGTGTCTATTGTGGGGTAATATTATTTTCCTATTGTTATGTAGAGTACGGTGTGGTCCACCAGATATTGTTGGATTCCCAACTCTCATCAGCTTCAGCCAGCATGGCCAATGCTGATGAATGATGCGAGTTGTGGACCCAGCAACATTTGATGTGCCACAGATACCCAAACCCTAGCTTTAGAGAGCAAAGACTGGATTAAGGACTTGTGCCGGTTGAAGAATTATTGTGAGCTGCTTTCCCTCAATATAACGTGAAAATGATTATTTTGAGTCTCTTACGAAATATTGAATCATGGAAGAGAGCAATAATATCACAGGCTCAAAACCTAAGCTGAAGATATAGTCTAAATTTGTTGTGAAAACAAAGAATGGAAGTCTTTTTAAAGCTGCTTTTAAATACTGACAGCTTAAACTATTTTTAATACTGTAATATTGATCTTTTGTTGACTGTATTTTTCATTGACTCCCTCCACTGTTACTTTGACGTGCTTTCGAACTGCTAGGTGGGCAGGAGCTGGGACTGAGCAACGGGAACTCACCCCGTCGTGGTGATTCGAACCGCCAACCTTCTGATCAGCAAGCCCTAGACACAGTGCCACCCACATCCTAAAGAAGCATTTTGTTGTTGTTCAGTCGTTCAGCCGTGTCCGACTCTTTGTGACCCTATGGACCAGAGCACGCCAGGCACGCCTATCTTTCACTGCCTCCCGCGGTTTGCCCAAACTCATGCTAGTCGCTTCGAGAACACTGTCCAGCCATTACAACCTTGTAAATTCCTGCGGCACTCTCTCAGAGGCTGTTTCTTCTACCTCCCATCATGGAAAAGCAGCGAAGGAGTAAATTTGACATGTCAAGGTTTCCTCTTTTCATCACAACGAATGGCAGGATAACCCAACAAGCTTCCCCCCAAAATTCCAAGCACCTCCATTTCTCACTATCCCACTAACCACATCTGATGCATCATGAAGTGGGTCAGACAAGCGTGCTTTACAGCAGCATCCCCCCCCCAATCCCCCCAGGAAAATGGCTCTAATATTAGACTAGGAAGCAATTACCTTGAGACAGTGCTTCAGGGGCTGTGCATTTAGCCAGGCAAAGGATCAGATGCTCGCCAGGGCCTCTCTGCTGTCAGGTTGTCTCAGGAGAGATGACATGTGGTTAGTCAGGCTGATCTCATGGGTAAGAGTAAAATGCACAGGGGAAATGAGGACCGCAGAAGGCTGGTGCTGTGCCAATAGGTGCATCATAGGCATTCCGATTAATGTATTTGACTCCAAGCATTCCCACAGCATAACTGGGCAGTTTAATTAGCAATTCAATCCCTAGAAGCATGTGCCACTAGGACTTATTTTATGGTAAGAATGCTCAGGATGGCAACAACTGACATGTGGCATGCAACTTACAAGCAAGCCCGAGCCTCTGCACTTTTAAAGAAACTAAACAATGCTTAAGATATATCACCACTGTGTATAATCCATATTTTTTCCCCTTTTTTGTTTTAAAAAGAATTGAGCCAACATTCTCTCTTATTCACAGATGGACAGAAATCTATAATAAAAGTATTTTCATAAGAAGCATTTTATCTAGCTCTTAATGTTTATCTTAATTTGTTATACGTGATTAGATAAATAAGCACTTGTGCTCATTACTGTGTGAAAACTGCCACATCTGTACAATGGCACCATTTCTTTATTATTATTGCTGTCATTTCCTTCATGGAAGACTTGAAGCCTGAATGTGTATTAAGCTTTCAGAGTAAGGCTATAACATGATCTTTAAATGATTTGTGTTAAACGAGTTCTGCGTAGTGTGCTAACAAACCTGAAGTATGAATTAGCTCTCCATTTATTCAAATTGTCAGTACAATAGAACTGCTGAAGGTTTTGAAAGTAAAATGTGTGTGTATACCTATATCTACCGGTATATCTAAAGGTAAAGGTACCCCTGGCTGTTAGGTCCAGTCGCGGACGACTCTGGGGTTGCGCGCTCATTTCGCTCTATAGGCCAAGGGAGCCAGTGTTTGTCCGCAGACAGTCATGTGGCCAGCATGACTAAGCCGCTTCTGGCGAAACCAGAGTAGCGCACGGAAACATCGTTTACCTTCCTGCTGGAGCGGTACCTATTTATCTACTTGCACTTTGACATGCTTTCAAACTGCTAGGTTGGCAGGAGCAGGGACCGAGCGACGGGAGCTCACCCCGTCGCAGGGATTCGAACCACCAACCTTCTGATCGGCAAGCCATAGGCTCTGTGGTTTAGACCACAGTGCTACCCACGTCCGTATATCTATATCTAGCTTCCTTTAAATCTATGGGGCTTCTTTCTAAGAAAGCATCTACATGATGTTAAACTCATTTCCCAGTCCAAAAGGTTTAAGGAAGGGGTGGCTCTGTGGTTCTCCATATACTACCTCCACCCCCCCTCCAGCTTTCATCAGCCCCAGCTAGCATGGCCAATAGTCAGAGATGATGGAAAGTGGAACATAAATTTAATTGGGACGACGGGTGAGATGTACATTTCATAAATGAATTAATTGTCCAGCAACATCTGGGATGCCCCCAGGAGCTCCTTCCCTGGTTTAATGGGTTCCAAAGCATATTAATTCAATGTTGCACAGCGGTCTGTTTTGGTTTCCCGGTCACAGTGCAGGGAAACAGTGCACGAGTGTTGTACAGAAAAGAGAGATTTTGCTCTTGCAGAGCTCCATATCAGAGCACCCATATTTGTCCACAGTTGGGATCAGATTTCCACACACAAAATATGAGCAATGCCTACCAGGAAGAGCTACTGTGCAGCATGGGAACAGAGCAAATATATTCTGACCCGAAAACACATTCTTCCAGATTGGTCCACAGAGCGCTGGCTCTGTTGGGCCAGGCAGAAGGACTCTTTCATCTACAAGTAGGAGTTTTACTGTCCGCAGCAATGGCTAGACGCCAGCAGCAGAGGGAACTCTAATTGACATTGGCTCATTTAATGGAGCAGGTCCCTTTCCAATTTCTCCCCCAGATGCTATGCTAGTCTCCCTGGAGTTGATTCTTAAAGAAGACTCCCAAGAGTTTCCCTCCCAAGAGTTTCCACCATTGTACTGCACTAGAAAAGGGGTGTGGGGACCTAGTGGACTCTGGCTCCCAACATTAAAAGTTGTATTTATTATTTATTAAATTTGTATACTGCCCCTATATTCTCAGGGAGGTTACAACATAAAGTCACAATATAAAAAACACAAAATACATAATAAAAACAAAAACAACCTAATAACCCCCTTCCCTCCGCAACACCTTTTAAAAGGGCATTGGATGTCAGTTAGCCAAAGATGTGGTTAAAGAGTAATGTTTTTGCCTGGTGCCTAAAAGTGTATAATGAAGGTGCCAGGTGAACCTCCTTGGAGAGAACATTCCACAAATGGGGAGCCACTGCAGAAAAGGTCCATTCTCGTGTTGTCACCCTCTGGACCTCTCATGGAGGAGACACCGGAAGAAGGGCCTCAGAAGATGATCTCAGGGTCCAGATAGGTTCATGTGGAAAGAATTAACGCCTTAATCTCCTCTTCCACTCACAAAACCATCATGTTTGGTAACCTGCAGCTTTTAAATAAAACATACCTTTGTTAAACGCTTGCATTCTTGGGTTGCCATCTTTAGTTGAGCTATTTTGATGTGAATGAGACCTCTTCCATATAATTGTCCTGATCCCTCCAGAGGCCATCTGCATGGAAGCAGGTTTCTGTACATGGAATTGTACATTAAAATGAGTTTCCTAGGCTGATTCAAAAGCTGGAACTATGAAGTACATCAGTCATAGTTATACTCCGACGTGACATAGGGTATCTCCCCTTCAATCCCCACTTGGTTCAGGAAGATGCAATTAGGAATAGGGATACTTCCAATCAGTAAGCAATTCACAAATCACAAGTTCTGTTTGGGAGGAAGAGGGGCAGGGGTTGTGTCTTCCTCACTCTCTGCTTCCCGACAAACTGCTGATCAACACACAGTGGTAATTTATCTGATTGGGTTATACATACACATAGCTGGACCACAACCAGTGAGATTGGCTTGAAGATGCAAATGTGATGCTGCAGACCATAGCTTTGTCTTGAATAGTGACTGAAAAATATGCTATGATGTTTCTATCTGTTTGGTTCCACATCAAGCTACAGAGTTCAGGTTATTAGGTCCAAGAGTTAGGCTAAGTCAGAAATGGACATCTCAGGGGTCACTCGGTTCCCCAAACGATGTCTAAGGAGCCAAAGAAATGTGGGATATGCCAACATCCTCATGGGCTGTCAGCCCCTGTATTAGTGTAATAATGGCTTCTGGCCAGGCCATTACTCCACTTAGCCATAAAGCTTAGTAGGAGACACTGCAGCAATAAAAGATTGGAGCTTCTCTGGGTATAGAATTCTGGTAGACTTAAGGGGCCTAATAAAGTGATTTGAAGACTAGATTGTGGGATAACCGGCCTCATATAAGCAACATGCTTAAGCCAAATTAATGCATAAAGGGACTAACACAATAAAGTCAGCTGTCCTGCCAGGCTTAGCTCACCTTGGAAGGGACTAGGTTCAAGCCTTTGTTCACCCTCCAGTCTCCCTGAGAAGCTCAGCATGTGAAGAGGGCCACATGGCTCTCACCAGTTCCTATACCAATAATTGAGTTCCTATACCAATAATTTAGGAACTTTCACCACTGTAACTAAGCCAAGTTTTACTGCCTGTGCACCCTTTTCTGAATGCTGCATGGAAAAACACATGAATCACACCTTTGGAGAGTTTGTAAGTAAACTGTTTTTAACTTACCAAACGTGTGGTCTATTTTTTGTCCTAGGAGAAGAGGGGAGTTTGGGAACTCACAAGGGCATATTTTAAAGGTCTAACAGCCTATATTTCCACACTTTGCTGCATATTTTGTGATTTAAAACCTCTGCAGGGGTTCTCTCACTTATTATTATTATTATAATTCAATGTACAGTTGTACCTCAGCTCCCGAATGCCTTGGGAGTCGAACGTTCCCGCTCCCGATTGATCGAAAACCAGAAGTGAGTGTTCTGGTTTTCAAAGTTTGTTTGGGAAGCCAAACATCCAGCACAGCTTCTGCTATTGTTTCCAGCATGTCTGCGCAATCGGGAACCAATCAGAAGCCGCACCTTGGTTTTTGATCTTTTCGGAAGTTGAACAGACTTCCGGAACAGATTCCGTTTGACTTCTGAGGTACGTCTGTAAATACTGCCCCTAATCAAAAGATCTCAGGGCAGTGTACAACATTAGAAACACATTACCAAACATAATAAAAACATAGTAAAAAGCACACTGACAGACAACTTAATCGTAAAATATTGCAGTACTTGCCCCAAACTTGGATCTTGGCAACCTAGGAATTATTCTTTTATACATATTTTTTCCCCTTGAAGCAACATGATTAGGCCCATAAATATCAATTGATCAACTATGGTATGGCCTAGTTATTTTAAGCTAATCAGCATCTCAGGGTTTAGCCCTCATCCTGCTGCCACACACATGCACAGCAGCCATATTAAATATGGACTTTTGGGGGTTGTTAGTTTGACATAATGTACATTTATAGGCTTAATTTGAAAACAAAATTTGCCCAAAACAGAAGGCATCCTATTTCTTTTTACTTTAAAGCATGATTTAATGGTACTAGAGCTTTTAGTCATGAATGTTCAATGAAAAGCAGTTGACTAAGTCTTTGGGAAATTCCTAAAAGGGAAAACACAAGCAAGATTGATGTGGAAGGCTGGTGAGTGAAAGTTGAGCAGTTGTATCTTAGATGTTAGCCTGAGAAGCCTAAAACCTTGAAGACAGATTCTAGCTGTTGAGAAATGCTTGAAAACAGTGTCTGGCATGTACCCAAAGGGCACAAAAAGCCTTAGACAAAAAACTAAGTCTTCTCAATAAATATCTCATTTGTTCCTCAACTATGTTGACACAGTCTCTGCTGCCTATGCTCTGGGATCAGCTGGAATAGCTGCAGATGTTTCTATGCAGCAATGCGCTCTGATCCTCTGTTCTCATCAGTGTTAAGTACAAGAGTGTGTACACTCCACATGGTACACACTGTAGTTTACTAGCACCCTATGGAGAGAGAAAAGACCATTTGTATAAGAGAACCAGTTTACACATCAGTTAATGCTGGAAATGGTCCAGATTTATCAAGCTAAAATGGATAAAATAAATGAAGAATGCAATCATATTGTCATTGATTAATACTTCGCTGCATTACTTGTTCTTCGTGAGCTGGAGATATGCACCATATTGTTCTGAATATTGCTTAGATCTGAGATGGGGAGATCTGTGATACTTCAGATATTGTTGTTAGACTCAGACTCCCATCAGCCTGAACCAACATGGATAATTGTCAGGCTGATGGAAGTTGTAGTCTAGCAACAATCAGAGGACCAAAGGTTTCCCTTCATATACACTGATATGTTCCCAAGCTTTATAGGTACCATAATCATTGATTACTACAAGTCTGAAATGTTCATAGGAAAACTGATGTGCAAGGAAATTACAAGTTGGCTATATGAGTCTGACATCCTTTCAGAGCTCTATATATTGACCCATTTGAGCAAAGAGCAGAGCAGGAAAACAGACCACAAATAACCAAGATGATACAAAGGAGTAAGAAGACTAGGAGATGCCTATAAAAGCCTATATATAGAAATCAAGCCACTCTGTTCAAACTGTCCAGGAGGTTATTTCATGTAATGCACAGAGCTATCTGTGGCAAGATTGCTTTTGATTCTGTTTTCAAAGGGTTGGGTATCTTAAATCCTCTTGGGATTCAAATGAAAGTGTTCCCCACACACCAGCTTTCATGACGCACCATCTTGACATGGCAGACTAACCAAAATAACTTTGAGCAAGTGCTTAAAGCCACAGCGTTGAAAAAAGACTCAGTGAGAAGCTGTGTGTAGATGTGGATATAATATAAGGCCAAGCTGCCCTTTATTTTCATAGGAGGAATTGCTACCAGGGAGGGTGTGTGTGGAGAGATAGTGGGACGAGCTTCTCTACCTGTTCTAAACCAGCCCCTTTTACAGGGAACCTTATAAAAAAAGCTGCTACCTGGAATGTAACTTAAGGGGAGTAAACATTCCTTCCCCCCAATGTCATAAGCTGCATTTACGTGTTTGAATTTTGTATTTGCGTTAAACATTTGGGAGCAGTCCTGCAGGCCTTTTTGATTGAGCAGTGGCACAGAAATGTAACAGATGCATCAAGCAAGCAGTATGAACAAAAGAGTAATTTATTATGCGCATATATATACACATATGTATATATATATTTATATATATATAATCTCTATTCAGTCACAATAGTCTCTGGGTTTTAAAATGTATTTTTGCTATATTCAATGCTTTAAAAATTATAATTCAAACATTAAATACTGTTATATACATTATGATTCAATTTCTTAGTACTAACCATGAACAGTATAGTTCCCAAGTATAAACCTGGAGGGGGAAAGGAAGTAAATCCTCTAGCATTGCAGTCTTAAGAAATTAAGATCAAACACCTGTAGATTTGACTATGGAAAAAGTCAAACTTCCAAATGCTTTTATATAGTTTATCCTTCAAAAAGAAAGAAAGAAAAGAAAGAAAGAAAGAAAGAAAGAAAGAAAGAGGAGGCTATAGAACTGGTCACAAGTTCCATAGTTGTTGTTGTTGTTGTTTAAATCTCATACCTATTTTATATAAAATAACAAAATATACAGAGAGAGCGTCAAGGTTTTTTTTTTTTTAACATTATTTCATACATGTACAAGTAAATAAAAGTTGTTTTTCTATGTATGGCTTTGCAAAGGTAGATTATGAAGTGACTTCTGTTTATTTATTTAAAAGCATTTTAAGAGAACGTGTTAGTGTGCTTACGATAGTGGCCATGGTGGTCGAATTACGAGCCAAGAGTTTAATGCTAGAGTTACCGGAGGTCTTACCAGACACTGCTTCCGCAGCTTTTAGAAGACAAATGTAGTTTATTACAACCTCATCTATTTTAGCTACAATTTCCTCCTGCTGTGTTTCAGAGTTCATGATTTTAACTAAACGCATGCAGGCTTCTGTTAAGCAACAGAGTACTTGAAAGCTGGAAGTCATAGCTACAAGCATTTCCTCTGGGCTTTTTTCAGCCATGGCCATTTTCCTGCAGGCACTTCCCAACTGTCTCGATTCTACAGATAACAGTTGTTTATACTGAGAAAGTTTAAGGTCATATGCTTCTGAATGATCCTCCCTCTTCCCCATACACGATCGGACCAAACAGAGGAGCTCATTGGCATCTTTTTGTGCTGCAAGAAATCCATCAGGCACTGCATAATTCTTCTCCTTCATTACGCCGAGTCTCGCTATTCGTGCATCGAAGGACATGTCGCTGAGATTCCTATCGGTTTGACCATCCTGGTCTCCGCGAGTGCTTTTGCTGCTTGGGCTGCTTTCGGCATCGCTGGCAGTCTTTGTGCCCTCCTTCCCATTCTCCTCACTTTCAATGGAAGGAGGCTGAGGGGACAATTCTGCTACCTGGCACTGTATCTCGGGACGATAGAGGAAAGAGAGCCGGGCGCCACCTCTGCGTTCATCTTCATCCTCGTCCTCTTCGGCATTTCCTCTCGCTAGGAAACAATAGCTAAAGGGGCTGCGGCATTTCCAATTGCTGGCATCCAGCTTTCGTAAGGGCAACGTTCTGTACTGCTTGGACTCCTTCCGGATGGCGTTCAAGACAGGAGATCTCTTGCTGCCCACGCTGCTGACATTCCCAGAGCTCTGGGAATAACTTTTTGATAACGTTTTGCCCAGAGGAAGTTCTCCTCTTTTTTCCGATTTTGTTGAGCCACCTGCTTCAGCGATGTCTGTACATAACACACTGATTGGGGCTTTCTTCTTCTCGAGAAACATCTCGAGGCTTGTCGATTCTGCAGTGACGCTGCTGCTTCGCCGCAAAACTTTCCTGTTGTGCGGCATCCTGAGGCTTCCTCCCATCATCTCATATGGCCATAAACTAACCGCTACCCCACCCGACTGGTTGACTTTGGGAACATCAAAAGAGTCTTGGTTTTGACTTGGCACCTTTGATTCTGAGTGAATGTGGGATGACAGCGTGATGGAATCAGCTCTGGGCTGGTTAGGAAAAGCTGAAGACATGCTTCCTTGTCTTCCAGTCACAGGCTCTGTGAAAGCTACACTAGGGGGAGTAGAAGAACAAAGGGAATAATTAAGCATTGCCTCAAAAAGCCATTTAGTGGCCGAGCATTTCAGCCATATAGTCTTAACTGTTGCTTTGGAAATTTTAAAAAGGAAAGGTTTAATATTCTGAATACAAATTTTTCAGACTCCATATGTAATCACAAATCTTTCAGGAGGTGTGCAGTTCATCAAAACAATTTTTTAAAATAAAAATCTTTACATCAATCATAGAATTATAGAATTGTAGAGTTGGAAGGGACCCTTAGGGTCATCTAATCTAACGCCCTGCAATGCAGGAATATGCAGCTGCCCCATACAGGGATTGAACCTGCAACCTTGGTGCTATCAGCACCATACCCTAAACAACTGAGCTAACTTCCTTCCGTATGTTATTAGTTAACTCTGATGAAGAAGACAGATATAGGCTGGATCTACACTGATCTAAAAAAAACAACAATGCTAAGAGAAAAAGTTATATACAGTGGTATCTCGGTTTTTGAACGTCTCTGTTGACAAACGTTTCAGTTTTTGAATGCTGTAAACCCAGAAGCAAATGCTTCGGTTTTCGAACATGCCTCAGAAGTCAAACATGCCACGTGGCTTCCACTGAGTGCAAGATCCTGAGGCCTAGCTGTCAGCTATTGAGTTTTCGGACATTTCAGAACTAAAACGGTCTTCCGGAACGGATTACGTTCAAAAACTGAGGTACCACTGTAGCTCTCAATGCAATTTTCCATTTACTGTTGTACATTTTTATAACTCATTTATAACATTTTAAGTCACCAGTATAGATTATGGTGTAAAAGGAGAAAACACACAACCTCAGCTGTGAAGCTGCCTCACAGTTTGAAGTGCACTTGTCATAAAGAGTGACAAATTGAATGCTTGTTTAGCTGTTGGTTTTGTCCTTTCCCCTGCTTGAAGGATGACCCCCCACCCCCTGACTTTAGGAATCAGCATACACGTTACTCTGTTCATTCAATGTCTTGCTCCATTCTCAGAACTACAATTCCAGGAGTTTCATGTGAAGAAGGATTGATTGTGAAACCAGCTGGGAATTGTAGCTCCGTGAAAGGAAATAGGGGTTTCCTAACAACTCTCGGCACCCTTAGCAAACCACACTTCCAAGGATTCTCAGGAGGGTGTGTGCGTGTGTGTGTATAAATGTAAAGTGCTATAAACGTATGATGCAGATGATGCCTTTAAGGAAATAGCAAACTTTCAGGAGAAAAAAAAACACCAAATGGCAGGCAGCACATGGTTTGGGTTTCAAGCAGGGACTTAATCAATGCACTAACATCTCCAGCTCTGGCAACAGAGGAAGGAACCACAAGGAAAGAACTTTGCCAACTAAAAAAAAAAAAAGCTTTGTGGCTCTGATAGGCCCGAATGGGAGCTTTTACAATCCTATACACACTCTCCTAGGAGTGAATCCAATTCTGCTCAATGGGGTTAATTCTGAGTAGGCATGTGCAGGATTGTAGAGTTAGAGGCTTGTTAATACTGCCTGCCAGCACACTTTTGCCTTCTTCCTCCCTATCTTGCTTTGCTTTCCCTACCCATGGCCGGCCAGGTCTAACTGGTACCTCAGCCTCCCTTCAGTTGGTCTCTGGGTTCCTGCTACAGCTTCTCATTTCAGTATTTCCAATTCAAAATATTATTCTGAAGAGTTTGATTCTTTCATTCGTAGGGCTTGATCCCCCACTTCTGAGGAAATCAGACAAATGTGTATGTGGCCCAAAGCAGATAACGGAGCATGTGTTTTGGATATGCACAAAGTCTACACTGCACTGTACAGGTGGGATTTCTAGAGTAGCGACTGTGTGAAACCAGGCTAAGGCCACACTCTTAACACTTGAAGTACTGTCAGGGCTCTGAGGAGTGTGGGGAAGAGAAAGTGGGGCCAGGGGCTAATCCAGGAGCCCTATATATACCTGAAGAAGTGTCTCCACCCCCACTGTTTATCCCGGACACTGAGGTCTAGCTCCGAGGGTCTTCTGGTGTTTCTCTCATTGCTAGAAGTGAAGTTACAGAGAACCAGGCAGAGGGCCTTTTTGGTAGTGGCGCCCTCCCTGTGGAGCACCCTCCCTTCAGATGTCAAGGAGAAAAAGAATTGCACAACTTTTAGATGACACCTGAAGGCAGCCCTGTATTGAGAAGTTTTTAATGTTTGATGTTTTATTATGTTTTTGTATGTGTTGGAAACCACTCAGAGTGGCTAGAGAAACCTGGTCAAGGTGGGATACAAATAATAAAATTATTATTATAATAAAGGGGTAATGATTTATGGGATGTTGTGCGTGCCCCCATGAGGCAGGAGCCAGAGCTGGAAGATGGGGAAGGGTCTGAGCAGTCAGAGATGGGGGAGGAAGGACAGGACATACCAGAAATGGATGGAGAGATGGCGCCTGAAGAGAGGGGGCTAGCAGAATCCCCTCCCCTGCTGTCCTCCAGGACCAGGAGGGCCTTAAAAAGACAGACACAGTGACATTTCCGAGTAGGAGAAGTCGCAGGTTGCTTGTGCTCTTGCCATCAGACAAAGGTACTTACATTTGCATGCAGGCATGGTTCCATCATTGCTCCAACTCAGAGCACAAGCCTGCAAAGGGGTGCCAGCTACCTAGCTACCAGGAGCATGTGCGTGCATGTTTAGTGTGCTTCAGGAGCTACTGTTAAGTTTGTGCTGGTTGTTTGCCCTCCTTGGGCTGTGTGTGCACTGGACTGTCACTTCATTTTTTAAAAATTATTATTATTTTAAAGGGTTTAAAAAATGCCGCCCACGTCTCTTACACACATTCAGATTAACACTTTGGTGCTGCCGTACCTGTAGTTTCTTTAATCTTGGGGATCCTGTGACATCCATCTCTCAACGTGCCGAAGAGTGGGTCAGCGGAATTGACTGCGGGATGCATAACAGGCACTGCCATTCTGTGGCACACAGTTTCAGGGTGCTGGTGCAGCTCCTTGTACGTTGCTCCATGGCTGGAGAGCATGGCGGCTCTTTCGTCCGCTGGAATAATGTAGCTGAGGCCCTTTCCTGCCGAGTCAGGGATAATGTGCTTCGCATCAGAGGTGCAAAGAGGAGATTCAACCGGGGTTCCGCACGTGCTGCTGCCTGTGCTGCACCCTGCATCCACCGAGGAGCACTGCGAGCTTTGCAGAGAAAAGTGGCCTTCGCTCTGCAGGGATGACATGCGCTTAGCTAGGTGATACTCACATAACCTAGTCATGCTCTGCTCTGCTTCCGGAAGCTTTGGGAGGTGGCCATCGCCAGGTGAATTAGCATCTTCGGAGTCATTGCGGTCCTTGGGCGAAGAGAGGGTAGTCATATCTGAAACAAAATGTTCATCTGGCTCATGTCCTAAAGCACCACTAGGACTAATCTCAGGGTGCATTTCCTCTTTACAGTCCCCCTCTGTTTTCCCAAGGCTTGAAACTCTCGGAACTGCCTTTCCGTTCACCGTTTCTGAATTTGGCTTCTCTGCTGCTCCCTCATCCGAAGCAGCATACCATCTTTGGCCATCCTTGCGAAAGGCAGTTCTTTCCACATTAAAAGTGCTTATGCGCTGACCCTCTCTTGAGGAGAGAGTGCTGACTTTGCCCTTTTGCTCATCGGCTTCTGTCTTTTTAGCCCCCAGCTGTTTTTTCATAACAACATTGCCATCAGGGGTTGCCTTCCCTTCCCCTTCGGCCACCTTATTTTTCCGTTTCGTAGTGCAAGAATATATCACGGACCCAATGTGCAGCTTGCTGAAATATTCAGTAACAGACTTTGTTTCCATGGTTTCCGGTTCCATCTCCATGTTATCTGAATGGAGAATCTGCTTGGAAGGCACAACTTTTGACTGTAGCTCTGCAACTTGCTGATTGGCTGACGACTGTACGGATTTCAGCAGCAGGCCTCCAGCCTGGCTCTTGGTGATGGAGAACTCAGCCTGCTGCTCCACAAGTGGTTGATAACCTTCGTTAGTGGGCAAAAACAGGCGTGTGGCATTTTCAGACAGTTTCTGTGCTGTGGCCAATTCAGAAGTTTCAGTCATTTCAGAAGAGTTAGTCTCATTGCCAGAATCTGAGGATGATTCGGGGCTATATGCTCTCAAGATGGCTACACCTGCATGCCGTAAAAAATAAGAGCCAGTTAATGAAATCATTTCAGGCACTTCAATATACCGATAAGGAAAAAAAAATGGATTGTTTTAAGTTTTTTTTATAAAAAAAACGGTTCTAGAATACTGATTCACATATTGCATAGTTTCCAAGAAAGGCAACTTAACATTATGGTGGTTCTATCACATGGTATGTGTAGGTGATGGAGGAAAAACAAAAACAAAAACTAATAATGAAATGTTTCCCCAAAAATGGGCTAATGATGAAAAGGCTAAATGGTGAAAATGGATGAAATGGTATGGTTTGTTTCAGTGAATAAACGTAACAGTGGTGTAAGAACCTGAGTTGTCATTCGTCTGTTGTTCCTCTGAAGCAGCCAAGGCCTCCAGTGCTTGAAGAGTAGAAACCACAGCATCATCCAGACCCTTTTCACATTTCCCTTCAGTATTTGTAGGAACAGCATCAATAAGCGACACTGGAATATCATCACTCCCAGCCTCCTCCTTGTCCTCTCCATACTGTACTGTGTGATTCTGAGAGTCTTCTTCGTCAGAGCTATCCCTGAATCCAGGTGGAGGAGCAGCAATGGCCATGTTCAGAGAATGCAAGAGGAAGTCGTCTTCATTGTCATCCCCTTCCGGAGGTGGGAGTGATGTCAAGTCAATGATGTCATCACTGGAACCCGAAAGGCTGAGAAGAGCAGGCCTGTTGATCTCTCCCACAATCATGTCTTCCTCACAGCTTACGTCGTCTTCATCTTCAGCATCGTCTGTGTTCTCTGCATAGCAAATGTCATGCAGCAAGGGCTCCTCTATTCCTTCCGCAGCTCCAAATATTTTGCCATCGTTCAAACCTGCATAAACGGAATTTGCAGCAAACTGAATGCTTTCAGCATCAGGGGACAACTCCAAACTCTTGATGTCGTTGGCATGGCTTATATAAAGAGCTCTCTGTTTTTCCAGTGCTTCTGGACTTTCATCCAATAGTCTTTCATAGCCAAGGGTTTGGGGGTTAATGCTGTCCAAACTGTGATCTCCAAAAATAAAGGATACCTTTGCAGCTCTTGGAGATCCCTGCATTTTCTTGCTTGATTCTATTCCTCCTGAGTATGACAGTGCAGATTGCTGGTTTAAATTTTGGTTCTCTTCTTCTGCCTCTGCAGAGTCCTCTTGTTTGGCCAGCTGCTGATCAAGGACACTAGAATTATAAACACTCTCTATGTACAAGTGCCTGTGTTCTTTTGGGCAGAAAGTGCTGTCATTAGCATCTGCAGTTTTTTGTCTCGAGTCTATATACATGTGCACCTCCTGCTCTCCTTCCGCTGGGAATGTTGTCGTTTTTGCTACACAGTTCCACTCGGGTCCATGGAGGTTATGCTTCCCCTTAGTTTCAGTCCCTAAAAAAATGGAAGCGGGGTAGAGAGGAAAGGCGAATTATCAAATCAATTTATGCTATCCCGCCTACTTCAGATTAGATTGCTATTCCTAAACAACCATGTTTTTAGATTGATCCTTTTCATATAACCTTGAAATAAGTTTCTAACAGTTGCCTATTCTTAGGCTACTCCTTACTTCTCAAAGAAGTCACACACTGAATTCTTATTGTGAGAATAAATAAAAAACTCAACCCATTTTGATTGCATATCCTAACAAGCAGACTGAATAATTCTACTTGGGTTGGTTGACACAGATACCGATAAGGGAATTTATATGGATCTGAAGTCATATTCAAGTTTAGCATGCCACCTGCAAATTGGATTTGCCAAGATACATACTTTTGCTTTCCTAGAAGGTCTCTGCTGACTGGAAGCAACTGGTACATCATTTTGTATGTCTGTGTATTCATCACATGATAAGTATACATTACCTGCTTCACGGCTTCCACTATTTTTCTTGCAGGCCATGTTAAATATTGAACGCCTGGAATCAACTAAAAGTCTATAATATCCAGCAGTTAAACAGGCAAGATTCATGGCATCTGATGATTCCATTAGCAAAGTGATTGGCTAAGGGAAAGAAAAAAAGGTCAGCAGAGTCATTATAAAGTCAAGGCTATAATCTCTGGTGGGGTGCCAGATTTAGAGCACAAATTGGTTTGTTTGTTTTTTAAAAAGAAAAATAGTAAGAAAATATTCTAGATGGAATTAAATTGATAGTATGATCCTAACCAAGCTTAATCAGAAGCAATTCCCACTAAGTTGAATGGGATTCCCATGATTTGAGAGAGGCATCCTTATATGTCAGACCCACCCCTGCCACACTCTCTGTGTCTTCCAGGCACGACATATCTTGTGACCTTGACATCCATGTCTTATAACATCAAAATAATAGCAGTAGAAGGTGGTCCAGGACCATCGTGGCTCTCCTAATTAATGAACGTGTTTTCTTCTGTCCCAGTTCTCAGGGGATAAGCGGTAGAGATAAATTGAGACAAATTCAGGCCATGCATCAATTCCTTTAAATAAGAATCTCACACCTAACAACCTATGGGACTGGGCGCTTTTAGAAATCTACCACAGTTCAATATGAAGATAATATTTTTTGCTAACTATTGGCTCTGTGCCATTCCCACAATGGTAGAGCATGTAAAATATTAGCTCATATGAAAAACACATTTTCTGCTCGCTTTTGGTCAAAAAGTTTCACTTCAAAACAGTCATTCATTTTATGCTGAATGACAAGAGTTTTGGTATAAAGCTACTCAGAGCTGTCTTGGGGGGAAAACAGCACAAGTTAACAAAATATGGTGAATTCTTAGTTTGGTGGTTCAGAAAGAGCAAGGCTGCATTTTATTTTTCAATGTCTGAAAACGGTTTGTTGATATTTATTTTTCTGAGGAGATGTGCAGAGGTTAATGTTTCCCAAATGCTTTCAAAATCCATTGGAGCATTATGCATATAAACTGTTGCTGGTCACTTCTTTCACAAAAGAAGTACTGAGACTGAAAATAAACATTAAAAAGCAGAGGAAAACAAATATTCTTCAAAATAATAATTGTAATTATGGTACTTTTAATCAGAGAATAAAATTCAAACTAAGCTTGTTTACAACTACACAGTGAGCTTTGACAGTAACTAAGGTTATTATTCCAAGGTACAACAAGAAAATGAAAAGAAAGGCAAATTGAACTTGACCTGATGCTGAATTTGATAGATCACCAGATTTAAAGGGATAATTGAACTCTCCTTTTTTATTCTTACGATGCAGAGCTGAGAGTCTTACTGAAACAACTGTGACATTCAACTCACTTTTACATCTAGGACATGAAGCTCAACTCGAACAATAGTTTCATCTTCTGTAAACATCTCAATTCTGTTCACGTGGCTGAAATCTGCCAGCAGAGCTACCAGATTTGTTTTGGTGTTTATTACGTGGCTGATACCATATCGTGGCCCCACTAACAGTGTCACCTCGGACCGTTTTTCACCCTGCTGCAACACAGGAAGCAAAAAGAGAAGGGGTTTTCACAAAGCAAGGAAATACATGTGGATTTAAATCAGTTTACCTCCACTTAAATCAACATTGTGCATCAAATCCACATTACCTAGCTTAACCAGCTAGGTTGTGGATCCTCACAGAAAATAATTTTACGAGATTTTCATACAGGTACTTGGTACTAAGGGATAAAAAAATCTATTTAAAAAGTATGTGATTGAAATGAGCCTGCTGGAAGCTGTACTAAAGCTATTGCATGATTTGGCTCAATATTACTTGTGAAGCAAAAAATTAATTGTCTCATTAATTAGCCACTTGCAGAATACTCAGCAAACATAAAAAAATTGATGGTGAAGCAAAGCCTACCAATAACGTTGCTTTGAATACACGGCCCCCGTAAAGCCGTAGATCACTGAGGAACTTGAGATAGTGTACCTTGGCTTGCAGAGCAGAAAGCTGAAGATAAAGAGAGAAAACAATCAAATGACCATAGGAGTTAGGAGCAATGGTGACTATAATTCATTATAATTTTATTACACACCCCAGGCAAGCTGTTAATTAGGACTTCTCAAAGCTCATAGGTAAGCCATTCTTTAGAGAACTTCCTAAGGGCAGAAATTACTTTTAGATCTTGAAATCAGAAGTCTTATTTCATTCAATCAGATGTAGTTCAAACTGTATCGACAGCAGTGCTTGAGAACTAGAAATGATTGAGAAGTTCCTTGACTGATGAAGGAACTGATAATGGCTACTGGTGTGATTTACAAATGAGGCATAATCAAGTGATTTCCCCCCTCCTCAGAAGCCAGAATAAGTAGACTGGCAAGAAGGGCAAGTCTGAGGGGGGGGGTGCTCTCTGCCCCCACCATGCTATGTTTTGCCCACAGGAAAATCAAGATGGTGGTAGGCGCCACATCTGCTTCACATGGTGTCTGCCTTTTCAATGCCAGGTTGAGCACTGGTGCCTATCCCCACTACTGTCCACCTTCTCCCTACCCCTTGGTAATCTTACCAGAGCAGCAGCAGGTAGTAGTGGGAAATGGCAGGGATCAGGTGTATTATTCAGCCCAACACTTAGAAAATCTGGTCTAAGTGGCTACAGGTGCCATCTTTATTTTAGACCTGAAGGAGCATCTCCACCCCCATCACTCAGCCCAGACACTGAGGTCCAGCTTCGAAGGCCTTCTGATAGTTCCCTCACTGCGAGAAGTGAAGTTACAGGGAGCCAGGCAGAGGGCCTTCTCGGAAGTGGCACCCACACTGTGGAACACCCTCCCACCAGATGTCAAAGAGAAAAACAACTATATGACTTTTAGAAGACGTCTGAAGGTAGCCCTGTATAGGGAAGCTTTTAATGTTTGATGTTTATTGTGTTTTTATATTCTGTTGGAACCCGTCTAGAGTGGCTGGGGCAACCCAGTCAGGTGAGTGGCATAGAAATAATAACAATAACAATAATTACCGCTGCTGCTGCTGCTACTACTATTTTCCCTTCCCGATGCCTCTGGGTGCCCATGTAACAGAGGCAATCTGGGAAAATGAAGATGGCAGTAGTGCCTGCAGCTTCATCAAATGCATCACTTCACAACACAAGGTTATGTGCTGCCCCAGCAAAATGTCAGTAACCAGCATCAGCCCTCCTGGGCACTGGAATTTGCCAAACTATGCTGGCTGCTTTCTCTGATCATAAAAATTAAATTAACATGTGTGTGTGTGTGTGTGTGTGTGTGTGTGTTAAAAAAAACCCTGTGTTCTAATCCCCCCCCCATATTTTACCAAACTGGGTGTTCAAAGTGGTCCAAAATTATAGGACATGATCTAGTCTAACTGATGCATTTTAAAGCCTAATAATTTCAGGAGGAGAGAGCTAAGTATGTACTTAAGTCTCACATGGCAATTGAATTAATGGAACTTAAAATTGCTTCCGTTCAGCTGAACTGTGTCTTAAAAGTATGAATAAAATTTCAAATGTATCCAATGTGATGTGCATCTCAAGGAGCCATGCCCATTAATGCCAAAGGCAGATCAATGGGGCAGGATATTTCACTCACAGAAATGAATGTATGGCATGGCGAAGAAGATGTGTGGCTGTGGGAGACTCCTAGGGTAACGCAGTTCAGAACAGAGAAAGCAATTTCCCAGCAATTGTGTTATGAAATGTAGAAGCAAAATGAATGCAGGTAGGAGGAAACTGTCATGCCCCTGTGGTTAACTAGCAATTTCCTACCATTTTCAAGATAAAATAATGGTTTTGCTAAACTAATTCCTTTTAATTGTTCTTGGAAAAAATGGCAATAAGCAGTGCACATTGTACAGGCTGGCAATCTCTGAAAAATACATTGGCCACTTATTTCTTTGAAAGATGGGATGGAAAATCTCTCCGTCAGATGCAGTCCTCCTGATTATGAAAATCTATTTCTATTAAGATGCAAATGCATTACCTTTTTACCCGGAGGAACTAGGTTTTGATTTGCTTTGACAAGGTGCGAAAGTGCTTTCTTTATGTTCTTTTCTTTCATGCTTTGCAGTACAGCAGATGGGAGGAAAGTCTCCAGGCCCCATTCTTTTCTGCAATACAAGGCACAACTTTAATTCCACAGTCCTCTGACAATTACCTCTTCTAAAAGGTACCCCAACAAGGTTGAGGAAACATGGAGAAACCAAATGGGGGCAAATGCAGGTTGCTCACCTGCACCCAGCAGACGCTATTATCACATAGAAAAGTAAATGAATTTCAAACACTAGAAAAATGAATAAAAGGCCATTTTGAGAAATGGCTTTTGTTCTAAAGCCACAAAGCATGATTGTGTGTTGGAATATGTGATGGAAACAAATTGCTGATTCACATGTGCAGTCTTCAGCGTAGCCCAAATTGAAGGGGCTGCAGATAAAGGCTCCCTAAGCCATTCAGAAAGTTTGCTTGCGATTGCAACCCTCACACTGGGGATTTTGATGATCTGGATAATCCATGTGGGAAGCTTCTCATGCAACTGGCTTACCCTTGCACAGTTCCATTTCAAGTGGCCATAGCATCTGCCAAGGGCCCACCAAGCCTAAGGTGTGCCCCATTTAAATGCTTTAGTCATGGACACTGACCTGCAGCTATTAATCCTTGCTTAGAAATACTGGTTGGGCTACTTGCTTAGGCCAATAGGACTATGAGCAAGGATTCATTTGGAACAGTATACGTATTAACATAAATTACAAGACAGCTTGTGCTATTAGAGATGATGCGGGAACCCAACAGAATCAATTTCCAGTGTAGATATTATAGTCTGGTTATTGTAGTTCCCCCAGTGTGGAAGTGTATCCCAGACTCTCCCTTCTGCCCAATTCTCTCTGATTTAATTTCCATTAAGGGTTTAATAACTTATTGGCAGCTGGATGCATAACGTTTTGCACAAGCTTAGAGATTTGTGTTCTTAGTTTGCAGAGTGACAGGATCAATATTCCCAAACCTGGTTCCCTTAAGGTATTTTGGAGTGTAAATCTCATCAGGTTGGAGAAGGCAGGGCAATAAAAAAAGTGAGGATAAGCCCCAATGAATTTTAAGTTTACTCCCACTTAAGTGGGGTTAGGACTGTAACCTAAGGCTGCAATCATAACCCCACTAACCTGGGAGTGAGCCCCAATGAATTCAGTAGGACTTACCTCTGAGAGGAGATGGTTAGGATTTTGCTGATACTGAAAGTATCAAATTTTACTTGGCATTTGCAGTTGTTCCGTTTCCATCACAAATTCAGCTTACACATCAACAGACCGCATAAACAGTAACCACGGATATTATAAGGTTTGCATTCTATACTTACTCAATGTATTTGAGAGAGATTTTCTGTGTGTGCTTCGTGGTCACGGTTGCAATATACATTTGTAATGCAGCCAGTCTCAGTGCAATATCATACTTGAGCTCAGGTCCAAACCTCTCTTGAACCACATCGTTACAGCTCTGTCAAATAACCAGCAGAGGGAGTATCAAGCTCAAAAATCTCTGATTTTGAACATAAACACCGCATTATGACTAATTCTTCTTTAAAAGGCAAGCTTATAATTAACAAGAACTGTGACTGCCAGATGAGCCATCCATAAATCCTTAAAGATCACAGAATGAGAAATGGCCGGGAAGATGCATGAAAATGTTGATACGTAACATGGAGCTTCTTAAGTGGGAGTGAGCAGAAAATCTCCCCATTTCCTTTCCATGGCACGGACAGAGAACCTTGGCTGTTCTAACTGGTGTGCTGGGTATGACAGGTCAGAATCTAGTCATATTCAAGGACTAGGAGAGGAGCAAGGAATCTAATTCTCTTTATTATCCTTTCTCCATCCAAAGTGGTGTTCCTTAGCCAATTCATGGTGAGTGAAAGGGCAGGTGACCAAACTACCACTTGGCTTCAGCAAATTAATATGCTACAGGGTCCTAATGCTGCAGCTCCTCGCACATGAAAAGGCCTGAGAGTTTGCACAACCTCTTTTGGCAGAACCAGGAGGAAGGAGCACAATAGATAGGTTCAGGAATGCGGATTATAGGATGAGCATAAATGACAAATAATGAAAAAACCACACACACGCACACTGGCATCCTCTTACAAGAGCTTTGGGTAGGCTGAGCTGAGGAGCTCACTGCAAATCAGCAACTGCTTTCCATGTGGAAGGTTCAGTCGCTGGCATCTCAACATGGGGCTGGGAATGGCTCTTGGAGAGTCGCTTACATCAGTTTAGACAAGACTGAGCTTGATGGACCAGTTGTATGACTTGGTATAAAGCTGTTTCCTATGATCCTCACTGAATGACCTTAGCCAATCATTCTGTCATAGTACCTCCTCTGGTTGTTAAAAGGATGAGATGGGCCCCATGCTGCCCTAGGCTCCTTGTAGGAAGGGTTGAATAACAGATAAAAATAGTCAGCAAGGAAACCTAGGCAGTTTCATCCATGCCTATTATTTCAAGAACATCAGTGATCCTGGAAACTAAAGGTGGTTAGCCTGTGGTCCCCCCCCAGATGTTACTTGATCCTGGCTCCTGTCAGCCCCAGGCAGCATAGCCAATTGCCAGAGGAACCACTTAAAGGGGGAACTGCTGTGCACACAGCTTTGTGAGCCCTGTGAATCAATCCAGCAGGCAACTTCAGTGGTGGGTGGGAGAACTGAAGTCTACTTTCTGCAAGCACTGGCTCTCTTGTTCAGCAGATTTAGCAGGCCTTGCTTTTCCTGCCCATCAGCTGGGGTTGGGGAACCGAAACCTGCTTTCCCTTGCAAATGCACCATCGCCCGTGCACTTTAAGGCTCCCAATTGTGCATGGGCAGCCACAACTCCACCTGCACACACCTGATGTCACATGAGATGTTGACTGTGGAGCTGGTGGGCGTGGTTTGGAGAAAATGGCCTAGTGGGCTGAATTTGAACCACTAGCAAGAGACCAGGTTTGGCCCATGAGATGGAGGTTTCCCATCCCTGATCTAAACCCTTGTGCTATTTTCCCTGCAATTCCCATCAAAAATAAAATGTTGTTTTTTATTTTTTAAAAAATACTCTCTTCTCTGCTCACTTGTCAGCTGAGGATGTCTTTAAAAATGTTCTCTTAAAGAAGCCCAAATTGCCCTGATCCATCCAACTCACCTGTACATACAGATATTCAAAGGCAACCGCATCCCTTCGTAACAGGTCAATGGGATCCTTTGGGACAAAACTGATTCTGAAGAGACATCTCATCTTATGGGAGCTTGGCCTCTGGGTCACCTGGAACAACAAAATGCATGTGTGGAATTCCTGACATTGCATCCTACTTTGCGTAACACACAAAACCCAGGGTCAGTGGTTTAGTGGCCACCTGTGTCCCTATGCAGTGTGCAATACTTGCTTGCTAATATCAGCAATGGACAGCAGTTTGAGTCAATTGTAAGATTTTTCTTCAGTTCAATCATTTTTTTGGCTAAGCCCTGTTATACCCAATTGAGAGATTGCATTAAATGCAAGAGTTGGTCAGAAAAGGTATTGTGACTCACCCATACAATAACAAGTGTTTCCATTTGCTAGTAAACAGTAAGAAAACAAGGTGGATGAGCATATTTCTTTAAAAAAAAAAAAACCAACACCACTTGGACTAATATAAAGAGCAGGAAATCAAGGCTATAAAAGGGAGAAACTGAGCTTGATAATTATTGAACTCCCAGGTTTATGCAATGTAGATCTAAAATATTGGGACTGTATACAGTAGGCTTCCCCAATCTTACAGACCAGAAGCCCCATCATCCCTAATCATTGGCAATGCTGGTTGGGGTTGATAAGAACTGTACTCTAAAACATCTGGAGGACATCAGGTTGGGGAAGGCAGCAATAGATTAACACAACCCAGAAACCTACCTATATATTTAACAATAGTAATTGGGTAGGGGAAATGGCCGTCACTATGCATCCTTCCCCATGCATTCCTTGTATATAATTCTGTCTCCTGTGGTCTCTATTTTGCTCAATAAATGGGACAAGATGGTGAGTGATGTGACAAAGGGAAAGAAATAGAGCAGGGGATGCTACATGGGCAGTTTCCTGAGGCGCCGGTATTGTTAAAAGGCGCCAATGAAGGCCCAACAAGCAACTGCACATGACATTAATAGCATTGCTTGGAGCAAGGAATTAAAAAAAAAAAGAAGGCATGGGGGCCAATTTCGATTGGGACTGCAATGCACATGGAGGGATGGGTTAAACTAGCTGCAATGCCACAGTGCAATTTTAAAAAGCTCCATTTGGCACCATCAGTAATTTTGTCATGAATTCAAAATGCTAGGTTGGTCTTATGAAAATGAATGTTTATTTGGATTGCCATATGTTTTGAAATAAATTGGTATTAGAAAGTTTGAGGTAATAATGTACTGATATGTATTTTTCATGTTGTGCTGCTTTGGATATCTTTATGAGGAAAAGTGGCTTATGAATTAATAAATAATAATAATAATAATAATAATAATAATAATAATAATAATACTGGCACAGAAGGAAATCACCACAAGATCAATTTTTTAAAAAATCCCCTGATATCACAGTGACACAATTAATGCAATGTGTGGTTAGGACCTACTGTCTAGGTGGCAAATAAGCAATCTGAGAGCCGATGTTCGTGCTCAAATCTCTCGCATTGAAGCCAATAGGAGATAAAGATGCTTAGCTTTGGATGAATTGTGCCCAGCTTTGTTTGCTTTGATTGACAGGAAATTGACAGCATTGTTCTTCAGCCTTTTTTTTCTCTTCAGTGCCCATAATACAGCTCCTAATTCATAATACAGTCCTCTGCTTTCCTTGCTCTAACAAGCTACTTCCTAATCATCAAAAGGCAGGCAGGCAAACACACAAAGAAAGAAGCACTAATAAGCTATTGGTGAGCTTTTGAAAGGACTTTCCAAAACAAATAACGAAGAAAATAACAATTGATACCAGTGACAGCAGAATTAGGCCAGAACCAACAGCTTCTAAGAACCCCACACTGCTGTTTCCACAATGAGCTTAATCTTCCTTAATGATCTAATAAATGAAGTCACCCAACAGTGTTTTCTGCATCACCATTTATCACTGCAGAAGTGAATGGATTGTGGCATTACTAAAACAATCAGGGAACAGGTTTTGTTTGAGCAGGCTTGAGGAAACATATTCAGCGCGATTTGGATATATATATATATATATATATATATATATATATATATATATATATATATATAACGAGGAAGACTGGCAGTAGCTCAGAGATCAGGCAAGAGATACAGGCAGGGGTTTTTAATTCTTTGTTTAATGCTACTGTTCTGCAACACAACACACAAAAGCGAAGGAAGGAGATCCCACACAATACAGCACCTACATGGCTGACCAGAGCACACACATAGAGCCCCACCCCTGGGTTCCTAGTTGGACACCCATCTGGGGAGGGGAAGGCTCCTTTTCCAAACAGCCAAGGGCAGGGGGAAGAACATGCAACAAGGCCAGCCACAGACACACACTGTCACCAGAAACTGGAAAGCAGGAGATAATGTAGATTGGGCCCCAACAGAGGCAAAGGAGCAACCTTTTTTTTTGCATGATGAAGGTGGGAGCAGAGAGTCCTGTCAGGAGCTAGAGTTGCAGAGCTCCCAAGATGTAAATCCACACTGCAGACTCCACAGAGCAGTTCCCTAGCCACTTCAGCTACGGCAGCAGGACGGAGGTTTCTGCTTATGGAGCCATCTTCGATTTAAGTCCGGTTCATTGCATTATAACTAAACACATTTATATGCTAACAGTAGTTATCTGACACTGCTCTAGAAATAATAACAATAGTATATTCCAGAAACTTTATTTCAGGATCCACAATGCTTCATTGTTGCATGCATAGTTGCATTATTGCACAAACCTGAGTAAGAGTCTCTTGTTCATGTAGCAAGAGAAGTTTGGTTCCAGACCCATCAGTCTTCTGCTCCAGCATCAGGGAAAAGTGTTCAATACACTTAATTGAGAGCTTTTCTTGAAGCGTTAAGATGACATCCTTCAAAAGAGAACACATTGAAAAAAACCACCCAGAAGAAAAGAAACGGATAGAATGGGGACCTTGTTTTCTCTCACTCTTAAATGTAATTTCTCAGTCCAAAGGGGTAGGAGTCTGTGAGCCAGACCTGAAGTTGCTCACCTGCCAATCACATGATGTCACACTGATGTCCTGTGCAAGGCACTTTGAAGTCCCAAGGTCAGGACTTCAAAGCACCTTGCAAGGCATTGCTAAAAGGTTTTCAAGAATCCCCTGCTAAAACGATGGTTAACAACCCCCAGCTCTCTAAGCAGGAGATTCAGATACACACTCTTTCCTAATTTGGCTGAGAACTGCCTGCAAAAAGTGAGGGCTTTCCCCCTTGCTTTAGCTGAAGTCCACTTTATGGCATTTCCCCATATACTTTCCTTCCACTTCAGTAATATGCAATATTGTGTCATAAAAAATGCCCCCCCTTCTTTTTAAAAGACATTTTTTTTCATCAGTAACATTCTTGTCATCTTCCCACTGCTAAACATCTGAGTGGATATTTTTGAACAAACTTTTGTATCAATCTCTACCTTCTGCTGTTACTTCTAAAATGACAATTAAATGTCAGTTTGCCTAAATGCAGTTCTGATTTCATTGAAAACTGATCACCCATCTGTAAAGACCCGTGTTATGTACAATTTATCTCTGAAGGATATATATAGGTTATCCTTGCCACTTGACAAATAATTTGTTTGGTGAGTTCAGTATTAGAAATTGATACTTAGTAAACTGAAAATAAAAATGCTGGTTCACAAAATCATTATTGATGCTAGGGAGATAAATACCGGTAAATTATTGAAGCAGTTAAATGGTTCCTAAGATTTTTCAAATATATGACTGAGACCTACATGCATCTCAGACATATGGATGGCACTTCCTCACAAGTTCATTGTATGCTAAACACTTATTTTTAGATCAGACGTTGGGCAAAAATGCACACACTGAGTATATAACTAAGGGAAACTGACTGTAGAAAGGACAACATATTATTGCAAATGTGAAGTTTGAGAGGTTAGGAAAGATATCAGTAGGGAACCAGAGCGAAGTCTGTATTCTCAGAATAATAAATAAGTCACAATGTTGATTCAACTGCATCATATAATCTGCATTTACCAACATGCTCAAGTTGTGCTAATGCATTATGGGTCAGAGTTGGATAAAGGCTTTGCTTTCCTCAGATGGGAAGGCATCGTCCATTCACAGAAGGCCTTTGATCAAAGTGGTGGAGACTGTAGCAGGGTTAGCCCACCCATGAGGCAAGGTGAGGCCTTCGGAGACAGGATCCGGCCTCTGAGGAGTGCATCACCTGCTGTGGCCACCTCTACCATGGTGGCAGCGACTGCTATGGCATGCACCTTGGGAGGCCAGATGTGCCTCCTCTTTGGCAGCCCTACCTCAATGCCACCCCTACTGTGGCTTCTCAGCAAATTAGAGGCACTGCTTGTCTCCTCCCACTCAGGAATTGGCATGGGCTGCTCGCTGGGGTCTCCTGGGGTCTGCACCTGCCCGGCATGATTTAGAGCAGCCCCATTTCCATCTGTGCCGGCCTTTGATTCCCAAGAGGGTGTCATTTGTGGTGTGCCTCAGGTGCCTAAATAGCCAGGCCTGGACAGTAGGCTGCTACTTTTGCTGACTCCCGCCTCCTACTACATCCCAAATGCTGCCTCCCACACTGTTCCAGAGGATCTCTAAAGCCAGAGTGGCTCCGGGCTCCCATTAGTACCATTCCCATTGTGAATTTATTTCACAATATCACTTATTCATTTAGCCTGTGGTCTACTTACTAGTAATACAATTCATTGCTGGCATAATCCTAACATACCTATTTCTCATTTTATTGACCCATATTTGTTGCAAGTTATTCAATTAGCAATCAATATCTTAATTTCAGCTGGCACAGCATGCTGACTTCTGGCAGCATATCATGACTTCTTAGTGAGTTCCATGTAATTTTAATTAAGTTGCAGTAATTAAAGCCGTCACCCCTATTTTTGAATCACTAGTGCCACATTAGAGTTTATGAGCATAAAATTCATTTAAATCCACAAAATTCGTCACAAGGAAGCCTTATAGTATAGTATCCTGCATACAAAAATTTTATTGTAAGGCTTGCTGGAACGTTATTCCTTTTTTTTTTTGCAGTATTAAGATGCAATATACATTGAAGATTCTGAGCAGCGAGCCTACCTTTATTGAAGTGCTGCAATCAAACCGAAAAGATTTGGTCTGCCCATTTTCAAGATACACTTTCAGAACGTTTGGCATGAAAAGAAGTGAATTATCTTTAACAGTTTCCTGTCAGAGAGTAAAAACAATGAACACGGTCAGAGCTCCCATATAACAAGGCTTTAAATTAGCTTAGAACTCCGATTCAGGGAAAGGAACCACACAAGCTGACTGACACCTGAAATCAAGGACTCTAGGTCCCCTTAAGCAAAATAAATTATTATATTTACTGCTAATATTGAGCTATTTTCTGATGGCCTTCACATGGAAGGATGGTGCTCAAGCTGTCCTTAAGCCACTGATGTTACAATCCTGTTACTTATTACCAGCGCTGAACAGTCCACGAGGCTGACTGAAGCAAGTGCCTTGGGTGGCGGAATCCCATGGGGCAGTGACCCTGCAGGTGTGTCCCTGCCAGTGGCGTCGCTAGCCTCTGCGTTGCTGGGGGCGGCGGCAGCGCAGAGGCACCCCCTGGGGGAGGGGCACGACGCGCGCGTCGTGACGTCATCATGACGTCACGACGCACGTGTATACAGAAAGGGGGGATTTCCCCCTTTCCGAGGCTTTTTTTCGGCGGGGGGGGTGGTGACCAGCGAGGAGGGGGTGACGGGTGACCCCCACCTCGCTGGTCGCCCCCCCCCGCCGAAAAAAAGCGGTGGAAAGCGGAAAAAGAAGCAGAGCGGCGCTTAAACGCGCCTGCTCTGCTTCCTTTCCAGGCTTTCCCCGCCCCCCCCCGCGGTTTTTTTCGGCGGGGGGGGTGGTGACCAGCGAGGAGGGAGTGACGGGTGACCCCCACCTCGCTGGTCGGCCCCCCCCCGCCGAAAAAAGCGGCGGAAAGCGGAAAAAGAAGCAGAGCGGCGCTTAAACGCGCCTGCTCTGCTTCCTTTCCAGGCTTTCCCCGGCCCCCCCCGCGGTTTTTTTCGGCGGGGGGGTGGTGGTGACCAGCGAGGAGGGGGTGACAAGGGTGACCCCCACCTCGCTGGTCGCCCCCCCGCCGAAAAAAAAGCGGTGGAAAGCGGAAAAAGAAGCAGAGCGGCGCTTAAACGCGCCTGCTCTGCTTCCTTTCCAGGCTTTCCCCGCCCCCCCGCGGTTTTTTCGGCGGGGGGGGGGGGGTGGTGACCAGCGAGGAGGGGGTGACGGGTGACCCCCACCTCGCTGGTCGCCCCCCACCGCCGAAAAAAAAGCGGCGGAAAGCGGAAAAAGAAGCAGAGCGGCGCTTAAACGCGGCTGCTCTGCTTCCTTTCCAGGCTTTCCCCGCCCGCCCTCCCGCGGTTTTTTCGGCGGGGGGGGGGGTGACCAGCGAGGAGGGGGTGACAACCCCCCTCGCGGGTCGCCCCCCCCGCCGAAAAAAAGCGGCAGAAGCACCCCATCCATGTGCTGCTGCTCCGGGGGTGACGGAGGGAGCGGCGGCGCGTGGGAGTGGCGGGAGGGGCCGCCGCTTGACACCCCCACCCGCCGCTGCTCACCCTGTCACTGGGGGCGTCCCGCCCCCACCGCCCCTCCCCAGCGACGCCCCTGGTCCCTGCCACCACTTGGCCTGTGCAATTGCAGCTTCCAGCAGGATCTCATAAGAGTCCCACAAGATCTCGCTGGAAGCAGCTGACCCACGACCCTGGTAAGTGAGGCTTTGGCGGAGGGCAGCTTCCTGTTTCACGTCAGTTGACGAAACGGGATGGGCTGCCCCTGCTCATTACTCATTAGTCTAAAAAGAGTTAGAGAAAAAGATGGCCTCAGCTTTGATACAATATATTGCCAAATTATTGTCAGCAGCCTGGTTTCCTTCCCCAGCAGTACCTTTTATGCAACATGACGCAGCATGAATACACTTTTCGTGTATGTGTTCATGGGGGGAAGGAGTGATTGCAAATCCATCTGCTGCTTGCATGTTGTTCTTCCATTGCGCACATCCCAGGATTTATTTGTTTTATTGCCCACAGACTGAATTCTGATCTGAATGGGTCACTGGCGTGACGCAGCATGGCAATTATTATATTCCATTTCTTTTATAAAATTACAAATAGAAATGTGCAACTGAGAGGCCATATTGCAGGGATTAGTTTATGGAAAGGATGAGACAATGATTAACACAGTACTGGCTAATTGGTGCTCGTTCTTCACAGGAATGAGCAATGGTAAAAGTTGGAAGCTTGAACTTCAAAGAAACTAGATACGAAATTAAGCAACGGTGAACTCTTTTTAAAGCACAGCATTTATAATATAATATTTATAATATAGCTCCTATATCAGGAGATGATGCCTATGAAATATTAATGCAGAGATGTTGTTTACTTTGCCAAGAACCAAAGATTTCATTGTGCCATTGGTTTCATAACGGGATTCTTTAAATTATTAAGAAGGATCAAGGAATAAAAAACATACTGTTGCATTTTCTGAAACACCTTCTTACTCAGGGTATGCAATCGTGGGACCTGTGTGTATGTAGGAAGGACAGCCCTGCCCCCCCGTCTCTTCTGAACTGCCAAGAAACCTTTATTATGGCTCAGGCGCAACCATTCAGTTAATTACACAGTAAGGTCCTTTCACATGATTTCACATGTTGTGTTGCTCGCTGGAAAATACTCTCCATCAAAACTAAGAACCTTGTGAAGAATTTATAGATTTGTGAGAGAGAATTGCTTTCCATCTTAAGAACTTGTGTGTCACAATGGATGTTCACTGCCCATTATGTAAGCTTTGCACATGATGTATAATTTCAACACAGAGATATTTCCAAACAAGCAGTGTTGAATAAAATACGCAATGGTACAGAGGAGCATAGGGACATGCCACTGATTATATGCTTCAATTGATCCTTAGAATCCTGGATAACTTTGCTTTCTTTCTTTCTTTTTTTAAGGCATGGTTTGGATATAATGTCTATAATGAATACATTGCTCACACATATCTACTAGCAATTTATCATACTACAGTATTGTTCATGTAAAGCTTTAGAGAGTGATTTTGAATTAATCTCTCCCTCCCTCCCCCCTCTCTCTTAAAAGGGAATTATATTTTAAAATGAAGAAATAAATATTCACACTCACAGAAACCTGGCCATTAATAATGACCTCTTCTGAGAATCGCACTTTGACAGGATTCGACTTCAATCTGGCCTTTTTCGCAGCGCTGATAAATGCCGATTTAGGAGACTAGAAAGAAGGGATGAGTGGAAAAGGCAAACATGACTTGACTGACAGTTAACTGCCAACCACTGCTATAGATCTCCTGATCAAGTCTCATTTGATCCCATCTGTCATAAATATTACTGCTTCTGCCCAATGCTATTTATTATATAATGGAAATAAAAGCAAATCACACTTTTCTGTTAGTGGTGTGAAAAAATTAAAACACAGTCGGTCAGATGCAACAGGAATCGGCTGACATTCTTTCAGTGACATGAAGGTGGGCAACATTAACCCTGCCATATGGGAATCCCTCAAAGACAATCACAGTGCCTGGAGGCACACCATCAGGTTGTGTAGCCACAGCAGTGACCAAAGGAGCAATGGTTGCTGGGAGGAGCACAGAAAGAAGAAACACCATGCTGCATCTGTAGCAGCACAACTGGGCACCTTCATCTCCTCCACCTGAAAAAAGTGTCTCTTGTATCAGCCTCCACAGCCATAGTTGGCACTGTAACTCTCCAATGATTTGATTTGACCTCCAAAGGGGCACTCTTCCACTGTCTCCCGAGACAGATGAATGCCAACAACACAGTCTATAAGAGGGTATGCAAAATATTTTCACATGTAGGCTTTTGAAAATGGAGCAGCTGTAGTAACTGGGTCTTCACATGGAAAGAGAAATTCATAGGTGATTACTTCTCTTTTGTTTCAGGGTTTTTTTTAATATAGTACAACTGTATTGATCTAGCAGGCTGCAATGGTTTGCTGCCATAGTCTGTTGCACCTTCAGTTCTGCCACAGACTTGCATTCAGGATGCAAAACGATGCACCAAACTTCTTTCCAATGAATAAATTGTTAAGGGGCATGTGAAACAATGTACTGCACAATGTGCAGCGGGAAAGCTGTCTATTACCATAAATATATATGCCCCATTTTAGGTGGGACCAATATGTGCACGATTGTGCACAGCACCAAACCTGGAACTAACCTGGAAATGTCATAAAGCACATCACTAAAAGGGTTTCACGGGGGGGGGGAGAGGCAGAATAGGGGCACAGTGGGGCAGCGGTGTGTTTCAATTGCATGTGGTTTCACACAAGTGTGCAATGACTCTGAATGCAATCCCCGCATATGTTTGTGTGTATGTAGGTGTGTGCCTTTAAGAAAATAAGCTGGTGTTGTTATTTTATGCCATGGAGAAACAAAAGAATCACAAAAATTTCCAAGTTGTGACCTTCATCCAACTGGCTGGGCAAAAAGGTCATTACAACTGTTTTGCTAATTAATAGAGTATGGCTGCTGTCAAAGTAGCATGTTTTATATCCTTTTAAAAGGTTCTTTAGTGCAAGTAAAAAGTTTTTCTTTGGATTAGAATAAGAGAATGGCATCTCTGGTAATATTTTGATATTTTCTTTTTCCTGCCATGGAAATCTAATGCAAATGTCCAGAGCGCAGGTGGGTGATTGTATGCAGATGTGGGATACAGGTCCCTCAATCATGATGGGTTCTAATGGGTGTTGAAGTATCTATGATGGATTTTCTGGTGCTTCAGGCATGGAGATTTCCCTATCCAGGGCTCCGAAATACAAATTAATAGGTGAATACCAGACTTTTAGAAGACATCTGAAGGCAGCCCAGTTTAGGGAAGCTTTTAATGTTTAATAGATTATTGTATTTTAATATTCTGTTGGAAGCCGCCCAGAGTGGCTGGGGAAACCCAGCCAGATGGATGGGGTATAAATAAATTATTATTATTATTATTATTATTATTATTATTATTATTATACGGAGTATTTGACTGCATTGGGGACTAAGAAGGGAGAAAGGCACCTGCATACTCCAGTCGTCTCACATATGTTGCATGAACATCAAGAGCTACTTCTATTCTCTGTTAATGGAATAGAAAGGTGCAAATGTTGCTTACTTGTCCTAAGTCTCAGCATGGCCTACCTTCTAAGGTAAAATGGTGACTTTAGAGTCAAGGTGCTAGGGAAATACCAAAATGGCAGCAAATCTGAGCCTCTTGGTCATTGTTGTTGTTGTTGTTGTTCAGTCGTTCAGTCGTGTCCGACTCTTCGTGACCCCATGGACCAGAGCACGCCAGGCACCCCTATCCTTCACTGCCTCCCGCAGTTTGGCCAAACTCATGTTAGTAGCTTCGAGAACACTGTCCAACCATCTCATCCTCTGTCGTCCCCTTCTCCTTGTGCCCTCCATCTTTCCCAACATCAGGGTCTTTTCCAGGGAGTCTTCTCTTCTCATGAGGTGGCCAAAGTACTGGAGCCTTAACTTCAGGATCTGTCCTTCTAGTGAGCACTCAGGGCCGATTTCCTTGAGAATGGATAGGTTTGATCTTCTTGCAGTCCATGGGACTCTCAAGAGTCTCCTCCAGCACCATAATTCAAAAGCATCAATTCTTCGGCGATCAGCCTTCTTGATGGTCATACTAGTTAGCAATCACACGAGATCAGGAATGGGGAACTTCAGGTACAAGAGCTGATAATGTTAATAGTTCTTGTCTGGACAGAGAATAGAGAGGGATGTGCGAGTTCAATGGAACTAGCCTCTTGTACAAAGGTAAAATGCATATCCATTTCACTGCCCACGTTTGCCTTTGGCACCACTGGCCTGTGTCCACTGGAAGGTTGTCTATATGGCCTTGAGAAGAAAAAGGATTCCCCGGCACCACCACTCCTACATTAGATGATCCAGGTTTATCAGGTCCATTGCATCCATCATATCTGGTGATTCATGCTAAATACCAAATTTGTAACACAAACTTTCCCAATGATCTAGGGTCAAATGTTTAAATACTGTTGTTTCAGAATCTGAACTGCAATACCATTGAAGGTTGCTGCTTCAGCTTTTTAATGTTTTAAAGGGTGCTTCTCTTACTAAAAGAACTTGATTTATATTTTCAGAGCTCATGTGTCCAACAAAATAAGTCCAGCAATAAAACCGAAACTGCTATGTTGCAACAATTTCTATTTTAATACCTTCGTATTCATATTGTGAGTATAAGAGTGATTAATGGTTCATGGACCAACTAGTTCATTTTTTTTTAATGAAAGCACTTCTTTTTAGCTAAATAGAAGACATTATTCTCATTTAATGACCTTAAGCAGGAGCTTAAGCAATGCATTTGTCAGGGAATGCAGAATATAGAATATTTATAGGGTTTGTAAGATATAGTCTGTAATAAAATCAGCAATAAAGCCAGTCTCATTAGCACTATGTTGTTGGGAGTAGGAAGAATGAGAAAACTCTAATACCTTACCGTAACCAATGCCAGCAAGAACTCTTGTGTGTGGACCAATGAGATTTTTCCATGGCCGCAAACGTGGAAGCAAATTGCTTATGACAGTATGAACACATCGGTAGGAATGGAAGACCACTACAGTTGTACCTTGGTTTTTGAACAGCCTAGTTCTTTAACGTTTTGCCTCCTGAATGATCAAAACCTGGAGCTTCCTGCAGCCAATCAGAAGCCGCGCTTTGGTTTTCAAATGTTTTGGAAGTTGAATGGACTTCTGGAACAGATTCCGTTCAACTTCCAAGGTATGACTACATTCCAGACCACCCTCACGTGCTTCATTTGCTTGCTTTATGAAGCTCACAGTTACAAAAAACATATTAACCTACTACAAATCTGTTAACTGCAACTGGCGCACAGAATACAACAGTAGCAACTTAAGAAACAAAGGAAGTTTCCTTATTGTGAGTCAGACTATTGGCCCATTTAGCTCAATAATGTTTATACTGACTGGCAGAGGTTCTCCAGCCTGTTTGGGAGATGCCAGAGATTGAACCTGGAGCTTTCTGCATGCAAAACATGATGTACTCTACCGCTGAGCTGCAGCTCAGTTAAGTCCACAAATAACTGCACATAATGTTCAATAGACACTGACTGCACAAATGCAAAATGCCTATCCACAATATCTTATCCTAGAGTTACGGGTTCCCATAATGGATCTCACACCATATCATGTTGCTATAGACCTTGTGACAAATATTGTCCCCTTTATTTTCCACTATTGTTATTTATAGGATTGTGAAAGTTTCAAAAAGGCACAGCTATGGTTGCGTATAAAAAAAATAAAAAGGGGTTTTAGCTTAATAACAATGGAATGGATTACAACATGTGAATTAGGTGGGAGAGGGAAAAAACATTCTATGAAAGTTATTTGGAATTTCATACTTTAACATTCACTGAGAATGAGACAGTGAAATCAGATATAATAAAAGATGAGCAAGAAGCTAACGTATCTTCCTAGATGCTCACATTAAATATGCTATTAAATGAACTTCATCATTACATAACAGTAAACACATTAAATATGGTAATTAATAGCCACAAGCTACACGCCGGCTAGTTTACAGGAACAAGAATTGGTACACTGGGAAATAACAAAATCAAAACAATAAGAATTGAGAAGACACATGTCTGCAGCCTTTATTGTGAGGCAGCCCCCCCTTTTTTTGAGGAAAAGTTGCTTAGATTTCCACAACAAATTTATGTCCCTAGTACTTATCCCCATCTCATTCATTCTCTCTTCACAGCTCTATCCATCATGGCCAACTTTTTCTTGACTAATAATTACGCAGCAGTTGCTGACTACCAATATGGCTCCAAGGCTGTCATATTTGTCAATATTTATTTTAATGAAAGCGCCTTGGAAAGGCAGTGAATTATCTCCAGGCAAATAAGGGTACATAGCCAGTATACACTTTTTACTGGGGTAGACCTCAGAATTCCATGGAAACAAAAGGTGTGTGATGTTCACACATCCAACAGAGGGAAGAGCACAATGATGTTATAATGTCTAATGATATCTATAATTAGGCTCTTCCCTAAGAGCTTAAAACATAATTCTCTCTGTGGCATTAGAATCCTTGCAACAAAACTGCAATGCAGGCCAGCATTATTATATATCCATAGGATCGACAGCACGCGGGAGGAGTGAGTCTGCAAGACACCCAGATCTGAACTGGAGGACTCCCTGGTCCACCACCAGGTATTGGAATGTTTTTAATAAAATATGACTGTGCATCACAATGTATTTAAAGAAACAGCCAAGGAGTGTATGAAAGAGGACTGGTGAGGAATGTGCCCTGGAGAGAGTTCTGAGGGGCATAAATGCCTGGAGGCCCACATTTGGCCACTGGGACTGAGGTCACCCCCCCCCCAACCTGCCCGATATGAAGAAACAGAATCAGGAAATAAAGGAAGGAACACATCAAGAGAGAGGCAGAAATTCAGGAGCAGCCAGAAGTGAAGCAGAAATCAGCTGCAGTAAGAGATCAAGCCAATCTGCCCTTTGGCCCTAGGCTAATTCATTGACTCTCCCTCTCTCTCAACCCTGAGCAAACTCTATTTTCTTACTGCAGGATTTACTGGTAAATCTTCAACTTCACTTCATGGCAATAATTTGGAGCAAATAAAGACTGCCATGCCTACCCCAGCATGGAAGAAAATGTTTGATTTTCTAACAAACATCTCTGGATATCTGGGGGTGGGCAGGAGTGGGGGTGAAGACCAGATCTGTTTTCCTGATTCGGTGTATATCAAAATACATTCCCACAATAATTTCAAAACACCAAATAATCATAAACCCACAGAACAAACCACATGCCGAAATCAGTTTGTATAACTGTGTATACTTTATTGTTTATCTGCATAGACGTTGAGCTTTACAGTAAAAGGATTCATGTGGATGATTAAAGGGTTTCCTTCCATTGCCAGCCTCAGTAGAAGCAAATACTTGCTTATGCTGTCCCCTCACAGCAAGGTACCTTCTTAGGATTTAATAGCTTTCCAGAATGATGGCTTATCAGATCCTCAATTGAAATTTATTCTCCAAGCCTGAATGCACAGCACAATGGATAAATGATCTAATTGGAAATATGCCTAAGCCTAATAAACTACCCGTTGCAATGATAACCCATTTACAAAACAAAATGTTTTCAACAGATAATCAAATAAACTTCCCGAAAAGTGAAACTTCAAAGTGCTCCAAGTGATTAAGCTCTTAAATCCTTTCCTTATCAGTACAGATGACATTCAAATTAACCTGAGAAAGATTTATTAGATTGACAGGAAGCACAAAAGAAGAATGTTTGGCTTTGGTTGTAATTAAACTGAAAATGAATGAGCTTAAGCAAAACTAATCTGGAAGACACTGAGTGAATTATGTTCAGCAGATGACCAGAGTACTGTAATTCTATAATAGTGTTAGTTTCACCAAGTTGTTTTCATGATGGGTTAGTAGCAAGGGTACATATACTACGGGTACTTGTTTTATCCAATTCAGAATACACCTTTGCTCTCTCTTCTCTTTACACAACTGTTGGATAGACAACACTTCCTCAGGAGATCAAAACAATTTGACAAAACAAATGGGGGCAATTATACTTCATTTAAGATCATCTCTACCTTGAAGCAAAGAAAATAAAATATTTCTGCTGTGGTATCTGGTTCGAACACATACTGCATCGGAGTCAGATTTTTAAAAAACAACAAACTCATCTGGTAAAACCCATGAGCTGAGATTACACCATCTACTCCCTAGCACACCACCTAAGAGCAATGTTACTGGCAATCAGGGTTTTTTTGTGCCCACTCCATCTGCTGCCCAGGTACTGTTGAGTTCTGTAAGTCCTGGAAGACCTGCTCCCTGCCTTGCAGGTCTTATATCCAGCTGACCTGAGAGGGCAGGTCCCGGACCGACTTCAGCTACAAAACCTGAGGCTGCTGAACAGACTTTTGGGCTGGATTGTGTGTGGGAATTCGTTGAGGAAGGGCTGTTGCTGTTGGTATTTTGTAACTTTATGTTAGACTTTGTGGTTTATGTGGAAATTGTTCGGTTCAGTTTTGTATTTTTTAATGTTCTGTTTATTGCTCACGACTACTTTTATTATGTTGTAGTTATGTATTTTTTATGTTGTAAGCTACCTTGACCATGGTTTGAACTGTGGAAAGGCGGCATAAAAATAAAATTATGTTTGTAAGTATGTATGTTATGGGCAAATTCAGAGGCTCTGCTTTTACCGTATTTTTTGGACCAAAGGGCGCACCTCGTTTTTAGAGGAGGAAACCCAGCAAAAAAAAAATTTCCCCTGGTTTTCCTCCTCTAAAAGCCCTGTTTTTTTGAGGATCAGTTAAAAGTTTAGCAACTTTTTTTTCAAAGGGAAAAACCCTGTTTTTTTGAGGATCAGCTAAAAGTTTTGCAGCTTTTTTTGCAAAGGGAAAAGCCCTGGTTTTTTGAGGATCAGCTAAAAGTTTTGCAGCTTTTTTGCAAAGCTGGAAAAGCAAAGCTCCTTTTGCAAAGGGGGAAAAGTAAAGAGAAAAAGCCCCGTTTTTATGGGGTTCAACTCACATTTCTGCAGCTTCTAAAGGAAAGGGAGCCTTTTCTACAGTTTCCAGACAGATAATCTAATCAGCCAGTCACATGTCTCTGGGGAAAGAAACAACCTCCCTCTGCAGCACATTCAACAAAGGAGGGCGGGGCAAGAGGGTGGGGCTGAAAGGGAGCCTGGGACTCTCATCTCTCTCCTGATCTCTTGCTGATCAGCTGCTGAGCGGGGGTCCTTTCAACACCAGCTTTTCTCTGGTGTAAAATAAAAAGCATGATTCTCTTTTGGCCCCTGGGCAATTCAGCTCCAGGGACCACCATTCACACCATAAGACGCACAGATATTTCTCCTTACTTTTTAGGAGGAAAAAAGTGCGTCTTAACGGGTATTTCTTTTGGTTCTTTATTTTAATTCAGACTTGGGCTAGACAGCCCTTCAAAGATAGAAATGTCTTCTGTAAACTAGGAAAAATGGCCACTCTAAAACGGTTCGTATTGTTTTGTTTCAGCCAATGAGAAAATTCAGTACAAATAATAGGATAATTTTTAATACACAGAGAGACTAATGCATTAGGTCATTCTGAGGTTATTGTAGTGGTATGGATCCATCTGAAGCTTCAACTACCTTGGTTTGTTTATTCTTGCAGTTGACCTAATATGCTTCTGGTTTGTTTTTTTAACACCCCCCCCCCCAAAGTAACAGTTCATTCTGAGTACACAGCCAGTTACTGTTTCAGCATTCTAAATATCAGGAGCATTATAAGTGTACAAGAAAAGGATTGCTGCCATCCAATCAGAGGTAGCATGGCCTCAGGCCAGGAATAAAATTTATAACATGCATCCCTCTGATTGCATTTAGCACTATAAGAATATCTCCAAGCTGCATACAGCTTCACTGCAGGCTGTATATATTTTTTTGCTTTCTATGTTATTAAATCCAATAATGGAACAAGCAGTTGTGTTTCTTAATAATAAAATGTGGAATGAATTTCCTAAAAACCATGGCATCAAACGTACTGTGAGTTTAATTCTGATGCCATTTTATACTAACTTACAAACCTTCAATGGATCCCTGCTATTAACTGGAGTCAAAATGAATAAGCTATATCAAAGACAAGACTTTAGGCCACAAATAGATCTCTGTTTACATAATAATTTGGTGCAAACGTGATCTATTCCTTGCTGCTAGCCTTAGCTACCTGGAAAAGATGTGGAATAAAAGCAAGGGGACATATTATTACCATTTAAGTAGGGGGCTGTCCAAGCATGAAGGACACTACTCACTTAGGAGAATTCTGCATAATGAGTTCTGAGATCTATGAGCCAGATTTCTTCCATCATTTGCTCACCACAGTGAAAGCTAAAATTTTTATCACATAGTGTAAATAAAATGCCATGTAAATTAATAAGCACATTAAATAAAATGCCAGTAGGCTAAATTGTGTAGATAAGGCTATAGGGAAAGAGAATTATGCAATAGTTTATGGCAGAATAAGAAGTGCCAGAGCATCTTAGCATCCTCACACTTCTCAGGACAATGTAAAACTATCAGACTGTGGCCTTGTTCAGAATCTGCACCGGACCAAATTCCTCCATGAGGTAAATCTGAGGGCTTTAAAATTGTTCCCCCTCCCTTTTGGATTACTTGTACTCAGCAAGTGTTTCCAGAGTGGCTAGGAAACACTTGCTGTGTGGGTTGCAAACAGGGTCACAAATTCCTCTGGGAGTATTGGGATGCAATAATGTCCCATTCCCTTTCAGAGACATTATATGGGGAGGAAGCATGATGGCCGCATGGGAGGAGTAGGATGTCATCACAGCCTGACACTCTTAGGGGCATTTGTAGACCATGCAGCAGCAGCAGCTGCACCTCTTAGCTGATCCAAGCAGCCAGCTTATAAAGTTGGGAGAGAGGGAGCTTTAATGCTCTTGGATGACCTTCATAAGCACTTGATTTTTCTTATATCCAGACAACTCTATGGGGCCGAGGTGTTTTCAGCCCCCTCAATACCTGCGGGCAGGGGGCCAGGCCCCATCAATGTTGGGGGGGGGGCTGAGCGTGGAGCCAAGCGTGGCACGGCTCAGTGACCAGCTTGCTCTATGCCCCCACAATCTTGGGTGCAGGACTGCACCTCTGGTTATATCTATGTAGATTATTTGCCAGGGAGGGCAGCCTGCATATTAACTGCAGAAATGAGATTGGACTGTTTATATCCAAAACCAAAATGAACATGAAGTAGGTTTGGAGAGATCTATTCATCTGTAGTCAGTATGTCATTGTCCACATTTGTAGCTTGGGCACTCAGAGTCTCCTCTTAGCTTAAAGCACTCAGTTGTCCTGAAAATGGACATCATATGTACCCCAAGCATTTTTGGAGGAGTCTTTCCACCTGTTTAAGACAGGCCTGTATTTTGCACTGTTGCATGTGAATAAAGGGATATTGCCTGCCACATGCCTGTGCACTTGCCCGTACTACATAAAAACAGGCAAAAGTTGCTTTTATGTCTTACAGTCTGCAGGGGTGGGGGATACCATGAATTGCCACATCACTTTTTGCTCCATTACTTATCTAAGCTCTAGCTGGGTCTTTAGTTTGCTTGAGTCTTGCTCAAGGAGAATAAATGCAGCCCCCTGTCGCCAAAAAAAGGGGGGAAGACCCCCATGTCATTTAAAACCCGCTGAAAAGAAATATAATCACGGTGTTGCTAGACAAGATATGACAAGGGGGGAAAGGGAAGCCAAAAAAAGAAGACACAAAAAGATTGGCTAGTATACTTGTGAAATGTCTTGGAGCAGAATTCAATATCCTTGTTCCTCTGCCCCCAAGAAGCACTCCTCATACATACTGGAATGTATCCATATTTATTTAAATTACACTTACATTGTTCCACTTCTGTCTAGAGTAGTATATAATCATCACATTTATCTTCAAAGACACAGCTCGTACTTTACTTGTGCTATTGGTTATGCAGATAAGGAAGACACACAGAGAGAGAATAGGCAGACAAAAGCAGTAAATGTTGCTAGGAAACTAATTCTTAAAAAACATGATAACTACTTACAGGATAAGGCTGAATAACAGTAAGGAGGATCGATTCTTTGCAGCTTCTGTAAAAAAGGAGATGAGAGTGACGATTCATATTTTTATGCTCCAGAGATAACAAGGTTTACTTTTTAGTGGAGAGAATTGGGATCTTGTAACAGGACATTTGTTAACAACAACAACACCAAGAGTATTGAGAACAGAGCTGAGCCAAGACAAACAGCAGTTTCCCCAGATATTTTTGACTACAAGGAAATGTCCACACCATACATGCTTTCTCTGAAACAGGGTGACAGTTTGCCCATCAAGAACGAAGGCAATTCTGGTGCAGGGAGTTTTCACTCTTTGCCCTCAACGATGTTATTACACAGTCAAATCTGATTAGTTATAGAGTATCCTGGAACCACTCCATCTGCTATATGGTTCCACACTAGCTGGGGACCCAGAAAGAAGACACATGGGGGGCTGGCGATCATGCCAAAGCAGTAGCAACTGATGCTGCATTCAGATATCACTTTATTCCATCTTCACAGCATTGACTTACCTGTTCATTTATTTGCATCTTATGCTATCTTTAACATGACATAAAAGTCACTTCTGGAAACCTAGTGGAATCTAATGAAAGTTTAGCACTAATTTCCATGTTCATTGTTTCCATAGAAAAATCTGCTTGCAACCCCCTTAACTCGGAAAATTGCAGGAGTTTTATGTTGATGAAATTTCAGGTGATATGCAGTTTCCCCAGCCATTTATGGCAGTATATTGATTTTAAAAAGGCCACAGTACTGGTACTGCAGTTTAAAGGAACATTAGAAATCAAGACAGAAGCACAAGCATTATAACCAGTAAACCCCATGTCTTAATGGAGCCGGAGAGGCGGTTGGGGAAAGCAGCAAAGAAGAAGAAAGTAAATATTACTACATTATAGTGGGTTTTAAGGTATTTCAAGCTCTCCCCACTTCTTGCAGTCTACAGACAAACAGACCAACATCTGATAAAGCCAGATTGACAGCAAAACAAATGAACAGACATACATACAGGAGTCAAAAGTAGTATCAGAATTAAGGCTCTTTAACTTGCATCATAGCAATTCAACTTGTATATTATTACTTATTTTTCTAGTGAGAACCAATAGTGTATATATGCCTGTACAAAGATGATATCTGGTGTTTGCTTTCAAAGTGGAACAGCCTCCCTTGGGAGGCTAAGGACTCTCCTTCGCTGTAAGTTTTTAAGAAGAAGTTGGATAGCCATCTGTCATGGATGCTTTAGCTGAGATTCCTGCATTGCAGGGGGTTGGACTAGATGACTGCTGGGTCTCTTCCAATTCTATGATTCTATGAGTCCAACACTTAGGTTGCAATCCTAATGCTCAATTTTCTTGGGAGTAAGCCCCATTAAACACTGTGCGACTGACCACCAAGCAAACATGCATAAACATTGCACTTTTAAAGCATGGATAAGATATTTGCAAGGCCCTGGTAGGATTTTCAGATGTTTGTAGCATGATACTTAAAAAGATGTCTTTCATTCTTTGTGAATTTGCTGCCAGAAACACACGCCAAACATGTTTGCCGCATCAGGTGTGCAGCTGCCCTAAGAAAATGTGTTTGCACATAGTCAAAGGTAATTTTGGGTCACACAAGGATAGACTCAGCCATTCAAAACCTTCAGCATCCTCTAAAGACTAAGAGGAAAGATTCTGAGGAAAACCACAGTCATTATCATCTACTTATAATTAATTTAAAGTAATTAATTGATAGCTTTCTGAAAAGTTGAACCAGCACATTGGGTAAAGCTGCAAAATGGGACACAGAGATGGCAAAAAGCCCGTGCTGGAGCATTCAAAGCTTTTGCTGAGGAGCTGTTATTAAGTGTTAATCTTATTGAGTATCCCAGAAACACATAGATAAATGCATATTTATTTGCCATGTAAACACCCTCAAAGCCAATATTTGTTTTATTACATCAAGGGGCTGTTTTTCTTTTTATCATTTGGGAAAGGTTAGTTGCCACTTGATGGTGATGAACTTAAGTTTCTGTTGGCTCCCCCGATTTCCAATGTAATTAATTGCCTTCTTCTGAGATTTATTGCCGGGTTGACTGAAGTGCAACTAATTTGCATGCCAGTGCTGCTCAGTTGGAAAAACAAAATAAATCACCACCACTGCATTAGCCTGAATGAGTACAAAGCCCAAAAGAATTTACTCATGAATAATCCAGCAGCTGAAGTAACTGGGGACTCCTGGTAAGTGGTTCCACATTTGCAACTTATGTGACTGGTCTTAAAACACTATTGATCTCTCCATCCCATTCAGTCTAGAACAGACACATCCAACTCCCAAGAGACTGTGATCTACTCCCAGTATAAAAAAACTGGCAGTGATCTACCCATTGACATTGGAGGAAGGAGGAGCGTGCGTGGGGTGGGTTGATTGCCCAGAATTGTTGAGCTTTCTTTAGGAAGGAAGTGCCCAGAGTTGTTGAGCTTTTTGGGGAGGAGTTTTTTTTAGCCTTTCCCCCATAACTTTTTGTACACAATAAGGATTCCGTGATCTACCAGGATCAGCTAGGGATCTACTGGTGGATCACGATTTACTGGTTGGACATCCCTGGTCTAGAACAACTCCACGAAAAGCAACCATGTGTCAGGAAAGCATTCTAGTAGCAGCTGTTCCTTAAGGAACATGACACACACTCTGTATCCCCACTCCCACCCAAGGGACAAAGTCTTTTTCAGTCTTTTCAGCCAGAGTGGAAGGGAAAGAAAAGGTATTGGTCCCTGTAACTTTAGAGAGAGGAAACAAAAATTAAGAGAAAGGCCCATTTGTGAGTAGCTCTTTGGCTAAAAGGGAGGCTTTCAATGTGACACTGTTAGGATGGAAAACATGAATGATTTTGTGGTAGCTGTGTACCGGATGAAATCATTGTATTGCCATGCTGCTTTGTGTAGCTGTTTGGACAAAGAGAGAATAACCCTACTCTTTTATAACTGTGGAGTGAAATATTTCCTTGGAGGTTTATAGGATGCCTCGTCTGTGGTTATCTTTGTGGTAGCAGCTTGTGAAATCATGCAGCTGGTTAGGATAGGCAAACATGCTGAAGTGTGACAGGTTATCATAGGCCAATCAGTGGATGGACAATTTTTTTCCAGAAGCGAAGAATGTTGTAGGGCTGAGAGACATAAACTCATGAGGCACCACCAGAGTTTATCGTAAGGCCACCAATGCTATACTTGCCATTTTTCAAACCCATGAAGAACCACAACACAATTGGATATTCCTGTTTTACAAGCTATTCTTGACTGATTTAAGACTTGAGAAATACATCTCCTGCCTCAGTCAGTCAATACAGTGAACCTTGCACGAAATGTTATTAAGAACCACAGCAAATGCTATTAATTTCAGCCCTAGAACTCAAAAAGCAAAATCTCCCTTTGCTGGTGTTTCCATGCCTTTGCTAGCTATGCCTCCCTTGATACAGGCAGAACGGTGTAAATGTATATTCCACCCTGAACAAAGGCAGATTTGAAAAGAAACCAGAGATCATAAAGTGGCTTTAGTTAATATGCTCTTTGTCTAGCTAACAAAGAATCCAGATGCCAATAACCAGATTTTCTTTATTTCCAGAGAATTAACACTTGCTTAACAACAGCAACAACCTGAATGAGGATTTTTATAAGATTAGGGGGATTTCAGGGCCATTCACTTTACATTTACAGTGCATTCCACTCTGACTGTATTTGGCAGTTCTACCCAGTTTCATAGAGATACTTAACATGCAAGAAATGAGGAACATAAAGGTGAACAGAAGTATTAGATGATGGAACATTACAAAGGTCAAAGCGGTATTGCTAAGTATTATCTGTCTCGGACTACATGAAGCATGGGAATTTTAATATAAAATTTGCCATTGACTTTGTGAATTTGCAGGTGCAAAGGTCTCCCCCCTTTCTACTTATTCAGTGGAGAAGGGGGGGGGGGGAAGAAAATTTGAGAAGAATGTTCCTGCATGGAGATGAAACATGAAATAGCTGACCCTGAATCATATTCTGATGACAAATGACTTATGAGCCATTAGTGGGATAGGAGGCCTGATACTAACAGAAGGCACTAGAAAATATGAAGGGCATTGATGGGTATTGGCCACCATGGAACAAGAATCTAATCTTTATGGGTCAAAAAAGATACACAGAATAAATAAGGCTGTTGGCAGTGCAACAGGAGATAATTCCATGTGTTACTTAAGAGTTCATTCTCTTACTGTTAAAATGATCTAGCCAAGAGGGGACAGGTGCAGGTATTGCTCAGCAGCCAAGCAGAGTGGCATGATCTATATTGAGGTAGCATGTGTTCTGACTGGCTGTGTTGTTCTGATGGAGTTTTGCTCCGTATGTTTGGTTGAATGACACCCTACTATGTACAAGCCCCAAAATAAGAAAGGCAAAACCTCTCTCTATTCCTTTCTCTTCAAATTATTCTCTGTTTTTGTTCAGTTTTCTTAGGAAAGCCTTTTGTCTCTGGATTCAGATTGCATTACTTAAATGACTTTGCTCACAAAAGAAAGGGGCAAGCAAGGAATCATGTGTGTGAGAGGGGATATACAGACTTCAGGGATAATTTCACGATGCAAATTCAGTATGACACATTGCACAGGAGACAACATCTTTCTCTAGAGAGCTTGACATTTACAGGCAATCTTAATCAGAGAATGAAGTTAGAGAACAAACATAAAATTTATTTGCATGATATAAATCCTAATTATAATAAAAATATGCAGAGGGCCTTTTCGGTAGTAACACTCCAGTTATGGAACAGCCTCCACAGAGACGCTTTCCTGGTACCTTCTTTATTATATTTTTGGCACCAAGTACAGACCTTCTCTTATTCACCCAGGCTTTTGAACTACATTTTAAACCATTCTGGGGCTGTTGCTGTTTAGTGTAGTTTTGATCTGAGCTGTGAACTATTTATGCTGCCTCTGTTGCAAGGAATTTTTTATTGCCTTTTATTGTTGATTTTAATTACTATAAATTGCATTTTTAAAAATATTGCCTGTTTGTAAGCCACTTCAGGGAGTATTTGTTGTTGGGTGGCCCTACAAATCAATTAACTAAATGGCAAATTCTTCACTGAAATGCACCCAAAATTTTCATAACACCCCTCAAGAGCACAAAACAAAACTAATCCTTTTAGACATTATATGAAATGTGAAGGGCAAGGCAAGAAATTATGTATCTAGAGATTAAAGTAAAAGGCTGGAAGGAACCTCAGTCTGTTTGTTCCATGCTTTTCAGTCACCCACCTAGTTTTCTTGAACTCCATGTTCCTTTGGAATCTCTGCATGCACACCCAAAAGTGGCCAACAAATGAAAAAATATTTCTTAAAGCAATAGATGATACTGATTCATTGCACAAAGGAACTAATTTTGAAATGCTAGAATCTTGCCCACCATAATGCCAAATAACCAAATTTCCTATTGAACCAAAAGGAACAATAAAGGCAACTGCTATACAGTTAAGTTAGCATTTATCCCTCCTAAATAACTTGATGGTACAAAGCTGTTTTAGTTGCTATGGGACAAACAGATACTTAACATTGGCATGCAAAAAAGGAGAACAAAGGGTCCTACTCTTGGTAAGTAGGGCAGGACTTCTGGGCTCTGGTTACTTGACATGAAAAAATAACAACACTGCAGTCTTTGGCTCAACACCTACATCCGCACCAGCTTCTGGATCATTCAAATGAACCTTATGAAGCCAGTTGTTTGGCGCAGGGACCAGTAACTATTGTTGATGACGGGTGCCGGAACTTAGCTTCTTAACCACAGACCCAATATCAATCATTTTATGCTAGCAAACCATTTCATAATATTTTCTACTGTGTGTCTCTCTTACCTCCAACAACTCACCATATACTAGGCTATTATTTAAAGCAATAGGCTTGTGAATGGCTGTTTGCTATGAATGGATTCTTTATGTTTGGACTGAGTATATCCTTGATTGACTTATGATGCAGATTAATAGTAGCAATCATAAACTTTGATTACCAGATGTAGGGGAGAAACAACAGAGATTGTGGTAGATAAAGTTTTAATATGCCATAAACACCACAGCACCATTGATTTATGTCTAAGTGCTAATGTTTATTCCTAATATTGAGGGATGGAGCCAAGTTTGAGAGAACCCTTGGCAAAGTGGGACGCATCAATGAGCCCTGGCAGTCTTACCTAGCAGTGGTGGTGATAGCAGCAGCAGGCGAATTAGGGCTCATCCAACGTCCGCTTGTTCATGCCTAGAAAGCATGGGTCTGAGCGGTTTTGCCTTTGCCCCACTGCTTTCCTCCAGAAAACCCGCTTCTTAGTGCTAAATCGGATGAAATGTCAATCTGAATAAAACTAGCGTATGCTCCAATTAGCAGTAAAGAACGGTTTCCCTGGAGGAAAGCAGCGGGGCAAGTGGCAGTATGCATGAGCCCTTAAGCAGAATTCTGAAAAAGGGCTGGATGGCTTGGATTCACCACTTGAATCTCCTGCAATGTCCCAGATTGACTCTTCTGGGGCATTGTGGGAAATCTAAATGGCAGCTCCCAGCACCAGGTACTTTGTAAAAGGAGATCCTAAGCTAGGCATGAAAAACGAGCCCTGTCGCTGCCCAAGGATACAGTGCTTTGAATTCCTTTGGGTGAGAAAATGCTGGATCCTTATGGTCTATTAGTAATATTTGCTTTATTAAGAAATACGCAAGCAGAGCATAAGAAAAGGCATGCTGATTTTAAAAGTTCATCAAGGACCTAACAGAAGAAGAAGAAGAAGAAACCTTCACTCCAGAGCCACTGCAATCCATTGTCAGATGGAATAAATCAGATGATTCCGCCCAGCAAAGGAACTTGCTAGCTCAAAGAGTGCAGATTAAAAATAGACATTAGAACAGAGTCGGATCACAGGAAGTAGAACAACCAGCCCCTTGATCCCATCTAATCTCTTATCTCAGTGCCACCTTATCTACATTGTTCAAAAACGTCTCCATCATTTCACTATAAAGAACTGGAATCTAAGTGTTGGGGGTGCTGAGCTGAGATGGGCCAACTGCCTCTTGCTTGTTCAAAGCAGAATAAACATGTCCTAATTATTTGCAATGAGAAGCAGGGTCATCCTAGGTGAGGTACAGGGCCCGAGGCAAATCACATTGTGTGGACCCCCCTGGGGCCTTTATATCCACCCCCTCCTCATAGTGATGGCAAAGGAAAGAGCCCCCCCACAGCTTTCTTCTTCTTCTTCTTCTTCTTCTTCTTCTTCTTCTTCTTCTCCTCGACACACCCCTCTCTTTACTCCCCCCCGGCTTACTTTTTTCTATTTTGCCACTTATATATCAGTGATGTGCCTCTAAGACCCTTGGCCTCCACACCCTCCTTTCACTGCCTTGCTTTAAGATAAGAGGAGATGGAGAGCCTCAGCAGGTGAGTGGAAGGCGACAGGAAAGGCAGGGCAGCAGGTTGTGGCCGCTGGAACCAGGTGCTCCCCATCCTCATATGTGCAGGACTGGAATAGCCACCTCTGTTCTCATACCCCAGCCCTGCAGGGACAGCCTTGCCAAAAGGGTAATTTGTTCGTTAATTGAAATATATATATCATGCCTTTCAGATCCTCATCCCCACCTTCCAGCAGCCCACAATATTAATTACAGATTTTTTATAACCAGGGCTATTCTTCATCCGGAACTCACCAGAACTCAGTTCCGACACCTCTCAGGTGGGCACCTTTGCCATTCTAAGAGAATGAGGGAGGTGTTCGTGGTGAGTTTCAGTGCCTTTTTTATTTAGTAAAATAGCACTGTTTATAACACACACACAACTTAACTCAGTCTGTAGAACATGGGACTCTTAATCTTAGGGTTGTGGGTTTCAGTCCCACGTTAGGCAAAGGATTCCTGCATTGCAGGGGATTGGACTGGTTGACCCTCATGGTCCACTCCATCTCTACAATTCTACGATTTTATGACCAAATGAGTGGTTAGGATAGCTTGCTGCCTGACCCGGAGAAACTGTGACTGAGCTGGTGATAATAGTAGCCCCAAAGGGATCTCCTTGTTCCACAAAGAGACTGAACTTAAAGGTCCCTGAGCAATATTTCATGAGGCTCCGAAACAAAGGGGGCTGTCCACCATCATGAGGCCTAGAGGGAATGTCACTTGCTACCTGTGCTGAGATGGTAAGAATGTACACCTGAATCCCTGAATGAAGTTGAACTTTTTATTCTTTTACCTAACTACTTGGTGGGGCAGCCTGCCCTCTGCTTCCCAAGCTACTTAGTAGTTAGGCACAGCTAGTGATTTTGCCCCAGAAGGAAGACAGAAACAGCCTAAGCTGCGTAAGTAACAAATTTACAGATATCTGGACTAGGGAAGGGATAGAGCTCAGCACTTAAGCATATATTTTGCAGGAAGAAGTCTTGCTTTCAATCCCTCTGTGCAGGCAGGGGGAACCTGTTTCAGCCCAAATGCTGCATTCCTTTCTGGACAACCTTGGGGAGATTCAGGACAGATAAAAGAAAGTACTTCTTCACACACTACATGGTTGAATTCATTCCCTCAGGAGGCAGTGATGGCTACCATCTCGGGTAGTTTTAAAGGAGGATTAGACAAATTCAATGCTTTTTTGGGGGGGGGCGCAGGGGTATGCATACCCCTAAACATTTTGTGAATCTAAGTTTGGCCTCATTGAGGGGCAGTATTTCAATATGAGTAGGAAAATGAGAGTACCCCTAAACATTTTTTAAGGAAAAAAAAGCACTGGACAAATTCATGGGGAATACGGCTATCAGTGGCTACTAACCATGATGGCTATGTTCTGCCTCCACAGCTGAAGGCAACATGCTTCTGAATACCCATTGCTGAAAACCACAGGAGGTGAAAGTGCTGTTGCACTCAGGTCATGTTAGTGGGTTTCCCATAGGCATTTGGTTGGGCCCCAGTGAGAATACGATGCTGGCCTAGATGGGCCACTGGCCTGATCCGGCAGGCTCAGGTTCTTACGTTCATAACAGTCTGGCTTGGTATATGGCAGCTTCGTATCTATTATCTACATATTTATTTTTACAAAAACAAAATGAAGGAAGTGGGTCATTTAATCTACTCTGTCACTCCATAAAGCTTTTCAAACTCAGGATTTCTTCAAAGCTTTAAGATGCGAACTGTCCTGAGACCTGCAGGTATAGGGCAGTATGCAAAGTTTAGTAATGGTGATGATGATGATGATGATGATGATGATGATGATGTCTTTCCTACAGACAGACCTCATCATGAGATGTTCCGTTTCTTAGATTATCAACATAAATAGAGAAAGCCAAGGAGAGTTGCCAAGTTAGGAAAGAAGATTCTCATTTCAAAAGAATGAGTGAGTTTTTCAGGTGTCAAATGCTTTGGAAATCTTCTCCTATGGATTGCCAACACACACACACACACACACACACACACACTTGTGTAAAGTTTTATGTTTCCCTCCATCTCCAGCATAGAGTGCAAGCCAATATCAGAGAAGGTAGGATCAGCTCTCAGTTGACTTAAAGGTCAACTGAATGGGGGCAGAAAGCTCTCAGAAAATCAACCATCTATTATGACCACAGAGAAAACTCCATTAAAACTAGAAAATGTTCTGGTTTCTTGATGTACTTTGAGGAGATAAACAACCAGATCCATAAACCACTTGAGGCATTCCCTAACTAAGGTCACATCCAGAAGTGGAGGATGTGTTAGCTCAGCATATGAGACCAAGCACTATGTAATTTAACCCTTAATTCACATTACACCTACAAGCCCCAGCTCCCTTTCTAATTCTTGGAATAGACAGGCTAGCTTCCTGGTGAGGTGTTCATCTGAGTGATGGGCCATTAAGGGGAACAAAGGAAGTGGATTTGTGCAAGACAGCAAATGGGTGGGGTGCCCCTCTCCCCCAACTCATGGGTAGTTAGAAAGACAAAGTTGAGAGCCAAGAACAGTGATGTGAGCTAGAAGCAAAGCAGTAAGCTGTAGAGATAGACACAGAGCAAATTTTTATTTCTGTTTGAATCCAAGGCTGCGGCTGTGGGCAAAGCAACCCCCCTCGGGGTGCTAAAGCTATGAACCCCTCCATCATAGGCTCAGGTTGTAGATATGCATAAACAAACCATATAGACATCACAGACTCTATGGAACCTCATTCCATGGTTAAGTGCCAGGAACTCCTGGAATCTCGCACTGCTCAGAGATTGGGGTGGTGCTCAACAATATTATTCCAGTAAGGTTGTTGTTGTTCAGTCGTGTCTGACTCTTTGTGACCCCATGGACCAGACCACATCCAGTAATACAGATGTCTAGGTAGACCAAAAGGAAACATTTTATCTGCAGCTACACCCCCCCCTAAACAATGAAGGAATGGCATTTAGCATAATATTTTATCAGACCTTTGGAGAGCTGTAGCTTTCTGAGAGACAAACACTATGGGAACTTCTACCCCTCACAATGTAAATGTCTCAGAAAATGAATCGGAACCACAGGAGTTAGAGGAAATGGGTAAAGCTTCCCGTACCTAGGGACTTAATCTGGATCAGGCCCACTCTGCCTCCAATTGACTTCGAAAGAGCCATTTATGCAATTGCTAATTGTGCAGATGGCATCCCTTCTAGTTTAGATCTGAGAATATCCTGATGTTAAGATCGGCTAGCTTGTGGCAGGTTTTACGAGTTTTGTTTGATGCATTTAAAAACCTTGCAAAGGCCATTTGACCATACATGACAGCGAGGTAAGTGCACACACCACAGGCAACAATGCCTCTTTCAGATCACCTTCAAGCCTCTGAAACAGCTACCGTCTGTCTACTTTCTACATTCTGCATATTCTTCCATGGTTAAATCCAGCTATTTCTGTGAGTATCTGACAAATGCAGGGGACACATGTTGTTTGCCTTAAGCCAAATGGTGCACAGCTCTCCTCTTTCCTCTCTTTTGCACTAATTAACCTATTTCCTTTTTTCTGTATTAATTAAAAATTGGCTCTTTTGGCAAAATATGTATTAACTTTAGATTACTGAATTTTTCCTCTTTTTAATGAAACCTTTTTTTTTCTTTTCTTTTTTGGCTTTCCCCCACATTTGAGAATAATTTTCAAAATCAAGGCTAGTTAAAGAAATAACAGCTCCCCCCACCCAGGCCTTTAGAATTCTCTGCAGCTTGCTCAGGCTGAACTTTCCTGTATACTTAGTAAGGTTAATGGACCCCGGATGGTTAAGTCCAGTCAAAGGTGACTATGGGGTGTGGCGCTCATCCCGCTTCAGGCCGGGGGAGCTGGCGTTTGTCCACAGACAGCTTTCCGGGTCATGTGGCCAGCATGACTAAACCGCTTCTGGCACAGTGGGACACCATGATGGAAGGCAGAGCACATGGAAACGCCATTTACCTTCCCTCTGCAGCGATATCTATTTATCTACTTGCACTTTTGTGTGCTTTTGAACTGCTAGGTTGGAAGAAGCTGAAGCAGAGCAATGGGTGCTCACCCCATCCCACAGATTTGAACTGCCGACCTTCCGATCGGCAAGCCCAAGAGGCTCAGTGGTTTAGACCACAGTGCCACCCACACACCTCTTGTATACTTAGTACTGACATACGTACTACTACAATCAAATGCATTAACACGAATCAACAGTTATTCTAGGCTGCATCAATGGACGCATAGTGTGCAGATAAAAGGAAATAATAGTACTGCTCTTTTCTGCCTTGGTCAGACCACACTTGGAGTACTGTGTCCAATTGGCTCCACAACTTAAGAAGGATATTGACAAGCTGGAATGTGTGCAGAGGAAGGTGACCAAGATACTAAAGGGTCTGGAAGAAGAGCAGTTGAGCGAACTAGCTTCTAAAGAGGAGACTGAGAAGAGATACCATAGCCATCTTCAAAAATCTAAAGGGCTGTTACATGGAGGATGGCGCTAGCTTGTTTTCTCCAGCTCCAGGACCTGAAATGATGGGTTCAAGTTATAAGAAAGATGATTCTGCCTAAACATCAGGAAGAACTTTCTTACAGGTAGGTAGCTGTGTTGGTCTGTCGTAGTCGAAACAAAATAAAAAAAATCCTTCCAGTAGCACCTTAGAGACCAGCTAAGTTTGTTCTTGGTATGAGCTTTCGTTTGCATGCACACTTCTTCAGATGGTATCTTAGTTGGTCTCTAAGGTGCTACTGGGAGGAATTTTTTATTTTTTATTTTGTTTCAACTTTCTTACAGTAAGAGCTGTTTGCCAAAGAACAGACTCCCGTAAGAGGTAGTGGGCTTTCTTTCCTTGGAGGCTTTTAAGCAGAAGTTGGATGGGCATCTGTCATGAGATTCCTGCATTGCAAGGAGTTGGACGACATGACCCTTATTCAATGATTCTGTTGTTCAATGATTCTATGAAATCTTTTAGTCACTATTTTCAGAAGTTTCAGTAATACTCTAAAAAAAGTATGGAATTTATGTCAATTTATTGCCCAAATCAGATTTGTTCCTTTGCTTATTATAAACTTACAAGCTATATCAAAGAACTACACAAATACCCGGTATCTAGGGTTAGTCTACTATCTTTAGGTACCTAAGAGCTTTCACACAATTCTATGCAGTCAAAGGAAAATAATAGTTTTTCAACATCCTGTGAAACCTCATGTGTTCAGCAACAAGCACTATTAGTGTCAAATAAATCCATGGTTATGATTCAAATGCAGACTCCAGGTTCTTTAATTGTTTGGCAAAACAACACAGAGAACCATAGGGGTATATGCTAAACAATGTGACAATTTGTTTTAGAGGAGTGTTACTCACTTTTCTTGTGTATGAAATAAAACTGACAGCACAGAGATTCAAATGAGAAATCAAAATGTTCTCAACTGTGCCACATTAGCAATTAGAATATGTTGCGGCAAACTGGGGAAAATTGAAAACTTTCTTAAAACAGTAAATTAGTCTCAGAGAGACCATTTCAGTTTCTCCCAGCAAAAAGTACTCATCCAATGATTGGCCTATAAAACATTAAGAACACTACTTTTCCTAGGGAACCAACAGGCTTGAATCAGGAACTCTGTCAGTGAGAACAAAATCGAAAATTCTTTCTAGTAGCACCTTAGAGACCAACTGAGTTTGTTCCTGGTATGAGCTTTCGTGTGCATGCACACTTCTTCAGATACACTGAAACAGAAGTCACCAGATCCTTAAATATAGTGGGGGAGTGGGGACTCTGTCAGTGAGAGTCAAGTGTTTTACTCCCTGTGCCAATGGGCAGTTCTCAGGTAGGAGGAAATTTTGGACTCTTATTGCTGCTATAAAGTACTATCCAGATAATGGCCAGAAAGATGTACTGCAGCCTATCAGTCCAGGCCACATGGACCCAGGAGCCAATAGGGGACCAGCTAAAGGACCATTAGGTCCAGTCGCGAACGACTCTGAGGTTGCGGCACTCATCTCACTTTACTGGACGAGGGAGCCAGCGTACAGCTTCCGGGTCATGTGGCAAGCATGACTAAGCCACTTCTGGTGAACCAGAGCAGTGCACAGAAACACCATTTACCTTCCCACCAGAGCGGTACCTATTTATCTACTTGTACTTGACGTGCTTTCAAACTGCTAGGTGGGCAGGAACTGGGACCGAGCAATGGGAGCTCACCCCGTTGCGGGGATTCAAACCGCTGACCTTCTGATTGGCAAGCCTTAGGCTCTGTGGTTTAGACCACAGCGCCACCCGCGTCCCACAGGGGACCATCTAGTCTTATATAATTGCTGTCTCCTCAGGAAAAAAAATCAGACAGAGTAGCTGCTCCCCTTCCACTGCAATGCTGCCTTTGGGATATTAGCCACCTGTCTGCCTGTACTATACAGGGTAGACAGAGGTTAGATTGGGATCTACAAGTAGATTGCTGGATTATTTTTGTAGATCTGAAGGGCTGACTCCTGTAGTAACTCAGATATAAGCCTGTACTTGAATATACAGGCCATCCAACTAGCACCTGGCATCATTCTTGAGCCATTATTTTGGACCTGGCTCCACCCTTCAAACGGCTAATATGCCCATAATAGCCATAAAGTCTGAAGCTTAAGCCAGATAAGGCAGATTTAGCTTTAAGTCCCCTAGCATCACAAATTTGTGGATCTCTAACTTCATTCCATCACCTCCAACAGGTCTGTCAGTCAAGTCCCCATGGCCATTAGGTGGCTGCTGCACCTAATAGTCAGGGGTACCTTTACCTTTACCTTTTTACAGCTAATAAGTGCAGGATACTAAGAAGTATCCTCAGCTGTCCCTGGAATCCAGCAGCAGGAGCACATAGTCAAGCACTGTTTGCTCAGGATATTTTTTGCAAGGAAAAACATTCACAAAGGACAGAAAGGATAAGTGGTCACAATTTCTTTTGTGTGCATATATTACGTTATAGGATTTGGTAGCTGGTTTCATTGCTGCCTGCAGGTCTCAACCAAGCCTGTGGTTTTCTATCTACAAGAAGGGAGTTTGTAGTAGAAGGAACTGCTGAACTGGTCAGAGCAGCTTGTTTGCCAGGCTAATATGCCATAAGGTGGACCTGTAAGCACACTCTATTTACATGGATGAAGAGCAGGCCATGTTGCCAGAGAGATAAATGGGTGGGCCTTCCCCAGTCTCACCTGGTCGAGTGTTAAATCATCCTAGAGGCAGAAGAACAATAGCCAGGGCTACCCTGGGCGAGGGTGGCTGGGGCTGGAAGGTGGAAACAAAGAGGCTTGATTTTCTCTTTGTGCTAAAATGATAGCTAGGGCTTTGCAAACCCACCTGGAAGCCTTCTGGGGAGGCAGGATCTGTTGGAGTGTTATTGCAGTGAGCCCTTCCATCTAATGCTCAAGGGTTGCCACCTGTCATGTACAATACAAGATTGTCCCGTATTTCAATGTAAAATGCTGCGTCCTGTATTGATACAGTTTTGTCCTGTATTTTAGGTCTTTTCTCTCTCCCCCTCTTTCTAGTATTTCTGCCAAGTTAGGAATCCTCTCCAAATGCATGTGTTTGAAAGGGTGCAGGAAAGGTCGTGTATTTAAGGTCTGGGTAGCCAAACACAGACAGATTTATGACAAATTCCAGAGGGGCCATCCTGTTAGGCTGCAATAGACTCTAATGGATTGCTTTGAAGTCACTTCAGTACCAGATTGAAAACAAAAACAAAAACCCAACCGCCTTGTCCTTTATCTTGCCAGAACAAAGGTGGCAACACTAGTTCAAGCTGTATATCTGTGTAAATGAAGCCATATATCCTACAGACACCACAGTTGCCATTGACCTTCATTCCAAAGAAACCAAACCTGGGTAAGTGCTCAAACCCCTGAAGCCTCTCATTGCTTGGAGATGAGGGTGTGTGCAACAATACAAACTGAAAATCATACCTCACTCTTGGCAATTAAAAGCATAAAATTCCCCTCAGTCATTATTTTGTATTGTACACTTTGCAGCATTTTCGACATGGAAGAAATGGAGTCTTTTTTGGGGGAGGGTGAACCAGAAGTCTGCTATGGTGTGTGTTGATACATACATACATACATACATACATACATACATACATACACACATAATTTATAATCACTCTAATTCCAAACCATACTGTGATTAACTTTAAGACACCAGAACAGGCACCACCAGCATAATAAAATCATCATCATCAGCTGCTACATAGCAACACAGCAGGTTCTTTAAATAGACCTCAGCTGCTTGGCATGCACGTTACCCTCTCCTTCTGCAGTTTAATAATATAGTAAGAATTGAGCTTGGCTTTTAGAAGCAACTTATTCCCTGTTTCTTTGCTTGTATAGAAAGCACCCTCTGCTCCTCATTGTAAAGCACAAGTCTGGTTTACAGATACTGATATACACAAGCCGTTTTCTTATTTTTTGGTCCATGGGGGGTGGGGTTTGTTCACCTGCGGGAAAAGAAACTCAGCAGAGCAAAACGCAAGAAGAAGGGCAGTTCAGTATGCCAAGGAATAATGAGAGCTTACCAATGCAAACTATACTATAACACTACCTGAGCAACTGGGCTTCAAAAGGCGACGAACACTCTAATTAAGCATGGTCAGCATAGCAGGAGCCCAGTAAAATGAGAAATGTGGATGAAGCACAGTTCATTATTTTTTAATGAATCTACTTGGTAGTCTCCAGACCTTTAACTTCACATTCTACCAGAGAGAGTTTTCCTACAAGAAGGCTGATCAACAAGAACCATGATAGACTCTCAGTCAAAATTCCTACTGCAAGGCAGGAGTCAAAATGCACACGTTCAAAAAATATAACTTCATATACACATTTGGACTACAGCTGGAGGATCACATTTGTAAATCTTCTGGGTCCAAAAACTACTTGCCTGTAAATACCTAAGGACAAGAGTTCCTGACCAGCTGCTTCAGTGACATGCCACTTTTCTATGTTGTTTTTTTTAACCTGTTAAGCAGTAAATAATGTACTCATGTAATAGCCAGCAAATAGCCAATTATATGTAGAGTGGATATATATAAGATGAAGCATTAGAGGAGAGCTATTATAATTTGGCTCAGTATGCCAAACATTTAGAAACGTTTAGAACACTTTGCACCTTCCTGGTTTTGCTTACTGCAACACTGCCAGAAGCTAAGCTATGGTTTCACTTAGTGATACATACAAGCCTGGGCCCTGTGGTGTGTCTACCCCAAACCCTGGTTAAAACTCATGGTTTGTTTAGAGAAAGACAAACCATGAGACCAGGTTTGCATGTAACATTAAGCCAAACCATGGCTTAGCTCCCAGTAGCAAAGCAGCAGCAGGGGAGGATTGAAGTTGCCCTGGTTTTCTAAATGTCCACCAACATGTTTGCTCATTCATATTAAGCCATAGTTTGGTTTAGTATTACCTGCCAACCAGGTCATAGTTTCATTTTGTTAATTTTCATTATTTTGTGCAGAAAAATAATGTATCTTTCAAGTTTATTTTGTTTCAGAGAGAACTGTGGGTGCAGGAATGGGGGAAGGAAGGGAAGGCCAATTTCTGAATACATAAAAGTACCCAAACCATTTATAATCTTGGGCTATGTTGCCTCACAGAAGGGATGCCTCATCACATTGTCACTATGGATTACTTTTTGTCATGATGTGGTGATTGTACTGTACTTTTCCTAATCATTCCAGATGTCCCCATTGAGACGATAGTAAGCTCTTTATGTGGAATGAAGTATTATGTAACTGTAATACAGCTCACTGAAACTCATTAAAGGCAAGACAACTGCTGTCAAAAGTCCCAGCGGCAGGCAGACACGGGAAAGAAAGGGTAGCATTCTACAATAAGGACATCACCATCACAGTATTCCTCCAAGAATTCAGTACCACTTACAGGATCCGTTTACAATTGCCTGACTAAATTGGTATCAAAGGGGTTACATGCAGAATTAGCCCTGGAAAATGCATGGCTAATCTAGGATTCTAGAATGACAGAAGTTTGCTTAAAAGACCTACAATCAACTGCCTGAATTCGCCTGCAGGAAACTGCATATACTCCAGGATTGCATACACTCCCTGCAACCATTGCTTTGAAGCATGAAAAGAATCTGATGCCTAGGATGGAACAGACTCCTGAGACTCTCTGCTTTCATTTAAAAACCAAATGTCTCCAGTTCTTATGGAGGCTGAGAAAATCATGGAAGTCACAACAGGACAAAGTAGAAATTCCGAGGGGGGTTCTGTTCACAGCAAAACTCCTTGTTCTTCCTTCATAGTCTCATATTCCTTGAAGCTGGCCTCAGTAAGTTCCCAGTTTCCATGGCTCTTTTTCTTATAATCCTTCTGTCTTTGTCAAGATGATTCTAATACACAAGTACATATAACTAGCTACAGTGGCATAGGGAGGGGGGGCGAAGGGGGCGGAGAGCCCCGGGTACCACCCTGGAGAGGGTGACACTACACTCTGGGTGCCCCTGGTTTGCCTCCGCCTGGACGGGCTTGCTGGACGCATTCGTTGTACGCTGCGCCTGCACACTGGGAGCGGCGCACTGTTGGTGGGTGAGCCCCGGACGGGCTTGCTCGGGGTTTGCCTGCCGGCAGAGCGCTGCTATGAAGCGCGGCGTGTCACCGGTGGGCCCCGAGCAAACTGTGGAGTGAGGCCGCCCCACCCGGGGCTCGCCCGCCACCGGCACACCGCTCCCAGCACGCATGCGCAATGTGCGTGCTGGGAGTGAAACCACGCCCCCCCGGGTGCTTCCGGGTTTGCCGCCCCAGGTAGCTGGGCGGCTTACTCCGCCCCTGACTAGCTATTAATTTCATACTTGTCACCTGCCAAGCTGTTTCACTAGTAATTTGTTCAAGTTGACAGCTTTTGTGTCTGCCATAGTCAGACTGTTAACCTGTATAAAATCCCTGCTTGTCACAGGTGGTCTTTGGGAGTAAAAAAGAAAAAAGAAAAGAAAACATATTTTAAAAGCCATAGATAGCTTTTAAATATATTTTCTTTTCACAGACTACAGTTTTTCATCTTTTCCTAACATCACCAACACTTGGGCAACCTAATTCCAACATATGTAGAATATGTACAATGAATGTACCATATACAGCTATATACAATATTCAGAGTTACAATTCCCAGAGTGGTTTAATAATCCATCCATCTGGGAAATATAGCTCTATGAAGGGAATATGGGTCTGCGAACAACTTTTAGCACCCATAAGAAACTACAGTTCTCGGGATTATTTGATGGAACACATGACTTTTGAAAGCAGTATAAGGGCTTAAAAGCTAAATTTGTAGCTCAGGTTTGAGTTTGGGGGTAGGGATGGCTTTCTGTCTTGTGGCTTATAGCTAAACCAATAAAATTATTACATACCTATTAATACTACTAATACTGAATGCAAAAGTGAAATGATGTTTATCAAACCACAGCTTGATAGAGTAGTTTATTACTCAAAACAAAACAAAAACAAACAACTACCTGACAAGGTCGATGACTCTCTCCCTTGGAGCAGTGTTGACAGGCTCATCATTAATCATGATGATCTGATCTCCGGGTATAAGTTTTCCTTCAGAGGGACCCCCTATAAACATATGACATTCAAGCACAGATTATACATCATTGCAAATGTACCAATAAAACGTCTCTGTTAGGCAGATAGTAGACATTCATTATATATTACTATAGTGGAGATGTGAAGTACCTTCTACATCCAGATCATCCTTGTTGAAGGCTTGTTTTAATAATTCAAAAATATTAATTCACTTTGCTTTTAAATTGCCCTTCATGAAAAAAAGATGCCCAGGTGGCTTACAAAATATTATATAAAACAGAACCCAATCTCAACAGCAGACATAATACACTTCTGTGATTCTATCATAAAATCATAACACCACCAACAGGCAAGTGAGAAAATGATTTTTTAAAAACATCATTTCAATAGATTCAGCAGCAGTACATCATAACAATAAGATCATGCTCAAAACGATAATTTTACACCAAAAGCTTGGGTGAACAGACATGTCTTTAACTAGATGCTACAAATCCAGAAGTATAAGTGCCAGCCACATCACTGCAGGGAGGGAATTCCACATTTGGAGATCCACTAAGGAGAAGGTCCTATTCTACTTCACCACACCGTGAGCTACACTCACCAGTGGGGCACCCAAAAGGAACATCTCTACATATCTCTGGGCTGGCTCAGCGGATATGGGAGGCAGCACTCTTTCAAGCATTTTGCGTTGGAGATATCAAATATCAGTGGGAAAAGCAATGATATCTGCCCCCTCCACGTGAGATGTATAGATGTACAATCAAAACTTGCTGACAGATCAAAGAATTGTACCAATAGTAGTTTTAGTATCAATTTCAACTTCTTATTTCAGACCATAGTGGCACATGAAGCAGGGATAAAGCAGGGATGGGCAGTAGCTAGACCAGGGACTACTGGTAGTTCAATGGGTGACTTACAGTAGATTTTCAAACATTTCTGACTTCCAAGTAACAGCAACATTATTATTTTTTTACTTTTCAAATTAGCCTGCTAAAATGAAGAAACAAGGCAAAAATAGGAATGGATTATGAGCTTTGTTCAGCTCCTGAAAACAAGAATTCCTAAGCTCTTTCTTAATTCCAAGTGTATATCCATTTTGCATTTGTACTTGATTCCAGCAGGTTGACCTAGAGGTTCTAAGGGTGGGAGGAAGGACCAAAGTAGATCCTGGGAGCCATCTACCCTTGCACATTTCCCAGAAGTGTGGTCCCTGTGCTTTAAGAAGCACCCAAGGTACCCCAGATCCTGGGATACTGAGTAGGTAAAGCGGGTCAGGTCTGTGAGATGCTGCTCTGCATTATTAAGTGACAGCCACAGTGGAGGAATGATCAATAGTAATGTGCCACCTGCTAATTCATTTAGGATGAAGGAAAGAGCCAACCTAGTCACCAATGTAAGCTTTAATGTTGATTATGACTGTACATTAGAAGGATTCACAGTAGAAAGCAGAAATGTTGACATCATTATGCAGTCATTACACACAATAATCAGATCCATTCTCCTGCCAGGTCATAAGTTTTAGAATAACTCAAATATAGAAGGAACCATACCTGGTGTGACAGAGCGCACCACCACGGGCTTTTCACTGCCAGCCACAAAACCAAATCCCAGCACTGGATCTCGCCTCATTTCCACTTTCCGAGGGGCTGGAGGTGTGATTTGGCAGCTGTCTAATCGCGGGTCATCAAAAGGGGCAGACTGCGTTATGTGACTAAGGGGAAAAGAAACATAAAATATATACGTTTGTTATCTGTTAAAGGTTACCTACCTAGGTGACATAGTGATAAACTGAGGGCAAAGTCATATTACTCTAAAATTCATCATCTTACGTTGGAGAAATGAGGACTATAACTTCAAATCTACATAAAACACCCTAAGTACATATCAGCAGAACATTCATAATTGGGTTCACCTTGTGCCTTCTTGGTGTTAACACAATACATGCAAGTCCAGTCAAAGTGCTCCAGTGAGTAATAACAGTAGTAAAGTTACACTTCAATTAGAGGCAGCTACATCAGCATGGACACTTTCTTACCTAGTACATAACACACAGGTGGACCAGCAGATACGGCACTGGTAAATTGAATTAAAATTTTGTCTCCTAAACCAAGGTTTGGAGGCTGCAGTGGAGTGGATGGCAGTGGGGTGGATGAAGGGGAATAGTGAAAGGGAATACTGAATTTAGACAACTTGGAGAAGATGCTGAGGAAGGATCTTGGATGAAGAATGCTGAAATCCTGGGTAGGGTTAATTTAGCTGTAACACAGTGAACTTAGAAAGCTGCCTTACACTGATTCAGACTATAGGTGATGGTAACTCCATCTGATCAGAAGGTTCTTGGATGTGATTTGGGAATGCTTCTTGAAAATAGGCTATTATAAAATGTAGGTATTATAAAGAGCATTCATAATAGACACCAGCTATGTGAGAGATGATGTTCAGGAGCAGTCACATCAATGGCATTCCACCCATCAGCCAGGAAACTCCCCAGAGCTATCTGGAAGCCACCTGGATCAGTCAGCTTCCAGTGTCTGGAATATTCCTATGTGTCAACAGAATGTTACCTGCCCAAGACAAGGAGAGAGTTGTAAAATCTCCCACTTTCAGGTCACCCTCTCTTCTTGCCTGGTTGACAAAACAAAATCCAAAATGTGTCAGCATAAATACTGACATTCCCCAGGACTAAACGTGGGGGTGCTCAGCACCATGCCCAAGGCAGCAATCTGTCCTGCTCACCCAACACAAATTACAAACATTCAGCCAGACAGGAAACCTGGAAAGAGTGATAGATAGACTTCTCATAGACTACCACAACCCCCTCCAAAATGCTATATCCTACTCTGATTAAAATTTTGTATCGTTAAATTTGTATAGTACTTAGATCTCTTTTCAAAGTTAACTTAGACCTTCCTGTTAAAGTATTAGAACCAGGAGGAATAAAATAGGAACACTGGAATAATGTGTTTGTTATGTATTTATCTCTCTACCTACAAACTAACACCACACAACAAACCATTAGTATTTGGCAGTCAAATAAGTACCGTAAAGTCAACATCTTCTGATCATTTAAGGAAAATGCCTACAGGGTGTAAAGCAAAGCAAATTATCATGAGGACTCTTGTATGAATACTTTGTCAGCTCAATCAGCTAAAAAAAATATTCATTTCTAAAAGTCAACTTCTCCTTTCCACAATTCTGCATTTATAATCTTCATTTTCTGCCCTTTCTCTAGGACGCTCAAGGTAGTGTAAATATGGAGTCGTCAGACAGTCTTACATCAAGGAAACAATTAGGGCCAGACCAGATTACATTCAAAATGGCTGCTTCATTGTCAGGTGCCTCTCATGCCCTGGTTCCTGCATTTTCATCCTTACAGTGTTTTACTCAATATATATACTGAATATATAGGCTATATGACAACCGCATCAGGTGAATTGGAAACTTTGCATCAAAGCAAGGGGAGGGGAATTCTGATCCCCCCCCTTTTCTGACAAAGTGTCAATTCTATTTGTTCATAAGCTTCTTCAGCAATTAAATCCTCTGAAGTTAGGTCATTTTATAGCGCTCTATAAGTAGAAGCCATCTGGATGAGCATATGGTAGAAATGTAATTAGAAAGGGGTGGGGAAAAGGATCTGTTTTTGTTTTTTTTATAAAGTCCATTAAAAAAAAAAGTCACATACAGCTTTTTCATAAAATTGATCTTGGTCAAATCAATCATATACAAACATGCCAAAGGCTGCCTTGGCTTCCTCATACAAAATGTAGAACCTCTAGACCTAAACACAAGAAAGCAGAAATACATCTACAAGCCTGAACAGACAAATGGTGCATAATGACTTATAACTGGGGACTTTGTCCCCCCCTCCTATATTGCTATTTCCCAGATACTTCTGAACCCCACATAAATATAACTCATCTCTCCCTGGTGTATACTAGCAAAGTTGTTGTGGGGTGCCCAAGGCTGACAGAACGAACTCTTCAGTGAGTGAAGAGGTCCTTATGAAAGTAGGAATCTCCTCCTGTGAGTGGGAACGCCTTCCGTTACATCTCACATAATTTTTACTGTATGGAAGCCACCCTGGCAAGATTAATTTGAACGTTGGGATAAAAAAATCTATTAAACTTGAAGTTTCTGTTCCCAGAATGAAAATGTTGGACCCAGCCAATTATGTCGCCGAGTCAGCACACTTAGTAATTGGACGGAATGGCAATCACTCTGAAAGGGCACCAAGGGAATCACTCTTAAGTTGTACAGGTGTACATGGGCATGCCCAGATCATATTGCATTGTGCATTGCAAATGTAGTGCATACCTTCATGTGGAGTATTTCTAAATTTGAATTTGTGTGAACACAAGCCTTTGAGGATTTTTCTCTATTCACATTACTGCTGGTATGTGCTTATGCCATCTTCCTACGTTATTAGTCAACAAACTTATCCTTTAGAAAAGAAATTGGCCTGAGAAGAAAGAGACTGAGAGCTATTTTTTCACCTCATAAAAATGCATCGGTGAACCCAGTTGCAGAGTCTTAATGAAATGCAGTTTACAAGATAAAGCAGAGTAAAGTGGGCTGGAGAACAGAAAACACATGGTAAATTAATTGAGGTTGAAGCGCTCTGTACTAAAGTGGAATGAACAATTCTTGTTAGTTGTGTCTGTGACAGGTTTCATTCTAAGGGGAATGACAGCAACACATCTGCTTAAATTGAACCTCAGTCTACAAACAGAACTCCAATATGCCTTCCGGTGATGTTCTTGAGCTTTTCTCCATCATGAAGAATAAGGCACTGATGTGTCTAATCTATCATGAAAAAACACTGTTAAGCACAGCAAAACTGATATACATGCATACAGACATGTGTGTTTGTGTGGTCTAGACATTAGAAGACTAGAGTACACAGTACTCAAATGCTTCTGACATCAGGCATGGATTGAAACAAAAGTTCCCAAACCAGTAGCATGTAATCGGAATGCTCTTAACATTTTTGCGGCAATCCCAGGCAAATTTACTCACTAGTCACTTTAGCAACAAGAGAAGAGACGATTATCACACTTGACATTGCATGTAGACAAAATTCAGGTTTTTAAAAATGCAAACTGCCTCAGCTGTGGGAGGGGCAGGTATTAATGAGAACAATGTGGAATTCTTCCTCCCCAAAGCTTCTGAAGAGAGGTTTTTCCTCAGGCCTGCTCTGAAATGTCTAGTGCAGTTTGGCTCTTAGATTGCTGTCAACAGAAAATCTAAACAGTTGTAATAAAGTAACTCTTATTCATTCCTCTCCTTAATGTCCATTTGCATATAAATTAAGTGCAGAGATAAACTCCAATAATAAATACATCTTGTATATTTAACAAGACACAGAGATCACTGTGCTTAAAGACCTTTGCTCAGCAAATCTATAGGACAGGCTGGTATCCCCATATTATGAGTTGCTTTAATGGATTTTGAAATTTATGCATTGCCTTCTTATTAATTTATGTTTCAACTATTGAGATACTGAAGGCTGATTGTTTATGATTTCATTCACTGCAATATTTTTGTCAGTTTGATCTAAACTACCTGGATCATATATGGAAAGGGGATATACAAATAAAACTGGTGTATGCATTATCAAAAGAGTGGGGATAATGGCTTGCCTAAGTGAGCTTAGACTCTTCTCTGCATGTTTGTGTACACATGCGTGTAACTGCTATGCAACTGAGGTTTCCAGCTTACAATGTGAAAGGGAAAAGCCCAATGACATGCAAATAGGTGAGCACAGTCATCTATGCAAAGAGGCTTGTTGGACTGTAACCGTGTAAATGGCTTGGATATGCTGTACTGTGAAATGTCAGGAAATTACTATAACCAATGCTGCTGTTTAGGCTCCAGATATTACTTGTGTATAACTTACTTCCCCTCCAGCCAGTTTTTCTTCTTTCCACTCCTTCCCTAACAGTTACTTCAAAATAATTGAACTGGAAGTAATGTGACATTTCGATCTTGACATTTACATTTGGGGTAATCAAGGAAGCATTGCAACTCTCTAATGAAACAAACAAAACAAGAAATGAGAATAAGATAATTCAAGTTATTTCAGGGTTTGGGTTGAGTTCTTTTAAAAACCAACCAACCAACCAACCAACTTCATCTAGAGCAAAATATTCTACCCAACTGTTTTCCATTAAAACTGTGAATCCTTCTCTCCCAACCTTTCTCAAAGTCAAAAGCAAATAGTTTTATTATATTGCATTTGGCAGAGAGCCACATTTTGGAGCTGGGAAAATCCTAAATAGACTGCATCAATTTTTGTTATGGGCTGTGACAATGATATTTTGAGAATTATATTCCACTGGAGTCATCTGTACTGGGTAAACTTTTGAACACTCAAGACTGGGAAGTCTAAAGTTTCAAATGTCTTAAAAATGTCACAAGCCCTGTGGATATGTAATGGCGAGAAACATCAGATCCTGAGGTGGAATAAGAGCAACCCAGATAATTGGAACTGGGTGACCCTGGAGAGGGTCCTAGCAGGATGAAGGAGGTGAGTCTGAAGAGGGGTTCAGTAGTCCAGGGAGTGGAGAGCTGGATGCAGGAGAGGGACCAAGCAGATTAGCAGAGAAATGTCCTTTTCCTGTGACACTGGAAACCTCCTGCTAATGAGAAATCTCCTCCTTACTGAGAGTAAATCTGATGAGCTGGTGCCACCTTTGCCTCTGTATCCAAGGGCACAGAAACACCACTATTGGCATGAACAAACTTTGCAAACCCAGGCCACTTGAGGTATGCCCATTTGGTTGCCCAGTCCTGGGACAATGCCCACTTTTCATGCTAAATGCTGTGCCCACCCTGTCTTTTAAAAGAAAAGTACTGGGGTGTGTCACTTGTTGGATCAGTGTCTTAGTTTGCTCTTAGCCATGCATCTGTACCTCTTCTGCACTTGCTGCCCTGTGGAAACTGAGCTTTGCCTATGCACTGTTTTGATTAATGCATTAGGGCTTTTGGCAGAAGCCGAGTCCATAGCTCCAATTCCTCATCCAGCAGTGAGGGCCAGGACATAAAAGAATAAAATGAAATATTATAATTCTGATGAAATATGCACAAGATTTATGTATATTAACTTGTAGATTTTTGAATTGCATGGTGAAGTCCAAATGAAAATGAACAGCATAATTGGCAGAACAACACTTTTAATTAATAGTGACATATTTAAGTTTCTCAAGTTAAATAACATATTAATATCAGGAAATCTAATGATTTATTCATCCCCAATTAAATTAGCATGCCTCCTTATTAACCCTAATTTAACAGAAACTTTCTAATGTAATTGATCATGGCCACCACCAAGTGCATGTCATTTACTGAATTCAATCATAACTTTATGATAAATATTTCTCAGAATCAGGGCCTCAAATCCAGAGTTCTTTAGCATTGGTTCATTGTACTTCAGCAAAAAGTAGGAGATAGGAAAGCCCTATTGCACGAGCAGAAATCTGTTCATGGTAGTTAGGATCAAAGCCAGAAAGTTTTGCTGTCATTTCCTCCTTCTGTGATGGCCAAATTACCTGTGATGCTAAACATGTCATTAGAAAGCCTCCCTTAGGGAGTCAGTTATAGGTCTTCGGTATTGAAATGAATTGTATAAAATAGAGAGATAAGATAAAATAATAGCAGGTGATAGTATGTATATGGAACTGCCAACAAAGATTGACAATGAAATCCAGAGGGAAGAGGTCGAGGGAAGTCACCAAGAAGATGTAAGTGGAACTATGTCAGGGTTATATAAGAATTTTCTTTGTTTTTTGATATGTTGTATTTGTATTTGTGTTTGTAGTATTTTTTGTGAAATGATTAAAACGATTAAAAAAAGAAAGCCCATCATATTAAAAAACCAATAATAATAACAACAGCAACAGGGAATTAATTTTCAATTGGCACTGCAGCATGGCGGGGTTAACCCTTCTTTCCCCAGCTACAGTGCAGATGAAAATTCTTATTCTGTGCTGACTCCAATGAAATTATTATATAGTTGCAATATAATTGTGTTATCAATAAATAATCTGTGACCTTGAGAATAGCCACGTGTAACTCATTGCTTCATTTGTAGTCACAGGTATAAGACTTTATAGACAGTTAATGTTATGCTCTAGAGTAAGTCAAAGGATCTCTTAGCAACTAGGACCTTAAAACTTGCCTTACTGAGAAAATCCTGCAAACTTGTCACTTAAGCAACTGTGCTTATCACCATGAATAATGAGCCCACAGTTCCATCGCATGCAGCCCTTAAATGGTTATTCACAAAAGTAGGATTTTCTTACTTTCCTGCATATTGACAAAAGGTTTATAGCACAACCCATTCAACGATAAAGCATAACCAAAATACACTGAAGTTGAGGTGCTGTTTTTTGTAGTTCTACTTAAACTCTTCTGCATAGAAAAAAGGAAAAAGGCTACCATATGAGACCTAAACTCAAGTAAGTTACTAAGTAGAAGAATTGTTGCCTTGTCAGTAACCAAGGTAACAAGCCAAACAAGTTCATGTAAACTTAGTACAGTATATAAATAAGACAAACTTTTTGAGTTTAGAAAAACAAACAGTAGTTAATAAAATATGCAAAACACACTTTCATCAAGGCAGGCAGAAGATATGATTACATTGGTCTAAGCAGCTATTCCCCCCCCCCCACACACAGTCTAGCATATAAACCAAACAAATTGAATAAAAAGTGAACCTGGAAGATAAAACCAGTATATTTAAACACACTTTTGCCAGCTCAGAGACTTCACTCTGTCACAGAATCCATAAATTTAGTTGGGCAGTAATATCATTTTATGAAGCCGCATTTCATTTCATTTTCTTTTGTGAAAACCTTGACAAAATATTTGACAAAGAGAAGAACAGATTTTGCTTTCTCATTTCCATAGAAACTACGGCCCCCAGGAATTAGCAGAATCCTTTTTTGTCTTCAGACCACAAACTTGTCAGAAACGGAGAAAAAAGCATATCCCAAGCTGGCCTGAGAACTGGAGTGGGCAAACTGGGCAGTAGTAGGCTAAATGTTTTTATCCTTGCTTTGCAGCCCAGTTTCCATTAAAAGAAGCATTTTGATTGCATGACATAAGTAGGACTTGCCAGTTGACCAGAAAAACCAACTGCATAAGATGTAGCACACCATCACTTCCAGAAAATGCTGCCTCCTAAATCTGTAAGGGCAGATGACTCAGTAGATGTGTGTTCAAGTGCAGACTCAACAAAATCAGAAGCAGCTTATGCAGTACAGACATGGGGAAATGAGTCTTTTAGGGGACATCTTGGCAACCTGTTCATTGTTGTTTTATTATTATTATTACACTTATTAATTGCCTTGTAAACCACCATTGCAAGGCAAGTTACACATAAAAAAGTTAAAAACATAAAAAACCACAAATGCATTTAAAACAAGATGAAAGCCCTAACACATGGAAACACGTGGTAAATACTGCTTTAGCCAGCTGGGAAAGCTTGTCAGAACAAAAATGTCTTCACCTGTTTCCAGGAAGTGCAGATAGTGGGTACCTGTTGTATCTCAACAGGAATGCTATTCCACAGAACTGGGGCAGCCATACTAAAAGCCCTGCTACAAGTTACTGTGGAGTCGGTTTCTGAGATCTTTGGAAGGGGGACTCTTCCGCAGTCTGCAGCAATCTACTGCGTGTATGAGGGATTAGGCCAGGCTACCTCAACCTCGGCCCTCCAGATGTTTTGAGACTACAATTCCCATCATCCCTGACCACTGGTCCTGCTAGCTAGGGATCATGGGAGATGTAGGCCAAAAACATCTGGAGGGCTGAGGTTGAGGAAGCTTGGATTAGGCAGTCTGCGTATTGAACATTTATTCTGCTTCCTTTGCAGGGAAGTTAAATAACCATCTGCTTGTGTCCCGTAAAATAATTCTCATACAAACAGGGGCTGATGGGTGTGCTGCCAGAATTTCTTGACATATCTTTAAACTTGAAAGTGTAAATAAAGTGGGGGGGGATCCACTGAATGCCCCCTTTAGAAGGCTGCCATCTTCTTATAACAAAAAAAGGTCTGATCTTTTGAGGGAAGTGGGGTTGTTGCACAAGACCTCCCAATCAATAATTGTGTAACCAGAATTTGTCAGTATGTGATTTTTTCACCTCAAAATAGCAACCGCCTGGAAGTGCCCTAAGTCCCTAGTCACATGCATTCTTTATAACGGGCTGAAGTGCCATCCTCATTTGCTTTTGGTGCTCTCAGGTTGCACCAGCTACTTTTGCTTACTGAGTTCTCTCCTTCCTAAATCCTTCCAGCCATTTCAACAATACCAATGTAATCTTCAGGTGAAATGAAAACAGTCGTAGCCATGCTGAAAGCACTTAATTTGCTTTCCAAATCATGATGCAAATGCTTTCTTCCCCTTCCTGGGGGTTGGACGAGTAGGGCAAGGAGAGAAGCAGAAGGAAGAACAATTAATCCTTTCTGTCAGTATAAGAGTGTGCAGCAATGTTTTGATCAGACTCTCAGAGTCACAAAGTGAAGGAGTATTTGTGATTCATAGCAGGCAAATTCTCTGCAGCAAAATTAGCTATTCATCTCCATTCTTAAAGGAGCAAAACGGGTTGCAGCCAAACTGTGGGCCTCTACAGTCTGTTAAATCATTCTGAATGCTGGACTGCACTGAGAACAGGCACCCGGTAGTGATTAGTTGTCAGTAATCGGTACTGTTGACTATTTTAAAAATAGAGAAAGAGAGAGGATCCCATTATAAAATCCTGCATAAAAAACATCCTAAGCAGATGCAAGGATTTGTGTTTATTTTTATGACTGCATTTTGAAGAGTTATTTGTTCATAAAATACCTATAAATCACGAGGCACAGAACAATCTTTGAAGCCAAGAAGCTAAGACAGCCATACACACTAAGAATTCTTAAGCCAATTCTGTTCAGGTTATCCCAGCACCACACCCAATATTACTAAGGTGCAGTTGGCTTCCTTTTTGATTTCTTGGCCAATGGTGTGTGGTTGGTTAGTCTGAGGAAGTATAATACACAACCTTCAGAAGAGAAGACCCATCACTTCTTTAGTTGATATCAGTCAAACATGGATTGCATGAAGTGTAGCTGTTGTGGCAGAAACATGTCCACTAGGCTGCACCAATTCAAAAGGCAAGTGGGAGGTTGCATTTTAAATGCCCCTGTCCTGTTCCCGGGACTCCAGCTACAACATATTTTGCTTCTCAAAAGAAATACAGTACTTTCAAAACCCGATATTTGAGAAATGAAGTTTGCACTTCAGTATCAAACCAATCCAAGCCACTATGGTTCCCACATATGCCGCTGTACTCTTAAAACTCCTTTTATTTTTGGGCCTCCTATATGGCTTTCTGTTACACTTATATCAGCAGCAAGTGCCATCTGTCCCAGAGCATAACTAGGGAAGGAGATAGAGGGGGCATCTGGCCCAAGCAGGCTCTTGGAATTCAAAACAGCGTGCAATATATTCACAGTGGTTAAAATAGTGTTTAATTATGTAGGTCAGGATCCATGTGTCAGCAATTATTTTATCTGGGAAGGCAGAAGATGGCATCATACAAACCTGGATATGTTAATTGACTTGTTACTGCTGCTCCTATTTGTGCAATTGTGTAAACCTCCAAAATGCCAATAAAATATTGCTGATGCACTGAATTTCTTGTCCAAACATTTATAGCCCATTTTACTGCTTTTACTTTAATAAGATTGCAGGTGTACTTCTTTTTTAACTTGAAAGAAAATTGCTGGATTTTTTTTTCTTGACCATTTCTTCCCATAAATAAATGAGAAACTACATTTCTGCAGCTGCCTTTCGATAGCAGCAAAATGGCTTTTTGGCAGAGCTGTCATCCATCATATTGTAACACACTGCATTTAGCAACTACTATTTATAGTGTGTCTGATGCCAAAGCAATTTTCAGAGCATGCACAGACTTGAGAAATGTTATTGTACAAATCCATTGGTCCAAACGTGCATTGGCAATTACCTGTAGCTCAAATTTATTTTATGTAAAATAATGGCTTCCCTTCATTGGGGTCACTTAATATAGTTATGTTTTCTAGGCGCAAATCACTAAGATTGTAGGATAACAAAACAGAACACAACTAAGGCTGACAGAAATATATATAGTCCACCGTGACCAATTCAAATGCTATTTTCTTTTTGCAGAAGTACAGCCTGGTAGCTTACAGAAAGAAAGAAAGAAAGAAAGAAAGAAAGAAAGAAAGAAAGAAAGAAAGAAAGAAAGAATCACATTAGTGATTTTGAAAAAGGGAAACCATGCTTCCAGTCCTGACAAAATCTTGGTACTTGAAAAGTGGAATAAAAATCCCAAAGCAGATTAGTCAAACTACAATGTGCATGTGCAGAGTGGACACAATAAGCAGAGCAGGCTCTTATAGGGGCTCTCCTTATCTTCCTCTTCCCCAAACATGTTACCTCCAGGTTTCCTGTGTCTTGGCAAGCTGGTTACTGTATGACTTTTCCATGCATCACACATTATGGCATCCAACAGAATGCTTCTCCCCCAGACTCCCAGCTGCTTTCCCCAAATTGGGATATTTCCCATCTTGGATCATGACAAGTTTAGAGCTCCAGTTGCCCCCTTCCCCCTCCTACGGCTGCTGCAACAGTCCCTTACGTCTGCCAGCCTTTCTCACATTTTTATTGTTAACATGCAGATAGACACACTTGCACCTTTGTTATTTATTCATGGTTTGCATGTTTATATCTGCACACACACACACACCCTGCATTAGCCCAAGGAACATCAGGGCAGGAGAAATGGTGATATCAATAGGAAAGGAGACAGCTGGCATAGCAGAACACACAGGGGAGAAACAGGGTTCCTGCCAGTTTTCCAAAACCCCTAACCTCATCATCACAGCCCCCTAGATTCTGTTGCTCCTCTCCCTCTATACTGCAGGTATAACTTCAAAAGGTTTCAAAATGTCATGTGCTGGCATTTTGTTGTTGCTGTCGTTTAGTCGTTTAGTTGTGTCTGACTCTTCATGACCCCATGGACCAGAGCACGCCAGGCACTCCTGTATTCCACTGCCTCCCACAGTTTGGTCAAACTCATGCCAGTAGCTTTGAGAACACTATCTCATCCTCTGTCATCCCCTTCTCCTTGTGCCCTCCATATTTCCCAACAGGCTACCAGCATGAGTATGACATAATAATAATAATAATAATAATAATAATAATAATAATAATAATAATAATTTATTTGTACCCCACCCATCTGGCTGGGTCTCCCCAGCCACTCTGGGCGGCTTCCATCAAACATTAAAATACATTTAAAATATCACAGTTTAAAAACTTCCCTAAACAGGGCTGCCTTCAGGTTTTTTTCTGAATGTCAGGTAGTTGTTTATTCCCTTTACTTCTGATGGGAGGGCGTTCCACAGGGCGGGCGCCGCTACCGAGAAGGCCCTCTGCCTGATTCCCTGTAGTTTTGCTTCTCGCAGTGAGGGAACCGACAGAAGGCCCTCGGCGCTGGATCTCAGTGTCCGGGCTGAATGATGGGGGTGGAGACGCTCCTTCAGGTATATAGGACCGAGGCCGTTTAGGGCTTTAAAGGTCAGCACCAACACTTTGAATTGTGCTCGGAAATGTACTGGAAGCCAATGTAGATCTCTCAGGACCGGTGTTATGTGGTCCCGGCGGCCACTCCCAGTCACCAGTCTAGCTCCCGCATTTTGGATTAATTGCAGTTTCCGGGTCACCTTCAAAGGTAGCCCCACATAGAGCGCATTGCAGTAGTCCAAGCGGGAGATAACCAGAGCATGTACCACTCTGGCGAGACAGTCTGCGGGCAGGTAGGGTCTCAGCCTGCGTACCAGATGGAGCTGGTAGACAGCCGCCCTGGACACAGAATTAACCTGTGCCTCCATGGACAGCTGTGAGTCCAAAATGACTCCCAGGCTGTGCACCTGGTCCTTCAGGGGCACAGTTACCCCATTCAGGACCAGGGGGTCCCCCACACCCACCCACCCCCTATCCCCCCAAAACAGTACTTCTGTCTTGTCAGGATTCAACCTCAATCCGTTAACCGCCATATTGCGGGAGGCAGTGAAAGACAGGTGTTCCTGGCGTGCTCTGGTCCATGGGATCACGAAGAGTCGGACTCAACTGAATGACTGAGCAATAACTACATTTTGGCTCCAGTGAGGTTTGGTCCAAGTAAGAACTGTGCAGGCATGCAGATACTACATGCATATGGGGAAGAGCAATTTAGATGTAATGCCAGATGTGTGGGGGTCACTTACACAGGTAATGCTTTTTGGCACATTCCACCAGGCTTCTCACACATTTAATTCAGCTTTCAGTGACCTGAATGCACAGGCAAACTGACCCTGATGGATACAGTGCTGCATCTACTTGCACATGTGCTTAAGAACAATGAAGGCAATAGACTTAACCACACCTCATAGGACATAAGGCCGTACTCCAAGCAAAACATATAGTTAGCATAATATACAGCAAATTCACACACACACACACACACACACACACACACACACACACACAAATATTGGATTCCTCATATTCATTTATTTTCACCATAGGTGAACATTATTACTGTGCATGTTTCCTGCATCCTAAAATAAAACACAAGCCTTGATTTTAATTATGGGGAAATGATTAAGCCCTAATGAAGCACATCTACATTTCTGTCTGCCTTGTTCCTATTTGTAATCCCAGCTAATTACTTCCCTTGTCAGAAAAATATTCTCTGAAGTCCTAAAACACAGGAGAAACACTTCAATTCCTTTTATTTTGTATGAAACGGGTTGGATGAAGTTAGGTGCATTTGTGGTTTATTGACTGACGAAACCCAAAGAGCACTCACTAATAGTTCCTCGTCATCCTGGATAATATATGGGTTAATTGCAGCAAATTAGCTCCTCCTCAAGGTTGAGCAGAGATATTTTGCCACCTGGAGAAAAGGATAAGATGGTGCCCCCTTCTGCATTCCTCATATTGAAGCCAGCTGGCAGCTTAATCTTATTTCGGCACTGGTAATGGGACAGAACCCTCTCCCTATATGCCACCCACCCCCCCTCTTTGAGGGGGAGTCCACAGAGCAGGTTTTGAGGGGTCAGGGTGCATCAGAAGAGGAGAGGGTAAGTTCTGATGAGCAGACAAAAACCTTTGTACTAGCAGAAGCATTTCATTGAATACTGCCGAATATGGTTTTCATTAAATATTCTAAATCTCCACATTCACTTTGAAGTTATATTCACCCATCTGCATTACTGAATGATCAACAGCTGTATGAGTTTACTGACACCACTGACAAATATTGAAGTGAGCTGAGGTTATATGAAAGCACTGTGCATCTCTGAAATTTCCCCAGAATTATGTAATGACACAGAACAGAAAGTTTCCAAGTTTTCTGTAAATTATGTTGCTCTGATCTCACCAAGGCAGAGGCATCTTCTAAATTGCATCTGTGAGGCTTTTGTTTAACTTTTCTAGCCTGTAAATTCTTGACTATTAGCTCGCAGAGATCTGCAAAGTAACTGACATGATGTGGGCAAAGTATGTTTAGCAATCTCTCTAAAAAAAATGCGCTGAAGGTATAAAGTATTCTAAGAAAATTACTGTATAGAAAGTTCATTCCTTATTAAGCATGTGGTATTTGTTTATTTATTTACAATCAAAGTATTTGCAAAGGACGCACATTCACTTCAAACATCATTCAGAACAACAGTTGGTCTTTAAAAGAATTATACTGCCCATGTAAACAAGCCTCAGGGATATTCAGGATTACAGGTGTTAAGTAGCAACTGGGAGTATTCCTGATTCTGTGAACAAGACAAAAAGCAGCAAAAATATATAAAAAAAAATCGAGCAGAACAAACATTTGGGCCTGATATTAGGAAAAGCAGGCAATGTATAATGTATGCCCAATAAAATATATGAAAAAAACACAGCCTCAGAGCTGGAAACTATAAGTAGATGGGAGTCAAAAACCTTGACCTTCTCATTTGTTCACTATTGATCTTGAAGCATAAATTGATGAGTATGTTTGTGAGCCTCTGTGTTGAATACTGTAGGTGTTATTAGTAGTTAGGGAGCATCGCCTACCAGTGACATGCCATTAATAATATAAATGATGGAGTTTGGCTCTCTCAGAGCCAAGGAAAGCTGCATTCACAATAAAGAAAAACAAAACAATACTCATTTGGTTGCATCTGCTTGGGTACTCAAGGTGCTTAAAGAAATACAAGGCAGACACAATTAAAGAGCAAAAGGAAGCATTGTAATGAATGTACTACTTTATTATAATTCAGTTATTTGGGCTATATATGAAATTAAATATATGAAATTAAATTCTATCACTGTGAGTCCCAGTGCAGAAAAATGAAGGCTGTTGTATCTGAGAGTTTCAGTACCCAACCCAGATGCCTTTGCATACTCATCTGCATGGCTAGAGAATTTAATCCAAATTTCAGACTCATATGAACTGACAATAATGGTCACAAACCACTGTGCCCTTTTCATAATACTGTTGTGAGTTTGGGGCAGGTGTAGGCTGTATGTCTGAGTCCCTTCTAATTCCTGGATCCAACAAGGGTTCATTTACTGGAATAGCCAGGAAAGTTTCGTTGGCTCTGGTTTCACCCTATTTTGGTCTCCTTGCCCTTGTACCCTACTAGTCCCAATGGGCACCACCTACCACTGCTCTGAGGTACAGTATAACTAACATTTATGTATCCCAATCCTTCTGTTTATACCTCAAAGCACATTCACCCCCCCAAAGAATCCTGGGAATTGTAGCTTGTTGAGGGTTCTGGGCATTGTAGCTGTGTAAGGGGTAAACTAGGGACGCGGGTGGCACTGTAGTCTAAACCACAGAGCCTAGGGCTTGCCGATCAGAAGGTCGGCAGTTCGAATCCCCGTGACGGGGTGAGCCCCCGTTGCTCGGTTCCAGCTCCTGCCCACCTAGCAGTTCGAACGCACGTCAAAGTGCAAGTAGATAAATAGGTACCGCTCCGGCGGGAAGGTAAATGGCATTTCCGTGCAATGCTCTGGTTTGCCAGAAGCAGCTTAGTCATGCTGGCCACATGACCCGGAAGCTCCCTCGGTCAGTAAAGCGAGATGAGCGCCGCAACCCCAGAGTCGTCCATGACTGGACCTAACGGCCAGGGTTCCCTTTACCTTTACCTTTTTAAGGGGTAAACTACAATGCCCAGGCTTCATTTTTTGGGGGGGGGGGAGGAATGCACTTTAAATGAGCTTTAAATATATCATGCACATGCAGCCTTAGAGCTCACTCTCAGTGGATTGGTAATAAGGTACGTTTGGGCTTTTGATGCACCTGACAAAGCAGAAGTATAGCAGCAAGGAACGTACAGCCCCCCACTCCCCCAGCATTTGTATGTCCCTCAATGTACAGCCACTAGGAACAGAAACTTCAAAAAGGAGATGAAACAACACACATTTCTTCCTTTTTTATTGTCCCTGTTCTGGAACGGCTTCTTCTTTTTTCCCTTCCAGCTGAATGCTTTGAGTAGAGACCTCTTTCTACATTCAGAGTGCTGAATATATGGCCTTGGCCAATTAACTACATTTCAGACATTACCTCTGCACCCTGGGACCTTGAAATCAGAAACGCTTATTTGAAAACAAGGAACACTCAGGCACATAATGGAGACCAGCAAAACTAAAATCTAACATGATGCATGCTTGGTATACATTAATGAATTCAACAAGCCTACACCTTGTCTGAAGCCTTTCATATTTGCTTAGGAACAACCTGACATAGGCACAATGGACATAGGAAGAAAAGTAGCTGTGTTATATTGGTGAGAGTGCACTAACTTCAGATGAACAGACTAAAAGAAAACATGTTTTGCATGTTTTAAATATCCAGATTTCAAACACTGAGATGTTGTTGTTTTTTACAATACACATGTAAGACTCTTTGTGGAAGATGCTGTATGTATACAGTTCATGTTAACATATAACCTATTGGCCAACAAATTTGCAGCTAGTGCATAGCATACTTAGGTTTAAACTCTACACTTCAGTCTGCATACAAAACTCATCAAGCAGTAACCTACTTGAAGTAGTCTCTCCCATCTCTGTTTGCCGTCATCTCCCATCCATAGGAAGATCCCTGGTTCAAGGTCCAGGTTCCTGAAGGGGGAGGCCAGCCTGAAGACTTGGTTCTGTGGCTAAAAACAAATGAAAAACATTAGTATTTCAAAATGAGCCTGATCCATTCAACCCAACAGTGACTTTTCTGTATTTCTGGGTGCAAGTGAATTCATGTTAAATCCTATTATATGTGTGGAACTGTGACATAAGCTAACTAACTAACATAATCATAACACACTTTAGGACCTAAATGTTTAGATGCACTTTGTTGAATAATCATTGGACTCCTTGTTTTTATTAAAATCTAGACTTACTTTGATTTTGGCAGACCAAATTGAACTTTCCAACTAACTTTACACCTGTGACCTTAAAGAGAGGCTGTTTCAAGAAGACTCTTTTGGGAGGCTCATATAACCACCCTTGCATATTAACAATGGGAACTGTGTGAAGGGGCCTTAACATACATGCCAATGCACATAAATAGGGTTCCTGCATGGAGGACCAGTGTGCACCTACAACCCTTTCACACAGCTGCCAAATGCATGGCTTGTGCATATGCCACCATAAGTGGCAGAGTATCTGGTATGACCCCCAAGACCCACTCATGGGCACCTTCAACCATTGGGAAGGTTGTATGAACCTCTTCCATGTTGTGCACACATAAGAAACAGACCTAAACTGGGTTCGGGGAAATACATAATGTGAAGTAAGGACCACTCAGCTTCTTCCCCAGTCAATGTTGTACTGAGTCTTATGCTTTCCAAGTATTAGTCACCTTACACCATTTCCTGAAGAATTAAAGGATGAATAATTCATGAATAGATTCATCATTGTACACGCCGTAGGAACATAATTCCACAAAAGAGTCTTTGCCCTTTAAAAAAGGTGTCACGGTTGCTGAAAATCTCAACGGGGGGTGGAGAGTGCTCTTGAGCTCAGGTCCCACAGGTATCTGGTTGGCCGCTGTGAGAACAGGGTGCTGGACTAGATGGGCCATTTGCCACATCCATAAGACTCTTCCTATGTCCTTATGGCATTGACCCATTTCTAAGGTGCTACTAATATATATATGGCAAAATCTTAACTGCAGTGTCAATTTAATCTGGATGTGCTCAGTCCAGAAGAAAAGCAGAGAAAGACAAAAATAACTGAGCCAAACTGGATACTCTCCTGATCGTCTTCTTTTAAAAAAAAATCAACACAAATTATTTAAACACTAACATAATTTATCTCCACTCTTCACATCCGTAATTATTAGTTACTTTACAGGGATTTATTTTGCATTTCCCATTGCTGGATATAAACAGTAGCAGGATTATGTTATAATCTCCTTTGAAAGCAATCCTTCAAACGCCCAAGTGCACCACTAAGAGGCTGTAAAATGTGCCCAACTCTCTGTGTTGTATGCCAGTGTTTACAATGCTGTTGTATACTTAGAACTAAAAGAAGCAACATTACTCATGTAGTACCCTAGAAGTCTCCATACACATTAGTGGCATAGCTTCTAGGAGAGAGGCTATTGTTGACTGCTTTGAATACAGAAAATCCCACGCTCAATCCCTGGCATTTCCAGGTAGGGCTGGGAGATATCCCGGCATGAAACCCTGGACAGCTGCTGTCAGTCTGTGTTGACAATACTGAGCTAAATGGGCCAACACAGACTGAGGTCAGTCAAAAGGAAGCACAGCTAAAACTATAGAATTCACCAGCGCAAAGATGTAGCAATGACCATCAACTTGGATGACTTGAAGAGAGAACTAAACAAATTCATGGAGGTCAATGGCTTCTAGGCACGATTGCTACATATTAACTGCACGATCAGAAGCAGTAACCTCTAAGGGCAGTTGCTGTGGTATGTGATTGTTGAACTGCTCTGAGTTTTTACTGGCACATGCATGAGTTTAAATCAATAAAATCCTAGGTATGTTTACTCAGATGTTTCATTGTGACTGAGGAGTTTGGCAGAGCAACCCAAGTCCCCCTTCTGCCAGGCTGGGAAAGGGGGCTGGGTTGAATGAAGGTGTCCCTCCACCTAGCTCTTCCAGTTAAACCAGTTTCCTACTGGCTGACAACAACGGACTGATGAAATTCTCACTCCATCAGTGTGGCAACTCCCCCTACTACCAGCAGTACCCAGCAGAAGGTCCTGAAGCAGGGCATTTCAAATTCTGCAATGACTGAGCCATCCTTCAATCTGTTGGGTCCTGAGCCAGTCTTACTGCCACTGCACAATGGCATCCAGAACAAAACAGCCCTGAAAACTACGCCCGATAGCTCTGTAAAAGTCACACTGGCAGGGAGGGGGAAACTGCATCTTAAGCCTGTTTAGTGCTGAAAGCTAAGAAGCTGACCTTTGTGACAAAGCAGTTTATGACACCATCTGATATAAAGAAGGACTCCAATCTTAATATACACTGCTCAAAAAAGGAGGAGTGAAAATTTAAGGCAAACAAAAATATGACAGCAGTAAAAACAACAACTCTCTCATCCCGTGAGGTGAGATGCAAAGAAACGGTTAAAGATATAAAACATTGAAAAATGGCATTGTTTCTGTAGAAAGCAAGGAGAACTCACTCCTAAATCTGCTTTCATCACATGCTTTGATGTGTTATATTCTCTCCATGTAATCATCAGGTTTGATCTGACCATTAATATTTACAATCGTATCAATTATGAAATAGATTCAAGCACTCAAAACTATGACAGTAGTAGTGATTGCCACTGAAAATGTTCTTGTACGAAGGAAGAAATAAAAGATATGCGGAAAACTATGCTGCAGATGAACAAAAAACACACATTTCAAGTGCATTTAAATTAATACACATTTAATATGCTTCTCTGTTCTTGTTTAGCATCATCTGCTATAACTGCATTTCAGATAAAGATAGCTTTAATATGGACGTACAGATCACCTTATAAAGAAGGAATAACAAACAGCATGATAGCATTTGCAATGTTCATTCCAGCATCATACACAGCATGGTACAAAGTAATGTCTTTCACAGCTCCTCACATTTTAGCAGATTTTAGCAGCTTGCCCCCCAGAGTTTAGAGATCTTCCCTGAGGAACAAGGATTGATTTCCACTGAAAACATATATGCCAAAGCTGTAGGACAGCAGTTCTCAAACTTTTTGAGACCACTTGGAAATTGTTGAGGGTTTCAGTAGACCACTTAATAAACTTCTTTTTGTTCTACAAATCAAAGTAGTACGCAACACATATTTTAATAAGCAGTTTCGACTTTCTAATGTGATGGATATGTTTGTTGTCAATGTTGGCCCTAACATTAGGCAGAGTAAAGTGGCTACCTCAAGCAGCAAATTTGAGGGGTGGTGGTGGCAGAGAATAATGGCAATATATTAGAGTTATGTGTGCTGTGTGACCTGATGACACTCCCTAAGCTAGCCTGCTGCCCTCAGGTGGTGGAAGATATGCTTTTTATGCCATGAACCACACTGATATCTTCAGTACGGGATTTCCCTGTATGAAGTTTACAACGCGTTTAACTGAAATGCTTCTTTGATGGGTCTAGATCCAGCCTGGATTAGGAGGGGAGGACACCATCCTTTCCTTTGCCTCCGACAAAAAAACTATTTTGGGATTATGGGCTGGCTCTGATTCTGAGTAGATTCTGTTCTGAGTAAAGTTGATCTTTGTAAATAAATGAAAGATCAGGACCAAATGAATATGTTTTTGACTGTTCTGCAACCTTTCAGTAGACCATCAGTCTGCTGACCACCAGTGGTTCCTGGAGCACAAGTTTAGGACCTCTCCTTTGGGGGGGACACACACATAAAGTGCTTCCATGTGAGAAAGCTAGTCATCGTGACAATCCTTAAATCCATTCCTGCGGGGCAGGGAGTAGGCGGTATCACTCTCCCAAGCAACATTCCTTACTTAGGGGTTTCAAATGTAAAGATTAGTTACTACCTTCTCCCCCAGCAGTTTTTCAACTCCAAATTATTTCCTCTAATGCTGCTTTTATTTAAGAAAATAAGTCATTTGACTCCTTTAATTAATGCACAGTTAGCCCTTAATGGCCATTACTTTAGGGTCTTTGCTGAAGATATGAAAGCTTCCTAGCTAATACCGGTATCTATTTGTATGGTGCTCATTGTTTATCACACTACACAAAGATGCAGGATCCTGTGCTTAAAGAGGTCACCACTACACATGCCTAATGATGCACAAGATGAAGATTTGTTTTTACATCTTTTCACAGTTACTGACAGCACTTGGGAATGGCAAATTGTTGTTTAGATAGTCAATGTTTAGAGACTGTCAGACTGAGTTGTGATTACATTGAATATACAGTGGATGTAAATATGCCTATGTTGACTTCAATTAAAGTTAATTTTCCTTACTGAATTGTTATTAAGCACGCTAGTTCATGGTTTTGGTTTTTTGTTTTGTTTTTAAAAAGAGATAGTCTTTGAACAAAAGCATCCCCCCCCTTTTCAAAACATACCAAGCTATCTGCCCCACTTTTCAAAACTATGGTCCTGCTAATAAAAAGAGAAAAGAAGATTATGATGACAGTGGGATAAAAAATAAGATTCACTCTAATTATACAACACATACACACAGCTGTAACGTCTTGCCATTGCTCCCTGCCAGCACCCCCTTGAATTTGCTGCCTGAGGCAGCCACTTTACTCTGCCTAATGATAGGGCTGGCCCTGACATACTGAGTAATTCAGAGTCCGTCTGTCCCCAAATTGCTTCTCAAATCCTTCCCCATTTAGTGCTGAGTTATCCCACTTTGCTGATAATATTAGGCACCGATAAGAGCAGTATCCTTATGAAAATGAGCAGGCTTCTTGTTTTTGATCTGCTCTGAAATGGGAGCTTGAACATGCTCTAGAAGTGGGGGTTTACCTCCTTACTTTCCTTGGGAGTTAAGAATTTCAGAAACAAAAAGTGTTCTCCCTACTACTAATATCCAAAAAAGGTATTCTAGCTATTTTCTTGGTAGCATATTGACTAGAAAACAGGAGTTGTTACATGATGGATATACATACTGTAGGAAAGCATTCATCTCATGAAGCTTAGGAAAACTTATGACAAACTACAAATGTTTATCAGCTTGTACCGCTGTGACATAGGTTTCTTGGAAATCATAGGCTTTCTTAAAAAAAAAAAGGTACTAAGAGTTTAAAAAACAACTCTCATTTTTCAAAGCCCCTCGTCATAAACACAAGTCCCAAGATTCTTAATGGACTCTAATAGACCCCCAGATGCCCTTACGAAACTACAGTTCTTAGGGTTCCCTGGCTAAAGGAAAATGCTGATAATCTGTAAGTCTGTAATATCATTAACCTTTCAGGTGCCAAAGCATTTTTTATTCAGAAGTTCTTGTAAGGAAAGGAATTATTATTTATAGAGCTCGGAAATTCAAATGCTTTAAAAAAAAACACAAGCAAACAAAAATGCTGTTAAAATCATACTTCACCTCTGAGGCAGTCTTTTGACACCCTTATTTGCTGTTTAGCTGAGAATGCAGAAGGAAATATTGTAGGGGTGGTGGTGGTGGAGGACTAAAATAAGTATGTGACGAATGGGTACCGCAGAAACGGCCCTATTTTCAAGCTGAAGGGAAAAGCTTTGAATGATGCACCATAAGGAGTATTAATCTTAAACAGCTCATTCTCTTTTCCTTTTGAGGAATGGTAAAGTTAGCAGGCTCTTTTCACCTCTGCAAGAAGTATGACAAGCTAAAATATTCCTTCAGGCACACACACAGGTCATTTTCACTTTTACCTATAGCTGAATGATTTACTGTACAAAGCCGGGGATACATTTGCTTTGTTATTGTTTCCAGCACTGTAAGAAAGTAGGGAGGAATGTGAGGGAAGAAATGGAAGCTCTCAGACCAACTAAATGCATAAGGTGCCTGGAGCTCCTGTAAATCTGCACAAGGTGGAGAATGCATTTAAGGCAGGTCAGGTTGAGAAGAAAAAACACAAAACCATTTTTATTTACTGTTTTTTTTTAATGACCTTGTAATAAATTCTGAGGGGGGCGGGGGAATGAAACGAAATGTGGAGGGCTTCAGAATTGGCTGCTATCTCAGGCTCTCCTGTGGTGATTTTGATTTAAACAAAATAATTGTGCTTATTAAATGAGTCACTACTGTGGAGCTATGAGCTTTTACTGATTGCCGCTGATGATCTGCTGGGAAGCTACATTGTTTATTTATTTGTTAATTTACTGAGCTGGGCATAACTGAAGCTCTTTGAACCTAGAAGGCATTATATAAATGCTAAGCATTATTTTGTATTTAGAACTTGCGCAGAACCTCTGGAGTGTTCAAAGTGATTTTGGGTACATTATCTCAGCCGTTCTCTTACCAACTCCCTGTAAGGTAGGCCTGCATTATTATTCCCATACCACAGAAGATTAACCTTCCCCAACCTTGTGTTTCAAGAGGTTGTTGGACCACACATCCTATCTCAGCTAGGCTGGCTGAGGATTAAAAGAACTGGAGCAAAACAACATGTGAGGAACGCTGCCATGGTGACTACAGAGTGCTTTGTACTGAAAGATCTCTCAGCTCATAATTTTGGGCACACCACAGGGGCTTTTTTGTGTGTGTCTTATGCAATTTCCAGACATCATGTATCACCAGGGGAGGGGGAAATGATTTAATCATAGACTTCCATCAGTTTAAACCAATGAGCCTTCACAACAGAGGCCAAATGTTCCTATCAGTGAACTATTTTTTTGGGGGGGGGACCTGTGGCACAATGGGTCAGTGTGTTTGGCTGTTAACCAGAAGTTTGGTGGTTGGAGCCCACCCAGGAACAGCTGCGGGCAGGATTTATGCATTGCTAGGGGTTGCATCCTTCCAACTCTACAATTCTACAATTCTATGATTCTGTTTCACAGACTGTCTCTTATTTCTGCCATGGTCACTTAGAGCACAGTTCTTCAATCTATGTTCCCATATGCTGTTAAACTACAACTTCCACCATCCCAGACCAGCTTAGCCAATGATCAGGGGTGATGGGAACTGTAGTCCAACAACATCTGGGGCCCCTGGGTTGATGAAAGCCAACTTAGAACATTTGTTCAGTCAGATATTAATGCAATGTTATTCTCAGCAGTGGTGTGCCCAAAATTATGAGCTGAGAGATCTTTCAGTACACTGCGAGAGGCAGTGAAGGATAGGCGTGCCTGGCGTGCTCTGGTCCATGGGGTCATGAAGAGTCGGACACGACTGAACGACTGAACAACAATTGTCAGCAGCGAACGAAAAAGAAAAAGAAAACACCCTTACAAAAATATATTAAAATCCATCATTGACCCCAAAATGTGCCAGTTCAGGAATTGCATCATACACAGAAGGTGGCTTTAAAAAAATTAGAAAGAGCTTGCAGGTGCATAACAATTTCACTTTCCATCATTCTCTGTAAACAAATGCCGCTATTACTTATCTGAACACATGTCAAATGGTTTTCCAGTGAGTGTTAATTTGTTTCTCTTATCCTCTATAATTATTGTCTTAATTGCAGATGGCTATTCATAAAATGCGAAGAAGTTTTAAGGATTCTGAACATTCTTTCATTTTTGAAGACTGTAGAAGGCACCGCACCATGCCTGTCCCATTGACAGTCATAGTCACATTAAGCCTATTGCGGGTGCAGCTGAGAGTAAGGTGCCATGCAGAAACGCAATGCAATAAAGGTATGTTGAAACAGCCAAGAAATGAAAAACAGAGAACAATTTTTCACTCTGTCTTATCTTTAAGTGAAACTTTTTTTCTAGAAATACAGTATACTAAAAAAAAGGGGGATATGCCTGATGGCAAAATACCTGTATTTAAATGCAGGCTTGTCCCAATCATGGGTATATCAGGGGTCAAAATACAAAATGGGCACAAGATGGGTGTATGTGTCCTGAATTCCTTCCTCTTGTATCCTGGTGTGATCGCCCCCCCCCCCGGCCATCTTACTCCAGTAACCAGATGTGACCCTGGGCAAAAGGGGAAAGTGGCCTGGAGCCAGTATGAAGGGGAGACAGCCATGGTAATAAGGAGTATTCAACTACCTGATCTCCTGTTTTGTATTTTATATCAGTACCCCCAGTCTTGAAACCTTCAGTTTAGATACCTGGCTGAAGGATATTTGCTTTTGATGATATGACTGGCCCACAGAGAGCCCCAGGTGCATTAGTCCTTTCTGCAATTAAATTCCCATTAGCAAATACAGCATTCCACTACAATAAGAACCTTTTGGCTGTGCATATGAATAACCCTTGACCCCCCCCCAAAAAAAAATCAAATGAAAAATGCTAAGTTATGTAAGAACTACCCATCTAGTCTTGTAGGTTGTGCCCATTCAGCTAGAATCAATACGAAGAGCCACAGTAAGTGCACACAGCAAGGAGAAAATAATTAACACATGTACAGTATCTGTATTCTTGAGCACCATTCATGTCATAATGCCATAATGCCACATAACAGAAAATACAAACACACAGCAGATTCTGAACGCTGTATCAGAAATATGGCAAAAGCCTTGTGATTATACATACAGCAACACAAAAACAACCACAGCATAAAATACACAAAGCAGCATAAAATACACAAAGCAACGGAGGCCTAATTATCAGAGAAATGTGTAAGGATTTTAACACAAAGGCCCTTTTCCCAGCGAGAAGTACGGAGTAAATGTTCATGTATTCTAGAAACAATCAAAAACTTTCCACATGAATGCTTGAGAGTTCATGATTTGGAGGGACTAAAAAGATACACAAACACATATTTATCAGAACAACAACAACAACAAAAATTCCTTCCAGTAGCACCTTAGAGACCAACTAAGTTTGTTCATGGTATGAGCTTTCATGTGCATGCGCACTATCTGAAGTGTTTTATTTTGTTTTGACTATGGCAGACCAACACGGCTACCTACCTGTAACTATATTTATCAGAGTTATTAAGAGAGTAGTCCCTTACTCTCTACTGAAGGCACTAATGGAGGGAGATAGATTGTTCAAGCTCCTTTCTCACTACTAAGAAAGCCAATGGAACAGTTTGCTAAGGAAGCAAACATCTGTCATGGTAGCTACTGTGCAACTTGGGGGGAAAGCCTCAGGAAAGACACATGTACTGAGCTTGAAAATAGCTCGCTACTACTACAAAAAAATGAAAAATAAAACTTGCAAGGTAATGAGAGAATGCTCCATGGGACAATCATAATTTACAGTACTAAACAAAAGTCTTGTTATTTAATCTGAAAGCAGAGATTCTTATTGCAGATAGCCGTTATATACGGAAGAAGAGTTAGACAAATAAAGGCTTATTCATGGCAGAATGACACATGTCCACTCATATCAGTTTACCAAAAAAACAAAAACCCCAATCCAGGCATTTCTTCCAATTACCTCTTCACTTTCGGTATGATTTCCCTTTCCAGGGTTCTGTGAGACAAACATTTTCACAGTCCGGCTCACGCTGTGAGTTTTCTGTGCTCACCTTCAAAATCTTAGACTGTGGTGGCAGAAGCCAGCATTAATAATTCATTTCTATAAATAAATGAAAAATTAATAGCCAGTCTAGTATTCCAGGATAGCCACTTAAAGACCTAGAGCTACACCACAGTATCATCACAACCCCCAAAGTATACAAAGTGGTTTATTTGTGAAACAAGTAATGCTCACAGGATTTATGTCCAGCCAATGTTTCAGTATATACATTAGGAGTCTGATCCTATCAGTCCTCTGCATGCATCATTTAGCTATGAGCTGTTCTCTCCTACAGGGAAAAAAAAATCGATGAAGGCTTGCCAAGGGAAGTCAAGGTTGGCGGAAGAATATACCCAGGGGTGGAGCAGTGACACTGAATGGCGAGGGGTGTAGCAGGTGGCTCAAGCAGACCCTTTGAAACTACTGAAAAATAGGTCTACTTGTTGACAACAGAATGTAAAGGTTTAAAGCAGGATTTACTTCCAAAAAGGTTTGTAAATAGTCTGGGAAAATGTGTTTTGAATTTACTATTTTTAATCAAAACATAGTTATTTAGGAGAATGCAGTTTTAGGCCAGGATCCAAGAAGGAATAGCAATTCTACAATATACGCCCCCTTCCCCTTTTAAAGAGCTACCTTTGCAAAAGCATCCCCTTAACTCATGGCTCACTTGGTTAGAGCATGGTGCTGATAACGCCAAGGTCGCAGGTTCAATCCCAGTACGGGGCAGCTGCATATTCCTGCATTCCAGGAGGTTAGAAGGGACCCTGAGTATCATCTAGTCCAACTCTACAATTCTTGATCATCATTTAAAATCCAATCCACACAAGACAGAGTTTCTCCCAATAGGTGCTCCCCCCCCCACAGCTCAGTGGTGTTCAATGTGTTATTGAGGGAGGTACACCCCCCCCAAAGGGCCAGGTTTATAGTAGGGGGTGCTCATAGATTCAGCATTGCCACTGGAGGTGCAAGCAGCCTTTATTATATACAAATATAATAAATAAAATAAAATGCTGTTTGAAGTGCTCAGACATCAGGAACTAATTGCGTTCTCTTTCAAGTATCATTGAGAAAAAGCTATTTAAAGGGTTACACTTTGATTACGCAAAGAAAAATCTTCTGAAAAAGTTGGTTGGAGAAAAAAGCCTCAGAATTAATCAAGGATTAAATATACATAACTAAAACCATGGCACAAAAAATAAAAATGAGAAAATAGATATTTTAAGACATATTTGATTATCACTAAGTTTCTGCTAACTTTAATGAGTTTTACAAAGTGGCACAAGATTAGTCTGTGGAGTTCAAAGTTTTTAAAAATGTCTAAGTTCCTTCTTTCTAGGCTTTCGCTGTAATTAGAATAGAACAATGGGCTCTGAGATTCTAAAATATATATGCTGCGAAAAGAACGTTCTCTTTAGAAAAACTATTTTGCAACTTACCAACAGACTGAGAAGCCCCTTCATGTCTGCCTTTGATGTAAATGTACAATCAAATTCCTAATACATTTAAAGAACAGGCAGAGTTTATAAAACCAAGCTGCACTTTGTTTAACAAATGTGGAACAATAACATTTATCTAGAACTTTATACAACTTCCATAGGATTCAATTAAAAATAAAAATCAAGTGTTGACACATAGTTTGAAACTTTACCAATGAAGTGTTGGATTGTGTTGCACTGGAAAGTTACAGGTAGGGCTCTTTTGAATTTTGTGAATTTTTATGTTAAGGTTACCTTGATCAGCATCTCCTAAATAAATGTGGCAGGTTGGAATGTGATTATGCTTCAGATTTCACACTTCTACAAATTGTATGATACAGCGCTCAACTCAGAAACATACTATGAATACATATTAAGTGCATTTTCCTGTGATAAAATGAGTCTAGTAATGCATACATTCAAATGAACATCTCGTGATAAAATACCTATTTAAATATCTAAATATGAATTTTAATGTAGCTTTTTAATTAGTTGTTAAAATAATTAAAGTACAAAAATGCAGATTAACATGGAAACAGGATGCAGAAAATTTATAAATAAACATTCTGTAGGCAAAATTGGTACAGACCAAAAATAGTCCAATATACCTATCCTTTGTTACAGTTCAGATCTCTTCTCATTGGTTTGTCTTTGGCAATTCCCCTTCCCTCAGCCTGATCTATCTCACTGAATTTTGTGGGAATAAAATGAGAAAACCTCACATACATAAACCTTAGTCTTTTTGATGGAAGTATGAGAGCTTGAATGATCAAGCTCTTTGAAAATTCATAGGACAGAAAGGTAAGGAAGTGCTTTTAAAAGAAAAAAAAAAACAGGATAAATTGGGGAAGTAAAAATAAGCACAGAGATTTTAGTCACTCAAGTAGCAACCCACCCAAAGGCTACATGGTATACAGGACACCACTATATGTTTCATAACTGGGAAATCAAATCCTTAATTTTAGAGGAAGTTTTCCAATAGGAAAAAAATGACTTCAGTTGAGAAATGTGAAAAGTAACATTTCTGCAGCACTAAACCTGCAGTCCCCAACGTTAAGCTTGCAAATGGTGCCTATGTGCATCAATGGAAATCCTGCAAAATAGAACCTCAGAAAACATACCTCAAGGGAGAAAGTAAAGCAAATATTGTTCCTACCTCTGTCTGTCCCTTTAAGAGAATGCCTCTTTACCCAGACCATGCCATTAACTAAGAGATAGCCAGCCACCTCTAAAGATCTCCCTCCCATCTTCACATCCACAGGTGGTGTCCTGTCCCTAATCCACTCCCCACCCCACCCCAACCCCTACCCCGCACAGTTATCTGACAGGAAAAAGAGAAAGGAGATTGGCCTCACTCACATGCATTGTTTCAACAACCTTGCAAACACAAATGGCAAAATTCCCCTCTGAGTATGTGATAGATCCCCAGGATGCTAAGTAGAGTTGGCTTTTCTGGATTGGTGGATCACCTTCATACCTTTTAATCTCCAGGCCCTCCCCTTTTGCAACTGCAGAGATAAAAAGAGCAAAGCTTCTAGTGTTCTCCATCTCCCATTTGTGTGCCTTCGATGAATCACCTGGGATGACCCATACGGTTTTGCACGTCGACTGAACATATTTTTTTGTCAGTTGCTAAGACAACCTCAGATAGTGGGTATGTGTTTTCTTTTCCTTTAAAGCCACTTCCTACTCCTTCCACTCTCTCGTACTGATTTAAACAATTCTGCTCTTTTGATCCAAACTCAGAAGTGGATAACCATTTTGCCTAGCCAAAGGACCTGGTGTTACTTATCTTGACTCACTGGTTCAAACTTCCAAGGAGAGGGACTGGGAACTGCAGACTGTACTCTGGCTGCCCTCCTCTCAGATCACTGTTACCACTTTAAGTCCGTACCTCTTTCCCCTTTAACATGTCTTTGTCTCTGGGTGGGAAATTGGGGTTGGTGCTACCCAGGAATAAAAAACTGAAAGAGAGCACCAGTCCTACATTACATGTGTGAGTGTTTCCTTTGTGTTCCATAAAGATTTCGACGTAACACAAAACTGATTTTAAAAAAAACACCAAAAAATGGACAGGGCCGGCCCTATCATTAGGCAGAGTAAGGTGGGCACCTTAAATGGAACATGCACAGGGAATGATAGGTAATGGTGACAAAGTATTGGATGACAGCTGTGTTTGCCATATGCCTGTACTGTGCCCTGTAAACAAATCTGCTGCTCTCAGGTATGGTGAAGGATGTGCCCTGTCACTAGTGTTGAAAGAAGATTCAAATGAGAAGATTCAGCTCTCATCCTGGTCAGCTTGTATACATGAAATGTGAAGGGCCACCTTCTTGTAATTCACCTGAGGCAACAAAATGTATTGGGCTGGTTCTGCAACATAAGCCAAAGAAAGTGGCTATCTAGCATTTGGTTTTCTTGGGCTCCCTTCCTCTTTGCCCCACTTCTTCAATGTGTGCAACACTAGGACTTCAGTATACTGCTTCATTTGACTGCATAGATGCAGTATTGTAGGTATGGCATAGGACTAAAGCCATTGCTTGATTGTGTATTACCAGGACAACGGGCAACCCATGAGGGATCTTTTTAAAGCAGCTTGTTGTCAAAGGCAACTTTTACTCAGAAAGGCTTTTTCAATCCTCTGCTAAGATGTATTGAAGACTGTAGCATTTCCTTCCCCCGACCAAGGAATCCATGCTGGCTGAATTAATGAGAAGGCCTTAATTAAAGGAGTTCATACTTAGTTGCTTATGTATTCTGAATGTTGAGGTCTCTGGTGGGTTACATTGGAAATCAGTACAGTTTCATTTATATGCTGCATAACTCCTACCTACCATAGACCCACTAATAGCTCAACTGTTTCCAAATCCAGGAAAAATAACTTGCTTTTCATGAACATTTTCAAAAAGACTACTTTGTAACAACTACCACTGTCAGATGCTTGTCCAGCATTTTCCTGCTCTTGCTAGAGCAGTGTTTTTCAACCTTTTTTGGGCAAAGGCACACTTGTTTCATGAAAAAAATCACGAGGCACACCACCATTAGAAAATGTTAAAAAATTTAACTCTGTGCCTATATTGACTATATATAAAGTAATTCTCTTGAATAGGAATCAAATAAACACAATTTCCCCCACGGCACACCAGGCAACATCTCGCGGCACACTAGTGTGCCACGGAACAGTGGTTGAAAAACACTGTGCTAGAGCACCATAATGTAGGCTATTTCTTCTTGATATATAATCAATTGAAATGTGTCCAGATTTCTAGCAGCAAAAGCATGCTATGTTCTACTGGTGACCAAGCATCACACATTTTCAATATAATTGGCTGGTTCTCCTTCACACAGCTATTTTGTGTTTTTTTGTTGTGTGTGTGTTTTTTAAAGGAAATCCATAGCTTTGTTTCTTCTCTGTGTGCAAATTTTCTGGTTTTTTATTATTGGTTCATTCCTCGATTGGCGTATTTTCAGATTGAATGGTTACTATTGACTGTGTTTTCTGTTCGTTTGGGGTTCAGAAGGGGAGGGGGTAAATAATACCTTAATGTGCAATTGGATTCCATTTTTGTTATGCTCTAATGCTCCAGAAAAGAATTAACTGCAAAACAAGCTGTGAAAGCAGCAATTTCAACAAGGTTTTTCTGCTTTACTTTAATATGAATGTAGGTCATTGCATCAGATGCGCACTAGTTGAAAAGAATGGAGAGGGAAAAAGAGAGACTGCCGGAATCGCCATCTATAATGCCACTTAGTAAACTGATAAATATTCTGCAAAAGTGTGTTGTAGAATCAGGAGACTCATGTCACAGTCCAGAGAACCACAAGCCACAGGTAACAGAACTGGAAAGGACCTAAACCTGAGACCTTGGAGGAATGAGGCCAGTCATAGGTTACAGTATTGGGACAGATCATTGGTCTGACTCAGGATATGACAGTGTGTACGGTGATTCTGAAGCCCTCTTTGAAAGAAATTTGAGCATTTGTTCCCTTTGTTTGCTATTTGCTGCCAGAGTTCTCCACTCTCAAGCTCAGAGCAAGACATGGAGCGGGAGGATGCACCACTCGGTGAACTAAAGCTTCTCATTCTGGAATTTTCGAAGCTGGAAAACATGGTCTTACTCGACGGCACACATTCCAGTTCTCCTGGTAGCATGCCATGGGAGCCAATGGATGCAGAATCAGGCAACACCACTTTTAAAAAATACAGACCAATTCTCAACTGGGATGGGGTCCAGAGTGGTCCCAGGTGAGCCAGCCTTCAGAAGGCCCTAGCCTTCTGCTGAGGTGACTGTTCTCCCTATGTGAGTGAAAACACTCCAGCCAGCACCTTCCAGAATGCTCTGTCCAAGGTCCTGACAGATTCTGCCTTGTCTGTCATGATCCTCCTCCTATTGCAGTCAGCTTCCCTTAAGCTTCACGCCATAACCCACAGGATAGGACACAGTTTTGCCATTCTTTTCCTAACAGAAAATATAAGGCCACGTCACATATTACATTTTTAAGGGTTTGTCTCAGTTATGTTATGTGTGCCTGAAAGGGACTTCATTGGAAGGTGGTGAACTCTCATTCATTGGAGATTTTTAAGCAGAGGCCGTGGATGCTTTAGTTGACTTTCCTGCATTGGAGAGGGTCCCTTCCAGCTCTACAATTCTATGATTCTTTGAATGCTTCTACTGTACAGTTACAAGTGACAGGAAGCCATGACAGGAAGATAGCGACCTATTGAGTACACACAGTGGCAAGACTGGCTTGCTTCTGCTGGGTGTGTGAAGTAGCCCTCAGTGATTACAGTAACATGACCCCATATATCAAAATGGATTCTATTACCATTCAATCTCAGCCAGGGGCAAAACTACATTAGGGTTGAATATATAAAACCCTTGTTTACTACAGAAATGAAAAGTATAATTTTATTTGACATGATATGTCATGGAATAAATGCAACCTGCACACCACATTTATATAGCTTGCTTCTTGCTGAACATTTCTGAAGTGTCACAATGTTCATTTTACAGCATATTATTATGCTTATTAATTTGCACTATCTATAGTCCCTCTTCTCACCCTTCTTGAAAAATATTAGTGCTTTTCAGACTAAGGATAATAATTTTAAGGAGGGTTTATATTATACCGATCAATATCTGGCTAATGACTTAACTCTGACCTTTTACAAACATTTAAAAGAGCAGCCTGTTTTTATTATGAACATTATTAATTTTGTGGTGTGTAATTGTCATAACTTTTATGGCTGGCCATAAAAGGCGTGTGAATTACTTGCCCAGGAGCCAAAATAGCTGGTTTCTAGAAATGAAACATTGCAAAGGCTTTCAGTCAAGCCATAAATAACCAAATTGAGGTTAACTGGAGAGTGGCACAGATCCATTTACAAGCTGATGGTTATATGCGCTGATCTCTGCCTTCATACTTCAGCAACACTAGCTACGGAATATCAAAGACCAGATGGATTGTTTGTGCCAGGTTCCATGAATTCACAATCCTTTGTAAAATGAACCTTCTGGCTTATTTGTCACAAGACAGGGCCCTTTGTCACTATGGCAAAGATTGTTGTGGGGGGGGGACTGGAGCTGTGTTGGAGAAGGAAGTAGCTAATTTTCTGCCTTGCAAAAGGCAAGGCATTGAGATACATTCAACCAAGGTCTCACATGGGCAACAAAGAGGCAACAGCCAGTAGACAGGAGCTGTTTGTGGTGGTAACACCATCATGAATGCCAAGACCATTGAGAAATATAGCTTCTCATGGCTTCCAGTGCTTCCAGTTGCACTTTGGTATCCAGTGCCTTTATCTGCTTTGGGTTGCTCCTAAAGAAGAGGCAATGACTATAAATGTTTGGTCAAACCCCAAGCCCTGATGTTCCTAGCCCCTGTTGGCATGCTGACAAATTCTAAGGAATCCCCATGGCTTCTGTGAGGAGGCACCTCTTCTTTTGGGTACATCAAGAACATATTATTTCACTTAAACAGATGGTAAAAGAAGAATAACCCATGCACACTTCAAACAGATTTGATGTGTCAGAGCAGGGGTCAGAAATACAGCAGGCAGGTATTAACTGCTCTTCAGCGGCAAATGTCAAGATACATTGGCCAAAGATATAAATATTTTATGAACAAGAGTGCAATACATTTTAAGCAGGTTTTATGACAGTGAATTTTATATTTAGCAACAGATTCCTGCCAGATGTCATGGTAGAGGTTAGAAAATGCCTGACTTTTGCTATCCTTTACAGCATTTCGGAATTATGGTACTTTGTTAACTAGGATTACTGGCATCATTAAATAATTGGGGTAGACTTGGGGGTGGCTTGAAAGTGGAACAACATGGATACACTATGAGGGGACATGGCAGAAGTTTAAAAACATATGCATTGGGGACGAGGGGAAACTTTTTTTTACCCATCTCTCATGATAACCCAATGGAACTGATCAGCAAAAGATTCAGGACACACAAAATAGTTATCCACGCAGCACATAATAATTGTTTATGGAGTTCACTGACACAAAGCATGCTAATGACTACTAGGTGCAATACTAAGTATGTGTACTCAGAAGTAAGACCAACTGAATTCAATGGGCTTCTTCCCAGGCAAGTGGAATTAGAATTGCCATTTTAGATCCCTTAACTGAGGGGCTTGAATAATTCATAGAGAATAAATCTACCATTGGCTACTAGTTGTGGTCGCAATGTGCAGGCTCTTAAGTTCAGAGGCAACATGCCAGTAAGTACTAGTTGTTTGAAAGGAACAATAGAAGAGGGATATCACATTCATGAGCTGCTTATAGGCTTCTCAGAAGCATATGAGAAACGTAATGAATACATACATACATAAATAAATAAAATAAATCTGAGTGTCCACCATGAGAAACAGAATGCTATACTACTGTATGTGCCAAGTTGGTCCAATACAGCAGGATTATTATGGTCACGGGGTTCTAGAAAGCAACTCTGAGCAACTTCATGGCAAATTACTCTAAGACAGTAATTTGCACACTACTGCACCACTGGTGGTGTGTAGTGCAAGAAAAAAAACATTACTCAGTAACCCACGAAGGTTCTGTGATCCCAGACTTCTCACCCACAGAGAAGTCACTTGCTGAACTTCTGCATTATTCCGTTTTCTATCCCCGTCTGTACAAGTAATTCTTATCTTTGTATTGTGTATCATTCCCAGTATACAGATATTTCCAGAACTGAATGACTTTGGAATCTCTTCTGTTCTGCTCATCCCTAGCACTAACTCTTACACACTCAAAAAGTAATTCTGTAAGTGTGTGCATTTGCATGTGTTTAATTTTTAAACGCCCTTAATTAGATTCAAACAAAACAATAATTTTCCAGAAGCATATTTCTAGTAAACTGTTCTTCCAGTTTTAACTTTGAAGAAAACACTACAACATGATTTAGGCTGCAATCCTGTACACACTTTCCTGGGAGCAAGTCCCACTGAAAATAGCAAGGACGTAACATTATGGAAACATGATAGGATTGCAATGATCATTTAAAACCCAACAGAATATGCACATCTACACAATTCTGTTTGCTGTCTCTCTCTTGCATAGTTACTTACAGGGAAGGCTTCACTACACATAAGAAGTTGCACACAATCCAATCATGTGAAAGAAAATGAATGCTTAATAGAGAGCAATTTGTGATTGAAATAATATATGATAAGAGAACAAACATGAAAGAAAAATATTATCAGCTTGTTAGAAACACCTAAGTTATGTGCAACACAGAACTGGAAATCTCCAGACATTAACCAATTTTGCATTGGATTCATAAAGTACTGGGTATAGCGGCAATGGGAAAGCATAGCGCAGGAACTAGCCAACATTAAGCTGTTTTAATGACGTTCCATTCATGGAAATTTTTAACACACACTTGTTGCAATCAACAGAACTTTAAAATGTTCAACGATGGCTGGCTCAGGATCCTGCTGCCTGAGCATGACAAAAGAATGAGACACAGGGCTGTGCACACACTATACTTTACAAGCACATTTGAAGGACATTATCCCCATCTCAATGAATTCTGGACACTGTAGTTTGTTAAGGGTTGCTGGGGATTGTAACACTTTGAGGGCTAAGCCACATTGCTCATAATTCTATGAGTGGAATAATGCACTTCAAACGTGCTTTGAAGGTATACAGTAGTGTGTGTGTGCAGCCACAGTCTGCAAATCTCCAGAAGAAAATACATTTTAATTGCTATATAGAATAGCTTTATAGAATAGCTACATTCACTTGCGGAAGTAGAAAGAACACCTCTCCCCATCTCCTTGACTTTATAAAGCTGATCTGGGATAATCATTCAACTAAAATTGTTTTATTGCCTTGTTTGTGGAGAATTTCAGCTGTTAAATCATATACTTGGTTGGAGTTCAAATAGCTGCCAACTGCCTATAAATACATGCTATTTTTCCTGTCATACCTTAGTAGGCTTAGTTAATGGATTGCATAAGTGGTATCACAAACTATTTTCCATCACGTGAATGGGCCATGAACCCAGTCAGCACACTTGGATCAATTTGCAATGAAAACATTTCATTAAAGAAGAATACATAGAATAAAGGTGCTTTGTCAAAGAAAAACTATTATACATTCTAATGCTTTAAAAAGATACTTACACTCCTAAAGTCTGAAGGAAAGCATGAACTCTGAGTTCCACAGCTCTATAACAGCCACTAATAATGTCTTACTGGGTTGTATCCAACATTATTTCTACTCAGAGGAGACCCATTGAAATGAATAGGCATGCTGATAATAAGGCATGCAGGGAGAGAGATAGAGCTGCAGCCCAAGATTGGAAAAGAAGTGGTAATGGAACCCTTAGCTACTGGAAATGAATTCAAATCTGCAGGGCCTAATGAACTGCATCCATGGCTACTTAAGGACTTTGCAGATGTAATCTCAGAGCCTTTGTCTATTATTGTTGACAGTAGGTGAGGTCCCCACAGATGGGAGGTGGGCAAATGTTGTTCCTATCTTCAAAAGGGTGTGGGGAGAAGACCCAGGCAACTACTGACTGGTTAGCTTGACGTTGATACCAGGAAAGGTGACCTCCTCTAATTCCTAAGGAAGGAGCTATTATTTGCTTTTTAGTCTAGAACCAAGCCTTGTAAGAAGGCTGAAGCCCCATTACATGTCCAAGAAGTCTTCTTAGAAGCCACTCAATGCTGAAGGTCACTGTGGATGCTTGTCCCATATCCCCCCACCCCACTACAGCAATAAAACATGGGAAAACTTCAGCAGGAAAGAGATTAGGCCACAAGTGACTCACACATAATAGGGAGCAACCTAGTCACCACCACAAACTCCATGAACTGAGCAAGGACTGATAATCTGAGCCTTTCTGTCAACTCTTTCAACAATAGCTTTAGCCAAACCCCACTCACTTCATTCTCATCCCAAATCCATAATTTCAGTGGTGCCCATTATGTTTTGGTCCCAGATATTGTCTTATTTTTACTTTCAAGGTAATGCCACTGCAGCTCATTAATCTTTCCAAGACAGGAAAAAACTCAAGCAAAACTAGCATCCACTATCCCTTGAACTTGTCTGTCCGATAGTGACAATCCAACCCAATATCCAAAAGCTTGAGTCCTGATAAATAGTACTTGGGGGAAAGGGCAAAGGAAGATTGCACAAGTTTTCATCTATCTCAAGGCTAAACATTATTGAGTCCTAAAATAAATTGTCACTGGTTCACATCAACACATGATGGGATATACAAAGCTTAGACTTTGTAAACTTCTGCATGGTGCATCTTCCCCATGCTCGGAAAGCCATTTAGCAGGTGCATTAAATAGAGCCTTTAGGAATGCCAGCCCACATATGCCACCTCAAGCTGAAGAGCATGGTGGGAATGCTCATCTGGAAAATGATAATTCACAGTTGCACAGCATGCATGTGTGTTTATAATAAGCTCTCATGCAAAAGACCACTGTGCTTATGGAAAATGTAATTGAGCTTATGAAGTCAAGATGGACTATGCCGTTCCCTACACCCTGACTATAAATGACTCAGCTAGAAACTTAATGCCATGAAGCTATTAGCTTCAGACTAATATTATCAATCAAATGTTCAGTAGGAAATTTTCCTGTCTGTAAATACTGACAGTGATTTGAATCCAGATCACCTGCCTGAGAGGGCTCATCTGCACTTTTCGTTAGTCCCAGTTAACATTTGTTCTGATTCAGTGGTAAACGCTAAGTTTTCCCGAGGAAAGTGGAATGACCCAAAATGAAACAAAACAAACCTGATTAGACCCTTGCCTACGAATCATGGACTGTGTCTAGAAATCATGGCATAAAGTGTGGGTGACCCCTGTGTCATAACACTCCCTCTACTACACCACACGGGGAGCACAGTATGCCACAAAATATACTGCTGATGTCCCAAATAATCTTTATTTTAAAAGGAATTTTAAGGCATTTCTATCATAGCTGCATGGAGACTGCCAGATACCTATAATCAAAGCTTTCAGACACAATGCCATGCTTTTACACGAGGGAACAGGTTGACTCTTCCATACCTAACAATTTTCTAAATGTAGCAACTTAATGTAAAATACTTTTAATGGCACCATTGTTATTGTTTAAGTTGCAAGTTCCATGCAAGAGGAACAGAATTCACTGGACACAAATTAATGCCAAGGTACCACTTGACTAAATTGTCTGTGTTGCAAGATGAAGAGTTTAAGAGGTATTTGGTAATTGACAAGGCTTCTATAATTTAGGTTAGATAGTTGCTTCAAGCAATTTTAAACATCTCTCTTGGAGTCTCTGTACTGTGCTCATATACATATAAATTTATTTTATTGCACAAAAATCACAATTCAGCACAGAGGGAAAGAGAGAGATAACTGGATGCCATATAGCCAGCCTCAATTGCAGAGTGCTGTCAAGCTGAACCTGCCACGGAAAGATAAAAAACTGTAAAGCAAGGGATACACACAGTTCAGGAGGTAGGGAGTATAGTAATTGACTATTAATCAGTTATCCAAATTGCTTCCATTTAAGCAAGATGCAAGATGGGAATGCATTGCTATGAAAGGCAGCCAAATTTGGGGTTATGCCCGCTCTTCTCAGTTAAATGAATCAGAAAAGTACTCAGCAAGTGTACTGTCCATTTGGGAGCTGGCAGTCTTTCCAAGGTTCAAGGTAGCTCTGTTGGGAATGGATACTTAAAGAATTAACAATCCTACAAATCACAAGAGAAGAAAAAACACTGCTACAGTGCAGATGGGGGAACATCCACTCACCCAAAAACCTGGGAAAAGAGGTGCATCTTGACCCTGTGCCAAAAACTATACAACAATGGTGCAAGATTCAGCTTGGAGGGGAGGGCATTCCACAACCTGGAAACAACAGAGAAGGCCCTCTCACACAACACATATCCCTCAAACCACAGCATGTGGCAGTTCTGCTAGCAGGGCTTCTTCTGTCCATCTTAACACAGAGAACCAGGCTAATAAGTGCTCCTTCAGATATTTGAGGCCCAAGTTGTTTAGAGATTTGTGTGTGAACTCTCTCTCTCTCTCTCTCTCTCTCTCTCTCTCTCTGTGTGTGTGTGTGTGTGTGTGTGTGTGAGTAGTAGTAGTAGTAGTAGTAATATGTAAATAAAGTAATGAAGACATGACATCTTAGTCCATATGCATATGGATGTATATTCTACAATGCATTCATTATAACTTAAAGGCAGAAAGAACTTCTGTTGAAAGAAAAGTAGTTTTCTTTTTTCTTTTTTTTGTTACCACATTTTAAAAAGGTGGTATTCTTCATGTGACTGATACCTTGCCTTTCCCTGTAAGACCCTGTAAAAATTGCAGTCACAGTCGTCAACAGGTTTTCCACACCTTTCAGCTGATCACCCATTCCCACCACCCTTCTGAGTAATACCCCTCCCCACTCTCTCACTATATTTAAGGGTCTGGTGACTTCTGTTTCAGTGTATCTGAAGAAGTGTGCATGCACACGAAAGCTCATACCAAGAACATCCTTAGTTGGTCTCTAAGGTGCTACTGGAAGGAATTTTTTTATTTTATTTTGTTTTGATACTTTGAGAATTGAGGTTTTATAGTTTTGCCTTTTTGTATGTGGCAAACTGTAATTAATGCTAGATTTTGAGCATTTAAGCTTCATGTGCTGTACATATTGTGATTGAATACTGTACTATTTGTTGCATTCAATTTCTTATATTGGGTGTTTGGCTTTCTTCAGTGTATAATTTTATCTCTGCTTTTAAATACATTTCCCCTTGATAGATAGTTTCCTTGATGCACAAATCCACCCATGTACCTTCCTTTCCCATAACTACTTATTAACTGAACGTGTTGTAAAAGAATTCAGGTACTTTATATGCAGTTCTTTTATTTGTCATATAGCCACCTGAAGTATTTATGTTATTCTAATACATTGCCGCAAACCAAACATCTATCTTTGTGAAATATATTTGCTTTTAGTGGGTCACAGCTAAAGGGAACAGAATTTGCAAAGCAATTTATATTAACCTGGGTTGCCTTTGATCAATATGGAGCTATGAAGCCACACAATTTGTCCTTGCACTTAAAATAGCTGTAAGCCATTTAGAGTTAGAAACTAACACAGAGATGCAACCATAACAACAGGTGAGGCAAACAGAAGCTATGCATAAAATTCATTGTGGAGCTTCACATTAGGGAGAAAGATTTTTCATTTAACAAAAGTGAATGATGGTAAACTCAATAAATTCTATGCAGGGGAAGCCAACCAGCATGGTAGCTAACCTACCTGCAAGTATATTATGATTGAAAATTCTTGGGATGGTTTTGCTTTTTATTTTGAAAGAGATTCATGATGAGAGACAAATGACTTATTTGCTCAGGTAATTGGTTTCACATGGAACACGGGAACCATTTGTAGCAATAACACAAAACAAAACAATAAAAATATATCTTTGCTCAGCTCCATGCCACACAATGACAACATAAAGATCAACCCTTTTGCCTGCGAAAGAGGTCACAACAGCCAATAGCAATTAGCAGCATTGGTTTGTGACCTGCACATAAATTAGATAGCTTAGGGTAGCGGCTGTGCAGTAATGATATATTGTCTGCAGTATTTAAGTGTGCTGAAATAATACCTTTTCTCTCTTCCCAGGTTAGCTTTCCCTTTGAAATTTACACAGCTCTCATTTACTCTGGAGATTTCTAAATACTTTCCCCACACAGCCAGTTATCCTGTGTAAGAACTCCTGGAATAACTTAAAACTCTGCTTTGCTTACACATTTGAATCAGAATCTTTCCTGAGCTGAAAAGGTGCAAAATCAGGGCATTCTTTGTCAATCTGGGGTAATTGGCGATATAAAACAGTAGCATGATTATCATGCCTAGAATGCAAATGGTTGCGTGTAGAGGTCCTCAAGTCCACCCCCAAGTAATTCACACCAGACACAGAAATTTTGTTAAGGTTAATGGCATAAAAATTTGGCCACAACCGTTTTATTAAATTACAACATGTGAGTGGTTGCTTAGGCATTGGTTTGACTATGTCCCATCTAGGGGACAGGCTGACTTCCAACCGCTTGGTGGAAGACAGCAAGAGGGAAAACACTTTGGGGAGAGTATTTGGGGGACGGGGCGACCAAGACCCTCCCTCTCCCTTAATGCTCCCAGGGGCCCTTGCGTGGCCCTAACCCATGACCAGGGACGGACAAGCATGGAGAGCCCCTGGATTCCTTTAACGGAATTCCCTGCGCAGCAGCAGCATTGGAGGGGCAGGCACGGCCAACCACTTCCCCTCCACCAACCAATTGAATAACCAATGCCTAACCGCCAACCTTACAGTTGTGACTAATTGCTATGTAGTAGGCGAAAGCCCAATGGCCAAAACCAATCTGCCAATTGGGAAAATTCCTACTAGGCCCCTGTCAAAGCAGACGACCCCATGACAGGCAATAGCAAGGTCAAAGCGCACGCCTATACCAAGGGGGGGGGGATGGGAGATCCGATGCACGCAGCAAAGAGGGGCAGTTACTAAGAACGCCCAGTATATATAACCCCTGACCTGTCCATCAACATTTTGCAACATGCTAAACTCCCCAACAACTGCATCGGCCCCTATCAGTACCCTAGCTAACAGATTAGATCCCTCCCCAAAACTTCAGCAGGGTGTCTTGCTAGGCCCCAACCGCAACACGTGCTCTCTAGGAAGGAGAACACGCTTTGTAGAAACATGGTAACCTCTGTAAGTGGCTCATGAAAAGAAGGATGCACAGATCAGAAAATTTCCAGTTCATGTCAGTTTTGTTTCTGTTCATTCATGTCTACCCCATTTTGTTTATGCTGTAATGTGCTGTTTTTAAAAAAATAAAAAATAAAACCCACACAAAAAATCCATTTGGATACATATTCATTGCTAAAAGTATGTTTTATCTTAAAAGATGCATTTTAAAGGATATATTTGTACATTTTCAAGCAGAGAACTGTATTATAAAATTTGAAGGCCTGTAAAATCTGAAGGATCGTGGTGTTTGCCTTCTGTACATCTGTCTGGAAAGTGTCAACCGGGGTTAATTTGCATCACAATTCACAGAAATTAGAGTGATGAAAAAAGCCCAAAACACATAGTAAAAGGAATTATTTGTATATGTGCATGGCTAGTGCAAAATACAGCAACTAGGAAGCTCAGTTGTGCATCCTTACCACACTCATGTGATGCTGTGTTAAAGGAATTGCACTGACTGCTGATTAGCTACTGAGCAGAGTTTAAGGTTTTGTTGCTAACGTTTGGAGTTCTGGACATCTTAGGACCAGGCTATCTGAGAGAACACCTCCTTCTGTACAATCCAGTCCATTCACTGAGATCATTGAAGGAAGCTGTTCTCATCACACCATGCCTGGAGATTTGACTGAGGAAGGGCCTTCTCTGCAGTGGCCCCCATACTATGGAGCAGCCTTTCCCAAGAGATAGAATCATAGAATCATAGAGTTGGAAGAGACCACAAGGGCCATCCTGACAGATGGCTGTCAAGCCTCTGCTTAAAGACCTCCAAAGAAGGAGACTCCACCACACTCCTTGGTAGCAAAGGCACTTACAGCAATGCTGGTCCACTGACTGACTGACTGACATATACTTATTCATGAGATCATTCACAAACATTAGCTTTTAGAACTGGTTTTATTAGAATTTTCAGATATATGTGGGTATTTGTGGCTTGGTTTTGTCTTTAGTAATTTATTGTCTTCTGCATTCCATCCTTGTTAATTTATATGAAAGGCAATCTATGGATTATTTAATGAGCATATAAAATACTGTTGTTTCAGGATGGCAACTCAGGTCTAATTCAAGATCACAGATCATACATCAGAGACAGAAAGAGGCTTCATATCACTGCTCTTCACAACAGCAAGGATCCAAAAATCTGCAGAAAGGATTTCTGCTCATTCAACTGGGCCTTCTTGACCCACTTCCTCCTACAGTCTCTTATTTCCTTCCCCAATAGGTTGTTCCTAAGAAGTAGAGGATTTGGCATTGGGAATCTGGGGTGGAATTGGCAGAAATCATGTGTACTTTCTGCTCCTGCAAGGCACTCTTTGGAGTCCATATTTTTCAGTGGAGGCAGCAGCTGGCACTTTCATCTGTAAGGTACTAGCTGACTGAGCTCTTAGCAATGGGAATGTAAATGATGTACAAACGTATATGAATCAGCCCTACAGCAACAGCCACTAAAACCCTTGATCATGAAACCATGATTTAAATCTAGAGAAATTGGTTGTGGAAGTGTACGTCTTGCCTGCACTTAATACCAGACATATCCAGCACACTGCGTCTGGCACCAAGAAAGAGAAAGACAGGCAGAAAATGATTTAACAATGAAACTCTAGTTCCTGTAGATGCCACTTTGGTTCAAAGTCTCAACATTTTTCATAGGAAGCAGATTTATTATTTCCAACTCTGTATGCTTCTTAATCACATTATCTTGAAAGAGACAGAATTCCTTCATTTTTCATAAGCTGTTTACAGTGTGTGTGTGTGTGTATATATATATATATATATATATAGAGAGAGAGAGAGAGAGAGAGAGAGAGAAATACCCCACAACATGAGGAACCAGTAGGAACTATAATGTGCACAAGGCTTTGCCATCTGCAATACTGACAGATTCACAGAGCTGTCCCAATACTTCAGTACAGACAGTTACCACCGATATTACTGTGTTTCATAGGAGCTAACTCCTAGGATCGGAGGTCTCTTCACCACCACCCCAATAAAATATTTGAGGAGGCCAGGGCCTCTCACAAGTTGATTGCCATTCAAATGGTGTGTGCGCACCACACCTTGTGATCAATTATGTGGGGCGAGGCTTACCTGTCCCCCCAATATTTTATTCAAGTTGGCACCCTTTCTGTTTCTGTCTATATACACATAAAACCTTTGCATCACAATAGCAGGTGTCTAATTGCATCTGCTAGTGGATCAAACTTATATTCCTGGAACATGATTTGCTTTCTTTCTTTCTTACCCCCTGCATGTGTTGCCAAATCTGCTCTAGAAGGTCTTATTATGGACTGATATGGCATTCACCAATCACCAACAGCAGCCGCAGGTTGCCATGACAACTCAGGATGTGCCAGAGGAGGGATGGCTCAGCAGAGGCCACAGCCTTCAATTGTCTGTCACCTTTTCACTTTTCCAGGCCAAACCAACCCACAACACCATAAATCCCTTTGTCCATGATCTGGGCAACCTTGGCTTCTCCCTTTCCCTCCAGCAATTCCACTCTCCCACACACACATAATTCACACCCCACTGTGTCAAGGTCAAAACTACTTGTGGGTAAACTATGCAATTCTGTCACCAGCAGCAGCAGTAAGAAATTACAAATATCACCACAGAGATACCAAAGATCTTAAGAGCATACTTTAATTAGCTTAAATAAATAAATAAATAAATAAATAAATAAATATTCAAAGTCCTTTTAAGATCATCAATTTCATAAAATGCTATCAGTTTTGAGATAGGAAATGATGGTGAAATAAACTGAAATTGCCTTTATAGTCAGATGTAGCTTGTAACAGAAATGCTCACCAACAGGTAATCACAGCAGTGCCTATGTGGATGATGTGTTTAAATTAAATTATAACAGAAATGGAAGATTTGCAGAAATGGTTGCTGCTTTTTACCAAAGTTATGCTGTAAATCAAGACAAGGAGTTTACAGAATCACAGAATAGTATGCTTAGAAGGAACTTGAGAGATCTGAAGAAGTTCCAGCTCTTTCCTTGAAAGTGGAGCATCTTAAACCTAATGCATCTTTGACAGCTGCCTGCCAGGTTCTCCTCAAATGTGGAAGGCAAACATGGTAGCCTATATAAAGCAGCCTATATAAAGGAGTAGCCTATATAAAGGAGGAGACTCTTGAGTCCCATGGACTGCAAGAAGATCAAACCTATCCATTCTCAAGGAAATCAGCCCTGAGTGCTCACTAGAAGGACAGATCCTGAAGTTGAGGCTCCAGTACTTTGGCCACCTCATGAGAAGAGAAGACTCCCTGGAAAAGACCCTGATGTTGGGAAAGATGGAGGGCACAAGGAGAAGGGGACGGCAGAGGATGAGATGGTTGGACAGTGTTCTCAAAGCTACTAACATGAGTTTGGCCAAACTGCGGGAGGCAGTGGAGGATAGGCGTGCCTGGCATGCTCTGGTCCATGGGGTCACGAAGAGTCGGACACGACTGAACGACTGAACAACAACAACATATAAAGCAGCTTTGGAGCTTCCACTAAGGTTACTGGACATCAGATTAATCTTACTTTGTCTATACAATTTTCCTTTAATAGTTTGGTTCTAGGGTATATTTAGGATTCAGTGGCTTCCCTCAGTTCTGTTCTGAGATAGTTTTGAGAATAAATGGAAACAGAAATGGCAACACAGAACAAGGTGTTAGGGAACATTTTAGCCATCCAGGATGCTCTGTAACTAAGGTGGCCATCCTTGAGCAGACAAACTTCAAAGGGAGACTGCAACATGAAAACATCAAACTACAATACACAAGAGGTTCAGTACTATCACTTCTGGACTTAAATTCCACTATATGTATTAATTGGCTTCTAAATGCCAGGATGTCTATGTTATTCACTTTTTGTGAATGGCCGGTGTTAATAAGGTAATTTTCAATGTCTATACATTTTGGCATTTCCTTTTCTTCTGACATTTCCTTCCACTGTTGACAAACACCCACACACGTGTAAAGAGAATGAAAATGAGTAATGTACCTGCAAATCAGGATAGCACTTCATGCATCTGATGAAAGACTGTAATGAATTAAAGTTTATGCCTTAATAAATTCGTTAAGGTGCCACAAGTCTCTTCTTTGTTTTCGACACAAGAGACTAAAACAGCTACGCATCTGGAAACTGTGGCACCAGTTTGTGAGATTAAAGGGATGGGGAGAAAATGCAAGATATAGTAGTAATAATAAATATTCCAGAAATAGGTAGGTAGCCGTGTTGGTCTGCCATAGTAAAAACAAAATAAAAAATAAAACAATTCCTTCCAGTAGCAACTAAGAGATCAAGGGTTAGTCTGAATCACTAGTGTGGCAACAAATATATAACTAGACACTGCTTTTCTTTTCACAAGCATACCACCTCCAGAAAGCCCAGTTATAAATTATCTTAACAAGATTTTGGCAAATATGCCTTTAAAACAATGTATGTTTCACAGTACAGCTGGATAACAACAATAATCCATGAAAAATTATGTCTGGGCTTTGATAGCAAGTTGTGCCTGTTCAATGGTCAATTCCCAATCTCTCCCAATGATAGATTTTATGCCTGCACAGTAGGTAGCTGGTTGTCTGAGCTTTCGAAGTACCATCCTATAGCAGGTTAGAAACACAGTATGCTCCAGATACCATGTTAAATAAGCATTATGCTAGTTTGCAAAATTAGTATGGTATATTGGATCTAGGGATGCGGGTGGCGTTGTGGTCTAAACCACTGAGCCTAGGGCTCGCCGATCGAAAGGTCGGCGGTTCGAATCCCCGCGACGGGGTGAGCTCCCATTGCTCGGTCCCAGCTCATGCCAACCTAGCAGTTCGAAAGCACATCAAAGTGCAAGTAGATAAATAGGTGGGAAGGTAAACGGCATTTCCGTGCGCTGCTCTGGTTTCGCCAGAAGCGGCTGAGTCATGCTGGCCACATGAACCAGAAAAACTGTCTGTGGACAACCGTAGGCTCCCTCAGCCAGTAAAGCGAGATGAGCGCCGCAACCCAAAGTCGTTCACGACTGGACTTAACTGTCGGGGTCCTTTAACTTTTTATTGGATCTAGACTTAGTCATATGCCTAGCAAAGACCCAGTCTACTCTAAATCATGACTAAACTAATACTGATTTTGAAGACCTGCTCCCCAGTTTGCTGCAAACAACCAAAAAATCAATTTCAACGAAAGGTTATCTTTTAAAAATGTAAAGAAATAATGTGTATATTCATCACATTGCCTCCAAGCACATTGCCTCCAAGCAGGATAGAAATATAAACTGTAAAATATTGTCATCATCATTAACAACAACAACAACAACAACTGCACTTAGGTCTTCTAGACAGCAATGTGATATGCCAAATCAATGCTAACAAACAACTTAGCTACGTACAACATTTTCAACCAGTATTTTTTTTTCTTCCAAAAAAACAAGAAAGCTAAAAGGTATGCTATCTTGGTGACTGACACATTTATAAACAAGTAGAGTGCATTCTGTTGTTATTCTTGCCTGCATGAGTAACTACAATCACTATTATGGATTGTTCCTAGTTTGAGAACTCTGTCCATATTAAGTAGGTAAATTTAACAGAGCTCTGGAAAGAAGAATTCAGCAGAATAAGAAGGATGGGTGGAGTTTGACCCTCTTTTTAAGGGGCGGATACAATTGTGCATCTGAAGAAACTTCTGTGTTTAGTTTGAAAGCCACGTATTAAATAGAGGAGACAAAGAGCAATCGCTAACATCCTTCAAGAATAAAACTACAAACAAAGGCAGATTGCCTTGTAGAAATATGGGGCAACATCCAGTTGTATCAGTTTAGCAATACAATGGATGTTCTGCACAAATAAACTCATCATCCAACTCCTCTCCCTGCAGCCCCCTGTACACACCTAGATCTGCTCCAGAAGGACGCTCCAGAAACTATCTGGGAGTGGGTGGGATGTGGGGCAGGGAGGAGGTTAAGAAGGGGAAGTCCCACTACATGTCTACAAACATGATATTGCCCATAATGTTTAGTGGGTAAGATAAAGGTTGGTCTTATTTGGTGACGCTCAAGATTAGATGTTTTCTATATTACTTGTTTCAAAAACTGAAATTGCTGTGCCATTCAATAATAGGAAGAATGTCCATATTAGCTATGGTGGTTACACTCTGCTTCCATAGTCAAGAGGCAGTAATGCTTCTGAATACCAGTTGCTGGAAACCACACAAGGGGAGAGTGGTCTTATGCTTGGGTCCTGCTTGTGGGTTTTCCCACAGGCATGTAGCTGGCCACTATGAGCACAGGTTGCTGGACTAGATGGTCTATTAGCCAGATCCAGCAGGCTCCTCATAGGTTCTTACATGACCCAATAGGCATTGAAAAAGATGGTTACAACAAACTTTTAATATCCTATTTTGCCAGCAGTGGTAAATGGCTAAACTGACTATAGTGTACCAAGTGAGAAGGTGGAAGTCTTATGGAGATGGGTAATTCAGCAAATGTGCAGAGTACTTCTATGTTGTAGACAATGCAGACTTTCAATATCTACTTTGGATATCTTCTCTGGAAAGAAGCCTCTCCTATGATTCATTGTCCTGTGCCATTTTATAGCCACCTTCTGTCACCTTCTCTGTTTGCTGCAAACTAATAGTCCCCCACCCTTTTTACCACGATCCATTATTACAGTCTCCTGAAATTTAATCTGCCATTTAGTCCTTGGAAAATGGAACAGAACAGAGTGATTAATTGTTGTTTTTACAGCAATATCATCATCTCATCCTCATTCCACCCTTTGGATGAGGCATAGGTAGTTGTCTATGCAAAAGTTAAGAGATTCAAGGACAGTTTTTGAACACAAAGTGCTCTCAGCTCCATTTTCCCATGTTAAAAAAACTCTTCAAACCTGTCTCATAATGGACTTTTATTATTTTAAACTGGTGTTTTAATTCAAAGATTGCATTTTCAAAATAAGTATCATTTTAAAGTAAGGCACTTTTGGGTAATTTTCTATGTAAATGTAAAGTTACATATATGTGCTTTATCTTCATTATTCCATCTAAACCTTTTCATTTATACTCCTCCCACAAAAGATTTATTTCCCTATGATCCCTGTAGCTCTTTAGTTACCAAGGAGATCTGTTCCTTTGTCAGCTGTGAAATACGGCCTTTGGTATTTTATTGATCTGGTGTAAACCTGCCAACATCCCTATACAGCATGAAAGAAACTTATATTTCAACATAATCTAATGAAACATCAAAAAAGCCAACCTTTCTCTAGTTACTCTCAAAATGAACTATTTGCATAATTCATTTCATCATGAAAGTCCTTAGAACGTTATTTTATTGAATTTGTATGCAAGGACTTTTAATATCTGCATAGAAATGTGTTTCATGCTTCACCAGAATGATATTATATGTTTGAAATGAGAAGCTCTAAATTTACACTGAGATTAACATGTTCCACAAAAGAGAAATATGGGTGGCTATTGACTAAATACTTGAGCCACTGAAGTCTCCAAAATGGGTCTTACATCTCTAGCTTCATATGACTTTCGCCATTCATGGAACTTGGCACAGATTAGTTCCAAAATTACTGCAGGTATTTGAACTAATTTTCCAGTCTTCTGTAAATGTGAACCAGTTCTAAGAGTACACCCCCCTGCCCACCCCAACACCTTACAGTTTAGAAATATCTATAGGAGGTGAACTTATTTTTGAGAACAAGAACTGCTCTTGTGCTACAGTGACTTGATTCCACTGGGATCACAAAAACTGTTTTTGCAATTGCTTAGCTACATGCTCAGCAAATTCATATTCTAGAGTTGTACCTGGGGTATTTGGATTCAGACTGCACATAAGAAATTGTATTTTTGAAGGTAAAAAAAGCTAGCACTTGATAGAAACAAGGTTCTATTAAATCACACCAGTCCAAAGAGTGAAATGGTAGGTTGATAATTATATCCTTTCCCCCAGTACAGTCATGCCTTGGTTTTGGAACAGCTTAGTTTCCGAATGTTTTGGCTTCCGAACGCCGCAAAACTGGTAGTGACTGTTCCAGTTTGCTAACTATTTTTGGAAGCTGAACATCCAACAGGGCTTCCACAGCTTCCAATTGGCTGCAGGAGCTTCCTGCAGCCAATCAGATGCCATGCTTTGGTTTTTGAACAGACTTCCGGAACTGCTTCTGTTCGACTTCCAAGGTACGACTGTATTTTGCTGTTGTTTTATAATGTACAGACCTTCATACCCCACATAAATAGATGCTCAGAGCAAATAATAACTTTATGGACTGCTTCATTAACATCAACAGAAAGTAATGCACAAAGCGGCCTGTACCTCATTTATTTGCATTAGTATCCTACCACCGCATCAACTCCCCTCAATTACCGGTATGTTGTTGTTTTTTGGGAGGAGGGTCTATAAAGAGACACCAGCTTCAAATAAATGTGAAGCAGTCCAGTTCCTAGAATCCTAGAATGGAAGGGACCACAAGGATCATCGAGTCCAACCCCCTGCAATGCAGGAATCTTTTGTTCAATGTGGGGCTCCCAAGAAAACGCTAAGGAGTAAACCCTACACAAATCCACAGTGGAGTCTGACTGTTGGATGGCACCTTGTTCACCTCCTTCTGGCAACCCCTGCAGCCACACAGGTGCCAAACATATTGCTCTGCATTCCTTTGGACCACATCAGCGAGGCTGAGAGTGGGGTCTTGTTTTCTGGGAAGCCCAGGATCTTCATATGCACTGCCCAGGCTTGCATCCCAGAGAGGTCACTTTGGTGCTGCTAATGCAGCAAAAACAATGGAGGAGGGAGCAGTTACAAGTTAGCCTTCTCTGCAGCCCCAGCAGGTGCTGTGATTCTCCAGCGGTTTGACTTCACCACTGGAGGCGCACTCCACTGTTTCTTGAGACAGATGGATGCCAACAAACCACTTAATATTCTGAAAATCTTTAAGCAGTGTGTACAACATAAAAACAGTAAACAATCTCACCAAAACAAAACAACAAGAACATAAAAACAGTAAAATGGCAGTATAAAAAAAGCATATAAAAACATAGCAGAGATTCGGGGAACTCATACAGATAAAAAAACAGGGTCTGGTCTTAGAGCCTAGGCAAAAAGATGTGTCTGTACAAAATGTCTGAAGCAACTGAGGGTTGCTGCTTTCATGTATTGTGTCAAATTTATGATCCTGACCCTGGCATGAAACATTTTGCTGTTAGTTTGGCCTTGTTCTTTCTATTACTTTATCATGCTGCTATTCATAAAAAATGGGATTTTATAGGTATAATACAATATTTCTACGTATTAGAGATGAATAGATTTTCCCTACCAGTTGCATTGTTGTTATGCGGCTTTGCTCTCCAGAATCTTCACTGTCTTCTTCCTAATTTAACGTGGAGACTGTCTGAACTTAAATCCTGGGAATGGTGCATGGCAGATTTTGGAATCGCACCACTTTCCTTCTTATGCATGAAAAATGATACTAGCTTTCACTTATGCCCAGGGCTTTTTTTCAGCCAGAACTTGCCAGAACGCCATTGCCAAGATAAGAGAACAAGGGAGGCATTCCTGGTGAGTTCTGGTACCTATTTTTCTAGAAAAAAATAGCACCAATTATACATATTGAACAGATGCTACCTGGAATTCCAACATGATAATCCCTATGGTCCAACTGAGCCACAAAGGGATCGTCTACACTTCTGCTTGTTCTGTGCCTAGAAAGCATGGGTCTGAGATGTTTTGTGCTTTCCCCCCAGTTTCCCCATGGAAAATACACCCTTTAACGCCAAATTAGACCATATGAAGTCTGCGGATAACCCGATTGCTGTTTGGTCTGATTTAAGATTAAACCCCACGTTTCCCCAGGGGCAAATTGTGGGGCAAAAAGAGGTGGGGTGTAGCCGGTGTACCTTAGCCACAATCCTACACCAAATCTAGCAGAAATGACAGCTGTAGAAACTACCATATATACTTGAGTATAAGCCTAGTTTTTCAGCACACTTTTTGTGCGTTAAAAGCTGCGCTCAGCTTATACTCAAGTCAACCATTCCTTAAGAAGTGTACAAGAACGGCGGTTCTTTACTCTCTCCAGGCAGCTTGTTCCATTCCTGAACTGCTCACATAAATGCAAACTTTAGACCCCAGAAGGCAGAAAGCCTATCAGTTAAGGAAGTATTAAAACCCCACAGGTGCTCACTTTCCCTGGCTCCTGCTTAAACAGGACAGGATCCCAGCCTTCTCTGTATAACACAAGGGAACATTGCGCTGTGAGTTAAACCACAGAGCCCTAGGGCTTGCTGATCAGAAGAATGGCGGTTCGAAACGCTGCGACGGGGTGAGCTCCACAGCAGCAAAGGAGGAAGAGGAAGGAGCAGCCCAAAGGGCTGCTTTCGGGCTGCTCGTTTCTCCTCCTCCTCCACAGCGGCAAAGGTGAACCGGCTTATACTTGAGTCAATAAGCTTTCCCACATTTTTGTAGGGAAATTAGGTGCCTCGGCTTATATTTGGGTCGACTTATACTCGAGTATATACGGTAAATCTAAACCAACAAGTACATGCAGACTTTGCCACACCATCCTTGAAAATTGCATAGCCACCATTCAATCATGGCGTTATTGCCAATGAGGCCCTCATGCATAATCATGCATGGATTTTACCCATCAATGTGCAGCAAGAGCAGGGAAGCCACAATGATGTCATCCTTTCTAAAGTGCATGTTTGTGTGTGTGCATGTGCACACACAACCCACGCACACAAAACCCTTAAGATTTAATGACATAAGGTTCCCCCAAAGAGTATTTCCTAGGAGGAGGGTTCAACTCACTGTGGTGTATGATTTTACCCACACAACACTAATAGCACAGCACATACCATTGGCACTGACATCTCCATCAGGGGAAGAATATTTTTATGAGGGGAAAGGGAAGGAAGACACATTAATTTCTTTTCAAGGATGAAAGGAAACCAAAGCATACAGGCTCTACAGGAAGCAAAATGCTGGCACCCCATTTATTTGTGGCACCCTTTTCCTTCTTCTTTCTGCCATTCCCATCCCCTCCCCCGTTTAATTTGCTGCCTGAAATTAGGTCACAGAATCTCCAGCCTTGTCTTAGGACATGAGAACTTTGGGACAAGCCTGTCCCTGTACATCTGGCATACACTGGGGATAGCAGCGTGTTGCAAGCCAAGCAACAGGGCAAATCCTTCCACCTCCATTTTCCAGCCAGGATGATGATGATGATGATGATGATGATGATGATAATTTATTATTTATACCCCACCCATCTGGCTGGGTTTCCCCAGCCACTCTGAGCAGCTTCCAACAAAATATTAAAATACAATAGTCCGTCAAACATTAAAAGCTTCCCTAAACAGGGCTGCCTTCAGATGTCTTCTAAAAGTCTGATATTTGTTTTTCTCTTTGACATCTGGTGGGAGGGTGTTCCACAGGGTGGGTGCCACTAACGAGAAGGCCCTCTGCCTGATTCCCTGTAACTTGGCTTCTCGCAGCGAGGGAACCGCCAGAAGGCCCTCGGCACTGGACCTCAGTGTGGCTAGTTTCCAAGGATACACAAATTACTGTGCCTAGTGGCTGGATGAAACTGTTCTCCAGACCATATCCCTGCAAAGGACAAAGGTTACCCAAGAATACGATACTTGCTACCCTGTGTAGTGTTGGTCACTCACTGAAAATATGCATTGATTCATTTTAATAAACCAGGTTTAGGCCCAAGCAAAATAGACACATCTTGCTGAATATACACACTGCCTGCTATGTGAAAGGTAGAGTGCTATTTATGTAAGAGCATGGCTTAGGTTTTGGAACCACTAGATAAGTAACCACTTGTTTCCATTATCATGTCTGCTAATGGCAAAATATTATATACTTTCCTTTTTAAATATCACAATTCCCAGTTTCCATACTGTTCAATATAAAGAATAATAAGACAGCGCGATGTTGGAAATAAGGAACTTTCATAGCATTGTAAACAAGGAAATCACACCTCCAAACAAAAACATTACGGCATAGATTCCATAAAAGTAAGTTTTCACCTCCATTACACAAAATAGTACTGCCATTAATGCCTGCACTTCTTTTCAACAAAACACTAAAAATATTAAAACACATGGATATTACCAAGACAAATGTAAGCACTTTTAAAATGTGTTTGTTTCAGTGGGAGAAATTCAAGAATTCACTTAAACCCTTCCATTGAAATCAATGGGACTTAAGGATAACCCTGACTTGATCACCTCCATTCAAAAAGGCTAAAAAGTGAAACTTGAGAAAGCTCATTGTTAATATGAGGCAAAAGTTTAACTGGAACTTTACAACACATCACCTTGCTGCTAATACAGAACAGAACATAGAGCACACAGAAAGAACATTCCCTTACCTCAGAAGTCTTTAATGGGTTGGAACAATTTGGATTGTCTCCTGCCCTTTTTCTATGCACAACCATAAAATTTTAAAAGAGCTCTTTGCCAGTCTCCACTGCACCAGATAAAAATAAAATGCACAACCTAGAGCATTTGACAAATGGAGGTACCAATGCAATCCCTCACACTAATTTATTGCCAGACAACTTGTCACTTTCTCCCTCTCTTTTCTTATTGGATCCTTCTTGGAATGTGAGCAAGCTCACATTCACATCAACCTAAAGCAGCAGAAATAGCAAAACAGTCTCACAGGTCTTTAAAAAAACGTTTCATATGACAACAGTTCACATAGTCATTTGCCATCCAGAAAAATAGCTCCTTCTGAAAAATTCACCAGGGCATTAATTTACTAGTGCAGCGGGCTCTGTCTATTTAGAATATGTGGCTCTCATGTATAGGACTGCCACAGGCATTCTTAAATTATCAGTCTTAAACACGGATTAAATCTACTTTCATGCAATAAATGGAAAACAGCCCCTTTCCCAGTGTGCATGGAATAAATTGCAGCCTATGACTAGGTTGCAATATTTTAAAAGAGGAGTCCAGCCGGTAAGCATGAGGATATAGGAACTGAACTTATACTAGACTGAACTCATATCCAGAGAATATATATGCTCAAATAGCAGTGACAAGTGCTTCCAATGGCAAGGCATGTTACAATGCAGTATGTGAGTGTGTGTACAAGTGCATGCATACACTCATGTGTGCATACATTTTTAATCTGAAACTTTTTGTTCCTTACAGGAAGTAAATTTTCACCAGCGAACTCTGCAGATTCATAATAAACTAACTGAGTATTAGCAGCAAACATTTTCTACAGATTTCTGTCTCTGAAATATCATTTTCATCCTTTGCATAAAATAACAGTGTTGCAGTGCTATAGAATATACTTTTTGGCTCAGTGAAACTTGAGGCCTCTTTAGTAATGCAAGTTGCCTAATGTTCAAGGAGGAAAACACATGAGAAGCAAATTCTCACCGACATTGTGCATCCCAGGTGCAATCACTTCCAAAAGAGCAATTTCTCTTTTCTCTCAATATAGCTGCAAAATCTGAAGCCGTATAAGTTTGAAACATGCATGTGCCTAGAAGTTACACAGAACGCTAATCTTAACCTTCTTGTTATTATCTAGTACTCTCATTCATTTGCTGTGGCAAATTAATGCTGTTTCTAAAATATCAAGTAAAGAAGCAAGATGATACCCATACCCCATTGCAAACAAACATCTGATTCCACTTAAATGAAGAATTCAGTGCAATACTGAAAAAACGATCAAGTCTAGGATTGCTTCTCTGTATATTAAGCTTCCAAGGCTATGAACGCCCAACGACAAAAAAGCATGTCTCTAAGGTATACTTTTGTTCACAAAAAATATTGCTTTGGGATAGTCATACCAAACATTCTCATTTACAGTCTCATTTCATTTCAGCACTAAAATAGAGAAGTACAGGGGGTGAGAGAAAGAATGAGGGGAGGAGGAGGGAAAGAGAGAGGAAAAAATGAATGAGAGCGCTGCAGTGCTGTTACAATTTTAAGAAGCAAAATGAAGAAGGAAAACCTGGAAAAACATTTGAATCCTTTGTGGCCCCTGACACAACACTATCCACTCCATAGAATGCTACAACAGGTGACGTTGTGACGAATGCAACTTTGTAAAGCAGTTATTGGTTAAATTTCATCCAGACCTGGGCTATGCAGAAATCTGTAATCTTGCCAAACGATTCTTTGAAGAATGCCTTCAGCGTGCAAAAAGACCAGCAAATAAACATCCAGTAAAATAGCAGGGTAAGTAGCTGACAGCTTTAACCTTTCCTCCCTGCTCCCAATAAACCAGTAGATAAATAAATAAATAGACAGACAAGCAGACAGACTGTTCCCTGTTTGCTCAAGATGCTTCTCCTTCCAACATTCAATTTGAATGAGCCAGTGCAAATGCACTGCTCATCCTCTCATGAGGCCAGGATGCATTTATGTGAAACATGAGGAGAATGCCTAATGCTGAAACATACTCTCTGCATCTTCAATGAGATTTCATTACAAGGCTCTCTTTTCACTTCACTAGCACATACTATAGTACCCTGCAAGTAGTCTCTATCTTCCTTGGTCATTCATTGCTGATGCAGAGAAATGTCACTATCAGATATGTTAACTAGGTCCACTGCAAACACCTAGCAACTACCATTCCCAGCACCCTTAACAAACCACATTTTCCAGGATACTTTTGAGGGAAGGCATGTGCTTTAAATGTATGGTGTGAATGTGACCTATCTTCAAAAGGCGGTGCAATAGCGTTCACAAGAAATGTGCATAAACACACATGCATTGCTGCGTGTTTTTAGGGCACTGAAATATCCTGTGAATTATGAAGGGTACTGGGAAATTTTAGTCATGTTCAGAGCAGACCCATTGAAATCAATGTTACGTTTCTGGAGCCCATTGACTTAGCTGGTATCACCTGTTGTAATATGAACTATGTGTATATATGTTAGAGCTAAACACAAGAATGTGTGTGGGGGGGACCTGGATAATCTCAGGCAAAAACAAGTAAAGTGCCACTGGCTTTAGTAATGACTGTTCCCCACATTAAATGGGGAGCGAACTTTGCGTGGTCACGCACAGCCCCCAGAGGGGCTCCTGCCAGTTCGGGCTGGCGTTGCCTTCCCCAGGCTGGATACCTGTGGTCCCCGCCTACCTCAGCCAGCGTCCATTCCCGACTGGGGGAGGCGTTGCCAGGGGGATTGGCCAGGTATGGAGAGGGACCATCCAGCCCACACAACAGAAGGCGTAGCTTACCTGGGGAAACAGCAGTCGGGATCCAGAGCTTCTCCCACCCTCCACTCCCTCAATTAATCTAGAGGGGCTGGGAGCTGGGGGCACTGTTATACAGTTGTTCCGCTCCTTTCTCCTGGGCCATGTCCAGAAAGTGGTGGTGGGGGGTGAGTGTTCAGACCCCTGGACTCTCACTTGTGGGGTGCCTCAGGGTTCCGTCCTCTCCCCCATGCTTTTTAACATCTACATGAAGACGCTGGGAGAGATCATCATGGAGTTTGGGATGGGTGTTCATCAATATGCAGATGATACCCAGATCTACCTCTCTTTCAAATCAGAACCAGTGAAGGCGGTGAAGGTCCAGTGTGAGTGTCTGGAGGCAGTTGGAGGATGGATGACGGCTAACGGATTGAGGTTGAATCCTGACAAGACAGAAGTATTGTTCTTGGGGGACAGGGGGCGGTGTGGTATGGAGGACTCCCTGGTCCTGAATGCGGTAACTGTACCCCTGAAGGACCAGGTACACAGCCTGGGAGTCATTCTGGACTCACAGCTGTCCATGGAGGTGCAGGTTAATTCTGTATCCAGGGCAGCTGTCTACCAGCTCCATCTGGTACACAGGCTGAGACCCTACCTGCCCGCAGACTGTCTCACCAGAGTGGTGCCTGCTCTAGTTATCTTCCGCTTGGACTACTGCAATGCACTCTACATGGAGCTACCTTTGAAGGTGACTCAGAAACTGCAATTAATACAGACTGCGGCAGCTAGACTGGTGACTGGGAGTGGCCGCCAAGACCATATAACATCAGTCCTGAGATATCTGCATTGGCTCCCAATGCATTTCCAAGCACAATTCAAAGTGTTGGTGCTGACCTTTAAAACCCTAAACAGCCTCGGTCCTGTATACCTAAAGGAGCATCTCCACCCCCATCGTTCAGCCCAGACACTGAGGTCTAGCTACAAGGGCCTTCTGGTGGCTCCCTCACTGCGAGAAGTGAGGTTACAGGGAACCAGGCAGAGGGCCTTCTCAGTACTGGTGCCTGCCCTGTGGAACGCCCTTCCAGCGGGTGTCAAGGCAATAAGCAACTATCTTACTTTTAGAAGACATATGAAGGCAGCCCTGTTTAGGGAATTTTTTAATGTTTAATGCTCTATTGTGTTTTTAATATTCGGTTGGGAGCCGCCCAGAGTGGCTGGGGAAACCCAGCCAGATGTGCGGGATATAGATGATGATGATGATGTTTTTATATGTGTTGGAAGCCACCCAGACTGGCTGGGGCAACCCATCCAGATGGGTAGGGTATAATAGAATTAGCAAAATTATGAGGAGCTATTTGGGAAGGTCACCTGTGATGTGCCATTCTATGCATGTGTAAGACGATGTAATGTGCTGAAGATCTAATTGTTGCTAAAATCTATCATTGCAGAAAACATTGAGAACTGCAGAGGACTTTCCCAGCCCCTGTTGGAGAAGGAGAAAATGTAGGTTAGGGTGATTGCTTAGAAGCATTTCATAATCACAGTATTTTCTACCTGAAGAAATATTTATTTATACCCACTTCCCCTATAACGGAAAACCTGTTGACTGAGACATTTTATTGCTGCCTTTAAACTAGACCCTTATTCAGCAGCAGCATATAATGGTGACTAATTCCACAAGTTGTAGGGACACCTTGAGGATAACTCTCTTATTTTCATCGACCAGAAGCCTGCAGGCAACATTTATTCCTTTTTAGCACAATCACAGCACAGTGTCTGACATTTGAAGCACATAATTTTTTCTTATTTTATTATCTGACTTCAGGTTTTCTAAACTGCTTCCTCTGAAGGAAAAGATTATACTGCACATATAGAACAGGCCCAGGCACTATAAAAAATATGGAAACATGTCGACCTTTGGAAGTTCCATATACACATGTGATTTTGACTCTGGTTAGGGGAGAGATTTCAGGCAAAGTGTTTAAGATAAGTTTCAGGGGAATACTTCATTATCATTGCATCCACCTGCCACTATAGTGAAAGAGAAATCCTATTTTTTATTCCAAGAAAGTGGACTGTAGCCCTACAATTTATGCTTACGGCAGCCTTCCTTAAGATGGTGCCCTCAAGATGTTTTGGATAGCTGGGATTTGCTGGGATAGCTCAGTTGGTAGATTAATCTCAGGGCCGTGGGGTTGAGCCCCACATTGGGCAAAAGAGTCTTACATTGCAGGGTGATGACCCTTGTGGTCCCTTCCAACTCTACAATTATATGATTCTATCAGCATTCCTGTCAAGATACAACAGGAAACAACTGGAGACATTTTTGTTCCAACAAGCTATTCACAGTTGGATGACTATTTCTCTGCCATGGGTCTACACCTTGTTTTGTTTGAAAATTCATCATCATGTTATTTTATATGCTGTTTTTAATAGTATTTGGTACACTGACTTAGGATATCTGTGGAAGGCAATTAATAAACACCACCATGGATGATGATGATGATGATGATGATGATGATGATGATAATCAATCCCAACCACCATGGGGCTAATGGGGTTTCAGATCAAAAACATCTGGAGAGTCCAGCTTGGAGACGGCTGGTTTATAGCAATATTTAGGCTACAGCTTAAACTGAATATGTGGGCATCTTAGAAAAATAAGTCATTTTCATGAAATTTAATTGTGGCACAGGATCTTAATCCACCTAAACAAATTGACCCAAATATAATATAATCAGCTTTTTTGCCACCTTCCATTCTTTCTTTTTAAAAAATGATTCTGGGACCTGGCAATAAATGTAAAGCACAGCAGTTTTGAAAACTGAATGAATTTGTATCCATGTCTACTCAGAAACAAGCCTGATTAAGTTCCATGTGGTTTAATGCCAAACATGCAAGTTATCAGATTGCAAACTACTTCTTGATCCGTGTACTCTGATCATTTCTTCTATTCCTTTCCAAGCCTCAGTCCTTTTCTTTGATATTATTTACAGGGCTCGAAGTCATAAAACAGTAACTATTGTCCAAGGGTGAACATCAATGACAGCACAATATAAGTAGTTATTAAAGAGAAAAGGAGCCTGTATTGTGTTGTTGTTCAGTTGTTCAGTTGTGTCCGACTCTTCGTGACCCCATGGACCAGAGCACGCCAGGCACGCCTATCCATTACTGCCTCTCGCAGTTTGGCCAAACTCATGTTAGTAGCTTCGAGAACACTGTCCAACCATCTCATCCTCTGTCGTCCCCTTCTCCTTGTGCCCTCCATCTTTCCCAACATCAGGGTCTTTTCTAGGGAGTCTTCTACTCTCATGAGGTGGCCAAAGTACTGGAGCCTCAACTTCAGGATCTGTCCTTCTAGTGAGTACTCAGGGCTGATTTCTTTGAGAATGGATAGGTTTGATCTTCTTGCAGTCCATGGGACTCTCAAGAGTCTCCTCCAGCACCATAATTCAAAAGCATCAATTCTTCGGCGATCAGCCTTCTTGATGGTCCAGCTCTCACTTCTGTACATTACTACTGGGAAAACCATAGCTTTAACTATACGGACCTTTGTCGGCAAGGTGATATCTTTGCTTTTTAAGATGCTGTCTAGGTTTGTCATTGCTTTTCTCCCAAGAAGCAGGCGTCTTCTAATTTCGTGACTGCTGTCACCATCTGCAGTGATCATGGAACCCAAGAAAGTGAAATCTCTCACTGCCTCCATTTCTTCCCCTTCTATTTGCCAGGAGGTGATGGGACCAGTGGCCATGATCTTAGTTTTTTTATGTTGAGCTTCAGACCATATTTTGCGCTCTCCTCTTTCACCCTCATTAAAAGGTTCTTTAATTCCTCCTCACTTTCTGCCATCAAGGTAGTATCATCAGCATATCTGAGGTTGTTGATATTTTTTCCGGCAATCTTAATTCCGGTTTGGGATTCATCCAGTCCAGCCTTTCGCATGATGAATTCTGCATATAAGTTAAATAAGCAGGGAGACAATATACAGCCTTGTTGTACTCCTTTCCCAATTTTGAACCAATCAGTTGTTCCATATCCAGTTCTAACTGTAGCTTCTTGTCCCACGTAGAGATTTCTCAGGAGACAAATGAGGTGATCCGGCACTCCCATTTCTTTAAGAACTTGCCATAGTTTGCTGTGGTTGACACAGTCAAATGCTTTTGCGTAGTCAATGAAGCAGAAGTAGATGTTTTTCTGGAACTCTCTAGCTTTCTCCATAATCCAGCGCATGTTTGCAATTTGGTCTCTGTATTAAAGTTATTTTATTTCCACAAAATAATAATACTAATAATAATAATAATATGCACACTTCTTTAGAGTTCTTATACAAACTTTCCCATATACCATGCTGCATTGAACATGCCTCTAAAATGCAAGTTAAAGTTTCCAGTAACAGCATATTCCATAGAACATATTCCAAATTCTTCGTAGCCTTCATTTAATTTGTACACTATGCCTCTCCCTTTCCTTTTCAGATCATTTTATCCTTTCCAGGTTGCCTTCCCATAATTAGGGATGTGAATTCTGTATGAAGCCGGATGTGGTGAGGGTTGTGTGCATCTACTTTATACAGTTGCTCTAGTACCACTGCTTCCCTCCAATGGCTTCTCTCCAAAGTTTATAAAAGCCTGCCCACCGCCATAGTTCATTACCTTGGGCATGGTGTAAAGCAAGAAAAGGGACTTTAAAAGGCTTAACAATGTACTGAAATCTGTATTGAGTAAGACATCAAGCAAGGAAGAAATTAAATACAGATCTGCAGCTAATATGCAGTAACCCCACAGCAAACATACATACACACACACACACACACACACAAACACACACACTTTTCCTTTTTACAACAAATACAAACATAGATTTAAATTATTCCACACATCATATTTTGACTCTCTTCCTCCCCTTTCTGCGGTTTCTTATATTTATACTACTTTTTACTGCATTTCCAAGTTAACCCTATTTATTTTTTATCCCAGATAGTATGTTTTCTGTTACTGCATATTTTTACTTTAATCCTGCTATTGTCTTAATTTGTTTACAATAATTTTGTAAATTTTCAATAAATGGTTTCCATTCTATATTAAAAAGTTTATAGTCTTGGTTTCTTATTCTTCCAGTAAATTTCACCATTTCTGAGTATTCTAATAGCTTCTGTTGCCATTCTTCTTTAGTCAACATTTTCTTCTTTCCATCTTTGGGCAAAAAACACTCGAGCAGCAGTGGTCGCATAAATAAATATTTATATTGCTTAGGTAACTATAATCCACATAATTCCCACAGCAAACATGGTGGAAATTGAGACCCGTCTCCAGTCTACATACAACAGCAGGATAGTGCTCCTTTCAGTAGAGAGACTTTGCTAATTACAAGACACATTGGTAATGGGTAGTGTGGAAAATAATTCTTCCACTGCCTGTACCCTGTGCTTATCTTCCAAATTGACTGGTGCAAGAAAAACCCCATAGTGCTGCTGAAATATTATGCAACAATCCCACAAGCTCATCAGTGAGGGAAGGAACGGCCTGGGTCTATCCATCCCACCTCCCTTTCGATTGGCAGTTAAGCCCACAAATGAGAGAAATGGTTATGTGCTAAAAGTAGGCTTTACTGACAAAAGAAAAGTACAGGTAACATTCCTCAGGTCCCCCCTCATATCTGATGTATAGATGGCTATGACGGCATGGGGACAGCTGCTGAGACTTTACCAGGCCAGGAACCTTTTGACATTTTTGGACAACATGGCCCAATGCATACCATCTCAGTTTCCTCTGGACTGGGGCAACTGCATTGCTAGGACTCTATGGAAACCACAGAGTCTTCTACTTCCTGATTAGAAGATTATTCTCTTCCTTGGAGAATAGAAGTCTTCCATTACAAGCGGCTGCTATTTCCACAAGAATTCCCTTTTAACATTAGTAGCTCTGCTCTGGCAGCTCCATCAATTTAGATGGCCAATGCATTACTCCAATATAGTTTCAGTTACTCCTAAGTGTTCAAAGTACACCAAGCTCTCTAGTTTAACAGGCTTTGGGTTCTTAAAGCTGAGGGTCTTGGGAGCAAGCCAAGCAGGAACAAGATGGGAAGATTTTATTAATGCTCATCTTTGGCCAAGAGTATAGAGAAACTCAATATAGAAGCCAAGTTGCCTGGGCCAATCTGTATGCATTATGTAACCCTCAAGGACCCCAAAGATCAGATTTAACTGCAAGGGGCTTCTCTTCACTTGCCAGAATCCCCTCCCCCCACATAAATTCTAGGGATTTGTTCTGACTGTGTGATTTGCAGTGCTGTTTGCACACCAAGTATCTGTGAATTATATCCATGCATTTCGCTCTATGCATGAAAAGGAGAATAACAGCAGAAGAAAAGAGTGATTCCTTTCTTCCAGCTGTCTCAGAGGATGCTCTGCTTCATGCAAGTGAGCTGCAGCAAATCAGGTGGTAAATCAGAAGCTTTAGTGCTCTTAACCTTTGAAGAGCTGGTCAGCCAATCTAGAATTTGATTGACAGTCCAGCCTGGGGCTGCAACCAGGCCCTTAAAATTAGAATTTCAGCTGGATCTTTCATAGTTTAGCAGCAAGACAGGTCACCTTGAGATATCCTGTTGTCTTCTCTCTGCAGATAGCTTGCTATTGAAGAAATGATTGTCAGCTCACTGAATTGTCCATTGAAAGTGATCTACTTCTCAGCCCAGTGACTCTTTTAGTCTTCTTCTATTAGTTGCTCTGTGATTTCAGACAGCAGTCAGGATAAAAACCTCAGCCCCATATATACCGATAAACTTCCAACAGCACCCTCCTTTGCTCTTTAGCGCTGGTATAGTTATGAGGAGGTTTAGTCTTTCCTCATGCATATCACTCTCTAAGAAGCTGAGCCACACTCTATATCCCAAATAAAGTTTTCTAAAGCAGAGAGTAATCTTAACTCTGAAACAGACCATTCCCTAATCGCTAACCCAATTCCTCTGGTACTTCTGTATTCCCTCCCCCTCCTTCTTACACTGTTTCTTCCCTCAAATGCTTAAATCATGGTACATACTTACAACACAGAACAAACACAACGTAAGTTAGATTAATCATAACAGAAAATGCTTAAAATAATACATTGAATTTACCATAAGGCTCACCATCGCCGTCTAGTGTCACATTGTATATTGCACTTAAAACACACGTATTTGCAGCTATATAGCCGAGCCCTATATGTTACTTATAGGTTAAGTGTTTTGTTTTTGTCAGAAAAGCGAAATTTATTTCTTTTTAAATATTTTTTTTCCTAGGATGAGAAAGGCAATTCCTTTTTTTTAAAGACTACAATAAATTGCTAGTTTTTCAAAGCTTAAACAAAGCACACAATGTGAATACATACAAAAAGTTAAATTTGCGTGGTTCTGTTGGAAACATATTGATAGCTAATATAGAGTAAACAGATGCCTAAAATGTTATGAACTAATGGTTCGTGTTCGGGAGCAGGCATTTTCTTTTTACTGAGTACAGTAAAAGCTATCATACCAAAAATGGTAAATTCCTTTAAAAAATTCTGTTCTTTAGTATCTTTGGCTTGGTGCAAATGTATTACACACCAGCTAAAGAGTCACATTACATTATGGGAAACATTTCAGGGGTTTCATGCCTGTGGGGTATACAGCCAGAGGCATAAATAGCCAGACGTGACTTTTACTTTTTTATTGTAGGTTTCATTTCAGCCATGCAAGAATCAGAGGTTTCTACCCACTCACAGATATCATTCCATTCTCCACCCAAGTAAGCAACATACCTGTATGTTAATAGGTTAATTCCAGCCTGGCAAAGGTACTCAAGAAGGGTAAAGAGAAGGGCTGGTGAGAGGTGTGGCTTGGGGGAAAGGATATGGCTTGGGCCAGAGGCCCAGAGAAAAAGAATTTGAGGGTCTTATTTGGGGACCTGAAGTTCCCTATTCCTGCCATTGTTAATACCAAACATATAGAATTAAACCTATGGTTTTAAAGCTACTGTTGTATCGTTTAACATCTACTATGGAATCATTTTATGATGGAACCATGGTTTGCCTTAGCTTGCATGTTGAAAATCTATGCTTCAACAAAGGCAAAAAAGCTGCATGCTTTTTTTCTCCGGAATTCAGATGTTTTTACTCCAGTCTTAAGCAACTGGGGGGAAATGCAACAGCTAGGTCAAAAAGACTTAGTAAGCAGAAAGCCAACCTGCCTGCTAATACATTTTCCCAAGTCCTTCAGATAAGATCACTTTACCCTACTCTATTACCCTATTAAGATCAATGAGGCTCAAATTTAAATTGGCCAGTTCCAGCACATCTTTCTTATGAATCAAATATCTGAAACAGTCTTTGTCCAGAGGTATATTCACATAAGCATGTTTGGAAAAGTCTAATTCATAATCTGATTGACTAGGACCTTCTCTTTAAGTTCTGGATCACAGCAAGGACACTGCCTCTGTAACAAGCCAACAACCCGATTGCTATTCGTTATTGCACAGCTCCATTGGATTTGATATCTGATTTGATGTTCCCATCACTCAATCTACTTGCACATTCCTCAAATGAATACACTGTATTTCCTAAAATGACTTGGCTATTAACCCTTAACAATTATGTCCCCTCCCACTCTCTGCCAAAAAGCTGGAATGACACAATGCTAATATTAATATTTTGCTATTATCTATTTAAATTCTTACAGACATTTTGAAATTATAATGAACTTTAAAAAATAATAATCAATGTCCATTTGTTACCATGCCTTCAAGTAAGCACATTTCAACATCATGGAAAAAGTCGGGAGGCCAGCATCCATCCATCCAATCAATGATTATTGCTTAGAGCATAATCACTGTGGACTTTTCTTTTTTTCTAATCATATAAGTAGGTCTCAACTCTCTGCAGGACAGAGGTTTGCCACACAAACAAATGCACCACAGACAATATCCAACAGATGTTATTTGAAAACTATTAGCTGTGACATTCCAGGTGATCTTTCTTGTTTGCTTCACAATCAAAAAAAGCAAGCACTGGTAAATTAATATTTTTTAACACAAAACCTTACATCTGCTCACAACAGATGGCTGAGTTTTCAACTTCTTTTATGCACATGTTGTGTTTCTTCCATATTTAAGTGTTGCATAAATAAAAGCTCTTTCATGATATTGCAAAGTTACTTTCAAAGTGCATATGCGTGGGCAGGGGCAATTATAGGAATAGCATACCCATTTCCATTTAACTTTAGAAAAGAGAGGTTTCAATCTCTGCCTGCACAATAAGCCAGGAGTTGCACACCTTGTCCCAATGCACCACAGCAAGAAATGATTCCCTTGACCACACTGGTGAGTAAGGTAAAGGGTAAAGGGACCCCTGACCATTAGGTCCAGTCATGTCAGACTCTGGGGTTGCGGCGCTCATCTTGCGTTACTGGCCGAGGGAGCCGGCGTACAGCTTCTGGGTCATGTGGCCAGCATGACTAAGCCGCTTCTGGCGAACCAGAGCAGCGCACGGAAACGCCGTTTACCTTCCTGCTGGAGTGGTACCTATTTTTCTACTTGCACTTTGATGTGCTTTCGAACTTCTAGGTAGCCAGGAGCAGGGACCAAGCAACGGGAGCTCACCCTGTCGCAGGGATTCGAACCGCCGACCTTCTGATCAGCAAGCCCTAGGCTCTGTGGTTTAACCCACAGCGCCACCCGCCACACTGGTGAGTATCCAAGCCTAAAAGACTTCAATGAATTATCTCTGCCCATCACACTCACCACAACTTCACACAGATGTGTGTTTTCAGAAGGGGTGCTGGTTGGCAAGTGACACTGAATCCCATAACAAGCTAGACAAAAGTTCGAGAGCTTTGGGGCTTATATTTCTGAACTAGGTACAGTTCACATTCCAACACAGTTCAATCCTGAAATCTTTCAAGTACAATGACTTTCTATACTCTTCACTTGATTTAAGATACCTACTCTTGATCACCAGGCAATCTGTAAGAGTCGATTATCTGTCAGATGTTGTGTGGTTTGGCCCAAAAAGTCTTATAGTCTTATGGTGATAGATTTAGCACAAGCTGTAACTTATCAGACATTAGTTTCCTTTTTTGTAGTCTGCAGAGGATCCAATGTTTATCAAAGATGTTTGCACACTTGCCTGGAGGGCATGGTGTGTAGAAGGGAAAAGATGCCTCTCCAAGGTTATGTGTGTGAGAGAGAGGTGGGGAGTGCAGAACTAGGAGGTAAAAGGTGATTGTAATAATCTACTTGGCTGCTCTATGCATTTATATGAAGAGCATAGATTATTCTGCCATTTGGTTTCTTCTTCTTGTACACAGGACAACCACAAAAAATAATAGTCCCATGTCACAATTTTCACTTTCCCATTTCAATAATGCTTAGTTCATCTTACCCCATGTTTACTAGTACCCCACATTACTATCACGTGTTTCCCTGCCCAGCACCCTTGGCTGTCATTTTCAGATAGAAGGACATGCGCTTCACAAAGACATGAGGACATAGGATGCACCGAACTAGAAACACACCTACTATTTGGGGTTGGGGGGGTCTCATTTTCCTAACAGTCTGCAGTCCTGCCTCAAAAACACCAATCTGAGTATGGAGTTATTCCATCTGGCGCTCATGTTCCGCTAGCAGCCAATCATTCCCAGAACCCAAACACTTAATGCCCATACTCTGTAAGTGCAACCATCACCACAGATTTGACACCCTAGGGCTTATCACATACGCATGCTGACCGAGAGTTTACTCTTTGAGCTGTTTTATTGGCCAGTAACAAGTTCAAGTTGGGTTCGCAAACAGCCAATTGGACATGCCCATACAAGCAGATGCTATGGCAGCATGAACCTTAAAGGCAAGTTGCTGACACACTGTTGCAATAACAGTGGTGGGAGGTGGGAGCCAAAAGAAAACAATACATTGATTTAACACTTAGATGTCTGAAAACAAGTGCAATTAAAATAGCTCTGTATAACTCTATAATGCTGAACATCAAAACAAAATTATTTTTGACTAAATATAGCTTTGAAAGACCATAAGGTCATGACCCTTTCATATACAGTGGTACCTCAGTTTAAGAACAGTCCGCTTTAAGAATGATTTGGTTTGTGAACTCTGCAAAACTAGAAGTAGTGTCCTGTTTGCGAACTTTACCTCGGTCTAAGAATGGAAGCCGAACGGTGTAAGGGCACCGGTGGCAGGAAGCCTCATTAGGGATAGCGTGCCTCAGTTTAAGATCAATTTTGGTTTAAGAACGGACTTCTGGAACAGATTAAGTTCATAAACCAAGGTTGTTGTTGTTCAGTCTTTCAGTTGTGTCCGACTCTTCGTGACCCCATGGACCAGAGCACGCCAGCCACGCCTATCTTTCACTGCCTACCACAGTTTGGCCAAACTCATGTCAGTCGCTTCAAGAACACTGTCCATCTTTCCCAACACCAGGGTCTTTTCTAGGGAGTCTTCTCTTCTCATGAGGTGGCCAAAGTACTGGAGCCTCAACTTCAGGATCTGTCCTTCCAGTGAGCACTCAGTGTACATATATACTGCAATCCATTTACTTCGACTTGATAATAACCAGCCAAGCTGCTTCTTTTAACTGCAGCACAATAGGCTTTTATTTTAACATACCATAAATATTCATATACTTCCTCATTTTCTGAAGTTGTATCTTGTACAATGAATAATACAAGTCATTTTAGTCTAAACAAGGCCCTGCGTGGTCATTTGGTAGCAGGTTAAAAAGCAGCCAAAGCAGGCATTGAGGATGCATCGGCTACACTGCATTATGAAGAAGGAGGACGCAACATGATTTCTTCCCTCGGGGCTTTCTTTTAACTGAGCCAAGGAAGGAAGCTGCAACTTGGCAAATAAAATGGCTGCCTAGGAGCCAAGCAAGGAAGTGGATTGAAACATGAAATGCTGCCAAGATTTGTTCAGCTTTCCCAGATATGAAAATTAATTGAGTAATGAAAATGAACCACAATATAGTTATTATAAGAATGTTTTAGTAATAAACCTTATAATGGAATTTTAACTCCTTGCACCACATTTTTTTTTAATCATAAAATGTTTGTTTCGCACCTCACCACCTCCATGTATCTCTCAAAACCCTCTTGAGAGGTTGCACACTATTGTGGAACCCAGCACCATGAAAGTATTGAGCGGATGATCATCAAATTTGCAGACGACACCAAGCTAGGAGGGGTGTCCAATGCTATTGAAAACAGAACTGGGAATCAAGATGACCTTAGCAGATTGGAGAACTGTGCCAAAACCAACAAAATGAATTTCAATAAAGATGAATGTAACATTCTGTACTTAGGTAGGAAGATAAATCTCTGCACCAATATAAGATGGGGGACACCTGGCTTGCCAGTAGTAAGTGTGAAAAGGATCTAGGGGTCTTAGTATACCACAAGCTTAACATGAGTCAACAGTGTGATGCAGCAGCAAAAAAGCTAATGCTATTCTAGGCTGCATCAACAGAAGTATAAAGTCCTGATTTAGGGAAGTAATAGACCCTCTCTAGTCTGCCTTGGTGAGACCACACCTGAGGTACTGTGTCTAGTTCTGGGCACCACAGTTTAAGAAGGATAATGACAAGTTGGGATGTGTTCAGAGGAGGGTGACCAAGATGATCAAGGGTCTGGAAACCAAGCCTTATGGGGAAAGGTTGAGGGAACTGAGTATGTTTAGTCTGGTGAAGAGGAGACTAAGAGGAGATAGGATAACCATTTTCAAAAATCTGAAGGGCTAACGGCAAAAAATGATTGCAAACTTTATTCATCAGGGCAAGAGACCTAGACTGCAACTAACTGTATTGTATCAATACTCCCAGAGAGAGGATATGGGTATTTGTCATTAGTATGATATACAATGTAATGGAGAAGATTTGGATTACAATTTTGATTAACCAGTGCAACACATATTACCAGACACCATCCCATTTTTTTATTCATAACAAAACTATCTTAGCAATGATAACAAACCCTTTTGCAAAATTTCCAAGAAAAATAATATTTCTAAAGGGATGACACAAGCTTGTTTTCTCCAACTCCAGATTCAAGTTGCAAGAAAGGAGATTCCGACTAAACTTCAGGAATAACTTTCTGACATTAAGAGCTGTTTGACAGTGGAACAGATTCCCATGAGAGGTGAAGGACTCTCCTTGCTTGGAGGTTTTTTAAGCAGAGGTTGGATGGCCATTTGTCAGGTATGATCTAGTTATGATTCCTGCAACTCTACAATTCTATGATTCTATGACCACAAATCAAACTCCACTAAATCCCTGTCCACATGCTGTCTTTACTTGTGTGTAAATAAGTGTGTGAGGACCTGTTGGGGCGAAGGTCTGAAGCAGGGAGCCTGCTGTACCCTTGGGAGGTTCCTTGCATGATTTTTAACCCCTGGATTGTGCAAGTCACATATTTCCAATTACTCTGTTCTTAACAAAATCACATTCATTACTTAGCATGGAAGAATCAGGGGCGTGAACCCAAAGCAGCTGTAAAATAAAAGGCAAATGTGTCTGATTGACAGCTATGAAGTTATGTTTTACAACTGAGTGAAGCCCTTATCACAAAACAGGCTGAACCAATATGTTAGCCAAAAGCCTTCGGCAAACAAAACATGTAAAAGGAAAATAATTTCCTACCCATTAATTTTATTTACTAATAAATCATTTAAACATTGAAAAATGTTACCAGGGTTTTCCAAGGGCTTATAAATCTAGTATGCCTCTATTATACAGGCTTGTCATCATATATTTTACCCAGCTATAAGAAATGTTTTCACCTAAGTGACTAGAAGTCTTGTAAAGTGTTCTAAATCATATCATATTTATCCAACATAGCAATCAAGTTAAGCTTTCAAGTGTCTCATGGCAAATATAAAATATTTATCAATCTGAGCACTGAAAATTTGCATGTATTTATACGTCACAGAGCAGCCTGTGGGGTGACGTGGAAATGTCACTTACCCCAAGCTCATGGAGAGTCATAGGTCAAGCAAACACATTTGTCTATTGCTCATGAATAAACAAAATGCAAGGCTAATAAGTCAATGGGCATCAGCTATATAGTTGCCTACATCACTAGCTGATAAGTAAATCTTCACGGTAATTTCCTTTCTATTACAGTCTAAGTAGACATTAAATTTGCTATTAATGAGGTGACGAGTAGACTAAGGAAATGATGTGGCTGATTTGAACCAAAGAAGCACTTAAACAACAACATTCTGCTGCAGATCTTCTGCATGATGAAGTCTATGACCTTCTTGGTTTGGATCACAGGATACAATTTGTCAGTTGATGTGCAATGCAGCATTGTATCACGTGCGGAAAGACTTAGGATAGCTATACCGACTTTCCACTTGATAAGAGATGGCACCCTTGATTAACAATTCTCCACGCATTAGGACTTCAGTAGAAACTTGTTGAAGCAACTTTATGCCCATTACTGGTGCAAATCAAATCAAGCTAATTTTCTCTTTTGTGTTCTCAAATGCATATAGGAAATTAATTAGCTGGGAATTCAGATTAGGTATTTTTGGTATCCACACTTCCTAAGAGTGATTTATAGGTGTCACAATATTTGATTTATTTGACAACCTCAGAAATATACATCCTTTAAATAGATTCAGCAGGAAATTGCATCAAGATTCATGACTCCAACACATTGAGGCATCGCGTGCCGGAGCTTTATAAATTCTTAAGCAAATCTTTTTTAGAAGAATCTTGGATATTCTTCAACAAATTGCCCATAAGTTTTCTCATTCTTCTTCTTGGTACTTAGCAGTCAACTTTAATTATGAAGTGGCTGAAAAATTGTTTCCCTATGTCTATGACACAGTGAATGATTGCTGCAGCATCTGTATAAATTTGTGTGGAACACAACTAGATTTGGTGAGCCAACTGTATAGGGAAGAGCTTTGAAAACAGCAAAGATATCCTGATTTAGCAGCATATAAGAGGGTCTCCATGGGAGGAATTCAAATGAGTGCCATGGCCATTGCTCCATCAGTACAATCATTTCAGCTTGCCAAACAGAACAATCCCTTTCCCCCCTGTACAGTGTTTTGGGCATTCTCCTAGCCCTTGCCCCAAGCCAATTGGAGGGATATGGAGTTAAATGATGGGTGAGGGGGGAAGCTCTGCTGTGCTAGTGGAAGTCCTTAAGTATATTTCCATTAGTCAGAGTCATTAGTTAAATCTGTCCCTTGTTTCCCAATTGCCCAGGGTCTGGTCTTGTGCCACTGTGGCAGACTAACCCAACTTCCCTATAGTTCTTATTGAAACTTTGCTTTTAGACATTTAGCACAACATGATTTAAAATCAAGAATATAGCTTTTCCACAGTTGTTTTGGGGTAATATCAGTGCTCTTTAAGAAGGAAGATGAGGGCACAGATTTTAATTTTAATTTTAGTAACCTTGATTATTTCTTCTGCTGAATATTAAGGGAGGGTCAGTTCAAATAATAAAGGCATTGCAGTATAAGGGAGAAACAACCACATTTTTCTGTTCATGAAAGTACCTAACTTTTAAATATATTACTTAGCATCATTATTATTTTGCCACACATTTCTAGGTTGTGATTTTGCATTAGAGATGCAAGATATATTATTATTAATTTTTATAAATTTTATATGCTGCCCTTCATCTGAATATCACAGTGTGATTTACAACATAAAAACGCATAATATATAAAACAACAACAACACCCTGCCCCCACAGACACATTTTAAAGGCCATAGATTGTTTAACCAGTCAAAGGCATGGGAGGAGGGGGATGTTTTCACCCGGCACTTAAATATATGTAATGAAGGAACCAGGCAAGCCTTCCAGGGAGAGCAGTCCACAAGCAGGTAGCCATTGCAGAAAAGGCCTGCTCTCGTGTTGCCATCCTGCAGACATCTTGTGGAAGGGACACACGAAGAAGAGCCTCGGATAATAATTGCAGGGTCCAGGTTGGTTCATATGGGAAGAGGTGGTCCTTAAATCATTGCAGTCATGAGCTTTTGGTTTAATCAAATCTAGTTGTAATGAAGTAGCATGTTGTTGATTACAATGGGGGGCAGTTTTTATGTGGTAGTGCCAATATATAAAGGCACATTTATTTTGATGGTTTTGTTATTGTAACTTCAGAAGAAGAACATCAAAGGCAGCACTTTGGAAATGAATAGTGGCTTTTGTGTATTAAACAGCATCTCATTCAGCATCTCAAACAAGGCACCTAAACTGAGTTTTTACTTATATGCAAATTTTAATAGACTGGTAATTAAGCAGTTAATATTATTTAACTGATAGAGTTCCATTACAATGGTGGAAACAGACCTATACCATCACATCACCTTCCATATTCTATACTAGCCAACTGCAGGGCACTCAAAGCAAAAAGAATAAAACATTTGGGCTGTTAAGTAGCAATTTACTGCTCAACACTCAGAAAGACAGACTTCAGATATGAAAGCCTGTCCTGAGGGTTTCCTCTAGTCTGAGGGAAGTCAGAGAAACTTGGAAAACTTGGCCTGAGGACATATGAAGAGCAAGAGTTATGGTGGGAAAGTTACAAGGGGCGGGGTGTGTGTGTGTGTGTGTGTGTGTGTGATGAAGCTAGTTGCCAATCATGCACTGCCAAAAAGGAGAAAAAATGCAATCGCACAAAAATTGCATATCCTAATTCATACAAATGCAGATTTAGAAATAATTGCTATAATTTAAACAGAAATATTTTACATACTATCATAGTAGGGACAACTGTGACTAGGTGACCTCTGTGCCTGCTCGGTCGGCTTTCCATGTGCTTATTGCTAATGGACAATATCCAGGCCTCTGCTCCACTTTCTTATGGTTCTTTATCTTTAAACCAGACTTGGACTGGGCTTCCAAGAGGTGACTCCTATAAGTAGAGTGCTGGTCTCCATAAAGTAGGACATGTGGCTATCCTATATCACATCTCTATGGTATTAACTATTTTTCACATTTTATCCTGGCCCCCTGCACTAAACATTTTGACAGTGCATATATTACAAATTAAGCAGGAGAGAGAAACTACAGTAGCCTCCTACTTTTAGGAGGAGGATCAGGCCATGGACCTAGGCCTCCGCCATCACTAGTTTCTTTTTTTTTTGGTATAGCCAAATCCACAAATTGCAATATTTAAATAATATCCTGTAGGCTGATTTTTCAAGCAATACACAGTGGTTCCTTGGAGGATGTGTGGAGATTCCTTGGAAGCATGAAACCTACTGATCAAGGGTGTACACTAGGAAGTATGATTGGAGGGTAGAACAGTGCTTAATTTGCTTTTTAAAAATTATATTTGAAATATTTGTTTTATTTGGAATATTTATAAACTGCTTAACATTCTAAAATACCAGAGAGGCATAGGATAGTATAAAGCAAAACAAGTTACAAAAATAGTACAGTTCAACAGTTCTCAGTTCAACGGTTCTCAAATAAATAATAAATTCACCCTTCAGTGAAAACTTGGATTAATTTTTCAAAACGTTTTTAGCATCTGGTGAAATGTGTACAATGCTAAAGCCTGTCTAACTTCAGCAGGCACTGTGTTCCATTTTTATTTTTTTAAGATCAATACCGCATTTGTCAACATGCTTAGTTGGAAAGTCCCATTGATTTAAGTGTTTGCAAATAAGTGTTCTTAGGATTAAAGCAGAAGAACTAGGTGTTCTTGTCTTAGACGAAACATGAAAAGTTTTGACATACTGATTGATTCCATCAGCAAGAACATTTGTCAACAAGACTAGCAGGATTCTGCTTGTATGTGAACGCACACTAAATATCCAATTCAGTTCCTTAGTTGTCACTAAACCAACCCCTACAGCTCAGTTGGCTGGCCCCACTTGTTTTCCTGGAATCAGGAGCACTTCCTAGGTTCAAGAAACACCAGTGAAGACTGGCTGCATTTAAAATAGCTTGTTCTATATTTAACTGACAGGAGCCCATTTCCCCCTGTAATGAGTGCAGGTGCAGGGCACTCAGAGAGCAGGAAAAAAGATCAAAACGTTTGGGCAATTAGAAAAATTCCAGTGCCTGGGACGTATAAACCCATGCTTTCATGGTGAAAAGCCCGAGGTTTTCCAGTAATCCAAGGGAAAGTCAGGTAAACTTGAACACAGTTCGTATTTCTCATCACCATTCCAATGAGCAATCAGTTCTTCAGAAGACAAAATACTCCCCGGGGACACCAAAAATGGGAGAGGTGCTATAGATTAGTCATTCTGTGCAAACAATATAATGGGTTATATTCAAATTCACAACAGAAGGCAACTTGCACAACTGATCTCTCTCTTCCTCGCTTCCCCTTCTCCCCTGCTGCAGCCCCCCAAATCCTCTCCATAGCATTTTTTCAAGGGGTGTGTGCACGCGCGATCACCTGAGATATGTGTGCTTTGTTGTAAGGGTCTGCAGTGGGAGGATGGAGAAGCACCTGAAATTAGGAAAAGGAACCTTACCTAAGTACTCCCTGCTCACCTGTTGATAGAGCATACAAGTCTTTCTGACCAGCAATAAGGTGTGAGGTTAAAATGCATGTCCACAGTTTGTGTACTGTTTCCTCCTCAAGAAACGGGGGGATAATTTTGCAGCTCATCTGCAAATGTTCCCTCGCCACACATTATACTGGAGGCAAGATGGGACCATGTAATTTCTCGTTCTCTCCTACGGTAAGTGACCATACACAAACAAAACTCTTTTCTCCTTCCCCAACCTTGTTTTGTATACAACACCTACAGTCTCACATATGTAACCGATATATGGAAAATACTTTACAACCTGAGAAAAGAGACAATGCATGTACTTTTGTAAACAAAAAAAACCTATTTAATTTAATAATAATAATAATAATAATAATAATAATAAAGAAATCCACTGAAGCGTTTCTGTGCTTTTTTGTAAGCAATGCTCTTGGTGTTAGTGATATTAGACTTCAGTTCTCTATCGCTATCTTTTTTTTAAGAAAAGGAAAGGCGCATGCAGAAAAGCACCCTGAAGTTTTCTGCGGAGTCATTCAGTTCAAGCAGAAAAGCAGCAGAAACTCTGCTATTCATATTTTCATTTTGTATTTTTATGTCATGAACCACCCTGGGATCTCTGGATGGAAGACGGCACACAAATTTAATAAATAATAATAATCGGTACCAAGCAACTTTTCACAGTCATTTCTCTAGTGGCAGCTTTCTCTTTTGATGATTAATTTAAAAAAGCATTTCAGCAACTTGTTCCAGTAGGAAACGTCTGAGGATTCTCACTATTATGCATTTATGTCAGTAGCCTAAGGGAATTCCTCTATGCTTAGAAACATGCTTACCAAGAGTGGGCGGTGGCGATGTGTATAAGGAGGATGCTATTATTTCATTATTATTTTTTAATGGAAGGAAGGACTGCAGAAACACACCCCCATGTGGGTGGCTCCAATGAGGGGATGTTAAAACATACCAGAACAAAAATAAACAAATAAAATTATTCAAACATTGCTGGAAGGAGCTCTCCGATGGAAGGTCATCATAGCTCCATTATTATGGGCTACGTAACAAAACCATTTAGCCCAAATTATGCACTGCATAGATTTTGTGCTCCATTAGAGTGCTTTATCAACAAATGGAGCACTATGCTCCAGTAAAGCAGAAAGTAGTTCCAGTTTCAACATGCACCACTGAACGTATTAGCCTACTTTCCTGTGTTTTCCGCTACTGCATCTCTATTTCCACAGCCTACCTTTTCTTTATACTGCCTATATACAAATGCTGCCTAAGGCCTCTGTTATTCATATGATTATTATTATTATTAGACATGTCAAAAGTGATTGCATCACGTAAATTGATGTTTCCTTGCATGTTTCCTTCCTTGGAAAATATTCATTCTTCAAAACAATTCAAACCTTTGATACTTTTTATGTACCTCCACATTATTATAATTTACTGACTGTATAGGTACTTGTCATTGTTTCATGAGTCGAGGAGATCTGCCGATCCAAAACAAATGCTTACATGAATCTTCTCCCTCAAAAGTACATGAATTGAGGGATCCAAGGATCACTTCCACCTGAGCTCCCACATCTGCAGCAAATCCCTGGACTGTGATGAGCATGTTTATAGAAGATTCTTCTTTAAAAGATATGCTCCTGTGCATATTTTTGGTAAAACAGTCCAGGCTCCTTTGAGTGTGGATTGAATAAAGCCTCTGAAATGTTTTTTTCCCCCTAATAAAAATAAGAAATTGCTGTTTCCCATTATATGAGACACAACATTTAATGTAAGGTATTAGTTTTAATAGCCAACTTATTTAAATAGTGTTTTGTTGGGTATGTCATGCAATGGAAAACTGTCATCCTCTCATATATAAAAGAGATTCTCCTTTTTAATGAGGTACTTTGAACATAACTTGTTCCATGAAAACTGTCAATCATAATAACTATATTGGTTTTTTTTTGAAGGATGACTCACAGTTTACTTTGCAAATAGTAGGAAGCCCAGGTCTTGGTTTCTTGGAATTTTATACAAAGAGAAATTGAAAAGCAAACATGAGCTATAGTATAGCTCATGGGTAGGCAAACTAAAGCCCAGGGGCCAGATCCAGCCCAATCGCCTTCCAAATCCGGCCCGTGGACAGTCTGGGAAGCAGCATGTTTTTACATGAGTAGAATGTGTCCTTTTATTTAAAATGCATCTCTGGGTTATTTGTGGGGCATAGGAATTCGTTCATTTTTTTCCCCTTTCAAAATATAGTCCAGCCCCCCACAAGGTCTGAGGGACAGTGGAACAGCCCCCTGCTGAAAGTTTGCTGTCCCCTGGTATAGCTGATGCCAGGTACGAACAATGTGGGGTTATGTGTCACCCACATGGCAGAAATTGGGGCTAAGGGAAGAGGAAGAGTCAGGGCTGTCATGAAACGGGGGGAGGGGGGAGTGGCAGGAAGGAACTAAAGGGGAGAAAGAGATAGTCCCTGGGAGAGCTGGGCCATTAGAATCTCCTATATCCCCTCCTCTGCTGTCTCTAAGGACAAGAAGCTAGCTATGTAGCAGGAGAGGTGTGTATATCCTGTGTACCTTGAAAAATGCTGTAATTGAGTGCTTTGCCAATAAAAAATAAATTTCTACCCTTTGTTCTCTGTGGGCTGGGTGTGTTCAGGACAACCTCTTATTAAAATGGTTGTTGTTGGTAGTGGTGGTTTGTTTTAAAAAAATCAAATATTTTGGAGCAAGTACCATTTTTTACACCTTGCCGACAAAGGTCCATATAGTTAAAGCTATGGTTTTCCCAGTAGTGATGGTATGGAAGTGAGAGCTGGACTATAAAGAAGGCTGATCGCTGAACAATTGATGCTTTTGAATTATGGTGCTGGAGGAGACTCTTGAGAGTCCCATGGACTGCAAGAAGATCAAACCTATCCATTCTTAAAGAAATCAGCCTTGAGTGTTCACTGGAAGGACAGATCCTGAAGTTGAGGCTCCAGTACTTTGGCCACCTCATGAGAAGAGAAGACTCCCTGGAAAAGACCCTAATGCTGGGAAAGATTGAGGGCACAAGGAGAAGGGGATGACAGAGGATGAGATGGTTGGACAGTGTTCTTGAAGCTACTAGCATGAGTTTGGCCAAACTGTGGAAAGCAGTGAAAGATAGGCGTGCCTGGCATGCCCTGGTCCACGGGGTCACGAAGCATCGGACACAACTGAACGACTGAACAACAACAACCATTTTTACATATCAGGTTGGGCATATAACTAGCTCTTCTAAAAGGCATGCATATTGTTTAGACAGTGATGAGCTGTATATGTTGTTGAAGCTCTGACACTGATTCTCATTGCTATAACTCTGAATATATTCTTATCTGAAGCATCATTGGTGATGCTAGTAGTTGTGTCACAGGTCAAGTATTTTGCTCTTTGCTGTCACACACATGTCTTGGGAACACTGTTCTTACCGTACTCAAAATGACAGCTGTTTCCTCCAGAGACTGGATATATTGCACACAGTAGTGTCAACCATGACACAAGCGTTAAACGATATGTGGTGTGTGTGTGTGTGTGTGTGTGTGTGTGTGTGTGTATTTCTGCATTACTCAGCTCAGATTGTTTACTCCGGGGATGGGGGAGAAACATTTCTGTTGCTTTATGTATATCAGAACAGGCTCTGCATCTGTATGAACGCTGCCAGGGGTGCTTAAAAATATATTTCAAACTTTAAAACCAACTTCTTGGGGAACATCAATATCTATACAACTCATCATTTTGGCAGTGACGACAGAAATGCTCCATGATGTCAACGTTAGGGTAGAGCAGGCATAGGCAAACTCAGCCCTCCAGATGTTTTGGGACTAAAACTCCCACCATCCCTAGCTAACAGGACCAGTGGTCGGGGATGATGTGAGTTGTAGTCCTAAAACATCTGGAGGGCCGAGTTTGTCTATGCTTGGTGTAGAGTTTGACAACAAGCATGTAGAAGCTAATGAGTCAACTAAACTAATGAAATATCTATAGTAAAGTTTAAACACAAATAAAGACATTTCAAGATGAGAGGTAGGTAGGTAGGTAGGTAGGTATACATTTTTAGCCAAGAGGAATAAATTAGAAAGTTCAGACCAAATATACATATATACATATGGAGAACTATCAGGAACAGCTAAAAAGTGAAAGCCACTGAGTTATTCTATAGAAAAGCCCAAATAGACTGTGCTGAAAGTAGCGTAATACTGTATACAATGCATATAAAACGAATATAAATCCTGACCCATTTTCAGTAGGTCAGAAATTTACCAACATATGAAATTCCGAGTTCAAACCCAAAGAAAATATTTGTGCTCTATTTCAATAGAGCAGAAAAGTTTTGGCACTTTGTACTTAAATATGCTCTGTCTTATTGCTCATTCTCTTGCTCAATCTGAGGAAATTATTGTGGAACTATGCACAGTTTGCTTGGGATTTAACCTACCTAAATCATCTGGTAACATTTGCAAACTTATTATGAGCTAGTTCACTTTAATCAATCCATTTTTTAAGGAGTGTGATACTTATTATCCATTTAGCCACCTTACTTTCTATGGTTTAATCACTATGTGTTAGTAGGGTGCGTTCTCTTTCTTTCCTTCCTTCCTTCCTTCCTTCTCTCTCTCTCTCTCTCTCTCTCTCTCTCTCACACACACACACACACACACACACACACACACACACAGAATGTTCTCCATGGGTAATTATTTGTATTCAAATTTGCCAACAACACTAGCAGAACTAAACCTCAACCAGTGGCTCATAATAAGACACATTTGGATGTTTTGATTGTTGGCCAACCTGTATGCAGCTGAATGTGCTTTATCCACACGTTTCATCTTTAAAAATAACATAAGAAATAACTTCTGCATTGCTATTTATATTTCTTGTTAGAAACTGTGCTTTTCAACGATGTGGCTGAGTGATATGCCTTTGCATACATCTGCAAGAATTCAGTGAAGAATCTGGCAGATGCTGGCTTAATGATTTTTAAATGGATAAACAATGCAAATTGATTACAGTAAAAAAAAAAAAATTAGCATAGTAAGAATGGATATGCTAAATATGCACCCTGAAGCAAGCAGTAACTTATGTGACAACAAGTTACAATGTAGTTTTAAATATACACATTGGAGCCAGGCATCAAACACATATGGCAATCACACTGTATGCATAATTCAAAATGCTAATTATGAATACTGTGCATCTTAATATTTTAACTACATATCTTTCCTGATGAATGAAGAAAAATGATATTTAAATTGAGCTTTGCCTTTAGCTTTTTATCTACGTTAAACCTTTTCATGGAATATATTTTCAAAGTGACATCCTAGAGGTAAATCTGTAAAACAGAAATTTCAGTGCCTATTCGGAATAAAACAGGGTTGTATCCAATGCTGCACAAATGGAGTTCTGCTTGTAAATGGGACTCCCCCCTTCTCTTATGCCCCCCAAACTGCTCCAGAGGTTCCCCAAACTCTCTGGTGCAGATGTGGATGGTGCATGGGGGAAGGGCTACAGGAGAGAGGTGAGGAGGGGGAAATTCCAGTGTGCAAGTAGAAGTCTGTTGCATAGGTGGAAAAAGCAGTGAAGGATTCAACTCAAATAACTCAGAGCAGGGCTTTCACTGTGGCTGCCCCTGTTCTGTGGAAGAGCATTCCTGTTGAGATATGGCAGATGCTCACTCTAAACTCCCTGAAACAATTGAAGATGTTTTTGCTCGAGAAGGCTTCCCCAGCTGGGTAAATGGGACTTTGCCATGAGTGTCTATTTTGTATTGTTTTCATTTGAATTTTAACTTTTTTGCTGTTTTAACTGTACATTGCCTCGAGATAATTGTGTAGAAGGTTGTTGTTGTTGTTATTATTATTATTATTATTATTATTATTATTATTATTATTATTAGCTATCAACAACCAGAGTCACTTGTGGTTTGCAATAATACAGGAAATAAACATGTTTTGGGGTAGCATCCCTTAAGCTACTTGCCATGAAGTAGTCTCAATGATTATTGGTACAATTCAATAATGCATCTTACCATCTTGGAAGTTACACCAGAAGAGTACAAAGCTGGATGCTATTGAATAACAGACTCCACTGCATTGCATTAGCAAGTAAAAAGAATATTGTTTCTTCTACAACCTGCTTTCACATGACTTAAATTTCACATATTTGGGGACATAGCCTAAAGAAATAAAGTCACATTCATCCCACTGAATTCATTGTAATTAATTAATTTTCCATTACACATTCTCTGTAGACTTCACACAGGGTTATGTTTGAAGTTCTAATGCAAAAATATCTCATTCAGGATTGTTGCAGGTCTTATATGCTGATACATTTCCTCCTACCAGATAATGGGTTTTATAGTATTTATGTTGTGATGCTAAATTACATGACAAATATCTTCCAAATGAAGTGGACTAAATTCCAGACACGCAGCATTCAAAATGAGTTAACTAGGGAAATAGCTATACTGGAAAGTAAATAAAAGTCACTTAAAAAGATTCAAATATATATTTAAAGAAATGAGAGCATAATTTTCATTGATATCAAAATCCTATCAAAGGCAAATGACCCTTTTCTGGCCCTCCAAAACAAATAAACGAACCTGTGTTTATATCCATTTTCTGTCTTGCAAAAAAGTCTTTTAGTACAGCATGTTAAGTGCCCAATTACTTTCCATTTTTGTTTCTTTCAGTGTCAGCAGATAATTTAATCCATGACTCATCCTAGATATGAGTATATGCCACATTTGATGTTCTGCATAGATCTCCCCAGTAATAGCATTTTTTTAAAAAGCAGAATAGTTATTCCTCCCTCCAATTCCGTTCAATCTTTTGACAACACTACTCTAGTCCCTAAACCTTAAAAAAAAATCCTGTCGATCCTATGCTAGATTTCAATACACATGTGGACACAGTCCAGATAACATTAAATTCTTATATTCCATTAAGTGGGGGGGGGAGAGTTCGTTCTTTAACATTTTCCTATTGAAATGATAGCTCTTGGAAGTGCTTCATTTTGTCTGTATCACAATCTACAGGTCTAATATGTCTAATGAGAAAATAAGAAGTCAATATTCTCTCCTATGTGCACATACCCCTTCATTTGGGTTCTGTATTACTACTACTACTACTACTACTACTACTACTACTACTGAAATCAACATGATTGTTTCTCAGTTGTAAAACAAATGTGAGTGGTAGAAAGGCTGATTAAAGAGCCCTGTGCTTATTTTGCAAAATTTTACTTCTGTGAAGCTGGGGAGAAAGCGGCCCTGCAAGGGATGGATCATCTGAATCAGACAATGGTGGTGGGCTCTCTTTTGACTTGGAGGACCCATGCCGCCACCCAGGGAAGCAGCCTGAACCTCGCCCTATTCAGAGTCATTTGCCACTTTAAAATATTCTTTCAAGAAAACTTCACAGAGCCTATTGGGTTTTTAAAGTGCATTAGCACTGCTACTGCTGAGTCTTGCTGCTGAGCCCCTATGCTTCTTGGTCATTCAGCTGACTTTAAAAAAATAATAATCCACAGGCAGTGTATATTTATATGTGTCTTTCCTTCACAAGGGACTGAAAAAGCTGGCAGCCCTGAACATACTGCTGCAAAGTGAAAGGGACAAGTGCACAGCCATAATCACAGCAAATGCTGAAAGGTCTGGTCCTAGCCATTTTCTCTCTCTTTTTTGCTATTAAGGGATTTGAAAAATATAGACCACTGATCTCAGCCAGGTACGTCCAGCTCCCAAGAGACTGTGATCTACTCCCAGTATTTAAAAAAAACAAAAAACTGGCAGTGATCATAGTTGTTTAGCTTTTTTTAGGGGGGGGTGGCCAGAGTTGTTCCAATACCCTACTGAGATAACATCCTCAGCAGTAGCTGTCCAAGGTCCTGCCTTTGCCTCTTTGCCCTGTGAACCTCAAGCTCCCATGGAACTGGAAACCAAGGCAGCCAGAACCAGCTTAAAAAAATGATTCCCTTCTAGCTCTGTTGTTTTTTTAGTTCTAACTGAAAATATTGTAATCATTATATGGACATTGCCCCAAAATGATTGTAAAAGCGCCATTCTTCTCTTAATGGCCATTTAATTAATGGCCTTCTGGTGAACCCTACAAAAAGCCAAACAGTGTCCTATATCAGTTGTTGCTCCATTTCCTGATTAAAATCATTGCTGGGCAATAAAACTCATTAAATACTGGGGTGGAAACTTCAACGCTTTTGAAAAGTCATCTTATAGTAGAAATCCATTGTTGGCCATGCATATGCTTAACTGCAGCACTAAGACTACAATCTAATAAACACCTACCTAGGAGTAACTCCCACTGAACTCAGCATACATACACACAACACCAGTGGATATTACTCACAAGCCCAAAATGTGCTCATTTTTGCCTTTTACATGCAAGCATATTTAATAAACTATCTATAATACAAAAATCTAATTAAGAAGTTAAAATAGATGGTCAGCTATTTAAATCTTGAGAGAACAAATACAAAATACTACAATTTGTGAGATTTACATCTTCTGCCAAGCACAGGGAATGTAGTCACTGTGTGAAAATGCAGCCACTGATTTTATGGACAAATACATTATTAATTGCTTTCAACATTTATATCTTAACAAGGGATTCATTATATCCTGATGACAAAACCTTATTATCCTACTGTTTATATATTGATTTAAAATATTTATGCCCTATCTTTTTACCCTAGCACTGAAGCCCAATAACACATATAAAGTCCTATGGAATCCCTTCATAATTCAAAATAATTCAAAAATAATTTAACAGAGCAGAAGGGTAGTAGTAGTTTTTAAAAGTTTATTTCTAAAATTCCCACCTGAAAAAAACAAAAATACCTGGCTTGACACTGGAATGATAAAAGGGAGGGAGTAGCCTGGATTTCAAGAAGGGATTTTCAAACTACTATATGATTGGGAAAATCAATCACATGATCAGAAATGATTAATTGTGATTAATTTCTCCTTCCTCCTCCTCCCATTAATTTTTCCTGTAAACGTACATTCTGAACATTTTTTTTATCACTGTGCTTTTTCTTTAAGACTGTGCACACAAACATGAAACTGGGAACATTTGACATTCCCCTCCCCATTCCAAACTCCCCTCAGCTACTAATACACAGAAGCTGCAAACCTTTGGGTCCTGCTGCCAAAAGATGATTTGCAGCAGCTAAACTCTTCAAATGGGCAAAGTTGTCTTGCCATTTTGGTCTTTTGCTGCTAGGCAAGGCTTGCAATGAAAGGGATTTATATTCAAGGAAGAAACTTTTAAGGACATGACTTTGAAGCACATCACCAAAGATAAATAGTGGCATCTTATTTTAGAACACTGATAAAATAAGATTCAGAATCACAGATGCTGTGATATTTCCCATCATGTAAGTGTTGTGTTACTGCCAGGCAGTTATACAGTTCACAGGCTAAAATAAATGTCTTCCAACAAGGCTTGACATGACAAACATTATGCTTACTTGCCAGATGCAACAGCTACAGTGAGAGGAGCAAACAATGGCATATAACTGTAGCTCTCAAGTTGGCCTGAGATACAAACTAGGTATTCTGTCCTTTTCTGCAGTTCCTTTCTGCAGAACATTGGCACTGCTCTTCATTCTTCTCTCCTCCATTTCTTTCCATCACAGTGCTATCCCATCTATGTGTCAGTCACAAACCTCTATTTAATCACTGACTATCTTCTTTATCTTGCAGTAGAAAAATACAGCAATTTTCAAAGCAAACTAGTATATCTAAATACAAGAAGCTCAATCCCAAACTTGGATCTCAGCACAGACCAAATTGCAAAAGATAATTCTGTACTGCAGGAGTGGGGAAATTCAGGTCCAGAAGCAAACTGTGGAACTCCATGCCTCTCTGTCTGGCCCCTGGGGCTTATGCTCATCCCCAAGTTTCACCCATTCTTCCCAGACCACACTTTTCATTGGCTCCATGCTCCATGGCCTGCTTTACTACTTTTGCCTGACTGGTAAGTGTACTGAACTGTAGTAATGCCTTTTGCTTATCTTGATTGAGAAATGCATGTATGTTTGTGTGTATGGGCTGAAATGTAGTCTACAGTACAAAGGTTAGAGTCACTTCAGTTGCTCTCCCCTATTTTGCCTCTGGCGCTGTTCACCACTGGCATGCAGCTCTTGGGAGGTTGCCCACAAGGAGATATGACCCTTTGTCTGAAAAATGTTTCCCATCCCTGTTGTGCTGCATGAGCTGAGAGCCTCTACATATGTAGCAGAGGAAAGCTTTAACTGAGTTTACAGGAATCACATAGGACAGGGGTCAGCAAACTTCCTATGCCCCACAAATAACCCAGAGATGCATTTTAAATAAAAGCACACATTCTACACATATAAAAACACACTGATTTCCGGACTGTCTGCGGGCCGCATTTAGAAGGCGATTGGGCCGGATCCAGCCCCCGGGCCTTAGTTTGACTACCCTTGACATAGAACTACTAGTCAGTTGTTAGATAACAGAAGGAGGGTCAAATTACATGTCTCATAGCAGCCACATATACTGGTAATATTGCTAAAGTTCCATTTTCTATGCAAATCAGGATGATTATACATTGAACCACATTAAGTAATGCAAGACCCCTGAGAACAGGGGAAGGAGGCAGGTCATAAAGAGGCAGATGAGGCAGCAGATGGAGATAAGAGCCAAAAGTTTAGCAGAGCTGAAATTTCTTAGTTATTTTTTTTCCTGAGAATTCAAGATTTTTTTTCCAACCTCCCCACTCTGAAAAAGGCCACTTTTGCAGATTTTACTCTGAAAACTTTCCACCATAATTTGGGGAAAACCCAACCCCTCACAGTGCCCTAAAACAACTCTGGGGGTGGGGCTTTGCAGCAGTGGGGTGGTATTGTTTCGTTTGTTATTATGGTATGCATTTTTGTGTTTCTATATTGTAAATTGCCCTATGACCCTTGGATGAAGGGCAGTATGTAAACTTAATAAATAAAATAAATACATAATAAAAGGTAGTTGGAATGCTTACCTGAAATTTTCTCCAAAGCAAGCTAACCCACACTGTTCTCCTTGGGTGATGCAACAGTATTCCCCCAGTGCTATAGTACTTATCAGGCCTGGTATTTCTCTTAAATCGAGCCAAAAACTGTACAGCATCTCGCAAATCTAACCTAAAAATCATCCTGTTATGGTTATGACAGTCAGTTTTATGTGAGTTCCCTTGAGCCAGTCTGTCTGCTATGCCTTATTCTTTTTACAGTCTCCTATTACATCAATAAATCATAATATGCATTCTTTCATCTCTCCTGCATGGCACATGCTATAAAGAGCAGGTAGCTTTGAAGTTCACTTCTGTAAGAATCTCTCTCTGCTCCTCGCTCCCCACCACCTTCAGACCAGAATATCTGTTCACTTAAAGCAATATACTATATTTTGAGCCCACACTAGGATATAATTCTGATGCAAAAACAACTTTAATTGGTACACTTCTAAGATAGTGTAAGATGTTGAAACATTACCTGCCTATCTAACACGCAACTTCATGCACAGGAAGAGTATGTATCAAGTGCGGAGAGTTTTACTGCATTCATGTCTTACTTCTGGGGTTCCCATAGACCTCTGACTGGGCATAATGAAAACAGGTTGCTGTAGATGATGTATCTTTGGCCTCATCCAACAGACTTCTTATTATATTCTTATGAGATCTACTGGCTTCTCTATTAACAGAGGGTGGGCCAGTTACTATTAGGAGTGATAAATGTGTTCCTGTCCCAGTGTAACATTTTTCTCCAAGCCAGTGCTTTATTTCTTGTTTCATCTCTCTGAACTGTGTCTGGTAAAGAGAAGCACTCCTGAAGATGATATGGGTGGATATTAAGACCGCTTTTGGTTATTCCTGTCTCCTGATGTGAGGGTCTGTTCTTAACCCCTCTCAGTTATGTTCCAGATTGAAACCCACTTATTTACCCCCTCCCCATATAACTCAATAGGAGAATGTGAAAATGAATTTATATTTTCCAAGATTGGTACTAATGTGATTCTGTGTTAGGGTTTGTACAGACCTGAACCAAGACTTTTGTGAACTGAACTGAGCAGCCATGGAGTCCCTTGTGTCTTCTTTACATGAACACCACCCATTTTAAGAAGAAAAGTTACCACCTGGGACTTGGTTTTTATTTGGAACTGTTATTTGCTGTTTGTACTGACAGAACAGGCTGCCCATAGACCAGTAACAGCATCAGCCTTGACATCAGTTTTATAATTCTGACAACTGAATGTCTGGGGAAAATAAGGGTTTGGGAACATCAGCAAGAAGAATGTCATTGAAGTAGATATAGATTTTAAAAGAAATTACAGATTGAAAGCTTCTGTTCAACAGATAGATGTGCCATCAAAAATGGCATAGCATTTATCTTTGGTAGACTGGCACTGCTTGGCACAGTTAAGGACCGGTTTATTGACAATACATTAAAAAGCCAGTTCCCAAGGTTCTTCCATCACACTCTAGCAGTACATCAAGATGTGAAACTTAGAGAGCAATAAATAGGTGCAAGTGTAGGGGCATGAAGAATGGAAATGATTCAGTTCTCAAGGACTGCAACACAACACAATACACACACACACCCCACTTTATTGTGGTCCATAGAAGCAAAAAACTCAGTACAACAAACGATCATATTAACCCATATTAAGTTCAAAAGATCATATTAAGTATGGGGCAGTGTCTGTTGGGGCCATTAGGACTTCCTTTAAGTCATTTTTTAAAAATAGATTACTGATTTGTAAAAATGTTACATTAAAAATACGAGAGAGACATTGCACATACCTTTGTAAATCAAGAAAATATTTAATGAAAAATACTTTTAAAACAACAACAACAGGGGAACGAAAATACAACCCTGTCTGACGCCTCTTGACATCATGATTTTGTTAGAGAGTTGTCCCAGTGGACCATATCTTACCTGCATGTTACTATCACTATATAAGGCAGGCATAGGCAAACTCAGGCCTCCAGATGTTTTGGGGAGTACAACTCCCATCATCCCTGACCACTGGTCCTGTTAGCTAGGGATAATGGGAGTTGTAGTCCCAAAACATCTGGAGGGCCGAGTTTGCCTATGCCTGATATAAGTTATAGGTATTTTGTCCTCCATCACCAAATACAACTTTGACCATAATTTGGATCTTGGGATGGAATCAAAGGCATATTTTAGGTCCACAAAGGCAACGTATAAATGGCCTTGGAGTGGTCACGTATATTTCTCTGCTAGGTGCGGCAGTGGTCAGATCTTGAGTAGTTCACATGGAAAGCAGCTTCAGAGATTAGCAAAACAATCACATAACTACTAAATGTTAGTTTAGGGTCAGTGTGTGCATTTCTCATGACTTTATAACCACATATAAGCTGCATATTTTTGTTATACTACCCATCTGGAAGTATGACAGGCAAAATTCAACTGATGCAGTTTTCCTCACCAAGTATAGCTCCAATGCTAGTAAACATTGCACTTGTTGAATATCTTTCCTGGGATGTCACCAGCAGGCAGGGACGTCACAACTACAGTTGTAGTTCAAGTTAGTTTCCCCTTTATAGCTACCCCCCTCTGCTTATCATGTTATGTTCACTGAATAAAAGAGGCCTAGCTCAACTCTAGCCTTCATTTCTGTCCCTTTATTTGTTCATCAGGACACAAGTTTTGTGGTTTTTCATTTTTTCTACAACACACCTGTTTTTCAAAATTGAAAGGGGGGCAACGGGGAGGCAGTGCAAGTAGTTAGGCTTGCCTAGGGTGCAAAAATAACCCGGCACCAACACTGTCTACAACACAACAAATCCTTAATGTGGGGGGAATGGGAGAATGTTGTGATGCTCTGGGCAGATAACCATCTTACAGAGCCTTCAAATCAAATCATTATTCACAGTGGACAAGCATTCCAGGAGGGTACACCCAGTTTACATTATAAATTACTACCTCATAAATGGGAAACAACCACTAGATTTTTAAGGGTCATGTTTAAAGGTGAAATACAGCAGTACTGCAGAAAAGTAAGGTTATTGCACGTTTATGATTAATAGGCATGTTTTGATACACATTAACATACCCAATTAATTGCAAGGGTCTGCCATCTTTGGTATCTTGGGTATTATGTATATAAATATCACTCTCTGGCCCAAACTAGATAGGATTGGGAAGAGCCATGATTGGATTTCTCATCATTTTTCAAAAAAATCCCAGCAATGTGCCAATGCAGATCATGATTGTGACCTGGAAGAGAGGGGAAAGTTGGCCTTACATGGCAGGCCGACTGCTTTTGGCCTTGGACGGCTACGAGGGGCAATCAGATAGTCCACCAAAAATAGTCACCCATTGATCATCCCTCCCACCCACTGGGCATGTTTGGCCCTGCCTGAAAGTAACTGGGCAAAGTGTGTAAGTGACCTTGCCGTGGAGTTAAGTACCGGTAGTTCCCTGCTGGGACCAGGGAGCAAGCTCCTTGCAAACAAATTGGGCCCATTTGCCTTCCTCATAGCAACTCTCAAAACCTTTGGCGAAAAAGGCATTGGCCTGAGCCTCACACTTTATACAAGTCAAAATCTCAGTAAAGGGGTCTGGGTGGAAGGTTCTGTCTGAAGGTCCAGACGGGGACAGATGGGCCATAGAACTTCACAGTTGGCAGCCTTAAGGGGGGGGGTCACCTTCGTTGACATTCACTTTGAGGGGACCTTTAACCCATGACAGACCCTTTTGAACAATCAGCCAGGAGTTGGGCTGGTTGGTTCAGGATACTTATCCCATTGTGATGCCAAAGCCTACTGTTATCTGTAATCAATAAAGTTGTGGCCATTTCAATTCAAATATGTTGTAATGTCATTTTTGCTGCTTCTATCTCCTACTTCCCCACTGGTTTCGTGGGGCTCACTGCACTTGGGTCCACAAAGCTAAGGACCATGCTAACTCATTCACCCATTAAGGACTTCCACTCTCTCCTATTCACTCCATGATGCGTACATAGACACATTATCCATCCATCCCTCTCTCATACACACACACACAATAACTCAGGAATTAATCTTGCATTTCTGTATTGTCCAAAGAGCCTCATTCTATCAGCTAATACTGCCAGGAAAGAAAGTGTTTCAAGTGAATGCAAAGACACTTTTGATATTAAAAGAGTGCATCCACAGCAAATGAAACAGCAAATGAAACTTGATACAAATGACAGCGCGAATGAATTAATGCAGAGCAACTCATCTTTTCAAAGCAATGAGCAATCTGAATATTACTTTTTTTCCCTTTACGGTACTGACAGTTTTCAGCTTCCAGTCACTTAGCCTTCTTCAGGCAATATCCCATAGTGTGTGTATGCGCGCGCGCTCAGAACTGTTTTTACCTGAAGTAACATTTTTACTAAAATCTGTTGCTTCTGTTGGATTAAAATTTGCAGAAGATATTCTTAAAGTAAGCAAGTATGGTAACAACTGTTCCATGTTATTTTACTAATCTGACAAGTTTAAAATATTTCTTTCAGTCCGCTCACATAGAATTATTATCAACATGCATGCAATATTTTTGGAACAATGATGGAAACACCTAATTACAGAGGGTGATTGTCAAACCATCACAACATTCCTCAAACACGTTAACTCAGGAAGGTTCAGAATTTTGCCCAGAGGTAAGAAGTAACATCCACTTTTATTTATGGCAGTGCATTCACCCACACCCCAGCACCCTAAAAGCTTGCAGCATGTCAACAATGACTTCTTGTTTCATAGAAATAGTGTATGCATGCCCTGCTCCCACTGCAAACAAGCCACTTTCTATTCCTGTCTGTCTCCCAGGGTGAGAGGCTGGAAGGCGAAAGGAAAGATCCCAGGTGAGAGCTCAGAGGAGCTACTGTCCTCTGTGGGTGGTAAAGGTCAAGAATTACTTGGACTCCGTATTTTACTTACTCGATTTGTAATTTTTGTAGTTGTAATTTTACTGAATTATGGGGAAATCTTAATTTAAAAATTCATGAGAATAAAATCCACTTTATTTCCCAATGACTTAACAGGACGCACTGTCAAATCCCAAATCTTTTTAAACTGGCTTTCCACTACTAATTGTGTGATCCCCCCCCCCCAACACTGCAGTCTAGTGTAGCTGCTTCCTATTTTGAGGCAAAGACAGCTATGACTCACAGTGTAACCAACAAACCATTTACTCCACCAAAGTCCTGCTGGTTTGGCTCTGGTTTAATTATCATGGCCTATTTTTTAACGCTACTTTAAAGAGCTGGTTTAAAAAATTGGTATAAAAAATCCTGTAAATGTCTTTACCTTTTCCATCAAAATATTTTTATGAGAAACAAATATCTCAATAATTTAGGAGTGTTATGATTCAGTGTCACATTGAGTTTTACACTATACCTCTAATTACTTTCAGAGCCACAATGGAATCTAGCTGCAAAAAAAACCCCACCAGGCTATCCACTCCCCTATACACAACTTTTTATTTTATTTTATGGGGGAAAGATTCCAATGTCTAGAACATCTGCTGTAAATCACAAGGATTATTCCAAGTTGACAGAATGCCCAGACCCACTGAAATTAAATGTTGCTTGCTCATCCATGATCCCCAACAGCATATTGCTCATGTTCACCATATTACTAATCCTCACATGCTCACAAAAGAAGCCTTCACAGAACATATGGTAATGTTATTACACAGTTACCTGTTGCAGCAAGCCCTAAGAAGAATATTAAAGTTAATTTTTAAGTGTCAAATATAAAGAAGAAAACAAATATATATATTTTAAAGGACAGGAGGAAAGCACATACCGCTGGCAAACATATAAGTGAATGAATGCCCCTCCAGATAGCTTTCCACAGAAAAATGGTGTATATGAAAAATACATGCAAAAGCAGCTAGGGGAGTGAGGTCCTCAGACTATTGCATCATAGATAGTGGGTATTTAGCCTTCCAGGCTTAAAGTATACCAGTAAGTCTCAAGGGCTCACAACACCCACTTTTGTTTGTTACTGATATGCCCAGTTATTATTTGTCAGTCAGTTTTATGATTTTGGATTATACAAAGGGGTTGAATTAATAAACATGTAGTAAGTATTTACTTTTTCTTTCATGGGGCAAGATGCATCAGTTCCATTATGAATTGTACAAGGAAGTGCTGAGACAGGAAAAATGAATCACTTCAATTTCCTTCCTCTTACTCCTCCTTACCCTGAGGGGCAGATGTGGCTCATCAACCTCACAAGACAGGTGGATGCCAACAAGAAACCCCTTCCCCTAAGAGATTCTGCAATACACATACCCACTTATCCTCAGTTGTTACAGGAACAAGGGGCACTGAGTGGGAAAACTCTCCAGAACCCTGTCATTTGTTTGGAGAAAGACCAGAAAATATTGCTCTGTGTGATCAACACCTCCACATTTACTAAAATTATTAATTAGTCCATTGCAGCAAGTGTAGAAGCCAGATGGCCAAATGGAGGAAGCTTCACAATGGTTTGGAAGCAATTTGATACATGATTCTTTATAGGTGTTTCAAATCAAAACTCATCTAAGAAAACAAGGCTTTCAAGCTTTTCATCCTTACAATGTATTTTTCTCTCCCAAATGTAGGACAGGAGCTTTCAAATTGTGGCATAATGTGTGTGTGTGTGTGTGTGTGTGTGTGTGTGTTTTTAAAAAAAGCTTTATAAATCATTTGGGTTTCCTAAGGGTATAATTGAGAAGACACAAAAGACAGATCACATGGCTGGCAGAACTCTTTCTCCGTCTCTCATCACTGCTTTGGAAAGAAAGGAATAGGCAAAGGCATATGGGCTGGCCAAATGTTTCACGGTTCCCAGTGGGAAACTGAACAGTAGCAGAGCAGTTTAAAAAGTGGCAGCTTCCCCACCCCGTTCTCCTTCAAACATAGAACCCAGCCCAGAGGGAGCCCTATACAAGTGGACCCAAACATATGATCTCCACAGACCACTTAAAAGATTTTTTCTGCCTGCTGTAGCAATTGTAACATTCTGTATAAGATTCTGTATGTTTATTCTTTTATTTCTTATATACTGTACTTTATTGGATTACAATTTCAATTCCATGGACTCAAATACAATTAAAAATCATTATGAATACTGAATCTACATCCAACGCCATGGAGTACCTGAATGAAGCTTACAGACCACTGGTGGTCTGTGGACCACAGCCTCAGAAGACCCTGCCTAAACCATAAGTTCCTCTATGTTTTTATATTTGCTGTAAGTCGCCCAGAGTGGCTGGGGAAACCCAACCGGATGGGTGGGGTATAAATAATAAAATGATGATGATGACGATGACAATGATGAGTAACTCAGGTGGTGAATGCCAACATTAGAGCCGAAATGGGGCTAGTGAAAAAAAGGGAAATAATATTTTTTAAAATAGACATTAAAACCTGTCCAATGATGCTGTGTGACAGTAGGAAAAGAAAAAACATAACATTGGTTGGTTGGTGGTGGAGGGAACTGAATGGAATATTCTTGAGTGAGAAATGGAACCCTGAACAGATACGCTGGATACACTGCAACATTTTGTTGTAGGACCGTTTGTTATACATCTTAGGACGACATTATGGTATAGAGAACATCGTCCCCTTGAACACAATTGAGCTGAAACACAGCTGAAGTGGTAAGATTTGAGAGCTACATTTCTTCCTTAGAAACTGTCTATGTACCATTTCCTTAAGGAGGCCTATTATTTTGACAGCTATAGATCTGGAAACACAGCAGTTATTTAATTTCACTATAAGAGAAGACATTTGATTTCATTTTAAGAGAAGACACTGTTATAGCATCGTATTGGGAAAAGTGTTGAGAATACCTTGTATCAGTCATACACCCCTTTTATACTGTGTATAAAAACTCCAAGCGACATCCTCTTGCACAATGGAAATTTTCCAGTTTCTCCCCCTTGTAGTGCCTGGAAATCTGGTCCCAAGGACCCCCAACCCTCTACAGCAGATTTTAGGGGTGCACTGGGGGTGGAACTGCAGAGAGGAGAGGAAGAATCACCACTGCGTGAGCTACTGCATGGACACACATCACACCTATGGGTGTATAATCAATGGTTTCCAAATGACTTATTGAAAAAAGAAAAATGCAGAAATGTAAAAATAAATAAATGGAGTGAAGTAGGAGGAGTTTGGATTTGGATTTGATAATTACATCTAACCTAACACTTTTGGAGAGAGTTTATCCTTCAACACCTATGCCAGATCAGCCTACATAACCATGCCAGCAGTGTGCCAGAGCAATATGGGTGTTCTATACTGCAGAAGTGCAGTATGATGCAGTTCAGGTGAGGCTCTATTTGGAATTGTGACCAAACTGAATTTAGACTGCTTTCATTGAACATTTCCCATAACAAACATTCAGTGTAACACCCCCTTATTATTATTATTATTATTATTATTATTATTATTATTATTATTTTGCATATTCCAACCTAAGATGTCATGGGCAAGACTACCTTACAAGTCTTCCCCTAAAATGCTAAGTTCTGTACATTTGCAAAGGACCTCGCGTGAGGAAGCGTTCCTCAGAGATTTGAAATGGCACAAGAAGATTATGAGATAAAGCTTTCTGTTCAGAACACACAGAGTTACTAATAGATGTCATAGGAACAAGGATTTATAAAATATAAAAATATAAAAACCCGTTCCTGAAAGACAACATCTTTCGACACCATGTGGGAATAAGCTGATACATATTCCTTGAGAAAGAACCACACAACCATACATAATTTAAGATGCACTCATGTTAAAGGTATACTTCAGCTCTGAAACACAGCCCTGAAAGTTATAAAATATGGACAATTACGTTATTATATACAATTAAAGGTCAATCACCTGGATGAAGATATGACATGCCCTGTCTCAGCTGAGGAACTCACAGATGCAATTGGCATCTTTGGATTTTATTCCAGATCACTTTTCTGAGTAGCAGCACTTTCTTTGATATGCCACAATAATCCACAATGTGCTTGATAATTTTCATGTTGAACAAAAACTATGCATGATTTTACACCTTACTCTATCAAGTGGGCTTAGTTAACAAATCCTTTGAGGGAAATTTGTAATAGATACTTAAATGATTTTTTTCTGCTCAGTCTGCAGTTTGAACTTGAACAAAATGGGTACTTGGGTGCAGCAATAAAGATTCAGGTGACATTAACAAGTTGTCATTTTGAGATCGGTAAGGTGCTCATCTGAGCATTTGTGAAGGGCATAGATATTGCTATAAGAAAGCTTATGCTTGAAGTGAGCCCTTGGATGATTTATTCTTAATAACAGAAGCATAACAGAGATTTATGTGGGGAGTTTGAATCCAAGAGTATATAGGCCATGCCACTTTTATTTCCCCATAAATAAAGTTGGGAAGATGAAGATAATGAAAGTAAAGTTCAAACCACCAAGATTAAAAATTTAATAAGATCATCATTTGAAGTTTTGCATTCAAAGCAGAAGCGTAGGCATGAGATAGACGCAAAGTGGGGTGGAGAGTTGAGATGACCTGGAAAGGGTATTACTATGAACCTGTGTAATATATTTAACTTGTGGGTCTTGTAGCTTGTATACTCCTGATATTATGATGCCAAATTGGTATATCACAACAGAATCGAACTCTAATAAAGCTCTTTAAAATACTGCATTCAAATGCTACAGTTCTACATTTTAACTTAATGCTGTGCCCATTAAATCTGCTAAAGTATCAGGCTATTGAATCCTATATATATATATATAGTGGCTGTGACTTACTGTCTCTTAATTCTTATTTGAGCTGCCATGTCATGTCATACTGACACACAATTGTATATGCTTGTAACAACAGATTCATGAACAGTAATGCATGATGCTGTGTGTCTTCTCATTGTGTGTTGATATATAGGAATCAAAGATCCTGGAATTTTTATTTATTTATTTATTTGGAATTTATTTTTAAAGGAGAAGTCTGTGGTCAGAGTCAAAGCCAAAAATGGCACATTTGTTGCACGCATGGTGTAATCTAGGCAATGAAAAAGGCTGGCCAGCCCTCTTGCAATGGACATGTGAATTGGTTGTTACCATAAACAGAAGGGCAAAAAAGATTTATGCAATTATCAGTTTGTATAAAAGTTCTGAACTCCATCTGGATTATAATTAGATGAACCCTGTGGGAATATATATTCATGTGATGCTTTTGAAGTCACAGTGAATTTGGTAACGAAATATGTTTTTGGGTCTGAATGATGTTTCGTTAGCAAGAGCTTCTGGATTGCAATTCATTTTAACAGTACTGTTTACAGTTCTCCTCATGGGAATTTTTTAAAGGATCCATTGCATATAGTTATATTTTATTACAAGAAACTACAGTTGAAAGTAGTAACATGATTACAATGAAAAGAATGTTTTGTAGAATATTTTTTTGCTATACATTTTAAAGTACCTGATTTATTTCCATGAGCAAGTTTACATTGTTTTGCAATCAGAAACTGTAGTGTATGCTTAGCTTGTAAAGTATACGCAGCAGGTAGTAACCATTACATTTAAGAAATCATTTTTGTTTGGTATTCATAAATATCCATGTTTGTTTGTTTGTTTGTTTTATTGAAATATTTATATCTGGGTTTTTTGATTTTACAGAATCTCCCCTGGCAGCTCGTTTAATAAATATGCAAAGTAGGAATTAAAATAATAAAACAAATACAACAATGTAATAAAAAATCAACAGAAGCTCTTAGCAATTTTGGCAATAATAAAAAAACACCTTCTTTGTTACATGGTAGAGATGGATTTATTTTGGTGGCAGGAGGCTGTGTATATTTGATCTCTCATCTTTTACCAGCAGATGGGAGAGCATTAAAGGCAAAGTAATGTCTAAATTAGAGCTATAAATTTGGTATGTTGAACTTTGACTTCATAACAAAATAATTGCTTATTTGTTTTATTTTTTCCTTAGCCATTCTGTTTAGACCTTTAGCCTCCACTATTCATTATAAAAAAATGTTTTAAACAATGCTAATAGAGTTTGCTTCATGTTACAGCTGGCTACAACATGTTTTTGAAGAGATGTTACATTGGCCAACTGGTGATTTGTTCAATATTAGGATTTGTTAGACTCAGTCATGTCCTATGGCAACCCCCAAATATTTGCAAGTACAAACACACACACACACACACACACACACACACACACTTGCATGAAGGAAACACCATTGGATAAAATTGCCTCCAGGGTTATGGAAGTGGGTCCCCTTAACAGGGCTTATTCTGAAATCGCATAAATATTGATTCTGGGTAAAGGTAAAGGTAAAAGGTAAAGGGACCCCTGACCATTAGGTTCAGTCGTGTCCAACTCTGGGGTTGTGGCGCTCATCTCGCGTTACTGGCCGAGGGAGCTGGCGTACAGTTTCCAGGTCATGTGGCCAGCATGACTAAGCCGCTTCTGGTGAACCAGAGCAGTGCACGGAAATGCCGTTTACCTTCCTGCTGGAACGGTACCTATTTATCTACTTGCACTTTGATGCGCTTTCGAACTGCTAGGTGGGCAGGAGCTGGGACCGAGCAACAGGAGCTCACCCCGTCACGGGGATTCAAACCACCGACCTTCTGATCAGCAAGCCCTAGGCTCTGTGGTTTAACCCACAGCGCCACCCATGTCCCTCTGATTCTGGGTAGCTGCCCCCAAAATAAGAAATTTCTTTCTATGGGCACAGATTTGAGAGTTAGCATCCTTCAGAACCGTTATAGATGTTCCTTTTGGGGAATACATATCTCATGCTTTGAAGGGTTTTTATCTTGTGTGGAGTGAGTTATTTATTCAATGCTAGTTTTGATTTTGTCACCTGTCGTGTTCATTCTGAAGACAGTAAAAACATAAATAATTAAGAGTCTAGAACTTTTTACCATTCAGTTTTAAAACACAATCAGGAAACTACTTCATCTGAATCCAGGGATATTTGCTGGGTGGTTTTCCTACATCTGTGCCCATAGTATACAGCACAAATGGGATAGAAGCCACATACAGACTTGAGTGAAGAACAGGTCATAGCTAAATTAAACTGATCATTTCCTTTGGCTGATTTAACATTCTATGGACTTTTAAATGTGTTTGTGAGTGGGGGATTATGGCTTTGTTTTTGTTTTATAAAGTATTTTGTGTTGTCATTTTGTATTTTTATGTTTTCAACAGTTTAGGATTAAGAGAGCAGGGCACAAGTGTTATTATGGCCTAGTAACTAGGAATTTACACTCTCTCTTTCAAATTGTATTTCATCCACTCCATATTAATAAAACCTGGAGAATGGAGACAGTGGAAGGGCAGTGTTTGGTGGACAGTAAACAGGACTCTAGAGATCTTTCATTATCATCAGCTATTGGGGGGAAAGTAGAATGCCTCCAAAAAACATTCAAGACAGCATTCTTCAAATGGATCACTCCAATTAATGACCATTATAAATTAACTTCACTGTGTAAATTTTTATTTGTGGGCCTATCAGAGTGTTTTACAAAGCTATGCTACATTCAACAAACACCAAGCTACATTCCAAACAAGCTCAATGTAAGGAGCTAAAACAATTAATTTAGAGGTACAATAATTCAAGCTGATACAAATGTCGAGCTATTAGACAAGACCTATAAAATAAAAAGCAAGTAACCTGAAGCAAAATAAAAGCTAGTAAATAGTAGCATTACTGCAATGCAATATGACTGGCCACTTGAAAATAAATAAAATACACTCTATGCAATAGAGAACTCTTAAGAGAAACATATTCACAAAATAAAATATAAATCACAGCTAAAGAGACAGTTTTATTGTATTCTTCACTGCCTTTAGTATCAGTGAACCTATTTTAATACATGCATTATTGTTTCACATTATGATTTTAAAAGTGCCTGCAAAAAAGAAAGGGTTTTTAAAAAGCAGATATGCTTTTCTCTCTGCAAGGCCCTGCAGATGAACTAAAACTCAGATCATCCCTAGCCATTGCCCATGCCCATAGGGGTGATAGGAGTTGTAGTTAAACATCTGGAGGGTCAAATATTCCCTACATCAACTCTGGACACAACAGCTTTATCAGCCACTCATTAAGATACGCGACTGCACTAAAATAAGATTACCATAGAAATACAAATTATTTCCAGAAGGTCAACTGGGTCACTTCAATATTGCTCATTCAAGTAGTTTTCAAGTTAACCTCAGATTGGCCTGAAATTTTCCCCTCCTGCCTACATGCAGCAAATGTATCATTCAATAAAAATGTTATGGACTATTTGAGCAGTCCATATATTAAATATATTTGGTGCTAGTTTCCCCCCCCCTTCAGAGAAGCTTACATTGATTTACCATTGTTGGGTGTTTGCAGAGTTTTCTCTGCATTCCTCTTAATGCTGTCATATTCTTTTCCTGCATTATTAAACTTGAATCATACTCTAGGTATTTTTAGTGGGTAAGGCTTCATGAATTATGCAGCCGGCTACTGCTCAAGACAAGGATATGAGGACACAAAGGGAGGAAGGGAAAAGGTGTGTTGTGAGAATGATTCCCATAGCAAAACTCCAGAAGGTGCCACTCTGCCAGAAACTTCTGTAAGAGAAGTACCCAAGAAGCCAGTGCCAACTACACATAAGCAACCCAAGGGAACCACTCTGCCTTCCATGTATTCTGAAGACTCCAACTCCAAACCTTTGGAACAGCAAGGGCTTCCTGCTCTCATCTCCTCCGCTAGAGGCAATGCCAGAAGAATCAATAATAAATAGCCTCTTTAAGCACCAATAGCTTCCTCAGAGCAGTGCAGCTAGAAACACTTGCCATCGCCTACAACTGTTATTCCAGCTGTACTCGGAGCTGTCCATGGTTCTGCTTCCCTTACTCATATATGACTTGTATCTGGATAACCATGAAAATGTTACAATGAGGTCATAAGAGATCTAATTATTATAATTAAAAATAAAAGGCTTGATTTGGCATAGAAACAGATCTAGGCTGTTTCACAATCCACATCCTTCTCTCTGTACAATAATGGTTTTTACAATAATTATTAGCACTACTCAGGCATTCAGCCAAACTTGCAAAGGTACAAACTGTATAGTGGGCACAGAGCCATGTGTGCCCACCAATTCCACCCACCCCCACTGTATGCCAGCTCAGCCTCTTCCACTCCAAACCTTCATGAGGACAGAATACATCTTGTGAAGATCAGGGGAAGGGGGCAGGACTAGTATTCTGTTTGTGCCATTTATTGATTATTCATCAGTTACATACAATGAAATTAGCATAAGCAATTCTCCAATGCTTGTGGGTGTTGGTTAGTCAACAAACTATCAGCAAGTATTCAAGGACCAATGTATCACAAAAATATTTATTTATGGGGGTTCTGCTCAGATGACAACGTTCATTCTACAGCCTCTTTTAGCCCAACACATTTCAAGTCTTATGACTCTTCCTCAGGGGCAATCCATTTTGAAGCCATTTAAAAGATAATCAAAACTGTCTGTCACACTGTCTCAATGCAACTCTGAGGTCTCCTTTCTTTTTGTTTTTATATATGCATCCTCCTTTCTCCTCTTCTCTGATGATGCTGACTTAAACATTCAAGTTAGCTGTGGCTATTTTGTGCACTGTGCAAATTTGTACACCATGCATTGTACCACTGCACACTGTTCAGTTCTGAACAGTTGTGCATACCTATTATTTAATCTGAATCCACCTAACAGGAGTTGCAATGATGTTTGTAAAACCAAGAGTTCTATCCTACAGCTCAGTTCAAGCTACAATCACTTATCCAAGAATTCTGTGAATATGCCATAGTCTCAGTACACAGAGAGAAATCCCTTTTATAAAGCATTAGTTCATTCTCTAGGGTTTGTTTTTTTTTTAAAAAATGTCCTGACTGCTCTGTGCCCTAATAATCTATTGGAGATTAGCAACATTACACAGCCTTGCAGAACTGCTCAGTAATTGCTCTGATATGCCGCCTCAGAATGAAGTTATATAATAAGACACCAGCTCAGCAGAACATCTGAATTTATTTCAATTTCATTCTGGGGTTTGTTCTCCAATAATTATTTCCCACTGTTCTTACTTAGGTATTACCACTGGCATTTAATACAAAACATTGAAATCAAGTATACTTGATTCTTGGTGATATATTCTTTTTTCACAGACTTGGAACTAAAACACTGTACCGTACACTGAAACCAAGTGTTTATCATTTTAAAAACATTGGAAATAATATTAAATTAAAAGTATTGCATTAGACTTTAATACTTTACTCATTGTAAGCTTTAATACACACACACACCAAACCATTTCTTCTACTAAGCTTCCTGTTTTATCTTTGCTTTAGAATCATTCCCTTCCATTTAAAAATTCCACGAAAAATGTGGAAAAATACCTTCTGTCTAAAAGAAGAAAGAAACATAAAAGTATTTCAGTTTTAATTTTTCACTTTAAAGAAGAATCCTTTATCCAGAGTAAAGTTTGATTCCACTTCTCTCCTGATAATACGCAGAGAACTAGAAATGTTCCCTTTTGCTGCTATGGTTACCTGAAAATTTAAGCTTGAAAGCTGTCCAAATTGAGGCAATTATTTACAACTACTTGAAATGTGTCCAACATGTCATTATTTATCCTTGCAGAGACCAAGGTAAGTAATTAGAACGAACATAGGCATCCTCCCAGTATTTACCAAAGGGCCACAATACCCTTTTCTCATAGAATCTTGTTTCTCCCACTGGTTTTAATGGGAAGGAAGAACTTATATTGGTGACACAATTGCAGAAGAGGAAGAAAATGCCCATACACAAGTCAGTGGTGACCACTGTTGACAACTTATTTGGGACCTGAACTGCAGAGAAAGAATGCATGGATCCCAAAGTGTATCCATGCTAAATCACAGTTAGTTTACCAGTTTATGTGCCATGTTTATATGGTGGCTGCTGTTTAAATCTGGACCCATCCCATGCTGTACTGTTGGGTATGCATAGCAGCTATCATTCATCACTGTAGCCACAAGCTTGGGAAGTACCCTTCTGACATCCATCCATTGCAATTCCAGAATACATAGTGTATCAACACAGAATGGAGCTCAATTATACAGAAGCCACCTTCACTATACTCTTCTTGGTGCCTGAGAAAAAACATGCTTGCCTAACCAGATGTACATTTTAAAGGATGGCTGCAATTTTTGTTCTTGATTTTATTGTTTTTTTTTTCTTTTTGTACAGCGCTTTGTGGTGTGTGTTTTTACAATCAAGCGGTATATAAATTTGATGAAATAAATAAATAAATAAATAAATAAATAAATAAATAGTGTCTAAATAGATCAACCAAACCTAATGGGTTGTATTCCAACAAAGTTGCACCAAAAGCACTTAGGACTTCTGCCTGCACAACAGGACTTCCTCTCCCTTTGTTCTACCACCCCAAAATCTGAAATTCTGAAACATTGGTAAGAAATACAGAACACATTTGGGGGAGTGCAGGGAACATGCAAAGAAAGAAGAAATCCCATTGCGCAGGCAGACCCAACAAGACAACTTTGTTGGATATAGCCTACTAAGTTTCCAGCAAAATCCCTCTAAATATAGTCATGTGCACAATTGTTTATTCCCCATAGTCATATCAAAATAGGACTTGTGGAAAGTCAAAGAAATCTTTCCCAAATCAGACTGCAGAGCTTAAAACACTCCATCATAAAGCCTCCAGTAACATTAAAAACAAAGAACCACTGCAAAATAAACCAGTGAATTCTATGTCCAAACAATACAAAATGCCATTTAGAAATATACATATAAAACCTTGTCAAATAAATATGAATGCAATCTACCAAAGTAGCAGCGACCTAAAAACCATTCATTTCAGATCAAAAAAGCAATCATATCAAATCATTTGATTTTTATGCTCTGCTCCATCACAGATTTCCGAACAGGTGGCTACATACTTCAGATGAATCAAAGGAAGAGTAATGGAAAATACTTTGCCAAGCAAACATCAATCCTGGTAGACTACATTAAAACACCAAAGAGATGATCAAAATAAAATAGCCTGCTCTAATTTCTAGAAGAAATGTTCTGTTCTTTTTAACGAAGCATATGTATTCAAACAGAATGCACAGAAAAATGCACCAACAGGTCTCAAAGAACTAGTTAAAATATATTCATGTAAACCTTTGTTATGGCTTCATATATGCCTATTATGGCTTGTGGAGGGTGTCTGTGTGTGTGGACCAGGATAGTATATGCTTACTCTCCATGCATTACATACAACTCTTCCCAAGTGTGTTAGGATAGCCATCTCTGTACAGCTGTATGGATGGAGGTTCTTTCAGGCTTTATAATGAACAAACGGAGGTTAAGACAAATTAATCCACCGCTTCCACATATGATGTCTGAATAGAACATTATTAATGACTTCTATTATCCCTAACATTATAGGGGATCCCTAAACTTGAATGGATAATTGTTAAAGAAACTTTAAACTTCTATGTTTAATGAACCACTACTATCTCCTAGGCTGAGAGATAATGTGAAAACCAAGCACAAGAAATATTCATAATTAAATCCAGAAGCAAAACCTCAGAGTGATCCATACCTACTGAAAAGTTTCATGCTACTCCCCTTTTTTCACAAGACAGGGACATACTTCTTTTTCTATCACAACAGGGTAGAATAGAATGAAAGAAAAGTATGACTACATGGATCTACCCTAAAGTATCCAGTATAAAAACTGAAAGTACTTATGTTTTGAATTGGGCACACTTCACTTTTTCCACAGTGCGAACTCAAGACATTTTGCCACCTGATGCATAGTGTCAGGAAACCCCCCTCACCGCAGCAGGTAGCGTTCCCGGGTCATTTGCAGTACAGGGAACCACCCTCCCCAGTTCGTAATTCGTCGTCCTCCTCCCCGAGCGGAGGAAGCGACCGCTCCTCCAGTGGGGAGGGGGAGATGGAAGCAGGAAGTCAGGGCAGGGGCTGTGACAGGGTCAGAGAGCCTCAGCACCAAGCAGGAAGCGGGGAACAGGGACCCTTTCCCGCCCCCCGATTTCGCAGGGAGGAAGGACGTGGAAGGGGGAGGCGGGGGTTCAGGATCCCGCGCCTCTTATGCTGGACCAAGAACCGGAAGCGGACATTCCCGGACTCTGCAGAGGGATGAGCTGGACGCTTTTACTGTAACTCCACTGTAAATATCTGCACAATAAAGAACTTAGTTTGTAGAAGTTCGGAGTCAGCCTGCTTCCTCATGAGCAACCACTAAGAGTCCTTACACATAGCATCAAATTGTTCCCGCAACAATAGGACCAGCACTTTAAAAAGTCTTGCTCCTCATTTCAGACATGAGTTTGACCATCTATTCCCATAAATTCAACAGCCTGAAGGAGCCAGCTTCACCCTGCTGCATAGTAGGGCTGTTTTCCAAACTACTTTAACACGCAGCTTTTAAATTGATTTTGGAGGTACACAGTACAACTGATTAAAGATTCACTGTTGAAATAGTATTTGCTGATATATCCTATTTTTTTTCTTGTGGCTCTGAGCTTAGGTTTAAACAACATATAGCATGTAAGCGCACGCACACACACACACACACCTTTCATAACTTATTTTATGTCTGGTGATGACTAACAGTGATTTCTAAACTTTTATATTAAAAAAAGCTTTAAGTTAAACAAATATACAGAAGCGGACAGATATTCACTTGAAACAAAAAGAATGTCAAAAAAAAGTCAGCATTCCATAACAGGTAAAAATAAGAAGAGCCACATGCAACTGTTTGCTGCTTATCAATAAGAAAAATGGACTGTTCAAATATACAAGTGACAAAACATATGATGTGCTCTAATTTCCATTGGAACAAAACTACACCATTTTAAAAACAAATCATAGCTACAATTCCAAATGATCTGTGGTGAGGAGCCAATATAGAGCTGTAGACTGAGTTTCACTGGGTGGTTTATAAACATTAAAACATTTGTTAACTCATGCATCAAGAGGAATAGGATTTTAGAATCAAAATTAGAAAGACTGTTTAACTTTACCACCAAGCATTTGGAGTGAAATGAACTTTTCAAGCCTGCTATTATCAAAGTAATATTACTTTAATATTTATTCTGTGTTAATGCTTGTATATGTGTAGATTACAGTTTGACTTTGCAGAAAAGCCTACTGAGTATTTTATATCTGAATAAGCTAACTATTCAGTTTTCACTTTTTCTCCCTTGGAAGGTGACAGACTGACTAAATTGTGAAGCCAAGTGCTTTCCTTATAATTTTTTTTATATTATGAGAAATATCTACATAACCAGATGACCTTGCATGTTTTCTTCCCTTGCAAAATGTTGTATGTAATGAAAGTTTCACTAAACCAGTTAGAAGAAATCACCTCTTCTTACTATGAAAAGCATGAGATGAAAAGCTGCCTTTTCCTGCTGATGTGAATTTTGGGCACATTGATCAGAAGCAATTTTTTGAAAATACTTTTATTCAGTCCCAGAGTAATTTCAGCTTGAGATATACATATTTTTTTTCTTCCGATGGCCTTCCAAAAAAAAGAAAGAGAAAAGGATTGGAAGTAGACTTCTAGTCAGTCCACTCTGCCTGGGGCTAGCTGTTCATAAGACATTTGGCATTGGAGAAACACAAAACATATTTAATTATCCTAGATGACTTATAAATTTAAATGTTACACCGGTAAAAATAATAAGTTAGATAATATTCTTTACTACGTTTATTTCTACAAGTTTCAGTGTAACCTGCAATTTGAGTTCACATTTTTAATCTGGTTAAAAGGAAGAAACAGATAGCACCAAAAAAAACCCCACATGTTTATATATGGTAGCTATACTTGCTTGCACTTACACAGCCAGTTGGCACATCCTGTTTTGCATCCACATACACTACACTTAAGCAAACCTCAAGAATACGGCCAAATTTTTCAAAAACAGGAGTGAGACCCTCTTTCCCTTCTTTCCAGCCTCAGCTCATTAGTTATAGTAATCAGATTTCCGCAAAGCAAACACTCTCCTGATAAGGCAATCTGTAGAACTTCATATGAAGGAGCAAGGAGGCCTTGTGAGGTGAAAGGGGCAATGTTTCCGGTTTCTTAATGTTACCAAATAGTGCTCCACCTAAATCAGAACATGCAGCAAAAAAGTGACTTTGCAATTACATACAACACAAAGTTTAACCATTAAATAAGTTCTAAACCTACAGGATGAAATATAACTTACCCTGTACAACCTCATGACAAATTCATCAACATATCTTGCAGCCTTGTCCTAAAGTGACCTACTACCAAATGGGAAGAAAAGCTCTGCGGGTTGCTTGTGTGCTTTCTGTACTAACTGCTGAGCTAAGAAATTTAAAAAAAAAAAACACCTCAAGATAAAAGTCTAAGTTCTTAATTTAACATGCCAACCACAATGCAGGTCACTTAGTTATACGAGGTGACATTCAGTTCTGTGACTGAGTGCGCCACTAGTACAGTATAGTGGCCTTCTCAATGGCTGACAGTTAGCCCCAGGCAGAGTGGACTGACTAGAAGTCTACTTCCAATTCTCTCCTCTTTCTTTTTTGGAAGGCTACCAGAAGAAAAAAATCTGTATGTCTCAAGCTGAAATTACAATGGTATCAGCTTCTACCTGTGACAGCTTTAGTTGCCCTATGTTTATAGATAGATTATTCAGCACCACATTCTTTCAACTTTGAATCCTTATTAATGACAACAGTGAGGTTCTCATAAGAGGAAACAGAGGAAGTCAGATCTGCTATACGTTCAGGCAATACCAGATTGTTTCCAGTACTTTAGCAGAGGGGCATTCTTGTTCTCAATAACTGATCATGCTGGCATGGAGGTCTGCATGTTTTTGACTAGTGCAAACCTTAATTTGTTTTTTGTTTTTTTTCTCAGAAACTGTCAAAGTATCAGCTTGCTTGGACACCGAGTCATTGTTCAACTGTTGAACAAAAATATTGACAAAATCCCTAAATGTGTTTGCTTCTGATGTCTTACTCAAAGCAATCACCATTGCCTGTCCATCAATTACTAGAAGAATGGAATCAGTGACATGTTCCACAATTCTTGGACAATCAATGTCAGCTTTAAGTGGGTGTAAAAGTTGTAAAAGTGACACCTTCTCTCTGTCTCAGACATCACTGTTCATTTCTATCAATGGTACAGATACAGGCAGAAGTTCATGCTTTAATATTGGTTGCAAGACAATGTGCCTTCCAGGCTCATATGCTACTATTAGATCCTGTAGATTGTTCCTGTCAGCCTGGATTACTTTCTTTACAGTCCTTGATGGTTTCACTCTGAGAGTCTTTAAGACATAAAGCTAGGGGTCTTTTCTAATGGCTTGAGATAACTGACATTGGGCTGTCCATCTTCTATCAACACAAAAGTCTTAACTTGCTCTTCTGGCATTCAGTGAATGAGTCTATTTTTGTTTCAGTCCTTCTTTGCTTTTTCTTTACTATTCAAATTCAGGAGCCCTCTTCAGTACATTGATTTTTTAGTTAAGTTCATTTCAATTTCTCCTAAGCTCCTATACAATCATAGAAATGAGAAGGACTAGTTCAAGACATCAGCTTGTATTCAGGGCTTCCAACTGAGAAATCAACCTGGAAACTGTGGTTTTCATATTTCGAATGGTCAAATTAGTCTGTAAAAAACAACCTTTCATTGTTTTTCAAACAATTTCTAAGAAATATAGCCAAGACTAACTTTTACCCGTCTGGAGAGCACCATATTGAGGAAGACTATTATTTTGAAGTAGTCTTGCTCTGGTCTTCAGCCAAAAAGGCTCTCAGAATAGCTTATACAGTACTAAAATCAGTAAGAATGACCCTTAATTAAAGATGAATATTTGAAGAAGTGGGAATGGTGACAGCAGCTTTCCTCTGCTTCCAATGGCCAATGTGAGGTAAGGTGGGTCCAATCATAGCTGGTAGCAGCAGCAGATGGAGAAGGCAATGGCTGCATCTTTTGCTCTCCCAAGTCCCAATTCTCCTGAATCCTGGAGAATTTCTAAAATTAATTCCAAAAACTGGAACATGAGCAGGTTGGCACAGATTTCTGTTCTCTGAGTTACCACATGCTCACAGATAGAACAGAATACAAAGAAAACAATATTGGCATGCTAGTAAGTAAAATTTCATTAAGATTCTTTTCTGAATAGTGTTTTATTGATCCTGCACATTCTGCACACTCTTGCACACCAGTAAAACACATACAAAAAATGGTGAACTACATGTACTATCAAATCATATCTGCTTCTTTAAAGTGTTCTCAGTGCATCATAAAACACCACTTAAAAAGAATATTGAGGCAATCATACATATGATCAGCTGGAGGAGGTGAGGGCAGAGGCTGGAGAAGGAATGTTGCTCCTGGCAATGGTAAAGGAGTTCATGGGCTGGGTCACTGCAGCATTCTCAGGAAGAGCCTGATTTTTTTCCTCTCCAAATAATTCTTCAGAAACATTCTGCATTTAGATGTCAGATTTCACCCATCACCACCTTGCATTAATTTCAATTTATAAAGCAATCACAAATCAAAGGAATGGCCATGTCACATGGGGGTTCAGTTTTAAAGCTGGTAGTTGATATGGAGGAATCTTGATTAAGCCTAATTAACTACTTAATAATGTATTTTTTGCATCTTAAAACGTATGACATTTTAATATATTATTTCAAAATTCGCTAAGGTTTTACACCTGAGTGGAATTGGATGCTCTCTGTCCCAAACTACAAAATGTCCGTCCACCATTTTCATCTCCTTCCTGACTACAGATTGAAGAAAACTGAATAAAATCAGATTAAGTTAATCTGAAGCAGTTTGTCTGAAGTCAACTCTTCATGCACTTGGCTTTTAAAGCCTCGGATTAGCAAACCAGAGAAAACTTTTTTTGAGCTGCCATTTCAGTGTCATATTTACACATTTGTGTATTATTAAAATAAGCATAACTATATTGTTTTATATTGCTGCATATATGCACACACACACACACACACACACACGGCTACAGATGGTCCAGAGTAGCTTCTCCCTCTACCCATTACAATCTTTAATATGTTGGTGAGGATGAGGGATTGTCCTCATAAAAAAGAGGATAGACTGGCACAGGAAAGAAGAGGCAATTTGGCAGAGTCTAAGCAAATGCAGATTAAAACATGCAAGCTACTGCAGACAAGTACCAGGATAAATAACTCATTACTGCTTAGAGAAGAGACAATAGTTAAAGGCACAACATGTAAAGCTTATGTAAGAAAATCACATTCCCGGCTGCATCAGCTTTTGGTATTCATTACTGCAAAGTTCATTTTGTTTACGTACTAATATTGGGGGGGGGGGAGATAGAAATTTTAAAATTAAGTCAACACTGTTTAGCTCTTGGATTGCAGCACACACACCTCTTTTCTAAACGATTTGGAGATGTTCACGTGCTATTACACTTAATTTGTTTCCTTTCATTGTTGCAGGAGAAAAGTACAAAACTAACTGTAGTTGCTTCGTCATTTGGTATATGGAGCATTAAGAGTAAAGGAGCACCTGTTAAGTAACCAATTAAATTGTGCATTGAAGTAGAAGTACCCCCAAAAAAATCTGATCACCCCCCTCCCCCCCCAAAAAAAATTCCACTATAGCTTAAACCAGGGGACAGCAAACTTTTTCAGCAGGGGGGGTAGACCTTGGGGGGGGCGGACTATATATTTTGGGGGGGGGAATGAACAAATTTCTATGCCCCACAAATAATCCAGAGATGCATTTCAAATAAAAGGACAAATTCTACTCATGTAAAAACACCAGGCAGGCCCTACAAATAACCCAGAGATGCATTTTAAATAAAAGGACACATTCTACTCATGTAAAAACACCAGGCAGGCCCCACAAATAACCCAGAGATGCATTTTAAATAAAAGGACACACTCTACTCATGTAAAAACATGCTGATTCTCGGACCGTCCACGGGCTGCATTTAGAAGGCGATTGGGCCGCATCCAGCCCCCAGGCCTTAGTTTGGGGGCCCCTGCCTTAAACTAAGTCACAGTTATCAAATCCTTTAGCTTATTGTGGGTCTATCCGAACAGTAGATAGGTCCATTAACCTCAGGTTTGCCTACTTTTTTAAGGCCTTCTGTTGTTGTTTAGTCGTTTAGTCGTGTCCGACTCTTTATCTGGCTTGTGCTTATAGCTTTACACAACCTCCACCATTTCCTTTATAGCATGCAGTTTATCTTATCTATTACAAGCAGTGGTTTTTTAGGGGGGCTACTCAAGGGTACACAGTACCGGCACCTTTCTTCCTAAAAGAAAAGCACTGATTGCAGGAGTCACTATAAGAAAAGGGGTTCTTCCCGAAGGTATGCCCTAGGTTTTATACTCCTTCCACCTCTCTCGTGGTTGGGTTCTTTCAAGGTTTTATACTCCTTCCACCTCTCTCGTGGTTGGGTTCTTTCAAATATCCCTGTATGTGTTTTCCTTAAAGTCAGTTAGCATTTCAAAAAACTGGTTAAGCACAGAGGTGGATTTGAATCAGAATCATACCGGTCTAGAGTATTTGGTGGCCAGTATGTTTTTTTTTTATCAAGAACACAAAGAGACAGGAAAAAGTTCAAGACAAAGCCAACTCAAAAGAAAAAATGGTACCGGCACTTCTTTTTTCACTAGGTCAACATCAGTGTTACGAAACTGAGCTAGTCTGCAGACTTTAAGGTTATTCGGTTAAGGCTTACAGGTCCTGTTTGTAGGATTCCCATAAACATCTGGTTGGCCACTGTAAGAACATGACGCCAGGCTAGATGGGGTCCCTGGCCTGATCCAGGAGGCCCTTCTAAAGGAATTCTAACTTCAGCTGAAGTACTGTTATAGGCCACCATGACTGTCCATGTGATTTGTTAATATCAGCTGATCCTAGGAACCGCTTTGGCTAGCATTCCCAAATCTAGTCCTCCACCATTACCTTTAAGAACACTGTTGGCTTAAAGCATTATATCTCTTCCAAAGGAAACAAAGCCCAAAGAAGACCTTCCCCAAGCACTTCTCACCACTGGAGAAGGTGGGACACATTGAACAATATTCAGCACCATGTGATAGAAAGAATGAAACTAAATTAGTGGTTTAAACACACACGCACCACATACTACTACTGTAATAATCATGTCCCTGTGGCAAACAGCATTCGCGTGGCTTAAAGATGCAACAAGGCTCATCTTCTGAAATGCCACTACAAGTTACCCTGTACTAGAAATAATGGAATAATCCTTATTTATGTAGATTAAGCAAACCTAATGTGACCAGTGTTTCATTAGTCTCAAAGTGTATACTTAATGCAGAATTCTAGTCTCTATTTTCCCTTGTACTAACTTCATTCATACATTTAGCTATATCTTGTCCAAAGAAGTTGCCCTTTACTTGTTTTAATTCCTGTGCTGTAATCCCAGGCAGCAAGGCAGACTCACTCCTGATACAACAGAACCTGTAATTGGATCCTATTCTATGGCATTCAGTACAAGGATTAATCCCAGCCATTGCTAAACCTCTTAATGCTGCATGTGAGCACAGTACTTTTGTTCCTAAAGTAGATCCTGTACGGTGGTGCACAATGGAAAATTAGCCAAACAGAAACCTTTTGGTGGATTTATATCTTTGTCTTCCTTGATCCTCTTGCCAACCACTCCTCTCAAATCCCAAAACACATGACAGTTAGCAGCAACCTCCTGGTTCAGTCGCCAATTATTTCACATGCAACTTGCACAGTACATGCTGACTGACCATCATGGCTCTCAGCTCTCTGCCCTCCTTTTGATTTTCAGTTCTTTTGCTTTAAGGTTGTTTAAACATTTCTAGACATCTGGGATGCCCCTTCTTTGCTACTTTTATGCTTAGCATCCACAAAAGAAGGGCCGTGAAGTAGTAATTTAAGAGTCTGATTAGCATGACACTCTCAACGATGCCTTGCTGTCTTAAGCTAATTTCAATTTTTATTGCTCCAAAACAAAAGCAAGTGCCACTGTAATGACTAGCTTTCCAGAAGGGAGGCCATAATTACTCCTTCCATGGAGCTGCCAACCTTTTAAAAAAAAAAAAGTCATGAATTTCCAAGGCATGCAACATGCTTTTTCAAATGTCTCTGGAGTAAAATCACCACATAGAAATATGTAAATAAAAATATATTTCATTTTATATAATGTGCACTCTGCCTTGTCTAGACACAGCTCTCTTTAGGACTTCTCGAATGCTTTTCAGTCTATCCACTTTGGGCATCTGCCATATGCCCACTAGTATAAAAGATGTTGTTTGAGCATTACTCTAGAGCAGCATTAGAATATGAAGCAATATAGTTACATATTGCTTCAATCCATACTGCCTCTCTTTCATACCATGATAAAGGATAAAATAGGTATAGCGATAGAGATACAGTGACCATTTCACTGTCATGCCCCTAAATGGTGATCAGCTGCAATCCCAAGTAACTAGGAGAAACATTCCCTTTAATTCTTTACTAATTTAAGAAGTAGTACCCAAATTATATTCCCTCTTCTGCTGCTGGAGCTTTCCACTCTCCCTAATTATTGGAGGACCTTAAAACATCAGGGTTCAGAAGGGAGTAGCAGTATTCTGTAATGGAATCTTGGTTATCAACAGATGTTGTGTGTTGTGTTCTGGTAATTTAGCAAGGAATGTAAATTTATGCTCTAATCAACCTGCCTGGAAAGTGTACAGAAACATAAGGGACCCGCAACACATCGTCATCTCTTTCTTCTACCCCACCCATCTGACTGGGTTGCCCCAGCAACTCTGAGCAACTTCCAACAAAATATAAAGGAACTCAACAAAACATCAAACACGAAAAGCTCCCCGAAACAGGGCAGCAGCCTTCCTATGTCTACGAAAAGTCGTATGATTGTTTTTCTCTCTCTGACATCTGATGGAAGGGCATTCAACAGGGCCAGGTGCAACTACCAAGAAGGCATTGCACACAACCACTTTTGACAGTCTTTAGATTGTGCTGGAATGCATTTCATCATTGTCTGTCAATTCTAGTTTTTGATGCTGGAAGGAGTCTACTATGCAAAGATCCATTAGAAAGACACAAAGTAAACAGAAGTTTGGACAGGAGAAGTATTTATTTCATTTCATAAAATGCATATGCTGCTTGATTGTAAAATAAATAAATAAATCTGAGAGCAGTACGTAAGAAAAGCCTGCTGGATCATGTAAGATGGGTGAGTGACCCATATCCTCCAACATCCTGTTCTCACAATGGCCAATCGGATGCCTATGGAAGGCCCACAAGGAAGACCCAAGTATTTCACTCTTTATTTGGAATAAAATATCTCCCTTAAATGGAATAAAATATCTCCCTTATCCCTAGGCAGGTGGTGAGGATAACCATGCAGCTTCCTCACCTGCTATTTCAACACATAGGGGAGATTTCTGTGAACGTCCCTTTGATTTCTCCTGAGCTTGAGCCATTGTGGGAAGGGGAAGGACAATGAATCAAAAATAAATAGTAGAGCCCTTTCCAATGCTGTCTGCCACACTGGTGTCTGCCACATCAGCAGCACAGGGGGCAGGACTAGCCCATACAACCTCCACCCCACCTTTTCATATGCACACAAGCCTTTCTATGTTCTTCATGTTTTTATCCAAAGGGACTGTGCACAATGCAGGTTGGCTAGCCCTTGTGACAATCACAACATCTCATCATATTCTCTCCGGAGCAGATTTTCAAATAATAATGAAAAATTCATCTGGTGCTGTGTGCAAGGCAGAGCATGGGATAGGAGGAGGGAGAAAGAGAAAAGGGAAATTGCATTTGATTATTTGATTTGAGGGAAGTATGCATGTTGTCTGGAAAGCAAAGTTGTAGGAAAGCTGCAAGCAGAAAACAGCACACTGGACCATGTGTATCTACATTTGAACACACCAAATGTCCCTGTGCATTTTGCATTATTTACACGGTACATTTGATTGATGGACATCTTTGCTGTAGTCCCATAAAGCCAAGTCTAAGAATCTAGGGATTTGGGTTTTTTTACTTCAGCAATTTAATCACATTTTATATGTGAAGTAATGGGTACTGAAAACGTTAGCCTCAAGACAGGAGGCAATCCATCATTCCTTCAATTTTACTGAGCCTGACACAATAAATCTTCATAAGACTAAATGTATTTGCTGACCTTATTATGCTTGATTGCAAATTACTGTAGCAAAAGTATCAGGGTATCTGGTCAAATCACATAAAGCTACATCTTATCTGTTCCAAGGCAAAGCAGTGAAATAAGTGAATGTTCTACTCTGTCACTCTGCTTCATGCTGGGTAACACTGTGCATTAGTGCCAAAGGATATGAAATTAACCTGTGTCACCTCCATTGATCCCTGCTGATAAAACATTTTTTGACATGTAAACCTCACAGTGTTTTCAGGATGGATGTTTTGGGTCTTAACCATTCCTTCCTGGGAATATTTACTATCTCTCTTTCGCTCTCACTCACTCATCCATACAGAGTTAGAAAAGGGATAATGAAAAGGTAAAAGCTGGTCTAGAGAGAGCTTTTCTAACTCTTACTTTGAAAGAGCCTGGGCTGTTAAACATCACCATTTGAAGATAAAGAAATGTCTACCATCAACTTTCCTCCAGGATACTGCAGCACACATCCTTTAAAAGTAAAAGTCAAACCAATGTGTTAATGAACAGTGGATGCAGTGTTTTAAACTGCCACTACACTTTCCTAAGAATTATGCTTTAAACACCAACCCATGTGGGCAGATGTTCAGTTTATTTTGCTGTTCTTAATACATGTGTCTGCCTGATTATCAAATATGTTCAGATTCTGGTGTTTTCTACATTAGCCTAGAATAGAGGTGGAGCAACATATTTTCATGTAGCCTTCTGAACAGTACAGGTCAACTCTTGCTCTGTGGACTACCCCACTGGGAATTGCTCTGCCTTCTTCTGCTGTGTGTGTGTGTGTGTGTGTGTGTGTGCGCGCGCGCGTGTGTGCACGTACATGTGTGGGGGGGGGAGAGGGAGATATGGATGCCATGGCGGGGGAGGGAGCCTAGAGGAAACAGATAAAGTGGTGGAACCCAGGAATGCATAAGAAAATAATCCGTTCCTATTTCTATTGATCGAAGGGGGATGGTGAGGAAGCTGAAACAGGCAGAGAGTAAATGAGAGAGAACAGTCTATGAGATTCTGCAATGTTGCAACCACCACACATTGTTTGATGGGGACTCTGAACCCATCTGGTACACGCACTGCCCTTTTATGCTTCCCACTGCAAACCACAGACTGTAGCACATATCTGAGAACTGAGTCCATTCCTTTGCTCAAACTTGTATAGAGCAGCACCAAGTCAACAAGAGAAAAACTGAAAATAAATGGAATGGAATGCAACAAGAACTCAAAATTAGTATCTTTAACCACTCGTGGTTGCAGTAAGGAAATGAATACAATTACCCCCAATTTGCAGGAATTCCATGTTAGATGGATAGGTAGATCTCAACAGATATTAAAGGGAGGAAAGTGGTCAGGCCAGCTTTAACCGGTAATTCCTTTCAGTTGCACTCATATATGTACCTGCGCTTTTCATAGCATGAGCTTCCCTGGCAGCAGTTCAGGCTCAGTTATCTCACTTTCTGATTTGTGCTCCATCTATTGGCTTAGCAAGGAAACATCAGGCAATCAAGCAACTATCAATTAATTTGCTGCCATTAAGAACTTAATTGCACTGAAAGAATAAGTATTTTATAAACTGCAGAACACTTCCCACAAAATGTAAGCTGATAAGGGCAAAATCAAGGCAGGGACCTTAAATATAGCACTTGACAAAGAGTAAACAAGCAGGCAGTTTGTTTCAATGGAGCATTAAGATATTAACATATGAAGAGATTTGAGCCCTACCTACTGAATCATGCAGAGGGATCACAGACTAGTCATGGTGCTTCTAAAACTAATACTCCGTGCACAATATGGTAAAGAATCCCCTTCTTAACTAGACACTGTATTGTAAATGTGTCTTCACAATACATTTATAAAAAAGCAAGGGAGTGGATTAAGTCTGAATTGAACCCATTATGCTATTTCCTGTTTCATTTTCCATCATTTTCTTAAATCATTCTTTTGTAAATTATAGCTGTAGCACAATAAATTGCTTAATTCAACGTGCTTTCTGCCTTAACATCACAGTACTCCTATCTTTTTTTCTTAGGTGGTCTGTTTTCAAGAGCATTTATTCACCCATTAAAAAATCTACTACCGATAGGTTGAAGGAAAAGCAATGCTATGCTAGATGCAGTGATTAATTCTACCTTCAAACACTGGAATTGTCTTTAATGATAGTGAACTAACTCATATACCTAAGAATAACTAACTTCATACATCCCAGAGTAATCTTCTCATGGAACACTGTAGGTTGGGGAAATAAACACAAGGGGTTGTATCCAATGCTGCTGTTTCACTTGTGTAAAAGAACACCACTTCCTCTTCCCTGCAACAGTATGCACACCCTCAAGGTCTGCTCCAAAGGACTGAGGGATCCTCTGGGAAAGACTGGGGGAATCAGGAATCACGAGGAGAGGAGAGGATTGGAGAGGAGAGGAGAGGACATTCCCATTGCATGAGGGGAACAGTGCTCACACAGCATTGGATATAACCCAAGGAATCAGGTAAGAGGACAGCATATCCACCAAATTGTTCCTTGGCAAAAAGAAGAAGAGGAGGAGGAGTTTGGATTTGATATCCCGCTTTATCACTACCTGAAGGAGTCTCAAAGCGGCTAACATTCTCCTTTCCCTTCCTCCACCACAGCAAACACTCTGCGAGGTGAGTGGGGCTGAGAGACTTCCAAGAAGTGTGACTAGCCCAAGGTCACCCAGCAGCTGCATGTGGAGGAGCGGAGACGCAAATCCGGTTCCCCAGATTACGAGTCTACCGCTCTTAACCACTACACCACACTGGCTTTCCACTAGCAACTTAATTTTCCAAACTAAAAGGGTTAAACTTGGTTGTGGTTTACTGTACAAAAGAACAATCCATTGAAGTGTGGTGAATTCCACATCTGCCAAAGCACTGGGAAGCATTTTGGATGCATCAGTTAATTCATCTGATACCAGGCAGCAAAGACAAGTCCTGGATGGAAATAGATGTGTCAGGATCAAAGGATGCAAAATTAGGTAATGTGTACACATTGTACACTTTTATGACATATAAAGCAAGGGATTCAAATTAATCTGGAGTCAGTACCTCCTGATATTTGTGTTGAATCGTCCATCCTTCTACAAAGCGGTCAAGAGATATAATTTAGGGATTGGGAAGAAGAGGGACTGTACTAGTGTAGGAACTTCAATAACAACACTCATCCAGTCAGAGATGAAGAACTGACCAATTGATTAATCAATATCCAAGTCAACTGATTTAATTAATCATATCAGTTATTTTATTTCCAACAAGAACATTCAGGAACAAGCTAGTGAATGTCTCATGCCTGTTAAGGCCTCAGTTTGGGCATAGCAGATGAGTCAACGGAACTGGTTTCAAAAAAATACCTTGCATTTTATTTTTACTTGTGGGAGTGGGAAAGCTTGACATTTAAAGACTTGATTAAATTAGTTGCTGTCAGGCTCATATTAATAATAGAAGAACAATAGGACTCTTACTATAGATCTCAGAAATTGTAAACTTTGGGAACCTGCCATTGCAGAGAGACACAGACATATATGTTGTTTATATGACATCTCCCTGGTCCAGAATGCAGTTTTGTTTCTAGTACTAAGACTGACAGTACAAGGACACTTAAAGTATGCGACAAATTTTAAAAAATAATGATCCACTAATGAGAAAGAATGTGCTAGCTCAGCTATCGTGCCATTGTAGTTTCTCTGTTCTGAAGTTTTGTTTATTAAAGTTTGTTTGAAACATGTAAATAATGTAGTACTCAAAACATTAATATTAATAAAAAGAAGGCAGCCCAGCACATTTGGGGCATAAGCACCTCTTTAGCAGGAGGGATCTGAGCTTTAGTGTAGCATGGTAGTTGAAGTGTTGGACTGGGAACTGAGAGACCAGGGTTCAAATCCACCTTCAGCCATGAAGCTCCAGAAGCAACACTGGGCCAGTCCGTCCTTCAATCAAACGTACCTCACAGGACTTTTTGGAGCATACAGTGGGGAGGAGGAGATCCATGTATACCACCTTGAGCTCCTTATAATACCATATTTCCTATATCTGTAATAATAAACTCTGTGTTTAGTAGGTATAATATTTCAAATATAGGACTGTATCCAAGGTTGCACTGAGTAACTGCTTGCATGATGAGCAGAATGCCTTCCACTTGCAGTACAGTATTTTTCCTTTACCCCTCGCCTCAAGTGCCTCCTAAATATGTTCTGGGTTTTCTCCTATCCAGAGAAATCTCCCTCTGAAGCAGATCTGGGCATGGTGCAGATGCACATGGGGAGACGAGAGTACATTGTGCAAGCAGAAGTTGCTCCCCTCACGCTTTAGTTGGATACGGCCCAGAGCTCCAATGAAGTGCATTATTTTACCAACAGAGATTCTTGGTGAGGGACTTTGAGTCCAAATAATACTACTGCTGCTACTGCTGCTGCTATTTCCTTTTTTTCCAACTCTATAGTCTGTTTTTACACTCTACAACTTAGGGCTTTTAAATAAACCACAATCAACCACAATCATAAATCAGCTTAAAATCAATCATAATATTAGAAAAAAGCTACTCCCTACTCTAGTGATCTTAAATATAGAATTAAAGTGTTGCTGAGTGCTAACAGAAATGAAGGTTTGCCTCAATGCCAGACCTGAAAGCGGCAAACCTGACTGGTTTCTGTTTTGGACTCTGTCCCATCACCTACTGCTGACAGATGGGTAACAAACCAATAATATTCCCAAGCTCCATTGGCTATGCCAAATTTATTGTTATAAATGCTGATAAATGTTCTCTTTATCAGCAGCTAAATAAAAGCCAAAAAACCAGAAGTAATTCTTGATAACATTTTTTCTATCAGAAATTAAAAGCAATTCTCTGCTCCGTTTCAAATATGTCTTAAATAAGTAGAGAAAACAGATTTTTTTTTTATCTGAACTGACTCAAACATCAAAAAGCTTGAGGGTAGAAGTTGTTCGGCTTTTTTACTTTTCAATTAGGATGATATGCTTCACTAGAGGTCTATTTTCAGAAAGCAATGTTTTCCGGTACTATAGTCTTCTCAAGTCCTTTTGGTAAAAACTGTCAAATATTTTGACAGCTATGTTCTTTCGAGTGCTGTTCGATTTGGAATCAGATGCATTTTGTTTGGCCTTGTCCCGCAGTAAATGTGAACATTTCTTATCTTTTCCAATCTACTAGAAAAGCTATTTCTGCAGGTTTTAAACGCCTATGGCAGTGAAAAGAGAGAACAATTCCTATATGGCTCTGTGAAATTTTAGAAAGGCCTAGGATGGAATATGCAGGTGCTACCAGGTAAAAAACTGTACGAGCAGGAAATCTGTGTCTTGCTGTTAAAATGCATCCTATTGAAAGACTCTTCCAACATAAGAAAACGCATAAGGATCACAGTGAATTTTATTACAGCAAGAATGACTGCATTACGTCAACCTTTAAAAAAAAAAAAGTACTCAAAAAGGTTCCATCACTGTATTTTAAAAGGTACAGAACTGAATCTATGATTAAATAGGCCCAAAATATATAGAATATTACATTGGAAATCTGGGAAACTTATAGAAAAGGACACACACATTTTCTTTAAGCATAGTTGGGAAAATAAGCAGTATGAATAGAAGTTATCCAGGCATATCCTGGAAGTGTCAAAAAGAAAGGGGAATTATGATATATGGTAGGAGTGTAGTTAGGTTTTAAAAAGGGGGGAAGGGGGAAAAGATCAAATGCATAATAATTTCTATAGCATGTTTTTGTTTGGGCGAGCTGGTTTGAAACTGCACCTGCCTAGCACTACCAATTAACAATTGATTTGATTTTGATTTATTATATTTCTATGCCGCTTTTTATTCAAATGAATCCCAAAGCGGCTAGCAAATACAGCATAAATCATATAGAGTAATTAACAAATCATCAATGAGAGAATTACAATCTAGGTAAAGGTAAAGGACCCTGGAACGGTTAAGTCCAGTCAAAGGCGACTATGGGGTGCAGCACTCATCTCGCTTCAGGCCAAGGGAGCCGGCGTTCATTCAAAGACAGCTTTCCGGGTCATGTGGCCAGCAGGACTAAACCGCTACCGGCGCACGGAGGACCATGACGAGTGTCAGAGCTCACAGAAATGCCAGATTCCAAGAGCTTGAAATACAGCAAGGATCGAACTCTACCATGATGGTGCTAAGTTCCATATCATTTGTTCCCTGTGACTTTGACCAAAGCAGATAGGAAAGAGAGGTCATGACTTTCCCCTTAAACCATTTGCATGTTTAGACCTTTTAACCACCCCCTAAATAAATTCACACGACTCAAATATTTGGTTTGGTTTTTTGGCAGAATTTAGGCCACTACTTTATTGATTACAATCAAGTGAGTGGTTGCATAGGCTCTGGTTCGACTAGCTCCCTGCACCCTTGCAGGCAGCGCTGACCCAGAGCTCTATCGTACTTCAGCCAAAGGTGAACACCAGGGACAGTGGGAGGCGGGAACACCACCAGTCTGCCACCCTGATGTCCCCTGGACTCGAGCACGGGCACAACCTCTCTCAGGGTTGACTAGAGATGTGAAGTCCCAGAAAAAAACGGAATTTTTTGGGGGGGAACCCGTTTTTTTCTGGTTTTTTCTTGAAGCCTTTTTTGTTTTTTTCTGAAAAATTGGAAAATTAAAAAATAGATTATGGAATGTTTTATTTTAACATGATGAATAAAATATTTTAAGATGGGGTTCAAATATTTTATAAATCATTTCTAAAAATTATGTATGGTATCAAATTATTCTAATTTCTCTGAGGACAAGCAAGTCCTAGGTTACAAACTGAATTGTCCAATGAATAATTGTTACTTCTGGATTTTTAAAAAGTCATGCCAATATGACTCTATAAATTATCTTTTAGATGGAGAATTCGTTTTGCTAACAGAACTCATTGCCATGAAGGCTCTATTGCAAATGGGATTTTTCTTCCGGATACTCTTTCAAATGAAAGAAAAAGAATATATCAAAGTGACACCAACAAATTATTTATAATATGTTGCTGATAATTCATGTCTACCTTCCCTCCCCCTCCCCCCACCCCAAAAGACAACCTCCTATACCATATTGTGTGTTGGGACACATGTTTTGAGGGGTGGATGATTAATACTAGTCTACTAAGCAAATTCCAGCATTCATTAATATGACAAACACCATGAACTAACAAGCTATCCTGATTACACAGTGTGGCTGAAATGAAGATTTGGCAGAATAAAGCTGATTGAGTGAGCTGGGGGGGGGGACTAATGAAGGACAAAGAAAGTAGGGCACTATGAAAGAAAATCAAGCAGTTAAGTGTACTAGAAAAAGTGAAACAGCAAAGAGAGGAAAGCAACATATTCCACATGATTGCTTTTGCACACAATAACATGTGAGTATCTCGCTGATTTATTCTGCAAGATTAGAGCATCTTCCTTCAAAGGTAGTACTTCTGTTGAAGGGATACCACATTCTGCAACTACCTATAACACAGAATTTTATATTGCAGAAAGGGCACTTCACCCCACTTCACACACCAACTAGTATTGTGCCCATCATATGGAATGTAATTGCTTGAGTGACAGGTACCTACTGGATATTGCCAACAAATGAATGAAAATAAATGAATCAATCCCCACTTCCCTGGCCTGTGCCTTTTTCTGAAGTTGTATTATTGGCAGCACAAACCTATAAATATCTACTCAGAATTCAACCCCATTCCGTTCCAAGGTACTCACTCTCAGGCAAATGTATACAGGACTGCATATACAATGTTTCTTTTAACACATTAAAAACAGAGCATCCCTATGCACTATTATCTGCATAGAACAGGGCAGATAGCAGCAGTATTCAAAGGTATCAGAAGCAACAGAAAGTAATTGACACTAGAGGAAACAATGTGACTTGGGGAGCTGCATTTTTAGCTGCCATTTGGGTTGGGATGTTGAGCAACTGGAATTCAAGTTACAAATAAGAGAGACCCTGCTAGAATATCCGGACGCCATATTTATCATTTATTGTAATGCAGGTTAGCACAACATTTGACCCATAATACCCAAATAGGGGCTTTTCTGGGATTTCAGAATGGGTGTGTATTAAGAATCTGGTTTTCACAATACATGGCTGGCAAGATACAATTGGCTTGGTGCAATACCAGGACAGGCCTGCTATAATGAGACTAATAGGTCACGAATTTAAACATAAAAACATGAGCAGCAGCATAAATGGAAGAAACAGATTTTCTGTAAAATGAGAAATATGTTCATTCATACAACTGCACAGATGACTGCAGAGAATGCAGTCAAATTCTCACTGTTAACATTATCTTTCATGTCATCAGATATACATAATCATGACATGCACAATCATAATGATGACCTTTAACAGTGAACAAACTGGTACCATTTTTTAAAAAGCACATTATATTATGGTTTAATGAAAGCCTTGAAAAACATAACTAGGGCATGGTGTTTATAGAAAAATTATTTCAATTAATAGAAAAATTAAAAGGTGCTGATGAAACAAAGTGAGAGTTCAAGCTACTCTATAGTGAAGGGTTTTAACCTTCTCAAATATGATGAAACTTCACAAAGTTGTTTCCTCAAATCACCTGCAGCCAGTGTGATAAAATCCACATTATACAAATACAATGCTTACTTCTGAAAAAGTAACATTACACAAAATCTGTATTTCTTTGGGATTACATTCAAGTAGACACGAGAGGCGTGGTTAGCACAACTTTTGTATGCAGTATCAAAGGTGCATTCATTACCAGAGGTCTGCAAGAGAAAACTGTTCAAATGAGAAGCAGGAAACAGAAGGAGGAAGGCAGAGATGGGGTACCTGTGACTCTCCACATGTTGCTGGACAACAACATCCTTAGCCCAGGCTATGCTGTTTGAGACTGACAGGAGTTGGAATTCAATCACAGCCCCTGGAGGTCCACAGGTTCCCCTTCCCTGAACTAGGGACATAAAATATTTGTTATATATTTCAACACAAGAACTAAAGTGAAGTAGAAACACTATGTAATCTTGACACTGAAAAATAGCATGCCAGAAGTTTATTTCAAATTATTGATCACACATATATTTTCCTTTCATAGCCAGGCCACCCAGCTTGCTTTATCAGTACAGAACCGTGTAACAAAGGTGAACTTAGCGGCTAGGCTTCCACACCCAATCCAACATACATTGTGTTCTACTAAGACACTCATCTCCTGCATCTTGCTTCCAGAGAAAAAAGATAATGTCCACAGTCAAGTATAACAGTAAACCATAGTTTCAAAATGACTCCCCCCCCCAAAAAAATTAGTTCATCATAACCACAATTTGCTGATTTAGACAACACAACAAGATGCTGTTGAGTAAACATGGGAGCTTTTGGAGCCATCCTGATAACAAGGCCAGAGGAGAAGAGAGGAGGTTAGGATGTGCAAGCCTAATATTAGCTTAGCCTCATACACATCTCACTAAACAATGTGATGCACGAATGCATCTACTTTGTCAAAACATATTTGAATATTTAGAATCTACAAAAGACCAAGATGACACTTCCAGTGATCATGAGATTCCTGCTATGCTCCTAAGACCTCCCCTATCCTTTTCTACCCCTGTACATTCACCTATACAATTTTACCAAAATCCCACCACAGAATTATGCCTTAGGAGTTTAGCGTATGCCATCACACAATCAAACTCCAGGCATGACTATGACCACCATTTTTGCTAGCACATCTACAGTTCTCTACAAAAAGTAATTTGATCAGTGATAAAACGGAATGGCACTAGGGCAAAACAAACAAACAAAAACCTGATCACACACACACACACACACACACACACACACACATATATATACACATACAGTACACACACACAGCTGCTGATTGGTTCATCCATTTGACTAGATAATGCTGAACATGAGGAATTCATCATAAAAACCATAGACTATATTTTTAGTGCTTATAGCACTAATGTTCTTGATAATGGTCTGCATGAAATATCGTAGTAAGTGCACTACTGTATACTATATGAAGCTAAGATGGTTAAGGCAATCCTAAAACCCAATCCCTTGCTAGATTTTTGCATCAGCACCCTTATGCACTGGATTGCAAATCTATCTTTCTAAGCTCCCTTTCTCCTAGGGTTTAAATATGGTAGTCAAGTGCGACAGTTGTAGAAAAAACAAGGTGCATGAATGGAAGCTGCACACAAAGCTGTAACAGAACTTACTGCCACTGAGTTGAAGCATATTTACCAGGGTTTGTAAACCTACATAGAATGTGCTAGTGAAATATCTAAATGTACACACACACACACACACACACACTATACTAGAACAATTTGCTACAGATGGAAAAGAGAAAAGAAGCAGTGCCTCAGAAAAGTCCTTGCCATAAGTAACATTCTTGGATTTCTTCACCTTTTATAAAGCCTTCCGAACCTTGCAAGTCACACATAGCATTTGGGTTAAAATTATTTGTAAAAGTCTCAAAAAGTGCCATACAACCACAATAGTTTGGCTGCAGGACCTCCAAATCCTCTGTTAGCTGCCCAGCAGCCCTCATGACAGAGCTATACTATCCTGAGAAATAGCTCCTTAATGGAAAGATCGCTACACACTTTGCACACCCCAGCAATGGCAGAGATGCAAGGAAGTTCACATATCACTGAGAAATAATTTAAGAATTACAGTAACGATAGCAATTCCAGTCTAGCAACCATATAGATTCTAGGATTCCATATAGATTCCATTGTTGTTCAGTCGTTCAGTCGTGTCCGACTCTTCGTGACCCCATGGACCAGAGCACGCCAGGCACGCCTATCCTTCACTGCCTCTCGCAGTTTGGCCAAACTCATGTTAGTATAGATTCCATATAGAATGCTTAACAACTCATCACATTTCCTTCAGAAACCCTACATTAAAGGGTTGTGCACATTTTAAGGTAAGATATGCAATGGGTAATTCTTAAATAATTTGTGAGTGAGTGAGTGAGATTTTTTTTATAATTATAAAAAGTTTGGCGCAAGCTATAGAACAAAGGTGAAAGAAAATGTTTTTAACAAGCATTGATGAAAAATGATGCATACGAAATTCAAAGTCAAACCAGAAATAACTTTTCCCAGTTATTGGTGACTCATACCTTCTTAAGCCCTACTTTGGATCATTCATAAAAATTCCAATTAAAGTTTCATATGGCATATCTAGAACTGAATTTTTTATCTATAGTTTCCTTGAAAAATGGACTTAATATATTAAAAAATATATATCTCTGGAGACTCATTTGGAGTCTCCAAATAATTTCTACCAAGACTAAAAGGAATAATTCCTTGAATATATGGGGAATTTAGTGAGCTTCTTACCCCTACCCCACATCTATTCTATCAAGCAGTCCTACTTTCTAACAGCTTCCTTCTTCATAACTGCTTCACCTTTTTACCTGAATTTACCAGAACAATGTACCCATTTTTCCCTCTTTCAAGCTTTTGAAGTCCACTAATTGCAGTAAAACCTAGAAGAAACTGGTTGTATCTAGAAGATATGCTGCTAAAAGAAAACAGCATTTGCACCCTGAAACTTTACTTATAATGCCTTTATTATAAAAACAATTCCTCACCTGAGAGATGTTCTTCCTTTGCTCATAATCATTATTTGGCCCTGTTGTGGAAGCTCCAAAATTTTCTAGTAGCAATTTCCTTTGCAAACAACAGCATAATAATCCCCCCAGCTCCTTCAGAAAGAGAAACTCATTAATCCCTAGTGCTTAACAAGAAAATCTCCTGTTTAAAGAGCATCCTATCCCTGCCCCCCCCACCCCATCCCAGGTCTTAAATCATTAGATAATGAAGAAATATTTAGGGTGTGTTGATGCCACTTGGACTAGCACAGCAGCTAACAGTAGATGGAGCCAATGACAGGCAGAGTCAAATAATTCTGGTTTTGTCTCCATTCCCCCTCCCTGCTATGTTCTACAAGGGCAACACTGAGATGAGGAAGCTGACAGCTAAGCTTTGACTGTAAGTAAAAAGGCAAGAAGGTGTGGGTGGCTAAGGGCAAACTAACATTGGTGGGGCACTCCCTCATTCGCTCTGATGGATCAGCCTATACCGGTACTACGGGTGGTAATACCAGATTCTTCTCTATAGCATGCTCAATACATTTGTGCCTCCAACAGCTTTTAAAGATGAAAACAACTATTCCTGTCAACACACTACCCAAAATCCCCACTAACTCAACAGAGAACACTGTTCTGAATAAGGTGTCCCAAAAACTGTGTCCAAGTGGAGAAATTCTCAAGTGGGACTCATGCGCATTAGCAGGTAAGCAAAAAATAAAAATAAAAAAGTAGGGAGGGCACAATTTTGAAGATTAGCTGCATATTAGGTTGGATGCTTGTTTCTTCAGGCTGTACCTCCTATAATCTATATGAGTAACAGAAACCTCATAATCTACATGAGGTAGTAGCATGAGTAAAATGTTTTCAGCCCTCCAACAAGCACTAAACAACAGTCTGTTATACTGCACAGGAAACATAATCCAATGCACATTTACTGGGAAGCAACTAGAGATGGGAAGGCCATTTTTTCTGGGGGGTTTTCCAGGCCTTCCCATCTCTAGAAGCAACTGAGCTTGGGGGCGGGAGGTTACTCTCCAACAACTGTGTCTAGGATTGCATTCATGAAACGGGAAAGGCACCACAAGACCTCAAAGAATGAATTTGTACGAGGATCTTACACTGACAAGCATATACGGTTCAGGTGTCTGGATTGCAAACAGTGCATTAACACTTGAGGTTTGGGGACATGGTTTTCAGACCTGCATGCATATATCAAATGGAATGACTTTTTGACAATGTTTCATATTGCATGAGTAAACTTTTTGTATTAATATTATGAACCCAGTAGATAACGCACTCAATACAGCAGGGGCGGACCTTGGTAATATAGCACCCTGTGCAAGACCAATATTTGACACACATACACACCTCACCCATCCCAAAGCTGCCTTCCCAAAGCCAGGTAAGGGAGGTGCCAGGCTTTGGAAAGGAGGATTGAGACTCTGGCAGGGTCATAGTGCCCTCACGCCTCCTTTCCAGAGCTGCGTTAAGTGCTAACTAGACTTTGCGAAGAAGCAAGGCGGTGCCCACTTGGCCCCTGCAGCCTATGCTGGGGAACCAGTTGTGCTGCCCTAAATCTACCTCTGCTTCCAGTTCAAAGTGTCTGGGAAGGGTTGTATTGATTTCAAAAGCTATGCTGTTGAATAAAAAATGCAATCTGTGATGGTTACAGCCCTACTGCTTGCAATCTTGACCCAGCTCTGTAGAGAAGGTGAATTTGGTTCTATTTTGCATTCAGCTGTTCTGCTGAAGTCAATAGTAAAAATTCCTTCAGTCTAGTTGTCTTTTCCTTAAAATTAATTACACACTGTAAGACAAGCAGTAAAATTGTTCCAGAAGAACACAACTGCCCCTAGGCCAAGAGTATACAGTATGGTTTCTCTCATCCTTGTAAGTTCCTGCCTTAGGGTTGTTGCCTTCTTCCTCTGTGGATTATGAAAATTCACATCTACTTTCAATATATATTATATTTTACACTTAAAAAAAATGTTGCATCTTCTAGCACTTGAGGAAACTCACCATGTTTACAAATAGGCCTAACACTTCAATTAAAGATATGTTAGTAAATTTATAATTTGTGGGTTAGTTTTTTAATTGATTTATTGAGTTAAAATTTTTTAAAGTTATATATTACGCATTTCAACTGCATGAATTCAAGGTGGCTTACAGCATAGATGAGAAACAAATACAAATATACACAAACTGCACAATAAAATAAAAGACTGATGTATGGGTTAGTTGATAAAAAGTGGGGAAATGAAAGATTATACTGAACGTGTTTGATCCTGATCAGCTTGTTCATGCTCTGCTTTAATCCAATACGCAATCTTCAACGCTTATCATTTAAATATAAAATTTTGAAGAACGATAAAAGCTATTGTTTTTAAAACTTACCCAACTATCAAGCTGCAATCCTAACCCCCATTGAATTCAGCAACACGTTCTTCTGAGTAGGCCTGGTTAGGACTGTGTTATTTATAATTATTATGTTGTTACTTTTATTTATTCACATTTATCTCAGCTATCTTCTAAACTAGGAAAAGACTGGAGTTTCAGAAGACATGAAAGCATTTGTAAAAGTTTATTGAAGGATTAGTCAGCATATTTTATGATGTTTCCATTGCAGTATATACTCTTAAACACACTCAGGGGGATTTCAGTTCAGCTCAGGGGGACTTCTGAAAAAGCTTGCACCGTATAGGTTCGAACTGAAAGTGATTTCCCTTCCCAGTTCTTCTTAGCAGTGGAGATCCTCTGCTTAGATGTTAGCCAGTTGGTGCTTTTATGCATGGTCATGTGCCTATCTTGCATACATTTGACTGATGTAGAGAGACACCAAGAGCTGTACATACTGCATTTCCTGGTGTTCTACTCCCATATTACATATTCCCTTCTACAATCATGCAACATTAGACACATACACAACAGAGAATGAGCTCCCATGCACCATTTTGTGGCCCTATTCCACAGCCACTCATGCCACCATAAATTGGATTAGATGCTGTGGAGCCTTACAGATTGATGCAGAATATGTTTTTAGTTGTTCTCCATGTTACTCCAAGGAAATTGCAAATAAGAGAAGGAAGGCTCTTTAAGCAATGATGTCCCTCAACTGTATATAAACATATCTAAAGAGTAGCCCTACTTGTTTGAAGAGTCCCTTTTTTCTACCCTTTTCATATTTGATCTTGTGCATTAATTCACTTTATACATAGTAATGCACTGTCAGTTTAGAGAATAAAGAGTGGATCTTTGCATGTATCCACTCTGGCTTTTTTTCTTCTTTCATCACTTAGATGCTAAATTGTGATATACACAGTAATCCCTATTTCAGTAAATTGTTGAGAATGCAATAGAACATCAATTCTTTCCAGCAGACCTGAGAATATCTACAATCCATTTATAATTTCAGGCTCAGGCTTAAAATACAATTGGCTGGCATACCATAATAACTGAAAATGACACTAAATAAGAAAAACCTGCCTTCAAAGTGTCTCCATGTTACAGGCAATGAAAAGCACCCTTAGCACTAAAATCGTCTTGGTCAATTTAACAGTGCTAAGTGCAGAACAAATTGATCCTAAATAGAACCAAGCTCCTTCCTGGCATATGCCTACACTGAATAAAATCCAGCAAATCCCATGCAACCCTTTCCCCTCTTTATCAAACATTCCATAATGGCCAGGCTAGATTTAAATGCTATCATTTAATGCTTGAACCAAATGGCACAGAAAGTTGGCAGTATAATCCCAGTTAGTTCAAAGTCAATGGTCAAATATGTCGCCTATTAGCATTGCAGAGGACCTGTTCTCAACTACTGAATGAAGCAGTATGTGGAAATGAAAGATGGCTAAACAACATAGCCCTTTGGGGCTAAATTTGCTTATAAACTTACTTATGTCATGTTTTCAAGCACAAGATGGCTTCCATATAAGAAAAACACAAAACAAACCAGAGAATTTTAGGTGGCAACACAAAAAAAGAAAACACAGGGCAGTTCAAAATAAACCATCAGTACATATTCCAGCAGCTGAAAAATTAAACATTCAAAAAAAGTTCTTTTATGTGTGCTCATAATAAAAGTCTAAATCAAAAAAGAAGCCCAAAATAAATAATTTCCCAACACTCACTTAAAAGATTTGCACAGCTGAAGATCTGCAGAGTTCTACACTTCCATGGAAAGGGAGCTCTGTAATCTTGGAGTCACTACAAAAAGGTCTTGTTTTTATTTTTTTAACTTCACATAAAGTTTTGGCACCACAACTTTAACAAACACAATTAAAGGCTTTATCTTCACTATCCTTTAAATACAACATATATGGTACACCAACAAGATACAACTTATAATGTTATGCTACATGTGCAAAGCTTCAATGTTGAGCATTCTACAGCACTTCTTCAGCTTAATAAGTAATGTGTGTGTAGTTTATTTAGCAATTGGAGACAGAAATGCTTCAAGATAAATCCAGCATAAACAGCAACTACTCAGAAGCAAGTGCCATTGCATTCTTTAGGGCTTACACCCACATAAACAACTCAGCATAGGATTGAAGACTTAAACTACAATCCTACATGCAATTTCTTGGAAGTAGGTTCAACTGAACTCAATGGAGCTTACCTCTGAACAAATAAACCATGTGATAGGACCTTAACAGTGCAGTCTATGTAGCAAAATATATCTTTCATCAAAACTCCCTAGCTTGTATCTATAGAGAGAAGTTGCAATGGTGCTGATACAGCAGCTTATAAATAGCTGCTCCACCTGGGAAAACTAATAAACTGGAAAAGTTGTTTCTTCTTCTTTTATTGAGTCACTACTGTGTCATTAATTAAGTATTATGGGCATATGGGTGGCACTGTGGTCTAAGCCACAGAGCCTAGGGCTTGCTGATCAGAAGGTTGGCGGTTTGAACCCTTGAGATGGGGTGAGCTCCTGTTGTTCGGTCCCAGCTCCTGCCCACCTAGTAGTTCGAAAGCACGTCAAGTGCAAGTAGATAAATAGGTACTGCTCCGGCGGGAGGGTAAACAGCATTTCCTTGTGCTGATCTGGTTCACCAGAAGTGTCTTAGTCATGCTGGCCACATGACCCGGAAGCTGTCTGCGGACAATCGCTGGCTCACTCGGCCTATAGAGCGAGATGAGCGCGCAACCCCAGAGTCGTCCGCAACTGGACCTAACGGTCAGGGGTCTCTTTACCTTTATATTGGTATTTGTAGATGCACACAACCAGTTCACATACGGAAGTTTTTATCCTAATTCACAGGTGCTCCTTGCCTATGAATAAGACTGTCCACTGTAACTGATAAATTTATTTATTTATTATTTATTAAATTTATATACTGCCCTATACCCGCAGGTCTCAGGGCAGTTTACAGAATAAAATCAGAATATAAAACAAAATCCACAATCAAAATACAAACAACAATCCAATAACCTCTCCCCCCCAAAAAACCCACATTTTAAAAGGGCATAGGATGCCAACTGATAGGCCTTCTAATGCCATGACTATAACAGTTATCACTTGAAGCGATCCTGTGCCTTAAACAATAATTCATCAGCTTTTTTATTATTAAACGTGTTTCATGCACAGAAAATTAGAAATAGGCCTTACGGGTTAGCACAATCCTGCATCTGAGTTCAACTCTGCTTTCTCCCATCTAAGTATGTATAGGATAACTGCACTGTGAGGAATCAGTCTCACATCTGATTCCATGTACAACCTGAAAACAAACTAGAATTCTAATTCTACGCACACTTATGTGAGCATACGTCCCACCGATTTCAATTAAATTTACCGGTATGTCAAAGTAAGTACACTTAGAATTTTGACACACACACAACAAGGAATAACTAGCAAAATGCCTACCAAATGATGGAAGTGTGTGTTCATGGACACATGGCCATAAAAAGACTACTTCCGAACTGACAGGCAAGTGTCACCCTCAATTCATACTTCCTGAGGACTTTGCCCCACATTTCCCCATGACTTCCTGTGTCTCAAGTCCTCCTCCCATAGAACTTTTGCTTCCATCATTCTTCTTTGCCCCTCCCCCACCACCTCATCTGCTCCCCTTCAGTCAGCTCTCTGCTGTCTCCCACCTCTTCATTGTTCCTTTGCTCCCCTCTACCTCCAAGTTCTCTCCTCCTTTTCTGGATTTTCATCCAATTTTTAGTCAGTTGACCCCCATTATTCAAATTCAGATGATTGCAATATTAACCACCACCATCAAATTTGATGATCATAAAATATTATACATCTCAAACAAGGAATACCAGATGTAATTTAGAAGCCAATTTATACCTCTACATTTTTTTCCCTGGTGTATTTCTATCTGTAGATTTTTAGAGCATGCAAGTCGGTGGACGAGATCAGGCATTCCATTATACACATGATAACTGTTATAATTATCATTTAAGACTCTGAAAGCATAAAATGGATATAATCCACTATCATAAGGTTTCACATCATAGGTCAGGTCCTTTCATAACGTTAAGCAACTCTGCAAAAATCACATGAGAGGTATAGCTTCAAACCAGATTATTGCCTCACCTTCAGAAGGCCATTTATAGTATACCATAGTAGCTTCTGAGATGGGTTAGGACGGTTAACCACACAGCTAAAAACCTTAGCAATTGACACAGGAAGATGTAATGGGGATATTTTTTGGGTAGAAATAATTTGAAAATACTGGGGGGGTGTATAAAGACAATGAATTTTTTGTTGCTTTTACTGGAGAAGCAGCTTGGCTTAATATGGTTTCACACCTGTGGCATTTTCCAACTTTAGTACACACTGTACAATAAAGGAATCATTTGTCAATTTGGCAGGTGCACAACCTGTAAGACCCTGATATAACGCAGCTGCTTTTTACTGTACTTCTGCAACAAGAGTTTTCTTCTTTGACTACATCTCATTCCAGTCAGAACCTCAGAAATGGCTGAAGACCAGTAGTAAATATGGCATGTTAACCAGCATATATGACCACAGTAGCAACTCGGAGTATGTTGCAATCTAAAGTAAACTATTTAGTAAGATTTTCCTTATCAAAAACCATGAAACTGGTGGACCACTTTCACACCACAACCTTGAGAATGTCTGTGGTTTCCATAACACCTTTTTCTAAGAAAGCCTAGTCCTTTTTTTTTAACCACAATGAAATGGCTTTCAATGGTCTCAGCCTGTTTGTGCATGCATATCTCCGTGTAGCCTTAGGCCCAACTTTTCTCTAAAGAGCTTTCCTTTCTACAGCAATAGATCAACATTCAGCTACTACTGGGAGAAGAGAAGAGATATCTACGCATAGGGAGGTGGAATGTATCAGACACATAAATTCATCCTCTGAAAAGATGCATTTTCCACCTGCGATGCTAAGTAAGGACACAATTAACTCCTCAGCGCTGATCAGCTGGTACAAATGCAAGGCAGAACTGAAAGTCGTGAGCATTGGTATACATCTTCTCTTTTTTAAAAAAACCACAACTCTTAGTGCGCAACATTTCTAATTTACTAATGCCAGCTTGATAACCAAGGAGAACCACCAGAGTTCAGTAACCAAGTTGGGGGCAGCTAGTTAACCAAGTTAATTCACAAGATTTCTGAAAACTATATAATGCTTTCTGTCAGATTGTGGATCCACCTCCCTCCCCATCCAAGCAGAGCTTCAGAGCATCTCAATTAAGGCTAGAGAGGGGCTTTCTCCACCTAGGGTCACCCTACCAGCTTTTGGGGTGCTGGTGCGGGAATCGCCCACCAACTAAAGAGAACCTACATCTGGAGCTCAGCCAAAGAGTTCTGACACCACTGCTGCCCCATGTCCAAGCCCCCCCCCCCGCCACGTTCCCCTTCCGAGGAGCATCATCAGCATCCATGCAGCGCACATAGGGAGCCGCTGGCTGCATGACATGAGCCCAGAGCAGATGCCGCGGGCGGGAGGAGGGAGGGGGGCGCCTTCCGTCAGCAAACGCAGGACCTCCGCTGGAGCGGCGAGGAACTTGAAGGGGCTTCGCGGACTCACCTCTCACTCCCTTCCGTTTCTCCAGCGCCAAACGCCCACCATCGCCCCAAATGGACCAGAGAGACCAAGCGAGGAGGAGGAAGCAGCAGCAGCAGCAGCAGCTGAAAAAATTCGAGAAAACCTAAGAAAGACCCAGTGAGGAGAGGGAAGGAGGAGGAGGACCTACCCGGAGAGCTTGGCAATCTTGACAAAGCTAAACACATCCATCCATGCAGCCGCCGGAGCTCTGCCTTGCTTCGTGCCCCGCTCGCCCGCTCACTCCAGCAGCAGCTCCATGCCGGGAAGAAGGGGAGGCATGGCTGTTCTCTTCCAGCACCAGCAGCAATCCTTGCCTCGGAAGAAGGAGCTGGCGACGAAGGCGGTGGCGGTGGTTGCTGCCGCTGCCGCTGCTGCTACCCCCCTCCGGCCGGGAGCTGAGCGTGCAGCATCTCCCAGCGGCAGCACCATCGATAGCAGTGAAACTGCTGCTGCTGCTACTGCTACTGCCGCCGCCGCCGGCGCCGCCGCCGCCTGGGCTGCTTGCTTGCTCGCGCACGCGCGCCCCCGTCAGCCCGGCCAGCTCTGGGGCTAAGCCGGCGAGGCGTCAGGCCGGCTAGGCGAAGGGAGGAAGCGCCTCCGTGTCTGCGCAGAGGCCCCCTCGGCGCAGGAACGAAGCCGGCAGCCTCCCTGCCATGGCGTGAGCAGCCTCCTCTTAGGGGCGGGAAAAAAGGCGCCTCGTGCGGCCCGGAGCATCAACAGCTGGGGAAGCAGCAGCTGTTGCTAATCCCGTGCACCTGCCGACGGGGCCCACCAGCTGCCTCGCGCCTGCCTCTGCCTTCCCTCAGGCGCACAGAGCTTCTACTCCATTGGTGGGCGGGGGGCAGGATTCTCCCTTACATAGCAGCCCGTGAGGCCATCTTGGAAGGGGCTGCTCAGTGGTGACAATTTGTGTTGGCACAGAGGCACACTGTGTTTCTCATTTGTTCCTGGAAGATACTCGGACCGTGGCAGACAAGTCCCCGGGAGAAATGCAAGCGAGCCCCTTCTCAAAATGGAGCTGTGCTTGGAGATGCAAGATTGAGAGTCAACGGGTGCCATACAAGCCAACTCCTAGGGGGCAGGGGGGAAGCTTCCCCCCTAAATAAATAAAAATCAATAAAAATACTTAACTGACTGGGGTGCTGCCCCCTAACAAAAATCCTGTCTATGCTCATGTGTCCCCCCATAAAATATTTGAGGATGCTTGGTGCCCCCAAAGTTAAAGGGCATTGCCATGCAAATGGTGTGCTTGCACTACATCTTGTGGTCGATTATGCGGCGCGGGGCTTACCTGCTCCCCCAATATTTTATTCACGTTGCCACCCCAACGGGTGCTTTATTTTTAAGCACCCTGAGTGCTTCACAGCCTCTCTTTCATTTTGAAGGAAAAGCAGGTTAGCAGCTCTTGCTGGTTTGGAAAGAGGATAGAAGCATTAAAAAAAAGCCAATACCATCTTCCTCAGAGGGAAAGCAGTGTGAGGTGGAAATAGCCCCAGTCAGGAATCCCCTTAGAAGCCATCCCTGCTGGGTGCGACCTTGGGGAGCAGCTGCAGCTTTGGGTGGCGAAGGCCCCAAATGGCGTCTCTGGCATCTCCAGCTAAGTTTGGGAGAGATACCTGCCTGGAATCTGGATTAGCCCCTGCCAGTCAGTGCAGACATGCCTGAGTTAGATGGAGCTGGGATTTGAGTTGGTTTAAGGCTGCTTCCTTTATCCCTCTTCCTCTGAGCTCTGCCACTTCCAGGGAAGCCTGCTGGTCCCACCTCCACAGTCTTGTTCACTCTCTCTCTAGGACTGCAGCAGGAGGGATTGAGGCCATGGTGCTACATAAATAGAAACTGTGAGCAACCACTTGTGCCTCCTCACCAGCTCACTCCCCTGCTGTTGGGCCTGCAGTATAGACTGGGTGGCACAATGGTTGGGATTCTGCCCAAGGAGCCCAACCCTTCCCACCATGCTGCCCACAAGTGAAGACAAGCAGAGGGCTGGGGAAATGATGGTTGCTGCTACTGTCCTTGATAATTGCCCACTTGCCCCCTTCACCCCCGGAATGCTCCCTCTGCTCACATGTCCTCTGTCTTTTGGGACTGAAGCAAGAAGGGCTGAGTCCAGCAGATTCCATCCAGAGGGAGCCTGTTGGCAAAAGAAGGCAGCCACTGAGTGGTGAGGATGGCAGGATTGGGTTCCAACCACTGCACCCACCTAGAGGGAAAGTACAGGTAAGAAGAAAGAGGCTGTTCCTTCCATAACTAACATTCTGGGCCAGGGATGGGGGAACCCGCTGTGGCCCTTGAGATGTTGTTGGGCTCCATCTTTCATCAGACCTCAACCAGCATGGGATTATGTGTGTTGTAGTACAACAACATCTGGACAGCCCAAGCCTCCCCTCCCCTTTCTCTGTGCTGCACCAGATGGAGGGAGATGCTCATAATAGACCCAGTCCTCCCTCCTGTGGTGCCCAGAGAGGATGAGAAGGAGAGGAAAGGGAAGCAGCCACTAAATAATAATAATAATAATAATAATAATAATAATAATAATAATAATAATATTGTACCCCACCTATCTGACTGGATTGCCCCAGCTACTCTGGGCAGCTTGTAACATACATAAAACATAATAAACATTACACATTAAAAAGCCACTATCTTTTTCTTGCTTGCATACTTCCCTGACACCAAGTGGAACAGAACGGATGAGGAAGTGCAGCTGGGGGGTGAGCACCTGGTGTCTTCCTGACTGGGGGGCGTGGGTGGGTGCCTGTCCTTTCAGCCTCTTACCTTATTGATGGCAAAGGAAAGGCTGGGAGATTGCTATTTTTTTGCTTCCCGTTTGATCTCCTCTCGTCACCAGCAACAGCTGCTGATTGGCTCCCCCCACCCTCCACTTCCAAAATGTTGTGAGCTTGTCTCCTGAGAAATTGAAAGGCGTGATCTAGAAGATGAGGCTGTGTGCAGTCAGACTATGGGAAGTGGTGTTGTGTTGCTCATTTATTTGGGAAAGTGGGGGGGGGGGCTTGATTGTCCCTCCTCGTACACATATACGCACAAATGTAGAATTGCTGTCTTGCTTGTTTTTAAAAACCAAGGTTGATTAAAAAAAATGTGTGTGTTTTCTTCTGTGTGTGTATGTGTGACAGTCACACACCACCAGCAGCCTGCAGCTTCCTAATGCAGCCCTCAAGCTAAAAACGCCAAGGTTAGTGACCCCTGTTTTAATTGCTGTGTGGTAAGGTAAGGAAGTGTTTGTTAGGTGCAGATTATTCTGTCTCTGTGGCACTGTGTATGGGGAAATCCACCTATGCTATAAGAAGTGGTCCTATACCGTCAGACTACTGACCACCTCTAGGTTAGCATAAAATCTGCCAACAGTTAGTAGCTCTGTAAAGCTCTGTAAAGCAGCCTTCTCCAGTGGGGTTTTCTTTGGAGATGCCAGGGATAGAACGTAGGTACTTCCATTTTCAAAGTGTGGACTGTATGTTAACTAACCTATCATCCTCTGCTAATGTCCTCTCGATGCCTGTGTGCTGTAGTGAAGGGACAGGCTTCAATACATACCTGTACAAGTAAAGTAGGCAGGGGTGTGTGGGTGAAGCAGCCTCAGTACACTAAAGTGCAATGCCACATCAGTCTGTAACAGGAGTGGAGAACCTTTCGAACCTTCTCAGCAACCACCTGAGGGCCGCATGCCAGTGACTGGCAGGGTGAGAGGCAAATGTGGGCAGAGCTATAGATGTAACATTTTGTGTGTTGTACAATAGGCTAGTTTCTACACACACACACCTCTGTCATCCCTCAAGGCAACCAAGAGGCATTATCAGAGTTCAAGAAAACATTCCGGCCAAGCAAAAATGCCCAGAGTGCAAATCAAGGGTGAGTGAGGAGGTATGTGGCTTGGGGAGAGTTCTAAGAGCCGGAGTCCTGAATGGCCATTTTTGGTCCCTGGGCCTGAGGTTTCCCACCCCTGGCCTATAAACTAAAGCCAGAATATTAATACTGGAACTTTCTCACACAGCCTAAATCAATCCAGGATGTGGAGTTCTACAATAAAACAAAACTAAGATCCTCCCACACCACCTACATATAGCCTGAAGAGAACAAGGAAACAAATAGATGGAAAAATCATGAAATACCTGAGGTCAGGAGTTGTGGAAGGGAGCACCATCCATCATTGGGATATTGTTGACAGAATCTACCCAGCACCCTCTAATATTTTTGGAGTGGTTTCTGTAGGGATCCATAGGTGGGAGGGTCTTTTCTGCTTCAGGCACCCCAGTAAGAGCAGGATTTATTGTTTCCTGTTGTAATTTCTGCTTGACAAGAAGACTTGTAGCCGGTCTGTGCCTGAGCTTCCTAGTATTTCCCATAACCCATGCTGTGGAGATACATGCTAGTGTACAGTCCTTTTTCTCCCAAAAAGTTCATTTGAACATAAAAAGTTCACATATTTATCCATCTCCTCAGCCAACTTTCTAGCACATGTAAACCATATCTGCTACCATTCTGCTCAATGCCCCTACTTCCTCATCTTGGGACACCCCATTTTTCTTCAGATGAGCATGTTTACAACTCATGCGTGCTAAATATGGATGAAATCAATTTAGAGTTGGGTAGTTTTCTTCATAGTAGATAAACTATGCAGTCTAAAATAGTCTTTTCAGACTGCAGGAGCAAATCTTGCCCCAAATCCTCTTTTATGCTCATTTATATTGGATGCATCTTAGCCCCTTCACCAAAGCTGTGGGATCTGGTAAGATCTAACCACTGCATCCTTGAAAGATCCAGCAGATCCTTATTCGCGTTCAGAAAGGTACTGGGTAAAAGAGGAACATTTTGTACAAACACACAAGGTGCAGTTGGTTTCACGCTATTCTATTCTTTAAAGCAACAAAGAAGAATGATTGACTGCCTCCTTACCTTGTGAGAACTCTGAGCAGCTCAGACAAGAAACACCCATTCATCGTAGAAACATACCACAGCATAGCATTTAATTTAATGTTTGTGCTAAGGACCTGAAAACTTCCCAATTAAATCTTCTTGTATCAATTCAGAATTAAAATTGCACAAAAATTAAATTAAAACTACAGAATCTTGGCATGTCATTTATCTTAGGACTGATTCACAAACATGTACCCAAGAAGATCCAGTTTTGCCTACTGCAGTACTATCAGACGCAATACAGTAGTGAATACAGATTTAATTCTGCACACACACAAATGCCCTCCGCTTCCAAGTTTGGGACAGGAACCATTTTTCACATCTCTCCATTCCATGATCTCACATGCATGCGCAGCTTATCCAATTTTCATACATATATTCCTGAACACCAATGTGATTTCCCTTCTTTCTCTGATCTGAGACCAGTGCACATGCGTGAAAGAGGAATGCTTTCACCTCTGCCTTGCATCTGCCACAGTTATTATCAGAGCTCCCAACCCACATCATGACCCCTAAGATTCACAAGAAATGAAGTTTCTGAAATATTAGGTCTTTTCAGGCAACCACCAATCTTCTCACTTGCTCACAACCCCATAGATTAGAAAAGAAGATAATTCCAGAGGACATTTTCTCAAGATGTGCCAAGCATTCAACAGTGCTAGACCTAGCACATTATGATACATAGCATATGTTATAAAATATATTTAGGGCATTATTAGAGTGCATTTCCAAAGGGACAAGATCTCTACATTTCATATTAATTCACCAAACAATTTTTGTTGTTTTTCAGGATACATCTAGAAAACTCTGATAATTTCACTTTTGACTCTACAGCAGATGAAAACTAATTAAGTCAGTATGAACATAAATACTTTTCATAACTTCCAATTTGCTTTAGTCCCAGAGAAGCAATTAAAAGCTCATTTTCATAAACAAGCTTTTTATTTTGTTACTATTAAATACACCTTTGTGCGTTTCTTTTTCGTGGCAGATCTGTTGATTGAAAAATACTGTTTAACAGAACATAATTCAAGCTGGACGAAGAGCCAAACAGTAAACTCAAACTCCTTTTGCTTCTATATCATTTTTGTCTATCCCACTACATAGTCCCCGGTTTATCTGTTGTACATTTATAGTATTGTTGTGCACACCCCAAACTCTGAGAGGCAAGAGAATTCAGGAATTCCAGCTCTTTATCCACGGTTCAATTTCTTTGAATGAAGTTCACTGAAGATGGTGTCTTTAATGTATATGGTTTTGTGTATGTGTATATATGTGCATATATATCCTGAGCATAGGGCGAAAGGGCTCACAACATTAACTATCCAACCTATCTTGCTTCCCCATTAGGTTTCAAGGGGGTTCCCCAAAGCCATAGCTTTGGATTCAGTACACAGAGCAACTCAAGTCAGAAGCAGTTCTATTTAGATGATTGTTGCCTCTGGGAGCTCACAGCCCAGACTTGTAAACAGGGGGCGTTTGTGAGGGCATTTTCAGGGGGAGGCCCAGAGTAAGGTAACTGGCAGGTGGATTTGTAGCTGGTTGACTGGCCAATCAAAAACTGACAAGTGTGGTGCTGCAGGGTTGTGTCCTGGGCCTGCTGTTGTTCAACCATTTTATAAAATTTGCAGGTGGCAGGCTTAGAATAAGAAATTACTGCCTAGCTGCTAGCTGGTGTACCTTCTATCCACCTCCTTACCTTAGCTGGCTTGTGGGCACTACTTCTGCTGCTCCTGCAATTTGTATCCTGGCTCTAGTTTTAACCTTCCTTCCTAAGTGAATAGCTCCTCTGTCAAGCCCATGGCTCCAGGCCTGGCAGTTCTTGTATTGGCAGGAGTAGGATAGTTGGCTGGGAATAGTGAGCAGGAGAAGCCAGTTATCTAGATAGTGCAGAATGGTGAACAGGGAAACTGGGCTGAAGCAAGGCTAAAATGCAGGGGAAAATGAGATGTAGATTGGTGACAGCAGTGAAACACACAAAGATATAAATGCCATAAGTAAATAAAGAAATAAGACCTCTCGCCATAATATGACAGCTTCCATTCTCACTCAAGCAGCTCATTTAGTGTGGCAATACAAAACTGGCAATGTGTGGGGATGGGAGGAAAGTATCGCAGCAAAAATGAAACAATTAGCTTGTGAGGATGGGTGAGCATTGAGCTAGAGTTCCTGTGTTGGAATGTGCCACCTGCTGATCTTGCAAAGCCCAAGTCTGACACTTTTGAAGTCGAAATGAGAACTGACCCAGCCTAGGTGCAGCTTGTGAGTGTCACAGCAGGCAAGATATATGGTAGGGTTAACAATAATACAAATAAAACAATAAAACAAATACAAACAAACAAACAAGAACAGGAATATACAATCTTGTAAAGACAATGGGTGGTCTGGAAACAGTATTCTATTTCTTCAGCTAATGACAGTTTACTGGAGGTGAGAATGCTAAGGAGACTTCTGAAGCCATCCTGAGTGTAGCAGCTCAACCATGATTGCTGGACAGCTCCCCGAGTTTTCAAGGCAGGTTTCACCACCGGCAATTACCATTTCGTAAACCCCAGAATTTGTAGGACCATTACGCTTCAACAAATTGATCTTTAAAACCCAGGACAAATAACTGAGACACAACACCTGTTGATGCACTGTATCGCAAATATATTATCAGTGTACTGGATGAAGCAAAATTCACCAGTGTTGAAGCAATGATTCTTCAACTTCGTTGGACTGGTCATGTTGTGTGGATGCCTGATTATCATCTTCCAAAGCAACTACTTCCAAAGCCAGTGTGGTGTAGTGGTTAAGAGTGGTAGACTCGTAATCTGGGGAACCGGGTTCGCGTCTCCGCTCCTCCACATGCAGCTGCTGGGTGACCTTGGGCTAGTCACATTTCTCTGAAGTCTCTCAGCCCCACTCACCTCACAGAGTGTTTGTTGTGGGGGAGGAAGGGAAAGGAGAATGTTAGCCGCTTTGAGACTCCTTCGGGTAGTGAAAAGCGGGATATCAAATCCAAACTCTTCTTCTGCTTCTTCTACTCTATTCTGAACTTAAAAATGGAAAGCGTAATGCTGGTGGTCAACAAAAGAGGTTTAAAGACTCTCTCAATGCAAATCTTTAAAAATGTAGTATAAACACCGACAACTGGGAAACACTGGCCTGCGAGCGCTCCAGTTGGAGAACAGCCTTTACCAAAGGTGTCATGGATTTTGAAGATACTTGAACTCAGAACGCAAGGGAGAAATGTGCTAAGAGGAAGGCACGCTTGGCAAATCCACACCATGATCAACTCCCACCCAGGAACCAATGTCCCCACTGTGGAAGGACGTGTTAGTCCAGAATTGGTCTCCACAATCACTTACGGACTCATTGTTAAAATCCATGTTTATGGAAAACAATCTTACTCAGCTATGAGTGATCGCCAAAGAAAATTCCAAAGAAACTGATGAACAAACCTTGCGCAAATAGATCTGACCTATGATAAGTACTAAACACATTAGCTGTGTTTTATTTGGAGTGTACATGTGAGGTTGCAATGACATGTCAGGCATAGAAAGTAAGAAATTGGTGCAAAAAATTACAATTTGTGCTGGAGAATGAGATTTCTTTCCTAACAAATGAGCAAGATTGGTAGGCTAGATTAAGAACATGAATGCTCGTGTTTGTGAATAATGTATAAAAAGGGGCATTATCCTGCCCCATACAGCTCAGTCAGTAAAGCATGAGACTCTTCATCTCAGGGTTGTGAGTTTGAGCCCCAAGCTGGGGAAAAGATTCCTGCATTGCAGGGGATTGTTCTAGATGACCCCCTGTGGTCCCCTCCAACTCTACAATTCTATGATTTTAGGAAATAAAATGGTACCAGTCACTGGAGTCTCACTCTCCTCACCCCCATTGGGGTTGCAATTTCATTAATGGATAGGGCCAAGAGAGGAAGGGCTATAGAGAGGCAGGATTGTGTAAAAAGAGATCATGCCTTTCAGTTGCCAGGGTCAAGGGACAGCATGACTGATGGCCCACTGAGAAGAGCTCCCTGGACCTGCTCCTCTTCTTCACTACTGCAATTTGCCTGTTTGTTCACTTGCCTCCTGGTGGAAATGAGGAGAAGGAGCTATGGCTGCCATTACCTGCTTGCTCATTGGCTCTGCTTGGCAAGCAAGCAGGTGAAAGCCATAGAGCTGAGGAATGAGGGAACCAAGTTTGCTGGTGACATTAAAAGGTTAAAACAAAAAGGGATTGCTAAGAGCGCCAACAGGAACACATCCAAAATGAGCAAATGGGCAGTAAAATGCCGAATGCATTTCAATGTAGACAAATGTTAAGCGAGGCATGTTTGGGGGGGGATCTTAATTTCATATATATGCTCATGGGGTCTGAACTGGTGATGACTGATCAGGAATGAGACATTTGGGCCATGATGAATAACTCAGTGAAGATGTCAACACAGCTGTATGTAGGGCAGCTGTGAAACAGGTGAATTCCATGGCGGAGATCCTTAGAAAAGGAACTGAAAATAAAATTGCTGATATCATGATACCAGTATACAAATCTATAGTACAACCACACTTGGAATACTGTGTACAGCTCTGGTCACCTCAGCTCACAAAGGATATTGTCGAATTGGAAAAGGTTCAGATAATGGCAGAGGGTGGACCAACAACCCTATGAGGAAAGGTTGCAGCATTTGGAGCTTTTGGGTTTAGAGAAAAGGTGAGTAAGAGAAGACATGATAGAGGTTTATAAAATTAGGTGTGGCATAATTTTCACCCTCTCTTATAACACTGGAATTCAGATACATCCAGTGAAGCTGAATGTTGAAAAGGTTCAGGACAGATAAAAGGAAGTGTTTCCTCACTTAGTATTGTAACTGCAGATACCTGGTAATCTGAATGGCTTAATAAAAACACTCCTGAGATAAATAACCATGGTTACTAAACCAAGCTTGTTCAGACCCTGGACTATACATTCTTATCCAAGTCAAGTGCTGTGTGAGTTTTATTTTTCTAAAATGCTTTTGATAGCTCTATATTTGCCTTAATAAATAACTTTTTTGTTACGAGCTACAAAATTGCACTTCTGGCTCCTGAGTGGTTCACTGATATTGTCTGTGACTATGCGAATGACTGCGTAACAAGTCTGCTAATATGCCACTCTCTATTTTGTCTTAGGTTAACCAGGCTGAAGGGAGCCAAGGAATAAGATGCATCCTGGACCCAAACAAAGTTTACTATATACCCTCAGGTATGAAAAATGCCTGGTTACAAAGAACAGTTCTGACAGCAGCACAGAGATCCTTGTCCAGCCTCCATCCTGAGCACCTGAGAGAGTTAATTCTAGTCATGGAGTGGAGCAGTGATGGGCATGTGAATTTATTGCTGGGGGATTCAACATGCAAATGACAATGTGAGGAGGACAGAAGAACAGCAGAAAACTTCACAGCCTGTCAAACCAAACAGTGCTAAATGGAGCTGAAAGCAAATTCCAAAACAACAAGTAAAATATTCTACTATTTTTCATTTTCTTGGAGCAAACAGTTTGACATCACCACGATATAGAAATAAATGCATGTGCATGCCTGTGCAGTGACAGATGAGTTCAATATATTCTCAGTTTAAGGGCCAAGCTAGATATTACATGTAGATCTGTGCAACACTCCCCCCCCCAGTTCATTTGAAAAGCAAAGTAACCAACACCAAGGAAAGGAGAGTACAAGCAGGAGCATAGGAACTGCATGGTGAGCTGGCACTTAAACTCTTTCTATTCTAACCATTTAGCTGTTCCAAATTGCCATCTACTGCTTCCTGCCAGCTTCAGAGTTCTAAATGTGGGCACACATGATGGATATATAAGGAGCTGTTGTTTTGCAGAGAGAGAGAGAGAGAGAGTCTCAATCACAATAGATTGATAGATCAATGAATCAATCAATCGATCGATGATAGATAGAGATTTCAAATCAGATTTCAAGACAGAATAAGAAACCCTGTCTTCAGTGTATCCAAACAAATTACCAAATGAGAGTGGCCTATGTCCTTAAAAAGAAATGCCAATGCTTCATTTACATAGTATGCTATGGTTGTTCAAATAGTCTCAGAATGCCACTCTACATGCAAATCATTCCACACAATGCACAATTAAATTAATATTAGTATGCAGAGGACACAGAATTTGTATAAAGTTGTAAATTGCCTGGTCAATTGTCATTAATTGATACAAAGCATGACAAGGTGACAATGCTGTCTGCCAATTTAAATCTGTTTTCCCATTTCTGTGATTCTTTGTGATGTGTTGTGTGTGTATGCACTTTTGCAAGGCAATGGGGAACTGCCAAGTGTGACATTAATCTACAAAATAAAGCAAATTGGTTTATTAAAAATGGCTTCCAAATGTATCTTTCCTCCAGCAAACTCAACTGAATTGTCTTGTCTCACACTTAAAAGTATGCAATAGGCATATATTATCCAAAGTTATGAAATATCATCTAAAACCACTTATGGATTCAGTATACTACCATGATGCAAATAGCACAGCTCACATTTTCACTAGCCTGCCATCCCCTACATACTGTACTTGTGTTAGTCACTTGAGGAATATTGACAAGCTAAATGAAAATGCAGACAGCCAGCTACATGTTGGCTTACAATCCAGTACACTAGTAAAGGTGGTCCAAAACAATAGACCACGACTGCAACTGCTTCAAAAAAATGAAAGGACTTAGCAGAATGTAAAGGGAAAAATAAGTTTGCATCAACAAACACATCTACAAGGCAGGCAAACTCAAGGCAGGAACAACCACTGCATCCAGGATTCAAATTACCAAATGGAAAGCCAGCACACTGGTTATCTGAGTCGGTGTGGTGTAGCAGATAGAGCATTGGACTAGCGGTGGGAAACCCAGATTCAAGTCGCTTGCTCAGCCACAGACTTCACTGGCAGGTCCATAGCAGTAGCATCATGGAGTGTTCCTAGTGAGCAAGTTCTAACAAGGGTTGGAAATTAACCGGGGCCTTTTGAGCTTTTGCCTCCAATCCCTCTTTCCTAGGCTCCTCTATTCCCCTGGTGCAAATGTTAGGAGATACAGACCACATTGTGACATCCAAATGCAACAACTATGACAGCATTCAGGTTGATTTTGTTAAGCAGTGGAACGACTCAGCCCCAGCTCTCTGTTAGATCATTTTAAAGACGGCTTTGCAAATGAGCTCTGCTGGACTTCCCTATACCCTCTTTTTTTCCTGAATACATGCACAGCAATCTTCTACACAGACCCTTACTTGGATGAGCAGTTCAGGCAGAGAGATGGGGTTAGCAGCTATACAACTGGGCAGTTTTGCATAACCTTGAGAAACTCCACTGAAATCAGTAAGATTATTCTGGAATAATTGGTTAGGTGATTGCAGTCTCAGTATCAAAGGACCCCAAGCTCTTGACGCTGTCATTAAAACCAGAGCAGGCACATAATTCTTAATGCCAAATTTTGCAGCAAAAGAGGACCCTGGTTTTTCCAATGTTCATAGGCAATGCTGGGGAGTAATGAAAGCCAGAACCTGAAGATGTCTGAAGTTTACCCAAAATGTTATGCGTGTTGTATTAAATTTTGAATCACCCACTTCCTAGACACTCTTAGTTGTTTTCTGATAGGATAGGAATAGACTTGCACTTTATTTATTTATTTTTCTGTAGCTGAGATTTTCATCTTTTTTCTGTGCAAGCTCACGTCATTGCCAAGAAAAGAAGCAAGCATGCTGAACAGCAGCAGCAAATGCATTCAGTGCCTGCATTTCAAAGGGAAGCGTTTCACCCCATGGAGAAGAGTAAATATTAGGAAACAGTTCCTCAAGTTTCATTTGTAAATTTCCCTTTGTGACAGCTTGTTATTTTATCATTTTCTTCTGTAGCAGCTTGTTAGGAGAGCAATTGAAACCATGGGGGATTTTATTATATTTCCCCCATCTTTGAAACTATACAAAAATGGCAAGACAGATGCTTCACTGCAGATTTGTTTCAGGCCACAGCAATTTTAAACTGACAAAAAAAAATGTAATACTCCCAGAACGTAGCAGTTAGGAATTATAATAATGAGAGACTATTAACTGCACTACAGACAAGAAAAGAGCATAATAAAAAAGGAAAGGAAACAACCCACTAGATTAAGCAGAGGGAGGATGTTTTTATAAGAATGTAAATGTATGTGACGCAGTAAATTCTTCTGCTCTCTCATTCAAGCCATAGGAGCCAGACTTAGACTTGGAGCAGAGAGACCTGGGTTCAGCTCAGCATCTTGGGCCAAACACTATCTCTCAGCCTAACCTACTTCATTAGGTTACTAAGAACATGAAATGATGTAAAAATGTAAAGGACCCTGGACGGATCAGTCAAAGGCGACTATGGGGTTGTGGCGCTCATCTTTGCTTTCAGGCCAAGGGAGCCAATGTTTGTCCACAGACAGCTTTATGGGTCATGTGACCAGCATGACTAAACTGCTTCTGGCACAACAGAACACCATCACGGAAACCAGAGGGCACAGAAACGCCATTTACCTTCCCACTGCAGTGGTACCCATTTATCTACTTGCAATGGTGTGCTTTCAAACTGCTAGGTTGGCAGGAGCTGGGACAGAGCAACGGGAGCTCACTCCATTGCGGGGATTTGAACCGCTGACCTTCTGATCAGCAAGCCCAAGATGCTCAGTGATTTAGACCACAGCGCCACCTGCATAATCCCATAAGTAGTACCACCTGGAGCACCAAGAGGCAGGGAAGAGGAAGTAAGCATGAGCTGTGCATTCTGTTTTAACAGCCACCATTCAGAGGCTCCTGTTCAAGTTCATTTTCTAACATTACCTTTCCTCTGTAAGAATTGAAATTATTTAATGGAAATTACAACTCTCCTACCCTTTTATGTGCAACGTTTGAAGCTCTGCCAATATATACAATAATGACATATACAATGGGTTGGATCTAGAGTTAATCATGGTTTACTTAAGCCCCATTGGTTTCAGTGGATCTACTCTAAGCATGGCTAAGTCTGGATCCAACCTATGATTGCCATAATACCAATGCATTGCAGGGGTTTGGGCTAGATAACCATTTGGGTCCCTCCCAACTCTACAACTCTATTCCCTATTATGTTAAAAGTGTTATTATTGCAGCCACATTATTTACTTCTTTCCTTATTTGCTATAACATGTTTGTTTCCATCACTGGCCCTCAGGATGACCGATGATGATAAAAGTTTAAACAGACAATAAAAACTGAACAGTGAGGCTTAAAAAAACAGAGATAAAATAGTGAAAAGCTTTACACAGCACAGCAGACAATTCTGATCAAAGGCTTTAGTTAAAAGGCAAGCTTGGCAGCATATGTAAATGCAAGAAGCATATCAGCATATCAGTCTCTCTAGGAAAGGCATTCCACCACTTCAAGGAAGCCCTGTATCGTTCCCTGCCTACTATACTTCAGAAAGTAGCACGGCAAACAACGTGGTCTCAAGTGTTGAGGGTATCACCCATGCTGCTTCATACGGAAACATATGTTTCTTGAGATGAACTGGTCTCAGATACTCAAGACCAACACTTTGAATTGGGCTCAGAAGCCAACTTCCACCTAGACCTGTGGCTCAAGGAATGTACTGAGAGATCCAGAAGAATTAGCAAGATAAGAATTAGCAGAAGTATTAGCAGGTTCACAGTCTCCCTCTCCCTTCTTACACCAAGGTGACCAAGGTAGATTTGAACCCCCAACCAGGCCAGATGTTTGCTGGAACCTCGCCCTTTCGTAAAGAGGCATTTTAAACTTTCAGCAACCGAGATGCTAGTCCCAAAGTTTAATCAGCTTGCAAGTGGTCCATCTCACTTCTCCACGAATCCTGACCACATCTCACATGGCATATGCTGTAAAGAACCATATGAATATTGAGAACAAGAAGAAACCATATGAATGATTAGAAACCACAAACTCTAACTCTGCAGTCCAACTTGGAATGGATGTGAGTGACTTTAACAGCAAGTTGTACTACAACCTGATCACAACAAGGACATCACCATCTCCCCATATGAGCAGTATGAAACAGATGCCTGCCTGTCCATTAAAGTCCCACTGCATGGCCCTAAGAAGATGCTACAATGGTAGGGAAATTACCTCTTCACCTCTACCATTGCCCAAACGAGTTCTAGCTTGTCTTTGTGGTATTTCCTCCACATTCGCTTTTGCCAACATTACAGGCAAAAACACACTTGCAAACACTTAAGATCAAGAAACCATCTGCTATTTGTTTGGTGTTTTTGTTTTTAAAGTTCATTTTCTCATCTAAATAATGATGAAACACATTTATGAAAAGAGGGGGGTCACTTGCTAAAACTGCCATATGTACAAAATGGAATTTGTTCTTTCATTGGCCAAGAAAAGTCTCACTCTGAAAACACCAACACTAGCTTGACATAGTTACAAGAGCCATAATGAAAATCAGATTCTACTTTCTGCAAAGGAACAAGCTGCTCCATGCACTAAGTAAAGTGGGTGATACGATGTACTGCTTTAAACACGAGATAACTACTCTGGTGAGTGACCATTCCAAACACAGAGGGCCTATGTTTTATTTGTGGCTGCCAATAAACAGCATGACATGTCTCGGACAGATGTTTGCTGCCGGCTCCAAACATTGATGCTGATGAGTAAAAAGGTCTGAAAGAACTGTGCTGTCAAACAAGATAATAACCCTTCAGCAGGTTGCCTTCTGTTTCCATGTGACACAGATACAGACAGTACTGCATACAATGGAATGACTCTGCTTCACTCTGCATCTGGGAAAAGAGCTTTCTAAAACTGACAGCTCTTCTCCAAAGTACCAGGTAGTTATCATCATAGTGAGAGCTATGGTCCATAATTTGAAGAGTAAAACAAAACCAATAAAGATGGAAGAGAGCTGAATTTGAAATACAGCTTTGAACACATTTGAATAAAGTGGTCTCAGTACAGTTACAAAAAAAGCTAGAATTTCAGTACTGATGAGCTATACTCAGAGGTATGTGGATGATATCATATCTGTTTCCCAATTCCTTAAGGTTATTAAGCCCCAGTTTATGATTGCATAAACCTGTGTTTTAATGAGCTGGAAGTTGCACAGATCCCCCCCAATTACAATTCAAAAGAAATTAACCTACAAATCCTTTACAACAAAATGCAGATATCAAGCAGGCCATAAAAGAAGATATGAATTCTGTGTGTGTGTGTGGATCTTCATTGGAAAGCATAGGTTAAAATGGCAAAATAATAATAATAATAATAATAATAATAATAATAATAATAGCAACACCAACTATCTGCTGTGTGAGGAAGCTGCAGTTTCTTATTTTCACAATAATTCCTTTTGGTACAGCTAGTACTGATTACTGCATACTGCTTTCTGTGTTGCAACTCGCGACAAGCTGTCCCAAAACCAAGCCTATCGAAGCGCTCCTCGGCTTGTTGCCCTTTTACAGGGGAACCGGCCACACCGCCCTAAATCCAGCGTCACTGAAAGAGTCCAACATGGGATCAGTGCAAAATATGCAGACCACAAGGCTGGCCACCTGTCCTCATTCTAGTAGAAAGTGCTCCCTTTCCTGGGAACGTTTCCTTTATTTTACAGAAGTGCCCAATTTAAGCAGAAGACAGCAAGAGAGAGAGCTGGAGAGCCAGGAAAAAATAGGCATATAGAAGCTTTGTAGAGGGTGCTCCCCATTTTATGCAATTTTGCTTATGTGCACGGGGCTCCACAATGAATCTTCTGCATGGGGGGGGGAGGAATCCTGTACATTATTCTGATTGAATCCTGGGAACAGTATTCACCATTCTGTTTCTTTTGTGTCTGGGTCAGAAGGAGGACAACTGTTATGTAACTGGGTTAAAAAAGAGAGAGCATGTGTCAGGAGTTTCAATGAGTTTTAGCACTGAGCTTGGCTGGGCATGCACAAAGTGGAATCCTTTTTGAGCGGGAAGTATTTAACCAGATGTCAGATTGGAGGATAAACAACTCGCAGCAAAAGAATAATATATCAAGGACTAAGACCCCATTTTTTTGCACATTGTCTCATATATCAAGGACTTCGACCCCATTTTTTGCACTTTGTCTCAAAATGTCAAAATTGCTCAAGGGTGGAGTCCTTATTTTAATGCTCTTCTGCAGAACAATTTGAACAGATGTGCAAATGTTTGGCCTCGACATCCACTTCTTTCAGGCACATTGGAAAAAGAGATTATCATGCAGTATGTCATAACTCATAACTAAGTGGAACTGAACTCTAAATTATTTTTTCTCTCCCCCCCCCCCCACTTCCCTGATAGCACACCTCTCAGTGCCTCATAAGTACTTGCTATCACATCCTTCAAGTCTTAGTACTTCACAGAGAAAGATAATTGGACGTTCACATTTTCCTTTGACATCGCAGTGATTGACATTGCTATTAACAGTGACAGCCGACCTTCAAAGTCTTGGACTTGAAGTTCATTTGGGATAAGCTCGCACAATGTTTGTAGGATCCTCAGACACAAATATGAAGTAGATGAGCATTGTTTAGTGCACCTCAGTCTACCTTCCAGAAGTAGGTTGGCAGTGGTGAACCAAGCATGGAACTGCTTCAAGAAAGCTGAAAAATCAGATGGTGAAAGAAGAAGTTGGAGTCACCATAGGGAACTGAGCCTCAGGATCCTTTGCATCCTGATCAGTACTCTTCTCTGGCTGGTAAATGAATCAGAGTGTGTTAGAGAAAGAGATCTTTCCATTACTCATGCATTCCCTACTAGATATCTATTGATGACATCTGTTGGGAGTCGCCCAGAGTGGCTGGGGATATAAATATATTATTATTATTATTATTATTATTATTATTATTATTATTATTATTTGATAATTACACTTGCTTAGGGCTGAAATTTGTTAACAAACTTTGTTAAGAAAATTTGCAACAATTGCTTTTCACTACCCTGTATTCTGCCACAATCTTGGAATCCAACCAGCAGTGATTATCTACCTGCTAGGTATTTAGCAACATTAAATAGTCCCGGACACAGGAGATAATTTCTAATAATGAGGTTCAATGCTTTGCCACCAGCACTTATGGAAGGAAAGTTTGGCAGGTTGCCTTGGCAATTGGGAGTTTCCCCTTATGAAAGTGATTCAACCAAGATATTGGCCCATGCTCTACAGGGGTTACCAACCTTTTTGGACCAATGGGCACATTCTGAATTTTGAGCTGTAGTCCTACTTACAAAATGACTGCCCTCGGGGCTTAGTATAAGACAAACTTCAAGACAATACAGTCATTGCTGCTAACCCCCATGCCCAAGAATCTCAAGCTTACTATGGGAAGTCAGCTGTGTCCTGCTAGTCTTAATTATTTCTAGAGTTAACTCCAGTAAAATTAGCAAAAATGTATAAAAATAAAGAAAGTAAGTGTTGGAAATGTAAATCAAAAGAAGGGACATTTTTTCATATGTGGTGGGATTGCAAAATAGTTAAGAAGTACTGGGAAATGATTTATAATGAATTGAAGAAAATGTTTAAAATAACGTTTGTTAAAAAGCCAGAAGCTTTCCTACTAGGTATTACAGGAGTGGATATACCAAGATCGCAAAACGACTTATTTAAGTATGCAACGACTGCCGCACGAATATTATTAGCACAACATTGGAAAGAAGAAGGTCTCCCAGCTAAAGAAGATTGGCAAGTGAAGTTAATGGAATATGCTGAAATGGCAAAATTGACTTTGAAATTAAGAAGAAGAGATGACAATAAATTTAAAGAAGGTTGGAAGGAATAACGAGTGATTAATGTTATGCAGGCAGGCAGCTATGACACTGAAAGAGGCTTTTGGAATTTAATGAAATGATTAACTCAACTGTTACTAACCAGTCGGATCATTAGCATTAAATTGATCTGCTGCCGTTCACCTATCTTGTTATTCAATTGCCCTTCTGCTGAACTATTGCTATTGAACTAACAGGCTGCTAGTGCTGTTAGGAACCCAGGACCCTCCAGATTATTGTTATTTTTTAATTGAGTCGTCTATAACCATTGATGCTAAAGGCATAGCTGTCAACTTTTCCCTTTTCTTGCGAGGAATCCTATTCGGAATAAGGGAAAAGTTGGCAGCTATGGCTAAAGGGCTACATACATACACTTAGGGTAAAGCCCTATGGTGTTTTCTAAAACTAGCTCACACATAAGTAAATTGGTGTAGATTATGGTGATGTACACATGGAGCTTCATGCATCTGTAGGCTATTCTTCAATACACCAGGCAGTAGCCTAGAACCTATTGAGGTTCTTTGATCCCACAACAGTTAAAGGGGTGCTCTATGGGAAATATATGTTGGGAGCCCCTGCTGATATTTTGCCTTTCCTCTGTAAACATTTAGCCAAAGCAACTAGTAGGAGTTATCATGCTATCCCCTTCTTAGTTAATGGCAAACTAAAGAACCGCCAGTGACATATAGCTATATTGATGACCTTGTTGTGATATATTATATATATTTTTACCCTACAGCTGTTTTAACAGCGGTTTGCCCACCATTTGAACTTTGCCATAATTTAAAGTAATATCCCAAGTGTCTATACAATTTCCAAAAGGTGTGTTTTAAAAAAGATTTAGTAGTGCAATTTCAGAAATATTTCCTTCTTTCTCTGTATGATACACTGACCTAGGTCTGGGAATGGGCTATATACATTTCAGGTGTTGTGATATGATATGTTTACTGTCTTATATTGCAACCCATCAGGGACAGGAATCAAAGTTTTACTGCTGTGTGAATGGGAAAGGGGCAGCTTTGCAATGGAAAAAATGCAGCATTGTGATTTATTCCAGACTACTAGACCACACACAAAAATCAACCACTGATGTAATATTAAAGTGCCCTTTGAGATATTAAGCAATAAATCCCTCCAAAACTTGTAAAGTCCGACTAACATTATTAATATGGGCTTTGTAAGGCAGAAAGATATCAAAACCTTCAATGAAACTTTTTCGTATGTTGACTAGTCAAGCTTTACCATATATGATAATGGGGAATCTGTGACTCTTTATACAGTCCACTGCCATTGATGATTCTGACTGGGCTGATGGGATTTGGCATCCAACAATCTTGAGGGCCACAGATTCCCGATTAAATTCTCTATCAACAGATGAGCTGGATGCATCCATAGAACATATCCTGTTACCAACAATTAAATCCTGTCACTTAGCAACTATGACAAAATGATTGTGTGGATGGTCATAATAAGTCATAGCAAAGGAGCAGACATTATGCAAAAACTGCTGGGTTTAGAAAAATCAATCTTTTTCTTAGAGTTACGCCCCCTTGCATTCTGGAGAGCACACAGAATCCTAGACTTAATCTTGGGGAAAAGCTTAAATCAGAGATAGGCCACCTAAGGCCCGGAGGCCGGATGCGGTCCAATTGCCTGCTCAATCCGGCCCACGAACTGTCCAGGAATCAGCGTGTTTTTACATGAGTAGAATGTGTCCTTTTATTTAAAATGCATGTCTGGGTTATTTGTGGGGCATAGGAATTCATTCATCCCCCCCCCTTCAAAATATAGTCCGGCCCCCCATGTGGTCTGAGGGATGGTGGATCGGCCCACGGCTGAAAAAGGTTGCTGAACCCTGGCTTAACTTGTTAGGTACGATCCTCTTTGCTTGAGAGATGCCATTGTTAAAATGAAGGACTAGGACCACAGAGATCAGGCTTCAAATCTTACCCAGCCATGAAGCTCACTGAGTAACATGGGCCAGTCACCATCTCTCAACCAAACCATCCACACAGGGCTGTTGTGAAGATAAAAGATGGAGGAGGAGAACTATGTTGTTGAGAATAAAATGAAGTGGGAACACCTTGTATATTTCCTAAGATCCCTCAAGGAAGTGTGTGATTTAAAAAATGTAACAACCAAACAGGTAGCAGCAACCTAAAGTTCAAGTAAGCAAATATAGTTGAGAAATCTTTCCCCCTCTATTGACAAAAACAAATTAACTTGGCCCTACAAATGTAGGAGAAAATCCTTCATGACACTAAAGACCATGGAAACTCAAATGTTTCCCTCTTGTAATAGTCACCAGTGAGCATAAGCTCACTTATTAGAGTCCGATAAATGTTGAATTGGCTAGATTTTCCTTCATTATACTTTTAACAGCTGAAATCTTTAGTCAACACAATCCTCAATATATGGAAGTGCAGACACTTAGATCAAATAAGAAAGGGTTGAACCACAAGAGGGGCAACCAAAAAAGATGACTCAGAAAACATTGATCACCTGCAGACAAAGTCATGAACCCATCTGTTGACCTTGCAAGTATTTATCTCTTTGGAAGAACAAAGGAAGCACATTGTTGCCCATTTATTACGTACAGATCCATTACACTGATTCCATTATTAATTTAAAAATCTATCAAAGACCAAAATCTTCAAATATCCCCATCAACAACAGTTGCTGTGTCAGTTCCTGTATCAATTCCTGTACGAGACTTGTTTAATTATACTAGATGATTAATATGCTTTTTGTGTTATCCATGGGAAATGCATAATTTCTGCATTTCCTTTTCAAGTTTATCTTCCTTTAAGTGATTGTTTTGATGTATGATTTTTAAAAAATATATTTCTTGAAATTCTTTTAAGACAAGCAAGTTGATTTTTTTAAAAGGGGGGGAGTCTATATGCCAAATATACTGCTAGTAAAAAGAGAAAGCATATTCCTACATATTAGAAATTTTTACTATTTTACTTTTTCCACTTGCCTGGGAGTAAGCCCTATTTAAATTAATGGGGATTACTTCTAAGTAGACATGCATAAGATTTCATAGTTAGTTAATTGTCTCTTAAGCACCAATAAACACAAGACAATGCACCTATTTTCAGTAGATTCCCTTCTGCCTTTTCTGTGTAATTCTTTAGCTACTATATCACAAACTTAAATCTTCCTCCCACAGAACTATTTCCTCAGTTACGCATCTTCACCCACTCAGTGAATGCTGTATGCTTAATTCTTGAAAGTCAGAAAAAAAACCATAATGGCCACGGTCTTTTTCAAATGTTTTGATGAGGATGAAGGTATCATGAATACATATACACAGCATTTATGCCAAAGAATACACATTCAATTAACCAGCTATCTTAAATCCTATATTAGCCACTTGTTCAGTGTTTCACTGAACAAATATTAACAAATATTAACAGTTTCCAACATGTAAATGGCAAGCAACCCCAGCTTGATTCTTTTCTAACAAAATTGCTTATATGGAAATTGCAACAGTGCTCTTGTAAAACTCCATGCTCCATTTATCTGCCTTCCAAATGTTTCCCAATGTCTTTAAATAAATTATGTACAAATTCTCATGAAAGGGATACATTTCCACAGACTTCTTTATGTGCCCTTTGATCTTGGCCTACATCTTCTTCTTAAAGGATTCCTGTTCATAACATTTCTTGGCAAGTGTATTTCATAGTCTCCTTTGGGATGAAGGGTGTGGGATATGCATTAAATTAATACATGACTATTCACAAGACTGGCGTGCTCTGGTCCATGGGGTCACGAAGAATCGGACACGACTGAATGACTGAACAACAACAACATTCACAAGACGGAAACGACAGAGCAGTATAGGTGCTACTACCTCAGTCAGGAATGGGCAAATCTGTCAATTTCTGTTTCCTTTGTTTCTCATTTTTCCAATCTTGAATTCATTCCTCCACATTCACACCAGTTTGCAAATTTTCAATTCCTCATGAAAATTCATCACTATTTTTGTGTGAATTTCTCCCAATACACACGTTTTATGCAATTTTACTTAATATACACAGTTTTATAAGGGATTCTCCCTAATATAATGCATTTTTGTATGGGTTTTCTTTTCTTTTTTTACAAATATGTGCATTTTATGCACACTTTAATGCAGTAAATGCATTTTTGTATACAGTACCTAGCTGGAGAAATGTACGGCAAAATTCAGAGAAGTGTGAATTTTAAAATACAGCTGCATTTCAGTTTGCGTATTGTTCAGGAAGTCAGAATTAAGTAATTACCCCTTTTAATGTAAACCAAACCAATTATCTACACCATCCTTACTCTCAACACACATCTGACAAGCACTGTAGCAGTGACATGCATCTACCGGTATATCCACATCTATGATGGTTGGTGTCATGTACTATCACGTTGGAAAAGTTTGTACTAGGAGTGTACAAAAGATTTGGATGATTCAAGAATGGAAGCAGCCAGCTTAAGGCAAATTTGTGGCATTGTCTAAGTCAAAGTGGAATCTCTCTGAAGTGCTTCAGGCCCAAGCACTTCATGGTGCTTCAGAGATTTGGGTGTTTTAAAACTGCTGCAAACAGCGTACCTCTGAAATTTGAAAAGTTTCTCTCCAAACTTGCCATATGAGGAAAATACCAGGGAGAGAGAGGTGGGGAGTAAGTAAGAATTTTTTGTGATGAATAGTTCCAGCTTCTAATCACAGAGTGCTGAGCTTACTGTATAACTGGGTGATCCAGGCAAAGGCACAAAGATTGTTTCAGACTGATAGACTTTTGGGAAGACATGTTTAAGTAACGTATCACCATGTTCCTGTCTGTTCTGTGCTCGTAAATAGCTGGACATTCAAGTCCTTCTGACTGCACCACATGCCAACCCATCCATTCCACTCAAATCATCCTTACACTTAGTTTCTGTGGCTTTTGGCACCAGCTGAACAGAGCACAAGCCTGAAGCTCAGATTATTTTCCCCCCCCCCCATTCAACATTACTCCCTAGCTCCTGCCGCTATCCTGAAATTTGCAGCTTACTTTCCTGGGGGCACCAATACTATGAATGGCATTTTCATAATAAAACTGTAGCCCAGAAAATCACAGAGAGAGGGGCAAATCTGTTTTAAAGGCATCAAGCAGACACACACAAAAAAAAGCAATTTTCCTGTAATCTGCCAGTTTTCTTACTAGGGATAGCTCTCCTGTGTCTGAAATTGTCAGACTAATTGCCCACAAAACATTAGGCGACATTAAATGTTAATTTTTATTTTTTTTATTTTTTATGTGTGGTAAACTGTAACCGTTGCCCTTAGCCACTACAGCTATCCTTCCAAAATGTGTCATGCTTCATCCCCTCAGATGCAGCTTCCATGCCTGCATATTTCATCTGATTCTGTCCCAAAATAAACATGTTTCTGAACTACAATTTCTATCACCTCTGACTATTGGCAATGCTGAACTGGACTGATCAAAACTGGAGTCCAAGAATAGCTGGAGGGCCACTGCTTCCCCCCATTCCTGATTTACTGTATGTGTGTGTAACAATTGAGAAAATGAGGTAGTTAACACAACATGAATTGTAGCATCTGTACTCCATTGACAGTAGGCATGTTCACATATCACACTGAGCAAAGGGTACAAATGGTCTCTACACCTGTAACAGCATTCATGCAAAAGTGTGTACCCTTACTGATTAGTACATAGGTACACAGACTCCACACTCGTTGAATGTAATGTGTGAACATTTCTAGCTATAAGCACCTACAAATGTTAGACCTAGAAATCTAGCATCAGTAGAGCATGACTTTAGTGAAAACTTTAGTGAAAACGTACACACGTATACATTTAATATTGCTAACTGAAGCTCTGTTTTCCCACTGGTTATAATTCCAGTCATTCAATTCATGTGGAGGAGAGGCAGTAAATTGAAGTGCATCACATCACTAAAGATACAGAGTGTGAGATACAATTGATAAGAGCAGCTAAAAAAAAAAGATGACCACGCACACCCACACCCCGAGTTATAGGAGAAAAACAACCTGAAGGTCAGATGTTTCCAGTTAGTGATTAGTGAGGTCAATGGTCAGCTGACCATCCACTGCCAAGAAATGTCTTTAGCAGGGGCCATTATTGTATTAAATTCCGGGAACATAATACCTTAAGTTTTTCTACTTAGCAAAAGTTTAGTCAGGAAATTCATATAACTCAGTATGTACAATTATGCCTGTATCCCAAAGGGATTCATTTTTAGCTGATGTCTCCCATTGCTGAATATGCCCTTCATGGAGGCCATCATGGAATTTGGAGAAAAGAGCATCAATATATTATTATTATTATTATTATTATTATTATTATTATTATTATTATTATTTCATTTATTTATTTAATAAAATGTTTACACCGCATGATAGTAAAAACAAACAAAACCTCAAAGCAGTTTAAAAAAGATAAAACAGTAAAATCCAATGCACACATTATTGTATGCAGGATAAATTCTTAGGGCCAATCCTTTCGCATTGAGCTCTGATAATAGAGCATAGAAAATAAGATATCTTGATGCTGAAGACAGCTAACTCTGCTCTAGCCCAAGTGTTGCAGCCTGTGACACTGAGATGATGCCAACATGTCCCTATATGTTAGGGACTTATTGTGCTGCACTCCAAAGATGGGAAGGAGTGGGGGGGGGCGGAGGAAGGTGGAATTGTTTCTGGAACTCTCAAGGACATATTTTAAACATCTAACAGCCTATATTTCCACGCTTTACTTTGCTGCATGTTTTGTGGTTTTAAATCTCTGTTGGGGTTTCCTCACCAAAGAGTACTGGCCCCATACCTGGGTTTTGGCATCCAGGGAATTCTCATTTCTATATTTTATTTCTTTCTTGCAGCAACAAACAGTAGGCCTGCTTACCTCTCTCCCCTGCCCAACTCCAGAGGGCCTCTTGGGTGGTTGTTGTATTCCATCTAGCTGGTCCAAATATTATTGGACTCCAGCTGCCACCATTCCTGACCATTGGTCAAGCTGGCTGCAACAGATGAGAGTTGGAAACCAAAAACATCTGGACAAATCTCAAGTCTGCCAGCTCTGAAATCTAGCAGCTCCTCATCTGCACTGGCTTCTGACCCTTCATTGCAGGCAGATGCACAGCCAACTCTTAGAGCCGCAGTAAAAGTAGGTTAGTACACACTGGATCACAACCTTAGATGGCTAATTTACATTGAATAACTAAGAAGAATAACTCTTCAATATCGTAAAAGGTAGGAGGGAGATTTAATGTGTACTGCTTTCATAAATAAAAGAATGCCTCTGAAAAATAAGAGAACTGGTATTTATGATAACAATCTAGGATTAGGGAGATTTTCCTTTCCCTGCTGAGCAAAGACACCTGGATGGCACAGAGCCTAGAACTGGATTACCTTTAGAACGTTGTGTGTTATGTCCATGAAACTGGGCTTTATTGTACCTTTGCAAATTGGAGCACTGCCTAGAAACAGAAGAAATTATAACAGGCCTCACTACTCTTTCGATGTCAAAAGACGGTGGCCCTTCTGTTGACAGCGAACTTTTCTGTAAGATCTTCCACCAACAAGACCGATGAAGCTAAGATTTGTGTGACCTTTGCCATGAAGAAAAACTGCTAATCTTTTTCATGGAAGTGAGCTCTTAATTGCAAGATTTGGAATAATGAAGAGCAGGTTTGTTTAAAAGAGAACAGCAGCAGTGTAAACTAGGGATAAGGAACCTCTGGTTGTTGAACTCCAACCCTCATCAGTTCCAATCGGCATGGACAACAATGATGAGAGTTGTAGTCTAGTTAACAACAGGTTCCCCATGTTGTTGTTGTTTTCTCCCAGGGAAGTGTGAAGGATTGCAGCCTCAATGTTTGGATTAGATGATGTGGGATTTTTTTGTAAAGTACAAATTTCTCTGGATGGCATACAGAAAATGGTCTACAAAGCAATACACCTCCTAGGCAGCATCTACTTTCTCAATTTTTCATTATATTTATTAACTCAAATTAATAATTTCTTGATGTACTGCCCTTAACTACTTAAGCATATAATTTCTTCTTGCAGCAGTTTTCCGTTTAAGTGTTCACCAAGCCTGAAGCAATGCTCATTTTTTTATTAATTACATTTCAATAATTTTATTTTTTTTAATGAAAATGGAGCATGAACTGAAAATCTTTTTTCATTTCTTAACCAAAGGTAGCACTAGCAATCAGTATCCTGTGAAAGCCAGCCTGTCACCGGTCCTTCCAGATGGATAGCAGCTAAATGATAAAATTATACAGCAGTGGGTTGTAAGGTCTTGGCCCCCTCCCATTCTGTGATGCCCTGCTTTTAGAAAGCTATGGCCTAGCAAAAATTCAGGTGAATCAGGGCAGGAGGTGTGTAGAATTCACAGTACCTTTAGCAAAATGCCCTGCTGCTGCCCATGCTACATTCTGCCTCATGGGCTCTGAAATTTCATAGAGTCTCTGTCAGGAATAAGCCAGCTCCAAGCAAAGGTTTGCAGCCAATGGCAGAAAGCAGCCAGGAACAGAGAGGCTTTGATATTAGTCAGACAGGGGAGAGCCAGCAGCTGCAGACTTCGGCTCTTCCTGACCTTGATGGAGAAGCTGATAAGACAGTAGCTGAGAGCAGGCTAGAACACAGCCAAAGCTAGCCGGAAGCACAATCAGGCACAAATAAACTCAGAGACAGCCTCTCAGAACTGGAAGAAGTTGGAGCTGATCCAATAAGTCCAAGGAGTCGGCGAATGGGAGGGTTGTTAGACAGGAAGCAAAACAAGAGACGTAAGGGTCATAAGTTCAATATCTGCTGGAGATGCCAGAAGGAGTCTTCAGAAGGGTCATCTTGAGTAATGATGCCAGAGGCTTTCTTAGAGACATCCGGATCTGTTTGTTTTTGCAATAAATCCTCCTTTTTAATTAGCTAGGCTTACTGTGTTATCAAGTTGGGAACCTGGACCCCTGACAGTCTCTCTATGGCTTCCCTCAAAGCTTTGAGCATGGTTATTATTCACTCTGACCATCAGTGACTCTCCAAGGGTCACAGACAGATGCCTTACTACCTGAGACCCTCTTAAATTGTATCTGCATTACAGACATTGATTACAGACAGTGATGCCCCCCTTTTTGTTGACAGAGAACTGCATGCCAGAGAAATCCAGGAAATTGCAGCTTTTTTGTTGGCTTGACAAATAGATTATCGTTCTTATCCAGGAAGGAACATTGTGGAATAACCCCAACTTGGAAAGCAGCCTCAAACATGCATTTGTTTTCGACAGAATTTAGCCTGCCGGTATTAGCCAGAATTCAGTTGCTATTGTATGGGCCTATGGCCGTAAATAAAATTCTATTCTATTCTATTCAGTTGCTACTTGAAGTTCATACACATCTTTCTTGCTACAAGGAGCTCCCACCCACTGGTTGAGCTACTAACCCTAAAGTTCCAGTCAGCTAGCAACAATATATGTAAGCCACCTGCCCCAAACCAAGTGCCATTCACAGTTGTTGAACTACAACCCTCTATCATCCTCAGGCAACATGGCCAATGGTTAAGGATGATGTCCAGCAACTTCTGGAGTGCTGGCCTTTTTTAATCTGGTCACCACAGTTAGAATCTTTGGCATGTAGCCAAAGAGCTATGGCTTTCTCAACGTCATCTGCTTGCCCTTGTTTTCCTAGACTTTGACAGCTATCCTTCCTCACTAGCTCCTTTTCTTGTCTGAGTCTCCTTGCTGATTAACAGGATATTGACCTCCATAACCTTCAACAAGACTTCATTCCTAGGATTAATGTACACAATGGATTTTGTGGCCTAACTCAAACAAAGCCCAGTGGCCCACAACAATTTACAGCTTGGGACTAGGATACCCAAAAGATCATTTCACCCCCTATATACCCAACCCAACCCTGTGCTCTGCAGGAGAGGGGTTCCTGCAGATATCTTCTCATCAGGAGGTCCATTCCATACAATGCAGGAATTGGACCCTCAGTGTGGCAGCACCTACCTTTTCGAATTCTGTCCCACTGCTTTCTGACTGGTGTAATCTCTACTATCTCTTGAAAGCCTTTCTTTTCCAACAAACCTTTTATGAAGAAACTGTTATCCCAGGCCAAAACTGCATTCAGCTAGAAATTGTATTTCTTGTTGAATTTTTAAATTATTAATCACTTCAAAATGTTTCATGGGAAGTGATTACTAAATGAAATAAATGGCTTTGCAGCTAATGCCCAGGCTTCTGGGCAAAATGTTGAATAAGATTTGAGAGGAAGGGCATGAGCATCAGCTCCCTTCCTGGTATATAGAAAGGCTCGCCAAACACTTGTCTGAAATGCAAGAATGTATTGTGGAAATTTTTCTTGCTTTGCAAAGCTGTTAAAATTCAGCATAAGACCTTGCACTAAGTTCAAGGGACCATCAGTCAGAAAGTCAGCTGGTATAAACTAGCAGAGATTAATTTTGTCCCAAACCCTGAGCCATAAATTTCTGTCGTAGAAATCTCCTTTTTCTACAGTAGTACTTAACCTCTTCTGCCGTTGCACAAGCTTCAGATAATTCAGCCACTTTGGGATTTGGGATGTTCACAAGAATACTAATACGGACCTGAAGAATCTTATCTCGTATTTAGCATCTGCAAAATATTTGCATACTAGGAGCTAGTTCATAACTTACTGTGGGGAGGTTTTATTATCTTACAGTTGTCATCAGCTTGCATGAACAATACAGCTTTATTACTGTTGATTAAGATAAAAGGGGATTAGACAAATTCATGGGCCTGGTCCTAACAAGATTTCTGCTTATGGAAACATCCCCTGAGTTGGATTCAACTCTTGGGACACTCCCACCAATAGAAAGTGGGGAGGTAACTTTTACTTATTCCCCCTTTCCCCTGCAGCTCCTTGAAAATCTTCTCTTGAGGTCCATGGATTCTTCTGGAGTAGCCTGAGGGTTCTGCAGTGGTGACGGGAAACAATCAAAAAGAGCATCCCATCTTTTGGTTAGTGGGATACTTTGCTATATTATATCTCACTCCTATCCATGAACAGAGGCGAAGCTTCCGTACAATAGCATTGGTGTACACCATCATTAAAATACCATCACTAAAACTTTAAATCAAGTATTATTGTGAGGATATTTGATCATAAAAAAGGTGGGAAACCATTCCCTCACACTGCTGTTGACAGCCTCTTGGAGGAGGGCATTTAGCAACACAGGAAGGTGTCTTATACCAGATTAGACTATTTATCCAGCAGAGTGTTATGCACTCCGACTTGCAGCAGTTCTTTAGAGTCTTAAGCTATGGACTTTTCTATGAACCGCTGCTTTGAACTCAAGGCACTCTTGGTTAAACCTGGGGCATTCTACAATAACCTTCCCCCTATAGCACTTTTGGATTAGAGCTCCCATCAGTCCAGCAGAGTCTCCCTGAGATGTGCTGTCCGGGGCTGGGTTTGGTGAAAGCTGTTCGGCAGACACAAAAATTGCTCTACAGTGAGTTACCATGTTGAAAGACGAATCAGTTATGCACAGTTTGGTCCTTAGCAGTTTTGGCTGCTCTGTGAAGAAGCTGGCACTCTGTGTAATCTGAGCAAGATGCAGAGCATTCTCATAACTAAAAGAAATCAGTGCAACCTGCCAGCCAGGGCAAGTGAGCAATTGGTACTCTGCTCTCAATGGATACCCTTCTGTATCGCATCACATCACATAACCCACAGCCCAGCTTTTATTCTGCTTTGATTGGAATTAGTAGTAGTAGTAGTAGTAGTAGTAATTTATGATTATTTATACCCCGCCCATCTTGCTGGGTTTCCCCAGCCACTGTGGGCGGCTTCCAACAAAATATTAAAATACAATAAACATTAAAAGCTTCCCTAAACAGGGCTGCCTTCATGCTCTGCAGGGTAGCCACATGCTCTGGTCTTAGGGGAAATTGGGCTGTTGGGTCACCTTGAGCAGGGATGGGGGACCTGTGGTCCTCCAGATACTTATGGGTGATACAATTCCCATCATCCCTGACCATAAGCCATGCTGGCTGAGGCTGATAGAAGCTGGAGTTCAACAGCATCTAAAGAGGCATTAGTTTCCTATCCTAGATTTTGAAATATGAAGCTGCTGAGATGCAATGCACTTGGAATAGCAGTGATGCACTAAGCAGACAGTGGAAAGGAGGCATTCTGGCGGAGCAAAGGGAAGCTGCAGGGCCTCTTACAAGAGGCCACTGAGCCTCCTTCTCCGCTTAGACAGGTTGCAGGATTCCATTTTTTCATGGCAACATTTGAATAGATTTTCAGTGATAACGAATTTGTCCCTGCAGAGAGTAACACTTACATTTATCTGTAGCCTGATAAAATGAAAGCAATAAACAACTTCCAGAATGCCAAGAAGAAGAAAAGACAGGGGCTAATAAAAATGTTCCTAAGTCATTTTTTTATTTTTTAAAAAAGCATCTCTACCTATCCCTGTTCAGGTAGAAATTAAAACTGAAAGAGTTTTTGGAATGAAAGAGCTCTGTGTTTCTATGCTGTGAAGCAGAAACAAGGAACACCATATGCTATCACTGTCTAAACTTACTAAACATGTGATATTATGTGGAAATGAATATTTGAAAGCAAAAAAAGGAACAGTGCTGCCGCTCTGTCCTGCACCTCCGCTTCAAGTGAGGGCAATAGGAAGGCTTCATTTGCCCTCAATAATGTCACCGTGGCCAAATCTGGTCATCACACTGCCATCACACTGGTCACATTCACTTTGTGATCTCCTATAGTCTTGGATCATGCAGAGAAGAAGCCCTTGCAAGTTTTGTTTTGTTTAAAGATGATGTCCCAAAAGCAGCAGCAGCAGCAGCAGCAGATTTCTAAAAGAATGGCTGTGAACAAGCATGAAGGAATGGGAACAGTGTTCTTGCCATTCCCACCACCCAAGTTGCTGCACAATGGCACAATCAATGCAATAACAGATTTGTTGCAAAAAGCTAAAAGGCAAGTGAAGCTTTATATCTGAGAGGCTTTGGTGACTTCTCAAAGCACAGTCTATCGTGAGCAGACAAGGCTTAATACTCCTACCATTATCTGTAGCCTCTAAGCAGATCCAGCACCTCAGACATGGAACTATGAGGATAGGATGGAGCCCTGTGTAGATTCCCCAAAGTTTCCAGGTCCCACTCACATGAATGAATGCTTGAAGCCAGAATGCTTCTCTGGGATGACACAAACATGATACAGTTGGTATAATAATAATAATAATAATAATAATAATAATAATAATAAAGAAGAAGAAGAGATGAAGCTCAAGCTTTTGGATGAAGACAGTGATGGAGATGTTCTCAGTATTTGGAGGACTATGGACATCATAGTATAACTGTTGCCTCAAAACTGAATTTCAACAGTCATGTGGAGTGATTGATTGTGCAGTTCTGGCCAGGTTACAGATCCCTAAGGACATTTAAATGTGTAGTGCTCATAAATTATATTGTAGTGTTACTAATTTAAGTTGGATGGATCTGAATAAATATAAATCTGCAATAAAATAGAGATACAGAGTGTTATGAGATGGTAGGTGCAAGGCACCCAAAATACCAGATCAAGCTAGTGTTAGAATTTAACTAAGGCTTGTGTGTTAAAATTGGTTGCTAGACCCTTGTGTGCATTTGAGCTGTGTACTAGACACTTCTAATTCTCTGGAGTCAACACGCATAACAGCTAATTAAGTCAAGCTGGTGCTTCCTGTGATGTGTCAAAAGTTAACTAAGCCAGGACTAGCGCCAAATCCTGGAGGGTAATAAGAGATTAGAAGAAAGAGATTAGAAGAAAGGATCAAGAGCAAATCTCATTTGCAAATGAGTGGGCTCCCTCAACTGAGAGTTAGTTTAAAAGACAATGCCAGTTGTTAAGAGTTTTAGGATTGCAGTTAGGAATTATGCAATCAAGTTAGCAAGCAGTGGGCTGGAGAGAGAGTCAGGGAGCAATGTTTGAGAGTTAAGTCCAAGACTATCGGTGAAGCCAGAAACTCTTGGGGTGTTAAGGTTGTGAACACCTCCATCATAGGCTCAGGTTGTATATATTTGTGTAAATAAACCATATATCATAAAGACACCACAGTCTCTTCTGTGCCTCATTTCCAAAAAGAAACATGAACCCTCGGTAAGACTCTGGAAGCCCTTGATTCTCATATTGCTGTGGAGATTGGGAAGGGTGTAACACAGAGAAAATATTCATGGATTTGGTATGTGTGTGATTTTATCAGTGTGGTATAAAGCTGAAGCACTTGGCATTAAGGCACCAGTGATTCCTAACTTTCACTACTTTGTTCATTCCATTGTGTCAGTGGTGGTGGTGAGATACCAGTTCTCTTTTTCATATTCGAATCTCCCAGACCTGTATGACATTCATTTGTGTTTCCTATTTCCTCAGCACTTTATGCACGTGACAAATTCTGCCACCCCACTCCAGTTATTTAGCAGGATATAGAGAGAGCAGTAGGAAAATAAGGTTTATTCGATATACATCTTGCACTTTCATTTGACTATGGGATTGCTGCTCTTTTTCTTTTAGATTTCTAGCCATTTGATTGGGGCTATAAATAGTTCCCGCACAGCTCTAATATTGCCTAGCTCCTCAAACTAGGATAACTACCTTTAAAATTGTGGCAATAATTCTCCCCTGAAAACTGAATCTTTTGTCTACCCTATTGATCTGAGATTACTACAACAAGCAATGGCTTGTGTCCAGTTGTGCCCTTTTGCTCCAACAGAGGCCTCTGTGAATAGAAGTGGGGAGGAGGAGATTGTAACAGATTTCAGCTATTTCCTGCAGCATCCTGCACCATCTTTCAACCCTCCTGAGATGGTTTTGGGGTGGTACCAAAGGAGGCTGCAGGAGCAAGGGAGAATCTTCAAAAATCACCTCCCCTCTTCTGTACATAGTAGCCTCCACTAGAGCAAAGAGCCTTCCATGAATAGGGGAACAGGTACCACCCAATGATTCCAAGTGGCTATGTAGACACCATACACTTTAAACACATTTAAAGCATGTGACTTTCCCAAAGAATTCTGGGAACTATAGTTTGTTAAGGGTACTGGGATTAGTACAGTTCCCATGATTCTTTGGGGGAAGCCATGTGCTTTAAATTTATGGTGGGTACCTAGCCAGAAAGACTATTGTGATTTCCAGTAACATGGAATCATTGGGTTGTTCTCAGTTGTGAAAAATGTGTGTTGAGTACCGGTATATCTCCCTATTCCATTACAAGGGTTCAGTGAATCAGATAAAATCAGCAGTTCATTTGGAAGGAGTTTTAATGGAATCAAATATAAATTGAAATTAAATTTAATTGAAATTAAATTTCAATTTATGAAGATAAATATTGACTTCATGCGTTGTAGCCAATTTGTGTCATGTACCGGTATACGTCAATCCCACCATATTACTCCATAGGACATTTCCGAGCAAAATTCAAAGAGTTGGTGTTGACCTTTGAAGCCCTAAACAACCCCGGCCCTGTATACCTGAAAGAGTGTCTCCACCCCCATCCTTCAGCCTGGACACTGAGATCCAGCACTGAGGGACTTCTGGTGGTTCCCTCACTACAAGAAGTGAACCTACAGGGAACCAGCCAGAGGGCCTTCTCTGTAGTGGAGCCCACCCTGTGAAATGCCCTCCCATCAGATGTCAAGGAAATGAGTAATGATATAATATTTATGAGACATCTGAGGGCAGCCTTGTATAGGGAAGCTTTTTAAGGTTTAATGTTTTACTATGCTTTTATATATGCTGGAAGCCATGCAGAGTGGCTGGGGGGAACCCAGTCAGATGGGCGGGGTACAATTATTATTATTATTACTCCTTTCAATTCAAATCTCTCTGCAAATTGAGATTTTATACCTGCTGTTTTCTTATGTGTTCCTAATAGAGGGGGAACAAATTGCTAAACTGTTCTCTAGCACACTATCTGATTGCTTTGCAAGTGTTGTATCTGTAGACTTCCAGTAGGCTCCTTGTTGCTACAGTGGTCACTTTCAGACAACCTGTTTATTGAGCATTCATCATGATTTGTCTGCACAAAGTTTGTGGGGAGTTTAGATGTCATCAGCTATTGACTGAGCACACATTCTGATTTGTTTGCGGGGAGATTATATGATGCTGGATCAAGCATTATACTACACATTCTAATACATTTTCCCGGAATGTCAGATTCTTTGGGGAAGTGGGTTTGTTGTGTAACAGATGCAAAAGAATGATGATTGCGCAACCTGAATTTGCGGGTATGTGATTGAATATCACCCCCCCCCAAAAAAAAAAATAGTGGCAGCCTGGAAGCATGCAGTATGTAACTAATTAAGAGATAATAAAAATGTAAACAGCTCTAAGGAAGGATCATAATTGAACCAAACTAAATTGAGTTTTGGATTAGATTATCAATAAGGTAGCCTCTGGCAAAAAATAAAATAGAATAGTGCAAGCCCAATGACAAACCTAATCACCATCAGGATTTCTTCCACCTAATAAATGCAATCAAATATATTACAAGTATTCAAATATGGTGTTGAGTGAACTATTTAAATAACTGCAGTGAGCCAAAACATTCCCAGTATTTTCCCTGTAAACGGCTAAAGAAAGAAGGTTGCAAATCCAGTTTTCACCTACCAGTCTGTAGTATCTGTCCAATCGCTGCTGCATGCATGGCTCTGTGATGGAGTTTAACTGGCCTGATTAGAGAACGGAGGTCACTCATCATCATCCCCATTTGGCAGGTGAGAGTTTTTTTGCAGTTGTTTTTTTTAAGAGAGAGAGCTCATTAAGCCTGCCAAAAGCTGCATTAAATAATCCACTCTGCATCACATTTATAGGCACCGTAAAATCACTGTACAAACTATAATAAAGACTGGGAGACTGGTTGTTGATTTGACTCTAAGGCTACAATACTATGCACGCTTACCTGGGAAGGTAATTGATTGACTTCTAAATAAACTAAATGAATGAATAGGACTGGGCAGAATAGCAAAGAAAAGCAAATAATTTCTAAGTTTACTTTAATCATGGAAAAGGTAAGCTACTTGAAATCTGAAGATGTTATTTTGTGACTTGGGTCTTTTTGTTTCTTTGTTCTTTTTTGGGAGGTGGGTAGATAAATTTAACTAAATGAAAATTTATATTTAAGTTCACCTTCTGCCTGCCATATGGGCAACCATAAGATAATTAATGAAGTCAATCATGTGATGCCTGGGGCTTACGAGTACCGAGTTTGCATTGTATAGACCAGGTAACAGTTTCAGTTAAAATCTGATTATATATTCCCTAGTAATTTGCATGCTTCTGATCTCTATGACAGGGAGATCTGTACAGCTGGCTTCAAAAGACTGGCATTAAATAGTTTTTGAATAGTCACTCTACTACATCTCTGGTTCTGCTCCTAAAGTGACGAATTAGTGATGGCACTAAAGCCTGTGATTTTCTGATCCGGAATACCAATTTGTGCCATTTGAACACCGCAGATGGTATGGGAATTATCACAACTTCATAAAAGCTCAGTAATCTTCCAACTGCCCATCTTTCAACTGATTATCAACTTGACCCAGTCACCCTGGCCACACCAAGTACAGTATTGCACAGTTATACAGATTTAGGCAAAATACGTCCTATAAAGATAATATGTAATATGCTACATATACAGAATGCTGTATGAATTATCCAGTTATGAAATGGATATTGGAACACAGTGAAATCTTAGTGTGAGCACAATCTTATTACAACATCAGGCTTTTTCTGAAATATGGCAGAAAATACCTTCCGGCTTCTTCAAGCCAAACAAGTGTTGATTAGGAAAGAAATCGACATGAAATTTTATCCTATAACGTTGCTGTGATGCTATCAAACATTTCATAAGTTAACCAAGCAGAAAGAGAGGGTGTTAAAACAAGATCTATATTGCTGCAATTGTTATCAGATTATTCTCAAGATCTTTCAAATAATTTGTAACAGTTAACAATAATCAGAAGAGTGGGCATCTTGAAACAGTGCCTTTATAAGTATGAATGCATATGCATTAAAATATCCATGCCCTTAAAAATGTGAAGTACCAAGTACAAAAGTATTATCTTACTCACTGGATCACAGTAAATATTCCCAATGGCTTATCATTAACATCCATTGTATTTAAAGTAGATTGCAGAAGCAGAAAGGTCCTTTATTGGAAACCTCTGTCTCTGGTCTCTCGCACACTCAAGATCTTCTGGGTCTATCCAGTTCCCGTCTCCAAATGAAGTCAACCACAACACAGTTAGTACTGTATTTGTGGCTTAAAAGTAAAAATAACTGGTGCCCGCTAGGCAGAGGACTGCTATTGTGTCACACTTCACATTACATCTCTCTGTCAATATAGCAGACATGAGGGGAATCAATGCAAAAGCCATTGTCCCAGTGCTCTATGCTATGACAATTATGTGACAATTTAAAAGCATTTAAACTCAACCTTGAAACTTGCCTTGACATTAACCAAAACACATGCAGTGTGATGCACAGCTTTGACTGGAGCACACAATGATTATAGTTGTGTGTGTGTGTGTGTGTGTGTGTGTGTGTGTGTTTCCATGCAGAAAGAGAGTGGGCTTTTATTATATATGATACCTCCTATTCACTGCCCTTAGTAGTGGAATGTTTAGTTTTCTTAGGCTGCAATCTTTTGCACACTTTCCTCGAGAGTAAGTCCCATTGAATACAGTAGGATTCACTCTCAACTAGGTAAACAAGCCTTGGATCGCACTGCTAACACATTATGATGGATCTGTGCTTTTATATTGTTAAATGTACAGCTAGTCATCTTGGTTTGGGGGTTATTTGAGTGAAGCACATTGGGTTGTCTCCAGAGCTGTGCCAATGAGGTTCCACTGGCACAATGGGGCTTCCATTTCCTCTCCTCCCCCATGTGTTCCAAAAATCCGCCAAGCCTCCAGACTTGGTTTTAAGGGTGCAGAGCAGGGCTGCAATGGAAGAGGAGACGGGGAGGAAGCCCTGCTGTGCATGCAGAAATCTGTTGTGCCACTAGAATGTGCCAGTAGAATCCAGTGTACACAAATCCCCCACTTTCTGGGATTTAGCACAATGCCAGTTGGTGGAATAAAATAGCAGCATCAATAACTGAGGCATCTACCACAGGTTGTTGTTTTTTTTAATGAGGAAGCAGCTTTTTACTGCTGCTCCAGCAGAAGCTCATATGTGCAAGAATATTCAATTATATTATAATAATAAAAAATCCCTGCCAGTTTAAGATCAGAGTTAAAGCTATCTGATGCCGGCTCAGGCTCCACAAAGCCAGGAAATTGGAAGCTAAGAATGATGCCATAACTGACGTGCGCTGTGATAAGCAATAAAGTTGTGCAATGTCACAAATTGTGCTTGCTTACATATATTGCTCCCATATATTAGCCCAACAGATGCCATTTTTATAAGCTGTAGAACTCTGAGGCTTATAATAATGGAACCTTGTTATTGCTGCTTGCCATAACTATAGGAGAACTTCAGAAGCAAGACATGAGCATAACAGCCCTCCCCTGCTCAAGTAACACAAGAACATCCTGGGATCAGGGCAGAACAGAGGGGGCCAGGTGATTTTGAGAGGGCCTACTCTGAGTCCCCCTAGTAAAGTCAAAGGGGGGCCCTTTGGTAAATATCATTGAATTTGAGCTTACATTTCCCATCTGGCCTGGGCCTATTACCAGGTTTGTATGTCCCTGCCTGGGCTCAATAATCTGATGAAGGGCAGTCTAGAAATCAAAATACTAATTAGCAAAGGACCACGAACCAAGTTCACACAACACATTCATTGTCAGATCAAACAGTCTAAAATTGGCCCAGGAAGGTGCTTGCCATTGGCAAACAGGCAATTTGATTTTCATTACTGCTGCATCTGAATAAATTGACCCACTGCTGGCCATCTCTTTTACAACAAAGTTCACAAAATACATTCATCCACATGAATGCACTGAGCAAGGAGGGCAGGCTGTTGATGCAGGCAGGGAATGTGTTGTGGTATCCAGGACTCAGCTACATTTGTAAACATAAAGCGCTTTATATGCGTTATAACACTGTGACACCAGATGGTGCTGTGGAGTCCTGTCTTTCACCTACGGGATTTCCCTGTATGAAGTTTACAATGTGTTTAACTGAATCGCTTATTTGATGTGTCTATATCCAGCCCCAGAGTAGGTGGCAGAACTGATAGCCTGATGTTTGGGGCTCAGAGGGGGGACATTTTGCTAGGGATGCATCACAGTGGAACTTTGACTTTCACGCAGTTCTTATAATTTTTATAATAATAATAATAATGTATTATTTATACCCCGCCCATCTGGCTGGTTTTCCCCAGCCACTCTGGGCGGCTTCCAACAAAATATTAAAATACAATAGTCTGTTAAACATTAAAAGCTTCCCTAAACAGGGCTGCCTTCAAATGTTTTCTAAATGTCTGGTAGTTGTTAGGGGTACAGGAGCCTACTCTGCACATATTATCTAGCAAACCTTTATATGACAGGGACAATACAGCTTCTCCAGGCAGGTGATTCCTGTAGTGATCCAAAGAACTAATTAATAAAAGAGATAATAATCTAAAGAACTAATAAATAAAAGCGATAATAATCAAAACAACTTCATTAGGATATGATATGGCAAATTACTGTAAGCTGCTTTCCCCACTTTGTAAAAAGCAGAACATAGAATGACAATAATTGCAAACTTTGGGAGAATTCTGCATCTTTCATTTTCTTAGCATGAACCCAGGCATCCTTCTGAAAGCACTGAGCTGGCTCCCTTACTGTGAGGCTTTATCTCATGTTTAAGCAATTACAAATCCAGGACAGTTCAATTTTTCAGATTTGGGTATCTTAGACCCAGTATGCTACAAACACACCTATGAGTGATGCACATATTTTTGATTGGACTGCGATTTCCTACGTGGTTGTGTTAGCACAGAGATGCTAAATTCATTGCAAACATCTAATTACTCAATCACCAACTCTAATGAATGATCTTGTATGAAAAGCAAGCTCTTAAGAAATGACCACAATAGTTCAGTGAACCAAATGGAAACCCCAGGAAATGAAATTACTACCATGCTGTTTTAAGAGGTGTGCTTGTTCATATTGGTGAGTGGCTGAACTGCAAGGCCTGAACATCAAGCATTTTGTCTCAGTGACTAGACATGATTATTGCAGAATTGAATGGTGCACAGCTGTGCCATAATAGTAATTATGGTACAAGCCCAGATAACTGGCACGGCTGAAGCTTGATTCAGAGAACACAGTTAATGGATGAAATTCTACAGCTCCATCTGATAGTAGCAGGTGATGTGTGTAACAAATGAGATCAATAATACTAATACTAATAATTTTAAATAAATTATACGTGTTTACAGTTACAAAGAAACAATGCATGTTAATAATTACAATAAACCAAAACAAATACAAGGTTGAACATTGACTAGAGCATCACAAATGAGTTATACTGTCTATTTCATAACATCACAATTAAAACTGGCTTTCTACAAAAAAAAATTCTGCCACTTTTCATTACTTGCTCTCAATGCATATGTTAGTTTAGATAGTATTACTATACTCCATGTTCTAGTAAACCATTCAGAAATTATTTGAGTGTTGTTGTGTTTTAAAAAAAAAAGTAGCAACAGCATATTTTTAACCAATGTAGACAGGAATCATTCTGCTGAATCTAATTGGAAGCACATAGAAGCCCATTGCTTATCATGGTACGTTCCAAAGACAAATCTTTTATTGTATTTCAAGGACAGACATTGCTGGTGCAGGTGCAATAAAAATTCTTTCCTGTTCCCATAATTGCCACAGTCTAGAGCAAGAGATAATAAGATTTATTCACACTCCTGGGAGATTGGGGAGTGCACAGTATTCTTGCTGCTGGAGCTGCCTGTCTCTGGGGATCTTGGTGTGCTGGCCAAGAGAGGCTTAACCTGGCCCTCAGGGAGGACTGCAGGAGTTCAGTAGGACACATTTGGGCCTTTCCAGGTGCCTCCAAGAGAGCTGTCAGGTGATCAGGGGCAAAGAAGAAGGGCTTACATTTCCACCTCAAAACTGAGAATCTTAATAGATTTGTTTACTCTTCCTTTCAGTGAAGAATCAATCTGAATATTTAAGACTACATTTAACTGAAATAATAAGGCTGGGAACACCTGTACATTATCATTTCCTGGTAACTGCAGATCACACTAGCATTTTTTTTTCCTGCTCTAGTCACTTGTAGGGCAATTGCAGATACAAGAAGCTTCTGACTCTGCTCCTGGTGCTATGTCCTTCACTGACCCTTCTCCTTCACTGTCCACACATTCTGCATGTTCTGGCTAGGGTACTTATTAGATCTCATATAATCCCTGTTTTAATACAGCTGCACCTGCTGCAGTCCCCCCACATGTCTCCCTATATATAAATAGTATAAATAGTAAAATTATCATTATGGAATGGGACATCCCTATTTCCATCAGAGAAATGTTGGAGGGTATGCTGTTGCCCATTCATTTCTGGGCCCAATACAATGTGCTTACAATAGTGTTTAAAGTACCAAACAACTTAGGACCCAACCATCTGAAAGGCCGCCTCCTTCCCTACACACCCTCTTGGTGCTAAGGGCAGCAGAGGAGGCCCTCTTGGTAGTTCCGCCACCTTCGGAGGCTAGGTGGGGGAGTGGGTATGATCTGTGGAAGCCCCCAAGTCATGGAATTCCCTTCTCCACAAAGGTACGTCCAGCACCTTCACTATGCAGTTTCCGGCAAATGCTGAAGGCACACCTCTTTACCCTGGCTTTTGACACTCGAAGCACATATTTTTAAGTCCCACCTTGCTTTTGTGACTGTGGGTTGTTTTCAACCGTTTCTAATGTTGTGTTTTAATGTTGTAGTCCACCCTGGGACCTTAGGGTCAAGGGCAGGTTAATAATAATAATAATAATAATAATAATAATAATAATAATAATAATAATTTGGGACCAAGATATTTAAAGAACCTTCTTTAGTCACATGCCCTAGCCCACTCACTGCAATTCATGTACGAAGCCCTGCTTTGTGTCCTGTTGCCATTGGAGGTTTGGCTGACCAAAATACAGGATGAGGCATATTCAGGTGCAGCGCCTGGGTTATAGAACCCCACCCCCACCCCAGAACCCCAATTGCCCCCCTCTTTCTAGGTGTTTTGTCACATGCCCAAAATGTGGATATCTTCAACTTTCCTTTTAATATCAGGCTTAGTCTTTCAGCTTTTGTTTAGTATTTATGTTTTTATGGCATGCATATTGTTTTAATTCATATTCTGAGCCACTTTGGAGTGATGGCTGGCATGAGGGTCTGAAATTAATTGATATGTAAAATGCCCCATAGTCTCTGCATAGGTTCTTATCAGTGTCTAAAACAAATATGCATGGATTTTCCAGTTAAGAAAGACTATGGTGCTAACATGCCCTATTAAAAAGATCCTTCCTATAGGTAACCGAGAGCGGTATAAAATTGTAAGAATTTTGACTCCTAAGCCAATTAACTCTTACCACTTATGGCCATGTTATTCTGTGTGTGCATCTCCGTCTAGGCAGACAATGAAATCAGGCTAATTGCCTTTATTCTACTCTGTGCTGTAATTAGTTTCTCATATGGGAGGGAAGTGTGGCTGTATTTACATTTTCAAAACAACAAGGGAATATTTAATCCAACTCTCTTACTCCCTAAAAGCCTTACTTACCTCTTCCAGTTTTAATGAATCATAGATATCTATCTATGCATCTATGTTAGGCTTTCCTTAATGATTCAGAAATAACTGCTGTGATTTACATTCAGAATGCTCTTGGTTTTAAGCCTCTTGAGAAGCCTTCTCTAGCAACTTCTGCAACTACCTTGAGCAAGGCTTTCTTCCTCTTACATCCTGTTAGGAAGAGGAACACATGAAGCTGCCTTATGCCAAATTAGACTGTTGGGTCCATCCAGCTCAGTCTACACTGATTGACAGCAGTTTCAGGCAAGGAATCTTTCTAGCCCAACCTGGAGATGCCAGGGATTGAACTTGAGACCTTCTGCATGCAAAGCAGATGCAGTGAAATAAATAATACAGATACTGGTTATGCTCTCTAATTCCCTGTTGCAACCCCTTCCAACAGAAATTCTTTTTGCCTTGCTTGGAGGTCCCTGGTGAACATGGCAGAGCGGAGACCCTGACCTATTTGTTCCATCCTAGCTGAACTTTGCACTAGCTTTTTTTTTTTTTTTAAGACCTCTAGTTCCATGAGTGTGAGAGAGAATTTTACAGCAAATCTGAGTGTATACTCTTTTTAAAAATAAAAAATGCAATTTGTAAGCATTCGGTGTTCAATAAATGAAGGATAAAGATAGTAACTTGTGAGCTATTATCTCTGATTACTCTTACATATAAATTATATGCAAATCAATGCTAGTCAGCTATAGCACAGCCTTTGATGACTTAATTGCTGTGTGTGTGCCATTTTCTCTATAAGAAATAAGGACAATAAAACTTGAGCGTGTGAGCCACATGACACTCCCATAGACAACAGCTGCCTAAATCATCAATAGTGGGATCATATACAGTTGACAGTACAATTATTGAGCAATAGGCTGGGTAGTTCGGTAGGAAAAGCCCATGCTAGCATATCAGTTAGCTCTAATGAGGACAAAAAAGCAGACTGCATCAAGCTGAAAACATTAATAGGTTTCAGCTCCGCATTTCTTGTTTTTGGCTTTAGGTTTAACTAGATCTTCCCTGCACAATGTGCTTTTATTCCTCTGCTAAGTAAGCTACAGTGCATCCCAAAATATGGTTTCATACTATTGTACTCCTCCATAATTAGCCTGATTGTTCAAGTAGGTCAGCACCCAACTGCTCCCATCGAGAACAGGAGCAATTAGAGGCTGAGTACTTTTGAAAATTGGCTCTCTCTTGTTTATGCTCTCTGCTTTTAAGCAAAATCTTCCATTCTTATCTTAATATTTATACAGATGTAGCAATGCCTGAGCACCTTTCTTCCTACATTATTTTAGGGCTTGTCAGTGTAGTTAACTTTAGGATGGATGGAGAGAGAGAGAGAGAGAGAGAGAGAGAGAGAGATGATAGATAGAGACATTATATCCTGAATGCGGTAGGCAGATGCTGGATCAGCTTTCTGGACCATAATCCCTAGATGGATAATTCAGCACCCCTGGGGTCTGTTTGTTTTGCCCAGCTTTTTAACTATAATATACAAATAGGCACGTTTATCAACAAAAACACAAAGATGTCATTCAATAACTGTCCTGATTTAAAACTTGAACATTCAAACTGATGAGCTTTGTCAGAGTTAGACTCTGTACATCTGGAAAATTATTCTCCATGCTCTCAGATAAAAAGCAAAGGAAGGCAGAATATGCTACCCTGTGCCACTGAGGAAACACTAAGCTCTCTGGAGACACCTGAAGAGAATGTAGAACAGCTACAACAGAGGACAAGGGTGGGAAAGCATTTCCCACCCAAGAAGCATAAGGACAAACTTCTGAAGGTTGTATGCCAGTACCTAAACAAGCCTATGCATTTTTTCCAACATAATTCCACTTGATGCCAAAACCTCCTAGATATTTTATCCAGATGTACCCTTCCCGAGTTTAATACTTTTAAATTTTGGAGCCCTGATAAAATTCGAGAATGGATTTTTGACACGGATGCCTCTTTAGACATCATGAAGATAAAAAAAAAAACCTCTGGGTTTACTTATTGGTTCCCCTGATTAAAAGCAGTTAAAGTCTGTGCCAGTTACCTGGCGGATATCACTGACCCCGCTCTTTGGAGAGCTTTTACTATGGCTCAGTTCCAAACAATACCTACAGCATACCTGGCCGGCAGATTTGCCAGAACTCCATTAGAGCACCGCCTGTGTCCTTGCTCCATGAGAACTAAAGAGGACCTTATACATTACTTCCTTCATTGTCTTCTTTATTCGAGCTTTAGAGGTGGGATTCTGCAAACTATACCAAACTCAATAAGTAACCCTGAAGATCATGTAAAAATTTTATTAGCTGATGCCAATCCTCAGATTTCTTATGTGGCAGCGGTTTACGTGATGAAGGCCATGAAAGCCAGGGAAAGGTTTTTGGTTGACAAGAATAAGGTCTCTTTTTCATCTCCATAATCTGTCTATATTGTACCTTTTTTATCTGAAAAAGTCATTGTTAAGGTTACATGTAACACATTTTAATATTATTATGTAGATATATGTGTAAAGGCTTAGTCCTCACAAGAAACTTTGATTCAATTCGATTCGTATGCCAGTACTGGTTGGGACCTGAGGTAAACGTAGGAAAAGAGAATCCTGAGGACTAGATAGAGAGGCCTGGAAGGCTGCATTCAGTGTCTGGCCTAAGGTTCTTCATCTCTTTCTAGGGCTAAGAAGAGGTACTGAAATGAAAACCTCCAGAAAAAAAGATCATAATTATGTGAGCAATTTATAAGAACTCCGGACAGCAACATGGGGTTATCCCATTTTTTTCTTACAATAGGATATGAACAAGTCATGGCTTGGTTCTTTTTCACATGCAAGGGAGATATAAAACAAAAAAAGAATGACCTCCCCTCAGTAAATTACAATATGGCTTGTCTTGCCCAAATCAGAAGTGCTTTTGAAAAAAAAGGCAAAAACATGTTTTCTTCCTTCTATTTTAATTTTACTTATTTATTTCATGAGATTTATATACCACTTGATTGTAATGAAGCCTCTAAGCGGTTTACAAAAAAAAGAGAACTATATAACTTTCAGTAAAAAAAATTAAAAGGTTAAACGCAACTATTTAAAACGTTCAGAAAATAATGAAAATCGACTTAAGCTGAAAACCAGATTAAAGCACGTGTCAACATTCTATAATTTGACAAAATACATCATATTTTAATATGTTTAATATGTTGACAAAAACAGGCATCCCAAAGAGTACAGTGAAGGTACCTGCCTGCTGTCAATAGGCAGGGTGTTCCAGAGTTTTATTTTTAATCACAAATTCAAGAGCAAAAGAATATACGAATAGCCCTGCCAAATCAGGTGAAAGGCCCATCTAGTCCAGCATCCTGTTCTCATATTGGCCAACCATATGCCTATGGGAAGTCCACAAGCAGGACCTGAGTGCAACAGCACTCTCCTCATTTGGGATTCCCAGCAGCTGATACAGTGGTACCTCGGATTAAGAACTTAATTCGTTCTGGAGGTCCATTCTTAACCTGAAACTGTTCTTAACCTGAGGTACCACTTTAGCTAATGGGGACTCCCACTGCCGCTACACGATTTCTGTTCTCATCCTGAAGCAAAGTTCTTAACCCGAGGTACTATTTCTGGGTTAGTGAAGTCTGTAACCTGAAGTGTCTGTAACCCGAGTTACCACTGTATTGAGAGGCATACTGGCTACAAGAGTGGAGGCAGAACATAGCGGTCATGGCTAGGAGCCACTGATAGCATTATCCTCCATCCCCCAAGACTTCTATTTTCTGAAAGAAGTCTTATTGTCTGCAACAGTGTCCTTGACTCTGCTCATAAACCACAGAGGCACCCTCTTGGCGCTGGGGGTATCTTTCCTGATCTACAGTGTGCATTCCCACCTGGCTTCTCTTATTATGGTTTTGAACAACCCCCAAGCATTCTGGAAAGATTTGACCTTCTTCACTTTCCCTTTTAATTTTCTTCTCTCCAATCCTTTAATTCAGGGGAAGTTTGCCTTTTTAAAAAAGTAAAATGTGACTGTGAGCACAGAGCTTATATTTTCAGGCTGTCACAAGAATTTGTTCCTCTGTACGACTGGGTTTGCTTCATTGCTTTTTATTTTCAATTCAAGTGCCTACAGAGTTCAGCCATTCTTCGCTTGTGAGATGACATGGAATCGCAGAGTAAGGAAGTACCGGTAGCACTGGGGAGAAACACTAGCATTGCTCAGCATGATGACTGGAATGCCATTTTATTTTAATTTTATTTTTGTTTCCAAAAACATAGGTGATAATTGTCACCTGCAAATAATCAGTTATGGCAATGACTGCCTTAACCTGCCTTAATGTTATTTAAACTGCAGAACCTCAAACCACAGAAAATACCATGCGATGTTTTCAGCCTTTTCAACCAGCATTTATTTGATCCTTTAGACCAGGTTTGCACAAACTTCAGACATTCTGAAACAGTATTTTACTGGTTTAAAATTGTAGATACATTTGTTGGTTGGCTGGCTAGATGGTTTGTATAAAAATCCTCAGTCCCACCCTTGTAGTGTTCATTCATCACTCAGGGTGGCTCATGGTTGCCAACTTGAATAAAATAGGGGTAAGCCCCACCCTGCATAATCGATCACATGACACGGTGTGCACAGGAGAGAGCACAGCCCCCCGAAACATTTTATTGGAGGGAGGTGAAGACACCACAGTGGGCTATAACATTTTAATATCAAAATACATATCTATCTATTTATCTATACATGTAAATGTACGTATGTACATGTACACTCAACTCACAACTTGTGGAGGGGTTAGGTTCCAAAGATTGCACGTAAAGCTGAAATTGCATTTAGCCAGAACAATCCTGGAACTTCTCCCTACCCCCAAACACTACAACTATTTCTGCTTTTCCAGAACTGGTGTGCTGAGCAGGCCTTGCCCTGAACCCCCCAAGGCAGAGAGCTTTTAAACTCTCTATATTCCTTACAGCATCTTAAAAAGCAAAGACATCACCTTGCCGACATAGGTCCATATAGTTAAAGCTATGGTTTCCCCAGTAGTAATGTACGGAAGTGAGAGCTGGACCATAAAGAAGGCTGATCGCCGAAGAATTGATGCTTTTGAATTATGGTGCTGGAGGAGACTCTGGAGAGTCCCATGGACTGCAAGAGGATCAAACCTATCCATTCTCAAAGAAATCAGCCCTGAGTGCTCACTAGAAGGACAGATCCTGAAGTTGAGGCTCCAGTACTTTGGCCACCTCATGAGAAGAGAAGACTCCCTAGAAAAGACCCTGATGTTGGGAAAGATGGAGGGCACAAGGAGAAGGGGACGACAGAGGATAAGATGGTTGGACAGTGTTCTCGAAGCTACTAACATGAGTTTGGCCAAACTGCGACAGGCAGTGAAGGATAGGCGTGCCTGGCGTGCTCTGGTCCATGGGGTCACGAAGAGTCGGACATGACTGAACGACTGAACAACAACAACAATATTCCTTACTGAGCTCTGGAAAGGTTTCATGCCTACTGTAGGAGGCTCCTGCAAAATCTGCCAAAAACCTCCCAGAACCCACAAAATCCCTTTCCAAAGCCCAGTAAACAATGCGGAGAGGGTTTTTTAAAATTACATGTCGGTGAAACCTAGCACAGAAAAGAGCTTTAAAGCTTTCCGCCTTGCATACTGGGCACTGGAAAGGTATTGTGTGGGTTCTGGAGGCCTTCAGAAGACCGTCCCAGAGCTTGGTAAACAGGGCAGAGAGCTTTCTCTCTCCCTTAAAAACCCTGCAGGAACTACAGCTGTTGTTTTCTCTAGCAAACTGCCTCACCGACCATGGCTTGTGACCATGACACTCTGAAAGATGCAGACATTTGTACAGCCTTTCCTTCTCAAAGCAGAAGCAGAAGGGAATCGACATTTAAAATGGTTTACTTTCCAGTTAAGGATCAGCCATCTTCTGTTCAGCCATCCAGAAATGAACTCTCTCCAGCCCACTGATTGATTTTTAAGCTATTTAGTTTTGCTAGCAGAGTACAGTTGGATGTAGTGTATTGTACAGACTAGTTTCAGGGAGAGATGTCACATTCTGCTACAACAGTTCATAAAGCATTCCATCTTTTTATTAGAGCTTGTTTCCTACAACACTTTAGAAAGGCCATTTCCACCCCATTAATCTCAGTGTGGCATCTTTCATTGACCTGTAAGGCCTCCAAATGAATTATACCAGAAATATTTTTTCTCTTCTTATTTCTGTATGTCCAGAAATTTAAATTAATTAGTACCAAATCCCCATGTGTGGCTTGATATTGTGAATGAATTTATTTAATACATCTATTCAGTGTGGCACAGGTTCACTTGCAGAGCTCTGCCAGTTAGCTAGGGTACTCATTCTTAATATGTGTCAAGATGCTCTTGCCTAGGATATAACAGGTCTAAAGCTGCAGTCAATTGGCTTCATCAGGTCAGCCTTTGGAATAAGCAGTGCTCCACGGTTTTTTTCTTAGAAACCTATTCACAATCCTCAAACTGAATCATATTTTGACTCAGGAAGAGTTGTACTGGTGTTGAGATCAAGCTTTCATGCCAGTCTTCTTGGTCCTGTTTCAGCACCTCAACATCACCTGTTGTTTGAGATCAGCTGCAGCCCGACTGATTGCTGGGGCTATTTACCAAATGCCCTTAGAAATTCAAGTAAGCATCAGAAACCCCTAGAACATTTGGTGGTAGTGTTTCTGGTTTCAAGAGCGTTTCTGTGTGTATGGCTTCCGTTTCCCGCTTGCTTCTGAAACTGCATCTGCCTGCCTGCTTAACCATTTTGGGAAGCTGGAATTCTGACCTTGCCTTGATTGTCTAGAGTTTCTGGAACTTCGCTCTGTAGAGACCGTTGGATTTGCCTTGGGTTCCATTGCCTTGGCTCTACTCCCATGTGTCAACACGCCTCATGATTATCTCTGTATTCATATGCTGACAATGATGGCTCCAATCTACTTGAAGGTTTTGTTAGCCTTCCAATATCGTAAGACTAGCTGGATTGTGTCTAGATTGTTAGAGCAGGAAAACCTGATATATTTAAAATATGCTGCTTCATTTACATGCTTAATTTGCTGAGATTGTACAGTGAAGAGTTGAAGATTATGAAAGTCATCTTTGGCAGAATGGTAATTGAATTGACCAATAATTCCATTGCCATAAAAAATTCTTAGCCCCCAAAACCAAACTCTTATTTATTACCCTGATAAATTCAACCCATAAATGAAGCCTTTGCTATTGCTCTATAAACACTTCCTTGGTGGCTGGGATCCAGGAGATCCTGTGAGCAGAACACTGCTCCCAGTGGTGGAAAGGGCTGGGTGGGGTGATTTTTGTGAATTCTTCATCTTTAACCCCTTATGCCCCCTGAATATTTAACAAGTGGTGTGTGTTTTTACGGGGAACTGTGAAAATCACTGTTAGATTATAGTGTGATCTGCAAACAGAAGGAGCTCTTCCTATCAGGAAACGGCCTCTACTCACAAGTAGAACTCTGGCAGAGACACATGCCCGACTGGCATGTTCCCTTCTTCCTGGGCGATCGTTCGGGAGCTTCTTGGCTTCTTCAGCCCCCGGACATCATAGTGATTGATGTGGGAGTACATCAACACACTCTTAGGTATCCACAGAGGTTTGCGCAGTTGCGTAACAGACCACAGCAACTCAGCATGTTGGCTAACCTACTTTATTACATATATACACAGTTGGAGCACTTCAACATGGCTCCCTCTCTCTCTAGCATCAGACAGCAAAGAGAAAGGACAAAGGACAATAGTCCTACTCCAGGGAAACACAGTAAGACAAACATCCTGTCTACGTAACTTCCCACTTCCCACTCTGTGGAAACAAAACACATACCCAGTCATGTGAAATACAATAAACCCATGACTGCACACAGGGGAAATGAATCTCCCAACACTTCTATCTATGGAAACACAATTTATGGTCTAACTCACCAAGCTAATTCTTTTGCTTGAAGTAATTTTCTTGTGTGCAGCATATCATATTGGTATGTATTTTTTAAAACCCCAAATTCCTTATCAAAACATTGTGACAACTTCAGTAAACCATAAAATGAGGAATATTTCATTTGATATTTGTTCAATTAGAACAAATCACTGCATTCCAGGAATAGTTACTGTACATCTAATAAGAATTTGTACAATGAAATCGCAGCAGACTTTTGATATACAACTGAATATGCAATCTGTTTATGTCCATGGGGTCTGATCCTCCATGTAGCTGTTCTTAGCTAGAAGAAGGCAATCACATTTTAAGCCTTCTTTTTAGATCTGTATTATTATTATTAATAATCAACAATCTTCAAATTTTACAATTTGGAATTTGAATTCAACATTCAAGTTTTATGATTCATATATTCTGTCAAAATTCAAAATCTGACTGAGATTTACTCCCTACTGAAGACCCACTTTTGAGATTAGGTAAATGAATGAACATAGCATAAAATAACAAACTCCATGGCAAATGTTATTTGTCAGTTAATGTTAAACAACTGTTGCAACATACCAGCTGTCAGATACTGCCATATGCTGACTATTTCTGAAACATCACTCAGTGTCAAATGCTGAGATTAAGTACAGTGGTACCTCAGGTTACGAACTTAATTCGTTCTGGAGGTCCGTTCTTAACCTGAAACTGTTCTTAACCTGAGGTACCACTTTAGCTAATGGGGCCTGCCGTGCTGGCGCCACGCAATTTCTGTTCTCATCCTGAAGCAAAGTTCTTAACCTGAGGTATTATTTCTGGGTTAGCGGAGTCTGTAACCTGAAGCGTCTATAACCTGAAGCGTCTGTAACCCAAGGTACCACTGTATGTTCTTATATTTCTACAGCCAGGAAATAGGCACTGTCTATATTCATAGAGGACAGCATTGAAGGGGGTTTTGGGGTAGAAAACTTGTCTTGTGCGCAGGGTGTTAAATGGCCAAGTTATGAGGAAACAGTTTCAAATCAGTCTCACCCTGGGGCAGCAGCTGCTTTCTTCACGACTACTGGAATGGTATAAACTTCATCAGAGTGTCTTTTAAAGGCCAGACCTTGCCATTGAGCTCTGTGAAGCAGTCACTTTTGGTAGTGCAAAGGGAATGTCAGAACAGCAACCAGGAATTATTTAGAACAAGCCCCAGCCCTTTTCTCTTGCTATCACTGTAGTGACTTGCCAGAAGAGGGATTCCCTGGCCTGTAATCCACCCTACTTATGCCACAAGCTTTAGAGGGACAGGGCATCTGTAGCTCAGTGGTAGACAGACCCAAGGCATGTTGCTGCCCAAGGCAAAGGACCTAATGCTACCTATTTGCATCCCATGTACAAAAGCCAACCAGACTGGCAACTGAATCTTACTTCAACACTGGTGATGGGATCTCCACTGCATCTGAGAGCAGCAGGCTAGCTTAATGAGTGCAGATCAGGCCATAGATGAGGGACACAACTCCATCTCCCTAACACCTCATTGCCGTTCCCAACCTCCCAACATATGTTGTCTTAGGCAGCTGCCTAATGGCACATAATAGGCATGCAAAAGGTCCCAGATTCAACTCCTGGCATCTTCAGGCAGGGGAAGGCTCTACTCTGAAACCCTTAAGACCCCCTGTAGATCAGTGGAGACAACACTGTTAGATAAGGCAAATTAGTATGTTCGTAAGGAGATGCTTCCACTTGCTTGTCAGGTGACCCCATGGGGTTTTGTCTGGCTCTATCAAGGCTTAGGGTTTGGTCCAGCTTCTTCAGCTTGGGAACCTGTCTTTAGGAAAAGAGACTTAGCTGATGATGTGAGACTACCTCCCCCCCAACATCCTGTCCGCTCATTGGTGCCTGACTTTCTTCTTCCCTGATTTTCCAGACTTCATGCCTTGACATAAGCCCCTGTGAAAATATCACATTACCAGATGCTGGGGAGAACTGCAACGTGAAAGAAAAGATGGAGTGAGGGAGGGGGAGAGAGAGAAGAATGAAGAGAAGAGAACATTTCAGCTGACAGCATGTTCTGTCAGCAGAATCATATTTCTAATTTAGCAGCGTGCACCACATGGATATTTCAGCAGGGAACTCATGCCTGCAATGCACACATGTTACCCGTGGGATTGGACACTTTCCTTCTTCCAAAAGCAACATAAGAATCAATGGCAAATTTTTATAGTGTGTTTAAAAAGCAAGGAAATGTGGGGCTGAGCAATTCCTCTGCTCGGTGGATAGGAACAGCAGCAGTCTTAACAAGGATATATGACATAAAATAGTAGAAAGAATACAGGCCTCTGCAGCAGGAATGAAGAACCTGTGCCCCCCCAAACGTGATGTTGATGGACTGCAACTCCCACCACTCCTAGCCAGCATGACCAGGGGCCAGGGTTGATGGGAGTTGTAGTCAAGCAGCATCTAGCAGGCCAGAGCTTCCCCACCCCTGCTCTACCATCTTGAGAAGGTTGCCTGCCTCATGCCTTAACTTTGTGCTCAATGTGTCTGCCAGTGAATACGCCAGCACAGTCCAGGATAGCTAAGCAGCGTTTCCAGTTGTGGCACACAGAATGATTAGTGCTGTCAGGCTCAGATGGTAACTTATTTTGCCCTCATTATAACCTTGGGAGGGGGCGCTGAAGTGCTTTATAATTATGCTGCTTGCTTGTTGAGCTCTCTTCTGTTGCATTTCAGAATTTCCCAGCCTGTTTTAAGCATTTAACACTCTGCACTGAAGCATCTCTCAGGTCACCTCTAACGATCCTTAAATATTGATTCTTTCTAATGAGCTTTGCATAAGTCACAAGGGGGACTTTCCAATTAAAATATACTTTTGGAATACACTAAGCAAAAGTGGCTAATTCTGCACCAGCTAATTCAGGGGCTAATTGATCTAAATTTATTTCCTGAACCTTTTCGAGAAGAAATAGATCAGATTACTCGGTTCTAGCCACCTTTGGTGCCACTGGCAATTCTTTCCACTTCAAGTATAATATTTCATGATGCACCCCTTCCTACATACAGTATATTGTCAACATTTTTACATTCCTTAATTGGATTTTTTTTATTTAACAGCTCCGAACAAAATTTGTGAATGTGGATGTTAAAAAAAATGCCATCTGCTGTTAAATAGTGCAGTGCATTGTTGAAGTTTCTGCCACAGTTGGTTTTCTCTAAATATGAAGCAGCATGAGCTACTGGGCTCTGCTTTTGAATGTTATCCTTGACTTATTTCCTATCAGGGGTGTAGCAAGGGGGCGGGGCGGGGGGCGGGCTGCCCCGGATTCCATAATGGAGGGGGTGACAAATGATCAAGGAACAATTTTTTTAGAAAAAAATTTATTGATTTTTTTTTGAATTTTTTTTTGAATTTTTTTGTGTGTTGAAAATGCCTGCTCCGAAGGCCTTGTCTTACCATACTAGGGATTATATACCTATATATGAAATTTCATGCATAGTGGTTAATATCTTGACCCTCCTCCACCAAAATAGCTGTTCATTTGGCTGTTTTCCTGTGTCATGAAGGCTGAAATTTCAGTTCAGAGAACACTTACTGTTCCCAACCCTAACCCTGTGGGAAGCCATCTAATTAGACTTTAATTTGATTTTGAGATGTTTTTAGGAGGTAATTTAATTATTGTTTGATTTTATACCAATGTTATGTATCTGATGTTAGCCACCCTGAGCCCGACTTCAGCCAGGGAGGGTGGGATATAAATAAAAGTTTTTATTATTATTATTACTTGTTATTATTCCTTTGTAAGAAAATAAGAAATAACGTAAAACCATTTTGCGGGGGGGGGGGGAATCAATGGGGGGGTTGACAAGAAATTTTCCACGCCGGGTACCACCTGACCTTCCCATGCCTTGGGGGGGGTTACAATTTTTTTTTTGCCCCCAGGTACCAATTTACCTTGCTACGCCCCTGTTTCCTATGCTGCAAAAAAGCCCATAGAAAGTCATGAAATCAAGATGTTTTCGCCTGCCATCCACTCCTTTTTTATTCCATTATGAATCAAGAAGATCCCCAACAAATTGGTAATGAAATTAACCAGAAATAGAAGTTTTAATTAAAAGTAACAATGGTTGGCATTTTTAAATGTACATCACTTGGTGCATATACTAGCAAAACTGTGAGCCATATATTTTAATCAAGATGATCCTAACATAGGCACGTGAGAGAGCTGATTCTACTATTCTAGCAGCTAGGTTATTTATTTCAGTTTACTTTTGCAAGATTGTTATGCTTCCTTGGTGTATACAGTGCAGGACAAAAGCATTAAGGAAACTCAAGCATATTGAAAAAGAATTTCAAATTAATTTCCTGGCATCACAGATGCAGATCCCAGTGGGATGTTGATGTAAATGCCATTTCTTTTGAAACATAATGTGAGTCTGTTTAATCTTTCATCATTAATGTTCATAAAAAATGAGTTAGCAGAAGGGGCAAGGAAGAAGAATCCTTACCACATCCTGCTATTTATAACATCATGCAGCTTCCTTCAAACAAGCAAAAATATTATCAATTTGCTCCCATTTACTCTCTCAATTGCTACATTTAAGCAACAGATTTTGTTGTACAATATACGAGCAATGTGGTGGGTTCCAAAATTAATCTGTGCACTGTCATAAAAACTGCATTTCTGATATACATATCATTTGAGTCATGGACTCCTCTGTACACAGAAGCTAATCTTAAACAGCTTTTTATGCCTGAAAACTGTAGCCGCATATTTTTAATGCCCTGCACTTGATTGGAAAATAGGATTCTACAAGTCAGAGCATGTTAAAAATTCACAGATTTGGGGGGGGGGGAGATTTGCATAGCCTGTGTTTTAGCTAATGTTGGATATTATATCTACCTACTTTACCCAGTGCTGTTCCTATTGCCACACCCCACTCACCCTCCTAGCCCTTCCCAAATATTCACCCCGTTCAAACAGACATGAATTCCAGTCATAGTATCAAGAGAAGACATAGCTGAAGGAAGACAGCAGAATCCTTAAACAAAGTGGATTCAGTAGCACTGGAGTCTGGGGATTGGGGGAGAGAGCTCCTCTAAGGACTGGGAGAGGTTAAAGATTGTGCCCCTGTGGTGCCACATTCCCTTGGCCCCACTCAGCCGAGCAATTGCGCAGGACTCTGGCAGGCCAAGCAAGGAGAAGTGAAGTGGTAGACAGTATGCCACATCCAAAGCTCTGCAGGCTCACACCAGGTGACTAGAGGGACTTTGGATCCAGGAGGTCCTAGTGACCCTTGCCCTGGATCACCTATTTTAGGGACAGCTGTCAGTGGCAGATTTACACCTGAGAATCTTTGGGGCTACTTGGGTGAACCCTGCCCCCTCTGTTAGTGGATGGTCACTTGTTGCCCATGCTAACCAATGGGTCAGCACATCTGAAGGTTGGTGGTTTGAGTCCACCCAGGGATGGCTGTGGGCAGGATTCCTGCATTGCAGGGGGTTGGATTAGATGACCTTCAATGTCCCTTCCAACTCGACAATTCTATTATTCTTTTATTCTAACCTCTGCAGCCGGTTTATCTGTGTTGCATGAACTATGCAATTGGTCATATGTAATGGATATTCTTTGCATAGTTTTTAAAGGTAAGAAAAAGTCATGGATAATAGGTCTGTGCCCCTAGCACATTGGTCGTAAGAGCTAAATAGAACCTCCACGTATATCTCTAAGTTACCAGGTGCTAGAGGAAAATGACAGGGAATGATTTGCTTGCAAATTTCCCGGACGCATCTGGCTGGTCACTACTGGAGACTGAAGATTGGATTAGAGGGACCCTGGATTAGGTGTGTCCCAAGCAATGAGAATGTACACCACCAAAAGTATTGTGCAAACACGTCAACATGTGCTGTAGCATACAGAGGAAGGTGACATCACTCAACACTTAAATTTAAGCTGCAGTAGCACTTTGAAAATGCAAAGACATTCGAGTCCATCTCAGTACATGTTTCCATGTCTCCTTCCATTATGTATTCATCTTATGATGCCTATTATTTCCATTCCGTGAACTTTTCTATAAGGCAATGCTGCGTGTGTGTCATAACGGTTAAAGCTTCTCAAGATGATTTTGCCCTAGACTGCAAACTATGTGCCAATCATGTGCTTTTATATCTCTGTGTGAAAGACCTGACTTAGTTAACAAGGCATGTCTGCTATTGTTATGGAAACGGCATTTTTATGAGCACATTCTCTAGCATTAAAATAGCTCCGTGCTTACACTTTGGGGTGAGTACGGTTAAGATTTCTTATCACGAAATAGAGACTCTAATATTCTGAAAGCGATTCTCTCTTTAGGAAATTGGAGAGGAAGATAGTAAAAAAAAAATTATAGGTATCTCTACTTTACTTGTCTTAAAAAGCCTTCTTTACCTGCAGTAGCAGAAGTTTCTTTTTGTGCCATATCAGCAGATTCCTGTCTACAGAGAGCCAGTGCGGTGTAGCAGTTAAGAGTGCTGAAATAGAATATGGGAGTCCCAGGATCAGATCCCTACTCAAGCTTGAAGATCACTGGATAACCAATGACCATTCATTTGGTTGTATCCAATCTTAGTTCTACTCAGAGTAATTGGCATTATTAATTTAGGTCCATTAATTTCAATGGGCTTGCTCTAAGTAGAACTTAAGTTAGATATAACTTGTTGTCTCTTGACCCAACTAACCACATAGTGCTGTTGTGAGGATACAATGCTAAATTCATTATTGTTATATTTGCATCCCACCTTGAGCTCATTGGAAGAAAAGTGGGGTACAAATGTAGTAATATTGATAATGATGCAGGCCTGGACTCTCAATAGTACATTTCTTAGACTTTAAAAGTATCCCAGCTCCCTGAAAAATGTAGCACAAGTACTTAGGGGAAAACATTTTTGTATCCCAATATAAATTCAAATGTATCTTGCGATAATAAAGGACTCAAAACAAAGCCATTGTGTGTTGTGTCAGAAGAAGGCGCCTTAAATCTTTTACTTTGGAATCTGTTTTTGTTCCAAAAAAAAAAAAAAGGCACAGGCCATTATTATCCCAATAACATCAGCTGGAAAAAGAAAGCACCCCAGTAGCAGATTCCTTGAGATATTGTTTGTCTCAGGTCTTTGTTTCGTTTTCAGAAAAATAAAACTGCTTGGGGCTGATATTACAGAATTGTAGAGTTGGAGAGAGACCACAAGGGTCATCTAGTGAAACTCCCTGCAATGCAGGAATCTTTTTGCCCGACATGGGTCTTGAACCCACAACCTTGAGATTAAGAATGTCATGCTCTACTGGCTGAGCTATCAGAGATAAAGAGCAGCTTTAATTATATTTTTTTTACCTCAGCATTGGCTAGGGTGAAAAGCATTCCACATGCAAAAACCAGTTGGTTTCATTCTGATATCCCGCCCCTCCCAGCATTTTGTTGTGTGCTTTTTGTGTACAGAAAGAAAACTGTAAATGGGAAGAGGCTGAAATTTGGGGAGATTTTTATTGCTATGTAGGTGACCATATCCTAGAATACTATGCGAGAGGTCGACTTCTGTGTAAATGGGGTGATTAAAAGTGCACCAGCAAAAGTAATTGCACTGCAAGGTCTGGGTTAGGGCTATATCACAATCATGGTTTTCTTTCTGTTGATTAAGTGAAAGAACATGAAAAAGTTTCAGCTTCCAGTGCATTCTGTATATCTTGGGAACTCCAACAGAACAACTTGCAAACAAGGTACCGTTCAATATAACCCCAGCAGAGCCAGCTCAATACATTTTGCTGCCTGTGTGACACACACAGCTCTGCTTACTTCCTGCGCCTGAACACCTGCCAACCCTAATTCATGCATGCAATCTTGACTTAGCATCAACATGTGGGTTCCCACATAGGAGATTGTGGCTGCTACATTCCTCCCTGCTTCCTCTTGATGCTGCACTGCTAAGCTATGGTTTGGGTTAATATGTTATCCACACCCAAGCTCATGGTTTGTCTCCTCCAGACAAACCATGAAACCAAGTTTGGATGATGCACTAAACCAAACCATGGCTTTTAGCCCAACTCAGTAAGTAACTTCAAAATCTCATGCTTTTGTTATAAAGAGCAATAAGTTTGCGCGGTTGCCTTCGGACAAGAGATATAGAAGAATTAAATCAAGAACGAATAGACTAAAAAACAGTTTTTATCCAAGAGCTATAACTATTTTAAATGCTGTACCCAAATGATATTATCCTGGGGAGTCATGATGGATGGTATGTATGTGTATGTGTGGCTGTAAATGTATAAATGTGTATATGTGGCTGTAAATGTGGGATGACATGCAATTTCTTTGTACTATGTACAATGACAATAAAGTATCTATCTATCTATCTATCATCTATCTATCTATCTATATCTATCAGCTTTCATTTTTAGAAACCAAATACAATGCATGCAGTGTAAATTACAAAAAGAATGGCAGCCCTAATGGAATAACTTTAGTATACTACAGAATTGAGAATTTTCATGGTACCAGATAAAGTACGTACACACACACACACTTACAAACACTCAGTTTAAAGCATTATTTTACCTTACATAAGAAAATGCATTGAGCCCATAGAACAGAGAAAGGCAATACCAATTGCAGGCAATAATAAGATCATGTAGGGACATCTGGCTACAGCTGATCTCTCACTCCAATATGTCATATCTCATGAGAGTTACTCTTGTGAAGTGATGAATCAATCTGCCAAAGAGCTAAGCATGGCCAGCAAAAAGGGGGGGGGCATTTGAGCCCTTTGATTTACTTACCAGTCCTATGCTGATATCTAGACCATGCAGGAGAATTGTGTCCAAATGTATTGACCTCTGTCTTACATATATGGGGACAGAAGAACATGCAGAACTAAGGAAGTGTCACTGCAGATCAGGTTCTTGTGTGATGAATGGACATTTCACAGGCTGGCTTGAGACATCTCAAAATGGAATCGCTTATTCACAGATGAAATGCTGCTCTTTCTCCCATCAATTTTTAACTTCCTTGAAGGGAAAGCATCTTTTCTTGGAGCAGAATTATTTATATAAGTGCCTTTTTTGTATTATAGATATAGGCAATTGACACTGCTTAGAAGTGTGTACTCATTTTAGAAAGGCCGCTAAAGTCTTTGCCTTGGTTACTAACATCTTACGGCAATGATTTCAAGAGGGTAATTAGCCCTTTAATTTACAACCGTTTGTAATTTAGAAACCCTTTGTGCTAAACTATTTGGTAATTTGGAAACTTCAAGCTTTGTTGGTCTTCTATCATATGCTGTGTATAAACAGAACAGCCTGATGTCATGATGACTGAGGACCTTTTTCTGTACACCTGCTCATTCCAAAACACTTGCTTAGTAAAGTGAAGTGTTTTGAGAGCTTTGAGTCTCCCTTCTGAATGGATAAATCTTTTATCCACCCTTACATTTTTGTTGATAATGTTAGCTCTTTACCTATGATGGCCTGACCTGGCCGGATAGCTGGGATATATTTGGACCTTGTTGGCACAGTTTAGTGGGTATAGGTTGGGAACAGGATTCACTCTTAGCACATTATAGTAGTTAGAAAAGACAAAAGGTCAGAGCTGAGGTGTGTGAGTTAGAAGCTAGAAGCAGGAAGAAGTTAGAGAGAGAGAGATGCTTGATTTCTGCTTGAATCCAATGCTGCGGCTATGGAGTGTTAATGCTGTGAACCCCTCCATCATAGGCTAAGGTTGTATATCTGTGTAAATAAACCATGTATCACAAAGACAGCTTTGTCTCTGCTTTTCCTCATTCCAAAGGAAACACGAACCCTGGGTAAGTGCCTGGAAGCCTTGGAATCTTGCAACGCTCAGAGATTGGGGAAGCATGCAACAAACACTATGTATGCTTAACCAAGAAACAAAACACATAAATGTTTACTACCTTTAATGAAACAAAAGCAATTATATTTGTTGTTATACTTTCATACAAGATTCTCTTAAAGTATTGTCAGCATTTTTAAGTTGCTCATCTGCTTGTAGTTCATTCCACTGATTCCTTCAGGACAAAATCCCCCCCCCCATCTCTTTAGAAGATATTTGGCCAAAAAAAACCACACCCCTTTTATACCACTGATTCTGCTCTTGGCTAATCAGATACCCTCTTATTCTGCCTTTCCCCTTTCATTAACTTAGTTTAAAAAATTCCTTTAAAATGTCTGTTCCAACCAATGGTTGTGCAATTATCAACTCCACAAAGCTGTTATGTGGCTTGTTGCATTGGTAAGCAATTTTTACTTATCTGTGAGCTTCATTGCATTTGCAGGAACAAATACCAATCTGTAATTGTAAAGTTACAAATACAGTCTGTAATTCTGTTCAACAAATCAGTTGCTATAGCTTTGATTTGGAACCATGATTGCCTTGGCCAATATATTGTATAATAGTGGCCAAAAAATTGTACTAACTTGTTAGATAATGATCAGAGCATACCAAAGATAATAAGAATTTGGGACCACCAAATTTAGACCACACACTAAAACTTTGGCCAGGCAGCCCAGCCCACTGCTCCCTCATTTACCAGAATGATTGTTCCAGTTTTCAGCCCCAAATCCCGCTAAGCTGATTGATTGGTGCATGGCCTTTCTGTACTTTTTCTTCTTTCCTTCTCTACCTGCCATTGCTTCTCCCTCCCACCAGCTTATTTGACTTGATCCATTCACATTTCCTTTCTTTTCTGCCACTGTTTAGCAACATATCACAAGTTATGAAGCCTGCATATGCCCCAGTAATGTGGTATGTGAGAACAGATATTCCCAGACAAGGGTGTGATCTTTTATCCAGAGCTATAGCTTGCCATGGAACGACGCACTGTATTCTTAATTACTTGGTTGCGGTCAAGGCTAGGGGCTGGAAAGCACAATTGCTGATCAGAACAATGCAGATTTCTCATCACAGTATGGCTGGGCAGCCTTAGAAGGCAAAGGTGAGGGTCATGACCCATGAGCCAAAAAAAGAAGATTGAGTAATCTACCTCTATACCGGATTTGAACTGGAGTGGCCAAGCTGTGCCACATGCAGAATGGAGGTAGAAGAACTTTGCCTTAAGAAAGTGAAATGACTACCCTTTAAGTTGCTGGAGGCTTTTGTCATGACCAAATGTTCGTGTTGGCAAACAGATCAAGCACATACATAGGGCATTGAATTAGCATGCATCTGGAGTTCTTGCTCCTCCACAGCCAATGAGGACAAGTTTGTCTGCTAGCAGTAAATATAGCTGATGTATGCAGAGGTTTGCTTCCTCTTTGTACTTGAAAAAGCCAGCACTCATTGTACGGACAGCTAAAGAGCAAAGCTAAAAAGGCCAAAGCATACAGGTGCCAGCTGAACTGAGCACCTTGATAACACCCATGAATACAGTATATACTCGTTGGCAACCCTACTTTATGCAAAGACAGTCCATGGGTGAAAATATCTAGTCAACCAGAGCAGGGAGTACAGCATCTTGGCACTCTTTTTTATTTCTTCACCTGTGAACCTATTAATGTACACATCCAGAATCTCAAACAGCACTACTATAATTACTCAGAAACCCACAGAAGAGTGTAAAGTGCCTACATCCCATTTGTCAGGCTACTTCACAGAATACCGTATAACATCTTAGAGTAGACAGTACAAATTAATAAAATGTAAATCTTTAGGCTACATTAAAGTGCAGCTCTTGAATTCCAATCTTTCACTCTCTTTCTTGCAACTGTTCCCTTCACACCTCCTCCAGCCAGCTCTGACAAAGCAAAATATCAAGATGGATTGGGGGTTTTTTTTTAGCACCCTCGGGGCTTTACTAAATGTGGATAGTACATTGCAAGAGAACCATGCTGAATTTGAGAAGTGCGTGTCTAATGCAGTTAGTTTACTAATGCAGACAGGCTGTTGACAAGATAGCCGTTTCCTTCTCCTAGTGTGCATGAACACCATAAGTGGTTGCAATTATTGAAGAGTTCACATAAGGAAACAAAATCTAAGGCTACGGTCTGCCAGGATTTTTTTTTTTTCTGTGCAGACTTCTGTCAAATTAGCAGGTGCAACTCCCATTTCAATTGGGCTTGCAAAGAACTAACTAGCACAAATGTGCCATTTGAAATGGAAGAGTTAGTGTTCCCTATACCAGTGTTTTTCAACCACTGTTCCGAGGCACACTAGTGTGCCGCGAGATGTTGCCTGGTGTGCCGTGGGAAAAATTGAAAAATTCAAGAGAATTACTTTATATATAGTCAATATAGGCACAGAGTTAAATTTTTTAACATTTTCTAATGGTGGTGTGCCTCGTGATTTTTTTCATGAAACAAGTGTGCCTTTGCCCAAAAAAGGTTGAAAAACACTGCCCTATACCACCCAAATAACAGATCTTAAAGTACAGGCATCAGGTCAGCACAGCCTTTGGGATAAATATTGCCATCTAGTGAATAATGCTAAAAAGCCCGTGGTGTTATTCTAATAACAGCAGGCTACAAATCAAGGGTGTATGTGTGTGTGGCTTTTGTGAGCTTGGCAACATCCTTAGGTCTGAGACTCTTATTCCCACTATTGTTGGTTTCTTGGGAAGGGTGAGTTTTTATCTACTCTTTTAGTTTTGTTTGTCGGGGGTCTGTGTTTTGCCTGCTACTTCTTGGTTTGGTGGGTTGCTTCCTTTGTTTTGTTTGATTTGAGAAGTGTTTTCCCTCCTTTATTTGGTCGTATTTTCTTTTGGTTGTTTGGGGTAGGGGGTTGTCTGTTTTCTGTATGTGGTTTTTTTTTGTATATGCATGCATGTGTTATGCCTCTTTTGGGAGTAGGGGCATTGTTTTGAGCATACCCATTTCACAGAATAAAAACTGATTTTTTGCATAGCCGATGATAGTTTATTGAGTTTCTAAATGTGCCTCCAGGTGAAGGATGAGGGGGGAATTTGATTCAGTTTGCATTTAAAGGCAAATCTACCTAATTCTCACTTTCTGAAACATTACATGAGCCAAAAAATAACCGTCCTTTGGAATTCACACTTCCCTGAATTTTGCAATGCAGTTCTCCAGCCAAGTCATATGTGCAAAAATTCATAGTAGTGCATATACAGTACCGGCATATATATATGAAAATGTATTATATCAAGAACCAGAGCTTTGCAAAAATGTTATATTAGGCAAAATTACACACAAAGTTACATGGAGAAATCGACACTAGAATGCTGGTGAATTTTCATGAGGACTTTTTAAAAATGCAAACTCATGTGGAAATCTGAACTTAAGATTTGAAAAGTGAGAAACTGAAATTGACAGATTCGCCCCAGACCACAAAAGGCTGTAGACTCCATAGAGTCTGACTCTACTCAGTGTTTTGGATCCCCCACCCCAATCGACTGTCTCTGCCACTCCCACTGACTTGAAGCTCTCCTGTTTCTTGGATTGTCAAGGAGTTGCCTGATGTCACTTAATTGACCACATAAACTTTGGCAGCAGCATTGCTACAGAGTGGGATGCTGTAGCAGTGTCAGAAAAAAAACGAAAGGAAGAGTCCAAGATAAAATCAGTAGTTATTTTAGGATTACTGTTTCTGGTCTCTTTAGAATCTTTAGGAAAGCTCTATGTGGGAGGAAGCCTACCAGGTCAATAAGGTGCTGAGCATGACTGGTGAGCACTGCTGAGTGGGTGAAAGTGGACACTTAGAGCAGGGAGGGGAATGGGATGGAGTATCCTGGAAGAAGGCAGGTCTGGCTGGAATACTGAACAGGGGCACTCCACACAGCAGTATTTTGCTGAAAGGCACACTTGTGTGTCTCATCATGGGCAGCAGTGTCCTTTGTACAGATGGGAAGGCTCTTTGGTCCAGCAGAGTCTTCCCTCAGTGGAACAGGGAGGGAGACATTTTTCACTGATCTCCCTTCACCATCTGCCACACTGGTCTGAAGGGTCCTCTCTACCCTCTGGAGCAGATTTGTGAGTTGTGCAGAAGGGAATGGGTGAAAATCACCACACATCCCATTCCACTGACAGATGCTTCCATGGAGCTTTCTGCCAGTGTGATGTACACCACTGGATACAATCCTAAGTATTTTGCTAGGTGTTAAGTATTTGCTTTATTCAAGTGAGACATTTTCTAGAGCAGTGTTTTCAAACTGCTTTGTAGTTTCAGGTTCCTTGGAAGCTTGTCAGCAGGAATTACTCAATGGACGGATCAATAATGGTCAATGTTCCTTGAAAAGTTTTCCCACTGTGACCAATCTTCCTTAGCTTGTACTTATTTAACAAATTTTATATACTGCTTCACTGTAAGAAAACTTCTGAGAGGTTTAGAAAAAGTATTTAAAAACATTAAAATTGTTGATAGAGAACAGTTAAAAACAGGTATTTAAATATATTCCTCATACCGAAACATTGTGTTTAAGTGCACAGACTCATTTCACAGAGGGCAATGAGAAATCCCAGCAGGCCTGTCCAGGGCATTAATAGAATGTGCATCCTAAACATGGCCAGAATCCTTTACCGTATTGCCAAAGCTCCATGGGAAAAATATGCAGGAGTTCCTTTGCAAATGTGTTCATATAAGAGCCATTTTGGCGTATAAGCTGTGCTTAAACTAATAAATGATAATACTGTTACAGGCACAAGATTCCAGGGGTTCAGGCACTTACCCAGGGTAAGTGGAAATAAGGAATCATGGAGACGGGGGTGTCTTCATGATATATAGTTTATTGGCACATATATACAACCTGAGCCTATGATGGAGGGGCTTTTACAGCATCACACTCAGAGTTCTCACTTCTCCCAAGGCCACAGTCTTGGATGCCAGCAGAAATCATCCATGGCCCTCTGTCTCCCTGTCCAAACTTGCTGCTTACAGAATAACACCTCTCCCCGCCCCCCCGCCCCCCGTAGCTCACATCAGGCAAACTGCAATCCTAAACACAACTCTGCTAACTAACTCTGAGCTGGAGAATGGAACCCACCCCTCTGACACCTGGCACCATCTCTGCTAATGGCGCGTATCCCTGCCTTTGTTTACTTAATGACTTGGGCATTGTCAGCAATTGAATCCCTGCATCTGGCGAAATCAGGGGCCTTGGTTAAATTCTAACCCTTTGCTGGTTCTCAGAATTTAGGGGACTCTTAACAATATGTTTCCTTGAAGGACAACAGGCTTGGTGAAGCTGTGGTCCTTCAAATGTTGTTGGACTATTGCTCTCATAATTCCTGACCACTGACCATGGTGGCAGGGGCTGATGGGAATTGAAGTCCAGCAACTCCTGAAGGACCACAAGTTCCCCATCCCCATGGTAGTGTATTTAAAAAAAAAAAAACACTGTTCCCGAGCATTAAAAAATCTAGAAAGTGTGGGCTTCCAAGTGCTACCATAGTATAAGAATCAGTAGCAAAAAAAAAAAATGTACTGATTTTTTTTCCAGCAGGCAGCTTACTGAACCCCCATTTCCCCCCATTTCTTTAAGTAACTCAAACACTGGTAGTGATTTGCTATGTTGAACTATAGGTCTTTCTGGAATTCTACCATTTCACGGGCTATTGACTTGAAAATGTTGCCATCAGTCCGATATGACATATGGTCTTCCACCGTAGGAAAACACTAGCACAGCAGGTGCACATTTTCACAGGGTAGCTATAGCAGCAGGAAATAATACTTAACCAGCAGCAAATAATAATGCACTGGAATGAAGGCGAACATATGGTATTTTGACATACTACTCAGCTGGAAAATGTGTCAATAGGACCCCGCCCTCCCCACTCCCAAACGAATAATGGGCTTACTCTTTAATGGAAGGGTACTAATTGTATAAAATTGAGTGTTGAGTATAATTCAGCCCCTTATCACAAAATTATGCAAAGCCGTGTGACCCTTAAACTAACTAAACTTTATGATTCATCATGTTTTATGAATATTTGCAATTCAACAAATAATCACCTTTATCTCCTTGTGCTGATAAGAACATGATTGTGGGTGTGTACATAGACCTAAAACATTCGTTTAATAATAAGTATATTTAACAGAGAAATGTTTTTCCCCTTTTGGTGGTCATTCCACAATGTAACTGAGTTCATTTCTATTTAATTAAGCAATCACTAGAATTCTATTACGCGTGAAGTATAAAGTCATATCTAGATTTGAATGGTGTGGGGTTTTTAAGTCGTCCGCTTTTTAGACATAAAAACAGCTGATTTAAAACAAGTTAAGCCCAATTAAAACCAAATAAAAACTGTGTTATCTGGGAGCTCTGGAATCAGCTAACTCAATGTTATGTTGACCGGAAGCTGCATATATTTCAGTGTATCTGCCTTGTTTTTTTTAAGTCATGCATCCAGATATTCCTATCTGTTCCAACACATAGCTTTTATGGACTCTCCCGCACACTTTCTCATGATGTTGTGATGGACACATAATAAGTTAGATCCAGAGGAACTTCCTCTGATAGAGCAAACTCCTCTGGATCAGACGCAATGAGTCCTCTTTTCTCATGGCAGTTGAAAATCTATTTACCTGTGAGAAGTCCGTACAAGTGTTGAATAATACTTTCATAGAATCTTGACGGTTGATGTGGATGCCAATTCCAGTAGCAGTGGGGAAGGGCCATAGCACATAGCACAACTGTTCTGCATGCAGGTTCAATTTCCAGGTAAGACTTGAAAATATCCTGTCTGAAACATTGGAGAGCCACTTCTGGGATGTCTGAGCTAGATAGGCCAATGGCCTGACTTGGTATAAGTCAACTTCCTCCTACTCCAGCCAAAGACAAAGTATTTAAATCCCACTGGTTTCTATGGGAAATACTTAAGATGGACTCCAACATCAATGCAACTTGGAGCTGCAAAGGAGTGAATGTTCTCACATTTAGGCAGCTATCTTGTCAGGTTTACGTGTTGTTGTTGTTGTTGTTGCTGTTGTTGTTTTCTAAAGGATAGTCGAGAATGAAGTCATGTGCCTGTTGCAATATGATCACTGTGTAGAAATGTTGCAGTCAGTCCTATTATCCAATTGGGACAAAAGCCAGACAAGTGAATGGTGGAGTATTGGATCAGATGTTTCCCTAACGCTAATTGAAAATACATCAGCAGGGAGGCAACCATTAGTTAAATGAGAAACATTATAGATGCTCCTTGAGCTACATGCCAGATCTGTACTTAATAAATCACAAGCAATACTTTTTCATCATGAATGTCAAACTATTAACAAGCTTTGCTAATTCATATTTACCAAAGATACTGGGTTTTAATCACAACCAAGCATATAGCCTGCCATGGAATTCAGTTATCCTCAAAACTACCTTGCAGCTTCTTATAGGGTTCAAATTTAGCAGGACAGTGTACTCTTCATGGTTGTTTTGTTTTGTTTTTAGGAAATGCATTGCAGACTGCTAGTTTTCTCCAGCCACATGGCATTTAGTAGGCATAAAGGGGAGGTTACTAAGATGAATTAGGTAGTCTTGAAGGGATTGCTGTGTATACGAGACCCCAAGGCCGTAATAGTCTAGCATACCAACACCAAGGTAGTTGTAATAATTTGTTGCCTTTGTGATACATTGGCTTCTAACTGCTTTGTAACCATAAAATGAACCTAGTATTGGGAATAAATGATTTCTGTTTATTCAGTACCCGGTTGATTTTATATCCCACCACTTCTACAAGATGGGCAGGAAACTTACAACAGAAATAAAACTCAATTATGCATGTAGCCCTGCGTATTGCTCCAGAATGAAGGCATAAAACTTTTGTAAGTTAACACTGTACATAAAGCAATTAAATCCAGAAAACTGTTATGCAGTATATTTTAAAAAAAACAACCTTAGCACCAAACAAGTACTTAGACCAGGGGTGAGGAATCTTTGGCCCTTTAGATGATGCTGGACTGCAACTCCCATCAGCCCTAGCATGCAGGCCCAATAGCTATGGATGATCGGAGTTGTAGTTCAGCAACACTGCTGCCTCCCCAGGTCAAGTTTGCATACAGAGAGAGGGAGAGGGAGACCTTGAGCTCTTAACTTAAGGTTACCAGACGCCCCCATTTCCCGGGGACAGTCCCCGGATTTACAAATCAGTCCCCTGACAAAATCCATCTATTTAGTAGGAAGTTGAAAAGTGTCCCCGGATTCATTGAAAAAAATCTGGTAACCTTATGACTTAACTGTTTTTTTTTATTTGTGGGCTCTTCTAGTTTTGAGAGATGGCAGCTGCTAGTGGATACCTAGGTGTATTTCCATGCACCGATATTTGGAAATGTATTCCACTGAAACCAATGGGACCTTCTTCCCAATTATGGAGGTGTAAAGTTCACAGCCCCCTGACAGAAAAGGTGACTCAGCTTAACAATGAAAAGAACAATTAATTAGCCAATCTTGTTTGTCACAGCAAGAACCCAGCAGCTGACTGGACACTGTGTCAAAGCAACCTGAGTGTTCAAGGCAAACAGCTTCATATTAATCAATGTCTATTTTGATTCTCATTAGATTCAAGGTCAAAAATGGCATTATAACCCTGTCTTATATGGTACAGAACTATGGGGTCAGAGTTATTGAAGGAAACCATGATTCCCCCACTCCAAATAATACCGAGTAATAGAGGAATAAATAGTACATTATAATAATATGTTCTTCATTCTTAAGCAGGGGTTTGGTTTTTGCTTTTAGCTTTTGTTTTGTGTCTTGAATGCTCTGGAAAGGCCAGCATTCCCCCATATGCATGAAAGCATTTTCTTCCCCCCCCTTTTTTTCTGGCAGAGGCAACCATCAGACCTCAGAGATATTCCTGACAATGCTCTTTGGTATTGTGAAAAATAAAACCCCGCTGTGGAATATGGGGTGTTTACAGAGGCAGGAAAGATGCAAGATGCAGTCGGTACAAACAGTCTGGTTTTGCTGAAATGCAGCGGTATTTGGAAATCCTCCAAAGCCACTCCTAAACTGTCAGGTTTCTCGTATCCCTTGGCTGTTCCTCTCTGTAAAATGCTATATTTGGCTGCACAGCTTCTGACTCACCAGGCTGAGAGCAACCCACCAGCCATATATACAGAAGCTGCCAGGTGCCTGACATGAGTATATACTACCTCCAGGATCAGAAGCACCGTCCCAATCACTGTGGAGCAGTCACAGGTGGGGCTGCTACACACACATCCAGCTTCCCAGACACACTCTGGTTAGCCACTGTGGGAATGGGATGCTGGAATAGGTAGGCCTTTTGTCTGATCCAGAAAGACTCTCCCTGCGTCCTTATGAATCTCCCTTGCTTTTTTTCTTTTTGCTTTTTTTGCATCCCTGAGCAGACAGAAGCAGCAGGAGCATTAGCTTCTGTTGCGAGTAGTGACTGCTGATGTGTTCATGTTTTGGTTGCCATTTTTGTCATACGGGCTGCGATGCATATGGAAAAGTGGCATCTTGGCAAAGTGACTATTGCAAAGAAGAGGCCCTTGGTCTCTGTCCTAACATTCTGCTTTAGGAAAGAAGTCATGTTTCCTCTCAAATCCACAAGTTGTTGCTTTAAGACCTGTCTGTCAGAGGGACAGAGAAATCCTGTGGCAGTCAGCACTGTGAAAGCATCTCCCCAACTTCCCCAAAGATGTCAAATCTCTACCTGCTGGATGTGACATGACCTTATCTGCCTGTGCCAGCTCCTGAGCCCACCTTTAATCAGACTGTATGCCAGAACCCTGCCTCTGTGACTAGACAGGGTCTGACGGGTCCTTATTTGTATATATGGCATTCAAATTCCCATGATAAGAGAGGTAGAAGAAATATTTCAAGCATCTTGTATAAGGAGGTGTGTGCCAATGTAGAAGAGTTTTCAAATACTTGAAATTGGCATTCATGATACCCTCTTCAAAGACAAAAAGGCACAATCAAAGCCACAACTATAATTACAAAGCTTCTCATTCCAAGAATCAGAAACTCAAGAATGCATGGATGGTACACTAATGGTCTATCCAAAACTTCAAGCAACAACACTCAACCACGGAGGACATAATAACATGTAGAAAATAAATTCTTAGAGCAAAAAGATCTCTCTTTGAATGGCTATTCATCTCGTAATAGCAATCAGATTCTCACACACACACCCAAGTACATAATTTCCTGCTTTTCACCTTCTGCAATTATATGCACCACAAAGCAATGAAAGAGATGCGGATGGGGAATGTATTTCAGATAGATCCGCGTGTCGATGGGAGACTGTTCTATAGACTGATAAACAACATTTTCTCTGGCTGGTTACAATTGAATGAAATCGACTATCATTATGCTAGCTGTGTATATATATTGGAATGGTACTTTGCAAGTAACTCCACCAACCCAGTTACACACACAAAAAAGCCCTAAAAGCGGCAGCTGTTGGAATGAGACCCAATTGTCTGAAGAGGATAAGGTGCAGTATAAGATCGCTAGACTGTTTTTGAGGATAATCAAAATAATGTATATCCATGGAAACAACTAAAAAGGAGACAAATCGCAACTTGATACTGAGTAGTTCCCAGGATTTGGTGTGTGATGAATTGACCAGGAACAATGACCCATGGTGTTGTCAAATGTGTGTGCATGGCAAGGTGCCTAGAAGGTCAACCTTTACTAATTTAAGGAAAGTACAGACTACCTTTTAAGCACCAAGTTAATTAAGTGGTTCACAACAGTATGTATCAATAAATAAGCTATAAAGTTTTAAAACCATGTAAAACCAACTATTACATTGCATTTCAAATAGCACAAAATATTACTAAATCAGGACAAAACAGTATTACTCAGCAATTCATGCCCATACTAAGAACCAAGACACTTCCATGAACTAGCAACAGTAAAAGACTGTGGTCCATTTAAAAATGTTTAAAGATGGAGCCATGGAGCAGATCCTTTAAAGCAAACCTAACACACATTTAAAGCATTCTGGGTACTGTAGTTTTGTTAAGTATGCTGGAAAGTGTGGCTCTGTGAGGGGAAAACTATAGATACATACACGCTTCTATAAGCACTAGGCAGCAGACCTTCCAAGTGTCCCTGTTTTCCAGGGTATACTCCTGGTTTTACAGAAGCCATCCTGGTTTCTAATTTGATCCCGGAACGTCCTGCTTTTTCCCTATTTTCACTGGGAAAATGTTGGAAGATATAGAGCTATGTGACCTTTGAGCCAAGGAGATAAGTAACTATACAACCTTTAGAAGACATATAAAGGCAATTATGAATAAGGAAGTTTTTTTAAATGTTTATTGTTTTATTATGTTTTTATATATGTTGGAAGCCCCAGAGTGGCTGGGGCAACCTAGTCAGATAGGTGGGGTATAAATAATGTTGTTGTTGTTGTTGTTGTTGTTGAATAGGATGGCCCCTATTTTCATTGGAGAAATGTTGGAGGGTATTAGACCAGTGGCTGCAACTGAAGCAAAAATCCATATAGAAGTAGGCATGCAAATTATATAAAATTATAAATGGTGGAAGATTTTTTAAAACTGAAACATTTTGCATGTGGTCCGAATCTACCATGGCAATTTTTCTAAACGGGTCTCAGTTGTTGCTGCTGCTTTTTAAATAAGCATTCTTTGTAAGTTTAGCATAGAAATAAGAGTTATGTAACATCACAGATGAAACTAAGCCTTAGAATTTGAGCACTGTGGGGGTGTGCTGACAAAGTATTTGATTTTAACATTTAACCCGTTAGCTTCATAAACAAAATACATGCACACAGTGTGTTTTGGAAATATGTGGAAATAAAATATGCCAAGAAATAAAACACAGTGAAAATTGGGGTTTTATAAATAAATAAATAAATAAGAAAGACCCGAAAGAATCTCAGGCTTGCCTTGGGTGTCATTAGTAACACTGGCAAATGTGCAGCTCACTCCTCCTGAAATCCTCAGAGCACTCACACAATATGTACATATTTGAAATCTGCACAAATCTGTTATGCCTCTGCAGGCATTACCACAGCAACTCAAGATTTGGAAGCATGATCAGTGAATCTGGTTAAGGTTTATGAAACTTACATATCTCTCTCTCTCTCTCTGTGTGTGTGTGTGTGTGTGTGTGTGTGTGTGTTTGTTTTAAAGTATATTTGGTTTTTTACCCCAGTAAAATCATCTTGATAAATACCAGGAAAAGGTAATCTTGATTCTGTATACAATGGGCATCACAAATGAGAAAACTGTGGACACGGTACATGAACTGCTTTTGGACAGCCAGCTGGTATCTGTTTCAAGTAATATCTGACATCTGTTGCAAGAAATAATGGGTCTTGCTGGAGTTGATGTGATTTACACTCAAAAATACGTGGAAGGCACCAGGTTGGTGAATGCCTATACTGTATTCAAAAGTATCCAGAAATTGAAGTTCTGAGGTTGCAAATAAACCTAAAGAATATTAATCTCATCCTCAAAGAAGCATGTACAGTTTTCTGTAGGCTACATAAGACTGAGGGAAATATGTTGCAGAGGGGGAAAACCGTAAGTTTCTCCAGCTTTGGGTTGTTCCCTTTGAGATAGAGCTCTGTTCTGGCTTGTTAACTTTTCTGAAAACAAAGCTCAAACCAGACAGTACCTTTGTTCTGCTTTCAGATGTCACAAGGGGAGACTTTTTCTGCAAACAACAGCAAAAGCAGATAAATTATTTAAAAATACATTTTTTGGAAAAGTGCCTGCTGTGGAAAAGAAGAAGCAAAAAACAAACAAAAAACCCAAACAACTGAAAAACTATCTTCTACGAAAGTTAACTTGATTTTCACTAAACTTCTACCTTGAAAAATCATATCATGTGGCTTATATCTTGGAGGAAATAATATAGATGTAAGTGAAATTTATACAGGAACCAGTCCTAGGAAGCCAGTTAGCCATTGCTTCTATGGGAGAGGTGGAGAGCATGCAACCCTCCAGATGTTCATGGACACAACTCTAACTCCCATTGGTCCCAGCCAGCATGGACTATGGTCATGGATGGTGGCAATTATGGTCCAACATCACTGCTAAGGCCACAGGTTCTCCATCTCCGTTGTATGGTATAAACTGGGTTGGGAAACTTCAGACCTAGGATGGAATGAAGGCCACACACAAACACATTTTCTAAGCCATTGACTTTGCTTGGCCATGATAATGCCTTTGGGTTAGGTGCTTGGATGGAGAAGTAGGTCTCTGTCTCTGTCTCAATGTCTGTCTGTCTGTCTGTCTGTCTCTCTCTCTCTCTCTCTCTGTGTGTGTGTGTGTGTGTAGAACCCTCTAATCTTTGTGTGATTGTAATGTACCCTACAAAAGGAAAAGTTGACTCTATTGCTCCATCTACTTCCCCTTCTATCATTGCTGACCCTGTCCATTAAAAGGTTATCCAGGAAGAAACAAAGGCTTTGGGATGAAAAAAAACCTCCCCACCCCTGGAATAAAAGGTGAAAAATTATTGCACCAGGTACTTCCCCAGCATCAAGTTTTGTAGGGCCAGATTATTATTATTTTTAACATGGATAGCAGGTTCCTTCCTTTCTCAGAGGAGAAGTAAAGCCCACAGCTTCTGTGGTGTGTTATCCATAAAAAAGACATCCAAACTGAATTTATGTTGAATTTTGTTTCCTGGTATCAATACTCATCACGGCTCAACACAGAAAAAAATGAATTACTGCTGAGGCTGATAATGAATCTGATGCCTTACAAGTTTTGAAAGTGAAATACAGCTACCAGTTCTTTTGAACTACAATCAGCCATCACTCCCAGGAGTTCTAGTCCAAAACAGCTGGAGGGAACCAGGTTGGGGACAACTAATCTAATAGCTACAAGACATACTTCTAGGTTCATGTTACCTGTATAAGCAACCATCATGTGGGATAAAATGGGCAAAGTAACAGGAGGGAGCACAAAATCAGGAAATACAGACACAGATTTTCAATGTATACCTGCATTCTTCATAGATGTCTGGGAATTGTTTTTAAAGTAATACTAACAAGGTATCCTCATAGCATGGTAAAATAATTCGTTCCAATAACACAATGTAACAAAATCCTAGTAAGTGTTGGAGCAGCCATGGCAACAGAGAAACCTACCTACATTTTTGGTGGCAATGCCCAAATGAAATCTGACATTGGGCAAGTTTCCTTAGCTAAATAAATAGGGCTTTTGTTAGGAACAGCCCAGTTTCAACTGGCATTATGATGGAAATACCTATTAAGCAGTATTTTAACAAAGAATAGGGATGGAAAAGAAGTCAAGATGGCAACACAAGCAACACTTTCTATCTTTCACTCTACTTTTTTCTTTTTCTTTTCTTTTTTTACTACTGACCCGTTTTAACTGCTTTATCTACTACACGCCACCCCACGTTTTCCACCTCAAGACAAAAGAAAGGGTATTGTAATGAACAAAACATAATCTGTGCATTTGGGAGCCCTAATTTCAAGGGTGATTTATTGGAAATGTGGTTCCTGTTTCTTGACTCAAAAGATGAATTTGGAAAAGCCCTGTCCTTGTGATACTGAGAACCTTTATACACATAAACAAATCAAGCCGCCCCAAAAACCCAACCTGACATCCTTTTTATTGTGCATTGATGAGGTTTTTTTTATCATGAAGGAATCAGGCAGTTATACACCATGCCACTGTCAATACTGCTTGCACCTGCAAATGTTTTGGGATGGCAATTGCTTTGCTTCTAATCAGTGCATGTCCCTTAACTTCCTTCTGAATCATATGACTGTAGGTACCACAAATTTCCAAGGGTTTGTTTTTTGTTCTGCTTTTTTGCACTATAGTTCAGGAGAGTCACTTCAAGACAGCAATAATGCAGTAACAATGGTGAACCATTGCAAAACAACTAAAGTTGTGTCAATTACATACAGTACTGTAGAATACGCCTTCAAAAAACCAAAGCGAGACAAAAAAACAACCCCACCAATTTGGAGGGGGCTGAAGTTTTAAAAAAAGAAGATGATGCAAATCTGAACAGAGACTTTCAATTAATTTGATCTCTGCTAACTCTAAAAAGAGAATATGTAAGTGAAAATTGGTGCTTATGTTTGAAATGAAAGGTTAATGAAATACTGGTCCATGTGATATTCTTCTGTAATTGAAAAATCTTCAAATATAATAGTTTTTTAAAAGGACAAGTTTCTCCTCAAAGCTTTTGCCATATTAGAGTAAATCAAATATTTCCCTGTACCATTCTGCCATTTAAAAACAAACAAACAAACAAACAACGATCTCAAAGGTAATGTGGGGTGATTTGGGCTCTTTCTATCCTAATGGATTCAAGAAAGAGACAACCAATTTAAACAGGATAATATAAACAGGGTTAATAGTATTGAAGGCACATCTGTTTAGGCGCATTCCCCTGAGCTTGGACTTCCTGATCTAATTGTTTTAATTGCTCTTTTAACTCCTTTAATCATGATGCTTTTTAATGGGCTTGTTTTATTGTATATTTTAATTGTGGATGTTTTCAGTGTCTTGAATAACTTTTATTTTAATTATGTGTAGATATTTTGTAATTGCTTTCATACTTGTAAACCACTAAGAAGTCGTTTTGGCATGTGAGCAGTATAAAAGGTAAAGGTACCCCTGACTGTTAGGTCCAGTCGCGGACGTCTCTGGGGGTGCGGTGCTCATCTCGCTCTATAGGCCAAGGGAGCAGGCATTTGTCCACACACAGCTTCCGGGTCATGTGGCCAGCATGACTAAGCCGCTTCTGGAGAACCAGAGCAGCGCACGGAAATGTCGCTTACCTTTCCGGTGGGGCGGTACCTATTTATCTACTTGCACTTTGACGTGCTTTCCAACTGCTAGGTGGGCAGGAGCTGGGACTGAACAACGGGAGCTCCGAACCGCCAACCTTCTGATTGGCAAGCCGTAGGCTCAGTGGTTTAGACCACAGCACCACCCGCGTCCCTGTGAGCAGTATATCAATTATAATAATAATTTCCTATGAGCCTTTATCCCCTCTCCCTTTCACAACTCTTGTGGTTATCCAGCCTCATATAACTAACATGCTTAACTCTAATTAATTCATGAAGGGGTAAAGATCACAGAGTAAGCTGTCCTGCCAGGCTTAACTAGGCCACATCCCCTCACCTTATGAGAAAGAGTTACCAAACTCTTTTGTTCTCTTCCATTTTTCTTTCTTCTTTCCACCATGTGAGCCCAACCAGTAAGGATGTCTGGATGCTCCAAGCTTAGACAGCATGGCTTTAGGAAACCATAAGTTCATATGCACAAATACATCCTGAAGGCTGATTTATTATGATCCAGAGCTGTACTGCCTTGAAATCTATGACCTCATGCAGGACAGTTCCATATTCACCCACATTCGCAGCGATCTGCCACAGAGTTAGACCCATTTAAATCCAATGATATCATGGTCCTCTCTTTAGATTGCATGTTAACTACAATGAGGCTTTAATACCATCTATCAAAGTTTGTGAGAAGGAAGTACAAGCAAACAAATGCAGCCTATAGGTAGGAAATTGCGAGGCCTTCAGATGCGGAGAGTTCAAGTTTCCGCAGCCTTCTCTCCCTTCCTCTGCTTCTTAGTCAAGATAAATGATCTATTAAATCACAGAAATCCCAGGCTCTTCAGTTCCTGCTCTCTGGGAGGCTTGCATTAAACCCAGTCAGCAATTATCTGTAATGCGAGATAAAAATCTTTACTCTAAAAGCAAGCTCTAAAAGGTCAAAATGTAATCACTGCCTTCAAAGGGGACTTTTTACTATATGTTTGGCTGAACGAAGACAGCAATATAAAATGCATTCAACTTCCAGGCCTGCATTTCACAACATAAAATCCTTTAGCTTGTCAGAGTTGTGGGAAATGTAATGATAGAACTCTTTTAATACTATCTGTAATGCTATCTGAAATATTCTAGGCTTTTGTGGCCTTCTTATTTGGAGTCTTTACATCTAATAACAGGAAAAACAGAATGGACCTTTGAGAAATGAAAAGTCATGACAACAGGGCAGTTGGAAATTAAGTTTCTTTTTCTTCTTACAGGGCCAAACTAGAGGTGACCTGGGAATGCACAGATTATTATGTTAGCCAAAACATATGTGGACATGTAAGCTTTTACTGGTGGGCAAGCCAGCAGCTTCAAGTGTATGATCTTCATCGTTTAGCCCGGATACTGAGGTCCAGCTTCCTTCACTGCGAGAAGTGAGGTTACAGGGAACCAGGCAGAGGGCTTTCTCGGGAGTGGCGCCCGCCCTGTGGAATGTCATCCCATCAGATGTCAAGGAAATAAACAACTACCGGTATATGACTTTTAGAAGACGCCTGAATGCAGCCCTGTTTAGGAAAGTTTTTAATGTTTGAAGCTTTATTCTGTTTTTAATGTTCTTTTGAAAGCTGCCCAGAGTGGCTGGGGAAACCCAGCCAGATGGGCGGGGTAGAAAAAATTAATTACTACTACTGCTACTACTACTACTACTACTACTACTACTATATAATTTACCCCCTTCCCCACTCTGCTACAAACTTGATCCCCCACTCACAAGCTGCTATTTTCAAAAATTTAAAGAGACTGGAGTGCTATTTATATCTGTTGTCCTGCCTAATTGTGTCTTTCATTGTTAAGCAGTTTCATTTTCATCTCATCTCAAGGTTCTGCCAAAAACAATGGCTGCCACCATTTTACTTTTCATTCAATTTTTCTGTTGTTAACAATGGCAATGAGCATTACGCACACACACACACACACAAAAATCAGCTTAGTTGAAGTCTGAATGCAGCTTAGTTGAAGTCTGTATGCAGCACTCTGTTACCAGAGAATAAGGGCATATGGATGAATAACCAGAAGTTGAATGCAGACAAGATGATAGGTGGCAACACATAATGAGCAATGATATAGATAGAGGTCACTTACACTGCAATCCTATACATGTTGGCTCGTTTCTCCCATTGTTCTCAATGGGGCTCTCTCCCAGGTAAGTGTGTGTACCATGCCTTTTATATACACAGTCAAGTTCAACTCCTTAAATGCATGGTTGGTAAGCAACGAAGTTCAAACTAGACATAAGTTGTGGTGGTATAATGGCTTTGTGTATGTGAGGGGTATGTGAGATGTTAGGGGATGGGTACATGCTGTGGTGCTTCTAGGGTAGTTTGTCCATCTTTGGTCCTCACTCTGCACTAAGCTCTCACCTGTGGCTCCTAGAAGCTGTCAGCAGGTGACACTGGCCACACCCCGGGAAACAGCTTTGACTGGCTGGCTAAACCAGCTGCGGGTGGCTGATAAATCTCAAGCCCTCAGTAAAATAGGGATTTCCCTCCATGTGAAGACAGGCTCCATTAGACTGAGCGGACAAGACTAAAAGTGGGTCCAGCAGTCAAGGAGGAGATTTCTGCAGGTGCTGTAGAGAGAAGTCAGGGACAGGTGGGGCACATCAACCTGGAAAGGTAGACCATCTAGGAGAAGGAAAACTCTGCTCCTAAACCTTCACTGCCTTGTGGGCTATCTTTGGGACAAGAAAAGGTTAAGGAGTAAACCCTACACAAATCCGGAGTGGAGTTCCTAAGATGGTTGGATGGTGTCTTGTACGCTTTCTTCTGGCAACTCCTGCAGCCAAGCTGGTGCCAAATATATTGCTCTGCATTCCTTTGGACCAGTTCAGCGAGGCTGAGAGGGGGGGGGGTTGTCATCTGAGCAGCCCAGCACCTCCATACACACTTCCCGGCAAGGTTACTTCAGTGCTGCTACTGCAGTGGTTTGACTCATGTTAGAATTACTGGCTGGTAGGGCCAGTCACAGTAGATGGGTTCACACCTCCATTAAGAATGGGAGAGAAATTCAGTTCAGCTTGTATTTCAAGATAAATCTACCTGCTTCACACTTTCTGAAATGCTATGTGGAACCAAAACACACCCATCCTTAGAAAGTCATGCTTCTCCGAATTTTGCAATGCAGCTTACCGGCCAAGTAATTGTATAGAAATGCATATGCTATGAACACACACTAGTTCAAAATGTATTATATCAGGGGAAATACACATTGCAAAAATATGAGTGCTAAGAGAAACTTGTAATAAAATGCTGGTGAAATTTCATGAGGACTTTTTTTAAAAAGGAATTTTCAAACTGATGTGGAAATGTGAAGAACTGAACTTAAGATTTTATTTTTTAAAAAAAATCAGAGAGAAATGAAAATTGACAGTTTTGCCCATCCCTATTCCTCATCTACGTTAGAAATAATTATAGCAGCTCAAGTATATTTTATACTTATGGAATACGAATGCTTCTGCAGTGTTCTCTAGACAGTTTCTCAGGGCTAGTTCTGCTTCAAGTATTGAAATACTGCCTGGGAAATGTGAAGCTCTCAATGCAAGATCGCCCGCTTTTACAAACAAATTATCTGCCTTAAGATGGCAGGTAGCTACTGCTGAGGAACTATTGACAATACACCTCCAAACTCTATTTTTATTCTCTGTCTGCCTCTGCTGCTTGGCAGGCATCACATGCAAAAGCCAATGTAAAGATGGCAAAGTGGAAGAGGCTGCCTGCTACTAAGGTTTGTTCAAAAAAATTCTTGACAAGTTTAGGGGGGAGGGTTAAGGATGGAGCCATGTTTGTGGTGCTCATTTAAAAAACCAATTCAAGGGGAGGCAATGCAGTGGAAGCAAAAGTTCAGACATTGAAGGAAAAACCAGAGTGACAATGTTCTCAACAGCAGAAGGGTAGTGTAGATAGAGTTTTTGGCTTAGGTTGGAGAGCTCCAGGTTCAAATATGTGTTCAGACATGAAGCTCTCTATTCGACCTCAGCTACTTGTCCTTTATTCACCTATCTTATCTCACAAGGTTGTTGTGCGGATAAAATTGGAGGACACCATGTGTGCTGCCCTGGAGGCAAAAAAGGTGTGTGTGTGTGATAAAAATGGAATATATAATTATAATAAATAAAGAAGTTTGGAATAGGGAGGATTCCCCCCCCCCCTAATTTTTAGAAATAAAACCAATCCATCTAGCTTATTTCTCTGCAGTTCTGTCAAGCAGCAGATAGAAGATGCCTGGATGAAAAATAAATGGCAGCGTTAGCAAATTCTGAGGTAGCAAATATGCCACAGCCCCTCTATTACATTTTTACATCCATTCATAGCTATTGCTTTGATTTAAATAAATAAAAACCACATGCATCAGCATGTGCACGGCAATTTGTTAAGAAAATAAATGCAGTGGCATATTTTGCACTGATCAAAACAGACATCAGCAATTACTATTGAATTTTTCAAAATAGTGCTGCACTTTTTTTGGTACAAAATTAAAATGTAAGAAAAACATGACATTGAAATAGCATTGCTCTGTCAATCTCCTGCCTTTCTGGCTTCATCTTTGCAGCTGCATTAACCACACATATCCTGTGTATTAAAAAGCATACAGACTATCCTTATGCATATTGATACAAAGGGCAAAGAAGTTGTGAATAAATAATGTATCTGTATTTCACAAGAAACTACTTTAATGAAAAATATTGAAGAGAAATAATTTATACAACCACTATTATTCCACAGAGCAGTAGCAACTAATTTACCTTCATTCATTCTTAATTCTGTGTGTGCATGCTATACAGTTTGCATGATATGTACAAATGGAAGCACCCACCCGATAGGACAATGAACTGATATCGTTCTCTCTTGAGAACATCATCTCTAATTGCACTCATCAGCAGTTACATACAAATGCAAGGGGCAAAAAGTATTTTTTTTTCCTTTTTTGTATCTCTCATGTTGATTGTGCTATGATGGATCATATAGAAATCATGAAAAGGATGTTATAAAATTAAATATTTTTACTCACTGACAAAACTGCTTCTCATCTTCATCTGTGACTTTGACAGTGTCCCAGGAAAGGGAGAGGGTCCGCTGAATTTCTTCTTCAATGAAGTTTCTCTCCATGATCTTTAGAAGTAGGGAAACTAATTTAGTCAATATATTTGCTCTTCATTAGACCAACAAGAGAGACGGCTTTGTTACTGGTATTTTTCAGAAGGACAGCAGCTAAAGTTCTTCACCGGTGAAAAGAGACAGCAACAAAAATAGTGAAGTATGCAAGCATGGCTGTGGCACAGAGACTAGGAAAACGGAGGCAATAACAGCTTGGAGACCAATCATTATTCTGCTGAGTAGAAACAAGATATGCTTAAGAGGTCATGTGCTTTGAGTGCCTTTACAGAAGCAAAGGCTCTGATAATATGTCTCCTCACCCTTAACAGAAATATGGCTTTCTATTACCGGTCAGATCTGATGGTCAGACATACTGGTTTCCATCTAAACATCCAGGATGGCATCAAAATGCTGAGCTACTCATATATATATATATATATATATATATATATATATATATATATATGTAATGTTTTTAAGCCCTAAACGTTTTTTTCTCAGCTTGCTTAGCAAAGCTTAGGATTTCTGCCCTTCTGTAGCATGCCTGAAGTCGCTAAAGCAGAAAGTAGAACGGTGGGACCAAATACCTCTGCCAGATAAAGAAAACTTTATTGAGCAAGAGCAATTTACCACAGGGATAAAGAATGAGCAGAAATTTAGAGCTTCAAGTGTGTCCTCTCAAGGAAGGCATCAGAGTTCAGCTGTACAGAGAATTAAGCTTCGTTTAAAATACACAGCACTATCAAACCACTTACAGACTATTCTGATTCCTCACAATAATCCTAAAAGGAAGGGGGTTCAGAATTGCTTCTATTCTAATAAAACCTCTGAAAAACAAACAAACCAAGGAGCTGTACAATATTTTAAAAAACTGGAATTAAAAAGAACAAGAAATAATAACAACATATAGGCTTATATTCTAAATACAGAAGAAGGATAGGAGAATGGGAAACGTGGGAATATCTGTACTTGTTTGACAAGTAAATTATTTAAGGATATAGATGTGCATGCAAAAGTGAAATGGAAGATTCTGTTTGCTAATCATGCAACAGTGCAATTAAATAAAAGGCTGAATTTGTATGTATTCTTTCTGCTGTTGCGAGTGGTTAAAAAACAAAGGTGTACATGCAGACTCTTTGCAGCATTATGTCTTCCTATAATTATGAAATGCTTCCTATAATTATTTATTTTCTTTGTGAATCATTTCCTGTGACACGTCCCTCATGTGCTTGTGTGTATGTGTGTAATATATACAGTATACACACACACACACACACACACACACACACAAACACAGCAATCACTTGTGTATAAATTCAGTTCAAATCCAATAGACACACAAACTAGAATAAATAAATAAAAACACATCCACTAAGAAAGTTTGTTCAAAGATGGACATCTTCAACAGGTGCCAAAAGGACAATAGATAAGACTCCTGTCTAATATGTATGTATACAAGGGTGATTTTTTAAAACCAATTAATATTTATTGGTTTTTCCAAGTTTTTAACGAATCAGTGCCAAATTACATCAAATGTAATACAAAAAGTTGACTTCCAAGTCTTCGTCATGGATGTGTCCCTGTTTTTTCCTTTTTGCTGCTTCAAGAGGAGATTCTAACTGCTGGTATTGATATTCCCTTTGCACAGAAAAGAACAATGAAGGTCTTGTATGAATGGTGATCTGAGCATAAACCAGAGCTGCTGAATTATGGCCAATGGCTAGGATATTGGTACTTTTCAGAATGACAACAGCTAGAGTTATTGACTAGTGAAAAGAGGCACCACACAAGTAGCAAAGTGATGTGCATGCAAAGTGTGCCTGTGTGTGCACATTAAGCTGCTTTTATTTTTCTTCCAATGGAAGAACCATATACACATGGGAGGAGAGGTATATTCAAAGGCCCAAGTGTTCAGGTGTGAATTTTTAGAAAGTCGCCAGAAAGTTAACTTGCAAAACAAAACCATAAATGTACATATGAAGCCTCGGAGCCTAAAGAGACTCCGTAGAGTCAGAAGACCATGTGGGATATTTTAAGTGCTTCTACTAGAAGCATCAATTACTATAATGTAAAAAGTTGACCTTCAGAATTAGCAATGTCTATATTCTATATTCTGTGCTTTTTTATTATGACATCACCACAAGTGCTCACTAATTATACATTGTAGAAGTTCAGCTGTGATGTCATGACAATTAAAGTCAGAGCCAGTGCATCCAGTGTTTCAAGGTCAAGGATAAAGTGACAGGCTAAAAATTCATCTATTTTCTCACAGAAAATAAATATGTATTTATGAAGCAAAGGGTTGTGCACTATACATTTGAAATAAAAAGCATAGACACACCAACTTTTCAAATTCTGTACAGCGGCAGAGGAAACAGGATGGAAATAATTGGGGGTATCCAATCACCCAACTGATTTTTCACCTTCCCTATTCTCCCCTACAGTCTCATCCAGAAGTTCAGGGGGCCGAACAGGGCGTGAGAGGTGTTATGCAAGAACAGACTCTTCTGCAATCATATGGAGATAAGCCAAAATATGCAGCCCCATATTGAACACCCCTCACTCTTTGGGGAAAGACAGAGGACTCTACATCATATCTGAAATGAAAAATGTGAATTTCCTTATTCTTAGGGCTACCATTCAGGCCCAGCTCAGCAAACAATGATCAATGTCGAACCTAAAGCAGAGTAGTTAGAAGCATTTTACCACTGGGCCTAATGTTCTTCCTGTTCATGCCAGTATTTTTCAGAGTTCTACCAATAAAACATATTGTATATGGCAGTGGTTCCAAAACTTCTTTTCTCTGTGGACCGCTTGAAAATTGCTTAGCGTCTTGGCAGACCATTTAATAATGTTTCTGCCTGTTGTGGCTATGGTAATGCACTGTGCTATATGCTGTATGTTATTTAATTGCTTCTTTTATTTACATTGCATTTTATTATAGTACAGTTTTAATGCTATACCTTGAAGGGTTGTTGCGAGAATAAATCAGATCATTACTGTAAGCCCTGTGCTTTATTAAGGAGTCTTATAGAAATGATTAGCAATTTAAACAGTAATAATAAACGAAGCATCAGCAGTACCTGTTCAGCATACAGAACTTACCATCTAGCACTTGTAATGTTGATTCAATAGAAAGGGGCACCATCACCTTCTTCCAAGACAACTAGATTCACTAAAGCAGGCTGGGAGGCTGGAGGCTACTTTGTTTACACCTGTGGAGTAAATTTAGAATGTTCTGTTGCAGGTGAGCAGCATATTGTCCACAAACCTTTTGAAATATGATCTGACACCCCCTCCCCCCCCCCCCGGTTGGAGAGATAATCATGTTGGACTCTTCTTGGAGAGCGAGGGAAAGAGAAGGCTAATTTTGCCTTTGGAGGTCCAGACTTGTTATTTTGTGGGTGGGGTTCTGTCACATACTGGCAAATACAAGTTGTGCAGATAAAGTAGATTTGGAGCTTTTGCACAACAAACCTGCTTCCAAAGAAAATCAGACTTCTGCAGTAAGGAAAATGCACTGACAAGTGTGAGATAACAGTTGCTTGATGTGGCCATGTAACCTCCTTGCAGCAAATCAGAATGCACGCTCAATAAGCAGGTCCTCTAGAAGCAACTTTTCTAATAAATAGAGGCCAATGCCTTTAACAACTGGTAGCTTACAAATCGATATAAACTTTCCTCACTATGGAAGTTTTGGGCTTGTTAATCCACTCTTGTCCCATTTGTATTAGCCTGGACTAATCCCCATACACACATATTTGAATTTGCATTCACTGGGCAACTTTGGCCTTTCCTTTTCATACCAGTAGGCGCTTCCTTTTGTGCTTGCTCCTGGCTTCATATCTATTGTTTCTGTTATGCCAATTACCGTAAGTACCAACAGGGAATGCTTGCAGATAGTTGCATGTGCACCTACTTTAAAAAAAAATCCCCACCTAAGAAGCGTGGCATTGCACAGTCAGGCATTTGTAAATTTGCTTGTGCACTTTTCTAGTTTTGTGCAAATCTGAGGGCTAGTTCTATACCGTCAATGAAATCTCCAATAGGATTTAAAAGGACTGCCAGCAACAATTTGGACTGACAGCCTAATCTTATCTGGAGAACTCATTGTGCGATTTGATTGAATTAATTGATTATTTAATTTCTATACCTCTTAATATATTGAAAAATATCCCTAAGCAGTGTACAAAAAAACAGAAGCAGCAACCAACTTAAAATGTTACAAAAATACACAGTTACATAAAAATGTTTCATTAATACAAAGCTACTAATATAGACAGCCTCCCTCTCAGTCTCTAGATTTGATTTCCAACTTACGGTGTGTTTTATTTATGGGTTTCATGGACCATTCAAATTAAGCCGATTTAAGAGAAGGCTATCTCCTCTTATTGGACTGAAATGTATTTCTTCTCCTCCCTAATATCCCATCCTTCTTAACTATTGGTTTTTATGCTGGCTGGGACTGATGGGAGTTGGAGTACAGTACAAGCAACAACATGTGGAAGGCAACCATTCTCTAAATAAGAGGATGGGGGGGGAATTTTATCAGATATTCAGATGATGCAAAACAGGAACAGCTTACATATCCAAAGACAGGCATAAAATACAACATGACCTTGACAAAACACAAAATTGGGCTGAAACTAACAGAATAAAATTCAGCATTCTGCATGTAAGCAAGCAAGCAGGCAGGCAAACAGGCATAAAATGAGAGGTATCTTACTTTGCAGTAGTGCCTATGAAAAATATCTGGGGATTGTAGTCTCTCATAAGAGGAACATAATCAGCAGTGTTTTGTGGCTGCATAAAAGGCTAATGTAATTTTAGGTAACTGCCTAGACTCCAAAGATTTCTCTGAAGAGAATAAAGTTATGGGGAGAATATTTCTTAATCTCTGTCTTTTACATGGTTATTTCATCAATCTTCACTGACTTTATTTTAAGATGCAATTGATCTAAGTGATTAGAGAAGCAAATTGAGCAGTGTGATCTACATTAAAAGGAAAATAATTAACACATTTCAACTTTTAATTAATTTATCAAAAGCCAGCAGCAGAGCCAGGCATTTAGTGTTTCCCCGCAACAGCGGAAAAATCAGGGGAGGATGTTATTCATGGGTGAGACCTCCAGACTGCACCCTCCCCCAATCCTTTTAGGATGGTCAGGAAAACCTTCAGATCAGTTAATCCAGAATGCGGCAGCTAGACTAGTGACTGGGAGTGGCCGCTGGGACCACATAACACCAGTCCTGAGAGATCTACATTGGCTTCCAGTACATTTCCGAGCACAATTCAAAGTGTTGGTGCTGACCTTTAAAGCCCTAAACGGCCTCGGTCCTGTATACCTGAAGGAGCGTCTCCACCCCCATCATTCAGCCCGGACACTGAGATCCAACGCCGAAGGCCTTCTGGCAGTTCCCTCACTGCGAGAAGCAAAGCTACAGGGAACCAGGCAGAGGGCCTTCTCAGTAGTGGCACCCGCCCTGTGGAACGCCCTCCCATCAGAGGTCAAAGAGATAAGCAACTACTGGTACTTGACATTCAGAAAATACCTGAAGGCAGCCCTGTTTAGGGAAGTTTTTAATCTGTGACATTTTAATATATTTAATATTTGTTGGAAGCCACCCAGAGTGGCTGGGGGGACCCATCCAGATGGGTGGGGCACAAATAATAATAATAATAATAATAATAATAATAATAATAATAATAATCAGTTCATTGGGGGTGGGATAGATTACACTGATGGAACAATTTCCTTAGGGCTATGTTGAAACACACATACCCCTTACTCTTTGGCTGAAAACACGGTATGGCTCATGCATCTGTATAAAGAAACAGATCTGACATAAGTTCTTCAGTACTACTAAATGCACTGCAAGAATACTGAACGGTGGTGTTGAGGGAATCATGAACATGGTTTCCTGCTTGCTACCTTGAAATCTGTTCCCAGAAGTATTTAAATACAAGCTCTCTCACATATTTGTTTTGGTAGATGCAATTTAATTGACCCAGGTGCTTACTCGGATAGAGTTGTGTTTAATTTCACAGTCCAGCAGCTAAAGATGAAAAGGAAAAGATGCAAAAGAAATATATTCTTAGATATGCAATAACCTGGCAACTGCAGTGCTAAATATTTCCAGTGCCTCACTAAATGAGCAAGTACATAAATATACAGATAGTCACTGGGTTTTACCCTTCGTTCCCAATTCCCAATTTTGCTCCTTAAAATGCAGCAAATGTTTCTTTCCTTGGCTGCATATACTTAGTAATACATTGAATGACTAAAGGCTTTACTGTGAAGGACTAGGCATATGCAAAGTCATGAGAAAAGCAAACCAGATTTATTTAGTTTTTAAGCAACTCCATTGTACTTAATCACAGGATATACTTTGACTATGAAAGCTACAATGAAAGCCAGTTGGTTTCTAGTGCTCAAGGAAGTCTACCAAAGTGAATGCACAAAAATAAGAAACACAGGCAACCTCATCTTTGAAACAAATATACATAGAAACATAATGCATTATATGTAGTTCCAAGATGTGGGCATACGCATAAGAACACAAGAAGAGCTCCACCATATCAGACCAGATGAGCCTACCAGTTCAGCATCCAACCACAAGCTTCCAGGGAAGGCAAATTGCTTTCTTATGCCAACCCTAGTTAGGCATCTGGTAATCTGCAGGTAACAAATGCATTAAGGGTCCAATGAAAACATGAGGGGGTTGCCCTTACTCCCCTCAGTGCCATTGTACATGCTGGTCACAGCCCTGGTGATTCATGCTCAGTGTCCATCTGAAGGAGGGTCACTTCTACACTCATAGGCTTTCTAAATTTGGCCAGGATTTTGGTTCTTGTTTTCATGAAGGAAACCCCATGCTTGTAGAAGTGACCCCCTTCAAACTGATGCTTGTTATCATGGTTTGTGATCAGCTTATGCAGAAACATCAAGAGGGTGGAACCCTTCCCATTCCCACTGATCTCTTCCCAAGTTTGGTATCCATGGTTACGAGATGCCTGAATATGGCCTGCTGTTGCTCCCAGTAACTGGTACTGCCACTGAAGACAGACATTTCACGTTCCAGAGAGTCTCATAGATTGCATACTAAGTATCAAGGCTTTACTCTTCATAATGAATTTGCACTGAGCAGAAATTTGTTGATACTGTAATCGGATAGAACAATATATCTAACTAGAGACTATATTTATCTCTCTCTTTTTTCACTCACTGCACACACCACAGAGCAGCTAGGTTTACACCTGATAGTTGCCACAGTACCCTTATTCTTTCAGATCTCCTGTAAGGTAAGGGACCCCTGACCATTAGGTCCAGTTGCGGACGACTCTGGGGTTGCGGCGCTCATCTTGCTCTATAGGTAGAGGGAGCCGGCGTACATCTTCCAGGTCATGTGGCCAGCATGACTAAGCTGCTTCTGGTGAACCAGAGCAGCACACGGAAACGCCATTTACCTTCCTGCTGGAGCAGTACCTATTTATCTACTTGCACTGGCATGTTTTCGAACTGCTAGGTTGGCAGGAGCTGGGACCGAGCAACGGGAGCTCACCCCATCACGGGGATTCGAACCACTGACCTTCTGATCGGCAATCCCTAGGCTCTGTGGTTTAACCCACAGCGCCACCCATGTCCTGCTGTAATGACCTGTAAATGGCATCATCCAAGCCATCAGATTAGATCATTATTACTAATAAATGACAAAGCGTGCTGGAACCTAAGCCAAGGTTTTCCTTGCTGTTATTTTACTACTATACTAGCAACAACCTATTACAAAATTAGTCATATATCAAGATCAGTCTTGTAACTAGCTATTTTTGTTCTATATTCAGAACAGGCTCCATACTCTTCCCCCCCCCCCCCATTAGGCCCACCCACAGATTCAAAATGACTGTCCTGCCTTCTCAAAGGTTATATTGCTATTAATATGTCCCTTTAATGAAATCAGCATTGATTTGGTACAGGAAGAGATTAAAGAGTGTACATGGTTTCCTTTCGTACCATTATAGCTCATGAACAGCTGGTGTGTTATCATTAAGAGTGTTTGACTAGATAGTAACCAAATGAGCAGAAATTCCAGGTTCAAATCTCCCCTAAACCACTAAGATCATTGGGAGAGCTCTCTCTCTCTCTCTCTCTCTCTCTCTCTCCTCTCTCTCTCTCTCTCTCTCTCTCTCTCACCTCATACGATTGATATGAGGATGAATGCACAAATACCAAATTCCTCCTCACTTGGGGGAAAGGCAGGATAAAAATGTAATAAAATGTTTGCATCAAAATGAATGCCTGCTTCAAAGAGCCATGCACTTAAACTAGTCTGGTTCTTCTTCCTTAAATAAATATACCACAGAATTTAATATAAAACATTAAACCATTACATCCCCCAGAAGTTCATAACAAAACCACCATCCGCAGAGCTTAAAGGTCAGAAGCAAAGTGGGCATTAAGTATCTACTCTCAGTTCAATGTGGTTTACATTTCTTGTTCTTTACTTTACAGTACTTTTATTGAGCAGTCCAGGCTACTCCCATATTCAATCAATTTCTTCCTGTCTTGACTTCAGTTTATTTATAGCAGTCCCCATGTCTAACTGGGCTTTTAGCTTTTCATTTAACTTCTGTACTTAAGAAAAGGTGGAAATCTATAGTCATACACTCCTGCAAACAGTTTGTGAAACATAGAGTGCAAGAGGATCTGTCTACTGAGCCAGCGATGACTCACTGCTACCACATTCCATTGTAAGATCCTTCTTCCTTACTTCTTCTGTCACTTAATGCACACCTTTATAAAGTATCGTGAAAGAGCACCTACACAAAACACTTTCTATTCATCAATGTAGACCTCTAACAAAATATTCGCACTCCCTAAGGGTCTCTCCATACATCCTTTCTGATGCACATCCATGACGATTTGTGCTCATTATGCTAATGGGGCAGTAAATGTGATCCCACTTTCAATACTTGTTTGCACCTGCAAAAGTTTTTAGATGGTCACACAACTTCATTTCCAATCGGTGCATAGACTTTGTGCTGAAATTCCGTAACTTTTTATAACGTTACTGTTCTGTTTATTTTTGTCCCACTTTCGTTGTGCTATAGCCACTATGAACAATATCAATGTGGTAGCAGAACAAACCAAAGCATAATAGATCACCACTAATGCCCTATCAAGCTGGTTAATCCACCTCTTCCTACTACCTCCCCCCCCCCCACTGCACTCAATATTCCATGGTTTGCCCCCTCAGGATTTTTCCCCACTCTAAAGATTTCTGCTTCTGCCTCACTGCTGTGCAGACATTGCATATAATTGTGTGTGTGCGCACACATCACTTGAGTTGAGTGAGTTTATGGATTTCAGCAGCAGCACATGTGCCTATTTGCACATGGTTCTCTCTCTGTTCCCTCTCCAGCACAAGATCCAGAAAATCAAAGAAACACAGACAGACATCATGGCTGTAGCAGAATCTTGAAAGGCACACACATTAAACAATTTCAGTGATAATGATAATAAAAGCGTATTTGCAGCTTTAAAAAAATACTTGCAAAGACTAGCATATTATACCTTTTATCTATCAAACACTTTTTAAAGAGAAATATAAAAGTGTACATGCATCTTACAATGCCATTAAAACGTGGTGGTGGTGATTTTCTAAAGACAAAGAAGTATAGAAGCTCAGTTTTTATTAGGCTGCTGAACAGGGTAGTTTATTTGTCTAATTCATAGCCATCAAGACCAGATTTGAATTTCCAAAAGTCTGTTGTTGTTTTTAAAGAAAACTTCGATAATCACTCATGCTTATAGGCAGTGCTCTTTTTTTCTTAAAAAAAATAATGTTTAGCGGTACTCTCATTTTCCTACTCATACTGAAATACTGCCCCTCAATGAGGCCAAACTTAGATTCACAAAATGTTTAGGGAGTGGCTGCCGGGACCACATAACACCGGTCCTGAGATATCTACATTGGCTCCCAGTATGTTTCTGAGCACAATTCAAAGTGTTGGTGCTGACCTTTAAAGCCCTAAATGGTCTCGGTCCTGTATACCTGAAGGAGCGTCTCCACCCCCATCGTTCAGCCCAGACACTGAGATCCAGCGCTGAGGGCCGTCTGGCAGTTCCATCACTGCGAGAAGCAAAGCTACAGGGAACCAGGCAGAGGGCCTTCTCGGTAGTGGCATCCGCCCTGTGGAATGCCCTCCCATCAGAGGTCAAAGAGATAAACAACTGCCTGACATTTAGAAAATACTTGAAGGCAGCCCTGTTTAGGGAAGTTTTTAATCTGTGATATTTTAATGTGTTTTAATATTTGTTGGAAGCTGCCCAGAGTAGCTGGGGAGACCCAACCAGATGGGTGGGGTACAAATAATAAATTATTATTATCATTATAGGGGTATGTGTACCCCTGCGTACCCCCAGGAAAAAAGCATTGCCTATAGGGGTTAAACCAGTGTCTCCTTTAAGGATAGGGACAGGAGCAAGATAATTGAGTTACTTAGTTTACTCAATTTACTCATAAGCATAGCACTCACAAATGGCAGAGGTAGGAAGCTGGCTTCACCCACACAACTGCGGAATAAAGAGAGACTGTGGCTTTATTCTAGAAACGGCTTTTTAGAAGCTGAACTATTTCAACTCTCTGTCAATATCATTGGCTCCATAGTATCATGTAATCACACAAATCAATAGTCTACCATTTCACATACTTGTCGTTATGAACAGAATCTTTCTTTTCTTCTCCACAGTAAGCATATTAGCTTTTCTATTGTGTAGTAAAACCTGCATGTTGTGAAACCCTGTGGCTGCCCCCAAAAGTCAAGGCACTGAAACTAGATTTAAAGCCGATGATTAGATGTGATACAATCACCACAGAAAAGCAAGATATGAAAAATGAAGATGCCGTAAAAATGACTCATGGATGAATTATTTATCACACTGGTGATCTTGAAGTCCATTAATAGCTATGGGTCTACAAAGTATCTGAAATTACTCAAAGTGGCAGTCTTAGAGCAATTCTGTATAACTAGAAATGAATCTATGGGCACCAAATGACATCAGCAGGCATATTTAAGTGAAGTGTGGTTGGCGGCCATCAACAAGCTACTGAACTTTTCCATAATACTACTAAATGAAGCTTATACCCTCCAAGATTTGATGTATGCTTTTAGTGCCGCCTTCTTCAAATAGTTGTCTGAAGCGTGTGAGTAAGCCAGGCGCTATCCAAAGTACAGCCAGACTTGCTTTGTAACAGAATACTAGATTCTATTTTGAAGTTCATTTTATCTATAAATAAATAAAATAAATCCAATTTTTCAAATAACAAACAGTATATTTTAGTCTGTGTGCTTACCAACTTCAGCTTTAAAAAAAATAAAAAAATCGGTACACTTAATTCTGCCCCTCTCCTTTTTTTCCTATGGAAGATTTACAGGTGTCTTTTTTGCATCATTTCCAGTAATGCCTGGTGACCCAGAAATACTTTTAACTATTTTTTGAGAGATCAAGAAAACTTTCCACTATTCTTTTCCTGTCAGCAAAGGGACCCACATTCTTAGAAGAACCTAGAAACACTACAAGTAAAGACCTACCATATCAGGCTTTGACAAGCGCATGGTGATAACTGAGGGAGGAGAGTTTCTCTCTAGACTCAGTTCATGACCGGGCAGCCTGGCAAATAAATGGAGGCTGTCCCCAAGAGCTGAAATCCTCAATGCTCAGAGTTCCAGCTCATAGGAGGCTCGCCTGGCATCTTCATTATACGTCTTTAGACGCCAGGCGAGAAAAGGTTTCTCTAGAACCAGGCCTTTGGCTGATAAACATTCGATGGTCTTTTAAATGTTTTTGTGGGGGTGTTGTTGGCTTGTATTTGTATTCTTATGTTTTTAGTGTTCTCATTTTGTATTTTTATGTTGTGAAACTGTATTTTAATTCAAATAGGAGCCATATACCAAACAAAATGAATTTATTCTCTCTGGCCTACCGCCCCCTCTTCCATCACTGGGCAAAATTGTCTTATCATTAATTACTCCTTATTTTGACTGAAGTGAGAGATTTTGAGATTTTGCCTGGACCAAACTTATTCCATTCGTGTCAGCCTATCAATTTTATATTGACATACAATATCTCACATCTGTTACAGGCACTTTTCTTTCTCCAAAGCTACTGAAGCTAATGGAATCACAGCAATCAATCAGATTTGCTTTGCACCTGCTGCTCACAAACATATCAAATTCCACTCCTTATTACTAACATTCTATTTAACCATTAGAGTAATTTACCTAGTATATAATCCCTGAGGGAAAAGTAAAAACAATCCATCTCCCCAACTATCAAAATAGTATAGTGTTTCACAAACTCTCAGACACGCATCAGTGTTAAAAACAAAAAGAACAAAACATTCCTGTCACAAGGTAACAAAAGCTGAGGTACACCACAAACACATTCACGTTCACACATCACCTCAGTGACTCATTACTGCTTGCTCTATTATTAACTATTATTATTAGATTTATTACCTTCCCCAGAAGTTTCCGGGCTGGGTTACAGCATTATAAAATGCAGCATTAAAAGAGTTTAAAAACAAATTACAATCACAACTAAAAATATCTCTGAAGTATCAAAGGATAAGGAACTGCATCTTCAGCACATAAACGAGTTACCTGAAGGATTTGAGCTGCATTTATGGTACGATGATAAGAAGTTACTACAGCTGACATTTATGAGCAGGCCACAAGGGTGAAGAAAATGACCTGAGGTAAATTGTGAGCCAGCCCTTAGGTCTGCAGTAGGAAAATCTTATGGGGGAATGAGAGAATAGCCAAACAACACAACTCATCTCACAGGTTCCCAGAAGGTAATTTACAGTGCAATCCTAAGCAAATATACTCAGAGCCAATTCCTATTGAATTCAATGGGGCTTACTCTCAGCTAAGTGGGGCTAAGATTACTGCCTAACAGATCAGGAGTGAGAAAGTTGTAGCCTCCCTGATGTTGTTAGACTTTAATTTCCATCAGTCCCAGCTATGATGAGATTATCTGGAGGACCACAGGTTGCTCATTCATAGCCTTTAGGGCTATGCTGGAAAAGGAACTACTCATTTGTATATAGGCATCAATCGGATGGACTCTGAAATATTTTGAAACCTGAAAAGAAACAGTTCCCTTGAACACAGAAAAAGAACTGTTATGTCAACACATCAACATACTTTGTTTCTGTAGAGAGACATAAAAGTACCCATTGCCTTTCAAGTAGGCAAGTTCAAGACACAACTGGCACTCCATCTGCTGGAATCTCATGACCAAATTCTTTTATCTGTCTTTGGAGACATTGCAGAGATGCTGTGTTACTTCTGCCTTCAATGTTCTTAGGTGGCTGGAGAGAGACTGTGATGTGTACAAGCATAAAGCTTGAAAGTGTGGGTCTCCTCTTGTTCTCTACATCAATTGGCAGAGCATTTTTCACGCGAGTGTTCTCAGGATGTGCAGCAGCCTTCCTTTTGCTGAACTGTTGGGTTTATCATGGCTTGTTCCTCCCCGTCCTGTGCAATATTACTAGCACTGCTTCCTCCAGGCTGCTGCCGAAGTCCACACCCTTGACCACACCGAAGTCCAACCCTTGAACAGAGGAAGCAAGCTACTCATTTACAGAGTTGCAGGTGGTGTTTGAACAGTACAAGAATGGTTGAGGGGGATGCATCTTTGCAGATGCCAGTTTCAGAAGAGTTGTCAGGATCACAGCCAGATAGCTACACCTTTACTATCATCAAATGTGATTTAACCATAGAGTGTTAACAACTGGAAAATGAACAAAAACATGACTGCAATGGGAAATCTACATTCTAGGGATTTTTAAAAAGTGCTTAACAATTCACATACACCAAAAAGCATGGAAGTCATGTTAAACTTGAGAGCATTCCACAGCCGGAATGGGGGCCACCTATAGCCCTTTACCTAATGTCATGTGGGTGAGTGGGGCATGGATGGCAAAGGAGCTATCTGCCTTCCACCAGCAGCATGATGGACAAAGAGGAATGGGGTAGGAGTCAGGGGCAACTGAAGTAAAAGGGTGACCCCACCCACATCTGTCTCTGGCTGTGCCAAACACCAGCTTCGTCCTTGTCTACATGCATTATCCTTGAAGAAATGCCCAGGCTGTCCACGGCCCTTGGTACATAGATTGGCCTCTGCTGTGTCTTTTCTTCTCATTGATTCTTAAATAATGTGTCAATAGCCCATCATGAGAGTATGTAACTTGTCACTGGGCACATGGTTTTCACTGGGAGGAGTAGAAGGTTAGGCATGAGTCTGTTACCTTTGGTCAGGAGAAAGAAGACCGAAGGGGAAAAGAGTACTAGCAAGCAGTGGTTCTCCAGTGGAAGTGAAGAAGGCAGCAGCAGATAGCTGCAATCGATGCTGGGAGGATCTGCAGGAAGAGTATGTCCAGCTGTCGTCCAACACAGCTGTAGCCACATTTATGAGCTATAAGAAGTTCAACAAGGAAGCTATGAGTCTGTGTAGCTGCGAGACCAATTGGGGTGATTCAGATGGCTGTGTTCTAGTTCCATGGTTGGAGGAGTATGCTTCTGAATACCATTTGCTGGGAATCACAAGCAAGGAGAGTTCTGTTGTACTCAACTTCCACTTGTGGGCTTCCGAGGGGCATCTGGTAAGTCACTGAGAGAACAGGATATTGGACTAAACTGACATTTCGCCTGATCCAGCAGGCTCTTCTCATGTTTTCACACACACCCTGCATCAAAGTGCAATGGCAATAACTCTCTGCCTGAGCCAGATCAGGGCCTCCACAAATCCTCCTGTTGCTATGTCATTTTTGTACTTTTCTATCCTGTATGTTTACCTATACCTATTTCTCTAGGTCCATGAGCTTTGCAAATGAGACTGTGAAATGTTGTCTGTGGAGCACTGAGCTGCTCTATACCGTGTGTGTGTTTTTAAATGCACAGAGGTGGAAAACCTAAAAAGAGGTAACAGCTTCATTTCAGTTTTAAAAATCCTATACTGCTATGCTTTACGAAAAAGTTCACAGGAGCTTTTAAGAATACTGCATGCAGCATTCCAGACAGTCTCACATTTTAAGGCCTACCAGAGACACAAACAAACTGAAAAAGTGTACAAGCAAGAACACACCCCCTTTGCTGCCTCTTAATTATTTTAGCATAAAAGTAAGACAAACCCTGGTCCCCCTTCCCTCTGATAAAGGATTATGAAGGAAAGTGAATCTCTTTTACTTCCCTGGGGGGGGGACCCCATAGACCTATGTGTCTCCAATCTGTCAAGCTTAATTCACTCTTAATCCACATATACATGCACACTCAGTAGATAAGTGCTGGTAAGTAAGCACTGAACAAAGCCTAATTCTAATATCTAACCTGTTAAGTAAATGTGTTTAATAATTTTGTTCAACCTTAAATAAATAATCTTGTTCTGTCGGACACCTTTAGCTTGACTCAGCTACTGTTATAGAGGGGAGTAAGGAACTGTACCAAAAATGGTTGGTGGCTGCATAATGTAAAATACGTTCACTTTTGCACAATGGCAAGGATTTTTCTAAGCATAAACTCTTCATACATAGCAACAATTGGTTGGATTTAAAAGCTACCATATTTTGAAGTCAGTATGAATACAGCAGCAGCAGCATCTTAAACTCATCTTCAACAAGCGGTGGGACTCCAACACTGTAGCATAATATATCACCCAATTTCCCACACCAACTTCCAAAGCAGCTTAGCTGGAATGGTTTATAGACCAGCTAACTTAATTGGTGTCAAGAGTTCATCATTACAGCTGCAAAACCAGATGGATGTGTGTCAGGTTGCTCCCCTGTAAATAGGAAAAACAATGTTCTATCTAAGATGGGGTTCTCTTTCACAACTGTTTCATGTTTCAGCCTCAAGAGGTGTGTCCCCCCCCCCACTCAAAAGCTTGCTGGCTCTTAAGCAGTTAGTGCTTTATCATGTCTTCTCATATTTCCCTCAATGTCCGTTGGATGCATTCTGTACTCTAGGATCATCACACAGATGGAGGAAAGACTAATTGTCAGGTGGAGGAAATAGATGGCAGCAGAATTACTGATCTAGGTCTACTCTCACTCACACAAATAGAAGTAGCCTTCTAACAATAGAAGATTAATAGAAATGGCCAACTTGTTTGTCTAGAAAGGGCATCAGTATATAATTCAGTGATTTTTATCTCAGATACAGGGGTCATCCACACTTCTGCTTCTCCTGTGCCTAGAAAGCACAGGTACAGGAGATTTTCTGCTTGTCCTGTCACTTTCCCCTCAAAGACCTGCTTTCCCCTGGAAAACTCAACTGACATTTCTTCCGATTCAGCCATCAAGAGTTGGGTTTCCCTGGGGGAAAGCAGGGGGACAAGCGGATGTGTGGACAAGCCTAGTCATGGAAAAAGTTGTGGCTCCTGGTGTGTATTTTTTTGCATTTCCTTAGAAATAGTTATACATAGTGTGATATGAATATAGATAGTAACACAAAGCAGTGCTTTATTTTCTGTACATGTGCATGAGTACATACCTGGGTAAACAACTATGTAGAATAACTTAATCGGGGCAGATGAGGCCAGTGAGTTATCAAGGTAATCTGAAGAAAGCCAGAAAAAGGCACTGGACTTCCCCTTTAAAGTCATGTTTAAAGTTTCTCTACGTAGCAGTAGACCCCTTTTTCAGTTTTGTGAAATAGCATTTCTCATTTAAGAAAATATGCAAAGTATCTATAAAGAAATTTTAATTATGCTTCCTTGCATTGTGGTTATAAGAACCCATACTCTGGGTTACATGCAAGAAAATGTAAGAAAGAACTGGATATGGACTGGATCTTTTGAGTGAAGTAACCTAGAAAACAGGATCGACACAATCCTTTTGAACAGGGCTTTTAGCTACCATGCTGCACTAGCAAATTAACAGATACACAAAGTAGTATTTTGGGCTCCCAAATATGCTTCTTCTTCTTCTTTTTTACAGTTTAACAGCAACTACACAGGAATGGTTCACTTTTGGTAATTAAGGAGAAGCAGCTCAACAAGGATTAAATAAGACCCCATGGAGGGAAGTGTATAGAAGTCAAAGAGTGTAAGATAAACAATGGCAGTCGATGTACTAAGATATGTAAAATGCATAAATGAATAAATAAAGGAATGTTCACTTCATCTGTTTTATTTCTATACACTGAATACAACAAAAGACATTTGCCATAAAGCTGAGCACACAATGGAAGGAATTACGGATCAAATTTTGCTATTATTCTATATTAACTTATTAATTATTTTAACCATTTTGTACAAACAATATTTACATCAAGGCTATCAAATGCTCTTGTCGTCATAAAACTTCAAACTGGAGACCAAAATCATTCAAAGCACTTTAGGACCTATAGTCAGAAAGCAAACCTGTGTGGAACCAATACATTTATCAAACACTAGCACCCAAAACAGCAATAGTCCACAAATTAAATGGACACTTTGCAACCGTTCTACCTGCAGATGTCTCCTGCCTGCACAAGCCAGCCTGTTACAATAGTAGGCCTGCTATCCACATGGGCATACTAGTACCTCTAACATTCTCTATGTTATCTCAAGAATCTACAAAGCCTAGTAAACTTTAAGGTGTGAAAGTGTGTCAATGGGGTCAGAGTCTAAAGCCATTTTCCCTGCAACTTCAAAATTATTAACTGACAACCTGGGATTTTGTTTTAGAAAACAAGGTGCAATCATTTGTTAGGGAGAATTTGCCTAGGTGAATTATCCCAACATTTGGGAGCAATGACACAAGTGTGAAGTATTTTGGTGCCTGAACCAATTGCTGCTGCTACTACTACAAAATACATTTATTGGCAACTTAGTATTCAGGTCACTCCGTCCCATGGAAATATTAAATTCTTAATTCATAAGTTGAGCTGACCAATACAAAGCCTAATAAAATTAGTGAGGGGGGGGAGGGGTTCAAGTAGTGAGGATACAGTATCAGACTACTTAAGCAATAGTGTGAGCCCTTCTTACTTGCCTACTGGCTTTCTCAATTACAGAGACTAAATTAAAGTCTTTTAATTGAGAAAGCTATTTTTGCTGGCATGGGCATATGAGTCTAACTCTAAAGGTTATTTAAGTCTAGTTAGTATATGAAACAAGATCTATTTCATTTATATATAATCACAGTTACCATGTTAAGATAACGCCAGCAGGCAACTGTATGTCCGGATCTCTACCTATGTAGCAGCACATACTCCTAAACTAATCTAAATAAAATCTGCATCTCAAGCTGAACGACCCATATCAGAGGTTCATTTAGCAGCCACTGTTGGTTTTCAGAACTCTTGCCAAAGTAATTGTCACTGTGGCATTCTTCATTCCCGAGAACAAGTACACCCTGTTCTTAACAATTGCTGACAAAAATAAATAAATCACCAAAGCAATTCAAATCACGTATGGGGTGTATTAATCCAAATCCAAGCTATTCAGGCATTGCCAACACACCTACCGTGGGAAAATGTAAATGCATCCTTTCAAAGCAATCCTGGGTTCCTCCTCCCCCAACCACAGAAATCTTGAAGCTGAGATCATGCTAACACAACACTTGCTTATTCTTTCTTCTATAAATATTGATTTATGTCAAAATAGATTCATGTAATGAGTTATAAATTCCAAATGAGAAAAACTTGTACAATATTCACTCCTAGATTCGCCTTAAGTGGAAGTGGTGTTCCGGGAATTCAAGGTGAAGCAAGCATGGTTAGTTCTCGTGAAGTCTGTTCTAATGCATCTATTCCTTTTCCTCGCTGTATTGGTATGCAGTTCTATGCATCAGCAGTCAATGCAGAGCTTCTTTTATCTAGAAGTGAAGGTTATCTAGTGCTAGAATGCAATGTCAGCACACCTCTGAAATGAAATGTGATTCTCTTATGTCAATAGAATGACTTAGAGGAACTCCCTTTGTAATATTACAACAATGTATTTTGATTTTTCTCTTGAAGTAGTGAAGTAAAGTAGTAGCCATGGAGTATGTACAGTTGGTTATGTCAATATGGATTGCTTCAGTAGATGGCTCGTGGATTTTTTGTACTATAGTAGGCCTCACAGGCAGCAACGTAAGATGATTCTGGGAAGAAGTCGTCATGGTATTCTGCCAAAAACCTGGAAAATCAGAATATGTATTAACAGTTCTGTAATTCTTTAACATACCTACATAGGTAATTTTTCAAACATCCAACACAGAATATTACAAAAATCAATTTCCTTAATGGGAGTCACACCTTCAAGATTCTGGAGTCTTGTTGCCACATTTCCAGCGATGCTGCTGAAGATCAAAATTAGTCAGTTCACAACTCAAATTTGGTGAGCTTGTAATTCTTTAATGTATTACTTACTGACTTCAAGCCAAGTATTTTTTTGTAATTCAGAGACATGTTACAATTTATATTTCCTGCGCAATCTGCATTTGATTTCCCAAGGACATTAGAATGTCATTTGTAATACACATGAAAAGGTTTTAATTTAACCCTTTGGTGTTCTCCTTGAATCTGCAATATGCTTACAACAAACACTCATTCTGGTTGCTGGCATTTACTCAGCTTCTGCAGTCTCTGCTTATGAATCCTATTTCATGCCAGTAAAGTACTGAGATACACATGTGGAAAAATTCAAAGGTAACTCTCAAGATTTGGAACTTGGCAATCAAATTACAATAGGATCAGACAACCCGTCACTACATTTCAACAAGACATTATGCTAAAGTAAAAATGGCAACGCCATAATACACAGAATTATATTTCAAGTTAGAGATATCTGTTTGTGTAGCCTAGAAGAAGAGGAGGAGGAGTTTGGATTTGATATCCCGCTTTTCACTACCCGAAGGAGTCTCAAAGCGGCTAACATTCTCCTTTCCCTTCCTCCCCCACAACAAACACTCTGTGAGGTGAGTGGGGCTGAGAGACTTCAGAGAAGTGTGACTAGCCCAAGGTCACCCAGCAGCTGCATGTGGAGGAGTGGAGACACGAACCCAGTTCCCCAGATTACGAGTCTACCGCTCTTAACCACTACACCACACTGGCTCACATTGTGTAGCCTAATTTTCGTATTAGCCAGGCAGTCACTTTGGACGGGCAGGTGTTATTAAGTGGAGCAATTTTCAAGTGTCATGACAAGAGGCCACAAGTGTCATTGAAAACTAATTTCCAGAGGTGCAGCTGTCTTGCAGCAAAAACAATAGTGTTTTTGCTGAGGAAACCTTTTTCCACCTGAACATGGCCACTCCCAATTAGCCAGGGACTCCATGTTCCAATCCAACTTGGTCTGGAATTGAGGAAAGGGCAGAGCCAGGCTGGTCCCCTTTAAAGTGCTTTAAAGTCTCTTTGCCCTCTCTCTCCTCGGAGGAGTCAACAGAGTGCTAGGCTCTCCACAGGTGATGGTGCCACCTCCACTGTGTCCTCACGGTTTCTCTCTCAAATCATAGGGATAGAAAGAAGAAGAGAAGGTGGGAAATATTGTTTTCAAATAATAAAGAGAGTGTGTACGGTGCTGCCTTCTCTGAGCAGGGAGGATGCAAAACTGGACTGGTAGGTTTGTTCTACACAGCTCTACTTTTTGGCATAAGTAGGAGCAGCAATCTCACTTTCATAGGCCACTAAAGCTGCATCACGCAGAGCCCTTTAATCCATTGACACAGAATGGAAGTGGCAGAAGTCCTTCCCAGCCCAACTGGAGATGGCAGGGACTGAGCTAGACATGTGTTCTATGATGGTTTCATGCTGCAGTGCAAGAAATAAAAAAAAGCTCCTTTTTGGGGGGAACCAATTTTACATCATCTCTCGGTTACAGCTTCCGACGATACTATCCTACACATGCCTACTAAGAAGTAAGCCCACTGGGTCTAATGGGGCTTACTCCCAAGTAATTGGGCAGAGGGTTATAGCCTACAAATACTCTAGTTTCTCTAACTAAGGCTTAACTGAATACACTTGCAGCCTCTCAGTTATGTATTATAGCTAATGTTGCCTGGCACTGTATTAACTGCATATTGGTACAGACTAGTGGTCACATATCATTATTGCAAGTTGAATTCCACAGTGCTTACTCCTCCTACAAATAAGACTAGCTGCAAACTCAAATCAGAAGAATGATCAAGTTATTATTATATGGCAGAAATGCTAATTCAGTGTTCTATATAATGAACAAATATCAATTCTGAATGGCAACTGTGTGCGCACCGCATAGATGAAGAAGAAGAGTTTGGATTTGATATCCCGCTTTTCACTACCCGAAGGAGTCTCAAAGCGGCTAACATTCTCCTTTCCCTTCCTCCCCCACAACAAACACTGTGAGGTGAGTGGGGCTGAGAGACTTCAGAGAAGTGTGACTAGCCCAAGGTCACCCAGCAGCTGCATGTGGAGGAGTGCAGAAACGAACCTGGTTCCCCAGATTACGAGTCTGCCGCTCTTAACCACTACACCAAACTGGCTCTCTAGATGGTAGACCAATCTGAAGCAATGGTGTATCAAGAATGGATGCTAAGGACAGCATTGGACATCATATAATGCAGGCATAGGGTGACCATGCATCCTTACACCAAAGCTCCCACTTCACTTCACAAGTGCAATCAGAGGATACACAAATCAAACAATGTGTCAGCTTCTTATTATATAAAACGCTAACGGGAAGCCCTTAGTGAAGGTAGAATTAACTTCTTATGCACACTCTCTCACTTTTCTTACAGACTAAGCTAAACAGTCACATAGCACAGGACTCTTCCATTATTAAAATGATTGCTCTTGCAGTTACTAGGTGCCCTTGAACATTTATACTTAAAGACTTTCTATAATTCACGGTCAAGTTACCTTAGGAACAACTCAAAGTGCTTTACTAATGCCTTTAGGTTTTTGTCAGGAAAGCTCATCTTCCCAAGTATCTCTGGAAGCTTTACTGTAGAAACAAAATGGGGGGGGGGGACATGATCATAGTTAATTTTTAATCCGTTTCTATACAACTGTCTAAAGACAAAAAAATGTGAATTTTTTAAGTTTAGTTAAGTTTCCCATTGCTCAATACAATATTCCATTACTATAGAATACTCTGGTGGTTTTCTTCCATTTGTAAAGGTATATTGATCCTCAAGGCATACAGAATAGCTTGTGGCTCAGCCCGTAACAGTTTCTGATGAAGATAGTAAATGTGCTCTGCTATGCTGTTCATCAGAATTTGATACAACTAGATCAAGTCAAGAGGTGCATCTAGTTAATTGGACAAGTGATTATTATTTTTTGGAACAAAAAATGTGTTAATAGAAGTACTTAAATCAAATGACAAATATGCTGCAAGGATATGCAGGTCAACTTGATTGCTAAAATAGCTTGTCTTCCAGTTTGGAGCTGCACTACCAGCTTTTCGTAACACTTCAACAAGTGACAGTTCAGGAGCATCTGCGGTGACCTGCAACAAAGCAGCCCCCCAAAATACGCGTGATGCTTAAAACAACAGCCACTGTATCCCATCCTTATTTCTCCCCCAGCACAAGTTTAGTAGAAATGAACTAGCTGAGCTTCCCATATTACCACCCAATTTGAACAAACATGTTTTTAAAATGACCTGCTTGAGTTAGTAAGCCAATATAGTGGTACCTCGCTAGACGAATGCCTCGCTAGACGAAAAACTCGCTAGACGAAAGGCATTTGCTAGCGAAAGGCTGTCTCGCAAGACGAACTTTCCTATGGGCTTGCCTCGCAAGACGAAAAATTTCCGCGATTCCCCCCCCCCGTCAAACTGCTCTTCCCCCGTTGGTGCTTCGCAAGACGAAGTTTTGCTATACGACAGCACTTGCAGAACGAATTAATTTCGTCTTGCGTGGCACCACTGTACTAGTTTAACAGGAAACACTCAATATTTGAATTCTTGCACCAGGGTCAGAAGATGGAGTAGATAAAGTATATCTGGATATGTGAGAATACCTAAAAGAGAAACTCAAATTCTCTCAAGAGGTCAAATTGCTTATTTGGAAGACTGTTACTATGGAAATCCAATCCAAACTTCATTGGGACAAAGCGTTATTTACATCCAAGTAATTGTGTATAGGACCTTAGCAATATACAGATTTTATTTTCAAAGTAAAAAATGTATTTTACCAAACATGCGTAGCAAATGCTGAGATCCATAAATGTAAGAAGGCGGTGGTGGCTGATCACCTGGGGGATAGCTCTCTGGCATAAGTTTCCATGACAACACCTAAACATAAAATTAGCACGTTTAAGAATACATCAAAGCAAGGTCCCCAAGAGATTATATAGGCCCAGCTTGCACATCACAATAAACCATAATTAATGGTTTATGATTAATGTAGATCTCAGTCTCACTGTGTTCCCCAGCTAGCATCAGTGGGAACAACAAACCATGATCCCTACTTCAAATGACATCTGAACCAGGGATCTCAGCTTGTTTTGCTCAAACAAACCACAATTAGTAATTCAAGAGCAAACCTTGGCTCTATGCTATGTTTTGTTTGGAGAGAAACAAGCCATAAAGTCTGTTTGGACACAATAATCTGGTCTGGAACTCAGAGATTGTGGTTTATTGTTTCCGCTCATACTAGGGAAGCAGCAAGTGAAAGCCATGTGTACATTTGCAGGTGCAGCTATTCTTGTTCTAAAGAAACTAACGACAACTTGAGTTCACAGCTAAATTTAGGGTTTTTTTTAAACATAATTTAATCTTAGGAACCTGCTAAGACTAAGAGCTTACCTCGTTTAATTCATTGTTTCTTCTGCCTTCAAAACCAGCAAATACTGCCCCACCCTCTTTGCTAGGAGTCAACGTGATGGGTGACGATGACCCACTGTGGACAGGAGTTTCTTCAAAAGAAAAGCAGAGAGCTATATTATTCACTGATGCATCAGGAACAGAACTTTTATTCACCTGTGTGAGGCTTCTTCCAGCTGTAATCAAAAGCTCCTCAGGACTTTTTTGGTCATTACCTTCTAGGGAAAGCGTTCACCCAGGCATGAGCCTCTGAATTTGGCTTTGGTATCTTTAAGGTCACATGCAAAAAAAAAAACAAAAAAAAAAACTGCTTTCCAGGAATTGATCAGGTGACCAGGAATTTTTTTTTCAAATGAACTTGTATCAGCCCAATTCATGCATGATTTATTATTTTTGTTATTTATTAAACTTGTACACTGCCCTTCATCGGAAGATCACAAGGCGGTTCACAACATAAAAATACAAAACGAGAACACAAAATACTAATAAAAACAAGAACACACCAATAACCCATCCCATGGACACATTTAAAAGGACATAGAACATTAATCAGTTAACTGCTGTTTATTCTGGGCTTTATTCTATGTTTGAAGCAAGCCTATTTAAGCAGAGTGGGAAGTGAAGGCAGTTGAAATTATAAGTATCCAAGCTTAAGATACCTGCTACCTACCCAGAGGGAAAGGTTTTGGTGCCACCAGTACCTACTTCTCTTCCACTACTAGTATAACACTCAGCATGCACACGTCAAATGTCCTTCCCTACTTCTTAAAAAGTAACAGATGATAAATAATGTTTACAACAAAACGGTGTCTTCCCCTGCCCCCACTAAATAATTTCTCCACCTTGCTACGGCAACATACTCTTTTCAAGGTGCAAAAACAATTTTGGCATTGAAGTAGGAGCTTCAATGTTCCGTCGTTTTGGTTGTGGCGAAGAACTGCTTTCCGACAATCTGTCACAGTTGGATGTGTGACGTGTGGAGCGTCTTAGGGACTGCAGTATTTCAGGTTCAGTTTTTCGGCGTTTTGGTGTTGCTGACTCTCCCGTCACAGGCTGACTGTCTGTGGACTGGGGAGTCGATGGGTTCAGAAGTGGTGGGCTTGGGGAAAGCTCTTCTTGATTTCTAAAGAAAGAGAAAAATAAAAGTGCACTAAATTGTTAAGTGCTTACCGATGCAACTGTATGTTATGCAAAAAAAATATTATCTACAGTAACTATGTGACTTCCATGTTTTTCAAAACTACTTTCTTCTACTTGCTCTTAGCCTGCTTGAAACCTCACTATCACAAAAAGCAAGCAAAGGTTAAACACACTGCAGTCACACCATCTACTTAAAAATATACTCCAGAGAAGAGAACAAAAGAAGCACCAAACCTACCTGTTAGTGTTTGCTACACTCTCTTTGATTGGAAGAAAAAATTTGGAGGAAGTCACCTTCTTAAACTGTGCTTGCTCATAGGGATACAGCAGAATCAGAGGAAGAGTAAAGTCGAATGTTATTCTTAGCCCATCCACCATTTCTTTACACAGTTCAACACTAGAAAGGTTGCAAAAGAAATGAATAAATATTTTCTACAATTAACTAAATATGTTTATGTTAACATGTCATAAGGCAGACACTTTTAACAGAAATTGTAAGTGAATGTACATTTTAAGTTATCTGAACTCTAGGGAACTGGGTGCTCACGGGGCCTCGACACGCAAGAGCACAAATTCATGAACATTTGTGCTTCTTGAGTACAGGTACACAAATTTTGGAATGCCTTCTTTGATAGCCAGCCAAATTTTGAAGTCACCAAGGTTCTTCCCCTGTGGAGCAATGGATGGGTCTCACATCACGCCACATGGGAGTGCTGCTGAAGCACAGCATGAGATTGAGGACAATTCCCTTCCCTTCCCCACCCCAAAGCTCTGGAGAAGAGCTGAATTCATTGATGTTTCACTGTGTTTATGAACTGGCCAGAGCTTCTCTAAGCTATCACAAGCCCCAGCTTTGCTCCAGGCTGGAAGATCTCTGAAGTTTTGCAGAAGAAGCTGAAAACTGACAAGTTAGTAGTGATCCTCTACTCCTCGCCCACTGACTGAGCTGCACAGGGATGATGCTGACAATAGAAAGTCAGATTCACAGGAAGTCAATTCCCCACTAAACACAGAGTAGCCAACATACATTGTAGGAACAACTGTGTCACATTATCACAAGTATAAAGTGTGTGAAAGTATATGAAACAAGCAAGGACAAAGATACAACACTGTAACTGAACCAAACACCTTGTCAGGTGAAAATATTCTTTACGCAATGTGGGAAGAAAATAGCAGGCTGCCTGGGGAAGCCGGAAAACTAAGGTCTGGGAAGCTGAAATTATGAAAAGAGGGCTCAGAAAAATGGCTGCTGAAGGAAGGGGAAGAGTGGATCATATGCTGAGAATAAACAGACTTGAGGGAAAGGGGTGACGGCAGGGGAAGTCAAAGTAGGACTGGAAAAAATTCACATAGATCTTAGGGACAGGATGAGCTATGTACTGCTGGCAGGCAGAGAGGTGAGGTCATTTGAGGCGAGCAGTGAGCTTAGAAGGTTTTGGAAACAAAACTTATTGTTTGAGTTTAGAATTTGGACTACTAGCATGAAACATCTGTTTTGATATTATCTTTCTTCTTGCAAGAGATGTATCTGGTGAGGGAAACTGCATTTAGATATTATGGCTTGGTAAACAACCAAATCAACACACACCCAGGCATAACACCACACACCCTTTAAATAACACAGTGAAGATTTAAACCCTCTGCTAAATCTTCACTCTGCTTACTATCTTAACTATACAAGATGACTTTATATAAACATAAATGACATACAGAAAAGGCTCTATATGTACCTGGTGTTTCCTGAGAGCTGCCATTTAGGGAACCTTAAATTCTGGAGCTTATGCTCAGGGACAGAAAATGAGGTTGATACTAAAAGGACTGCATCTCTATTTAAAAACAATTGCCTTTTACTTCCAAGACAAAACCTGCTCAAACCAACTCCTTAAGTTTTATCTACATTATCCCCACTAGGAAGGTACTTTAAACAGCTCCTACGATGATGGCCTTTACAGCTCAACAAGATCCATCTCCATATTGCATTTTCAAGCATTATGATTTGCTTGTGTCAGCTAACCTTTCACTTTATCCTCAGAGTGACCGAGTTCATTTGCAGTAAGTGAGCACATATCACTTTGAAAACTTATGCCTTCATTTAAAGCAGGATACTTTAGATACATAAAACAAAAAAAGTGCTTACTTACTTCTTTTCTGGTGGGATATAGTGCAGATTCAAGTTGGTGTGTGAAGACATTTGATGGTGCCGTGATCTTTCATTGGCTGAAAAAGCTGCATTGATGGCAAAATGCTTCACGTACGATTCCAAGATGGTTATTATATTTGTCTGACATGGCAGTTTCACCAGCTAGATGAATTAATCAATTGCCAAATTGACGGAATTATTTATGCAACAACATAATACAAGTTCATGACATCTGAGATCTGCTTACCACCATTCTTTTGAAATACACATATAAGTAGACAAGCCTGAACTCAGAAAAATAAAGTGTACAACAGAAACTTGCTTCCAACCTTCTTTGTTTGGACAGTAAAGCAACCATAGAAATTCCAGTAGCAGCAGCTAACTACTGAACACCAACAAAACCTATACTCATTTTACTTACATGTTCCAGAGTCTAAATGTTCAGTGGGACCAAACTTATTCTCTTGTATCCACATATTTGTATTGTCTATGTGAGTGGTATAAAAAGCATTATGTACATAACTCCAGCACATAATTTGAATCCATTGGTTTGGGTCTTGCTGTCTGGAGCAACAGAAAACAAGCTTGTTCCATTTTCCACGTGACAGCCCTTCTGATACTTGAAGGTGGCTATCATATTGCCTCTCAGAGCTCCAGAGCTCAGCAGCACAAAACATACTTTCCTCAGGCTATAACCTCCCTCTGGGATAGCATGGAATAAGTGATCAGAAATAATACTCTTGCAGAATTCGGGTTATTTGTAAAATTACTCCTTCTGCAGTATAAATTAGCTATTCATCATCAATCCAGAACTCTTTCACTAGCTTCCATAAAGCTTATGAAACAAATAACTAAAATGGTTCAATCTTCTGAAGACAAGAATTTGATATAAGTGCTTTCAAGCATCTTCATTTGATTAAGTTATTCATACCCGTTTTCTCCTATTAATATAGTAACAATCTTCTTCAAGCTTTTTTTTCAAGATTTCAGGAATTTCAATGTTTATTGCTCTCTCTTCCATGTCCCGTTTAGTATGAGTCTCTTGCTCTTCTTTCTGTACAAATACATACAAGATTTTAAAAAAGTATTTTCATACATTGTAGCTGAGGTAAATTACAGAGAGAGAAACACTGGAATTATTTATAACATATGAACCAGGACTGATGCTAGTAGCTAGCTAAAGTTGATCATAACCAACTTATGTCCATTAATTTCATTGGGGATACTCCACATGTGACTTAGCTGCATCACCCACTTAAAACAACTGCGTACTAACACATACTTTTGCACTGAAATGTTAATTTCATTTATAACGTTGTTTTTTTTAAAATGTAACATCGGGCATTATATTAAGAGCAAGTCACATTTAGGTTGTACTTTGAAACAATACACCTCTATGATCAGTGTGAAAAAGAATTCTGGAGTTATATGGTATACTACAAAAATGGGAAACTGGATCCAAACAATGGGCCAGATCCTGATGTTCTCCAGTCCCCATGAGCCACTTTGACAGATGGATGGAGCCACCCACTTCTCAGCCACCTGACATCAGATTTAATATTTTCCTTTGTGAACTGGCTTGAATTCAATATGGCAGGAATCCGCTCCCGAGTGGATATCCCAGGTGAAACAAGTCCCATTGGAGCTTGCTTGGATATTAGCGATCTGTGAAATATTAAGTGGTATATATTTAATTGGCATAGGTTGGGAAGAACTAGGCTCCTGTGTCCAAGGTTTACCACCACTGGTCTGCTGAAATATACCAGTGACAAAAACCATAGGGTACAAAGTACCTTGTTTTTACACTGTATACAAACAGCTAATTTTTTTGCGAGTAAGAAACTATCTCTACACTTTATACCCAGAAAATTCTGATTGTTGTCCATGAAGTATTTTATGGCATATCATTTATTTAGTGGTCAAGATAGCTGTATTGGCATACCATTTCTATTTTTTCATCCACATCACTTTCTTCACTCTTTATTTCTTCATCTGTGCCTTCATCACTGTCATCAGAAGAAGAACTACTTATAGCTGTATAAGAAAAAATGAGTTACCTTTGACATTTAGCACACTTACCCACTCACTTCATTTGACAAAAGGAGATGTACCAATAATCCTCAAGCTAGATTTATCTGCCTATTTAAAAACTATATCAATCTTCCTTTTAAATAATTAAACACATTTAAACACATCACAAACGGTGTTTTATATAACCGACTTTTATTTTCCTCTGTGTATATCGCAATGTTTTTTGTTGCTATGGCCGACGACTGATGCAAATAAAGTTTCATTCATTCATCACAAAATGTGGAAGGTTTCTTAATATCAGTGAAAAATAACTGTAATTGGGAAACTTCTTAGTACAATGCTTCAGTACACTGATTATTGCATTTTAATGTTCTGTTGGAACCCGCCCATAGTGGCTGGGGAAACCCAGCCAGACAGGCGGGGTATAAATTATTATTATTATTATTATTATTATTATTATTATTATTATTATTATTCAGTAATTGGAAATTTACAGAAAATAAATTGGTTTCACAAGGAATAATAAGTTGGATATTACCAAACAGAGATTCTGAAGAGTTCTAATTGCTGAAGTGTCAGAACAGGATGTTTGGTAAACCTTCCTAATTACCACTACTGTGGTACCTCTGGTTATGTACTTAATTCGTTCCGGAGATCTGTTCTTAACCTGAAACTGTTCTTAACCTGAAGCACCACTTTAGCTAATGGGACCTCCTGCTGCTGCTGCGCCACCAGAGCACGATTTCTGTTCTTATCCTGAAGCAAAGTTTTTAACCTGAAGCGTTATTTCTGGGTTAGCCGAGTATGTAACCTGAAGCGTATGTAACCCGAGGTACCACTGTACCAGTGTTGAAAAGCATAAATATTTGATGTGCTTTTAAGGCTACGGTTTCATTCCAATCCCAAATATGTTCATTTCCAAAACCTGAACTCAGAAGTATTGCCAAATTCCTTACAGGTGAATGTACTTTTTAGCAGGACATACACTATCATCAACAAAAAGCAAAGCAAACCAAGAATAGTCTAAGTTTTTCTGCACATAAGACTTACATGTGAAGTTTAACTGATAGTAAAGCTGCACCTTCTGTTTTCTCCCTCCTTTCCCTTATTAGCTTAAGGCTGTAAGCTTCTTAGGACTAGAGATCAATCTTTTTGTACTGATAAAGTTGATATATAAATACTTAAATAGACAGTTCAATCCTAAGCAGAGATAACAGACACCAAACTTACATTTTTCACTGCTTTTATCATTCTCTTCAGCAGGAAGGATCTTCAATACAGAATCAACACCAGGCAGTCTGCAACGCCCTTTCTTTCCTTTTCTTCTCCTAATAGAAATTTAAGAAAGCCTGCCATTCAACCTAACATTTTGTTATTTTACTTAAAGCAGTAAGAGTACAAAAATACCATACAAACATAAATCTTTAGGATATGCCTGTGTTTTGCCATTCCCCTGAACATGAATGGATTCAAAGACATAGGTACTGATGCATAGATAGTGCTAGCTATAGGTTGTTACTACACAAAAAAGCCTTGGCAATTATTATTATTATTATTATATGCTTCCTGCTTTCCTTGTGTGCTGCAATCCCCTCGCTTGCTGGCAGTAAACCATAGTTTACTCATTCACCCAAACTGGTTAACTATGGTTAGTGCTTGCCATATAAAGCAGAAGCTATGATTTGATCCTGGAGTTTCAATTCTAGTTTTTTAAGGACTACTGCAGCAATGGGTTGAGAGAAGACTGAGACTGGTTTGCTGGTGCCTTTTCTCACTACCAAGGAGAATAGAAAGCTATAAAAGCAGTAGATCCCACTATTGCCAGGGGGTGGGGGTGGGGGTGGGAATCCTTCATCTATATAGGTACGTGGCTTCTCTCATGAAAAGAAAAGGTATTGCTTTAAAAAGTTAGCTATAGCTAAATAAATCACAAAAGTGGGGCAGAAGTAGTAGTGATTCCTTCTTCTAAAAAGCACGGGGCAAAGCACTAATAAGCCTGTCACCCATCACAACTGTTCTGACTACTAGTGGTAGGAAGTTTTAATAATTTTAGCTTTTAAAGCTTTTTTTTTCCTTTTTAGAATTCCCAATGGGAACAGATGGACTCCCATCCATGTGCTAAAGGAGTTTAATGAAAAGCTTGGTAAAAAAAAAAAAACACTTAGAAGTACAGAATAGCTACATCTACCTCAGCAGGTATAAAGTCACAATTGTATGTAAAAGGAGTATACATTTAACAGATATTAATATTGGTGCAAACTTTGTTTGATCCTTACATGCGAGCCACAGCTTTCCTTGCCAATCTACGTTGTAATCTGCGGTTTTCATCAGAGTCACGAAGAACATGATCTTCAGCTGCCCATCTGTCCCAACTGAGTATTTTTTTTAAAAAGCATGAGAATGTAAGATTACAGTAGGGAGTAGTATTTGAAACAATACATATGATTTCAGGTCAGTTCATAATTAAAAGGCTTATTGGGATTTAGTTAAATGTTGATTTTTAGTTTGATATCCAAGTTAGTGAGATCATGCATACATTTTTTGTATGAGTGGATGCACAAAATATTGCACAAAGCAGTTAAGTTGACATGCCTCCTCTTACACTGATGGCAGGTCCTCACAATCTGGCCATGGACATTGTTATTTAGGAGCAAGTCCAATTTCAGTGACATTTACTTCAAGATAAGCATGATTAAAACTGCTGTCTGACTTTCAGGTGGGAATTACAGGTACCAATCCCTGCAAAGGTGTGATTATTTGACATTTTATTTATGCGTGAATTATTAAAAGAACTTGCAGCACTATGCACAATGTACTAAATACATCCTCACCTTCGGTTCCAACCATTAAAATGGATCAGATATTCTGGAATCTTTCTTCCTTTCTCATCCTTTCCAATAACAATGTCAACAATCTGAAATTATAAACATTTGTGGATTATTATATAAACATGGGAGTAGATTCTACAGGTTTGTACTTCAGACCAAGAGAATTAGTTTCATTTCCAAGAAAGCTTGTTTATTTTGAAGGCTGACAGACAATATCATATGTGAAAACAATAGTACTGCTCTTTCAGAAAGGAGTTGGGGAACCAAACCAAGAATACCACCCAGAGACGATACATTTAGCAACTGAGAATGTGTAGGGGATTGTTGAGTGGCTTTCTTTTCAAATGCATTATTTGTTTTGAGGATGGATCACCAATTGCTATTTGTCACAACACTACAGAGACTGGATTTCTAGCCCATACTAAGAAACGAACTGGTGCTGTATTCAAATTCTGCAGAAAAAACTGCAGTCAATGCACTTAGGAACTGCAGTTTTCGCCGGGGGAGCGGGCAGAATGTAACCAGTGTGTGTAGCCAGTGGTGCTGCCACATACAGTATGAGGAAACCCTGGGCTGGACATCATTTGGGAGCCCTATGCCATTGTAGCCAGTCTCTCTAACCTGCACCACCCTGGCCACTCTGCTTCTTCCCACACTTCCCACTGAACTGTGTAAAAACAAAGCAAACACCTTGACATTGTTTCACACCTTTGTACTTTTTCAGCTTTAACAATAAAATTCAAAACATGCCATTGAGTTTAATGGGTCTTGCTTCCAGGAAATGGAAATAGAAGATGGCAGCCTTATTAATAATCAGTGATGCCAGACAGTGTTTGAAACTCCCATTGTTCTAGGTGGATTTTGCGACAGGGAATTTCATTAGTGTGAGCAGTTTCTGAGCTGTGGGCACAGTACTGCACCTAAGATTTCAGATTAAAACTGCAGAGTGGAAGGAGGACCTTTTTCTGCCTCCCCACTTCCAGCTACTCTCTGAAGACTGAAGAAGAGACCCTCTTGAGAATATTAGGGGGGGGGGGGCAGTGGAAGGATTAGACCATGTGAAAAATGAATGCAATATTTAGCTGTAGTTCATTAATTTTCAGCTTTGTATTCTTGTTATTAAAAAAAAGCATGCCTAGACATTCCGATGTTACACCCATAACCTAGGTTTAAGGTGCCATTTAGCTCCTAGCTTTTATATCTGTTTCTAACACTGTTGCCGGATCTGTGGAACTTCTGCCAGGGGTGTTTTGAAAATAGGGCAGAGATGGGCAAAATGTTTGTGGATCAAAGCCAATCAGGCACTTGTCATAAACAGAGGAGAGAAGACTGAGTGAGGAAACCAATGCAGAAAAGAGGAAGAACCTGATTGTGCATACTCTGGCTATTTGCTTCTGTACCAGTGTGCTAAAACTCTCCTCCATCATCACTTCCTATGGGAGCTGTCAACCCCCCCCCCCCACACACACACCACTTTCCTCATCCTGGTGCTCCCCCCACCCCACCCCCATCAGGTGTCATCAAGAATTGACTCTCCTTTCCTTTAATTAGAACTTCTTTTTCTTTTCTTTTTTACAAAAAATAACCTTCCCCTTTTCTGACATACCACCTGGCAAGCTAGTATGAGGGAAACTGTCCAGCCTGCTGTCACGCCTGACTCACCAGATAGCACACAATGGTGTGCTGTTCAGACAAGTGATGGGAGTCTGCTCACACCTTTTTTAAAAATTGTTTTTTAAAAAATAAAACAACCCTGCTTTTCCCGACACCAGCTTGTAAAGAAATAATAGGAAGGTAAATGCTAGTTTCATTCTGCTTTCCCCCCTTACCAGGTGGCATCATGTAGAGCCATAGTTTCTCTTTCCTGTTGTAGCTGCAGTGAAACTCCTAAGCTGACTCTAGCTATATTCACCTGCTACCATCCTTGTTTTCCAGGGTGCCCGGACTAGACGCACTCTGGAAACAAAGGTGGTGACAGGTGCAGCTGGCTTGGCAGGTGTTTTGCTGAACAGTGTGCCTGCTACTGAAGATCCATTTTAAAAAGCAAATGAAGGTATGTTGCCACCTGTCTCCTAACAGTCATCAATACACACGCAATTTCATTCAAAAGCCACAAAACAGGGGAAAGAATACCACCACAACAATATGCAGGGTTAAGTATACTAAAACCCTTTGATTTCAAGGTCTTAGGTGTGATCAACTAAGGAATTAGGCTGCAGAGTATAACAGCAATATAACAGTTTTTCCAGTTATTTCCTTTGCAGTTCCCTATAGAGTTTACGGCTACAATCCTAAGCACATGAGTCTACATATCTTTCAATGAGGCTTACTTCCAACTAAATACAGTATACACAGAATTTGGCTGTGTATACTGGTTTGGACTAACAGGAATTGGAAGGATCTGGTGTACATACCAAGGAATTGCTCTCACTGTACTCAGTATTAAGCTGCAGTCCTGAGCTATATTGCAATATATTTTCCAAGCATTTGAAATGGTTTCAAATATGCGTGAGATTACAGCCAAATATATTATTTTCAGTCCTACACCCCAAAGAAACCTCTCCTAAACTGCTAGGTAGATGGCAAACAATTATCCTACCAGCTTGTTTCAATATATAATTACCTTAAATGTTTTAAGTTAGCCTCATTTATAGCTTATAAATATTACTATAAAACAAAGTATGCTTGTCTTTTTTTAAAAAAAAAACAGCCCTCAATCACTATAAACAAGAATATTTATGCTATGCCCTTTTATTAAATGTCTTTGATTTTCAATGCATGGAGATGGTGTAAAGTCCATACTGGATACGTATACGACAAATCCATCCATGCTAAAAAGTTGGTAGTGCCTTCATTGTCCAAAGTCCTATTTATTTTAATAGAACTTGGGTCCAGTTCAAACATTACAAAATGCATGAGGCAGTTTTGTTTTTCTTCCTGAACACCCAAGTAACACACTCTGGTTAGCTGCAAAGGATCATGCCGTCCAGTGCCTCTGCAGTCAGTTAATAAACTGAACTTGAGTTACATGCCAATTACTACATAGAACTGATTTACACATGTGGCTTTTAAGAATATGTAACACTTGGATAAATATTACTTCCAAGTAAATTAACATGGAATTGAGATATTCGTTTCTAGTATCGCCAAAGTAAAGCAGCTTTCTTATAGGAAGCCCACAGCTAAGAAATCGTTGGGAAGGCTTTTCTCTCCTATGGAGAACAATGGAATTGGCCTTGCCATGCAGAAAAGGCCCAACCGCAGCCTTTTATATGACCTTTGCAGCAGCTTGAGCTGATAATATTCGGTGAACAGCGGCCAGGCCATAAAATGCAATCCCCGTTTACCTGGGAATAAGCCCAGCTGAACTCGGTATGGCTTACTTCTAAGCTGATGTGGTTAGGGTTGTTCTACAGCTACAGAATACAGCGAGCCGGTAGTAAACACGGTGGAGTGTATTGTTTCTATTTTAAGAAGTGGGGACTATTTTCCCACATTCCCTGCACCTGATCCGATAAATCTCCGGGCGCTGGTAAGACCCACCCCTTCCCACAAGAGAACACGGACTTAGCAAGCGGTCACCCCACATACACGTGTGTCAAGTTGTCACTTAAAAGGACAGCCCCTGGTGACCACGTAACCTATACTAGAAAAGCGTCAAAATAAGACGAGGAGACTGCGGGGGGGGGGCAGGAGGACTGGCGCCTATTCTGCGTTGTCTCCTTTCTCGTTCAAGGGTATCTGCTGTGGAACAAAATAAAATAATATATTATGCTCCAATAACATGTGCCCCTTTAGATGGGGCCAAGCGAGGTGGAGGAGCCCAAGGAAGCTGCTTTCCTCCTAAGCGCCTCTCTTTCCTCAAATGGCTTCGGGGAGCGGTTCTGTGGGGCGAGGGTGGGTTGCGGGGTGGGGTGGGGGGGCAGCCTAACAGAGCTGGGTTCCCCCGCCACCCGGAGGGGAAAGGAAACAGCTGCAACACCCGGAAGCGCACCGAAGAAAGAGACCGCCGCTTCCGTTAGCGGGCGGGTTGCTCGGAGGAGGGGGGCGCCGCGCGCGCGCGCGCGCGCAGGGCAGCAGGGGCGAGACGGCAAGGAGCGCGTGCCCGCCCGCCCTCCCTCCCGGCGGAGGAATCCTCACCTTGGCATCATAGAGCACCTTCGCCTTGGTCGGATCCGGCTCGAAGCAGAGAACTCTCTCGCCTTTGCGGAATTTAAATTTCATTCCCCGCGAGGTCATTTGTTCATCATGGCGAAAGGGAAGACTCAGCCACGCCTCGCGGCAGAAGGGCGGAGGGAAAGGCAGGCAGGCAGGCAGGCGGCTCGGCTGAGCCCGCCTCCTCCTCCTCGTCTTCTCCTCCTCCTCCTCCTCCTCTTCCTCCGTGCTGAAAAACAGTCCGCGAGCGAAGAAAGAACGCGCGCCGCACGCGCGATAGAACAGCAGCAGCAAAGCAGCGGGACGCCCTCCTGAGCAAGTGCACGCGGTTGCAATGCTTCGTTTCGTTAGTGATGTGGGTGGGATGTGCTATAAGGACGGGAGTGATGCTACCGCTGTCGTCGCTGCTATTCGTGCGGAGAGCGAGGAACAAATCTCCGCTCAGCCATGGAGCCCGATGGACCGCACCGGTCGCTTAAGCTCCTGCATCATAACTGTTGTGCAGAAACCATAACATTCATACCTACCCTCCCAACATTTCTCCGATGAAGATAGGGACGTCCCATTCAATAATAATAATAATAATAGTCCATTTTATTATTTATACCCCAGCCACTCCGGGCAGCTTCCAACATATATAAAAACAAAATACTAAACATTTAATATTTAGGTGTATTCTAACAGTTATGTCCATGGCTCTCCCAACATTTCTCCTATGAAAATAGGGACGTCCGAAGGAAATGCGGGACATTCGGGGATCAAATCAGAAACCCAGATGGCTTCTGTAAATATGGGACTGTTCCTGGAAAATAGGGCACTTTGGAGGGTCTGTATATACCTTGCCTTGAGCTCCTTGGAGAAAAGGTGTGTGTGTGGGGGGGGGGGGGTAAAATATAATAGATAAACAATAATGAATACATACATCATACATTCTGGTTTTCAGTGTGAAGTGGGCTGGCTGCCCTACCGGTAGCACTAGTTCTGTCCTTAGAGCTGCCATAATGGATCCGAATTCTTCTATTTGTAAACATGTATGGCTTGTTTTTTTGTTTTTGTTTTTAAAAAAGGCCACCTGTTTATTCAGCTGTTCTCCAGTGTCATGGACAGGCTGGATACAGAGGCACCAGCTGGGGAACTTCCTCAGAGCCCAGGAAGTGATCACAGGGAGAAGAGGGAGCAGACTGAGAAAGAGGTGTCAGAAAATGAAGAGGTAACAGGGTTTAGTGAGCAGACAGAAGTGCAGAAGCAGGAGGGGAGGGGGCCCCAGAGGCAGAGATGAATCGGGCTGCTGAAGAAGCCAAGGGGTCTCCCCCTTCTGCTGCTACTAGCTCCTTCTCCCCTGTCTCCCAGAAGTAGGAGAGGCATGAAAATGGCAGAACGATTGGCTGCATGTCGGTGCAGTCTCTGTTTGCTTGGGAAAATCCCTGGAGAGGAGATTTAGGGAAGGAAGAGATCTTCAGCCTCTGTAACTGCCTCATGGGGCAAGGCCAACTGAGAAGAGTTGCTGTGCTCATTAGGCCTGGCTCCCCTGAGCTGGCCTGGTTTGTGCTAATAAAGAGTTAATTTCACATACTCCATGTGATTTATAGCTGGCATCCAGTTTTGCTTGCCCAAAGCTTAAGTGGTGATTAGACTATGTCTGGTCTTTATTGAACATTTGTTCTGGTTTGTTACAGTTCACCCTTCTACACTCATCCTAATTTGCTTGTGTGTGCTTACATGCCTTCCAGTTAATTATTCGTTCATTGTTGCACTTTTCAACACATTTCCACCTCACTTTGGAAATCGCAAAAAGTCCAGTTTTTAAAACGCTATTTGATTGCACCTCCAAGATAGAAAGCTATTGGCCTAATATTTGCGGTGCTGACCAGAAGTGGTTTATTGCAGCTCAGCCCAGCAGTACCAAGTGATATGAGAAACCAATAAAACCTTGCTGGTTATAACTCTTTATTCAGGGCCACTGCTTAATCTGAACCATTTTTAGATGGAATATCTCTTTTAGAAATCTGTTTCTGTGGAGTGCTGTGGTTTGAAACCTGACTGGCTATGTATCTGCCCTTTATTCTATTTTCTGCTTTGAACAAAGGCTTTTCAGCGTGACCTGAAATACATACTTGTCTCTGACCCTTCTGGCTAATCATTTGTCAGCTTAATTCCTCAGGGGTTTAACAGGCACTATATCAAAACTTTTATTTTCAATCAAGACTTTTAAGTGATTAATTGCTGCTGTTTTAGGCTTCTACTGTTTTATGATTCAAGATCTTAGTCATGTTTAATTATTTTGCTGCGACTCTTCTGTTTCACTATTGGGCTTTTACTGTTAGTTGGTTAATTATTTTATATCTGTCACCTTGACTACCTTGGCAGAAAGGTGAATAATATGTTAAATATAGCCTCAAGCTTCAGATACCAGTTTCTCTTACTTGCATCTTTAAAAAACACACACACACTTGTGGTTATAAGAATTGTATAGCCATTGAGGACTCCTATTCCCACACAACTTGTGGAATACAAATAAAATTGTTGTTGTTATCTTCAAGGGCAATCTTTCTGCTGGAAAGTAGGAGCTACTTGAGTCTAGTGTACAATTACTAGATATGACTGACTGACTGACTAGCCTAACTCCTGAAGCCTTTCCACAGTGACCCACCAAATACTGACTCTGTGAAACTGAATTAAATGTCCAATCCATTTTTGCTCCTGCTTTCCATGTAGGAGAGCCAACATCTGTCCTTTGCTAGTCTTAATACCTATTTATTCTTCCCATGTTGCTGCCTGTTAAATTTTGATAACTGCTTTTGCCTCTTGGATTTCTCAATTTCATTGAAACTTTTTTTAAAAAATTAACTGTTCCTTTTGTCAAAACCCAGCTGTGCAACCACAATGTTCTAGTAGAAGCATTCAGAAAAAAACTCAAGGGTGGGAATTAGCACAGCATTTTTTTTTCTGGGAAATGGGATGAGGTCATTTGTTTGGAAACAATCCTGAACTTCTGACAAAGAATGAGTACTCAAGGGGCGGAGTAAATTTTAGCAAACGAAATGCTGTTTGTATGTTTTTGGAAAATTCCAAAGACATGATTGTTTATTTTAGTTTGATCTGTTATTATGTATATAGAAAATTCAGAGAAATGAAGACAGTCTTTTGAACTAATTTGCCAAATGTACTTGTTCCCATTTTAAGTCAAATGAGACAATGCATATTTATAAGAGAAAGCTTACTTGCTTTCAAAGCCTCATACAGTACGTATTTAATATCATGTCTAAATCCGTACCAAGTCCAGGTCTTTATGAAATAAGACAAGGTACGTTAATTGTGCATAAACAACAAACTAACAGTGGGGTAAAAGAAACCAAACTACCAATTCTTATGTGCAACAGCAGATGACTAACAGGGAAGGGACCTGTGCAACAGAAGAAATATAGCCCCATGCAACACATCGTATCATCAGATTTATGTTCTTAACCATTTATTTATGATATTTATATATTGTTTTTCAAATGGACCTCACAAAGCAGTTTACATAAAATCAGTGCTATTTTTCTGGAAAAAGAGGTGCCTGAACTCACCATGAATGCCCCCCTTGTTCTCTTATAATGGCAATGGCATCAACCTGAGAGGTGCTAGAACTAAGTTCCAGCTGAAAAAAAGCTCTGCATAAAGCTATTAAAACAATAAGCATCAGTACTATACAGTGAAATGTGATGATAAAAAACCCCACTATTGTCATTGAAGAAACTGCTTCTGCTTTTTCTCCCAACTCCTAAGGGAAGGATGAGTTTATTAAAAGTCCTTAAAACAGTAGTTGGGGAAGGAAAGAGTAATATACAATGGTGGTTTTACACCAGGCTCCTGCAGGTGGCCTGTTTATTGAGCATCCATTCTGATTTGTTTGCATGGTGTTTATACAGAATCATAGAACTGTGGAGTTGGAAGGGATCCCCGGGGGCCATCTAACCCAACCTCCTGCAATGCAGGAATCTCAGCTAGATTGTACATGAGAGATGGCCATCCAATCTCTACTTAAAAACCTCCAAGGAAGGACAGTCCACCATCTCTCGTGGTCTGTTCCACTGTCAAACAGCTCTTGCTATTAGAAAGTTCTTCCTGATGTTTAGTCAGAGTCTCCTGGTTTGGGTTCTACCCTCCAGAGCAGGGGAAAACAAGTTTGCTCTATCTTCCATGTGACAACCCATTAAATATTTGAAGGTGGCTATATATCTCCTCTGTCTCCTCTTTTCCAGGCTAAACATACCCAGCTCCTTCAACCGTTCCCCATAAGGCTTGGCTTCCAAACCCTTGAACATCTTGATTGCCCTTCTCTGAACATGTTCCAGCTTGACAATATCCTTCTTTAATTGTGGTGTCTACAACTGGACACAGGACTTCTGATCAGGCAGAATAGAGCAGGACTATTACTTCCCTTGATTGGGACCCTAAACTTCGGTTGATGCAGCCTAGAATGGCGGCAGATTTTTTTGCTGTTGCATCAACATTGTTGACTCATGTTACGCTTGTGGTCCCAGGAACTGAAGCTGGAACCTATCTGCAAAGCTTTACCGCTGAGCTACACCCGTTATCCAAGATAACCTCGGTGTGATGGCCTGGGAGTCAGACTCTGATGCTGAACCTGAGGGATCCCAGCCTGCACAGGATTCCCCGCCTCCAGAACCAGCTGAGCCGGGGCCAGGGCTTGAGCCTGAAGGATCCCCACCTGTGCTGGATCCCCAGGTGCAGGCATCAGCAGAGTCTGCTCTGGCTCCTGATGGGAGGGAGGACCCATTGCCTGCAGGTGCTCCACTCCCAGCCTCTTCAGAGGAAGCTGAGGCATCCCCTGGGTCCAGTAACCCACCAGCCTCTCCTGAGCTACAGAGGCTCAGGGCAGAGAGGCGAAGGGAGTTAAGTGTCTGCAGGAGGAGTGCTCGCCTCCAGGCCCGGAGGAGAGGCGAGTCTCCAGAGGATCGGGGCGGCCCTAAGCATAGGGCCAGATAAAAGCCAGCCAGACCCAGCCCAAGTTGCGTGAGCAACATAGTTGCAAGCGTGTGCTCAACCTGCAACCTTGTGCCTGAACCTGCCTTGGACCTTGACCTGCTCCCTGCCTCGCTCCCCGCCGGACTGACCTCCTTTGGACCCCTAGACCCAGGACTGGACTTGGACCTCGCTTCATGGACAAACCCTTGGGGCCAGCACAGTTTGCTCACGCCACACCCGCACTCCCCCTTCGCTGGGGTGCGTTCGGGAAGAACTAATAGCCATGGCTGACCAGGCGGCTGCGCTGGTGGCATTGGCCCAGGAGAACCAGGCCTTGACCCACACCGTGCAGCAGCTAAGCAATGTGGTTACGGCGCTTCAGCAGCGTTTGGATGCCTTACCGGCTCCTGGGGCCGCCGCCCCAGCTCCTGGCAAGTACCCCGTGGCCCTGCCAGAGAAATTTGATGGGTCCCCAGCCAGCTTTCCCATGTTTCTCGCCCAGGCCAAGCTGTATATTCAGGGGCGAGCTCGGGATTTCCCCGACGACCGCACCAAGGTGCACTTCCTGATCAGCTTGCTGAAGGACCAGGCGGCCAAGTGGGCGTTGCCGCTGCTCCGGCAAGACTCCCCCTTGCTGACAGACTATACGGGGTTTTGCAATCTTCTGGAAACCACGTTTGCCAACCCTCAGAAGGGGAGTCAAGCCAATCGGGCAATTCGGCGGTTGAAACAGGGCAAGTCCACAGTGGCCATCTACGCCACAGAATTTCGGCTGCTGGCGCAGGACTTGACCTGGAACGACTCTGCACTGCGGGACCAGTATCTCGAGGGACTTTCAGACGAGGTACTGGATCAGCTGGCCACGTTGGATCGCCCTGCCACACTGGATGCCCTCATCCAACGGAGTCTGCAGATAGATGATCGGTTGGAGGACCGTCGCCAGGCCCGGGGCCGCCGGCACTCCGGGTTCCCAGCGCCGGTGCTTCCCTGCAGTTCCGTGGCCAGAGCTGAGTCATTGGAGGAGCCGATGCAGCTCGGGGCAGCGCGGCCTCGCCTCTCCCCCTCGGAAAAGACTCGGCGTCGGGAGGGGAACCTGTGTCTCTACTGCGGTGGGAGTGGACACTACGCCCGAACCTGCCCTGAGAAACGCCAGCCGCAGGTGAAACGGCCAACCCCAGTAGCCGATGGCCCAGGCTACCTGGGGCCCCAAGCATCGCATGATGGGCCCTTACCAGTGGAATTGCAACACCTCATGATACCGGTGCGTCTATACCCCCCCGGTGGGCCCTGGATTCTCACCCACGCTCTGGTGGATTCGGGGGCAACCCGCTCCTATATGGACTCTGCCTTCGCCACTCAGCATCAGGTGCCGCTTCAGAACAAGCCGGAACCAGTACAGGTGGAGGCAATTGACGGACGGCTCCTACGCTCGGGCGCGGTTACTCGGGAGACCCAGCCCTTGGTCCTGTGCTACCAGCAGCACCGGGAGGTGCGAACCCTGGACATTGCCACCATGCCCCGGTTTCCCCTGGTGCTTGGGATGGACTGGCTGGAGTCGCACAATGTTCAGATCGACTGGGTCAATCGGACTGTACGCTTCCCAGACCCGGGTTCCCATGCTCAGTCCGAGTTAGTAGCAGCTGCCCCCATGGGGCAGGCTGTGTCAACGCTCCCTGCCGTGTACCAGGACTATTTAGACGTGTTCGAGGAACAGGGAGCAGACCAGCTGCCACCTCATCGGTCCTTCGACTGCGGCATAGACCTCCAGCCTGGGGCGCCCCTGCCTGTAAGCCGCCTATATTCTCTTTCGGAGCCAGAGCGTGAAGCCTTGCAGGACTTCCTTCGCAAGAACCTGGAACGCGGGTTCATTAGGCCCTCTACCTCACCCACTGCCGCTCCTGTACTCTTCGTTAAGAAGAAGTGTGGGGAGCTTCGCCTCTGCCATGACTACCGGGCCCTGAACAAGATCACCATCCCAGACCGGTACCCCTTGCCCCTTATTGCAGAATTGCTGGAGCAGGTGCAGGGGGCGCAGATGTTCACCAAACTGGACCTCCGAGGGGCCTACAACTTGATTCGGATCCGTGCCGGGGACGAGTGGAAGACGGCATTCGGGACCCGGTATGGGCAGTTTGAATACCTGGTTATGCCGTTCGGATTATGCAACGCACCCGCCGTGTTTCAACGGTACATCAACCACGTGTTCCAGGACTTGCTAGACAAATACGTGGTGGTGTACCTAGATGATATTCTGATTTATTCCCGTGACCCAGCCCGTCACGAGAGTCATGTTCGGTCCGTGTTGCAGCGCTTGCGGGAGCACCGCCTGTATGCCAAGCTCAGCAAGTGCGAGTTCCACCAGCGGTCAGTGGACTTCCTTGGACACCGACTCTCCCCTGACGGGGTGCAGATGGACCCTGGGAAGGTGGCTGCGGTTCGAGAGTGGGCAGCGCCCCGGAACCGCAAGGACTTACAGCGGTTCCTAGGGTTCGCCAACTATTACCGGACCTTCATTGCAGATTATGCTCATCGCACCACCCCATTAACCCGACTGCTGCGCCCCAAGACACCCTTCTCCTGGGATGAGGAGGCTGAAGTGGCATTTCAGGGGTTGAAAGCCTGTTTCCAGAGGGCGCCGATTTTACAGCATCCTGATCCCTCTCGTCCCTTCGTGGTGGAGACTGATGCCTCCAGTACGGCTCTCGGTGCCATCCTGTCTCAGCAACACGGACCCGATGCGCCGCTGTTACCCTGCGCCTACTACTCCCGGCAGCTCCTTCCGGCGGAGCGTAACTATACCGTGTGGGAGCGGGAACTACTGGCCATCAAGGTGGCCTTTGAGGTCTGGCGCCATCATCTTGAGGGGGCACGACACCCGGTGGAAGTGAGAACGGACCACCGGAATCTGGAGTACCTCCAGACCACCCGCAAGTTGAACCAAAGGCAGATCCGGTGGGCGCTGTTTTTCTCCCGGTTCCAGTTCCGGATCCGCTACATCCCTAGCTCCCAAAACCGGAAAGCGGATGCCCTGTCCCGGAAACCCGAGGACGTCGCAGACACTGTACAGCAGGCAGTACCGACGACTATCTTACCACCAGCCACATTCCTGGCCACTCAGGAGGCCAAGCCACTGCAGGCTCGGGTGCGAGAACAGCAACGGGTCGACGCTTGGGCTCAGGAACGGCTCCGGGAACTGTCTGACGGGTCATGCCCTCGATATCCAGGGCTGGCCCTGCACCAGGGCCTACTGCTGCACCAGGGTCGTCTATACATCCCACCAGGACCATTGCGGGCTGAGGTTCTCCAGATGTCCCACGATGCCCCAGCAGCAGGGCACTTTGGGCGGTACCGGACCACTCATCTGGTAAGCCGGGAGTTCTGGTGGCCCCGCCTGAAGGCTGATGTGGCACGCTATGTTGCTGGTTGCGATGTCTGCCGGCGGGCCAAGGGTCCTACTGGGCGACCCCCCGGTCTGCTCCAGCCATTACCAGTCCCACCACGTCCCTGGCACACGGTCTCACTGGACTTTGTGGTAGACTTGCCCCCATCTCGTCACTGTACCTGCCTCCTGGTTTTCACGGACCATTTCACTAAGATGGTGCACTGTGCCCCCTGCCCGTCCATACCCACAGCTAAGGAGACGGCTCAACTGTACATGCAGCACATCTTCCGCCTGCATGGCCTTCCCGAGCGTGTGGTTTCTGACCGCGGCGTCCAGTTCACATCCCACTTCTGGCGAGCCCTGCACCAGACCCTTGGGACGGAGGTCTGTCTATCTTCGGCCCACCACCCGCAGACCGATGGCCAGACGGAACGGGCAAATGCGGTGCTGGAGCAGTACCTCCGGTGTTACTGCAGCTTCCAGCAGGATGACTGGGTCGATCACTTGCCATTGGCGGAGTTCGCCTACAACAATGCAGTGAACGCCTCCACCCAGCAGACCCCGTTCCAGGCCTCCTACGGCTACCATCCACGTTTGTTCCCGGACGTGCTGCCAGCTTCCGCGGTCCCCGCAGTGACAGACTGGCTTCAGGAGCTTCAGTCCCAGCAACAATTATTGATGGAGCAACTGCGCCAGGCCAAGGACGCATACAAGGCCCAAGCTGACCGACATCGTCAGGAGGGGCCAGAACTCCATGTTGGCGATCGGGTGTGGCTCTCTACCCGTCACCTGCATCCTTCTCGGCCCTCACGAAAGCTGGATGCACGGTTTGCCGGCCCATTCACCATCACTGCGCAGGTGTCACCGGTGGCGTTTCGCCTCCAGTTACCTCCATCACTCAAGGTTCACCCAGTATTCCACCGGTCCCTACTTAGTCCAGTCGCCCCGCCCGACGAGTTCCACCCAGACAATCCACGACCGCAGCCAGTTTTGGTTGAGGGGGAGCCTGAGTACGAGGTGGAGCGCATTCTCGACTCACGATACCGCAGGGGGAAGCTCCAATACCTCATCGACTGGAAGGGGTATGGGCCTGAGGATCGTTCATGGGAACCAGTGGAAAACGTCCACGCACCTGCCTGCCTCCGTGATTTCCATGCAGCTTACCCCAGCAAGCCTGGTCCGGCCCCTCAGTTGAGGGGGAGGCCTGGGAGGGGGGATGGTGTGATGGCCTGGGAGTCAGACTCTGATGCTGAACCTGAGGGATCCCAGCCTGCACAGGATTCCCCGCCTCCAGAACCAGCTGAGCCGGGGCCAGGGCTTGAGCCTGAAGGATCCCCACCTGTGCTGGATCCCCAGGTGCAGGCATCAGCAGAGTCTGCTCTGGCTCCTGATGGGAGGGAGGACCCATTGCCTGCAGGTGCTCCACTCCCAGCCTCTTCAGAGGAAGCTGAGGCATCCCCTGGGTCCAGTAACCCACCAGCCTCTCCTGAGCTACAGAGGCTCAGGGCAGAGAGGCGAAGGGAGTTAAGTGTCTGCAGGAGGAGTGCTCGCCTCCAGGCCCGGAGGAGAGGCGAGTCTCCAGAGGATCGGGGCGGCCCTAAGCATAGGGCCAGATAAAAGCCAGCCAGACCCAGCCCAAGTTGCGTGAGCAACATAGTTGCAAGCGTGTGCTCAACCTGCAACCTTGTGCCTGAACCTGCCTTGGACCTTGACCTGCTCCCTGCCTCGCTCCCCGCCGGACTGACCTCCTTTGGACCCCTAGACCCAGGACTGGACTTGGACCTCGCTTCATGGACAAACCCTTGGGGCCAGCACACTCTGCTTTAATCATTCATTCATTCATTCATTTAATTATGCATTTGCTTTTTAATGCATTTCCCCATCACTTTATTGGTGGAATAGCAGTCATGTTACAACTTTCTACATTCCTCCAATGAAGTACATGGACCTGAAGTTTTGAGAGGTTCACCTTACAACCTGAAATCTTCCCATCTGGAAAATGTCTTTCTTGCAATCAACTTTGTCTGCCTATTGCTATTGCAATACAATTGATTTCATGTTGTACATTACCTGCTGCGTAATGGAATCCAAGTGTGTGATTTCCACACAGGATGCAGTTCCCTTTGCTTCCCACTAGATGGCCTGGGTACCTTCCTTGTTTTTCAAGAAAATGAAAAATATTTACGTATTTCATAAAGCAGTAGGTTCGACTAACCACATGGATCATTGGAGCAATGAAACTGTTGAAAATGAATAACAGCTGTCTCTTCTTCTTTTTTTAAGATGTAAAAAAGAAGGAGAAAAAGAACCCTGGATTCTCAGAAGCAGTACTGTTGTTTTCCTGTGAATATTTCCCTGCCCTTGTAAAAGCAAGATGATTGTTTTGGTAGACTACAAGTACTTCAATCTTTACACAATTAGCTTTTATATATTTTTGGGAAAATTAAGGTATACAGAAGAACACAAAATCCAGCCAGGGGCCAATTCTGTACCATGAATAATCAATAGGCACATGACACCATCGTTGTTGTTGTTGTTTGTTGTTAATGAATCAGTTAAATTTCTACCCCACTCTTCACCTGAAAATCACAGGGCAGTTTACAATATTAAGCAGGGGCAACAACTTGGGCCCCAGATTATGGGTGCCCAATGGCACCAGGGATGTAATGTGCCGTCATGACGTCATGTTACATCAGTACGCCGCAGAAGCACTTTCGAAGCCTTGCAAGGCCTCAGAGGTCACGTCTGAAGCTTCATGAGACCTCTGACACAACTTCTGGTTTCTACTGCAATTCGCATTGGAGGTCTGGCAGTGCCTCAGATGTTGCTTCCAAGGACTTGCGGGCCCTTGGAGGTCAAGTTGGAGGCCTCACAAGACCTCCAACATGACTTCTGGAAAGTGCATTTGAGGCTTTGCAGGGCCTCTGACATCACCTCAGAGGTTGTGTTGGGCCTCTGATGCAACTTCTGGTAGAAACCGGAAATCACATTGGAGTCCCACAGTAAAATTGTGCGTACCCAGGGCCCCTGTAGTTTGCACCAGTGGTAGTAAGGTAGATGTGGGCACTAATTCAGAACCCAACCTGAGTTCTCTCTTACTGGACAGAGATCCTGTTTTCCTGACTAAGGGTGATGCTATCCCCAGCTCTTTTCCAGTAAGATGCAAAGGAGACATTGGTAGCAGCTGTACGTCTCCTATATCACTGTAGTGTATTCTTTGCTTCTTCCACCTTCATTTAATTTTTGTCTCTCCCTTCTGTAGGTAGGTTGACCTTAGAGCTCCTAAACCCATTTCCCTTGCCTTTGGCTTCCCATACTCTGCCTACTATAGTTCCAGTTACAGGTAGGTAGCCGTGTTGCTCTGCCATAGTCAAAAAAAAATAAAAAATAAAAAAAATCCTTCCAGTAGCATCTTAGAGACCAACTAAGTTTGTTCTGAGTATAAGCCTTTGTGTGCATGCACACTTCTTCAGATACCTTTTTAAAAAATTGTCCAACTAAGTTTGTTCTGGGTATAAGCTTTCTGAAACGTATCTAAAATGTGTCTGAAGAAGTGTGCATGCACACAAAAGCTTATACCCAGAACAAATTTAGTTGGTCTCTAAGGTGCCACTGGACAATTTTTAAATTTTTATTTATTTATTTTGATTGCGTCAGAGCAACATGGCTACCTACCTGAATCTAGAATGATGCTTATGGGATAGTTCATAGTATATTGATAACCCGTATCACATTGAGGGAAATGAGTGGCTGTGATATACTTAAGTACTTTGTGCTGAAAGTTCTGTAGAGATGAAGCAGACAAAGGCACTGAACTAAATGTTCTGATCCTTCATATGCTGTTCTCTTTTGCATGTACAATTGACACAAACTGCCTACAGGGTTCGGCAGCTGTACACTTTGGCCAATATTGCAAAAAACATGTCTCTTCCTGCCCCTTATTGCAAATGTTCTTCAGAAAGTTTATGACCTGCTGTGACTGAATCATGACTGAATGTTTTCTATATTTGTTATCAATAATGAATAGGAAATGTCAATTAAGCATTAAATTCAATACTATATTTGGCCCACTTAGCAAAAATGAACAAGTTTGTCATCAGCAGAAGCTGGTGTGCAATAACAAGGGCTGCTTCAGATAAAATGCATCACTTTCCCCCAAAACTGGAAATGTCTCATTAGAGTGACTGTGGCTACCTTGATCCATGAGTAGCTTTTGTACAAGTTTACAGCTCAATTAGCATTTTATTGGATATGATACACCAGGCAACCTCATAATGTTGGGAGGCATAGATTTATCCTTTTCTTTATGTCATATTTCAGTGATACTAAAGGTGTTACGGTATAGCCATCTTTACTGTTTGCTGCTAAAACGGTGTAAAGAAATGTGCTGATGCCCACATCCCATTTATTGGACTAATTTCAAAGCTGGCTTTTTTTTATCAATGTGTTCAGTGAGTGATCCAGGTTTGCCACGTCTTGATCAACAGGACCAGCCATGATTATATCATTTTTAATAGAGGCATCTTGCTATATGGTGAACCGTCTCAAACTGTAAATGACTGCCTGCTAGTTTTAAAATAGTTTGGATTGATTCTTGGTCAGTGTAAAAATGGATCTCAAAGTCTTACACAATAATCTGGTTTGAAGATCTGGATGTCCAACTTCGGGTAATTTCACACTGGCAGTTGACTACAGTGGTACCTTGGGTTAAGAACTTAATTCGTTCTGGAGGTCCATTCTTAACCTGAAACTGTTCTTAACCTGAGGTACCACTTTAGCTAATGGGGCCTCCAACTGCCGCTGCACGATTTCTGTTCTCATCCTGAAGCAAAGTTCTTAACCCAAGGTACTATTTCTGGGTTAGCGGAGTCTGTAACCTGAAGCGTCTGTAACCTGAGGTACCACTGTATTGAGTTTGATGTTGGGATCCAACCTATTGTGTTTGCCAACCTAATGCGTTCAGTTGCTATATACTTTAGTATTTACTTCTAGAAGCTCCAGTAGGTTACTTCTGTTTACTGGGTTGTGATTGAAATAAAGGAGTGTGGATTGGTCAGGGAATGAACAAATCTACTTGTATATTCCTTTGTACTCTTCTCTAAAGCAATATACACCAAACACCTGTAAATTCGATGTATGGAAACGTAGGACAGTGATGTAGCTTAAGTGAACTGAGAAAGAACTTACGAAGCCAGACCATTGGTCAATCTAGCTCAGTATTTTCTATACTGACTGGCAGTGGCTCTCCAGTGTTTCAGGCGGGGGGGGGGGGTCTCTCCCTGCCTTACCTGGAGATGCTGGCATTTGAATCTGGGACCTTCTGTGTGCAAAGCAACTTCTCTGCCACCGAGCTCCCACACAACCCTTCCCATATAGAGGTACTTTAAAACTAAAGTCACTGGAATAAATTTACTTGCTATATTTGATAACACAGCATACACTTTCCATGTGCAAAGTCCTAGCTGAGCCCCTGGTGTCTCTGTCAGGATACCTGCAGTATCATAACTGGAAGCCCTCCATGTTTCAGAGGATCCTTGCAGGATAGGGGAAGGAAATAGTCTCCTCCTATCCTCCAGAACTTGGAAAAAAAACAAATGTGTTTGGTAGGATCACCCCCAACCCTCCCGGCAATGCCCCTGGTAATCCTCCAGCCTATTTTTGACCTAGCCAGTGCAAGCCTTAAACACACTGCTCCTCACCCATCTGCTTATCATCATGCTGCACCAGCAGGAAGCAGGAGGGAGGGAGGAAGTTCATATGACTGTATGTAGAATATTTAGCATTTGGGTACAATCAGATTATTAGCCATGGGAAAATCAAATGAAGAAACATGAGCAAGAAAGTAAAATGTGCAAAGCAAATGTATCGTTGTTTGTACAAATCATTTTAATGCTCTTCGTCATCCATTCACGAGGCTAAAGTGGCAAACAACAAGGGCTAAAAACAGGAAGCCATCACTAAAAATTACAAAAACCGAAATTGTGACAGTATAATAAATACCATCACAGCTGTTGATTCCCAGCATAGAAACATCACAACTCTTGTCATCAACAGATTTTAAAATTTTATATGAGCTTCAATTATATACTGAAATATGGGTCGATGATGTAAATACTAGACAGAATGCATGTACCCACTGACCAAATTTTTAGATTTCTAACTATGGCATGTGTGTTGTCTATTAAACTGTGTGTGGATTCAGTGACTGCATGCTAGTTTCCACAGATGGCTGTCCCCATTTTGGTTTTCTCCTTAGTTTATTTTGTTTCCATCTTCCTGTCTTGTTCTCTGGGGACATCGTTATTCCTAGATATCCCGCTTTAAATGTGTGCGAAGTATAATAGTTAATTTTCATGTGTTCAAAATGATAATCTATTTAAACAAGCTTTCATAATGAAGAACATTATCTGTCAGGGTTGTTTTGTTTTTTTAATGAGAGAGAGAAGCAAATGTTTTGTCCAATTGCACATTAGGGAGTTTCAAAACAAATGTGAGACAACACTGAATTTCTGATTGAAAATCAGGTTAAGTAGATTTTTAGCTATATGACAGAACTGATTCCAGGCCTCAGATAACAGTAGAAACATGTTTTCAGTTGAGAAAGAAAACATGTGCTCTTCTGAAAGGAGGTTTTCTAAAATACAAGCATCATGTGTAGCAAGAGAGTAATTAAAATATTCCAGCACTTAAGAACCAAATATAACCCCTTCCCCCCATTAACATTCACATTTTAAGTGACTTTTGGGATACACGCAGTAGCAACAATAAAATTGTGCTCATAAAAAAATCAGTTTAGAAGGCAACTGCTCCAGTGTCATAAGATACCGTAAATTATGAACCAATGGTGGTGGCGGCAAATTCAACACCCATCTGACGGACTGCCAGCTTTTCAGCCAGCCATTGTAACTTTAACAGCAGCTTGAGATGAAGAAATTAACAGCAGATAGATGTTTGTCTCCTCCTGGAATATCTTTACTGCTGATCTCTGTCCAACATTTTCCTGGCAAAAGAGCAGTATGTGGCGATGTTGCTTCTTCCCTGCACTGGCAATTCCTCCCTTCAACGACACTAGATAAAAGTTCCTCTTATTGAAAGGTCCATAAATCAAGCCTACCCTGAAAAACCTCTGAGGACATTTCCAACATGACTAATGCAAACTTCTCATTGTTTTGTCCTTGTCCCACTTCTGCCCCTTTCACCTCTATATTGCTGTTCAAATGGTTCACCTCTCCTGTTTTGACTATGTGATGTATCCTTAAATCCCTATGCTGGCTTCCCATATACAGCACATTTCCCATACTTGCTTTAAGGCATGCCCTGCCCTTGAATTTTCCCTTTATTTTTGCCCATCTTTCCAAGCTTCACTCCTCCGTCTCTATTATTCTCCGTCTCTCTGAAGTTCCTGTCTTTCAGTCACCTCTGCCCATTCTCTCTCATTCTTCCGTGTCCTTCGGATTCATTCCCTGAACTGTAACCAAATTTAAGTAAATGTGGCTAGATTTGTTCTCTTCCATACCCTTCCTGTCTGCCCTTCCCTTCCCTCTGTCCTCATCATTGCCAGTTGTAAACCCCTTTACAACTGTATCTTTGATTTATAAAATACACACACCACTCAGTGGAAAGCGCATTGCACACTACATGATGCTTTATTAAGTAATAGTTACTCTGAAGTGTTTGTTGTGCCTCCCAAGCAACCTAGTATATTTTAATTCTCCCCCATACTACCGTTTCCCCAGTTTCCTGACACACTCTTGCAACCATAGGCACCAATGCCTAGGGGCCCAGGTCTCTTTGCCCCCCCCCCAATATCTGAGGGGGTCAGGGGCCCCCAAAGTTGATAGGCACTGCTGCCTTTCTTTCTTTCCCATGTTCATACTTCATTTCCCAACAAGCTGTAAAGGGACTTGTGAAAGGGTTGCTGGGTGGCAAAGGAGCTGGGGTTTGGCAAAAACCTCTGACATAATTTATTATAGCCCCTGCGAATTGACTAGAAGGAGTATGTGTGTGCGGGAGGCAGGGAGGCAGCTGAGAAGACAGAGGGAATCCCAGCACCTCAATTTCCAAATAAGAAGAGGAAACTGAGATTTGCATTCTCTGGCTACTTCTGCAAAGTGTGTGTTGCTCAGCCTTGTCTTCCAACAGCAAGAGAAGCTCCCACTGACAGTCCCAGCTGCAGGCTCCTCTCCATTAAATCCCTCCTAGAGGGCAAGAATTTGATTTAAATAAATAAATGATAGTGCCCTGCATGCAATGAGATGTCTACAATGGGGGAACATTCACAAATAGCACCCCTTACTTGCATCCTGAAGTTGTGCAAGGCTGAAGCCAGCATTTTCTGTCCTCTAGCTCAAGGACTCTTGTACTACTAGGTGGGCAAATTGTAACGTTGCAATCTGCGGTGCAATGAAGTTGCCGCAAACCTGCTTGTGCATTCTTTTGTACAACACCACTGGTGGTGCAAAACATTTCGCCAGGGTAACAAGTATACTGCTAAGTGACTTTAACGAGGCGCTATGTTGAATACAACCCATAGTGCAGAATTTTCCTGCCTCCATCTGTTTGGGCTTGGCAGTAGGCCTTTTATCCTTGTACACTGTACATTGGAAGTTGCTCTTAGAAATTGGCAGGGCAACGGAGTACTTTGATACAAGTTGAACTCAGTTAATAAAAGCATCTATATATACACATATATAAGCCCCACTAAATACACAAATATTTAGTTGAGCTTCTCTGCTTCTGAAAATTTATATTGTAAGATCAGTTTCAGAGGTTTGCCCTGAACTATTTTTACTCATAATTCAGTTGTTTTCTTGCAAAGCTTTCTTTGCAAGATGCAAATAAAAAGGAAAGGAAAGGAAAAAACATTGCACGTGCATTTGCTAAGTTTTGAATGTGAGCTGATGAGGAGAATTTGAAAATATATGGGGAACAATGCTATTTCTGCATTAAGCCAAAAAACTTTGGAAACATTAAATCTGGTTCCAAGTTAGACCACCAAAAGAGATACTAAAGATAGCACTAAGAATAGAGCCAAATTAGTTTCTATTCTTAGCTTTATCCAGCAACACAGAATAAGTTAAAAAAGCAAAATAGAAAAGGGGGTGGCGGACATGGAATTAATGTTCATTTTAGAGTCACACTTAGTTTGCAGTCACACACCTGGTAAAAAGTCCTATTGAACTCAGTAGGGCTTACTTTTGCAAATACATCTATAGGATTGCACTGGAAGTATGAAATCTTGCCATCTTAATTCAAAAGGAATTTTCACTAAGAACCCAAACGCTAGCATGTTATTTATTTACATAGTGGGGGGGGGGCGCATTTGGATGCTGGAAAACATGCAGACTTATTTGGCAGATGAAAGTATTTGTAAACCAAACCGCAAATAAAATATGTGGTATTCGGAAAGAAGCAATTAAAAGTTGCATTTTTATTATTATATGGAACCTCACATTTTGCATGCAGCTTATGTCATGACCTATTGGCTCCAATACAAAAACAAAACACACACAAACACAAACAAAACCCTGGACCACATAGAAACTTGAATATTCAACACCTAAGAACCAGGGTTTTGCATTTGTTTTGAAGATATTCAAACAACTTTGGATCCACAGCAACTCAGGGCCAGGTTGGAGTTGGCTGGTGCCAAAGCTTCAGAAAAAAACTTTGGAAGTGGTTTGGGGTTTTTCTAAAATAAAGAATAAAACCCCAAAACACTTTTCCCTCACCTGGTTTAATGCCCCACCCAACCACTCCATAAATGGATAATGCCAGACACACAAAAAAGGCAGGGAACGCAGCTTTACCTTGGCTCTCCTTGTTCTAATGATGTTGCTTTCGGGAGGGATGTATTTACTTTTGTGCAAATAATATGCCCCAATCTTCCCTTTAAAGCCTCTAATAATGTTACTTATTCTACATACACACACAAACAATTGCAGAATTCATTTTTTTGCTTGGACCCCGGAGGTGACACTCCCTCCTCCCCAAACACCACAGCCCAGAGGCTTTTCTGTGCCTGTTATTTAGAAAAATAAAAAGTGCATATTAATTTCATATTAACATTGTATCCAGTTTGGCCCTTAGGAACACAAGGAAGGTGTATTATACTAGATTAGACCACTTGTCCATATAGCTCAGAACTGTCTCCTTACTCCATAGGTAGAGATGATGATGATGATGATGATGATGATGATGATGATGATGATGATAATAATAATAATAATAATAATATATTTATACCCCGCCCATCTTTCCATCTTTCCATCACCTGCTATCTGACCCTTATAACTGGGGAAGAATGGTGTTTTCTGCTTCAATGACATCCTCCATGACTGAGGAAGTGTTTAATGAAAATACTGGGTGGGGAGAATGACACAACTTATTAGCATCATATATATACCGGTAGTTTAGGTCACCAGAGGGTCACTGGGATTTTTGTAAAACTGCAGACCTTGAGAGAGGGATTGGACATTAATATAAATATTGGAGACAATATTGGAAATTACAATACTACAGCCATGCCTATGGACATTTCCTTGTGGACTTGGCAGATTGCCTTTTCAGTGCAAATAGATAGTGCTTGATTTCTTGACTATCTGGGTAGGAGAGTTGAATGCGTTCAAGTTTTCTTTTCCCTGAGAGATAATATTTTTATGACAATATATTTTATCTGCTTCACAAAGTCTTGCGAAAAGGAAATATTAACATCTGTGCCCTGGACACCCCTTAGAATAGTTATTTCTGTGTAGGAGTTTACCGATAGGAGTAATGCCTGGGAAAGTAATGGTAGTTTTAAAATGTGCTTTGACAGAAAGCCACATGTAAAAATATAAACTCAGGCTTCCCTAGTTAAAGGTTGAGTCAGGGTCCCCATGCCCCACTGAGGTGGCTTTATTTTTTTGACACGATTTTAGCATCAGCTAGGTCAAAGGAAACACACAAAACAACAACAATAATAGCAAATTAATAATAAACTCTTTTAGTCAACCACAGCCCCATCTGTTACACGCTGCCAAAGAGGCTCTACACAGGGGTTGCTGTTTTCTAAGTCATGTTACTTCTGGCACTTTTTCTATTTTCAGTGTTTTTAATGCTTCCTTTCCAACAACAATGAACGTCAAACTGGGATGCTGAAAAGTACATCTGTGAAAACAAATGTCTATCTTCCTACAAGATCAGTAATAATAGACCTATCTGGAATTCTCCCAAGTAGTATGTAGCCCTTGGGTCTTGTCAATTATTTTGGAGTCACGTTACTCCAGTATGGTTCCGATTCCCACAAGTTGGGCTAAAACGTTCAAAAAATTTTTATTTTCAGAGGTAAATTCTACACAGAAGATGCTAAAAATTCTGCACTGAATGATAAACTTTTGTCACATTCTCTCCTCTCGGGAAATTATGCAAGTTAGCTAGATTTTATGTTTGATAGTCATTGCTTAGTAACTGCAAGGTGGCATTGAACCAAGATGAAGGCTACACATTTATAATGCATCCAGGAACTGGAATTCCAGCTGCTGACTTATAGCTTGTACCCCACCTCCCCCATCTTCCTTTGTTCTCAATAAGTTGCTTCTCCAACATATACAGCAGGGGTCAGCGACCTTTTTCAGCCATGGGCCGGTCAACAATCCCTCAGACCTTGTGGGGGGCCAGACTATATTTTTTTGGGGGGGGGATGAACGAATTCCTATGCCCCACAAATAACCCAGAGATGCATTTTAAATAAAAACACACATTCTACTCATGTAAAAACACCAGGCAGGCCCCACAAATAACCCAGAGATGCATTTTAAATAAAAGGACACATTCTACTCAAGTAAAAACACATGGGCCGCATTTAGAAGGTGATTGGGCTGCATCTGGCCCCCAAGCCTTAGGTTGCCTACCCTTGATATACAGGATCCACACACATGCCTCACCTCATTCTCTGCTGTGTGAGAGGAGCCCACCCCATGAACATCAGGAGCAGTGATCATAGTGCTCCCAGCTGTTCCTCCATGGGACTGTTAACTTTTGTGTTCCAGGACAGTTATACAACAGGCAAAGGTGTTCACAGCATGAAGTAAAATAAAAATACTTCAACTAACTGACCAATTGCATCACAAATAACTCAGTTCTGCTCCCCCCCCCCAACATAATTCCTGCCTCCACTAAAATAAATCCTGGCTGTGCCCATGTGAGGTAGAGCAGCAAGTTCTATTACCGAGCAGAATACTTATTAAACTCTTGTTTGTTGAGGGATTTCCTGACCAGTGTTATATTGCACTGCTCAGTAGTTTGTTGATGGTTTATTGTGGATGTTTATTGATGGTATGTAGTTTTATTTGTACTCTTGGCCTTGGTTATGTGGGAATGTTAAGGATAGTAGGAAAGGATATATTGAATAAGTATTATCCTTCCTTCACTCTTGTTAGTGAGTGATGTAGCAGAGCAAATCCCCCTCAATATACAGTGGTGCCCCGCTACACGAAAATAATTCGTTCTGCGAAAATTTTCGCCTAGCAGGTTTTTCGTCTTGCGGAGCGGCAATGACAGCCGCGCTCCACAAAACGAAAAAAAAAGACGAAAATTTTTCGTCTTGCGAGGCAGCCCCATAGACTTTTTTGTCTCGCGGGGCAGCCTTCCGCTAGACGAATGCCTTCATCTAGCGAGTTTTTCGTCTAGCGAGGCATTCGTCTAGCGGGGCACCACTGTAGCTGGAATCTAGTTTGCAGATTCGATTGAATCTCTTAGTTAAGATTATTTCCTGGTGTCCCCTTTTGATCCCTCTTAAAAGAATAAAGACACCAGAGTCTTTCTGAGTAAAGTAACAAAAAGTTTACTCACATTTCAGTTCACGATTTGATCCCCGAAAGGCAGACTTTACTTGGTAGTTACACAAAGAAGCTGTGAGTTCCTCTCATATGGAGACTGAGCTCATGTGCTGCTGGGAAAAATTACGTAAAGATAACAAAATGGCTGCAGGAGAGCAGCATGGCAGCAAGAGATAAAGCAAGACAAAAAGAGACAAAAGTGAAACTGATTAAGATGAACTGAGAAAATGACTGCATGACTCGGCTCTTTTATAGACTCAGCCAGGGCCAGGGCCACCTCCCAGGTCACATGCAGGGGTAGGAAGCTCCAGACCAGTGGAACAGGAAGTTACACTGACTGGATGTCCCCCTGCTTGTGCCCACTCTAGTGAAATAAGGAATGTTGCATTTGACTGCACCAATGGATTACACCCCACAGATTATATCGTTTACAACTTTGTAAACCATTTAGAGAACTTTCAATAAATCAATTTAATGCAAAAAGTGGTTAATTTGATAAATAAAGACAACACCCCAAAGTCAATATGCATAGTTATCGTTTCCTTGGCTAGTTTAGTTATTTTGGTATCTGATGCAGAAAAACTAAAAAATGCTACACACACACACACACACACACACAAAACGCTAATAAGATACAATAATAAATTGAAGAATTGTTTTCTTAGGACACCCCAAATCAGCTGCCTAAAGTGGCTGCCTCATGCTACGTAATGTAGAATTAGACATATCTAAGCCTATAGATAAGCTTTTGTCTGCCTAACTAAGCCTAGGGTTGGGATGATGCTAAATGGTTTTCCAAACAGGGTGCATAATAAATACTGCAATATAATAGCTATATTAGGCAAAACTTCTGCATAAGGTGCTTTGATTTTATTGCCCTCGTTTTGTGGTTTCAATAGAACAGTTTTTATATGCTTCAAAAGCTGCACATATACCAGCAAAATGTTTGCAATCCCCATGGCAATTGTATTTTCAAATCACACTGCACTATCCCCAAACATTTAACCATTGTTATGTGCCAGTAATCGCTGGGAGAAAAGGTATGCTATGTAAGAGGACTGTCTACAAATTGCAAAAAAACAACAACACGTACATTACATGAAAAAAGGTTCACTCAAATTGGAACTACATTATCTTAAATGCAAGTGGTCTGAACTGAAAGAGCTTTGGGATCATATTTTTTTTTTTAAATTGTAACTACCTGCTGCTTTGAAACTAATTTTAGGTACACTTACGTTGAAGTAAATCCCACTGCAATCAGTGGGATTTACAATGCATTTTTAGTATTGGTAGCAGTGGCATTTTATAGGACAGTAAACCAGGTGTATACAGAAGTAAGTCCTATTGAATTCAGTGGGTCCTCCTCTCTGGTAAGTGGAGTTACTACCGCAGCCCTAGACATTGAGCATGAAGCTAATTCTACAGATCTGTATGTATTAGTACTGAGGCACTGATCTCATGCCATTGATCTTGGTTATTTTATTGATGCCAAGCACTGCAATGCTATCCCTGGGTAAGTCTGCAACTCTATTCTTGCCCTAGGTGAGCTTGATGGGCTTTCAAAAGGCCAAAGAATGATATTTCCTTTATTTATAGTCCCCAAAGGCTCCCAGAGCACCTTACTAAAGATTTACACAATAAAATAAAATTCAGTAAGATTTGCATACTTAAGTCAGAAATAACACTGTGCCGAGTTTATTATGGCAATATTTTTTGCCCTCAGTTTTGCTGTTCCCTGGTGCTGCCAGGCAGCAGGTCCACTGGGGATCTCTGAAGTGAATGAGGTTGAGAAGGCTAGACCTTGCTTAGTCTTCCCTTGCCAGTATGCTTTATTCGGAACAGCCATTATACTTTTTTCTCTCTAATCTAATGGATAAACATGGCTATCTAAAGTTTGTTTGCTCTTGGCATTTATGTCAATGAAAATAAACCGACAAAGAAATGGCCTCACAATCATTCTTATAAGCTGTTCTTCTGGCAAATAAACATTCAGGATGGAGCGAAAGAGCTGCCACATCAACGCAGCATTATGACATGTCCTACAGTATCCTGACAGAACAACAAATGGTCGCATTCACAGTGCAGAGGCATGAATCATCATTGTTACTGAGGCAAAGCTATCACTGATATACAACCCAGAATTAGATGGACAGTAAATTATGCTGGTGTGGATTACTCTTATTTCTGACACTTTGATATCATTTATTGTTAAATCACTTTGAGATATCCTATGGAAAGTGATTAATAAATCTAAATAAATCTATTTAGATCAGAAACATCTACACACCCTTGTTGTTTCATAAGCTGTTTTCATAGCTAGAGTTGCCAGGTTGCAATCTAGATAAGAGTCCTCTGTATATCCTCCTCAGTTGCGCAAGCGGGAAAATAGGTCATCATTCATTTCCGTTCCCTGCTGGACAATCTTGTTACCCTATACCAGCCTTATAGTATCTGTGATATGAATAAGCTCCTGGTTTTGACAAGAATACTGGAAAACAAATCTTTACAGTGTTAAGATTTCCCCAAAGCTGTTCTGCAGGAAGTGGACAAGCTAAGCGTGGATGTGCCCTACTTCATCTGGACTGCATACCATCTGAAATTCTGTGCAACGCGCAGGGACAGCATGCGGTTAAGTTTCCAGCATGTATTTGGGGTCTTCAGGATCTTTTGGGGAGTCTTCAAAGTTGTTGTTGTTTCAATTTATATACCACCCTTTATAAAAGATTGCAGGGTGGTGTACAACATTAAGAACACATTACGGAGCATCCATAATAAGAAGCTTAATTACAGACATAATAATAATAATAATAATAATAATAATAATAATAATAATAATAATAATAATAATAATAATATCATCATAACAGCCCCCTCCCAGCTTTAACAGGCCATAGATTATTTAATGGCTAAAAGCCTGGGTAAAGAGGAATTTTTTTTCCTGGCACCTAAAGGCATGCAATGATGGCGCCAGGTGAGCTTCTCTGGGGAGAGCATCCCACAATTTGGGGGGCCACCACAGAAAAAGGCCTTTTCTCTTGGCATCACCCTCTGGATGTCTTAGGGAGGGGATACACAGAGAAGGGCCTTGGATTACAAGCGCAGGGTCTGAGTCGGTTTATATGGGGGGGGGACTGGTGGTCCTTAAGGTATTGAGGTCCTGCACCATGTCCTGCACTTTCTAGGCATGGTAGAGAAATAGGGGAGACACTGATGAACCTTAATGACACTGTAACTTCCAGGACTGGTGCCTCGCTCCCTACAGACTTGAAGTGCCCATATGTTTGCAACCTGCTACCTGGCAAACATCACTAAAGGCATGGCGGGGGACTGTTGTTATGATTAATTATAAAATGCGTTCTTAATATTGTACACCACCCCGTGATCTTTTGATAAAGAGTGGTATATAAATCATCAGCAGCTGCATCATACCACGGTGCAACTGCTGCTTCCCACATGCTCCTGCCACTTGGTCCTCTGCTGACCCAGAGCTTCCCCTGTATCTGGTAAAGGCTGTAAAGGTATCTGAAATTTTAAGACATTTGTGTGGATTTGGAAGAGAGAAACTACCTTGGGAAGTGACTGTTCCTAATGAGGACTCTCCAGAACTTAATCAGGTGTTTTCAGATTGTCTGCATGAAAATTTCAAGCTGTCCAGCCTCTACTGGTGGGATTCTGGTACAATCCAATCTCCTGGGTATTCAGGAATTGCTTCACAGTTCACTCTGGTTATATCTGTGATTTTGTCCGAGAATGTGCCCAGCAGTTAATTCTCTAAACTAACTTCTGTCTTCACCATCAAGGGGAGGAGTAGCTCAAAGATAAATGTTCAGAGTTATAATTGTGCATCTTTCTCTTCTGGCAAGCTAAGTTGCTTTGCTCTCATGTGGGTACTTCAACTTCCCTGATGCCATCCCACTGGGGGTCAGCTTATCAGCCTGCACTCCTATCTGCTCAAAGGGGAAACTGGAAGGAACCAATGCAATCCAAAGGTGATACTCCACAATCCAATGGAAGTACCATTGACCATCCTTGTCATTTGTTGGGAAGAGGTACAGTGCATGCCTCTTTCTGCAGATCATTAAAAATCACTGTGCAGAAGTACAATGGCTGAATAAATAGACATGGGGTTTTCCCTACAGAGAGGAACATATGGGAAATGCTTTGGATAAACTTTGAGAGAAAACCTTTGCTGTGAACATGTTTATATAAATAGGCTTTGTATTTGCAATTCATCTTTCAGAAAAGTGGCTATGGGGCTTACACATGTATTACGCAACTGGATTTCAATAGAATGGGAAAGAGCGAAGGGTTCTGAACTCAGCCCAGAGGCTCATGTTGTTTAAATAAATGTATACAGTAATCGTAAGCAAGAGAGCAAAAGTATCTAACATAGCCTACACAGAAGAATGCTTGCCATGGTATTTTATAAGCAGCCCATAATAGGAAGGGAATGTGTCAAGCGATTTTTTTTTATGGCTTGTATGTTGGGAGTTTATACAGCCAGTCGTGTTTTTTTTTTTAACAATATAGAGAAAAATCACCAAAGCCTAAGTGTTGGAAAAATGAAGTTTCTTTTCATGAGACATGGAGAAAGTGCAAAAAAAGATAGAAAGATATATATTTAAAAATCTATTTTTGCTTTTACATTGTTACAACAAGTGGCAAATCTAGATCCAGGAAGTACAAATTTTAAAGGTACTTTGAAAGAGAGTTAATCATTTGAAGTCAGTTACAGGTAGGTAGCTGTGTTGGTCTGCCATAGTCAAAACAAAATAAAAAATAAAAAAATACCTTCCAGTAGCACCTTAAAGACCAACTAAGTTTGTTCTTGGTATGAGCTTTCGTGTGCATGCATGTATCTGAAGAAGTGTGCATGCACACGAAAGCTCATACCAAGAACAAACTTAGTTGGTCTTTAAGGTGCTGCTGGAAGGAATTTTTTCATTTGAAGTCAGTGTTCAAAGCCCACATTGTTCTAGGCCAGTGGTGTCCAAACTTTTTTCAAAGAGGGCCAGATTTGATGAAGTGAATAGCCACGAGGGCTGACCAAAGGGCCAACCAAAGCTGTTAACCTTTTTTTAGGATTGAAGTTGTTGAGCTTTTTTTATGATTTTACCCCAGGAAATAAACTGCGACAGAGGCCTGATTAAACTGACCGGTGGGCCAGATTAGGACCCCGAAACAGACTTTGGACATGCCTGTTCTAGGTGCATTTTGTGACAGGAAATTTCATTAGTTCAAGCAGTTTCTGAGCTCTGGGCACAGTAATGCACCTAAGATTTCAGATTAAAACTACAGAATGGAAGAAAAGGAGGACCTTTTTCTGCCTCCCCACTTTCAGCCACTCTCTGACGACTGGAGAAGAGACCCTCTTAAGAATATTAGGGGGGTGGGCAGGAGAAGGACTAGACCATGTGAAAAATGAACATATTTCAGCTGCAGTTCATTCATTTTCAGCTTTGTATTCTTGTTATTAAAAAGTGTGCCTAGACATTCCGTTGTTGTACCCATAACCTAGGTTTAAGGTGCTATTGAGCTCCTAGCTTTATGAACCTATTTTGGGTGTTAGCGCTTAGCTTTTAAATACCTGAAATAGACAAAGATGTTTCTAACTATGTAGGAAGTACTTTTCTTACACCTGTAAATAAGAGTGCTTATAGATCACTGCTTCCCGTGCTTGCATGCATTTTGTTTTGTTTTTAAACAGAATCCATACAATGTTGTTGACATCAAAATGCCAAACTGCTATTTTTGGCCCCCTGTTTAATCTGGATTTACCCTTTCTACAGAAGATCAGATAAGCAACAAAACAAAAACCTGTTGTAAACGAACTGCTTGGAAATTAAGCCCCCTGCAAGCATCTCAAGATCGGGGAGAACTTGTGAGGTTGGTTTGACTTCTAGACTAGTAGGAATTCTTGCCCCACTTCTCACTTGTAGGTATACCGGTCAAACGATGCCAGGTAACTACTACAATGGAGATAGGGATGGAGAGCATTTGAAAATGCCATCTACTCCTTTATTCACATTTAGATCAGGGCAACTCCCAGCTTCCAATTCTTATAAGAAGAACAACCGTCCCGTTTCCTCTACAATACTGTATATAAAAAACCCATCGAGGAGACGCAAAAGGTGGGGGAGGAGAAGGGCAGGTAAAAACAGCCACCTGCAACGCAATCCTCCTTCGGATCAAGCCCTGCTCCGACATCGACCAGCACCGTGCTGTGAAATCCAATAGCTGTGGGACAGCGACCTGACAAAAGATTCCAAGCAGCGGCGCCCATTGCGCAACTGAGGAAGGCGGGCAATGCAATGCGCGGGGCTGGTCAGCCTCAGAGCGCGGCTGCTGTGGAGCCTGTGCGGAGAGAGCCAAGCCTCCCTTTCAGGTGGGGGGCCCGGCCGGCCCCACGCAAGAGGAGGGCCGGCGGGGAGAGAGAGAGAGAAGGAGCGAGGAGGGCGAAGAGCCTGCTGCATCCTCCTCCAGCCAAATTAGGCACTAACCGCGGAGTTCCACTTGGCGGGAGCGGGGCCAGGAGGACAAGCACGCGGCCACAGAAGGCACACGGGCGAGGAGGGAAGCGCGCGAGCCGCCTGTTGAAGCAACAGCAGCACAGCAGCCGCCGCCTCTCGTGCCGGCGAGGTGCCTGAGGGAGGGAAGGGTGAGCTCCCGCCGGCTCCACAGCGGCAGCGCCGGAATAAAAAGCGGCGTCGGCGGCGTCTCCCTCCCTCCTCTCTCTCGCTAACTCTTCTCCCGCCGCCTCAGCGCGAGCATGCGAGGAGCAGCCCCTCGCGGCGGCCAGGAGGTGGAGAGGGTGACGGCGGCAGCAGCAGCTCCTTAAGGCGCCTCGGGCTGAGTCCTCCCGCTTCACCGCCGGGATGTCGGCGCACAGCCTGCTCAACAGCGTCTTCTCCTGCTCGTCCTCGCCGGCGCCCGGCGCCTCGCCCTCCTTCCCCCCGAAGAGCCTCTCCAAGCGGAGGCTCCGCCAGACACGCAGCCTGGACCCGGCCGTCATTGGCCGCTCCGGCGGGGAAGAGGCGGCCGACGGCTCGCTCCGCGCTCCCCGGGCCAGGGCAGCGGCGGCGGCGGCGGCCAGCCCTTCGGCCGAGTGTTTGGCGGCCTTCTCTTCGCGCGCTCTGCTGCGCCCGGTGGCTCCGCCAACTCCCCCGGGCGCCTCGTCGCTCTCGACGCCCAGCACCCCGCTCGACAAGTCGCCGTCGGGCAGCTTCCACTTCGACTACGAGAGCCCTCGAGGCAAGAGGCACACCGCGTGGGAGCTGCCCTTCCTGGCGCGCGCGCCGTCCGCCTCGGCGCTCGGCAGCGCCCCCGGCGGCGGCGGCGGAGGCGCCAACAGCATCTTCTTCTCTCCCCGAAAGTGGCTCCAGCAGAGGAAAGGCCAGCAGCTGCCCAGCAGCCATGCGTCCGCCTACGTCGTGTGGAAATCCGAGGTAGACAACTGGGCTTTGCTGTACTTGGTCCACAGCTTCCTTATTCAGTCTCCAGGCCTGTGGTCAAGGTTTGGGTCTGGGCTGCCCATAGGAGCCAACTCCTAGGGGCAGAGGTCCCCCCCCAAAAATATTTGAGGGAACCTCACCGCCCCCTCCCAAAGTTGATAGGCCAGTCAAATAGTGTGCTTGTGCCGCATATTACACAGGGCGGGGCTTACCTGCCCCCCATATTTTATTAAAGTTGGCAGCCCTGGGGCTGCGCACTTGCAGAGAGTGCCTTGGCTGCCCCCACCACTGTCCATTAAGTATAGAATGCGGAGGTCCAGGTCACAGGGTGGTGGCTTGGGGGCAGGGGTGCCAACTTGAATAAAATATTGGGGGCCCAGGTAAGCCCCACCCCACATGATTGATCACAAGACACACCATTTGAATGGCAATGCCCACTCATTTTTGGGGGTAGCAGACCCCTCAAATATTTTACTGAGGGTGACAAAGGGACCTTGGCCCCCAGGAGTTGACTGCTATGTTTGGGGGGCCACAGGCCCTCTCTTTGCAAGTTAACCACTTTTTCTGGCACTTCATGTCTCTGATCTGATTATGGAATGGCAAGCATGGACAGTATGGGGGGCTGAAGAACTGTGAATTGGGAAATTTCTGCTTCCAATTTTCTCTTCCATGAATTCACCATGATGTCTGGGAAAGCACTAAAAGGCAGTGGTTCCCAGTTGGTGGCTCTGGACCCCAGGGGATCTATGTCACCATTCACATAACAAAAAACTACCCTAGAGATATCAACATTTGCAAAAGTAGGGGTTCCATAGCTTGGCTTTTGAAAACAGGTGGTTTTCAGTACTTTGCTGATTGGGGACCACTGCACTAAGGCATATCTTACTTGCACCAAGTTAACCTAGGTATCAGCCCCAAGTGTAGATCTTTCCCTTTTCCCTTCTGTCTTCTTTAACTGCCTTGTCTTAGGTTTCTATATTTAATATTTTACAACAACAGATTCTGGGGCTGTAGCATGTCTGGATGTTCCCCTGTGGCTTAATTCCTAATCTCATTTATATATAGGAGTGGTTGTACTGAAGAGGGGAAGATGCTCGGAACATGCTTGGTACCATTCATTTTTTTACGGAAGATTTGCACATTCCACAAGACCAAGCCATGATACTGGGTAGGATCCTAGTAAGCCTTGCTTATATTTCCGTGGGTAAGATAGGTGGTCTTTAGTACTTCTGTCAGTATTTGGGAACAATGTGTTGCCCTGTATTGTGGCCAGTTTCACTAACTAATGTCCCCGTCATTAGGTGGTGTTACACTCAGAGAGTGGATGTGTTCTCTGCCAGTTGCTCAGAATTAAAATTGAATTATAGAAGCTTGAACATTAAAAAAAATCTTCATGCCATTCCATCTCACCAAGAGTACAAAGTGCACTGTTATAGTTGTCTAAGGGCAGATAGTCCATCTGAACCCTTTATGTATGACTGCCTGCCAATCTGTTCAAAAAGACTCAAGTGTGAATTGGTTGCTGTCTGAAGAGGCATAAAGGTGACAGGGCAGTTTTCAAAAATGGGTGTTTTTATAACCATGTAGTTGAAGTTACTGATAGCAAACCATCTTCACTGATTGTCATCTGCTTCAATACTTGGCTATGTTTGGTTAGTTAATATCATTTATATTATGATGTGCTGTGGGTAGAGAGTAGGGATAGACAACACGTGCAAAGCAAAATGTGCATCTGTTGGAATTGTGTTACAAGCGTTATTCTTTATTTAACTTGTGTGCTGTTCTCACTGAAGTGAGAGAACAGTAAGAAGTAGTAGGCTGGTTTCTCTGAGGATGGGAAAGACAGAAAATGGAATAATTTGGATATGTCCTTCAGTAAATTTGCCAGTCTTGTGAAGGGCAAGTAGTCCATGTGACACTGTTTGTAAAATGTGCATAGGACATGTAGAGTTTCTTGGTGCTGAACACATCAGCTCAAGTAGTGGAAAACTTTGAACTCATGATTTCTTTCCCAATTATTGTTCTATAAGTCTACTCTAGCTTGTTCTATATGAATTATAATCATAACATTAGGAGCATGGGTTGTTGTTGGACTTCCATTAATGAGAATGTTTCGGCTCTTGGCGAAAGGTCTGGAGATGTATAAAAGTGTTGGAAGAGAAAGAGAAGCCAGTGAGGCTGTTCTGAATGCTCCATAGAGCTGTGCTTTCACATGTAGTTAACTATGGCTGTTGGCTGAGGACTAATCCTATCAATTGGGAACTGTAATATGTATCAGAGCAACTGAAGCAGGTGTGCTAACCTACAGGGTAATTGAATGAAAAAGAAGTGATTTAATATGGGTACATGCCCCACTCCATGTCCATCACCTTGCTAGATGGTAAACAACAGCCCCTTGAGTGGGACCCCTCCCAAACAATTGTTAAAATGTGTGGGCTATACCTTGGATGGTACATTGCTGGTGTCCAATTACCGGTATATTCAAAGGTACTGCATTTTTTGAGCCATGTAGATAGGTAAAAGCACTTCTACAGAAAGGTATTTGGGCTAAGGGTTGTAACTTTTTTTTCTTATGAGTTTCTAAACCTATATTTCTGCCTTATGGGAACCAAAGGATAAATAGGAGGATATAATCAAACACAGTTTCTGTGGCTGGATACAACTCCTGAAAAATCATAAAGAGAATTCCTTTTTTTTGTTACCCCCTCATATGTATCTACTTTTATGTTCCAACTGAAGAGAATTATTTAAGCTCACATTGAAAAGTAAGCTGTCTTGTTTGTAGGGTCAATTGCTATACCCTTGGTTTATTCCATATATAGTTGTAATGCGTACATAAAACTTTCCTCGCAAATGATTAACTGTAAGCATGCATGACCCTGGTAGGATTAATTATTTCTGCTGCATTCACTCAGGCCATTTTTGTAAACTACGTGGTAGTACAATATTATTATGTACTGAGGAAGCTGTGGTGTACTCTGTCATGTTGACAAGTATGCAGAGGTTCATTTAGAATTCCCGGGTGCATATACACTAACCCACCTCTCCTGGGTGGAAAGAGTGCAAATATCCCTACCAACTAATTTTGACTATATATGGATGAAAAATAGTTGCAAAAGTGAGAGTAACACTTAGTCAAACACAAAAAGGTTGATAAGTTACTGTATTTTATTCAGAGATTTAGGAAACAGGCACAAACTCTGCTGTGATGTATACAAATATATACAGGTATTGAAATAGCTCTGCAGACCTAGCATTCCCAGGCAAGAATGGCTAGCTTTGCATGCAGTACAGTTACTAGTATTACTTGAATGTAAGTAAGCACTGCTAAAACTGGAGAGACTCGGAATGTGTTCATACAGCCCCATTAGCCTGTGACAGATCCAGTTTTTAGTTGGCCTGTACTATATTCCAGCCATACAGTGATGGAGGATGAAGCAATTACATACACATTGCAGCCATAAGCAACCTTCCTTGGGTTTTTGAATCATAGAATTGTAGAGTTGGAAGGGACCACGAGGATCATCTAGTCCAACCCCTGCAATGCAGGAACATTTTGCCCAACGTGGGGCTCGAATCCACAACCCTGAGGTTAAGGGTCTCATGCTCTACTGACTGAGCCATCAGTGTAGCATTCTTAAGTGAGCTATTTAGATGTAGCTTTCTTAAGTGAGTTATTTTGTAGGCACATACTGTAAGATTCAGTAGTAAGTGAAGGATCTTTGCAAGCAGAAAAAACAACAACACATTTGTCTACTTTTAGGGTGCTTCCACATTGTCACATCGTGGTAAATTATAGTCACACAGTCAATGCTTATTTGAAGTTCTTGCAAAACAAACCTGCTTCCCCAATAATCATACTTGTTACGATAAGGCCAGTGACAGTAAGATGCACTGGAAAGTGTGGGATAACACTTTCTTTACACAATGTCATCAAATCTCCTCACAAACAAATAAGGATGAATGCCCGTTAAACAGGTCATCTGGAAATTACCAATAGTGCCTTGATCAGTAGTACTTCAGAACCAAGTCTGAACAGGTGATCAGCTACCACTGCCTCCTTTTTTCTTTTGCAAAAAGCTGCTCATATGACTAGTCTTTTCAGATAAGTTGTATAATATTGGAGTTGTAAAATCATGCAATATTGCCGCTCCTCTTCTGTCAACTTGCAGTTCACAGAAAGGAAGGGGTAGCTCCCATGACTTAGTTGCTGCCACATTAGCAACCAAGCAGGTTTTTATGTTTTGTGTGCAAGAGATGATTGGTTGTCAGCTCTGACCCAAAGAGGATGGAATGTAGGTGCTTCGAAACCATATTGGCAGTTTTGTAGCTATATAGGCAATACAAAAGGGTGCTGAATCTTTTATTCATGAGTAGAGAAACTAGTCAATGTTTGTCTTCTCTAATCCACATGTCAGATTTTTTTTATTAGGCAGCAGTCAAATTTTATAGGCGCAGCACAGTTTCAGTAGCAGGAACAAACAATGAGATATTGGAAAAGGCGAATGGGTTTAAATGTGAAATTATTGATTGTAATTATTCTAACATAAGACAGAAAAATGGAGGACTAGATCCTTCATGCATTTACAGACTGCACAGCCTTATAGATTAGAACATCCAATATACAATACTTAAGAGGGTTTCTTGGTAATTGATGTAAAATCCTGGCACAGGTGATGGCTGTATCCCCTTGTCCTGCTTCCTTCCCTGATGGATGCTAATTGCTTGTTAGGACTTTAAGCATGAATGCTGTAACAGATCTGTATTTCAAATCTTACTCTTGTCTGTGATCTTGCAGATGATCTGGTTAACAATCTAGCCACCTGCTTTCAAGCATGCTATGCATTGTTATTGATGAACTTCAGAGAAGTAGTTGTGCGTGAACTTCTATTGCTAGCTGTATGCATAATTCAAGTTGAAGGTGAATGAAGAATGTTGCTATCTAAACGTGGTGGTTGCTGAAACTGGAATTTGTCCAACAGAGCAGCTGACAGTTTGCTAATGCATCAAAACCAAGTTGCCACTAGCAAAAAATTTCCTCTCCTTTTTACTACTGGTGATTCACCCAAGTGTGTGGAGGAATTCCTACTTTACTACCACCATTGCCTTGACATCTGCTTTCACCCTACCCTCCCAGATTCTTCTTCTGGTCAGCAGTCCCAGACAGTCACACTCTCACACATTGGCGGAACTGACCTATTATGCCTACACTTTGACACATAAGATTCGAGTGGCACAGAATTCTTTCTCCTCATCAAACCACTTTTTCCGTCCAATGGGTGACCAAGAATTTCTAGCCATCAAGCCAATCAGAAGTGAAATTTTACACTCTTCTTCCTCTGCATAAAAGAACCCAGCTTCTCCCTTACTGGTCTTACAAAACTAAGTAGCAGCTAACTGCTAGCCAGAAATGGGTGCTTCACATTTTAAGCTTAACCCTTCTCAGGACCCCACAAACATAGTAAACTCTTATACAGGTACATTGTATACAGAACAAACCTTGTCTCAGTTAGCACATTGTAAAGGTGATTCCTCCACACACTACTACAAGCAATATGAAGCCAGCAAGATTTTTAATTTCTTTGGATATTTTTTTTGGGGGGGGGGGTATTTAGGAAAAGGATGTATTGGTTGAACTAGGACCTGGGCCAAATTCCTGCTCAGCCATGAAACTTACTAGATGACCTTGGGCCATTCGCTGTCTCACAGCCTAAACTACCTCACAGGGTTTTTGTGATGATAAAACGGGGAGGAAGAGAACCATGGATGCCACCTTGAGCTACTTGGAGGAAATGTGTAATATAAATGTAATAAATAAAAAAGGAATACTTACCTGTGGATAAGGTGAAATCCTTAATATCTGCTCAGCAGTATTTGGACTTATTATATTGGGGTTAGCCAATATAGTGCCTCCCAGATGTTGTTGGCTACAACTGTCACCATCCCTGATAATTGGCCATGCTGTCTGGCACTGATGGGAGTTGCAGACTAGTAACATTTGTAAAGTGTTGGTTACCCTTAAGTTGGATCATGAGTGGGGAACATGATTTCCTTAGGATATTTACTAGAAGTTTACTTGCACATCTATTTTATAGGCACTTTGGATGATATGAAACAGACCAGTTAGCAATCCCTCAAATGAAGTTTTCAGTCTTCCTTAGGTGTGCCATTAGAAACTCCTGCTGCTTCTATAGACCACAGATTGGTTTTAAGTTGTCAAGATGTGTATTCTCAGGACAGTTTTTCTGTTTTTCATTAACTAGCATTGACTGGATGAAAGGCAGACGAGGCTCAAAACTGTTTTTGAGCAATTGCTGAAGAGCAAGCAGATTGTGAGGAGTACTGCTGTAAAATTAAAACGCAGACTGTATGTATTGACTGTCAATCTCTGGAGTGGATTCATACTTCTGTGGAAAACGGTTTGAGGGAGAAAGATATAGATAGAAGTATAGATGACCAGCTATCTACACAAAAGGCTTTATGGTCCTCAGATTTCAAAACAAGTCCCTCATAATGATTAGAAGGGTGATACTGCAGAGCAACTTTTTCTGCATCTTGTGGAGTCATGACAGTTGTTCACTGTGTACATTGCAGAATCCATGGGGAACCCACAAAGGAAATTATTGTGAACCTGATAGGAAGATACCTCAGGCCCTGTTTTGGGTGTTCAGGCAATGTGTGGGTGGAGTAAGTGTGCAGAGGGTATAGAGTTTATATTCTCTCTCCAAAGTTCTTGTCCTGCATGCACACTGCTCCTGCCCCAAACAGCCATATCCAGCATGTGCTACCATGACTTTTCCATGCTGAGCAGAAGAATGGGGCTTCTAAGAGTGTTTGAATGCATGTGCTTAGAAGTGTCGGATTTGGACCCTTGATAACATTGGATTCTGGATCAGTTAGATGCAATTTTGAGGCCATTTCAAACTTTTGTACTCAGTTTGTGAGAGTCTCCTGTGGGGATGAGGATACTGGAAATGGGGCTTTCATGCACTGCCTTCATGCCCTTCTAAACGAAAGTATTTGTTGGATAACAAAACTGATAGAGCCTCAGAACCACTTTTAAAATATATTTTTAATTGATTTTCAACATTAACATAACAACAGAAACTACAAGTATTCATAAACACATGGATTACTATTGAAGGCAAGAGTGAAATGGAAGGTAAAACCCATGGAGCAAAATAATACAGCGAACTTCCTGTTCAGGGTAGTTCATTTACGACCCTGTGGGGCTGCCCTTTTAATGCTGCATTTGCCAACCCAATCCCCTCAAGGTGTTTTGCACTACAATTCCCATCGGCCCCAATTAGGATGTATTGGAGTGACCTGAACGATATTTCTGAAAAAGGTGGTGAGAGGAATGCAAGCAAGGCTTCATGCCTACACCACATGTGACCTAGATTGTGTGTTATTGTCCTTGAAGAAAGACTTGAGCTATTCTGCAAAAGCAGCACCTGTTCTTTTGCATATACACTCCTTTCCTTGGTTATGATTCTGTAAATAGACTCTTGAAAGAGCCCCCAGTAAGATATGTTCAGTTTTCAAGTGGATTGTCCTTGTCTTACAGATACATCTTGCTTGGTTGTGTTGTACATGGACCAAGGAGAATTACAATATTATCTGCCAATATGATTAAGTGTTCAAATAAAGATGGCAGATTGTTGTTCTGCTATTTAAACTGAAAGCTCCTAAGTTTGCCATCTGGCAAGCAACCCTGAATTTCTTAATATTTGGTTCAGGAACCGCTAGAAACATTTATTATTAATTCTTCTCACACAGTTGGTGATCCATTGACTGAAGCTTATTTTGTTTTCAAGTTTGGCTTGGAAGTAATAGTTTGGAAAAGCAGAATACAGCCTAGCTGGATGCACTGAAATATAAACAAAACCCTTTCCCTCTTAATGGGCAAAGTATAGTTATACTTCTCCCCTCTGGTACTTTTACCCTTACTCTGCCAATGGTAGTTAAACTATGCCCATGTCAAATGCTACTTGAATGTTGTGGTGGTTCCAGCACTACTTTGCTAATGCCAAGGTAATTTGACTCCTTAGTTTTAGTTATTAGTTTGTTCTTATTACTTTAACTTAGAATTTGTATTGTATCATGCATTATCTTTTAAACAAAACAAAATGGCACACTTGCAACATTTCACTAGTTACAATCTAGACAGTTAAAACACTTTGTTTCTCCCAAATATTATTGGTAAGTGTAGTTTACCCCTACAATTGCCGGCACTCTATTTTTTTTTTAACTACAGTTCCCAGGATTATTTGGTGGAAATCATGTGCTTTAAATGTATGGTGAGTGTGTGTGCAGCCCTGCTTGGAGTTGCTTTGGTGAGCAGTTACCCAGCTCATATTTCTTTTTGTTCTCTGGCGCTCTGAACAATCTAAAAATATTCCTCAAACAGGAAATGTTTTTCATTCTGTTATGTCATTTGCTTCCCATAGGAGGTATTATATCTAATTTATAGAATAAACTTTTGGGCTGTATTCCCATAGGAACCTAGGTACAATTGATTGTTTGGCATACTACCCAAACTATTCCTCTGTTTTTCAGAAGATGCATAATCAATGTCAAAGGGATTGTAAGCATTAGAAAGACTGGAGCCTACAGAATGTAAGGCAAGAGGAAATAACCATACTTGATTTGCCTGCAGGTTAAAAACAAGCACCAAAGGACTTCTTAAATTTCACTTTGAAGGCATTTCTTGGCTAAACTATGAACAGAGTTTTCTCTCATCATATATCTATATATATATATATCTATCTATATATATCTTTTTTGCCCAGTTTCAACCACATTCTCATTAGTGGTACATCTTTTGTCTATGTGTGTTTTCAGAGACTTAACTTTTTATTACAACATCTTGTTTGGAAGAAGGATATATTTGATAGTTTTGAATGTGGATGGCATTCCTCTGAACCAAAGGATCCCATCCAAGCAGCTGTGCTGCTACTTCATAATCTCATTTGAAAATACACATTCACTCTTGTGGCTTTAATATTATACTTGCTATTTCCCCTGAGAGTTTAATTGTACATCTGAAGTCCTGCAATAGCTGGATGCCGAAGCAAGAATGCTATGGGGTGATGGATGCCTGGTAAAGTTTACATGGTTTGATGCAATGTTCAAAATTCACCAGGTGCCAGGTGCATTTTGCACCTGGCTGTTGGCCACTTGCGACCAAGTGAAGATGCCTGGGCACCAGGAAGGTGCCTGATGTAGCCACCATCTGGCGGTGCATGCCTGGGGATCCTTGGATCTTGACTGTTTTCACACACCAGCAGTACATTCTGTGGAATTTATCTGCACAATCAAAATGAATTTCAGGAACCAAAAAGGGTGACTTCTTTAGACAGTATTGGTCTGGCTCAAATCCCTTTCCCCATGGTTTTCTTCCATTGGATTCTGTTATCACTGGTCTCGCACATCTCTTCCAGGGAGAACATGGAGAACTGAACTACTGAAGTCCTAATGAATTTCCTTTAGTAAATTCCAACAATCATGAGGTTGAAAGCCTTGTTTGAATATTCATCCAGCTAGACCTTTTGTGCAGGCAGTAACTGAGTTCAGCTGAACACTGCTGCTTAGAGTCATGATCAAACTTTGTTTATTTAACCCTGGTCGTGTATTAAGCGGGCCTCAATGACAGCCATATTATGAGTCATGTTTCTTTACAGCAGTGCTTAATAAAGTATTAAATTCTGCCTGGTTATCTTTTATTGCTAAGAAAAATAGATTAATCTTTGTTTTTAAGGCCAAACTAGATGTGATAGCAGAAGCTATCTTTTTGTTCACATGTCAGTGTATTAAGCAATGTGAGGTCTAATTTTAACCTCAAAAGGCATGCCTCAGTAAGTGGAGCTGAATTCTGCTTTTCTTTGCTGCAGTCTATTGTCTCTTTTACCACCTACCCTAGAGGATTATTGTTTTGTGGACAGGGGGAAGCAGAATAACATTCATTTTTCATATGAATTGCCTGCTACTTACCAAGGATCACAATTAAAACAATAAACTTGCAAAAGATAACAAACAGTTAAAACAGCAATCAACTGATAAAATTACTTTAAAATTTTTTTTTTTTAATTTTCTACAGTAAACAGCGAATACAAACGAAAAACCATAACAACAATAACAATAAACAAAGAAACACAACAAACAGTTTAAAACAACAATAAAAATAATAAATGAAAAAATACATACCTAACAGAAACAGGAACACAAGATAAATCCTTATTTACTACTACCTTCGAATCTTCTTTAGGGGGACTTCCCCCGCTCTCTCAACTGCGTTCAAAACTAATCTAAATTGGTAACTTTGTAACTATTTTCTGAAACATTCATCATCATTCTTAATATACTATAAACATACCGGCTAACCATATATAATTCATTTCTTAAACTACATAACCTTAAACATTACTAAACAAACCTAAGCCATTTATAACATCACTTCTTATATACTATTTTATATAACATCACCTAGCTAAAGCCATTTAAACAAACTGATTCTGCTTCAAATATCTAATTTTTCATGATTTATTAAGTAGTCCTTGAATTTCTTCCAATCTTGTTGGACTCTCTCCTCCCTCTGGTCTCGGAGTCTCGCGGTCAGTTCAGCAAGTTCCATAAAGTCCATCAACTTCATTTGCCATTCTTCTACTGTCGGAAGCTCTTCACCTTTCCATTTTCTTGCAAATAAAATTCTAGCAGCTGTTGTGGCATACATAAAGAACACTCTGTCCTGACAACTGATAAAATTACATGCAGAAAGTAAGCAACAATTTCACATTCCCAAAAGTCAAAACATAGCCTTGTGTTTTCTGACCGTCCCCAAAATTGGGCCAGGCAAATATCAGAAGGCAGAGAGTGTGGGAACCACAAAAGGCCCTCTTATAGACTGCCATCCCAGACCTCTGAAGGTGATGGAATCACCAACGAGTTCTTTCTGTTGATCTTTCCAGGGGAGCATTACCCTATTCTGGACAAGTTTAATACACCAAACACACATAGTACCGCCATCTGTCTGGATTAAAATTGAATTTGTTGGCTCTCATTCAGCCTGTTGCTACCTCCAGACACCTTGCTTGAGATGCAACGGAGAGAGCTGAGTGATAACAGCATTCTGGTCACACCTTAATCCAAATCCCCTGGTGACATCTTTCCACTGCTTCATATATGTGTTGAAAAAATGGGTAATGAAATGGAATATGCTACAGCTCAACTCCTGCAATGTGTTGAGATTTCACAGCTACCTTTTGTAACCCATGGGACTCAATCCTGCAACTAGGAGTAGAACTTCAGTAAAGCCATGTCTCCAGTCCCCATCTCTTGATGCCATTCCAATATGATACTGTGGTCCATGGTATCAAAAGCCACGAAGAAGTCAAGGAGAACAGGCGGGGTAGCACTCTCCCTTTTCTCAGGGGCCCATCTTGTTTCAGGCCATGATAACAGACACATCCAAAAATAAGACCTGGGATATCTTCTCAGAATTTGTTGTAACTGTGGTTTCTAATTCTATGTGAATCTGAATAATTTTATCCGCAAAGTGCTTCATAGAAGTATCACAGCAGTCTTCTGACAACTCACTTAATCTTCCCCACTGGCCAGGTGTAATAAGCCTATTTACAGTCTGGAACAGCTCTGTTGGACAGCTACTCAGTGGAGAAGTAGTAACCTTTATTCACCACTAGATGGTAGATTCAAATAATATACTCACCCAGTGCTTTTTTTTCCTCTAAAAAATGTTTAGGGGTACTCGCATTTTGACTCAAGAAAATCACCAGGAAAGGAAATAAAGCTGCCATCAGAGGTGGTAACAACGAAACTGACCGATCACTGTGCTAGATTCCAACTCCTACTTCACACATTAAATGCTCACTTCCGTCTGAGACTCAGGAAACACCATGACAGGAAATGAGGCCATCATCAGGGGTAGCAATGGAACTGACGATTCACCGTGCTAGAGAAGAAACTAACTATTGATTTATTTTTAGCTTCTTCTCCTGTTAGATTCACAAAATGTTTAGGGGTATGTGTCTTCCTGCATCCCCCCCAGAAAAAAGCACTGCTCTCGCCCATCTTAGATCAGGTTCTCTTCAAGATTTTTTGCACTTGCACTATGGTGTGATCACATCAATTGTCTTATGCCTCTTGCCATTCCACGGCAATACTAGAGCCCTGATAGGAACTGGACTGGAGCCCTGACAGGATTTTATCCAGAAAATTCTGCAGAGCCTTCAGCAATCCTTTTAATTTTGTAGGTCTCCAATAGGTTCACCACCTTTGCACCACAACTATGTCAACCTTTACCAAGGAATGGTCTGTCTATGACAACAGGCTGAGTACTATCTACTCCTTTTAATGTCTTTAATAGATCTAACCTGCTTGGTCTCCAAAACTGACAAAAGTGTGTTGGGCCACTGATGTACAGTGGTACCTCGGGTTACAGATGCTACAGGTTACAGACGCTTGAGCTTACAGACTCCGCTAACCCAGAAATAATGCTTCAGGTTAAGAACTTTGCTTCAGGATAAGAACAGAAATTGTGCTCTGGCGGCACAGCGGCAGCGGGAGACCCCATTAGCTAAAGTGGTGCTTCAGGTTAAGAACAGTTTCAGGTTAAGAACAGACCTCCGGAACGAATTAAGTACATAACCAGAGGTACCACTGTATTTGGATAGCCCCATGGTTGTCATGGAGACCACGACAGTCCTGATTTGTAACGCTAGATGCCTTTTTGATGGGAATGTTGAAATCTCTTAACACGACAGTTACTGAAAAGACCGACTCCTTTCTTGCCCCTCTACACACCTCCCTTGCAAGGGAGCACACGGTAAAGGGCCACAGATGTTGAATTGAGCACAAAAACTAATTGTTAGCCTGTGCAGTCATGCCATAATTGGTGTTATGTGCTCAGACAGTCCTGCCCCAGTCAGCTGCCTGGTAGCGGAATTCTGCACCAGCTGCAGTTTCCAAAGCGTCTTCAAAGGCAACCCCACATATAGCATGTTGCAGTCATTCAATCTAGAGGTCAACAGAGTGCAGACAGCAGACATTAGGCTATTCTTTTCCAGGTAGGAGTATAGCTGGGCCACCAACTGAAGCTGATGGAAGGTACTCTGCACCACCACCACAGCCTCAAATGGATGAAATGGATACAGAAGTCCTCACAAGCTATGTGGGTACCCCTTTCAGAGCAATCTGGATAGTGAGATGCAAGGGTGGGGAAGAGAAAGTTTTATGTATGGCAGGAAGTATATGCTACTAAGATAGCCTTCATAAACCTGGTGCCCTCCAGCAAGTGTTGGCTGCAGCTGATTGGAGTTGTAGTCCAAAACATCTGGAAGGCACCGGGTTGGTGAAGGCTGTGCTAAGATATCAGTACTGATTTATTTCTACTCCCATTGAAGTTGGTGAGAAATGGTGTTGGAACTCTGTGAAGTTAAGCCAAAAAAAAAAAAAAGCTATTTGGACCATAGAAAATACATATTTCTTGTCCGAGGCATCTTATTGTTTCCCTTTATGGAAAATTAGCTGTCAGCTGGTAATTAATACATGTGATTTGTTTTGAACACTGATGAAAATCAGCAGCTCTGTGTATTCCCCACCGGTCCCTTAATTGGCATTAATTAATAGAACATTTTTAGTTCAGTATTACATTTGGTCTATACTTGCGTTCAATAATTGAATTCCACATGTAGACTTTCAAAGCCTGGCAGTGCTCCAAACACTGAAAAGTCCTGTTTTGTAAATTTAAACTCCAGCTATTTTTAGCTTTTATTTTTAGTTAAAACATCGCATCACTACTGGCATGGAGTCAGAATGATCTTGAAACTTATGGCTAGGATCTGTTCATTCTCAGCACTAGGGCCCCGTTTGTGCAAGCAGCAGTGTAGTAGATATATTAAATGTAGTTACATAAAAGTGAATGCAGAGGAGGAAATACGATTTGTCTCTTTTCAACTAAAAAAAGTTTGGTGTTGTGCAAGCAGTGGTGTAGTAGATATATTAAATGTAGTTACATAAAAGTGAATGCAGAGGAGGAAATACGATTTGTCTCTTTTCAACTAAAAAAAGTTTGGTGAGATTAAATAGAATTTACGGGGTTAATGACCTTAGATGCTGGAATTGTCAGGCTGACTATGGTCATCATCTTCATGAATGGTGGGAATGCTCATCAGCTGTACTTTATTGGAGAACAATTTCACAATGTCTCTCAGATACTACAGACTGCATTATAAGACCTAGTGTTTTGATGGTTTTGTTTAATGTGGTTGGAAATGAGGTGGAGAGGCCTCTAAGATTGTTAGCTTCTATCTTATTAATGGCTGCAAGGATCATGTGGGTAATGAAATGGAATGATCAAAATTCCTGGCCACTCTCTGGAAAAAGGCTTTGACTAGCTGGCTTAACCAGGTAAAGGTAGCTGATGGGTCTCAAACCCTTGGTGAGTTAGGGACTTCCCTGCATGCGAAGACAGGCTCTGGTGCGTTAAGCGGACGAGACCAATAGTGGGTCCAATGGTCAAAAAGTTGGTTCCTGCACGTTCTGTAGAAAGAAATGAGGGGCAGATGGGGCTCGCCCATCTGGGTAGGTAGCCTATCTAGGAGAAGAAAAACAATGATCCTCAACTTCTGCTGCCTTGTGGGATATCTTTGGGAGAAGAAAAGGCTAAGGAGTAAAACCTACACAAATCTGGAGTAGAGTCCCTAAGATGGTTGGATGACATATTGTACGCCTCCTTCCGGCAACTCCTGCAGCCCGGCTGGTTCCAAATCTATTATTCTGCTTTCCTTTGGACCACATCAGCAAGGCTGGGGGGGGGGGGTTTCTTGTCTTGGCAGCCCAGGACCACTACACACATTGCTTAGGCTTGCATGCCTGGGAGGTCACTTTGGTGCTGCTAACACAGCAAAAGCAACACAAGCAGGGCCATAGTTAGGGGGTGGTGAGGTAGGCCCCCACCTGGGGCTCAGGTGGAGGGGGGTGCGCAAAATTGGCTTTAAAAAAATGTCCCTAAATATGTCTATAAATATATATATTGATTATTGCCTCATTAGGACCCTCGTACCTAAGGGACTGCCTCTCCTGGTATGTCCCGAGTAGGAACTTAAGGTCCTCAAATAATAACTTTTTGGAGGTCCCGAGCCACAAGGATGCTAGGTTGGCTTCAACTAGGGCCAGGGCCTTCTCAGTACTGGCCCCGACTTGGTGGAACGGTCTGTCACAAGAGACCAGGGCCCTGCGGGATTTGGCATCTTTTCGCAGGGCCTGCAAGACGGAGCTGTTCCACCTGGCCTTTGGGTTGGTTTCAGTTTAACCCTGATGTTTCAATCTTTTGGTGTGATTGGTGGACTACTTAAAAATGAGGCTGCGGTATAAATTAAATTTTAAATTGTATTTTAATCTGTATTTTAATGAATTGTTTTATGTTTTTGTTGTGATTTTATTGGTGTTAGCCTGGTTTGGCGGGGAAGGGCGGGGTATAAATACATTATTATTATTATTATTATTATTATTATTATTATTATTATTTTATAAGAAAAGGTTTTTAATAGAGGGTGAATTGAATGGGGTGGGTGGGTTTGGAGGAGAGGTGGAAAGATCAGCTAATTTTTCAGTGGCTAGGGGGTGCAATCTGGACAGTTCTGCCAGGGGTGCAAGATCACCTAGCTACAGCTCTGAACACAAGAGGCAGCCATTACAAGTTACCGGTCTCTGTAGCCACAGCAGGCACTTTGATTCTCCAGCAGTTTGATGTCACCCCAAAGGCACACTCCATTGTCTTTTGAGACAAACGGATGCCAAATGATGTGCCTGGAATATTTGAATGTCATTTATCCCAGTCTGTATGTGTTTTGGATTTTATATGAAATTGTTTTATATATGTTTGTTGCTAAATCACTTTGAGATATTTTATTTGAAGCTATTCATAACTAGAATATAATCAATACATACATACATACATACATAAATAATAGTTGTAGGCTACCTTGAAAACACATTGAGTGTATGAGAAATGAAGGCTCGGAGAAGAGAAATGGCCTCATAGATAATGTTATGGTGGCTTTCGATTCTCCTTATTCCACATTTTTTGCAATACATTTAAATGCTTGGGCTCGAGGCCCTGCTATCCACTAGAGGAAGTGCAGAAATAGAGTCCAATATTGCACTGAGAATATTCAAATTATGTCAGGGAACAAAAACATCGTAAATCATCAGTCATTATATATATTTTTTAAACCTCGGGGAATTCAGAGCTGAAAGTTGTCATGATTCCTAAATATCTTTCCTTAACTGAGCCAGAGAATACTTGGTTCAGAATCATGAAACATTTTCTAGCCAGTAGAGTGATGTGCAAGTTGCATGGTATCATTCTCAACAAAATGTTGCTTGTTGCAGTGGTAATTTTATCTTGGCAATAATTCAGTAAGTTGGATCACATATTGGGGTTGCCTACTGTTCTCCTAGGTGTAGTTGAGTAAGCAGTTTAATTAACATGTGAAGTGGCAGTATACTTTCATCTGCAGAAAGTCTCATGGGTGAAATCTGTGAAGTGTATGCAACAAAATAATTTGCTAACTGCGTATGCTGCAAAGGTCTGAAGGTATGCATAATGGAATTTAACAGAAAAGGCCTTTGCTTCATCTCATAAATATTGACTCTTTAAATAATAAGATAGATGGGAAATTGGACGGTCACTTCTTCCTTTAAGTTTCATTCACAGTAGCTTGGATCAGTTTTTCTGATTAACTTTGATACAGAGAAGCTGTCTTTGGAATTTTAGAGTGTTTTGTTTATATGCACAGGGAACCACTTTGCCAATGATCTCACCATACCACATATCCAGATACTGTACATTTTTGAAGCCTTGCTAATCTGTGGTAGTCAGTAGTAGTTGTTGCATGACTTCTAGGCATTTGCTCGTTTATGGATGAGATGTACAGAGAAAGTGAATTGCTATTAGTTTCTTGCACATTGGTGTGTGTGTGTGTGTGTGTTGTGGTCAATACTTTGGCAAACTGTATGAATATTTCTAATGCAACCACCAATATCAATAGGCTTTATTCACAGAGTTGTTCTGGCCCTATTGGACATGCTAATTTTTCATGTCAGTCTGCAGCTGGAACTTCTTATCCATTTGGATGCCATTTTCCTTTGGCTCACCTTAAGCTCTGTGAAATTTCCATGCTTCAATTGATATGTCAAAAAAGTACATGTGAAATAATGTGTTATGATGTGAGTGGCTGCATGAAAACAATAGAGATCTAGTATAATGGGGTGGGGGGGGGAGAGATGGATTTTTTTTATTGCTTACGCCTATCTGTTCCTCCCTGAACGAAGGCCAAGGGGACTAACAGCAAGCAAAGAAAAAGAACAAATTTAAAATATCAGAATAGTGATAAATCATAGAATCATATAATTGTTACAAATGTAACAAAGTTTCAGAATTTAGCATGAGACAAAAGCCAAGCTTCTTTTCCTCCCTAATTAATTTTTATTGATAAAACAAAAACAAAAGTCAGCTTTACAGAAACATGGAATGGAATAAAACAAAAACCAAAAAATATAGCAAGTATTACAAAGGGATATTAACTGAGGTGGAATACTCATTGGTGTAGAAAGATATCACAAGTACATAAGCAAAGACACAGTGTTTTACCTTGCATCAGTGTTTCCCAATGTGGACGTCATGTTTTTCAAAAGCCAAGCCATGGACCCCCATACTTTAGAAATTTTTGATATCTCCTTGGTAGTTTTTGTTATGTGACTGGTGCCGCAGACCCCCTGGGTTCTGCAGACTATGTTAATACCCTGGGGTATGCAAACTACCAGTTGGGAACCACTACTGTGGATAAACAAGTTCTCTGTAGAGCAATACCTGAGGGACCAGAGGGCTAACATGCAAACAGAAAAATACATAATATGAGAATGGATACTACACAGTGTCACAGTGGTCTATCATGTCCACTCAAAAATAAGTCCCACTGAGTTAAATGAGGTTTTACTCTGTAAATCCTATAGGATTGCAGCCAAAATCTTTTATATTCAGAAAAACAATTGGTAACAATTCCAATTGATGAGACAGTCTAATAAGCACATAAAATCATTGCAAAACAAACAGTACTCTTTCAAAGCTACTAATATTAATAAGCATAAAAACGCCACAATAATCCCTGTACTATTAAAAAAAACGCAATGAAAGGAATGTTAGCAAATAAACCAATGAACAGAAGAGGCAACTTCAGTATGAATATTTGTATTTATGCTTTATGTATGAATTTTAACAAGGCAAAAATAAGGAATGTGCCAAGAGCTAAACAACAATAAATATTATTGACAAATGCTAGCTATAATTTCTTGAAGGGGGTTTAAAATCCAAAATTGACTGCTGGTTCTGCATTTTATCCAAAGTCAGCCTAGTTATCCCCACTGCCGCAGATTTTCTTTTCAAATTGCCTCCTAGCATCTTACCCAAGCATTTCTTATTTACCGTTAGTATTGCGTACTCATCTCCCCTCAGTTGTGAAAGAGGTGCTGCCTTGAACTGGCCACAATTCCTGAAATGGTAACCACTAAAGGGGAGATTTCCAAGGGAAAGCTACTTTGGAGTTGTCTCCACTGGTGTGGACACACCATCTGTGATGAAGCTCAGGAGATACCCTTCTTCCCCTGAAAATAGGTGTAAGGACTGGAATCTACACATCAAGATACTGACAGACCTTGTGGATTGGTGTTTCTGTGCCCAGTTCAGAAGATGTTCCTCCCACCTTGGTTTCTGGCTTGCCTCTGTCATGGCAAAAACAGTGTTTAGTTGCATCATAGCATGCTCATTTTGACACATTATGATGTCCGTTGTTGCTTTCATAGTTAATATTTTTGCTAAACCATGTTTATTACGTTTTGGTTAGGTTTTTGGAGCAATCCGCACATGTTCCAGCCACTGGTGGACGAAGGTGGGGGTAGGGGGAGTGGGCCACCCCGGGTGCTATCCCAGGGGGGTGACATCATGGCCGCCCCGGCCCCCCAGGATTTATGCCACTCATTGCGCACCCCCTGGTGCGCCACACCCCCTGGGACATGTGCCAGCCACAGCCCCAGATGTACGCCGCTCCCGGTGCAGGAGCAGGTAGCTTCACCACTGGTTCCAGCTTTTAAAATCCTCTACACGGGTGGCGCTGTGGGTTAAACCACAGAGTCTAGGGCTTGCTGATCAGAAGGTCGGTGGTTTGAATCCCCGCAACGGGGTGAGCTCCTGTTGTTCGGTCCCAGCTCCTGCCCACATAGCAGTTCAAAAGCACGTCAAAGTGCAAGTAGATAAATAGGTACCGCTTTGGCGGGAAGGTAAACGGCGTTTCCGTTCACTGCTCTGGTTTGCCAGAAGCGGCTTTGTCATGCTGGCCACATGACCCGGAAGCTGTACGCCGGCTCCCTTGGCCAGTAACACGAGATGAACGCCACAACCCCAGAGTCGGACATGACTATACCCAATGGTCAGGGGTCCCTTTACCTTTACCTATGTAGTATGGTATTTTGGTTTTTTCATATAATTATTTCTCTCACCTCCCACCCCCAGGGTTTTGAAAAAAGAGAGGATGTTAGCCTTATGTCTGTTTTGGAAGAATCTAACAATGCCTGCAGTGTACTTTTCAACAGCCTGAAATGATGTGCATGAAAATGCGAGCAAGCTAAAAACTTCTTAGCTGATTGCTCATCAACAGATCCCCTATGATTTGGCAGCTATATTAGAGGAAGCAAGCTTAGTAATGTTGTGCTTGATGTTCCTGCTGAGATACAAAGATAAAACTGTTCATAATTACATAGGCTTGAACCCAGGAAATTCAGATCTAGTAGATATTTTAAAGTGAGTCACTATCCATTAAGGATATGCTGGAATTGCATTTAGATCCCTGGAGAAGCAGCTGCATCATACTACAGTAGAAGTTAAGTTCTTCTGTGGCTGGTTGGCAAGTACACAGGAAAAATAATACCTGAAATTATTGGGATATCAAGGGAAGCATCCATTGATGCCAATAGAGTCTTCCCTTGAAATGCAAATAGTCACTTTGGAGTGGCATCTTTTTCCTGGACCATGGTAAGGGGTAGGAGAGGAGGGTTAAACACCCACTCTCGTATCACTTACAGTTGCTAGACTTATCAGACTGTCCTGTTGCTGCTATTTACTTAAGAAAAATGTGTAAACATCCTATTTACCATTCTCAGAGATGCTCAACTTGTGCTGATTTATTTAACAATTGACAACATTTGACTAGTCGTTTGATTCGCATTCCACCCCTAGATGATTGGGGGTGAAAGCTCTTCTTTCAGCAGTAACATTGATCTTAAATGAAAGTGACTCTTTAAGTTAGGAGTTAATGTGCAATTGGGATTTCTTCTTTTGTAACCCTGAGGTCAGAGTGGGCTGACAGATGTCTCTAAGCCTCACCCCTTGTAAAGCTGAAGTTGTGTATCATTTTATACTTGTATTAATTAAAAATCCTGGTTATGAAATAGTCCTCAGGTTTCAAAGTTAATTAGTTGAAGTGAGGGAATTGACTGCTAAATTTTGTTCAATCCTGTTCGGATAACAGCCTGTGGGGTGCATTGGTAGGGTATTTGACAGGTCAACCTAAGGTCAGGTGCCATTGCATTCATTAACACGCTTAGCAATAGCTAACAATTACTGCGTGACTAGAATCTATATCAACTGCCTGCTATGAAATGAGTCCTTTCCGTAAAGTGTGTGTTACACATATACAAACTTTCCCCTGCATCTTCTATTAATTTATTACAAATTACCTGCATATTGAAAACAGAGCATTTTCCTGCTTGATATAGTCATCTTTCTCCCTGTTCTCCTTTTATTCTATAATAACTGCTACGGTGTAGCAGGTTATCAGGATGGATCAATGCAGCTTGTTAGAACCTCAACTTGTATGGAGTGAAAAGTTTCCCTTTTTTGTTAACTATTGCAATCCCCTGCATGTGAAGACAGGCTTGAGCAGACAAAAGCAATGGTGGGTCCAATGGTCAAGAAGGCTGCATGTACTGTAGGGGGAGATGAGGGGCAGATGTGGCTCATCAACCTGGGAAAGGTAGCCCATCTAGGTGAAGGAAAACTCTGGTCCTCAACGTTTGCTGCCTTGGAGCTACACTCATTCGTGATAAAAGGCTTTGGGAGTAAACCCTGAGGAAAAATATGTACCCACTACCTTGCAAGACATCTTAAGGAGAAAAAAAAGGCAGAGGAGTAAACCTTACACAAATCTGGAGTGGAGTCCCTAAGGCGGTTGGATGGTGTCTTGTATGCCTCTTTCTGGCAACTCCTGCACCAAAGCTGGTGTCCATTATATTGCTCTGCTTTCCTTGGGACCACATCAGTGAGGCCAAGAGAGATGTTTTGTGGTCTGGGCATCCCTGGACCTTGATACACACTGCCTAGGTTTGTGCCCCAGAGAGGTCACTTTGGTGCAACTATTTAACTCACCCCTGATTTTTCAAACCATGGTTTGTTAGTTCATCTGAATTCAGACTTTGCCTCCAATTTCCTATTAATTTGGAAGCTGATGGGATAAAGAGAATAGCCTGTTGAAAAGTAAAAAGGAACAAATGGGATTTTCTTCTATTGTACTAAATTCAATTCAAAGATTACTTATTTGTACAATTTATATTTAAACAAAACTCTAAGATGTTTACAACTTAGGTAAGATAGAGGTCTCTTAGATGTGTCCATACAAGGACAAAGCAAGGCTTAGCAGGACAAAACCTTAATCAAGTTCCATCATCCAGCTTAATTAGAAATGTTTGCGATAATTACGGAGAATTTACAGTATATATCTTAAAATCCAGAATATTTGTAACCTGGATAACTACTACCAGGTTGCAGTTTTAGTAACACTTCATTTTATGGTAATGGCCATCATCGAAGCAGTTGAAAAGTACAGCGTTGTTCCATCTTTGATATTCTCCCTGGTTCTTAGTCATCATTCCTCTGTGCAGAGGCTCTACAGACACAACACCATTCTTGTCTTCTGCCAACATTTATAGTCCTGATCACCACAGCATTGTGTTGTTAGCTTGTCAGTGAAACTGCGGTTGTAAAGTAGTAACTTGCATTGCACATGTGGAATTACTTATCCTATCTGGGAAGAATGTATGAGGTGTGCAAGTTTTCTTATCTGCCTTTCAGTAAGTGGACAGATAAATAGTTTAATTTAAAATATGAAGCTGTGACTTCAATATATATATATATATATATATATATATATATATATATATATATCAATATATATATATCAGTGATGGCTTTTGATATCCTGTAGCTTGTCAAGGGAGCACGTGGCCATAGAGTCTGTTAGTGATGTTGGAGAGCTGCGTATTTCAAGCCTAGCCTCCAGGGACGAGGAAGAGGAAGACAGTTTAGATTTACAACAGGGGTTTGAGGGAGGTCACAGCTCAGAGGCAGATGAAGGAAAAAGTTGGGAAATCATGAGAGAACCAGAGCAACACCTGGCTGACACATTGTCATTGGAAAGCATTTCAGACCCTCCATCTCCTAGAACCCAGCCAGTCTTAAAAGTAGGAGAGCAAAGAGCTCAAAGACAGAGGGCATGTAGCAGCACCTGTAGTGGAGGTGATGATGATGAATGAAGAAGTGGGAGAGACAGGGGGCGGTGGGGATTCACTCAGGACAATGCCATTATACAAGAGGCTGGGTTCTATAGCCCCTCTCTGTAGAGATTGAAATAAAAAAGGACTGTAAGAAACTTTTCCTTGTCTTATACTTTCCTGGGCAACCAGCTGGGACCTGCTGACAGCATCCTGACACTTATGGGAGTTGGAGCCTAACAACATCTGGAGGGCCACAGGTTGCCCATCCCTGGCTAAGATGACTGGATTCAGGATAGCTCCTAACAGCCACCTGAACTTTACCTTTTGGATTGCACCGTACAATATAAACCATGAGGTGGGCTTTCATTAGGCTAGCACTAGGTGCAAAGATGCATTACTGAAAAGATGTACAAGTAAACACTGTGGGTGTCTGGGCTTGTAGGTCTCGCAAGCACTCCTGAATTCTCACATTAGCCTTGAGGGGCTTATCATTGGGGGGCTGTGTGGTTGGTGGTGATGGTACATAAGAAGAACTGAATTTGTGTTTGTAGATGTGTGTGTATATGATTCAGGGTCATTTTTACGAGGGAAAAAATAGTTTTGAGTCAGAAAGAATTTGAAATCTGGAATAGCTTGTTTAGAGCTTATTTGTTCAGTAATTTATTAAATGGATAAAATATGTGTACAGTTAAGGTGTCTACTTAGGCATTTCCAAAAAGAAGAAGAAAAGGACCGCAAAAAAGAGGACACAAAATTGCATACAGTTTGCAAATGCTTATTTATATGTATAAATGAAAGTTTGGAAATCCTTGGCTTTGACAAATTAAAGACACTCGTGTTTCTGTTTATTTCTTCTGTGCCTACCCAAGGAGCCTGTGCATTTCAGTTTAAAGTTTGAGACAGATCTGGGTTACATTCCATACTACATTTTTTTTTCAGAGATGGGGAATAGCCATTGTTTCTTAATCCTAGGTGCCTAACTTGATATCTGTAGTGTTTGGGAAGGATTTCTTAAGTCTGTAATGGCATCTTGAAACATTCATTTAATTTTTGTACTTTTTTTGTACATCTGTACTTTTCTGTATATCTATATCCACACAGACTTTTTGACCTTGATTTTCTGCTCATCTTTTTGTTGGGGTGGGTTGAATTGGAGCTGATTTTTTAGACTTATCAGTGATCATTTTAGCCTGCTACATTTAAAAAAACATTAAAAACGAGAATATTAAGTCACTGATGTTAGCATTAGAAGGGAATCTTGGAGCCAATGTATAAGTATGCAGACTAGTGTGATAAAATTCTGCACTGTAACAGTTCAGACTGCACATATACATAGGATTAAATGTTTGTATGCTACTGTATGTAGGAGAACATGTCTGCCACACCAGCGAGAATTATTTAGCATCACTCTCTCCCTTATGTGCTGGTCTGGTATGCAGAAGTTTTTGTTTTGTGGAGGAAGCTTTTAAAAATATGATATCTGCTATGCTTGGGACTGACCCTACCATTAGGCAGAGTGAGGTGACTACCTCAGTTGGCAAATGCAAGGGGGTAGCAGTCGCTTCTTAAGTGCCCAGCCATTCTGCTCTGTTGGAGGACAGACTTGTTTATGCTAGACAGCCAACCTTGCCCACCCTAAACTAGCCTGTTGTCCCATGTGGATGGGGTGCCATCTTGTCTTTCACCTCAGGCGGCTAAAATGTATTGTGCCAGCCCTAGAATCCAGAATCCTCTTACCTCAGTTCCCCTCATTTTGCACAGTGTATGGGTCTGCTATAATCTCTCCTGTTTTACTTAATTATCCAAAAGGCTGTGTGGCCTAGTGAACCTTTTTGAGTAGAGTGGTGTGGACCAGTCATACTGATACCAGCGAAAAAACTCTCTTGGGGCAGCATAGAGCTTAATAGTAACTTGCTGTTTGCTTTTTAAAGTAGCAGTTTTACTGTAGCTTGTTATTTCTACTTCCTCTGCTCTGACATTCCTATCAAATTAGTTGTGTTTGTGTAAGCAAGGCTTTATGAGCTTTTAAACAAAGTACAACATTTAATGTATGTGTACAGGCAGCACCACAGCAGTGTGACTTGAGATAAATATATTCAGCTGCCTCCACAGAAATGTAAAACATGACTCCTTGGACATGTCTCCTAGTAGGCTGTAACCATGCGTATATTGGTAGGTCATTTGGAATTGTTCAATACTTGTTTTATTATGATGAAGCTTAGAACAAAAATTGGAATCTACATATACTCATTAAGCACATTTTTTCCAGTAAGTTCTCAAGTGCATGATGAGGTCATCCTTCTCAGAAATTATAGCTTGTTTTCTTACAGATAAGTTCAAGTAGATTTCACAAGCCATTAAAAGAAAACATTGTTGTGTGAGAAACTTTTTATGCTGGTCAGACGACATGGCCGCTGTACATATAAATATGTTGCAGCAACATACAAGTTGTATCCAGTCTTTACAACAAAATCACTTGCAAATCTACAGGAGATTGCAATCTCTGTCCTAAATCTTGTGCTAAAGATATTAGTTCGTTCCTCTTTGATGATGTAATGATACAGAAATGTAAAGTCGATACGCCGCAGCTTCAAAATAGGGACTATCTGGCTCATGGTCTGCATTATCAGTGCTGTAATAATACTCCTTTTGATCAAAGTCTTTTTAAAATCAATGGTCTCTCTGTGTGTGACTACATAAAAGTTTCAGCGTGTCCAGTGAGAAGTGAAGCAGAAGGATTCTGGATAAGCCAAGGTCTTAGTCCTTGAGTGGGATAGTTCATCAACAAGCAGGCGATATTGAGTAAATGATGTGGGAAGTGGGCAGAATCTCACCTGAACGGACTGCCTCGGGGGTGAAAAAAAGTTGATTACTAACTTTCTAAGTCTTGACTTGTCCAGAATAAAGAAGTGTTCTGAAAAATCTACTCCATGCCTCCCCTCCCACACAGCTGGCGAAACTCTGAGCAATTCTTGTTTTCTGTGGTATGGGCCAATAAACTTGCTGAGAGCTATTTTCCCTAGAGCATTTTCCTCCAGACAGCATTAAACAACCTACATCTGGAGTGTTGTTCGTGTAGTATGGCTTTCTTATCTTTGCTTATGTGAGTCTCAAAGCTCTCTTCTTGAGTTTGACATTGTACCAAAGAATTATCTATGTCATTATTTCCCCTCTAAATATCTAGAGTAATTATTTCAGAGATCAAACGAGGAGAGTTAAGGTCACTACAACGAATTCAAGCAAGTTAAGGCATCTGACCTTAACTTCTGTGCCGTGCAAGTAGTTAAATACATTCTGCAGCCTTGCATATTACGCTTCCTTGCAGCCAGAACCCAGTCTCTTGGTCATGCATCTCTAATTGCCTTCCTCTGCAAAATGAGATACTGAATTTGCATCGTGATCGTGGATAACTGATGGACTATATGAAGATCAATCCTGGCAAGATGGGCAATTTTAATAACAGCATATAACATCCGTAAAGCATTTTCAAGTATTCAAAGCATTTTACATGCATTATCAAGTTGTAACCCTCACAACACCTGGATAGGTTCACTTTGTTTCAGTGAAAGGGTCCTGTTTCTTGTCCCTGGAGCTTAAGGGCAGGTCTGTTGTTAAGCTTGCCCATCCTTGATGTTGCAGAGTTGTCATGTAATGCAGGGGCGTTTCTAGCCTCTTGCCTGCCCGGGGTGGGAAGCCAAGAGGCACCCCTGGGGGCAGGGCATCACGGCGTGTGTGCACGTCATGACGTCATGATGCACGCACACAGCACGACACCCCGCCCCCGGGGATGCCGGGCGGCAGCTTCGGGAGTCTCTGCAGCCTGCAGAGACTCCCGAAGCCGCCGCCCGGCACCCCTTAGTGCGGCCCGCCCCTTGCCTCCATGCCTCGGTGAAAAAAGCCGCTGGAAGGGGGGGCTATTTTCGGTGCTGCCGGAGCAGAGCCACAGGGGCAGCCAGCGAGGGGGGGTGACACCCCCCCTCGCTGGCCACCCCTGCGGCTCCACCCCGGCAGTGCCGAAAATAGCCTTAAAAAAAGAAAAAGAAAAGCCCAGGGAGGCGGGGCCACTGCCCAAAGTGTCACCCCCAGCAGGGCACTGCCTGGGGCGGCCCCCCCCCCGCCCCTTGCTACACCCCTGATGTAATGGAAGAGATGAGAGGGAGGGAGATGGTGAGAAAGAACTTTCTCCATGCACCTCACCCCATGTCATTTTCACCAAACTGCTGTTCCATCCACCATGTAAGCCAAGAGCAACCAAGACTGGATCTACACTGACCTGTTTAGCATTATTATAACAATATTACATATATATCATTCTAAAATGTTGCAGACTTGTAAATTAAAAGCGCTTCTTACTTTGTTTTGTCCATCACAACGCTGGTTCCCTACTGCTGGTTCCTGGTTGCTCTTCAGTGCCCTCTGGTGTCACATTTTAATAAAGCATTATGAACATTAAAAGCAGGACATTAATGTGTCCCTCTGTGTTATGAAAACCCTTCCTTAACGTTCTAAACAATGAGTGTAGATCCACCCCAAAAGGGTTTAAGAAACAATAAATTTTATGGGAAGAGTGAAGGAAAAGAGGAGAAGGGCAGAAACTGGTGTGAGGGGAGGCTAGGAAGAATAAAAGAGCCAGGGGAGCAAAGGAGGATCATTGAACTGTAGCATTGTAGAGTCGGAAGGGACCCTTGAGGTCATCTAGTCCAACCCCCTGCAATGTGGGAATCTCAACTAAAGCATCTGCAACAGATGACTATCCAAACCTCCCAATATGCATTTACCCCAGACACATCCATAGTATTTTCACACAGTTCACTGTTTGTATAGAAATATAGTTGAGCTCCTGTAGTTTTGCTTATACAGTACAGTAGTAAAATCTGCTTTGTGTGTATATATGTATGTATGTGTGAGAGGGGGGGGGGAGATGAGGGGAGAGAGGCTGGAAAACTGACCTGGCAAACCGACCTGGCCACTCCAGCAGTTCACGATCTGTTAGTGAATGTTCTAGACATCAATACCTGATAGAAATAGCAGCCTGCATGTAAACAGTGTCCCAATGGGCTCAGAATGTTTAGACTATGTGTCTTGTATAGCTAGATGCTTTCTTGTGTTGGAACCAAGTATTTCTGCACTTGAAAAGAGGGTGTATAGAGTGTGGAGTATGAGTAATAACATTTTGTCATGTACTTTATTGAGGATTTACTTGCTTGAAAACAAACCCTTCTGTCTTCTGTAAAATGGCATCTCAAAATGCATACAAAGCCAGCAGGACCAAGACTTGCGGGGATTTGTATATACTTATGGAAAAGTCTCAAAGTATTTCATATTCTGCATTGGAAAGGACTGCTCAAACACGTAGTTGATAACCCTGTGGATTCTTTTTGTTTATGGGCTTGTTCTTTGAATGGCTGAAGGCAGAGCACTTCCAACTATCATAAAGGAACCTCAATATCAGGAAGGCACAGAAATGGGTGGCTGAACTCTGAGCTATGTATGCAGAACAAATCTGATGGTAGGCCCTCCTGGATTTGTACTGCTATTAAATGCAAATTTCATTTGTGCATCCTCCCCTGTGTCAAACTCCCTACTAAATGAAAGTTAGTATGTCAGGGGAAAATATTACAGCCAAGTCATTCTTATTCTTACTCAAATGTGTGTGCAAGCGGAATATGTTATGGAAAGGAAATGATAGATTATTTTTTTTAAAAAAACTCTTTGAGCAAATAAAGGCACAAAGAACAGACATTTCAACTGAAACAAGTCCCTATCAGAGCCTTTATCAGATACCTCCACCTTTTGGGGATTATCTTTGTTGTCACAGCTGCTTGACCTTGACTAGGAACCTGATAGATGCTACTATCTTTGCAACAAACTCTGTTCTGAAGGATGATCTGAGAAATGTGAAAAACTAGTGTTTCTATTAAAACTGTTGCAGGGATACCTGTTTTTGATGGCCCTAAGCCAGTTTCCTAAACTGTTGACTCATTAAAGATGTCCCATTAAACCAAACATGGGGAAATTCTAGCCCGTGGAACCCAATTAGGCCTACAGCTTCAGTTGGCCTACAAGGCTGTTTTCCTCAAGCCACATCCACCTGCTCTATACTTGATGTCATATATCAGCTGATTGACAGCACTTTTCAAACCCCTGTTTGAAATCAAGCCACCAGGACAAAGTCACAGTAATGCCTGGTAGTTAACAGGTGAGTAGTTCTGCCTACCTGTAAATTTGGCCTGCAGTGGTTGCGGGGTTTGAGGTTCCAATCTGCTGGCTGGAAAAGATTACCCACCCCTGTGCTAAACCATAGTTTAGTATGATGAGAATGAACTGCAGCAAGTCTGGGTTTCCTGTGTTCTCCCTGTGATCTGTTGTGACCACAAAGAAGCATTCAGATACAGTTGCTTCCAGTTTAGATTAACTGCAGCTTGACATTTTGCCCACACTTTCGTTAATCTTAACCATAGTTTGTCAGAATCATGCCAATTTCAAATTGTAGTTAATGAAGCTTGTTTCTTTATGCAATTAACATTAATCACAGTTTATAGTTTAGATAACTTAACAAGAAGTACCGGTAGTTAATTTCAATCAGAAGGGAAAACTTCTGAACCTCCAGTGATTATGTAGGTGGAACAGGTGAAGGGAGGACATCGTACAAGGCTCCATGCTCATTCTCGATGTCTTAGTTTAGCATAATGTCCAAATGTCTTCTGTTTACACAGCAGCACGTTCATCAATAAAAGGTTGCCTGTAGTTGTCAGAACGTATTTCTTACTGCTTATGTAACTTTACTGCTCTTGCTTGCTTGGTACAGTCAACGTTATTATTCTTACTCAGTAGTGGGAAATATAAGCGTGAAACATGGGCCAGATCTGTTTAGCTGGTACACAGTGACGATGGAAAGATTATCTGAGTACAGTATGTGTTTTTGAGTTAGTAAATTTTAATTTGAATATTGTTTCACTGTGCAGAATAGTACAAAGCTACCGGTAAGTTTTGAGTGTTAAAAATGTTTGTTTATAGGTTCAATTCCAGGTGCTCACATTATTATTTAAATCTCTAAATAATATTCCTCCTGACCTTGTTGAGCATGAGGATCTGCAAAGGGAGCTCTCTTGGTACCCTTTGCCAGAGCAGAGCTTTCTCTTTGGAAGTCTCCCTCCTCACAGAGGTGTGTCTAGTATCTTCATTGTGCAGCTTTCACCGTATGCTGAAGCATGCTCTTTGCCCTGGCCTTTGACAGCTAAGATGTTTTGTTTCTGCTCTTCTGCTGAATTGTGCATCGTTCCATTTGCAATGATTTTACACGTTGTGTAACTTTCATGGTTTTATTTGCTTTTTTATAATTGCAGATTTTATTGTTGTGACCCACCATGGAACTCTTGTCTGTTTAGAAAAGTATTTATATGTTGCGTGTAGAGGTCCTCAAGTCCACCCCCAAGTAACTCACACCATACACAGAAATTTTGTTAAGGTTAAATGGCATAAAAATTTGGCCACAACCGTTTTATTAAATTACACCATGTGAGTGGTTGCTTAGGCATTGGTTTGACTATGTCCCATCTAGGGGACAGGCTGACTTCCAACCGCTTGGTGGAAGACAGCAAGAGGGAAAACACTTTGGGGAGAGTATTTGGGGGACGGGGCGACCAAGACCCTCCCTCTCCCTTAATGCTCCCAGGGGCCCTTGCGTGGCCCAAACCCATGACCTGGGATGACAAGCATGGAGAGCCCCTGGATTCCTTTAACGGAATTCCCTGCGCAGCAGCAGCAATGGAGGGGCAGGCACGGCCAACCACTTCCCCTCCCGCGATCCAATTAAAAAACCAATGCCTAACCGCCAACCTTACAGTTGTGACTAATTGCTATGTAGTAGGCGAAAGCCCAATGGCCAAAACCAATCTGCCAATTGGGAAAATTCCTACTAGGCCCCTGTCAAAGCAGACGACCCCATGACAGGCAATAGCAAGGTCAAAGCGCACGCCTATACCAAGGGGGGGGGATGGGAGATCCGATGCACGCAGCAAAGAGGGGCAGTTACTAAGAACGCCCAGTATATATACCCCTGACCTGTCCATCAACATTTTGCAACATACTAATCTCCCCAACAACTGCCTCGGCCCCTATCAATACTCTAGCTAACAGATTAGATCCCTCCCCACAACTTTAGCAGGGTGTCTTGCTAGGCCCCAACCGCAACACGTGCTCTCTATGAAGGAGAACACGCTTTGCGTGTAGAGGTCCTCAAGTCCACCCCCAAGTAACTCACACCATACACAGAAATTTTGTTAAGGTTAAATGGCATAAAAATTTGGCCACAACCGTTTTATTAAATTACACCATGTGAGTGGTTGCTTAGGCATTGGTTTGACTATGTCCCATCTAGGGGACAGGCTGACTTCCAACCGCTTGGTGGAAGACAGCAAGAGGGAAAACACTTTGGGGAGAGTATTTGGGGGACGGGGCGACCAAGACCCTCCCTCTCCCTTAATGCTCCCAGGGGCCCTTGCGTGGCCCAAACCCATGACCTGGGATGACAAGCATGGAGAGCCCCTGGATTCCTTTAACGGAATTCCCTGCGCAGCAGCAGCAATGGAGGGGCAGGCACGGCCAACCACTTCCCCTCCCGCGATCCAATTAAATAACCAATGCCTAACCGCCACCGAGCAAACGAGCTCGCCGCCAACCACTCACAAACCCAGCCCATCCTTCAAGTTTGAAGCCACGGCTTGCAGCCAAGTGTCACACCCCAAAGGTGACAGATGCACCCCATCCGGCCGGAAAAGGGTTATTGCCTTGAAGGTGATTTCTGGGTGCGCGATAACTGCTCCGCCCAACGACAAAACTTTGTGGGCTGCCGCTGCCGTAACCCGCTTCCTAGCGCTTTCTGTAGCCGCGGGACGATGGCTGTCACGCCAGACACGCCTTTGCAAAAAATGTGACCAAAATACTTTAGTGGTCGGCAAAGTCGACACCAGTTCCTCCAAATCCTTCAGGATTAAGGAACGCAACACCAGGCAGCCCACCGAAACCAAGTCATTTCCCCCCAATTGTATCACAATGGCCGAAGGGGGGCCCTCCCTTGCCATGAGAGTCCGCACCATCGGGAGCAGTTCACCCCAAAGCATCCCCCGTCTGGCGAACCAGGACACGTGCACATGCCGAGGAAGACCCAGAGCAGGACCCATTCCTGATTCACGAGCTCTGACACCGGCCCAGTGGACAATGCTGTGTCCCATAATCCAGACGCGAACCACTGCTAGGCCTAGGAGAGATGAAAAACAGGCAGCATAAAATATGGGAATCTTATGGTCTCCCTCGCACATAGCCCTTATAGGCGTCAGACTTCCACCTTCCCAAATTCTTGATTCTTTCGACCGACAGGCCCCAGTGAGCCGCAGTAGTTGCTGCCCCTATGCGGAAAGAATGGGGGGCAAAGTTGTTAGCCGGGAAGCCACAGGCCGACAGAGCCTTACGCAAAACCATAGCGAACTGTCGCCTCGCCAGTGGGGCGCCGTCCTGATGGATTAGGAATGGGCCGTCCCCAGGGCTTCTGATGGCCATAAACTTGGCCGTATCCTTCACTGGGCACGGGCCGGCCTCTCCAGTAGCCGGAAGGCGGAGAAGCGCGCCCCTGCCCAGCTGGTCCGTTTTTGAATTCCGAATAGTGAGGACCAGCTCCGATGTAGACAAGGCGACGTCCTGCAAAAGCAAACCCCTGGAAACCGCCCCTTGTGTGGCTTCGAGAACCACCTCTCCAACCCGGAGTGCCCCAAAAAATGCGATGGAAAAAGCTGCTGCAAAAAGCCTAGCCTCATACTTGGACCAACAAATGGAAGTTAAAACAGCGCGTATTTTTGTGAGGACATCGAACGTGATGGGCCTTCTGGCTGATGCCCTCGGGGGACGGAGTCGTCCCCAGCCTTCCAATGCTTTACGCACCAGGAAGGATGCGCCAGGGTCCTTGTCAAAGAAAGCTTTTGAGAAAAAGGAGATGGCAGCCGAGTGAATCCGAAGCGTCCTTGGGGCACGTCCCTGCTGAAAAAGATGAGCTAAATACTTAAGCACCTGGGAAGTAGAAGGCGGCGACCGCACCGCCACCTGCCTGGGCAAACCGATAAAAGTTACGAAGTCACTCCAAGCCTTATTGTACGCCCTCAGTGTAGAAGGGGAAAGGGAAGCAGCCACACCTTGCAGAACTACGTGCTGCCAAGGTTCCAGAGATGGACTGGAAAAAATTCCGGGAATTCCTGGGCCTCTGGAGCCAGGGACCTGAAGCGCTCCATCTGGAAACGGGACAGAGCGTCAGCGATCTCATTAGATATCCCTGGAACAAAACGGGCTGAAAATACAATATTATTCCGCAGGCATTGCAGGACAAAGGTCCTGAGCAGGGCCGATACCCTCGCGGAGCGAGAGGACTGTTTTGCAAGCACTGACACGACGGCCTGATTATCGGACCAAAAACAAACTCGGCGGTCCCTAAACTCGTCCACCCACAGGTGGACGGCGACCGCGATGGGGAAAAATTCGAGGAAAGTTAAGTCACGGGAAATTGCCTCGCCTTGCCACGTAGGTGGCCAGTGTTCGGCGCACCAGCGGCCCTTCCAATACAAGCCGAAACCCAAGGAACCAGCCGCATCAGAATGCACTTGAAAATCGTTGTGCAGGTTCAATGTATCCTGCCACAAGGATACCCCGTTGAAATCTCTCAAGAAAACCAGCCAGTTCCGGAGATCCGATTTGACGTCTGCCGGGAGGCGGGTGAAGTGACGTGGGGAGCGAAGGCCGGCAGTAAGCCTGGCCAATCGGTGACAGAAGGGCCTACCAGGTGCCACAACCCTACAAGCGAAATTCAGGTGACCCAAAAGGGATTGGAGCTGCCTCAACGTCACCTTGCGCAGGGGAAGTAGAGCCTCGATGATCTCCTTCAGATTCACCAACTTGGCATCTGGCAAGCGAGAGGTTTGCGCAACGGTATCCAACTGGATGCCCAGATAAATTAACTGCGTGGACGGACGCTCGGTCTTTCCGGCTGCCAGGGGGACCCCCAGTTCCTCAGTCAGGGCTGTAAAAGCCCGCATCAAGGCTGCGCAATCCTCAGTATCGTGCGCCCCAACCAGCAAAAAATCATCGAGGTAATGAGTCACCCCAGCTAGGCCGGTCTTATGGCGCAAGGCCCAATCCAAAAAAGTGCTAAATGCTTCGAAAGCCGCACAGGCTATCGAGCAGCCCATGGGCATAGCTTTGTCAAAATAAAATGACCCGTTGAACTGGAAACCTAAAAGCCAAAAATCTTGCGGGTGAATGGGTAGCAATCGGAATGCCGATTCTATATCGCATTTTGCGAGCATGGCGCCAGGGCCGTATTTTCTAATCAATTTAATCGCGTGGTCCAAAGAAGCGTATTTGACCGAGCAAAGCTCCTGAGGGATGGCAGCATTTACCGACGTACCCTCCGGACGTGATAAATCGTGAATCAGGCGGAATTCGCCCGGGGCCTTCTTGGGCACAATCCCCAAAGGGGAAAGATGCAAGTTAGGGAACGGGGGAGCGGCAAACGGGCCCGCAATGCGGCCCAAAGAGATCTCTTTAGCAATTTTCCTTTGAGCCACTTCGGGCATTTCCGAAATGGATTTTTGGTTTGCAGGATTGCGTGCCACGGGAGACGAGGCTACCGGAATCCTGAAACCCAGGGAAAAACCTTCCCTTAAATAAGTAGCCGCCTTTTGATCAGGATAAATTTGCAACCAGGGTAAGAGATCAGCGATACGGACCGGGGTGGGGGCCAAAGACACATCTACACTATTTTGCGGCACCTGCTGCTGGTTGAGAGGGGGCTGCCTTAGCAGCGGGGCGCGTGCCCCCCCTTCCCCCCCCGAAAGGGCCGTTTTCCCGAAAAACAAGACAAGACGGGATGGTTACCTCCGCACCTGTCACAGACGTGCGGGAATTTGCAGGATGCGCGCTGGCAGGTCCCCTTATTAAAATCCCAGCAACAAATTCTGCGAGGTGCCGGAAAAGCCGCTGCCTTTGCCTTCTGCGGCTCGGGGGTCTTTTTCTCCATAAGGGGGGCCACGTAAGTGGACCAGACGTCGAGATCCCTACGATCCCAACGCGCCGAAGTGATCCTGTGGGCTCTGGTCCTGAACTTTTTATCGTACGTGATTGCCGCCGCCTCCCCCGCCATTGCATAGGCCGAGCGCACGATAGACTGATACACAATCATATGCAGGGCTCGTTTGGGGTAAGCAGCTACAATCACGCCTGCGAACACTTGGAAGCAATCAAGCCAATGCTCGAAAGTCTTCTCCGCCCTATCAAGCCTCGCACGTTTTTTGGCTGAGGCGGTTGTTCTATCCTGCCCATGTGGGCCATCCTCCGGAGGGGCCAGTTTGAAGATGTCCACATAGCGTCCTTCCAAAATTCTAGTGCAAATTTTTGAGGACAAGTGGCTACCCGGTATGATGTCCTTTGTCCTGTTGGTGGACACAATGACCTCAGGAACCGGAGAACCGTTCAAAAATTCCTGAGCGGCTCCGTATTTGGCCCGGTGGGCATTCGCCCTCCTGCGCCACGCCCACCTAGGTAAGCCTGAGGCCGTTTCACCGAAACCCCAATAAAGCTTTGAGGAGTCCACAGACTCCTCATCCGAACTTGTGGAAGACGAACCTGTAGTTGAGGAGGAAGACCCGTCCCGGGACTTCTTGGCACGCTTCCCGCAGCAATGCTTGTGGCGGCGTTTCCCCCCCTTGGAGGCCTTCCGCGGCATCGGTAGATTGTCCTCGGAGGACGACTCAGACTGACGCCTCTGACGAGATGTGCCCGGAGTTGGAGCCGAGGGTGAAGCCGCGGCGGTGTTCCCGCTCCTCCCGGACTGCCTCCGACCGCCGCCCTCTTTATGGCGTTGCCTGTCCGTCGGCGCCTGCGTGGCCACGTAGGCGCTGTCTTCCGAAGAAGAACGGGACTCCAGGGCCGGCTGCGGCATACCTGAAAGCTCTAGAACAGAACCAGAAGGAGAGGGTGAATCCCGTGAGGTAGCAGCATGGCGCTGCGATCGACCCCCTCGTCTGCCAGCGGCCCGGGCCCGCCCCCTCGCAGCGGCCTCGCGACCTCGCCCCCTCCTGCCCCGGGTGGAAGCTCGGGGGGTGGGAGGATCCGGAGTCGGTGACGCCTGGGCGTCCGATGAAGGCCCGGCTTGGTCACCGGACTGCGGTGTGGCGCGTTGCATGATGCCATCCACATCTGACGAAAAGCGGGCCAAGGCTGCCGGATCGCTGGCCAGGCTGGCGACAAAGGACTGAATGCCTTGATGGTCCTCTGGGGCCGGGGAGGCGGTGCCTGCGTTGAGGCCTTTTTCGGCGCCATAAGAGCTGGAAGCGAAGCAGAAAATTAAATGACGTGAACTGAAGAGAGCAGTCGGGACAGAAAACCAACAGGCGTCAGAGCCCCCGACCAGCCCCCAGGAAAGGCCCTGTGGAATTGACAAAGAATTTATTGCAAAAGAAAAAACGCCCTTTTATATTTTGTTATTATTATTATTATTACTATTATTATCGTATTAAGCCACTTGTACAACCATATAAAGCCCCTAGGGGCAGCAGGCCAGCTCAACGAACTACTATTATTAATAAATTTTTTGGGTGCAGTAACCAGAATGTCCACAAGGTGGCAGCAGAGGGAGCAGTTCAAAAAGACAACCAAAATTAGCGTGCAATACCCAGCCGGCCACTGGAGGCAGCCAAGAGCAGCCCAAACTCGGCCAGGAACAGAAGAAGACGTGCAGCAATGGCGTTTCAGAGATCAGGCCAGCGCACCGCGAGGAAAGGAGGCAGAAACAGGTAACACCCCCCTTTCCTCAGTCTAAAATCACCCCGGGAAGCAGGCAGACCGAGCAGCGCTGGCCGCAAAAGCAGCCGCGTGGGATCCCTGCTGCCTGGGATCGAGGCCGGCTAACCGCGCTGAGCCGCGGGAGCCAGAAAGCCCGATCCCGAAGCCTCCCGAGGCAGGGAACCGGTCGGAGCACCCGCTCCGAGCCGGGCACGTCCGGGCGGCCAGAGGCCGCGGCAGAGCAAGGCGGGCGCGAAAGGGAACGGTCCGCGCGTCCCGCTGCAGGAAAGCGAGCCCCAGCGACGGCGCGGGGCTGCGGAGGGCAACAGGAGCCACGCGCCGGAGCAGCTCCGCGCTTCCGAGGCGCGTTCCCCCCGGGCCGGGGGGCGAAGCGGCAGGCTCGCTAACGCGGCTCTCAGCCGCGGCAAAACGGCGAAGGGAAGCTGGCCAGAGCACACAAGCCGCGGAGGCGGCCCCGCTCCCGGTGAAAGCACCGGGTAACGCGGCTCTCAGCCGCGGCCAAACGGCGAGGGGGAACTGGCTAGAGCACACAAGCCGCGGAGGCGGCCCCGCTCCCGGTGAAAGCACCGGGTAACGTGGCTCTCAGCCGCTGCAAAACGGCGAGGCGGGAATGGCGAGTCCGAAGGGCCTAAGCCCTACCGGGAGCCGGCTCGTGCGCCGGGAGGCGCCTGCAATGATGGCGCCCTCCCTCCCTGGTCGCAGACTCCGGCCAGGCCCGGGGCAAAACAACGAGCGAGTGGACTCGGGGTGGGGGTTGGGGAGGAAAGGAGAGGGACCCAAATAATGGGGGGGTAAAGGATCGAAGGTAAGGGCAGAGAATAATAACCTAAAAGGGGAGCGAAATTAACGAAGGGTAGCTAGGAAAACAAACGAAAAGGGAAACGATACAACCGTTAGGCTGGAACGCGTCTCTCTGCTAGGCTCGGGCTGAACAGATCCAGATCCGATGCACGCAGCAAAGAGGGGCAGTTACTAAGAACGCCCAGTATATATACCCCTGACCTGTCCATCAACATTTTGCAACATACTAATCTCCCCAACAACTGCCTCGGCCCCTATCAATACTCTAGCTAACAGATTAGATCCCTCCCCACAACTTTAGCAGGGTGTCTTGCTAGGCCCCAACCGCAACACGTGCTCTCTATGAAGGAGAACACGCTTTGCCCTCTCATAAAATATCAGGGTGGTATGCAGCTATATAAAAAGATTTAAAGAATGAAATGTCGTGCAACTGGCTACTGCAACACACCAACACACTTCTATGAGTGGTATCTTTAGTATACATTCAGTAGGTCAGTTTGTAGACATATCAGGCTCTATTGAACACTGGTCTGTGTTAAATCATAGTGTAGACAGGCCTGCTGTCAGATCAGTTCAGCATTGGTGAGCAGGAAGCCTGAAGGAGCCTAGAGATCTCCTTACTTGGACGTTTCAAGGAATTGCTGGGCTGGTAACTGTTCAGCCTTGGAACAGGGGAATGACTACATTTCCCAGAGTCCCCTTCAGTTCTGTCTCTACTGTATAGAACTTTCCCTTCTTGCCAATAAGACTCAGCTCCTCCAATGGCAAATCATGCAGATGAACATTTTGAATGCCAGAGGCCACAATTATAAGGTGGGTTGTTATTCATTCTGTTCTGATTTAGTTGAGTTGTCTTGGTTTCTCAATCCTCTAGGGAGGGGGTTGGGTCAAGTTTTCATTATTATTATTTCATTTGATAATGTATATAAAACGTATATAAAATGTTAATGACAGTCAAAAGTTAAAAGCTGAGAAACAAAATTATAAAATAGGAACATAGAATGAGTAGTTGCACATGAGTTAAAATAAGAAAGTCCAAGTAAAGACTATAAACTTTACCAGATCATCAAGTATAGTTTCAGATTTACCAGGCTTGTGATGAGGGTTGTCTTGAAGGATAGCCCAATCATATAAAAAAGTGTCTGGGGGTTCTAGTCCTTGTTGAAATCTCAAATGATGCTCAATCTTCTATGTTTGATTTAAAAACAAGTAAGCTGGTGTGATGCTTTAAGGCTTGATAATCCTATACAGTGCATGGCCTTGGTCATGCTCATTCCTGGTATCCTGGTGTGCTTATTAGGTATTCAGGCAAGGAGGACTAATCTCCAGTATCAGTGTGACTTGTCCTCCTACCTTCCACATGCTTCACTGCAACAAACAGGCTTATGTTGGAAAAGCCACTTGACAGCTCTAAAGTGATTTGGACATAACATTTCAGCAGATGAGGTCTTGCTTTTGTACCGTTTCAGGCTAGAGCACTCTCTCTCTCTCTCTCTCTCTCTCTCTCTCTCTCTCTCTCTAATATGCTAGTTTCCCATGTGCAGGGATCTTTAGCATTTAGTCATCTGAAGTGGTACCACTGAGAAAAATAGTTACCACCTCTAACATGCATGAGCCAGCATGGTGTAGTGGTTAAGAGTGGTGGACTTGTAATCTGGTGAACCAGGTTCGCTTCCCTGCTCCTCCACATGCAGCTGCTGGGCTGGGTGACCTTGGGCTAGTCACACTTCTCTGAAGTCTCTCAGCCTCACTCACCTCACAGAGTGTTTGTTGTGGGGGAGGAAGGAAAAGGAGATTGTTAGCCGCTTTGAGACTCCTTAAGGGGAGTGAAAGGTGGGATATCAAGTCCAAACTCCTCCTCCTCCTCCTCCTCTTCTTCAACATAGGAAGGCATTCCTTGAGTCAGATCATTGGCCCATTTAGCCTAGTATTGTTTACACTGACTAGCAGCAATCCTCCAGGGTTTCAGATGGGGATCGTTCCCATTCTTTGTAAATAATTGGTCTTTCTTAAAATCTTGTTCTTGTGGCAGTGAATGATAACAGATACCTTTTAATGCAGACCCTCCATTAGGAGCATGCAAACAAAACTCAAAATATTTGTAGAAATGTATACTATATTAAGTCAACATATTTGTAAGAATCAAATAAATGTAATTCAGGGGCACTAAATGGAAGCTGGGTTTTTAAGCATAATATTTGTTTTGGCAGTGATTCTGAATTTTGAAAACCTGGTTTAAATTGTCTTGAAATCTGCCAGCTATAATCTCTCTCTAGTTATTAGAATCAAGGCATTCTTTGGGCAATGCAAGTAACACAAGCTGTTTACCTCAAAATGAGGTGTATACCTTCGCATAAGATATGTTTTAGAGACATGTGCATTTTATGTGTACCTACAAGAGTGTGGCAATATTGTGAAGCGCCGTTTTCCAGATGGTTTTTGAGTGAACTGGATTTAGTATCAGGAAGTCAGAGTGGTTAGTACCGTACTTTTTGTGTATAAGACTAGGGTTTTTTTCTTTAAAAATCATGCTAAAAATGGGGCCATCTCCCGCCATTATCTTAAATTTGAGTCCTCAAAACTTGGGGGCATTTTATACATGGGGGTGTCTTATACACAGTAAAGTATGGTATATTGGAATGGTTTTGTTCCCTATGCTACTAGTAAGGTTTCTTTATAAGCCATTTTGACCAGTTTTATTTTAAATCTACAAAGGTAAGCCATTTTTTATAATGTCAAGTTAGAAACAGTAATTTCCCATTGTGAGCCTCCCAGCTGTGTCATCAACACAGTTGAATTTGTAAATATAAGATAGAAACTTGAAAACATGTCATGTCCTGATCCTACGAGCAAAATACAGTAATGAGTCTGGGAGATTGGCTGGTTGCCTGTTCTGTATTGGGATGTGCTCCCTGTGAATTAACAGGTTCAGAGTTTTGAGGTGCTCCTGGGTCCATCTTTGTCATTGGAAACTCAGGTGGCCTCAGTGGCTAGGAGTGCCTTTTACTAGCCACAGAAGGTACACCAGCTATGGCTGTTCTTGGACAGGGATTATCCATATATGGGTAACCTCAAGACTCAACTATTGCAATGTTCTCTATGTGGGGCTCGTCTGCAGGCTTCAGCTGCTGCCAAATGCTGAAGCTAGACTGTGGATGGGGACAGACAGTGAATAATTCCAAGGTTCAAAAAATTTCAGTGGCTGCTGATATGCCACCGGGCTAGGTTAAATATTCTTGTGTTAATTAAAAAGGCCTTTAACAACCTGAATGATGGATACCTCAAGGACTTCATAATCCCTTGTATCCCTGTCCAATTGCTGAGGTCTTCGTGGGAGTTGCTGTTTGTGGGCCTTCATGGCTTGTATCTACGAGGAGCCGAGAGTTTCATATTGTGGATGCAATTTTATGAAATTCCCTTCCAGTTAACATCACAGAGAGGCCCTCTCCTTACTGAACTTTCAGTGCCTACTGAGTATATGTGTGTGCATGTGTATGTGTGTGTGCGCGCATGTGTGTGTGTGTTCCAGCAGGCATTTTAATCAAAGTTTATTTCATAGTTTTAGGCAATTTTTACTTTTTTTGTATTGTATACGTGTAAGCTGCTTAGAGTCAGTTGTAGTTAAGCCAATTCATACATTGCTTATAACAGAATATGAATTAAGCTGGAATTATTGTCGATAGGAAGTGTATAGTACTTGGAATAACGATCCTGTGCTCAGTGTGTGTGTGTGTGTGTGTGTGTGTGTGCATGCTGCTGTTGAATATATGCTTGATTAATCCTCAGAGAATGTTTTGTAAACTTAAATAGTATTCATCATGAATAGTTTTACTATTAAGGAACTGTCTGCAGACAGTTGCTTATAGTGTAGAGGCCTGTAATTCTTAACGAAACAAAAACATGGAGACTGCTGTTGCTGCTTCTTGTTACCTCGCTGCTACTCAGGTTTTGGAAATGATAACTCATCTTCTGTAATGCTTATGCAGGACTGTGGTGAATTAGTGTCTGGGATATCTTCATTTCTCCGGTTTAGACCTAGCTGGGGTTGCCAATATGGTGCCCGAGTGCACCAATCTGTCTCATCCCACTTTCCTCCCCCAGCCACCCCGTGCAGCCAAGCTGCTGATGCAGCAATGATCCCTCCCCAAAACCCACAAGGTGAGTAGAGTTTGGATTGCTCTCTTAGTTGCATTAATTAATTTTGATGGGTCTTGTCTGAGTCGGCATAACACTGGAAATGACACCTAGTGTTTATTGTAATTCTCTGTAAAACATATTAGAGAAAAGATCCATGCACATTTCAGATTATTAGTACTTGATATCATTTGTGGGTCAGTATTAAGGTAGTCTTTGGTTTCAATGATACATGGACTAAAGTTGTCACTATTCTGCTGTTCGGTTTTTTCAGATTGTAAAAGCTACAAGTTCAGTAGTTAGAAACCTGATCAAATTCTTACCACTCCATGTAAAAGCATTGTTTAGTCTGGTGCTTCCAATTCATGGTGATGATTAGGGAGACTACAGGAACACTGAGTTTCACCCGTTGAAATAAAACTTATTCCAAGTAATTGCTGGTTTCTTAGAAACAAGTTTTTAAAGGTTGGCTGGGGTGCGTGTGATGTGACACTAATTCTTAGGTTGCACATTTGTATAATACTTTAGGTATGTGTGACATTATACAGAATGAGCAGGTTTGCATTTTAAAGCACTGCTTTTATCATTGCAGAACTGTAAAAAGCATACAAAAGCAATGGCACAAAACATTCAAAAGGTTACAGGGAGTTTATGCAGTGTGTATGCTACCCTTATTTATAACACATTTCTAAAGAGGCTGGATTGGGATTAGCTGCAGACTGAATCATTTAACTGGTGGGTTTGGAATGTATGGTACTATTCTCAAAAATTAGTACATCAAAACTATGTACTAGCTAATGTCTGCACTGCAGTCACGACTGGCTTTAGCATTGTAGCACTTTGCTCCTATTTGTGCTGTCTTACTTGGAGTTGGGCACTAGAAGGACTTAGCAAAAAACATGCTTGCTTTTCACCTTAGGGTGATGAGAGGGTTAACCCGCTTCTCAATGTACCATGGTCCCAAAACCTGCCCTACCCCAAAGATTTCTTTTACCAATTAAAAAAATGATAAACAGCATGTCAAGTGATATTATTTAGTGTCACATCTAGTTTAACCATCACATTGACTTTATGAGATAATTATTTTGAATGCATGGCGCGGGACTTAGAATTCCACAACCATTTGCCAGTTTTTGCACGGAGAACCGTATTTATTTTTTCCACGGCAGAGTCCAGCAGATTTAACAACAGCTTGAATATAACCGACTGTGGTAGGACGTATCATGTGGCAGTAGAAAGTGATGCTCATAAAACATAAAACATTTGAACATGGAATGCACAACAGATGGTGTGTGTGTTAGTGTTTTGATAACTTTCTTAAAGTGCTAATTTGCAAAGCTTTAGGAAATCACAGATGCATTTCCGATTGCTACGGGTCTTGCCGTATTTGTCGACTCAGTCAGCTACTGAATTGAAGGGCAGCCCCAGAATATTTTATTAGGATGTGCATGTTTGTAGAAAGAGAGAGACAGAGAGGGAAGTTGTGTTTTTGCAAGCAGCAGTCTGAAAGCTTGCAAAGCTGCTTAATGGTTTCTAGATCCCAGCCTTTCCATCTCACCTCCTTACTAGACTCTGTGTGGACTTAATGCTGAACAAGACTATTTTAGGACCTAAAAAAAAACTCCACCTTGCGGTGCTCCTTTTGCTTCTTTCTTTGTTTTTCACAGGTGCCAAATTTTTCTGGGTGTAGGTTCTTGGCTGAAGCAGGTTGAGCGAGCAAAAGTGATCCCTTTGGAGGTGTAACCATTTTTATTTTCCTTCCCACCCACAGACTAAACCTCTTGCTGTGGTTTCTCTCTCTTTCTAATGTTTTAAAATAACGTTTGCAATCATATAGCACAAGTGCTTATGTCCCCACCCCAACCTCCAACAGTACACACATAACCCATTCTTGCTGTCAGTGTCTTTATTTTGTTTCATATATATGAAATAATAATAATGATAATAATAATAATAATATTAATTTAAAAAATTTAAAAAATTGTATCCTGCCCTCCCCGGCCGAGGCTGGGCTCAGAGTGGCTAACATCATAAAACAACACAATATGCATAAAAACAGACATCAATTAATTAAAATACATCTTAAAATTAATTCAGACAGATCAGTAAATGGATCTCTGATCTAATTGGATGGCTTCCTATGGCCCAGCCAACTTTTAAAGTTTTTTGCACAGCTAATAACAGTAGAAAAGTACAACACGGGTATAACGCATGATGGCAGGGTGTCTGTTTCTCTGCTGTGCCACCTGTAACTTAGACTGTAGATTTTGGAACTGTCTGACTCAGGCTCAAGTCCGACTGTTTGACGCCCGGTGAAATAGAGCAGAGGCACAAGGGTTTGGAACTTTGCAACAGCCAAGTTTTTAGTGGGTTGTCAGTATCAGTTTTATTATTAAGCATAATATTTATGATTTAGCACAGTAGTGTATAAATATTTCAGTGTGGAGTAAAACTAATCATTCTGAGCTTTGGAAAGGCATATTTTGTGCCAAGCCTCCCATGATATACCAGCCCCCCCACTTGCCCATCCACGTAGTTGGAAAATGTTAGTACTAAACATGCTAGGAGCAAGGAAAAAGGTTGGTTTGGAAGGAATGGCAGGCACCCTCCTACTAGGTGGTCCTGAAATTTGGCCAGGAGCTCAGCCACTATCAGAGCTGGTGCAGAGCTCATTCCTTTCCCAGGAAAGCAGTCACTTCAGTGCCTGCTGCGTGCCTCTGAAATGGCATTTGCTGCTGCGTGTGGATTTTCAGATTCCAGAGCAGCTTCCCTATTCTAGTGGCAAATTTGAGAAGTGATATCAAATCATGTCTCTGATTTAGGAAAAAAATGACCCCTTCCCTGAAAGCCAATTAAGTTAACCTTGAACACTTCACTTGAAATGTTAGTTCATGTAGATTTTCATTTGAATTAATCCCTCTAGTACAATAATTCTTTAATGAGGTTGTTGTTGTTTTTTTTAAACCAAATCTGTTGATTGGTTTGAATTATTTATTTCCTTTTGTAGTCCTGCTGCAATGATTTGTAGCTCAGTGTATCTGCCTGTGTGCATAAACTTCATTTGCCACAACAATAAACTCACATTTCAGGTTTCTCGTCCTGTGTAATAATGTAACTGCTGTACAAGCTCTGAATGTTTATTTGAAGAACTCTTGATCAGTTTCAATCTGTCAAAGTTGACCTCTTCATATATTACTCTTCATATTACTCTACTTCCTCTTCATATATTAATTGCTTTGAGAAGCAGGCAAAATATACCATGCCACTGTTTTTAGCTGGGGGGGGGGAGGAGCTCATAAAGTGACTTCTCTGCTTAAATACTTCACTGAACTCATTTACCCATATAACAGAATACTAGAAATAGAAGTCAGCAGGTAAATCAAAGTAGAAGACTGAGGAAAAAAATAAGCTGTCAGTTGAGAAAATTTCAGCTTTCATGACAGCTGGATTTCTGTTCATATTGTGTCCCCCCCCCCCCAATTTTGTGATTGCTTAAATTTGGTGCTTTCCAAATGGGAATGGTCTTACCCCCACACAACTTGAGTTTAAGTATTAGATGCCTTTCAGAAATAAACTACTCTTCATATATCCGACAGAGTATGCATGTGCGTGCAAGATGGAATTAAGCAAAATAATTGAAAGGAATGAAGAAGTTTCTTTTTGTAAAATACGTCTTCACACTCTAATATTATAGAACTTCTCACAGAGAAGTTTTTTGTTTTGTTTTTAAGATTGGAATAAAGGCATTTTTTGTCTTGGCAAACTAACATCAAAATAAGGCTGGGTAAATGGGCAAGACTGCAACCTCAGTAAATTCCTAAAAAACAATCCCAAGTGGGTAACTTCCAAAAATAGTATCGCATGCTTTAGAAATTTTACTCGAGTCCGGAAAAGCCTTAGAAGGAGAAAACAAAAAGCAAACTATTGTGTTTCTATTGTTGTTTGGTCATTTAGTCATGTCTGACTCTTCGTGACGCCATGGACCAGAGCACGCCAGGCACTCCTGTCTTCCACTGCCTCCTGCAGTTTGGTCAGACTCATGTTGGTAGCTTCGAGAACTGTTTATATACCTGATGTAAAAGAATTAAACAGATTGCAATGGCGGGTGTGTGATGTTCTGGTAAACGACACAATAAAAAAAATGTGAAGATTACCGATACTTGGGACTACTTGTAAAGTTCTGCAAATTCGCCGCTTGCACACTGGCCCAATTTTGTTGTGCATTCTGCAGCATAGTTGCTACTAGGAACACAAGCCACTTGATTATGATTCCGTATGGCAAGCTGTTTGTGCAGAGTGGTGACAATGAAGTTTATGCTGGTTTACAAAGGACCCCTGTGGCAAAATGATAGCTTTTGTATGATATGATGAAAATAATTTTGAAATATGCTTCGGTAAAGTGGTCTAACGTATGGCTGGAGTTCATGTGTTTTACATCCTCTAAAATAACTGTGTTTTGTGATGTATATATAAAACAAAAAACCAAATCAAATAAACAAGTCTTCTGTGTCCTTATGCAGAGAGCAGACTGTTCTGGAGGACCCCAGTTGCTACCAAAATGCACTAATGCGCTAAGGTTCAAGTAGACAAAACACAGAGTTGTAAGGTTAGTTATTACTACTTTATCACAAAACAGGTCATTGGGTTCTAGATAGATAGATGTTTATTCGGCATTTGCGCCCATCTTACAATACAAAAACAGAACAAACAGAACAAACAAAGGATAATCAAATAAAACAACGGCACCGTACAAGCCGCAAATAAAAACACAACTCACAAGGACCAATATTAACATTTCCATAAAAGCATATCTCAGAGAAATTTTTTAAAAAGTTAAAAATTTAAGCATAAAACTAAAATCAGTGACTAATTTCGTTTTGGAAAACATATTTGTAATTTCATTAATCAGCTAACATCCCATTTCGTCTCTTATACGCAATAACAGCTGTTAGGAATCTAGCAACCTGTAGGGTTATGTAAGGGTCCACATCTTGAAGAACCCAAGCAAGACATAGGTCAACTGGCTTATCCGCAATAGACTGAATTATCGGATTTAATATACTGGCACGGATCGAACTGTACATAGGGCAATTGAACATTACATGCTGTAGAGATTCAATTGATTTATTTTCACAGGCACACATGGGGGAAACTTGGCCCTTAGTAAATCTGTGACTCAGCACGTTTGATGGGAAAGCATTAAACCTAGCTTTAATGAAGGCGTATCGATGAGAAGCAACCGTGAGAGATGTTAAATAAGATGGAACTTGGTAAATAGGGGTAATGCCAATATTTAACGGTGAACAAACTCCCCCACCAGTTAAGAGATTTTGATATAGCTCCACATCTTCCAGACTTTGATTTATGCACCTTTTTGCCGCTGTAAGATCCAATTTGAGCAATTCAGAAGGAGGAATCTCATAAGACAGCAATTTCATCGGGTTCTAAATAAGTTATTTTTCATGATTGTGAGACAGTGTATGTCTGTACCCCTGAAAGAACTCTTCTGGGAAAAGATAACACTGGCAAATTGACCAGTTCATTGTATCATTGGCCTCATTTGTATACTTAAGCATGGGAGAAATTTAGTGCTAGTTACACTTTCCATATCTTGATGGATAAATTGCAGTTCACCAAGACATCCAGTACTATTAATCTGTGTCTGAGTACATATAACAGCTTCCTGTCACAGTACAGATATTAACAAGATCATTTTAGAAATCTTGAGTAAATTATCACCAATCTGCTGCTGTAAAATGATTATTTTGTCTATTTAATAATTGTGTTAAGTTCTAATTGAATGATCATCGCTTGTACTTTTTGTATCTCATTGCCATTCAACTCCCGCCTTACATTTTTAATGTTTGTATACATATATACGAGAGTGTGTGTATACATATACTGTATATCGCAAAAGCTTATGCTGCAATAAAGACAATGGTTAGTGTTTTTAAGGTGCTACAGGACTCTTTGTTGCGTTTGCTGCTACGGACTTAATGCTATCTCTGGAAATAATTGTGTATTACTTGCTATCCGTCTTCTCCTAGAAGACTCCCCCCCCCCTTTTTAACCTTTTATTTTCTTGATTGTGTTTAACGGGAATATCTCATTTGTAGATGTAAATTCTTGCTCTTTTTCTGTTATTAGGACTTCTTTTATAAAATAATAGTTCTTATATAAAGAAAAAAAATAGTTTATATATAAAGAATAGGAAGGCCTTACAAGATCAAAGGGGTAATACCAAGAGTTCTCAGGGGACAGCATTGGCTCTACGTGATAGTTCTGTGGGCTGCCTTATTAGGACTATGCTTTCCTTCACACAGCAAGTGTAGTAACTTGGAATGCTTGTTAATCTCAACTAACAGTCTAGATCCAACACAATATCGTCAGTGTTCCAGAAAGATGTATCAAATAGTCCTAATGAATTCTGAAGGTTATTCAAATGCAGGTGCCTGGTCACAGGACGCCTTTTGCTCTCTAGAAGCCGTCATAATATGGTTCTTAAGTGGAATGAAGGGCAAACACATACCTGCCACGTTGCCTGATTATGTGGCAATGGATAATTCTGAACGAAGCTATAATTTATCGTAACTTTCATTTCACTTTTTGACATCACTTAGTGCAGTTCTCAGATGCCACCAAGTGGAGATCGGAAGTATATTGCTTCAGCCTTAATATGCAATGTTTCTCTCATCACCTGTTTTCACTGTCAGATAAAATTATGAGCAAGTGTTAAAGAAATTTAACTCTAGTTTGTCCTTACTAATGCTATTGTGTATCCAGTGTTGCTTTTTTTAAATGGTTTCTCAAAACAGGTGTTGCATTGTGAAAATATCTTGCATCTTGCTTGGGAACTGGTGTTTTTGTTTTTACTGTTGAGACTGACTCCTGTACTTTATTATTAAATTAGTTATTGTTAAATTAGTTATGACCAATTTTGCAGTTTGCTTTTAATTTTCTAGAAGGCACCCTTGCTAGACGTTTGCAGAAAGTCACCCAGTTTATGAGCATTGTGGTCACAAAGGAAGAGCAGATGTATAATTGTTAAATACTTTGCAGACTTGGACACTAATAGATTTTAAAGGAAAAAGCTCTGAGAAATGCTATTCATGAGATACTGGAAATATTGCTTCACTCATTGTGCAAATGTAGGCCATGTTTTAAAACAAGTTTTTTATCTTTAAGAACTCCCTGTGAATTTAATTTGCTGAACACAATGCATCTCAGAGAATTATTTGCCTTATTCCTTGCAGAAAAAGCCATAACCATAGATTGAAACATTCTCTTTTAATGTAGTAGTTAAGTTTTCTGCATGTGCTGATGGAACGACATTCCCTCTCTTCCTCCTATGCACTGCTGTGGGGGGGGGGTTCCTCCTGAGCCCTCCCATATAAGCCACTATGATGAGACATGGGGGAACAGAGTGGAGGAAGCCCTGTTGCATCAGCAGAAGCCCTTCTGCTAGTGGGACCAGTTATCTTAATCCAGCCTTTGGTCATGATTTAACAGTAGACCCATTGAAATATCTTACTAAGTCTGGATCTAACTCAATATTTGTTTCTCTGCAACGATACTTTTGTGTGATTCTAAATGGGCATTAAACATCGCGGCATCCCATGTCTGCTTGAAAAAGCCTTTGGTTATTTTCTTTTTTCTGGTTTATTTTGATGTTTAGTTCTGATGGCTGTCCTGGAATTTGTTACTGCATTTCTTATGTTAATATTTTGATACCAGGATTGGGGTTGAAGTGGGGATATGTTGGCCACTTTGAGATTCTTTTGTAAATTGGGTAGAATATACTTTTTTAAATAAATAAGGGTTGGCTCATTCTGAAATTTCAACATTAAAATTAGAAGTCAAGCATGACTATCGGAGGCAGTTTCCTGTTTTACTTGGGCTGGCCAAGGAATGTGGTGTTTTTTGGTTGCATCTGGAGTCAATTGAAAATATGGTGTGTGCAAACATGAAAAAAAATATATTTTCAAACCTCAAAAAAATCTGGTTCTTTTTTCCTTACTGCAACATTCTGGCTGACCGTCTCTCTGTGTGTGTGTGTGTGTGTGTGTGTGTGTGAGAGAGAGAGAGAGAGAGAGAGAGAGAGAGAGAGAGAGAGAGAGAGTTTGATTATCTCTTTGAACCATAAATGGCATGGTTATAAATTTTCAAAGCACTGCACAGGTATTATTATTTTTTAAAGATAGCACCTGCCTGCAGGTTTACAGTGACATAAAAGGGCACAGGAATGGGGAGGGAAGAGAAAAGGAAGCACTGGATCAGCTAATATTTCACTGGCTAATGAAAGGGACCAGTTTGATTCATGATGTTGATCCTGGGAGTAAGGGGGTGGAGTCTCCTAGTTGCTGGCAGATGTCATACCATCACTTTCCATTACTGAAGTTTTAATTATTATTTTTTGATGTGTTGTTGTGTTGCTCTATGTACTCTCCACTTTGATCTGTAATTCAGCTCCTAAGAAGTTCTGTATAAAATGAAAATTCTTTCTAGTAGCACCTTAGAGACCAACTGAGTTTGTTCCTGGTATGAGCTTTCGTGTGCATGCACACTTCTTCAGATACACTGAAACAGAAGTCACCAGATCCTTAAATATAGTGGGGGAGTGGGGAGGGGTATTACTCAGAAGGGTGGTGGGAATGGGTGATAGGCTGATAAGTGTGAAAAACCTGTTGACGACTCTAAACGGCTGCAATTAGTCTTGCAGGGAAAGGCAAGGGGTGAGATGGCTAAAGATGGCTTTGTTATGTATAATGAGATAAGAATAATGACAGACCAACACGGCTACCCACCTGTAACTGTATAAAATGAAGCTTTGTGGCTACCATTCACTATAATTGGGATTTTAAAAAATGGTAATAACTTTCCCCCCTTTGGCCAAAGTGGATTAAATTAAGCCTGACCTGCTGGAGACAGATAGATTCGGCGACTTTTTGTGTGGGAAGTAAAAGGGATTCACTTGCCTCCGTGATCCTTGCAGAGGGGAGCAGAACTTTACCTGCATGCTCTTTCTGAGCTTAAAATAATTTAGAGGTAGCCAAGTGGCTATGTATGCTTGCATGTACATTGCAGCTCAATCACCGCAATTTGCCTTATTATTCAGCCTTGATGCATAGTTGATGCACACCCTTACTGCCTATTAGCCTGTTGTTTTACAGGTGAACTTGAAGTTATTAGGGTTGCACTACATGAGTTAGAGCAAAGGTCTATCAGCAAAAACCAAGCTAACTGCGAAGTATAAACTACAGTGGTACCTCGACATACGAATTTTTCGACGTACAAATGAAAAAAGTGCCCGCACGCCTACGAATTTTTCAACATCCGAAGGACATCCGTTGGCGGTTTTAGATGGGGTTTACTCGACTTATGAATTTTAGATGCGGTTTACTCGACTTACGAATTTTTCCGAATTTTTTGTTTCCAATACATTCCTATGGAAAAATCGCTTTTTTCGACTTACGAATTTTTTGACCTACAAATGTGCATTCGGAACAGATTAAATTCGTAAGTCGAGGTACCACTATATAAAGTGACAAAGATCTCAGTCTCTGCTATTTCTAATCCATTATTTTAAAAGTAACTACAGAGAAATGCTAACCCATGGGTAGGCAACCTAAGGCCCAGGGGCCAGATGCGGCCCAATCACCTTCTCAATCTGGCCTGCAGATGGTCCAGGAATCTGTTTGTTTTTATATGAGTAGAATGTGTCCTTTTATTTAAAATCATCTCTGTGTTATTTGTGGGGCCTACCTGGTGTTTTTACATGAATATAATGTGTCCTTTTATTTAAATGCATCCCTGGGTTATTTGTGAGGCCTGCCTGGTGTTTTTACATGAAAGGGGTGCCCTGCCTAAAGGTGATTACCTGGACACAACAAGGTAGTCTGTAAACGTGTTTGGAATTACAGTGGTACCTCGGGTTACATATGCTTCAGGTTACAGACTCCGCTAACCCAGAAATAACGCTTCAGGTTAAGAACTTTGCTTTAGGATAAGAACAGAAATTGTGCTCTTGCGGTGCAGCAGCAGCGGGAGGCCCCATTAGCTAAAGTGGTGCTTCAATTTAAGAACAGTTTCAGGTTAAGAACGGACCTCCGGAACGAATTAAGTACGTAACCAGAGGTACCACTGTATTTCCCCCTGCAGCGTTTGGAACAGTATTTGCTTCAACTTGATAGTGAAAGAACGAATTTCCTGCCGAATAAAGTTTACAGCACTTCCTTGTTTTAATGTTTGACGAGTGCATATTTGAAATACTTTGATAAGGCAAGCCAGGTCACAGTACAATATGTAGAGCATTCAAAAGCAAATGTTAATGGTTGCATGGGGGGGGGATGCCTGTACTGAAGATTCGGAAGAATTAAAAATAATTTAGGAATAGGGTATTCTGAATAGCTTGTGTTGTTTGACCATATATAAGCCCAGATTAAACCATAGTTTAATTGTTTTTTCCCCCATTGGCATGTTCCCTTTTATGTCACTGTATATGGCAATCACAAGTTCTGCATTTGAATATACACGTTAAATGATTTATAGCCATAATCAGTTCTGTTAGACAAGTACAGCAAAATCATGTTGGATAGCACAGTTATCTTTCTGAGAGAGAAAAACTGACTTGAACTTTGAGTTTAGAGAAGTTTGAGTTTTCAATTCTGTGTTGCTGCATTTATTTTCAAAATCTTAATGTTTCAAATGGAAGAAGAAGAAGAAGACGACGACAACAACAACAACAATTCTCTCACAATACAGACACAGGTCAGCAAGCAAGAATCAGAGTTTGCCAGTGAAGTTAATTCTTTATTCAGAGAAACGGCATACAACTCAGCAACACTTCCCAGTATCTCTTGCCCCTATAGAGAAGTTGCCAGCACTGACAGTTCCCTGCTTTCAACTCCCTCTAAGGCAGGGGTCAGCAACCTTTTTCAGCCGTGGGCCGGTCCACCGTCCCTCAGACCATGTGGTGGGCCAGACTATATTTAAAAAATAAATAAAAATGAATGAATTCCTATGCCCCACAAATAACCCAGAGATGCATTTTAAATAAAAGGACACATTATATTCATGTAAAAACACCAGGTAGGCCCCACAAATAACCCAGAGATGCATTTTAAATAAAAGGACACATTCTACTCATGTAAAAACACGCTGATTCCTGGACCATACGTGGGCAGGATTGAGAAGGTGATTGGGCCGCATCTGGCCCATAGGCCTTAGGTTGCCTAATCCTGTTCTAAGGCTCCTCCTCTGCTGGATGTTTCCCAAGCATCCTCAAATTGCATCTGGGCACCTCTAATCTCTGTTCCTCTCTATGCATCACTCTCTATGTCCTTGGAGACAAGAGTGGAGGGAAGTTTGTCACAGTAGAAGAGGCAGGCTCCCTGTATTATTCTGCAGCCTCTTGTCCTTCCTCCTCTGCTTCGGCCTCTGAGTTGAAACTGCTCCCTGTCACAGGTTCTCAATGTTCACTAAATCCTGTTGCCTGTTAAGCAGTCAATAGCTTCTCTTCTCCCCTGACATCTCCTTGGTGTCCCACCACGAATCCCTAGGCTCTGAGCCTTCCTCCTCTGGGGTTTCCCTTGTGCGTTTCCCAGCTGGTGCCTCTCACCAATCCTTGTAATCCAGCCTGTCCCTGATAGAGATACTCAAAAGAATCATGTTCACCACAATAAAGAATTTACAATCAAACATCAGTGCAATTATCTTAATAATTTATTTGGATTCTTTTTAAATTTAGCATGTATCAACTCTTTCCTTCTCCCTATTACTGTTAAGGCTGATTGCCGAAGAATTGATGCTTTTGAATTATGGTGCTGGAGGAGACTCTTGAGAGTCCCATGGAGTGCAAGAAGATCAAACCTATCCATTCTGAAGGAAATCAGCCCTGGAAGGACAGATCCTGAAGGTGAGGCTCCAATACTTTGGCCACCTCATGAGAAGAGAAGACTTCCTGGAAAAGACCCTGATGTTGGGAAAGATTGAGGGCACAAGGAGAAGGGGATGACAGAGGACAAGATGGTTGGACAGTGTTCTCGAAGCTACCAACATGAGTCTGACCAAACTGCGGGAGGCAGTGGAAGACAGGAGTGCCTGGCGTGCTCTGGTCCATTGGGTCACGAAGACTCGGACACGACTAAACGACCAAACAACAACAAATTACTATTAAATTAAAATAAATGATTGATAAATAAATTGCAAAAATGTAAGTGTCATTCTTGCTTAACATCCTGGCAGTGGTTCATATGCCTTATTCTGTGCCTGCTTCTTTTAAAATTAATGCACATTTTATATGCCAAGCTTATTGTGGTGTTTATGAACAGTGGAGGCTGGGGTTTGTGGCTGATGTCTGGGGCCATTCAGCTCCCAGCCAGCAGAGGGCACCCCAAATTGTCATGAACGGCACTTGCTTTTCCCACCCACTGACAGAACCCAGGGTGTGTGGCTTGAGTCACTTGTAATCTATATGGAACACTGCTGCTTGTAGTCACAGCATCGATTTTAATAAAGAAGAAATACATAGTTTAAAAAGAAGAAAAAGAAGTAGCAGCAGTTTTGGATTGCGAGAGAACAGATCACCAGCACTCTGTGCCAAGGGAGCCTCCAGAGGCAGCAGAGAGCCGGCTGGGGTGGAGGGAGGCACCTGGGATGCTGAGAGTACCCAACACTGCCTGAGGAGCCCAGAGACTTCCTGTGGGAGTGACAGGCAGGGAGAGTGTTCTGTGGTGGAAGGGCAGTCAGACGCTGCAGGGTCCCGACACCAATTCAGCAGTTCAGGGACGGAGGGCGAAACAGTAGTTCCGTCACCCCAATTACGTAGGGGGCTCAAATGGAAAGAGGAAAGGAGGAGACTGGGGGTCCCCAGGTTTTTTTGTTGGAGGCGCCATCGGAAAGCGCCACTTCCAGAATGTGAGAGTGACTAAGGCAGTCATGGAAATTTGGAGCTCTGTCTTGCACATATCTGAATAATAAAACTGATGTAAATATACAGATCCTGAGTCATCGCCTCTTACTCGTGAGGAGCACCACAAACCCTTACACTCTGCTAACCAGGCAGCTGGCTGCAATGTAAAAAAGGGAACTGAGGCAAGGAAGTAAGAAGGGAACTGTGCTACTTGACAGTGTAGCACAGTCCCAACTTCCTCTCCAAGCTCCATTTCCAAATCAGGAGGGACAGGAAGCCAGTGCAGTGAGGAAATGTGTAGCATATAGACCCTCACTGGTACACTCTGACCATGTGCCTCTTGGAGTCAAGAGCACTGCTCCTGCCAAGGGAGTGATGCCCCAAGGTACTGCCTGCACCTGCGGCTCCTAAACTGGGCAATAGATTCTCCCTTCCTATGCCTTTTGCACTAATCATTTCTCTTTCTGCTCCAGCTTTGCTTGTCTCCAGCACTCCTTTCATAAATGCACAAAAACTGTCTTGCCATTCCAGGCTGCTCGTCCGAGGACATTCTGTTTTTCCTCCTGGCAGACCAGAATACCCAGACAACGGGGAGGGTAGCCAGATTTATTGAGAGGGCCATGAAATTGAGGGCTACCAGCTGAATGATAATAGCACCCTCTGCATGAACTTATAACTAAGATCTCATCTATTTTGTTTTAATTGTGTTGTGCTGAATTCTGATTCAGCTCATTTTATTGGTCTATATAGGGCTTTTTACCAGTATCTGTAATATGTGTCTTTTTGATGCAATGGCCTGTAGGCTACACAAATAAAGTTTGTTGTCTTGGTTACCTGGCACCACAGAATGACCTCCTGATGCACAGTTTTGAATAGGTAATACCTGTGCCCTGATTTATTTCTTTTGATCTCTTTCTCTGATTCTGCTCTTATTCTCTTCTTTAAAATCTCAAGCAAGCTGCCCACATTGTTTCCTCAAATAAGTTTTAAGTGAAGTCTTATTTACCTCCCAACCCCCTTTAATTAGACTCGCTGCTTCTCTGCCGAACTTCCATCGCTTTTCCCTCTCCTTATTGCAGCCAAATTTCCTCCTCCTCTTCATGGCACTAGCATGGTGTTCCTCTTTGTTCTTTCTGTTTCAATCCCACCTGTCCTCTGTTGCTGGTCCAGTGGTTGCTAGTCCAATTGAAATGCTGCCTCTGTGCATCATCCTCCTGATAACAGTTCATCTATTTGATTACTCTGATGCTGTCTCATTAATAATTTCCCATACCTGAATGCCCTTTTGTCCTGGTGTTGCACAGTGACTCTTGGCTCAAGATCCGAAGACATGTTCCTCCTGAACACATGTAATCATTGACATATGCAGAAGAGGACTTGTGAGAACAGACTTAAGTTTGTTCATATATGACAACTGTTTAACATGATATTCTGTTAATATGGGCTATTTGAGAAGATAAGTCCCTCTACCGCCACCCCGCTTCGTTGGGAGCAGCATTTGTGGCTCCGTGTTGTGGCGGTTGAGGTTGCTTCTGGCTCCTGGCCTTGGTGTGTCAGGTGGGGGTGTTTTTCTGCTCCTCTTGGCTACACACCCCACCAGTGAAGATTTTTGGCTTTTGCAAATACGCTTCCTCTTAACAGAACATTGGCTTATTGGGTGTAAAGAATGAAGACCTAAATCTCATCTACCTGCCATGTATTCTAATAATACTTGCTATCTTTTGAGAGACAATTGTTATTTCAGTTAGAAGAAAATCTCCACATCAATGAAGAGAAAAGCAAGAAGCCACAAGCTAGATCACACAGTCTCAGTCTTCTTGTATTGTGCCAAAGGATGTCCCAAGACACATGTTCATGTAATATAGGGCATTCTTCATCCTAGTCCTGAACCTTCCACAGCTTCCTGGTAGTGGTTTGTACAAGGACTGGCACACTTCCTGTATTTAATTGCTGTTATCACAGAATCTACAGTATTTCCAAGCGTCTTCTGGGGGACTAGGGTCATAAATTATATTCCTTGTGTGAGTGCGACCCTCTAGAAAAGTCAGAATGCTTAACGTGGGGAAAGATTTTGGCACTGAAAACTGTTTCTACGCCATCAATTGCCTGAAGAAGGTAGTGAAAACTTATTTTTTTAAATCATTTCAATAAATACTATATTCCAGCTTTATTGAGGCAAATGTGCTCCTTTTCTACTTAAAGTATTCTGGAAGGCTTTTTTCTCTAAAAGATTTTGAACACAGCTAATTTAAAGCAGTATTTTTGGACAACTTGGATAGCATCCCTCTGCTGATAATACACTGATGGGAGCAGTATTTGTGTACTAATAAAAGATCTGCTAGGAAACAGAATGTGTTTTCGTTCCTTATTTAGAGTGTTTTATCATGACGGCTTGGATGTTTTTAGTTCCCTCAGTATTTTTCTGGATGGCTCTGTCATTTAAGGTAGAATGTATTAGAGCTGAAATAAATTGTCTGTTTGCACACCACACTCTTTCCCATAAGCTGAAGATGTGTAGTGTCAAGAGCAAACCATTGATATGGTTTTATTTTGGGATGGGAAATGTGGGAAATACAGGATTAGTACACTGTCTAGACTGTAGTTCTCTGAAAAGAACTGAAACTTGGCATATCTGCTCTGTCCACTCCAGTGCCTCCAAACCATGTTGTGTGTCTTCTCTTTACCCAGCCACAACAGAGGATGAGTGTAGGCTGTAGAGTCCACTTAGCGCCCAGTGCTCAAGCTGGAAACTCCATTTTGAAAAACTTTCGTGACTTAACAGTATATGCAGAAAACCCTCAGAAATTCACTGATTATGTTATGCTAGACATTTAATGCAAATGTAGTCAGAATGGATGTGCTACTAAATAGATTGTAGAAGCGCTTAGGAAACATACAAAATGCTGCAAGTACATTAGAACTAGCATGCCATTTTTCTTGAAAAAAAGTAATGGCCTCAAATACAATGTATGAATTTAAGAATCCCAAGTCTTGCCAGTAGATGGCATTGAAGAATATTATTTTGTGTGTATGCACTGGGAACTCCAACAGAGCACAACATTTTAGAATAGAGATAACAAAAATAATTTTTGGAGTGCCACCTATTTAAATACATTTTCTTCTTCGGCAAAAATACCAAACAAGTAAACAAATATAAATATACAGAACAATATTACTCACCAGTTGTTTTGGGCCTTGTGTGTTGTTTGGTACAAATCACAAGGAAATGACTTCGTGCCTTTCTCTTTGTCTCAGAGCTTATGTTGCCCAGGTGAATGACCCCTGGACAGTTAAGTCCAGTCAAAGGTGACTATGGGGTACGGCATTCATCTCTCTTCAGGCCGAGGGAGCCGGCATTTGTCCACGGACAGCTTTCCGGGTCATGTGGCCTGCTTGACTAAACCGCTTCTGGTGCAATGAAACACCGTGACGGAAGCTAGAGTGTACAGAAACGCCATTTACCTTCCTGCCACTGCGGTACCTGTTAATCTACTTTCACTGGCATGCTTTCGAACTGCTAGGTTGACAGAAGCTGAGACAGAGCGATGTGAGCTCACTGTGTCGTGGGGATTTGAACCGCCGACGTTCTGATCATCAAGCCCAAGAGGCTAAGTGGTTTAGACCACAGCGCCACCCGCATCCCTAAACTACTACTATTATTCACCTTCTATACAACTATCCCAATGTTATGTACAATAAAAAGTTTAATAAACAGTTTAAAAATAAAACTGGCAACCAACCAACCAGCCAGACACATTGTAAACAAAATTAAAACCATGCAAAATGACAAAGACCAAATTATCTAGTTGCCTCTTAAGAATGAGGGGGAACATCCTGAGATTTTCATCAACCTGCTTTGGAAAAGAGAAGAAGAATAGTAACTTCCATCCAAATTGTGTGTGTTTGTGTGTGCTTTCCATTCACTAAAATATCATCAGTGATCTGAAATCTCACATGCCTACATACTGATGATTACTGCAGACATGCTCTTGGAGAGGGCTGCAGGTAGATTTCTGATGTATCCTATCACATTGCCAAAACAGCCAGGAGGCTGTTTCTGGTGGTCTGCAAACCCCACCAATAATTTGGCTGCTGGGGGCAGTTCACAGGGGCAAAAGAGAGTGGTCTACATTAGCACTGCCCTACCCCAGAGAGCAAAATCGCTATGCTGTCTGTCTGTCTGTCTGTCTGGTGCATGCCAGTTTCATCCTCTGCTTGAGTGTATGACTGCACACAGTGAATTTTTGCATGTGTGAGAGTATGTGTGTGGCTAATGCAGAATCTGAACCCGTGTCTAGGCTGTTGGGCTTCATTGGATGATAAGCCTCATTCAGAATATGCATGAGGTAATGTTTTCCTTAAATAAAATATGCTTGCCTTATCTGACACACAGAGGCATCAAAGCTGCAAATAATCTTTTAGTTCACACAGAGTGAAGCTAACACTTGTTTTAACTGGTGTTAGTGTTATTGCAGCTGTAGATTCCAACGCTGGCTTTTGTTGCTTTTTAAGATGATACTCACTAAAACTCTTTTGAACTCAAATGAACATTTATATTTGAGCTAGCCTTTTCCGTCATTTGTCCTGTTGCAGTATTGCTGCTTATTCAAATGGCATTCTGAGATACTGACAAACTTGGGTGCAAAGCTTCAGAGAAAGTTCATAACTCAGTCAGCAGCAGCAGGCAGACAATACTTGGTGTGCGCATGCCCCAGACAGTCTCAGAAGGTCTCATGGCCACCCGCCTTGTTGTAGGCCACACCCTTTGAGAAACGGGGTGGTCAAGAGTGGTTAGAGGAGGTACTAATATATAGGGACTTGTGCCAGATGGGGTACCAGACTTTGAACTCTCTCTTCTTTTAAAATGTGTCTCTACCACTAGAGCTATAAAAGTGATTAAGCAAAATGTGCTGGCTTTATTCAAAGCAATTTCTTTGTGAAAGCTTGTGTCCATCTTTCAGTGATTTTAGCCAATGTGGAGCCAGAGTGATTGAATTCTGTATAGAAAGTTAAACAAACCTAAAGGAAGACCCAAAACCAGCTTCAAATGGAGAAGGGACTTCCTAGTTCATTCTGAGGCCATTTTGGGTTTTTCCTGGGTGTATTTTTTCCCTCAGAATCACATAGTGGAGGACTGCCTGGTTTATTTTGAAACTACTCCTCCTCCTCCTCCTCCTCCTCCTCCTCCTCTTCTTCTTCTTCTTCTTCTTCTTCTTCTTCTTCTTCTTCTTCTTCTTCTTCTTTCCCGGTTTGTTGCCATAACTGAGAAATCTAGGATTTTAATGTAGCTGTGACTGTGCAATACGTACGAAAATGCAATTATCATAAAAGTTTCCTGTTGATATTCTGCCTGTCTGATTTGTTTTTTGGGGGCCCTTCACCTGTAAAAGAGAAGGGATATTTGCATATGATACAAAGCATATACTGTACTGACTTGTGTCCTTTTGTGGGGGTGGGGTGGAGGACTAAACCACAAACAGTGTACTGGACCATGAAAATCCTGTTGGCTCTCAGTGGCTACCAGCTAGAAAGCATCACTTTTGCCATTACCTTCAAAGCACATTATGAGGATTATAATGTCTCCTTGAATACTTGAGAGAGGAAAACCAGATTGGACAGGGTATGGGTTTCTTAAATCATCATAAATTTCCAGTGTTGTGTTTCTTTAAGTGAAATATTAAAGTGCAGTGTTTTGAGGGTGTACCTTTTTTGAGTCCAGAGAGCTCAGTGCTTTTTTGTACACATCCTGGATTCTATTGTATGTAGGTTATTTATTTATTTTTAAGTTTCTCTTTGATGTCCTTCAGGAACCTCTCAAGTTACTTGTTTATTCCAAGCCTTAAAATCACGGTCATGTAGGATAAAAGGACTGCTCTAATTTTACTTGTCTAGGAATACTTTGCTTCTGTTCCTTTTTATTATGTCTGTGCATAAAGTGCTACAACAGTGCAAGAAGATGGGCGGGTTCAACACCACAAAAACTAAGGGAGCGTAAAAGATGGCAGGGTTTGTTCTGTGGTGAACCTCAAGGTACCAGAACACCTCAAATCAATGCATAAGTGCAAATTTGGATAATTTATCCAACATCTGTGTGGCAAAACGCAATAAGGTGATTGATTTCTTTTTGCCCTGATCCTACAGACTTCACTTGGAAGATCAAAGTTGTTCATTTGCATTGGAAGCTACTTGCTTAATGTAAATATACAAAAAAAGGGTACTTTCCCCTGAGATAAAAGTACAGTATAGTACTTTGCAAGAGTATATATCAATCAAAAGGATTGCAATTCCAAAAGTCCTATGGTATATCTTCTCAGACTTTGTCTTCATTTTTGCTACCAGGAATTTTGTGTTACTTTGTGATACAGTACTTGGCTAGATAAGCAAAATGTGTTGTCACATTTTCCCTCTTCCAGGGGCCCTATCTCCAGACGAAAGAAGTTGAAACTTTGAAGCTTTCTTGCTAGCAGGAAGATCTACCCTAAATGACACCACTGACCTGATTTTCACTGTACAAATGGCACAAAAAACCTTTCTTCTATCTTGTTACATATTGATCTGTGTGACAAATCTGAAGCTTGCAAATACATCAGTGTTGACAAAAGCAAAGCCAGATGTCTTCACTTAATGGGGGTTTATTGTATATTAGTCACCGTACTTTCTTCCTGTTTCATAGTTCTTAAGGCGGCTGGCTTTCCTGGAATATGAGCTGTGTGAGGCTTTCAGAGAGAGTAGAAAAGCCTTTACAGAATGTTATGTAGCAGTATAGCTATTACTGAGGCAAAGAGACAAATAAACAATAAGTCGTTGTCCCCACCCGAGCAAAAGCTGAGCTCCAAGGTAGCTTCTTGCCCACTTACCCTGAACATCAGCAGTCTAGTGCTATGATGAAATTGCCCAATGGCACAGACTAGGTTAGGTGATTAGGACCCTGCTTATCTAACACAGAAATGCAGAGCAAGAAGGGTAGTGTGCTTATCTCTTTTCTCCCTATGGTGTGTGGGGAAGTGTGGGAAAGAGGGCAGGAATCAAAGTCAGGGAATGTGTGCTTCACCACATGCATTCCCAGAACATCCTTTTTTATTCCTTCTTCCAGGATACTTCTTCCCCCTCCCCCATTATGTTTTCTTAAGTTTCAACATTTTTAACATATACAATCAAAACGCAATTTTATCTTTTCTCTCATTTTTATTCGCTTACCATCCTGTTTCCTATTGAGTTATTGTTTCTCCCCTTCTGCTGCACCCTATCTTCTATCTATTACTTCCAAGATATTTCTAAGCTGTTTCAAGCCCTTTCATAATTTGGGGAGTACTTGGAGGGTGCGATTAGAAGTAACATCCTCCAAACTAAACCTCCCTCCATCCTCTACACCACCAAACTCTTTTTAACTTCAAAGGGATCCCAGGCCTTAAAAGCTCCTACCAACAAACACTGAAGGGGGTGGGGGTGGGAATAGGATTAGATGTGTACAGTTTAAAGCTTGTGGGAAATTGGTAGGTGGGAGGAAATAATTACCTTTTCACTTTCCCACCCTCCTGCAGTCTTCCCCTTTTGCTAAAGGGTTCAAGCCTGAGCCTCAATGGTAGTCTGGTAGAACATAGCCTCTGCATGGGAAAGGTCTCTGTTTTAATCCCTGTAGGTATAGGAAAGACCCTTCCTGAAATTCTGGAGAGCTGCTGCCGTTCAGACAATACTGGGCTAGACGGAAATTGGGCGTCTCCAAATGGGATCTTTTCAATTATGAATATTCTCAATTTTGCACCCCTTTGGCTCCGCGCCTTATGCTTCACACCACTTTAAATCTGGCTCTCAAGTCTGGTATGATGAGGGGCAAATGGGGCCTCCAACAAAAGGTGGTGGTGTGTTCTGCCCCCTTAAAGGAGTGCTTCCATTGCCATTCCCTCGAAACAGAATGTTCCTCTTTCCTAATCCATACCCTCCAACATTTCTCCGATGAAAACAGGGACGTCCTAAGGAAAAGTTGGACATTCTGGGATCAAATCGGAAACTGGCGCAGCCTCTGTAAATCTGGGACTGTTCCTGGAAAATAGGCACACTTGGAGGGTCTGTAATATTTAGGGAAGGTGACCAGTGATGGAAGACAGTTTTGTAACTCAGTTAATCTTCAGACTATTGGTTGAGACGGTTTGGAAAGGCATACGTGTGGTTTTGAATGTGTTCAGAGCATGGGTTTCACTGACTGTGTTGGGGAATTAGGTAGCAATTGTGTGGAATTATTATCTATTGACTGTTAGTGCAGGGAAAATAGAAATTTGCATTTTGAGTAGGAAAACATAGTGTGTGAAGCCCCCACTTAATGCATGACTATAACATCTCTTATGCAAACACACTTCTGCCTCATTGAACTAAAGCCATGTGTAGCGGGATTAGCGTTGCTGAACAGGGCCATGGCTTTTTTTCCTCTTAAGTAATGAGCAGTAGTCATCCGTTAGTATTCCTGGAAGCGAGAATGAAAACAAGATGTTAAAGTCAATAATGAATCCAGCTCTCTATTTTTCACAATGGTGGCTTGAACAGCACATCAAAATTTGGGGAAAACCCTACTCTCCCTTGTGAGCCCAACTTGCCATAAAATAAGAACTTCTGTACACTAGAGTTTAATCTCACATTTTCCTGTTCCCACCACTTAATATTTTTGCTTGAAAGTACAAGTTATTACAGTAAACTTCCTCAATGTTTTCTGAAATGTACTTTAAATCTCATTAATTTCAGTATTCTCAGTACTGAGTGCAGTATCTTGTTGACATCTAGTAAGAAATAGTGTGGATGTGAAAAGGTGCTTTCTTTAAAAAGAAAAGCAAGGGCAGCCTACTTATTTCTGTGTAGAGATGTGGTTTAGAGGGTAATTCTGGAAAATAACTGGCATAATTGGTAATGCAATTAAGCATCAAAAGTTCCTTGGAACAATGGAAATGAATGTTGAGTATAAGTAATTGATAATTTAGGCTGATGCTCCAGTGAAAATGGATATTTCAAGGCATTCTTGTGGCAAAATCTGGGAGCTCTGAAGGGTTTTTTCAAAATATTGAACTACAGTGGAAACATGGAAAGCTAATACAAAACACAGCATAAATAACGAGTTGCATTTTCCTGTTAATTTTAATACAACACACTAAATCACAGGATAATGGGGCAGCTTGTGGTTTTGCCCTGTTGCAGTGCTCAGCTTTTGGTGAATGCAGTATTGCCACAATCTGAATTGTGTTTCTGGTGGATGGGTGGGCGGGCAACATCTAGATTTATTCTTTCTATGTTCTTCAGCTGTAAGCTATGGGCAGGAATACAATTTACTTCCTGAACTTCAAGTGGAGTCTAGTGTCCATCTCATTTTGTTAGAGCCACACAGTGAATGAGATATTGCTGTGTGGGTGGTCTTTGTCCCCTCCCCTTTCTCCACCCCTCACAATCACTCCTTTTATCTTGCTATTGTAAAGTAGCTGATTTCAGTACTGTATTCTGTGTATGTTTTTGTTTTCGAACCAGTATAGATGCACATATTTTTGAAAATATAGATAGCTGTGTTTGTCAACTATTCTACTGTAAGTGTAATCAATTTTTTTTTAAAGTGCCTAAAAATAATAGTGATTAAAAATTGACTAATGCTACAGCTTCTAGGTGACATACAGTACAATGACTTGTTTGAACAACACAGTAAGCCAAACTATGGTTTACTGAGTCCACACAATGTGTGAGCACTCTGCCAGGAGCTCACAGTCACTTGGATCCTCCCTAATCCTATTTGCTTCTGCATCATGCTTAGCTAAACCAACAGCTTCACCATCACCCATGGTCGTGTTTTTGGGCTGACAAGAGTTGTAGTTCAACAACCTGGGCCTTAGCTCACTTGGTTAGAGCATGGTGCTGATAATGCCAAGGTTGCAGCAGGTTCAATACTCGTATGGGACAACTGCATATTCCTGCATTGCAGGGGGTTGAACTAGATTATCCTGAGGGTCCTTTCCAACTCTACAATTCTATGATTCTAACCTCTGAAGAACACCACATTTGCCATCTCTAGTCCAAAGCCAACAGAAGTTCATATAAATTTAGGCCTTTTCAAGAAACTGAGAAAATGTGAGAGGGAGGTGGGGAAATATAGTTCGAACACAATGCTGCTTTTTAAAAATATATAACTCCAACACTTCAAATTGCAGTATTGTATCACTGTATGAAACTTTATTTTGGTATGATAAATTTGCACCTGTCACCCTGTCATTCTTTTCTTCCTGCCTGTGACAAAGAGGTTCATGATTGCAGAGTACAAGTGTTGTGTGTGTGACCATAACCTTCATGTAAAGAAAGACACAGCAGGGCTTCTGTGAAGTGTTTTAATTTCTGTATTTCCCCCAAAATGCACTTTTTACATGAAGTATATTTCTGGTGCCTTTAAAAGCAAACTAGATTAGTGAAATCTGTAGGTGTAATTGCCAATACTAAAACCTTCTGTAAAATACTTTTTGGGTGGGCAGTATAGATTTCATTTCAGTTGCAACTTCAGCACCAAATGCCAGTTTCTTATTTGTGTGTACAGTATGTGTGGTGGGGAAGCCTTGGTTTGGTTCACTATTTTTCTAGGGCTCAGAACCTTCAGAATTCAAATGGTTTGTTCTAGCGCTTGGTTGTGGTCAGTAAATGGTTGGCTCTTTATATGCTCCACAGTACTGACTCTAGCACATGCAGGATGCTATCTGGAAGGCTGAGAACAGGGCAGTCCCATCCATGAGACAAACCGAGGCAGCCACCTCAGGCAGCATAATCCAAGGAGCACCTCTGTGGACACACCCTCTCAGTGCCAGAGGAGCAGCTGCGGTAGCTTCCAGATTCTGGGGAGATCTCACGAGAGCCCCATGAGATCATTCCTGAAGGCCTCCACATGATTTCACCAGAAGCCACAGACATGACCATGGTAAGCGAGGATTCGACGGGGGCAGCAAGGGAATGCGTGTGGCACAGGTTCAGAGCAGCACATTCCCATTTCAACTCAGGTAGCAAAATTTGATGATTGAGGCAGACAGTTGTATTGATACCTACTCCTGAGAAGTCACTGCCACATAATTTGCCAGTGCTTTGCTACCAGAGGAAAGACTTCTGGAGCCAGCAGCAAACTCTGTCAAAGCCTAAAGGTAAAGGTACCCCTGACCATTAGGTCCAGTCACGGATGACTCTGGGGTTGCGCGCTCATCTCGCTCTATAGGCCGAGGGAGCCGGTGTTTGTCCGCATACAGCTTCCGGGTGATGTGGCCAGCATGACTGAGCACTGCATGGAAAAGCCTAGGGGTGTCCTAATCTCTGCGAGTGTTGACAGCTTTGATAGCAGGCTCAGGGATTGGTGTGTTACTGGAAAGCCACCGCAGGTGGTGGAGCGACATCAAAGAGGTGTTGCTGCAAGGGCTGAGGTGATCAACAAGTCTGCCTTAGCCTGTTGGCCCCTGATGAGAGACAGTGCCTAGGTGACACGGGATAGGGGTCCACCCTCCCCCCACCCTTTGCTAGCAGTTTTGGGAAGTTTTCTTGCATTGCTCAGCATACTCTGAGATTGAGGATTTCTGTTGCAGGGGGGATTTCTGTAGAGAGCAGTCTTTCTTCTTTGCTGGAATATAAATTACTGGTTTAATTTTTTTGCTGTTTTGACATATTTCTGAACCCTCCCAGTTTTTCAGAAAGTAGGGAAGTGGCATATAAATGATTTTTGTATGTGTGTGAAATTGGTAACTACTATGGTGATTTTATGGTTGGTCTGCTAGGTAGCCCTAATTGCACTACTAATAACATCATCTACTTCATAGGGCTGTTAATCTCCTTGGAGGAAAGGAGAGATATAAATGTAGTAAATCTATTGCTGTGCACATACTTGAGTCACTTATCTCAGACGTCTGCATGAGAACTGTGCATCAGTAGACTAGTCGCCAGCCCCTTTGTCTTTGGGTCTAGTCCATGACTTACTGGATATGCATGTAATATATTTAGCACCATCTGAAGTTCCATCCAATTCTGATGATTAATTTGTAGGTACTGTGTCACCTTGAGTAGTTTTGGAATTGGCCCAGGAACTTAATGTTATGCGGAATTATAGCTTTGTTGTTGTTCAGTCGTTCAGTTGTGTCCGACTCTTCGTGACCCCATGGACCAGAGCACGCCAGGCACCCCTATCCTCCACTGCCTCCCGCAGTTTGGCCAAACTCATGCCAGTCGCTTCAAGAACACTGTCCAACCATCTCATCCTTTGTCGTCCCCTTCTCCTTGTGCCCTCCATCTTTCCCAACATCAGGGTCTTTTCCAGGGAGTCTTTTCTTTTCATGAGGTAGCCAAAGTACTGGAGCCTCAACTTCAGGATCTGCCCTTCCAGTGAAAGGCAGAGAAAGGAATTATAGCTACTGATGTCATTAAAGGCGAGTTTCTTTTAGAGCTGTCACCTCTTTTTCTACATTCCTAGTTAATATATATATAATAATATATATATTTAATGGGGGGAAAGTGCTATAATTTCCAGATTCTAAGATGGGCAAAAGAAAGACCATAATATAAAATTATAAAACCATAATATAATGTAAAACCATTCCCAGTAGTGACATTAGCCTGCATGCAGTGCTACATTACTCCATTCAGAAGTGAAATTTGGGGTTGCGGGAAGGACAGCTTATTTCGTTTAGAGTAGGTCTGGCTGTTATATTGGTGTCTCAGTATGTAAAGTTTTTATTGTGTTAGGTTAACAGAAAATGATAGACACATTTAGAAAACGACCCGTTCTCCCCGCCCCGCCCCCGGCTATATGTTGTTGTTGTTCAGTCATTCAGTCGTGTCCGACTCTTCGTGGCCCCATGGACCAGAGCACGCCAGGCATGCCTATCTTTCACTGCCTCCCGCAGTTTGGCCAAACTCATGCTATAAATTTTATTTTAATCATAAGGCACACCAACCAATTATTAGATTGTAAAACATAAAGAAAGCACATGGCCTAGAATTTTTTTTGGCTGAGATGAGACCTGCTCCCAGCTCTTTTCCAGCTGGGAGAAGACTGCTAAAGAACAGAGCATGTTAAATATTCAAAGGTCTGACCCTGTGGGCTAGTCTGTTCCGTCCCCTTCCTGTGTATTTTCTCTTCCCTGAGATAAATTCTTTTCAAATTCATACTTTGTGTTTTGCGGGGAGAAAGCATAATTTCAGGGGGAAGGACAGGGCAATTTTAAAGAAGCTGGAAGGGAAGCATAATAGAACGAATGAGTCAGGAACTTCATTTCCCATTAGCACCCCTGCTGACAGAATTCCACTTTCCTAGCAGTTCTGCTTTGAGGGTATGTAGGTTATTTGGAGAAGCAAATATGCGTTCAAGTCCTTGAGATAAGAATGCTTTTGCACAGGGTAGGCTATTGCTCTTTTGGACTCTCTAGTTAGAGCTCTAAAAGTCTGGATTAAGAAATTTTGATTCAAGGTAAGATTGGTACTTTTTTGTGAAATCACCCAAGGCTTGGAGGACCAACCTGAGTGCAGGAGAGGCAAGCAATTCTACAAATATGGCAATAACAGGACCGATAAATGATTCTGTCAGACAGACTTAAAATAATCCCCTTTTGCTTCCATTATTTGTACAGGTTTTCCCCATTGTTCCCCTAACAAATCACTTGTTTGTATTTTAAAGTACTCATGGTTGCATTAACGTTACAGAAATGTTGCACTTTAGTGTAGGTTTTTCTGCAAAGAAAAGGCAACAGTAGGAGACATGGCCTCAGTTTACATGTTCAGGTAATGAAATGAAAGTTTGTGATAGAACCCAGGCCCTCAAAAATCTGCCTCTAGATTTATAGGCTCCCTCATCCCCCAAAGGTGATGGGCATTGCCATTCAAATGGTGTCCATGTATTGCATCATGTGATCAATTATGTAGGGTAGGGGTTACTTGGGGTCCCCCAATAATGTATTCAAGTTGGCATCCCTGGTGGGAGGATTGGCTTCGATACTGCATTGGCTATGCCGAAGTAGCAGAATTCCATGCATCAAAACCCATTAAAACAATACCAATTTATAATACAATTATTAATACCAATCTTTCGAATACCAAATTATATAATTTCATTAAAGTGGCCCTCTGCGTGCTAGATTTGATGATTTTACTTATTTCTGTGTTCCAAAATCTTATTAATTTCAATTACATACCGGTTATAATACTGATAACTTATACTCGGGTTGACACATTAAATGATTTATAAAACTTCAAGTGAGGAACTCAAACTATATCCTTGATCTTCCTGTGTGTGGCAGTTTTTCTGTCTGTGGGGTTTCTTCCTGTCCTTGTAAGATGTTACGTCTTTCTTTCCCCTGATAGTTGCTGTTATCTGTCATGTGTTGGGCAGAGCTGATATCCCATTGTTGTTCTAGAAATTTCTCCATTGCTCCGTCCCGTGTTTTGTTGTTTTGCACTGAGAACTTTAACAATAGCTGCAAATGTCACTCTGTCGCAGTAAATAAACTGTTGCGACCATTTCCCCCCCTCAGCCTGGGAAGAAGAGCGGTCTGTCAAATTGCAGATGACTCAGTAAAGATATCAGTTCCTTGGCAGTTCACAGACTCCTTTCATCCCTTCTTCCAGATGAAGATATATGGCCAATTATCCTTCCAATTAAATTAAATTCCAAGTCCTCTTAGCGTTATTCAGTTTACTTCGTAGATAATAAAGGATGGGGAAGCGTCAGCTATGTTTCCATCATAAACCTTTTGCAAAATAGAGCTTCCCTCCCCTTTTATACACACAGTTCCATTTAATGTTATATTACATATTTATAATACATTTGCTTCCATCCTCATTTGTATAATTTGTATAATCCTCACAAATATAATTTGAGCTAACATTTAGAGGAGGGTTGCCGAATCATAAATGTAGAGAAGAAAACTTTAAATAAAGTAACCGTAGGCTCCCCTCCCCACACACCTTCTTTTTGCATTGAAAGAAGTCTTATCTCAGTTTCAGACTCTAAAGACCTTGCAGTTGGTTTGTTCCGCAGTTTGTGATCTCATCTCTTTTTGCACGCACCTGTACTTTAGTCCAATTAAGGTCTAATTAACAGGAGAACCTCTCCTTCTTAATGGCGGCATTGGAGGGTTTTTGCCAGGCAAAGTGCTTTTGCACTCAGCGCTTCCCAGTACTGAGACAAATTGCAAATGAAGCCTGTCCCCCTCCCAATCCCTGGGGGGAATTTGCAAAGATGATTTACTCTCAGTCATCCTTGTTTTTCCTTCGCCTATGATCTCCCACTCTCATGGGGGCTGCCTCCATTAAGGCAGAGCGGAACCAGAAGCCCTGATTCAGGAAGAGGTTTGTATGGGAATCTTGCAAAAACAAAAAGTTTTCAGACACTCCTGTATTTTGAAGTTCTGAGAATCATGGCTTCAGAGCACAGCATCACCTGATGTCATAGTGGTGTCAGGTGAGCGACAGGTGAGCGGCCACTCTCTGTTTCCTATTGATAGTATTTGGGAGGAGGTGCAGTAAGAGGGCCACAAGACTTTGTTTTGCCCTGGATCCCAGGTTACCGCTTGGTAGCCCTGGGCAGTGTTCTAATTAGTTATTGATAAAAGACTGGGAACGTTTTGGCTAGCTGACTTTCCACAGCTAAGCATAGATGCACCAGGAAATATGTGAATGACTTGTGGTATCTGAGCCATTTTGAAGAAAAGAGAGCCACTAAAAAGAAAATGGAATGATTCTGAATACAAACTCTGCTTTCCAGTTTCTTAAATCAATATATCTTGTTTGTAAGATACCCTCCCCTACTCTGCTTAAAGAACCTTTTGGTCTCTCACCTTCCATTTACCTTTTGTCTGCTTTCTGGCAGCCACAGTAGTATCTTCTTGCCAGTAGGGTGTGTGAGCAGGTCTGTTTGAAGCCAACAGCAATATTGGTCTTAGGAGTCTGTTTTCAGGGCCTCTCCCGAAGACTGGACACTTTCCTTTATGCACTGTGGCATTCTGCACACAGTTTTAGTGCCTGGGAACCCCATACTATTCGTTTCTGAGAGAGACTATAAAAACAAAATTGGTGCCTGGATTTGTATTGGCTTGTTTTTTTGCATGAGGGGTTAAATTCCAGTTTTGCATGCCAAGCTTTTCCATGCTGCTGTTCATCCAAGAGACAAAACAGGATGAAACTCGAGTAAGCAACATAATGTCAATAAAGGTTTGGAATGCTGAAAGTGAATTGCTAGTTGTTCTTGACATAGCTAAAACATATCAAAGAATCTGAAAATGTGAGGTCTTGGTGTGTCATATGGAGAACTACAGCAGTCAATTGCTTTTACACTGTTTCTCAAGCAAACGTGAGGATCTGAGACTCAGCTTGGATGGGAGAAAGACACGTGGTAATATGTTCATCAGCATATCTGAGGTTGTTGATGTTTCTTCCGGCAATTTTAATTCCGACTGGATGAATCCCAAGCCAGAATTAAGATTGCTGGAAGAAATATCAACAACCTCAGATATGCTGATGACACAACCTTGATGGCAGAAAGTGAGGAGGAATTAAAGAACCTTTTAATGAGGGTGAAAGAGGAGAGCGCAAAATATGCTCTGAAGCTCAACATAAAAAAAACTAAGATCATGGCCACTGGTCCCATCACCTTCTGGTAAATAGAAGGGGAAGAAATGGAGGCAGTGAGAGATTTTACTTTCTTGGGTTCCATCATCACTGCAGATGATTACAGCAGTCACAAAATTAAAAGACGCCTGCTTCTTGGGAGGAAAGCAATGACAAACCTAGACAGCATCTTAAAAAGCAAAGACATCACCTTGCCGACAAAGGTGCGTATAGTTAAAGTTATGGTTTTCCCAGTAGTGATGTATGGAAGTGAGAGCTGGACCATAAAGAAGGCTGATCACCGAAGAATTGATGCTTTTGAATTATGGTGCTGGAGCAGACTCTTGAGAGTCCCATGGACTGCAAGAAGATCAAACCTATCCATTCTGAAGGAAATCAGCCCTGAGTGCTCACTGGAAGGACAGATTCTGAAGCTGAAGCTCCAATACTTTGGCCATCTCATGAGAAGAGAAGACTCCCTGGAAAAGACCCTGATGTTGGGAAAGATGGAGGGCAGAAGGAGAAGGGGACGGCAGAGGATGAGATGGTTGGACAGTGTTCTCGAAGCTACTAACATGAGTATGACCAAACTGCAAGAGGCAGTGGAAGACAGGAGTGCCTGGCATGCTCTGGTCCATGGGGTCATGAAGAGTCGGACACCGCTAAACGACTGAACAACAACAACAACAGTATGTTCAAGGTCTAGCACCATCACATCCGGCACACACAATTGAATTCAATTGGCCTTTATTTCTCCTTGATGTATCGGGTTTGTATATGTAGGGGGTACTTTGGCTGTATCTTATACACTTAGTAAGGCAGAATATGTATGAGATGCATACCTGTTTTGTTTCTCCCTTTGGACCGGTGGTCAATAACTTCTAGATAATATAACAATTTAAACATGAATAAAACTACTTTTGAGCATAGTTTAATTCAGGAGTTGGCAGGGTTTACCTCGCCTGGGCCGGTTCACTCCAGCGGAGATCCCTCTGTGGGTTGAATTGCGCGCACCTGCGATTTCCAATATCTGCATCTATGCAGGTGCAATTTCCAGTGTAAGAGTTTGCGCAGAAGCAATTTCTGGCACCGTGGAAGCGAGTCCCTGTGCCGCGTTGTGCCGGTTTAGCGCAGTGCGTGGAGACTCTCTGAGTGGGTGACTCGGTTCGGGGGCGGCTCGGGGGCCGGTTAAACGACTCCTGTGGGCCGCTTGTGGCCCATGGGCCTTAGGTTGCCTATCCCTGGTTTAATTCATAAAGGTGATGTCTTACGGGCTCATGACTTGGCATTCTCAACCTCAAGATTAAAAGGCATTGAACAATCTTATAAAGAGCATTGGGTGTTATTTGCAACCAGGTTAGACAGTGCTATGTGCAAGACTAAATTGCAGCTCTGCATTGAATTGGCACATTGCATCAGATTGTTTCTATATTCTGCTTATAATAATTAGAGGCATAGGCACCCCTTAACGAATAATCAAGTATAGTCTGAAACGGGGGTGGGGAGCTAATCCCACCCTCCCTTAATAGCCCCTTTAATGTTTCACAAGAATGCCAAGATGAAAATGAGCACAATGTGATAAATTAGCAATAATATAGAATTTTCTGCTTGGGGGCATTGATATAAGCAAACATCTTTTCCCAGCCAATTACACAATACATTAGAGGTAACTCTACAAAAACATAATTTTGGCACAAAATGAACAAGTCTACTGATGGATTTGGGATTAAATACCCAAAATTACACGGAAGTTCTGAATTCACTCAGTGTCCTTATCCTTCCTGGATGTGTTTATCTCTCAGCCTGCTTTCTTGACATCAGTAGAATTTGGAAGTACCATGGGAATCAAAGTGTTACCTATATGTGGCAATAACAGTGTGATTGGCAACTGTGCTGTGCGTGGGTGTTTGTTTTTTTTAAAATCAAATACAAGGTGCATGGATTATTATGAGGATACCAGTTTGCAGGAAGGGAATGTTTTAAACCTTCATTGCCCACCTGCATTCTCTGTGTAATACACAAAGAGAGAGCTATCAAGACTGCACGGTACTGACATTGCCTGCTGACATTAACAAAAGGAATATGCCACAAATCCTAATCTAAACGTATAGATCAATATAAGACGTCCATATGCCCAAATAGGTATCTAAACAAGACAGTGTTAAGTCATGCAGTCAAATGTAGAAAGGGCATTGAGATCTTCAGACCATTTAGCAGTGAATGGTGGATTCCCGCCCCCCTTCCATGCTGGCTGGGGATGATGCAGGAGTTGCAGTCCAAAACAACTGGGTGGCACTAGGTTGGTGAAGGCTGATGTCCTTCGGCCATGCTAGCTGATGTGCTAAATTAAATGTGGCCGAGATTACATCATCTTTTTGGAATCACACTGCTCTTTTTCAGCAGATAGCCAAGCATGGCTTGATTTGTTTTTATCTTTGCTGTCAACTTATTTACCCAAGTTGGTTGTAAATTTGCATAAGATTATTCTGTGAGTAAAGGCGTATAGGTGTCATTCCTCACCCCTCTATATCCTAAGGTCTGTCTTAAGCAGGGGTCAGCAAACTTACCATGCCTCGGGCCGGTGTCTCCAGCGCTGACTGTGCAGTGGGCCGGAGGGCAGGGGAGCGTACACCCATACGTGTGCGCACACGCTATTTCTGACACACTTCCGGGCTTAAGACCAGGGGTCCCCAAACTAAGGCCCGAGGGACTTGTTTATCCAGCCCGCGGTGACCCTCGATGCCCACTCTTACCGGTGCTGAGCTGCGCGGCTGCCCACTTCCAGGTCGGAGGAGCACCGGAAATAGCTGGTACGCATGCACAAGCGTTATTTCCGGTGCACATCCGGGTCGGAGGAGGCCTGTGCACATTCGCACAAGCTGTCACCATCTGCAGTGATCATGGAATCAAAGGCTCTGAAGCTTGTGGTGGTTTCTTGAAAAGAGGAGCACACTATGTAGGAGCTGAGTCTCTTTGGTCATTCCCACTGCTCAAGTGCCTTGCATATAGTTTCAAATGGGTAAGTCATGACTTCCCCCCTCCCCTCAGCAATCCTTTGTTGTGGAGAGAAATTATGAGACCTGGATTCAAAGTCTTGACCTGGCTGGTGCTCTCCAGGTGTTTTTGATGACAACTCTCATCTGATGGGAATTGTATTCCAAAACCACTGGAGGGCATCACATTGACAAAGGTTGCTTCAAACTGTGTTGGGATAAGGGAAGGGAAAGAATGCCACAGGCCCCATGTTTCCTGTAATGGGTAGAAAAAAACAGTGGGCAACAACATAACTGGGGAAATGACACCTAGAGTTTACTTATGCAAGGGCAGGGGAAAAGAGGGAAAGTAACTCATGCACTTTGGCAAGGACATGAACAAAAGGGGGCAGATGGAGTCCAATAAAAACTTATCCACAGGTGAGCTCATAAGCTCATAGAGTTGGAAGGTACTATGGGGGTCATCTAATCCAACCCCTGCAATTGAGACTTGTCTCTTACTGCACAGTCCTGGGCTCACATGCTGCTGTAGACTCCATCTCCATCACACCTTTGACTGTGGAGTTGCTGCTGGATGACTTCTACATGGGGACAGAAAGCTGCTGTTTTCCTTATGCTCTTCTGGGCAGGGGTGTGTGTATGTGGTTGTTTTTATTCACAACCCCTCTTCTCCCGAGTTCCTTTTCTGCTCTCAAATCTTCAGTTTGGAATCTCCTTGGCGGATTCTCCTCTGAAAAGCTCTCATGCAATCGCTTTGGAGAAATCCTTTGTTGCTTGTAGTAGCTGTTAAGATCCCCAGCCCCTAAAAATGATTGTGCTCCAGGCATCCCACAGAGAGCTCCACTGCACAGAATTACACCAGTAGTCTCTGCTGTAAAACGTTTTCAGCAGCAGAGTGTGAAAGTCCTCTTAGAGACCTTTATTTGACTATGCAGTCTGATTCTATATAAGGCTGTTCCTGTTACATCTTCATATAGAACTTGTTTATGCAGGTGTTCTATAAATAAATACAGCTCAAATAACCTACAAAGTGGTCCACCTAAAGCTGGAATTCTCACTTGCAGACATCTTCCAACAGATGCCTTCTCTGGTGGGAAGATACAAAACTTTATTGAAGAACTGAAAATGAGGAAAGCAGCTCATTGCATAGGGTTATCCATGAAAGAAATCTCTCCCATTTTTGTGTCCAAAAAACTGTCACACCAGCCATGGTAATGTTAAGAACAAAGATCAGTATTTCTTATTCCTACATAACTTGGTACATACTTTGCTATCACTTTGTCTTTTAGACTGTAATCCTGTATCTTCTTACCTAAGAATAAGCACCATTGAGTTCATTGGTACTTACTTTGAGCAGACAGTGATGTGACTCTCTTAAAGTCCTCAGGAATTAAGTTAAAACAATAACACTTGAACTGGTGTGACTTTCTGGCAAACAACTTCCACCCTGTCACACCAGCTGCTTCTACTGCTGTGGCAACAGCTTCTGTCCTCCACCGTGATGCAAGTTGCTACCTAATGCTAACATTACAAACATATGAGTTATGTTATAAAAAATCTATTTTGTAATTTTAAACCTGAAAATTCCAGTAACTCCTTCAACTCTCAAGCAGTTCCTTTTAAGTCTGTTTAATAGGAGAATGCACAGAAAATAATTTGAGCATATATTTCAATAAAGGGTTGTGCCCCTCTGTTGGGAAGAAGTTATATTTCTTGTCCTTTTCCATTATCGTACATTGGGTTCTTTTTGTGTACTGTATTCTAAAGCTGCCTTTCTTCTGATTTAACATGGGGAGTGTCTAAAATGAATTCTGGAGCTGACACATTAAGATTTTACAGCTTTTTTTCATCCATTCAATCTTGTCCCTCTTTTCGTAACCAAGGGAACCAAACAGCACATGCACCAGGGGCCTGTCCAAAGTTGATTACAAGCTCAACACAGATAATTGACTTTGGTTCTTCTTCTAAAAATACGGAGCCATTTTGATTTCCCAAATCTGGGAAGCATAGGAATAATGTAACAAGCATAGGGATAATGTAATAAGCATTCCAATCTGGCTTGAGTTTTACGATGTGAGTGAATAACCAGTGTTTTAGCCATGTGCGCAGTGAGCTCTGTTCTGTCGCTGATTTCCTCCCCTTTGCCATTTACCGGTAGTTTGTCTGTCTCACTATGCAATTGTCATGCTGACGTTTAGACTGCATTAAGTGTTGTCATGTGTTGCACTGCTGGGGCACTTGCACAACTCCATTGCCATTACAAATGCAGGAAGAGGATTAGCAAAACACTCTACCTGTGGCTTGCATTGTGCTTCTGAAATGTTAAGTGCTGGTTGTAGTGTGCTGCCAGGAGCTCCTAGATGGGGATCAGTTGCTGAAAAATAAGAAAAGCCCACATTTGTTGACTTCTAACACTTCACTTTCATTTATAGGGCCATGTGAGTTTTCCATGTTCGGGGAGGGACATTTTACACACAAAGATACCCACAGTGAATGTTATGTGGGAGAAACCATCACGTCTCCACACTGGTCGTCTGTTAATTTTTAGCCACCCCTCCATGAACTTTTAAGGGAAGAGTACTGGTGAGTTTGATGGAATCATTTCCCCAAATGGAGGAAAAACAAACAAACAGAAATGTACTGAATGTGTTTAGATTTCAGTTTAAGGCTGACTTAATTTTCTTTTGACAAAGAAAAGCACTTTCTTGAATGAAATAGATGCTGTGTGTATTTACCTGAGGCTTGTAGAAATAGCTTATATGACTGGGCTGGCTCCGTAAACCCCAAGATGTCTGGCTCAGCAAACTTTAAATATGAAGAGGTCTGAAAATGCGGGACAGCAGCTTAATCTGTTCTAGGCTAGGCCATCCAGCTATCTGGGCCTGCAAAAATAGAAAAAGACAAGCATTCCCCCCCTCCCCCCCCGGATGGAAAGAAATGCCATGGAAAGTGATTTACTTTCTTTAGGATTTAGAGAAAGCTCGTCCCTTTGAAACTCATCGATATTTAAATCCTAGTCCAAAACGGATTGTGTAAACAAGAAGCAATATAAAAAGTGTTCAGCTAATATGTAGCTTCAGGATGTCTGTTGTCCATCCACTTCTGAAGCATCTGGGACTTTAGAACTTGTCTTTAAAATATATTTCGCGTAACTTTGGTACCTGTTCTGCACTTTCCCTATGGCTGTTTAAGTAGTTTCTCTTTAAACACTTTTTCTAATTGCATGGATAAGTGACCTTGCTTGTGGAGCATGCTATATGTTGACAGAGTGCATTACTTCATTTTGCCTCGTTGGCAACTTGAGATCTTAAGAAAACAATACTGAGGTTACTCTCATTCTGCTATCCTTGGAATGTTGCTTGGATTTTAATTTAACTCTATCGTTGCATGATACCCACACAGAGAGTTGCTTTTTCAAAGGCAGTAGAAATAAAACGCCTGAAATCAGGAAAGCAAAACTACCGTCACTTTCTACTTTTCCCCACCAATAAGAGGTCTTGTAGCACTTAAGTTTTGCATTACTAATTACATATTTTAGGACCACTAGAAGGATAAAGGAGAAAGTGAATGCCCCCCTTCCTTGCAACATCTTGCAGCTGTTCTGCAGAGCAGCTTCAGTGACTGAATGTAAGCTTCATTTAATTTTTCTTTTAAAGGCACAGCTCTCAGGATTCAGTCTGGCAATCTATCTGTGTTCTGGCTTTGCTTGAGTACTCAAATTATTATTCCCAAAACTTTCCCTTGAGACTATTATTCAGAGGAAGAGGGCAGGGGAAGCGGAGGAATCAATGCCAGTGGGAGCTAGATTCTTGCTCATGCTTATCTGTGGCCAGTGTGCCAAGGTTTTTAACTCTTCGCAGTTTATATTTAGTTCTATAAGCTCATTTGCCAACAGTGATGACTGTAGTCAAAAAGTCATGTTTTCCCATTGTATCCAGTAAAATAGTTTCTTTGAACATTAGCTCCCTGAAGTAACTTAGACACAATTCAGTTTAAGTGCTTTTCATTGCAACCCCTATACATGTATGTCTGCTGAAAAGCAAGTCCCATTCAATTCAACTGGACTTTCTCCCAGGGAAGGAGGTATAGGATTACAATTATTCTAACTTTGACTTGTACAGAGGATGTTCCTGGTAGATTATGCAAGTTTTGAATAATTAAGATTATGTGAAGGCCGCTGCACAGACTTTGGAGTTCCGTTGCTCATTAAACAATGAGATCATGTTTAAGGATTGGGACAAGAAATGACACTTTGTATGAAGAATGAAAGGTGTGGTTGACATGGCTAGCTTCTAAGAAAGTACTTGTGATGTTACCGTTGATCTTGCTGCTTTGTGATGTATTTGATGCTGGATAGTGTAGTTTTCTATAAGGCAGATGATTGCCTTAATTTAAAGCCTTATGTCATCCAGAAGTTCATTCAGTAGTCCAGACACCAGGGCTGGCCTATTTGGGCACCTGGGGCGAACCACAAAACGTGAAGATCTACATTGGGAACAAGGGTGGGAGGAGACCAACAGCACTTCCTATTCACCAAGAGGCTGCTGTGGAGAAGCTGCTGAGGATACGACAGATCCAGTTTTCAAGGAGCATGTTGCAGCTATCGCTGCCGCAGCAGCAGCAACAGCAGCAGCATCACTGGGCAATGCATTCCTTGGAGGCCAGATCTGCTGTCCTTTTGGATTCCTGTTGCCTGAGGTGATCTCTTCACCTTGCCTCATGGGTGGGCCGGCCCTGCTAAACGCCAGACCATAGATGCTCTAGCGATTTGACATCTCTGCTCTAAGGATATGTTGGTTTAATGTAACCTTGCATAAGCCTTCCATGACCAATGTGTCAGCCATCACTTTATTTTACTTGTTTATTTCCATAACATTTTAAAACATCGCCCTTTTATCAAATCAGATTTCAGGGTGATATACAACAAATATAAACTACGAAACAATAGAACATCATCATCATAAATGCCTGAGAAAATAAAAATATTTCAACACCTGGCATAGAAACACTAGTGAAATAAATGCCAGTCATGCTTCCTTAGAGAGGGCATTCTAATGCAGGGCTGCCATGACTGAAAAGGTCATCTCCTTTGTTATTACTTAACACACTTCTGATAAGGAAGGCACATGAGACCAGGGCCTTGGCAGAGAGGCTAGTATGGACTGAGGAGTTACTTCAGCAATTTGGGTCCAAAGCTGTTTAATTAGGGTTCTAAAGTTAAGTATCATCAGCATCTTGAGTTGGACCCAAAAGCAAATGTGTAACCAATGCAGTTTTCTTAAAATTGCAGTTATACGAATGAATCTGACAATACCAGTTAAAAATTAAATTCCGGGAGCTGAATTCTGCATGATTTGGTGCTTCTGTGTTCTCCTCAAGAGCAGCCACACACACACACACACACACACACACACACCAAAAAACAACAACATTACAGTAATCCAGCTAGGAAGATACCAGAAAATGAATGGCTGTAGCTAGACTACCCTTGTCCAGGAGGAGCTGCTTCTGGCAAAGCAGGCAAAGTGCTCACTTGCATTCCTTCTTCACTATTGACACATCTGACTCTCTTCTTACTCCTTTCAACCAAAATTCATGGGTTACTTGCAACCATTAGGAACTGTTTTGGATGTCTTCTACGTGCGCTCTGCAGCTCAGAAGGATTAGCATGTCATTCTCCATTCAGAGTGTAGCTGCAAGCTATATTTGTACAATACTTTTCTTCTTGGGAAATTGGTTTTGTTTATACATTCCTTTAGTGGAAGCAGCTTTTGTTATTTTACAAATGGAAGGATCATGGCTGAGTGGGAAAATAGCCGACCTGATTTTTATATATTTCAAAACAGTTACTATTTGTTACTTACATTAGAACGTTAAGTTTTCAAAGGGCGCAACAACATTTTTGTGTATTTGTCATCCAAATAATGTGAGGGGACCCACCATTATTTCCATTTAGCAGATGGAGAACTGAGGCCAATATTAGACATCAACTTGCTTAGGGCAACACTGTGTGCCCTGCATCCTCAATATAAATTTATCACCTATCTGAAATTACCTCAGCGTCTCATGCAAATAAGGCCATTTGACCCACTCAAAAAGCTGGACAATTATAGATAAAAGTTAAAATTGGAATGCCTAGATCAGGGGTCAGCAAACTTTTTCAGCAGGGGGCCGATCCACTGTCCTTCAGACCTTGTGAGGGGCTGGACTATATTTTGGGGAAAAAATGAACAAATTCCTATGCCCCACAAATAACCCAGAGATGCATTTTAAATAAAAGCACACATTCTACTCATGTAAAAACACCAGGCAGGCCCTACAAATAACCCAGAGATGCATTTTAAATAAATGGACACATTTTACTCATGTAAAAACACCAGGCAGGCCCTACAAATAACCCAGAGATGCATTTTAAATAAAAGGACACATTTTACTCATGTAAAAACACGCTGATTCCCGGACCGTCTGCGGGCCACATTTAGAAGGCGATTGGGCTGCATCCGTCCCCTGGTCCTTAGTTTGGGGACCCCTGGCCTAGAGTCTACTGCATCATGCCCCCCTTGCATTACATTATATTTCATTTCCTGACTGTGACAATGTGTTTTATGTCTATCTGTTTATATTAAAGGCAATTTCCAATGTTAGTCACATTCAGAGTTGGATCATATGCCATTGAGAAATACCAAAACAACAAAAGCTAATGTGAATGGTATGTTAGGAGACTTCTTCCTTCTTTTTTGGTGACTACTTGTAGCTGAGTAAGATTGTCTTCCATGAGCACGGTCTTAACAGTGACTGTGGTTGCCAGTTCTGGATCCGCATGCCCTTCCACAGTGGGGACATAGGTTTCCGGGTGGGAGTTGATCACGGTGAGCATTTGCCAAGCATGCCTTCCTCTTAGCACGTTTCTCCCTTTCATCCTGAGTTCAAGCGTCTTCAAAGCCCATGACACCTTTGGTAAAGGCTGTTCTCCTATTGGAGTGCTTGCAGGCCAGTGTTTCCCAGTTGTCGGTGTTTATACTACATTTTTTTTTAAAAGATTTGCCTTGAGAGAGTCTTTAAACCTCTTTTGTTGGCCACCAGCATTATGCTTTTCATTTTTAAGTTTCATTTTTAAGTTGCTTTGGAAGATGATAATCAGGCACATGACGAGTCCAACGAATGTAAATGGTATATTAGGAGTGGTACCCTATTCCCCATGCTCAGGGCAGATACTACCTGGTTTTTCCACAGTTCTGTAGTAGCTGAATTCATATTGCCATCTTAAATATTAATAGAATTGTGGAATGAATCACATTTAAATGTATTTATGTACAGTAGACATGTTCTTGTATCAGTTTCTCTCCTTTTTTTTAAAAAAAAGGTTGTTTGATTCTTGCTTCTCTTTTTAGTGAAGCATGTCTTTTAAGATAGTTTGCAAGTTTGGTTTCTTTGGGGGTAGTCTATATATATTGTATAGTGCTTAATAGGATTGTAAAACACTATGATACCGGTAGTACAGTACAGTACCATACAATACGATCTAATTTAGCATGATATTGTAATTGCATATGTTAGAGAAAAGTTGAAAACACTAAATATGTAATTCTTTGTTTCATACATGAAGGTGGTTTTAAAGTTACTGCTATTCTTTAAAAATAGTACAGTAACATCTTATAGCATAGTCCAGGCTTAGAAACACCTAGCTGCTTTGATAATTAGTCATATTACCACTCAGAACAGAAACCAGTAGGTGGGTTTTACAATGGTCCTCTGCCAGAATTATTGTCTTAAGACAGCATGAATATAGTCAGAACTGAGGCAGAAGAATTCATTATGCTGGCAACTGCAGTTTTCTTCCTTCTTTTTAGAAGCTGTAGTTTCTAATACTTAAGTATCATTTTCCAATGATTTCATCTCACAAACCAGTGTATTGGAATCATACAGAGTACAGTTTAATAAGCCCAACTAGGTTGTTAACCCTTTTAATGAGGGTGAAAGAGGAGAGCGTAAAATATGGTCTGAAGCTCAACATCAAAAAAACTAAGATCATGGCCACTGGTCCCATCACCTCCTGGCAAATAGAAGGGGAAGAAATGGAGGCAGTGAGAGATTTCACTTTCTTGGGTTCCATGATCACTGCAGATGGTGACAGCAGTCACGAAATTAGAAGACGCCTGCTTCTTGGGAGAAAAGCAATGACAAACCTAGACAGCATCTTAAAAAGCAAAGACATCACCTTGCCGACAAAGGTCCGTATAGTTAAAGCTATGGTTTTCCCAGTAGTAATGTACGGAAGTGAGAGCTGGACCATAAAGAAGGCTGATCGCCGTAGAATTGATGCTTTTGAATTATGGTGCTGGAGGAGACTCTTGAGAGTCCCATGCACTGCAAGAAGATCAAACCATTCTATCCATTCTCAAAGAAATCAGCCCTGAGTACTCACTAGAAGGACAGATCCTGAAGTTGAGGCTCCAGTACTTTGGCCACCTCATGAGAAGAGAAGAATCCCTAGAAAAGACCCTGATGCTGGGAAAGATGGAGGGCACAAGGAGAAGGGGATGACAGAGGATGAGATGGTTGGACAGTGTTCTTGAAGCTACTAACATGAGTTTGGCCAAACTGCGAGAGGCAGTGAAGGATAGACGTGCCTGGCGTGCTCTGGTCCATGGGGTCACGAAGAGTCGGACACGACTGAACGACTGAACAACAACAACAACAACAACAACAACAGGTTGTTAACTAACTGCAGAATGATGATGGGTGGTAAAGGTGAAACATTATTCATTTGCTGATATATTTCAAATTCTATTTGGGGACTAGTTTTGTTAGTTAGAGCCCAGGATGTCTAAGAATAAATCAGAAGCAGGAAATTGTCATTATTGAATATAAACACTAAATCCAGTAGGTCAGAAAATGTTCCAGATGAAAGCATCATTTTCCAATAAAAGCGAACATTTGTTCCAAACAGGTTTTGAAAACCTTCCACAGAAAAATATAAGCGGAAACCGTAGTTCTGATGCATCAAAAATTCGCAGGCCTGGATTTTAGAAGGAATGATTGTGCATGATATAGGGGAGATAAAGGGAGGTTTTTCTACATTTCTTAAGACTAGAACTCAGGGAGCAGGGCATTCAGTGAATCTGAATGTTGCAATATTCAAGACAGACAAAAGAAAAACTTATTTGCACAGCACATAATTGCACTATGCAATTTATTCCCATACAATATAGTGCTGACCACCAATTTGAATAGCTTTAAAGGGGAACTAGACAACTTATTGTATGAGACTAGCACTGTGTTTTACCTCTACTTTCAGAGGCAATTGAATACCAGTTGTTTAGTGTGTCACAAATGGTTAGAATGTAGTGCATTGATGTACTGTTCCTATGTATGACTTTTCTTCTTCTATACAGACTTTTTTCTATATAGCTGTGGTGCTTTCTCTTTATGGGAGTTATAGTTAAATGGAACTTCCATGAGCAGGAGCAGTGTACAGTGGTACCTCTGGTTAAGTACTTAATTTATTCTGGAGGCCCGTTCTTAACCTGAAACTGTTCTTAACCTGATGCACCATTTTAGCTAATGGGACCTCCCACTGCTGCTGTGCCGCCAGAGCACAATTTCTGTTCTTATTTCTGTTTCTGGGTTAGCAGAGTCTGTAACTTGAAGCGTATGTAACCTGAAGCGTATGTAACCCGAGGTACCACTGTACACCTAAATACTAAGCACTGGGGAGGAGGTGCTAGATTGGAGAAACTGTGTGCTTGTTTGTCTGTTTCATAAAATTTATATGCCACTTGATTGTTGTTGTTGGAGTTTTTTGTTTTTTTTAAAAAAAACAACTTGTAAAAGCAGTTTACAAAAGATAAAACAGCAAAATAAGGGGGGGGGAATGTAACCATACTGTTACATTCATGGCCTGCTTGGCAACAGCAGGCTAGTCACTGTTGGGAATAAGATGCTGCGCTTCATGGGCCTCATGCCCAGATTCTGTGCTGGACTTGATTTTGGAACTTCATACCAAGCTATTTTATTGATTCCATTTGCAGACTGCATGTCAGTTCATAGCACATCACGAAAACAATAAAATACTCTTCAATCGTTACTTGACCAGTTTCATAAATTAAAAGCCGAAGGTTTAAAATTCACAATAATCATACTGCAGCAGATGTCCGAACCGTGGATCCAGCCCCAAACAGCAGCATATCACAACAGCCTGGGTGCATACCTGTGTTCTAAGTTTATGACAAAAACTCGACACAGTTGGTGATCAATGTACCTCTAGGGTAGTAGTCTTCAGCCTTTACAGACCAGGCCCCTATCTTTAACCCAAACATGTATTTTGAGACCCGTTTCTTATTTATTTTTGCCTTTTGTGACCTACCTTAAACCAGACTGTGGCCTAGTAGCAGCTCCTGACCCAGCAGTTGAAGACCAATGATCTAGGGCAGGGCTTCCCAAACTTGTGTCTCCAGCTGTTTTGGAAATACAACCCCTATCACCCCTAGCTAGACCTCAAGGTTTGGTGCAGGAGATAGCAGAAGACTATCATGCTACCTTCAAGTACTTGGGCTCTAAGCCACTGCTCTATATCTGGAAATACACGTTTAATTAAAGTCTGCTCTGCCTGCCCATTCATAATAGGTTGCCATTCATGTTAGTTGGCTTGCCTTCTCCTGATGATTTCTGACACCTTTGTTTTGTATGTTCAGTTCACTAGTGATGGCAAGACAAAGAAAGCGGGCACCTCTTAGCTGGTGTGTAGACTGCCCCTTCATTGGCTTCCATTTTGAATGGAACCCAGGGCCTAAGCTTTTGTCTCCTTTTCTAGCCTGAGCCCTTATCCGGGGCTCTGGTGCTTTACCCAGGCACAATTGGATTGGCTTTCTTGATCACCTCTCTCTTCTGGGGCAAAGCTATAGTTAGAATAATAGAATTGTGGAGTTGGAAGGGACCATGAAGGTCACCTTGTTGAACCCCCTGCAATGCAGGAAACGTTTTGACCCTTGTGGGGTTCAAACCCACAGCCCTGAGATTAAGTTGTTGATAAGCTTTGGCTGTCAAAGGCACAAAGATGTATCCAAACAGTCACAGCACCCTTTGAGACATCCAGTTTGTCTGTGTTAACTATGATCAAGTGTGGAAAGGAATAGTAGGCCTCCATGGTAGCATCTGCAGAAAAAACAAAATTCTGGAGAGGAAGCACAGTGCCAACCTGAATCAAACGTGGTTTTTTGGGTGGGGGGAAGGTAAGCCCCGCCCTGCATAATCAATAACAAGATGTGTGCATATACAATGGAAATTCAACTTTCAAATATTTGAAGGGACCTCACCCCCAGGAGTCAGCTCCTGTTCTAGGTGGGCAAGTTGTGTTCAACACGGCAAGATCTCTGAAACAAAAATAGCACTGTGACAGGAGCCCATGGGGTAGGACTGTGTGTGTGTGTGTGTGTGTGTGTTCCTTCTTTGGGGGTGCAGGCGGCAGCACCCATGGTGAGCCTGCAAGTGGGAAGGAGGGCAGGAGCAGTTGGGTGCCACCAGTGAGAGGGCTCTGTCGTTGTTTTAGAAGATAGACACGGCATATTCGTATACAGAAAGGCATCCTCTTTGCCTTATGGGTGGAGCCGCTGCCTCCGCCTTGTCAACCACGGCGACCGAAAGGCAGCTCTTCCCTTTGCCGATTAGAGGGGGGGGGGGTTTACGAGCGCCCTCCACCTCTCCTCCCCGCCCCCTTTTATCCTCTCTCTCACAACTCGACTGTTCCCAGCCCAGCACCGCTGGGAGGGCAGGATGCCGCAGCCCCGCCCCGAGGAGGCGGCAACCTCGCCTGCCGCGGCTCTGGCTTAATCCCCGTCGTGGATCCGCGGGGCTGAAGCGGCGGCGGGGAAAGTAGTTTGCGAGGGTGATGCTGCGCCGCTGGCTTCCGCAGGAGGCGGAGGAGCGGCTGCCGCCTCTGGGACGCCTTGAGCGTGTGTGAGAGGGAGGGAGTGATTGTGAGACAGGCAGGCACACAACTCACACACACGCCAAGCGGGGGCGAGGGAGAGTCCCGCCAGCCATGCTGCAGCGCCGGGGCGACCTGGGGGGCTCCCCTCCGGCTTTGGCGGGGGCCCCCATGTTGAACGTAAAGCCCTGTCTCTACTACGCGGTGAGTGCCTTCGCCTTTCTCGACGGGCTGCCGGGAGCGGGAGAAGGGGGCGAGGCGCCCAAAGGAGTCAGCGGCTCGCGGGGAAGGGAAGGGGGGATTCAAGAGCGCCTGGCCAGCTCCCCTCGGAGAAGCCGCGCTTCTGAGCTGCTCCGGGTGTGGAGCGGGGTGTGTGCGCGCGCGCGCAAAGTCACAGGAACGGTCCAGCCTGGAAGAAGCGCGGAGTTTAATATGTGCCGCGGTACCCCCCCCCATCCTCTTCGCCCGCCAACGTGGTTCCTGCGCCAGGGCCAAGGTGGGGGGGGGTCCTCTGCTCCGCGCGCTCACCTGCAAATTGGCTAGAGCAGGCATGGTGCAGAGAGCTTGCCCTTCGCAGCCACGCTCGTCCGTGTAACATGCAAGGTTAGCATGGCTTCTGGGTGGGTCGTCCAGATTGGAGTCATCCTGCTGACTTTCGTTGTAGAAACTCTGAAGATCCCAGCTCCGGGTATTGGTGATTGGGTAGGGCTTTTGGAGATAAGGGGGGGAAAAGTCAAAGCCAAACATCCCGCACATGCGTAGTGGCTCTACATTTTGCAAGCGTACTATTATTATTATTATTATTATTATCATTTATTTGGGGGGCGGGGGGGGGGGGTTCCTGTACTTGTTGCTAGTCCTTTTCCCCACCCCACCGGTCGCTGGGATTGAATCTGGCACCACAGCATATGCTCCTATGCTGAACTTCAGTTCCTTCCTTGCACCACCGCATGCATCCCAATTGCTGATGGTATAAAACTGTGGTTGTTGACCAGATCTCCTGCCACATAATTCCCTATTTGAGTAAACTTTATTCTGGAACAGGTTGTCAAATAGTTGGAGGTGAAGATGGGTTATGTGTGTATGTGGGGGGGGGGTGTAATTGCTACGCCTGGTGTTTTCAAAAACAAGAGTGCCCATTGCCACTGTGCTGTGAGTGTCTTAGGAGGACCCCTTGGGCACCCAACCCCTGGCCAGTTGCTGCTGAGGTGTTGCAGAACGAAGCCCATGGGAGGAGGTTTGAGCTCCGTGGCTGGGTGCATGCGCTCTGCCTTGCATATCAACACCTTGTTCTGCTCAGACAAGGTCCTGTGGTACAAGACAGCTGTTGCTTGCATGCCAAGGCAATTGGAAAAGTGAGTAGTGCTTGATTCAGAAGAACAAGTGCTGCTGTCTACAGTTGCTTACTTGTCCTCCTGTTCTGGGCGATGAAACAGTGAGGACCGGATCTTGCTCAGGGCAAGAGTGCAGGTAAGAAACTCAGCAAGAAGAGGTGGCAGCTGCTCTTTCCTCTGTCAGCTCACTATCTCTCTGGGCACCAACAAACCTCTCTAGAGAGAGCTTACAAGCCAAGAGGAGGCAGCAGCTGCACATTGCAGAAGCAGCCACTGCTGCCTGCCCCCCCCCTTTCTGTAGGATTTGGTGATGGTTGGGGGCCTATTGATACTGCCCAGCGAGAGAAGCCTCTGCCCACTCACTTGCTTCCTTTCTCTGGTAGGCAAATTAGGAAGGATTTAACACACTGCTATGTATGAAGGTGCAGATAGGAGAGGGAGAGGTTAGGGTAGTTGCTCTTGACTCACCTGAATGACAGTACTGTTCCCATGGCACGTATTGGGAGAGAGAGCCAGCAAAAAGAGCTCTGTGGGCAGTGCAGATGTTCCAGTCCACACACCCCCACCACCCTGCCCCATGCAGAGAGAGAAACTGAGGCAGCTGACCACCTCCACCCCCTTCCTCTCTTTTGGCAGAGTTGAGCTGTCTGGAAGGTGAGGAAAATGCCCCGACTTAAGGCAAGCAGATTGCCCTTTCAGTGCAGTGGTCCCACTGTTGCTTGGCTGAAATTATGTCATTTAGTTTGTTTGGCCTATAATTTTACTTCATTCAATAGTTGTTGGGTTTTTTGTTTTTAAAAGAGGAATAATTCCTGCTGGAATAACGCTCACTTACATGTCTGTAGCTGGGCCTGCGTAAAGCTAAAGTGGTTGATTTTGGATGTTATTTGTAGAAAAAGAGCTACTATTATCTCAAAGTTTGAGATGTCCCAAGTGATGTGTGTAATGTGAATGGAACTTGTGATCTAGTGAATCGTATTGCCCTTAATCTTGGGGCAAAACCCTGTCTAACATGGATTCATGGGGCAAAGTGGTGCCTTTTTCCTGTGAGTTTCCTTGTGCAAAAATGAAATTATGGTGGTCTGCTTCAGAAAAAAAACAGATGATTGACCATTTCACACATTGAAACTGCTATATAATATTACAAACACATAATGTAGCATATGCTAAAAATAATGTAGATGAGGGATCTAGAGTATTGGAGTTGTATGATGAAACACATGGCAGTATTTAAAATATTAAATACTTCAACCTTTCAGTGCTTCCAATGCGGTACACTAACAGTTTAATTGAATCCTGACTCGTGAAACTAAGACATTGCTACATAATGTGTTTCAAATGTAAAGATGATATTTCAAGCACAGAGTTATACAGATACCGGTACTTTGTTCTTTTCTCATCTCACTGCATTGGAAGAAGAATCACTTGTACTTGAAAGTATTGTAAGAAAGGAGCTCTTTTTCAGTTATTAAGCTTCTTATGTGATAAGATTGCATTGTATTTATGTCTTAAAGTTGAGACGCTGAGAAACTGCTTCCTTTTTGCTACCCTACTTCGCAGTTGTAGCTGAGGTTTTTAAAAAGCTTGACTCCCTTATCTCTGCGTAGTTTGTTCCCTGTAAAGGTAAAGGTAAAGGGACCCCTGACCATTAGGTCCAGTCTTGTCTGACTCTGGGGTTGTGGCACTCATCTCGCGTTACTGGCCGAGGGAGCCGGCGTACAGCTTCCGGGTCATATGGCCAGCATGACAAAGCCACTTCTGGCGAACCAGAACAGCGCATGGAAACGCCGTTTACCTTCCCGCTGGAGCGGTACCTATTTATCTACCGGGTATATGCACTTTGACATGCTTTCGAACTGCTAGATGGGCAGGAGCTGTGTGTAAATATTAAAGCAATTCTAAAGCATGTAAGAAGACATGCTGTTGCTATTTCTGCTGGTGCAATTGTGCAAAATGTCACTTGAAGAAAAACTTCTGCTTTTTAAAACCAGTATTGGAATTCAGCTGTTAGGTGGATATTTAATTTGACCTCTAAGTGGAAGACAGATGTTGTAACTTCGTGAACTGCTCCAGCAGGAGTTGAGCATGTGGTTTCTTGTCTTCATGCTGCTCTTGTAGACAGATTCTGATGTAATGTTTCTCCATCCATAAAATTAATATTGGGATAAGTACGGACGTAAGACATTACTCTAGAATATACAATCCACTTGGCTGTTGCATTTCAGAGAAACATTTTCCTTTTGCATGTATTGCTCAACAGGTTTTCTTCTGTGGGGAGTTTGTTAAGCCTGAATAAACTCATAGTTAACCCGTTAAAAGTTTAGCGAAATACAGCTTTTGTAACAGGAAGGTAAAGAAAACTTGTCAGTTCTACACATTGTTCATTATTGCGATATTCTTTAGACCTGGTCTCCGATATGTTTAGTTACCTTTTAAGTTGTGCACCAAGTTACATTGTTGATGAGTTAAACCACAGAGTCTAGGGCTTGCTGATCAGAAGGTCGGCGGTTCGAATCCCTGCCATGGGGTGAGCTCCTGTTGCTCGGCCCCAGCTCCTGCCCACCTAGCAGTTTGAAAGCACGTCAAAGTGCAAGTAGATAAATAGGTACCGCTCCAGTGGGAAGGTAAATGGCGTTTCCGTGCGCTGCTCTGGGTTGCCAGAAGCGGCTTTGTCATGCTGGCCACATGACCCAGAAGCTGTCTGTGGACAAACGCCGGCTCCCTCGGCCTATAGAGCAAGATGAGCGCCGCAACCCCAGAGTCGGACACGACTGGACCTGATGGTCAGGGGTCCCCTTTACCTTTACCTTTAATCATGCAGATATATGCACTTACTGTAGATTTCAGAGAGGCGTAGTTTAGTATACAGAATTCTGTCTTGGACACCACACTTAAAGTACACCCTATTACTTGTTAAAGTTAGCTGTGTTAGGAATCAAAATGCGAGCAATATATTCTTAATAAATTAAAATCACAGTAGAATAGGTATGCCAAGCTCTATGTTGGCTTGTGATCAACATGTTTATTTTGTAGAAGGTATAGTTCAGTACTTCTAAAAATGTGAAATACTGTATTGAAATCCACTTAATTTAGGGTTGCTGCTATGATCCTCTTTATCAGTTAATGCTTTGTCACTTGTTTCTTGATCTTGTTTATAAAGAGTGTGTTTTCATTCCCACTGGCTAAGCAAACTAGCACCGTTTTCTTAAATAAACGGCATGTTTACATGTCATTTCTGATGTGGCAATTATATTACTGTTAAACATGTTCCTTGGGACTTGGGAAGTCTAATCCTTTCTTCTTGCAGTATAATTTTGTTTCTGAAGCATGTATTGCAACAGTGTTACAAAATATTAAGTAGTTAAATCCTTCCCTCCCAAAAAAAATAAAAGGAAATGTGCAGAGGAAATGTCAATTACAGTACAAAGTTGTGGATGAGTATGTCTTGTGGTTGTGTGAGAAACTATGTAGATGTTCTAATTAGATTAACTTGTTAGGCTGACTTTATGTAGTTTGAAAACTATCAAGATCAAATATGTTAAGTTTTCTAAGGAGTGTTATGTGCGTTAGATATCCATCTTATCGATTTAAGTCATGATGGTGAAATGATGGTCTTAATGGTCATTGCTTGATCATATATTCATTTAGAGTAGTGAATTTACTGGCTTCAGTAGGAATGTTTTTTTCTAAAATATAAAAGTCAAAGTAGATGTTACATTAGGCGAGTTGTGAGATTTCCACTTGAAACCAGGGAATCCTGAGGAATTGGGTAAGGGAACCAATAGCAGGCAGCCTGTTAACTTTTGCATTGCAGGGCTAACAGCATGTAGGGGAAAGGAAATGAACAGAACAATGTCCCTGAATATACCGGTATTTACTTTTGAAAAGTTTATAAGGGAAACTTGATACAATGGAAAGAACCTATTTGAAAGGTTATTATTTCTGAATATGAATGCCATAGGAAGGATAAGAAAGGGCATATTGTGCAAAAGATATGTGTTTAATGTCCATAAAATGCCATGTTTATGTGTGTTGTGTATGAAACTGGCAGAATGTCTGTTTTGCAGAGAACTGTAGCAAGTGCAAAAAACTGCTTTTGCAGTTAAAGCTGCAATAAGAGGGTGGAGTCTTTGTTTTAGCTTTGTTTATGTTAATTGATGACTCATCCCTGCAAGAATGGGTCTGGGTCTCACAAGCTGCCAGCACAGGTGCTTTCTCTCTATTACAGCAAAGAGGGCACAGAATCCAGAAAGCAGGACAAACTCTTCCACAGAATCACTATGAGTGATGATACCAGACCCCAAGAATAATTTAGTACTGGAGATGTACTATCATCGCCCTGATGTCAAGATGGAAAATGAAATGAAATAGGTATCTAAAAGTGCAAGTGTGCTAGCGATGGCTTACTTCAGCTACCCTCTCATAGACTAGGTAAATGCATGTTCGAGTCGTGACAAAGCAGTTAAATTTTTAGATCTCCTAAATGACTTTTGGTCATCAAAGTTACTGGAGGTGAAGATTCCAAAGTTACTGGAGGCCAAGAGGATTCCAGCATGGTCAATGAATCAAGTTCAGTATTGGATGCAAGAAGACTTCCTTCAGAAAATTCTTGGCATCTGTCCTCACTGTGTAAAATACATTATAGGGCAGATCTCCATACCTGAACATCAGTTAGTCTCTGTGAGGACAGGTTGCCAAACTAAATGGGCCTTTGATCAGATCAGCAAGGCCTTCTTATGTTCTTAAATTACCCCACAACAAAACTATTTCTTGACCAGGTTATGTTGTATTTTACACACAACAAATCTTTTCAAACAATAAACCCTTTCTAATAAACATGGTGGCTTATGTTCAGTGGCCTTAAGGAAGTGTTGGTGCCTAAAATTCCATTGGGGAGATGTTCTGCCTGATCTATGCTAATTTCTCTTTAGAAAAAGAACATTAACTGTATTGCTCTTCAGAACTTTTATCAGCAGTGTGCAGTGGAAAGGATTTCCTGCATTTATTTGTGTGCTAAATCCAGTGCTGCTAATACAAGCATTTAGACCTCAGCGGTTCCCATATTTCATGGGTGGGTACAAACAAACAAATAAATAAATGAGGAGGGAAAAAAAGTTCCTTTTTGATAGCTAATGTTCTGATTTCTGAGGTAGTAGATGTATATAAAAGACTTGAAGCTGCTGTTGCAGATAATTGAGTGTTCCTTTCTGTGATTCTAGCAAGACTTACTTCACATTTTGGTGCCATTGCGTTGAATATTTCCAGTTAGTGGTAGCTATAATGTTGTGGCAGCGGGAGCTCTAGCAACTACCTTTTGCCCTTTTTGTTCTCTTTAAGCAGCATAAATCTTGGGTTTTGTACTGTCAAATATATTGATTAACTTTATTCAGTGAAAAGTAGGTTAACAGCGCCCTGCTGTGATAATTCATTTTCCAAACTAGATTTGAATGAACAAATAGGACAATAAATGGGCTCGCTTATGTCAATCACAGCTAAGATCAGAAATATTTCTATGTTACAACACGCTAAGATTTCTTACCTTGACTATGCTTTCAAATGTGAGTTGTTTTTTTAAAAAAAAACAACTACTACACAAATACATTTTTTCCTTTGATCAGGAAAACAACTGTTTCAAACCAGCTGTTGGCATTTGGGAGCCTATTTGCAAAAAAGGTTGAACAAATATAGGGAATGGTTTTTAATAGAGGCCGTAGTTGTCTTCTGTGTTAAATGTTGGAAATCAATCAGCTTAGTAGTGCTGTTTTAACCTGTGAAGTGAGAAAACAGGAGAACAATTTTTATAGCTTTTCATTGCTAATTGGTTTGGAGCACAGTAGATTTTAGACTTACACGTGAGTCAATCTTGTGTGCTTGGTGTGGGTTCTTAGTGCTGAAAGACCACATGAGAAAGATAAACAGTGTCTCCATTTTCTAATGCAGAGAGTGAAAAGTCAAATATATGCCAACCATGAGGTGTGTGCCCTGTATGTGGTGTGAACATACCCAGAGAACTGAAGTACAAAAACGAGCACTTAACTGTGCATATACCAGAGGTAAAAGGTAAAGGTAAAGTCGCGTACGACGCTGGGATTGCGGTGCTCATCTTGCTCTATAGACTGAGGGAGCTGGAGTTTGTCCGCAGACAGCTTCTGGGTCATGTGGCCAGCATGACTAAGCCACTTCTGGTGAACCAGAGCAGCGCACGGAAATGCCATTTACCTTCCCATCGGAGCGGTAACTATTTATCTACTTGCACTTTGACGTGTTTTCGAACTGCTAGGTGGGCAGGAGCTGGGACCGAGCAATAGGAGCTCACCCTGTCACGGGGATTCGAACCACTGACCTTTCAATCGGCACGCCCTAGGCTCAGTGGTTTAGACCACAGCGCCACCCACGTCCCATATACCAGAGCTATTCTATGTCTATTCACTGTGCATTTGACTTGGAGCTGGTGTGCTATTTGAGTAGGATCCTAAAATTGTTCTTAAACGTGTTGCGTTTTCAAGTACTCTCTGATAATGACACTGGAAAATGCCATAATGACTTGAGTATTCCATCATTATTCAAGCTCAATTTACTTTAAGCTAATCTTATTGTAAGCCATGCCGGCAGGAAAGCAGCATGACTAATCTCTTCCATGTATTGAATTCCAATTTTTCTCATAGATAGGGCCTCTTAGTGTGCTATGCTTCTATGAAGCAAAAAGCTCAATTAATGTGTGGACAAGAAATTCAGCTACTGCATGAAGGAAATATGCAATGAGCAGGAGAGCCACAACTATTTTGCATGCTGTCTGAATAGTAATTGGAATGTCTTTATGGCCATGGCAGATATCAAACTGCAGTCAGGTGTGTGAATTTTTGTTTTGCATTGCAAGGTGTATAACAGGGGTCAGCAAACTGTTTTAGCAGGGGGCTGGTCCACTGTCCCCCAGACCTTGTGGTGGGGCCGGACTATACAGTACAGTGGTACCTCAGGTTAAGAACGTAATTGATTCTGGAGGTTCATTCTTAACCTGAAAATGTTCTTAACCTGAGGTACCACTTTAGCTAATGGGGCCTCCCGCTGCTGCTGCACCACCGCCGCACATTTTCCGTTCACATCCTAAAGCAAAGTTCATAACTCGAGATACTATTTCTGGGTTAGCGGAGTCTGTAACCTGAAGCGTCTGTAACCCGAAGCGTCTGTAGCCCGAGGTACCACTGTATTTTGAAAAATAAAATGATGCACGAGCCCCGGTGGCTGCTTACCTGTGTCTTGCAAGCAGCAGGGGGTAGCAGTGGCGGGGGGATGATATGCAGCGTGCAAAAGGGCTCCGGAGAGGGGCTGCTTAAAATGGCAGCCGCTTGTGTGCTGCTGCTGCTGGCACCAACAAAGCCCAGCCCCCTTCCCTCCTCTAGGCAGGGCAGGGAGAAGCTAGGAGGAGGGAGGGAGGAAGTGCTGCCACCGTGTGAGGGAGAGGGAAAGAACGCACATGCTGGCAACCCACGCGGCGATTCCTGGACTGTCGCGAGCCAGATTCAGAAGTCAGTTGGGCCTGATCTGGCCCGCGGACCTTAGTTTGCCAACCCATGGTGTATAACTTCAGACATGAGCATGAATCTAAGGCTATATACGTATAAACTTTGAAAGCATGTGAGTTCAACAGTGCATTGTATTGGGACTTATTTTCACATGACTTTGGAGAGCAGCAGCACAACCAAATGAATATGTTTCACTCTGAAACTGTTTGTAATGTACTATTGGTCAAAAGGTTATTGCATTGACCTAAAATCTTGTACTGATGCGCTTACAGTCTCTGTAAGTATTCCCCACAGGTACTGTGGGGTAATATTGAGGTAATAGCTCCTCTGAACTGGACTGTGGAAATTCAAACAACACTTCTGCATGCAGCAATCAGTGGAAATAGTATCTTATTGTTTGGGCCAATAGAAATCAAATGGCTAGCTTTTGCTCACTTGAGGAGTAAACTGAAGTAAGGCTGTGGCCCCAGCAAACTACCCACCAAACCAATACATGGAACAAACCCCCACCCCACAAAATGGTTAATGGGTCCCACACTAGCAATAACCAGGGGTGTATGATGAATATTTTTTCTTACTGTATTTTTTTGCAGTATATGTAATTTGGCAATAAGCATGCATCTTAGAATATATGAGTGAAGCAGATAGATGGAGAGAAAGTTGCACAAGAGGACCACGTCTTCTACTCTAGCTGCTGCAGCATGCTGTCTCTTGTAAGTGGCATGTGGGGTCAGAGAAATACTTGGCACATCTGACCCCTTTCACAATTGCCATGACACACACTTAATCTGTGCAGACAGTAGCTGGCAGGAAAATATTGTCAGTGTTTGTGAGAGATGGACGATGAACTGTTTGAATCTCAGGATTTTTACACAGTTTTAACCTCACTTTGAGCTCTGTTAGATACCTTTTCTAAACATCCCAACAGCTAGAAACAAATAATGGCAAACAATGTATGAAAGCATGTCCATTTGTGTGCACACTTTGAACACAACTGGACTTTCTAACGAACAGAAGAGTGCTGCAGAAACTAGCATCCCGAGTTAGCCACTTCATGAAGGTTTTTTTTTTTTTAGACAGAAGCTATGCAGCCTTAAAAGGACTTGTTTAAATTTTGTGTGTGCGTGTGTGTGCACGCGCAAGGAATATGTCAAGCTTGTAAAAAGCAAGCAAACCTTCACTACTTTTATAAAGTTAACATATTTTCTTCTTGCATATTAATAAAGGTAGAGCCTACATTGCAACTTTTACAAATTGAATATAGTATGGAAAAGCTTTTGTTTTGTTTGCATTATTTGGTTTTTTTTGGGGGGGGGAAGGGTGGATATGTGAGAGGAAAGAGATTATTCTATCCCTACAACCTTGACATAACCATCACAGAATCACAAATGTAAACAATACCTTTTAAGGCTATATCAGAAGTGCAACTAATTGCTGAGGCTATAGGTGCTTTATAAATCACTGAATGAAATGATGCTTGAAAGACTAAAAAGAATGAACAGCTAAAAATTGGAGCAAGAGCCACAGCACCATACAAAGATTCCAAGAACTACGCTATTTTTGCAAATTTACTCTGAAAACATGTGGTCATTGTTAAGAATAAAATTAAGTCCCATAGTATATATTTCCACAAATTCCAACAATTCAGGCCAATAAAAGCTTGACACTGAGTTCAGTGTCAAGTGAGGGTATGTTCACATTACCATTTACTGTGGCTCCCGCGTGCACTGCTGGCTCTTAAGATGGGTTCATACAACATTAGCCACAACCCATCTGCATCCTGTTGCTTTTAGAGAAATACTCCTCTCTCAGAATTTCTGCCACACTTAACAATATGGTTTTCTTCTGCTGCCTATCCTCCACCCCTAGGACTAACAGAGCTTCTGCAAATTTTTCATCCTGTACTTTCTTTATCAAATCCTGCTCTTCCATCCCTGGACAGTAATGTACTCTCTGTTTGGCTGGCTAGTTTATTTCCCGAGATGAATTCATGAGTACAGTGGTACTTAATTCGTTCTTAACCTGAGGCGCACTTTCACTAACAGGGCCTCCTGCTGCCGGCGCGCGTTTTCCGTTCTCATCCTGGGGCAAAGTTCGCAACCCGGAGCAACTACTTCCGGGTTAGTGGAGTTTGTAACCTGAAGCATTTGTAACCCTAGGTACCACTGTGTCTTAAAAGAAAATATTGAGAACAGCACAAAGAGATGAAAACCATGTTTTAGGCATGCACCATTATGGCTGAATTCAAACACCAGGTAAACCATCTTGTGTCAATACTGAGCACTTTCAAAATGGTCAGATATTATGTTAATCTAGGAGTTCTGTATCTTGTTGGGTTTATGAGAAATAAGGAGTAATTTGTATATTGGTATATGGCAGCCTTTGCCAGCATGGTACCCTCCAGCTGTTTTGGTCAAACTCTTCAGCCCAAGTTGGCATGGCTGTGCTGCTAGGACTGATGGCAGTTGTCACTAGGTTGGGCAAAGGCTGGTACAATAGTTCCTTGGTTCTCAAATTTAATCCGTTCCGGAAGTCCGTTCCAAAACCAAAGCGTTCCAAAACCAAGGTGCGCTTTCCCATCGAAAGTAATGCAAAACGGATTAATCCATTCCAGACTTTTAAAAACAACCCCTAAAACAGCAATTTAACATGAATTTTACTATCTAACGAGATCATTGATCCATAAAATGAAAGCAATAATCAACGTACTGTACTATAAAATAAATAAGACGTAGATGATAAAAATGAAAATTACCTGTACTGATGATAGTCATTGTTTGGATTGGGGGGGGGGGGCTTTATCCATTTCCGCAGTCGCACAATCAATCAGTAGCTGAACTGGGTTCCACACAGTCACAAAAAACAAATTAACCGAAAAAGCCTCAAAAACAAAAACGCAAAATAAATAGCAAAAAACTAAAGCGCCAAACTTAATCCGTTCCGGAAGTCTGTTTGACTTCAGAAATGTTTGAAAACCAAGGTGCAGCTTCTGATTGGTACAGGTGCCCCGGAAACAATATCCGACAACCTCATTGGACATTCGGCTTTCGAAAACCGGAACACTTACTTCCGGGTTTTCAGCATTTGAGAACCAAGGTACCACTGTACGTGGAACAACATGTAGACATGGTTATTAAAGCACCATGTAAAATACCCTCTACTTTTATCATACTGTTTCTAGAGCCAGTACTGAAGCATTCCAAACAAAACTCTCCTTTTTACGCAACATATATGACTTTGTTTGGTACATTTTGTTGCCCACACATACATAGTAATTTGACTTGGTGTATCAAAATGTCTCAAAGATGTGTCACGTCTGTTTGCTTGTATATGTTATTAAAATATTTACATAGTGCTGTTTACTGTATACCCTGCAAGATAGAAGGTAGCTACTTTTTTCCTATCATGAGGCCTTTCAGGATTTTATGTTCACAGTGCTACCTATTCCTTAAGGAAAACCTTATAAGGGACCGCTTGCAATTCTTATGCCATGGTTTTAATTTGATCTCTTCCAAACTTAATTTGAAATATGAATCTTCCTTGCTTTAAGAAAATGCCGTTCTTTTATTTCACTTGATTGATATTTTTATGCCTTCAGTTCATGTTGAAGTCTTAAAAAAAATGTTAGCTTTGCCTTTTATTGGACTGCTACAGATGTGGTATAGATGTGTTAAATGATCAGCACGCTTCCCTTGTGATGCAATAGCTCTTAATGAGAAAAACATGATGTTGTTTTGAATGGATGATGCTGTTTTTTTAAAAACATTCCTAATAGTGAGTTCATCAGGCCCATTTGCATGTGTTTGAGTCCTGCATGACTGCTAATGCACAGGCCATTTTCAGCAGGGCTGGATTACAGTGGTACCTCCGTTTACGAACTTACTGGTAATTCATTCTGGAAGTCCGTTCTTACACCAAAAGCGTTCTTAAACCGAGGCACGCTTTCCCTAATGAGGCTTCCCGCCACTGGTGCCCTTCCACTGTTCATCTTCCGTTTGTCTTCCGGGGCAAAGTTTGCTAGCCGGAAAACCTACTTCCGGTTTTACAGAGGTCGTTCCCCAAATTGTTCATTAGTAGACCAAGGTACCAATGTATGCGTGTCCTGCTGGCACACACAGTGCCTTGAAAAGCAAACACCACATAAATGGGGAGTGGCCTGTATACTTCTTTAGTTCGTGGATAATACGTTATACCACAAGAAAAAATATGCAATTTGTCTAGGAATTTTAAAATGAGTCAAGTAAATGGGCACAAAATAAGGTATGAGGGAGAGTGGGAGATACAGGTATATGAATAAAGATAACACCACTCAAGGTTGAATGGCTTGCTAAGTACTGTCGTTAATACCTAGGAGGAGAAAAATATTATTATAAATTATGTTCCTTAATTGAATAGAGCAATGGCATTCAAACACATACACAATTTCCTGTGGAATAATAAGCACAAAACATGATTGCTGAAGCTTTATTTTTTAAAAGTGCAAGAAAAGAACATGTAACAAAATTACATCCACCCGAATATTTCATGAAAAACTACCGTAAGTGCTTTGTTTAATAAAGTACTGACCTTAATATGAGAGAATCTTTACATGTTTTAATTGCCCTTGGTTGCTTCATACTTTCTGAAAATGAGTTTTATGTTGTATTGTTATCAAGAGTTTCCATAATTAGGCTTCTTGATACATCCTTTTCTCTGAGCCAAAGTGTTTAAAAATCTTTTACACGTCCGGTTCTAAGCTTTGGAACTTGGCTTGATGTCAGCAGGTATTTTTATGTTAATACAATACAGTATACAGTACTAAAAAATGTTGACTATTTCTAGTAGCACAGTGACTGGGGTGTGGTGTGATAGTGTAATACTTTGTGTGAGTGTGAGAGAGACCACTTCAATGTAGTAATTTCAAATGGGTACTTAGCAGTACATTTTATTTTGTTGCAGTTTTCCCTTCTAATCAAAACTAAATTCTTATTTAGTCTATAGAAATGTAGTAGTATTCATTTCATGCAACCTTTATCTACTGAAGTGATATATGTGCTTGGTACAGGGAATGTGCTATGTAAACATACAGTGAAGTTTTTCAGAAAGCTGGATTTTTTACTAAGAAAACAAAGATTTCAATAGTAAATCTTATTACAATACAATGTGTAACAAGTAAATTTTTATTAGAATGGTGTTCAGTGTCGCAGATCAATTAAATAAATGGGTAGTGTAGTGTCGTTAATAACTGGAGGCGAGAATCAGTTACATCTCTTTATTTCAGAAACAGGGAAGAGCCAACCAGGAATGGAGAAAACTGGGGTTTATATAATAACAGTCATCTAGTAGGGAGAAGATACATTTTGGCGGGAACCAATGGCACGGATTCCCTCCCGTGGAAACCAATCCGGCAGAGGATCCAAATCCTGTTCCCTGAATCAGCAAATGATTGCCGTTCCCGCTGTAACTTGTACATTCAAATAAGGTCTGCAATACAACACAATACTCTATATTAAACATCTTGACTGTGTTATTGCTTAATACACAACAGGTAGTGTCATCTGTCAACATGTTGGCTTAAAACAGGAACAATTGAGAGAATTAAGAATGAGCCATCTCGATTAAAACTTAAAGAGAAATATCAATCTCAGTGTGGCGGAAGGTGTGTTTATTATTTTTCTTTGTTATATGTGTTAAGAACCAATCTTGGGATTGAGCAAATAAATTATTATTGTATTGTGATTTTAAGTTGTTGCTGAGAAAAATGGCTTTGGAAATGCCAAATGTAATGTTATGGAAGAGCTATTAAAATATTAAACACAGGCTACCCAAGCTCACATTTCTTGGGTCAACAGCTTACACTTTTTTTCCCTTTTTTTTTTTTTTTGATGATAGGATGGATATACCGGTAGATAGTGGTAGAGAATATAGAGATTGCCATATAGCAGGGGTCCCCAAACTAAGGCCCGGGGGCCGGATGTGGCCCAATCGCCTTCTAAATCCAGCCCGCGGACGGTCCGGGAATCAGAGTGTTTTTACATGAGTAGAATGTGTCCTTTTATTTAAAATGCATCACTGGGTTATTTGTGAGGCCTGCCTGGTGTTTTTACATGAGTAGAATATGTGGGGCATAGGAATTCGTTCATTCCCCCCCCCCCAAAAAAAATATAGTCCGGCCACCCACAAGGTCTGAGGGACAGTGGACCGGCCCCCTGCTGAAAAAGTTTGCTGACCCCTGCCATATAGGGAGCAGCGAGGGGCACTAGGGGCCCAGAAGAGGCGCAGAGGATCTTTGATGTCACCAGGGCTAACTAATTACCAGGCATCCGTCCCTTATCGTGTTGAAACTAGAGCTTTAGTGTGGTGGCACCTACCTGTTGCATATCAGGAAGGCACCCTCCTTTTTTTGTATTTTCATAGTCTGTTGAAGTGTTCCAGCAAGCCTACTAAGTAATGTTTTTTTTTAACCCCAATCAGTATTTATTTGAAATTGTTTATATGCAGTTGCTTTCATACAAGCAATTGTTTTGTGCATACTTTCTATTGTATTGTGACATCACTTTGAGATGCTTCATAGGAAGTGATTCATAATTGCAATAAAGAACAGTTAGCTTGCATTAGCCATGGCAAGTGTTGTAGCCTCATAATTAGGCATTAGCATGCATCTGGGGCCTTGTGTTCCTTCCAAGAACAGGACTATCATCCTTCAAGGTGGAGACATAGAAGAGTGTTTGTTAGGGAGATACTTTTTGAGGCTTTTTCTTTACATTTGGGACATTTGCCCTCCCCCCCCTTTGGGGAAGGCATATCAAGTAAAATGGTTAGGCAAACCTCTGGAAATAATTAGTATTTCCACCAATATTAAACCTAAATACTGGAAACTAAGGTCTTAGTCTAACACTCAAGCCCCAAGTCTCAGTGATCATGGGCTAGAAACCAAAGGCCCAGAAAGGATAGGGATCCCTGTGAAATGACCAAGGCCTCGACCGCTAAGCAAGCCAGCCTCAGGACAACAGGGCCAAAGATATTCCAGCAGGTGGTGGAACAGAAGTGGTGGTGGTGGGGAATAGAAACACTGAAAAGAAGGGGATGAGAACCTGAAATAATGCCCTAAAAGCTGAGGAATATATCCCAGCCAGCCCAAGACCCACAAATAAGATGGAAGCGGCCACCAGCCTGCTTGGCCTCTGCTGAAATTGCATGCAAAACCTTCCCCCCAGGGTGCAAAGCAACAGAACGCCACACCTCAGGGCCTACAACGAAAGACCCCAGCTGTAGCTCCATTCAGGCCTTCAGCATGCAACTCCCCACCAGGCTACTGCATGCAGGCAGACAAGGCCACTGCTGCTTATAGCCGCTGGGTCCCCACTCTGGGCGGCTTCCAGCAAAATATTAAAATACAATAATTCATCAGATATAATGTTGGAAACACCATTGAAAAAGCCGGGATACCCCTTTTTGTGACTTTTTGGGTCGCTTCCATATTGAAAATGTTCTGCAGGTTTCTTCATCGCCAGTCTTTTTTTCCTTTTGAAAGGCTTACAATGCAGTCGAGTGGAGATGAGGTAAGGAATTTATTGGAGCTCACCTAATGTATTTCCTTCTCTTAACATTAAGCGTGTCTGTGTGGTACCTGGGGGAGAGACGTTATGTGAAACCCAGATATATCGCTAAACGCTTTATTTTCTGTCCATGAACATATACATGTCTTCATTTTTATGCCCGATTATATTCATAAATCATCAAGGAGCTTTATGTTGGTCTTAACATTATTTATCTGAAAGCTGGTACCTGTATTTGAGTAAAAAAAAAAAAGGCACATATTTCTTTAAGAAGATTGAAACTCTTAAACAGCTGGAGGTTGTCTTAACAACACAAGAATAAAAATGGTACTGTTGTGCAACCATTCAGTGCTTTTTGTCAGCCATTTCTGTGTAGGAAACATGACGTCCCTCTGATCAGATAGTGGGAATGTTTTCTTCTACTTCCCTGAGTCACTTGTGAGGAATGTTAAGATTAATGTACCAGATGAATTCTGTCACTGCTGTAATAATGGAAATCACTTTGCTTTTGAACTTGCCACACATTTTAAATAAAAGCCAGGTATTTAAGAGGTCTAGTATTGATTTCAGGAGAAATTAGTTGCACATTTTGGTGTTAGGCATTGCTTGTTTATGACCAATCCTGGTCTTGCTTAACTTAGCCCATTACGTATGGAGTTTGGCACACTGTGTTCCTTTGTTTCTGGAAGCAGCTTTCATATTTATATATTGCTTCATCAGGAACGGTTATTTTACTCAGTTTCTTGCCACCATTCCAGCTCAGCACAGACAGAATAGGATCTGCAGTGTAGCCCAGTCTGCTGCTCATAAGCAGCTTTTGACTTCAGTGGAACTCTTGAGTCCATACTATGCATAGGAGCGCAGCCTTAAGCGGATAGCATAAATAAACACCACACTGATCTGACCACACTGATGCCACAGTGTTGTGGGTTGAGCTTAACTTTGCTAAAGTGCAGCTTTGCGTCATAGCAAGTTAGTTAGACGAATTATTCCACAAGTGGAAAGATCATGTTAAAAAGGAGTGTGTGGTAACTATATATTGACTGGGTATTTTGACCTTAATTTTTTCATGAAGTTTTCTGTACAACTTATTTTTATCACATGCTTCAAGTGGACTGAGAAAAGCATGGACACTCCCACATACATATTGCAAAACAGGCATGAGTCGGTAGACAAATTGACTTGATGGTCATGTTGGATAATACTTGAGTAGACAAATAGTTATTGCATTCAAAATAAGTGTGTAACTTTGGCAGAAATAAGCAGCATGTGTTGGAATAATCAGTAGAGAGTAGTGTTATCTTTTGTTTTTGAGCTTTAGCTTATAGTGGAGGTTGCTCTGAACTTTCAGCAAGTGATGTAGACTCCAAAGGCCTCTGCATAAGTGACCTTTTGTTGTTGACGGGAAACTTTGTATGATGTTGTGATTGTAAAAAACAAATTAAAAAATCATACAACTAATCAGTGTAATAATTTAAAAAAGCAAGTTCACCCAATGCCATAAAATATTTGAAAGGAAATACTAACTGCTAGCAACAAAGGGCTTTTCGGGACTCCTTAACTTCAACTAACATTTCTGTTCATTTTATAGCGGGCATTCTGTAGTTAATTTTCAAGCATAATAGAAATCAAAGGAAAAACAATTGAAATATGCCTGATCTTATTTCAAAATATGAATAGCTTATTATTTCAACTTCATTTCTGAAATGGGCTCCTGTAAGTTTTGTTGTGAGTAGCATTGACCTCTTTTACCTGTAAACAGAGCACTGATGATGATCACCCGTATCATAAAGATGCCATGCAAAGTTTATTTTGTATTTGGTATAATGATTTGAAGATGAAATATATGTGTGCCAATTTGCTTAATCATGTGGTCAACTTGGCTTAAAAATGCAAATGAGAAAGACTGTTTCCTGTATAAAAGCTGTGCTTGGCTTTTACACAAATGCAAATATTTAAGAGAAAAAGATCAAAATGATTCATAACTTGCTCAGCAACACATGTGTAGTATTTTATTTTAGGTCCAGAGGGATATTGGGAAATAAGAAGTTCTCATTCTGAATTATTAGTGTGTGTCCCACACATGATTAGTACAGGTATGTCTTGATTGTATAATGTACACCCCCCAGCACATCGGTGCATCTAATGAAGTGCTACTGTTTGGTCAGTTGCCACATCTGCTCTATTCATACAAATGTTTTCTGCCTAGATTTATTATTTCCTGCTTTTCACCACTTTGCTTGATACAGTTTCCAACAAAATGAGTAAACAAACAACCCCCCCCCACAGCATACAAAGTAATGAAACTTTTAAAATCCTCATGAGTTAAACAACAAAACAATACTACAGTACAAAATTATTGTGAGATTGAGAGCAAAAACAATGCACACTTAGGCTTCAGACTTCAGGCTTCAGCCAAAACAATTCAGACTTCAGACTTGTGAGATCTGCTTTGTAAAGGACGTACAGTTAAGATCAAAGACCAGGGTGCCCCTGAGTAAATTCTAAGCCTGGATGAGCAAGTGTGTATTAAATAGCTAATCGAAGCTCATTGCCCATGGAGCCATCTGTGCTTCCAAGAGAAGGAAGTTCCACAGTCAGAGCACAGATACCAAAGAAGGCATTATTGCAGGTCTACACACAGTGAGCAACACTTGCTAGCAAGACTGGAAAGGGTCCCCCCCACCAATCTCAGAACCCAGGCAGGCTAGTTAAGATGCCGACAAGAACGAGGCAGGACCCAAAGGTTACCAGGAAGGATTATTTTGTCTCTGAAAAGCTTATTTTTATTATAGGGGTTGTCTGTATTCAGGAATCCTGCTTGCTTTTGTTTATGTGTCGTTGCAAGCCAGAGTTAAATGGAAGCTATTGTTATAACCATTTATTAACCTTGTAGATAAACGTATGGAGTATATGTGTTTGGGGTGGGGGAGGGAAGGGATACTGTTCTGAAATAAAAACCTTAATTTACAATTAGCGTGATGAAGGAAGTTAGTTAACATTGCTTGTAGATTCCAAGTCCCCCCCCCCTTCCCTAAATTAAACTTTTTTTTCAAATAAACCTTGTGGAACAAACAGTTCTTAAGAAAATTCTATAGATAGAAATTATGTACACAAGGGGGAGTTCTGTATATACAAACCATATGCTAGTACCAGTAACAGACAGACATTTTATCACGTTCCGCTTCTCTGGAGTGGTCATAGTTCTCTTGGAAAAAAGAGAAAAAAAAGCTAAACTAAGCTGTATAAGGTCTCACAAATGCTTCGTGTCTAAGTTCAAAGCAGCAGTTAGAACTAAAATTATCTTGTAAAGGCTGTGTTTGAGATAAGAGGAAAATAGCTAATTCTGGTGCCTAATGGAAAAAAGATTAAGTTGCTGAAAAACCTATTGGAAATGTGGTTGTACAGATTAAACTGGGTTTGCCTCCTCTTTTCCTATTGTATGATTGCAGTAGGTATTGTAGAGCCTGGCCTTTGTGAGTTCTTTGTTAGTTTGGATACAGATGAGCCTTCTGTGATGTTTGCATTTATTTATACCACTTTATGCACACTACATTTTAAATACAGCCATACCTTGATTGTCAAATGCAATGCCCCAGAACTCATACGTTTCAGCTCACGGACGATCAAAAACCGGAAGTGAGTTTTTTGGAAGCCAAACTTCCAGCGCGTCTTCCGCGTCTTCCGATTGAGTGCAGGAAGCTCCTGCAGCCCATCGGAAGCTGTCCCTTGGTTTTCGAACAGTTCTGAAAGTCGAACGGGCTCCCAGAATGCATTCCGAGGAACCGAGGAACGACTGTATTAGATTTCTTATTATTCAATATGTTTCAAGATTATAACATAGTATAAAAGAAGAACAGAGCCATTCCCCTGCGGACCTAAGTGGATGAACAGGTGCATATACAGAGTTAGAGTTTCTCAGGTAACTTGGTTTCAAGTTGGTTTCAACTCTGTATGTTAATGCTAAATCATGCAACCTTTTGTGGCTTGTAATTTTGTGAGACTTAATATCAAGTGAGGTTTCTACTGTTTCAGGGAAATTGAAACACTAAGCTTGGTTGTAAGAGTTTTTTCTGTTATGACTACCTTTGGTTTGCTTGTAATAGACAACAGTCTATTACAAGCAAGCCAACAGTCTCCAAGGTTAATTTTTGCTAACTTATTTCAACAGCCATCAGCCTTTTAGGAAAGCACAGAGAAGCATTGTCCCATCCATTGCAAACAGATTCGTCATAAATTTTCCTAGGAATTTTGAGATGTATTTGTTTGGATCATCATTAGGAGGCATTCATCTTGGTGCTTGACTTGGGTGGTAAAAAGGGTACACCCTTTAAACAAATATTTTAGAAATTTCAAAGGAATTTATAATGGAACAAGTTGCATCACTTTATTGTTAAAAGTGCTGCAGCTGTGTGTAGGACATAGCTGTTGGCGTTTTTAGTAGGCAATCAGTTGCAGGTATCATGAAACAAAATGGTTATCTTCAAAGGATTATTGCAGACAAAAGGTCCCACAACTGTCATGCACACACTGTATAACAATCCTTTGTTCACTAAATTTCTCTTAATCTAAAGTACCTTCTCCTCCACGCCCATTTCTTGCTTAATGGAAAAACCATTGGAGAAACATAGTATTAATCATGAAATCCACTACTACCATTTTTGCAGTTGTGGGTTTCTGTAACTAGGCCTATTCACAGATTCATTAAAGGTGGATAAACATTGTTGGGTATTATGGTGGCTCCTTAGATGTGTGCATTTTAACAATTAAGCAATAAAATATTTGTGTGTGTGTGTGTTTGCCTTGATAGATTTGATGTTATATCTAAACATACCATGGAAAATGGAGCACTTTGATAGATCAATCAATCAGTTTATTTCAGCTTTAAGCTCATAGCAAGACAAGGGGAAAAAACCCGGCAGGAACAGCAATTACACTCACACAATTAAATTTAAAAGGAAATTGGCGACAATAAAATTAGTGGCAATAAAAGACTTAATAAATATACAAAATAATGTGCATGTTACCTCCAAGCAATTTTGATTTCAAATTTCCACCAACAATCCCTTACGTCTCTTGAATGTCAGAACGGAAGTTAAATTTTTTGCCATTTGTAAGGTTACAGACTGATCAGTATCTTGCAATAAAAAAGCAAGAAGAAAGTCAGCGGATGCCCAGACAATTTTTGTATTAATGGTAGCACTAAATTCTTCCGGCCAGCCTCATATAGAGGGCAATTAAACACTATATGGTAAAGTGATTCTATTGTTCTGTTATCACAGGAGCATAAAAACCGAAATTTGACCCCTAGAAAATCTATGAAGAAGGCAATTTGAAGGGAATACATTGATAAAAGCAAAACAGTGACTGGCGATAGAGAGGGATGATAGATAGTTTGGCACATGAGATGGCGGAGCAATTCCCAACTGGGGGAACATGTCCCCCCACCAAGCATATAATTACGTTGCCACTCTATATCGTCCAATCTTTGATTAATATATTTTTTGGCTGTAGTAAAGTCATAATTCAAGACTTCTATGGGCGAAATTCCAATAGATGAAAGTTTAGCATGAATCATACTGGCCCATGGGCTGGAAAACTCATCGCGCCAAAGGCATTGGGCTAGGTAATAATTAGATAGTCTCAACCAAAGTGTTAGCCAGTAACTAAAGACACGTTTCCACAGTAGAGTCTCTAGGGAAGGCATCCTTAATTCAACACGAATAGCCGCATTACTCACACAGTTTGGGACTTTCAGAAGACAGCGTAGAAATTGATTCTGAATGACCTCAAGAAAGGAGAGATTTGCCAAGGCAGCCCAAAGTGGGGCCGCATAAGCAAGTGTGGCCGTTACCCTAGTTTTAAACACCTTCAACCCTGAGGGCACATGCAGAGCGCCATCCGTAAAATAGAATTGAAGACGTGCATATGATGCGGCTTTTGCTTTATTAAGGAGATATTGGAGTTGGGCTTTCCATCTCATATTTTGTTGGGAAAAGATGCCTAAGTATTGGAATTTTGAGACTTATTGCACCTCTGCACCATCAAGCTTCCACGTATATTGTTTCTGACTTCTAGAAAAGATCATTATTTTAGAAATTTGAATAGTTTATGGATAGGTGGTTGGATCGACAGAAAGAAGCAAATATCTTCAATGCTCTGTTTAATCCTACTCGAGAGTACGAAATAATTACTGCACCATCTGCATACAATAGCAACGGGCATCGGTAGTCTGCCAGGCGAGGGGCGTGAATATTGATGTGTGAATTGGTAGATCAATTTTCCTCTTTGCTTTAAAGATTTAAGCTGTGTGCTACACACTTCTGCTAGGCCAGCTGTTGGTGAGGAAAACATCGCCCATATAAAATGACCTGTCAGATAACAATGTCATTTTAAATCTTTCGCTTACTGCAGTTCAGCAACATAATGGGGTTTCTGTCAACTCAGAGAACATTGCTTTATAAGGTTTATCAAGCTTTTCATCATTTTGACATAGGCTTCCAAATTATGGATTGGTTTACAGTGAAGTTGGTTTACCACTCCTACCAAGCCAGCAGCTGCTTAGACACTTTTAAAAAAATTTAAAAAATAAAAGTGGCATTGATTCATTTTAGCTGTGTGAACCTAGGCAATCAGACTTCTGAATTTTAGGGTTTTGGACAAGATGGCCTTCAGAGTCCCTTCCAGATCTTCGGTTTAAGATTCTATGATATTCAGGGCTCATGCAGCTGGTGTTGTGACAATCTGGTGCCAGGTGGCCATTTAGAAGAAGTCATATGGCAAGATCATCAAGATCAAACAGATTATGATCATCTTATATTCCGTCTTGATTATAGTGCCTGTGAATGCTTCCAGAAAACCATTTAATGAGACTATTGAATGAGTGTCAGTTGGATGAGGATGTTGCCAAGATGCTCAAAAGGGTCTGCTGGGCAAGGTGTGGAAATTCCAGTGTTTCTCTCTGCTGTACATGGCAAGTAAAGATTTGTACATAGTGGTGTTACAATATGTTTTTCATAGAAACTTGTCTCTTTTACTGATCTTTCAGCGGTTTCTCAGAACATGGACAGAAACCTAGAATGACTAACTCTCCCCCCACCCACCCTACTCTTTGCCAACTGTTTAGATGCCGCACATCAGCTGTGACTGTGGACAAGACGAAAGAGGAGAGGGCTTAACTAAACATGTGGCCATCCCTCTCGTGCTCATACAAATACACAGCCCAGCACACACACATATAAAGCACACTCAGAACACACTTCATTGCTCATACATTTTCATTCAAGTCCCTCTTTCCTCCCTTTAAATTTGAAACACCAAGGTGGTAGGGAATGGGGAGAGAATTAATGACCCACTCTTCGTCCTTTTCTGAGGTAAGGGGGCTTTCTGTGCCTAAAGAACACCTCTGTTGACTTTCTCAAGTTTTGCAAGCATACTCCTCCTGAAAACATATGTAAAGTTAGGAACAAGTGCATCTATACTTATAATATTGTTACGAGTTTGGTTGCTAGAGTTTGTGGCTGCAAGGTACCCATAATTCCTGGATTTAGTCAGTGTTATAATTTAATCAATGCTGGGTGAGTAAAATGAAAGTCAGAATTCTAATAGCTGGGCTCAGATTTCCATGTCAGAAGATTGCCTGAGATACCATTAACAGAGAACAAAGACAAGGAGATGGGCTATCAGTGAATCAGAGACTCTTGTCAGCTGGCAGATGGGTGGAGCCCGACCTTGAGGTCTGATATCCTTATTCAGAAGACAGTGCCAGAGTTTTTTGTTAGGAGGAAGTTTGAGTATTTTGGTTGGCTGTGGCATGATTGAGGGGGAAAGGTGTCAGTGTGTTAAATGCAGCAGGCTTGGGGGGGGGGGCTGAACACAATGTGGGCTGACAGTTTGAATCAGAGACTACTGCAATGGGAGAAACAGAACCCTCTTGAAGTGTGATGCTGGGAGCCCCTATGTCATTGGTTCAAGTTGTATATATGTATAAATAAGTAAATATGTATAGGCTGCTGTGTCTCATTGTCCAAAAGGAAACACAGGCCCTGGGTAAGGGCCTGGAACTACCTGGAATCTCATACTGCTGTGAAGATTGCAGGTGGTGTGCAACAATATCCTGTCTTTACCTCAGTTCCTGAGGTGTGCCAGTCAGATAAAGAGACAGAACAACCATATCTATACAGTCCTCCTTTTTCCTTGTGTGGGCAGGAATGCTTTTTATGTAAAATAAAAAAGAAGTGGGCAGTGTTATATGAGTAATCACTTAGATTTCAGGAAATAGAAATGGATGTTTTGTCCCGTTTTCTTGAAGAATTAGAGAAACACTTCTAACTATGCTGCCATGGCTACGCCATAACATCCCAATGCTACTAACGTGTAGTTGTTTTTTATTAATATTTTCACGGTTGCAGATTCCCTTGCAGATAAAATCAATTGTTTTTTTTGGGGGGGATAGAAAAATACTTGGGTACTGGACCTGGCATGTCAGTTAGCAGTTTTCCATCCCTGACATAAACTATAATTCTCACTCCTTCATTTTCAAGACATAATTTAATTTTCCACAATTGAGAGAGTGAAATAAGTTGTAGCCTTTTAAAAACATCCATTCAAACACAATATTTCTTTTTCATTTACCCATTCTAGAATCATTAGTGGTTGGGTGATCAGTCAAGGTTTTTTAGTACTTAAGTGGTTCTAGTTAATTGGTGGTAACTGCAAATGAATGGAAAATTATTATTTTAAGGTTTCATTGAGTTGTAAAACTCCAGCACTTGTAGTAGTGTGCTTTTCGTAACGTGATCCTGTATTTTTAACAACTCTGGTTTGTGGTTTTGCTGAAGCATCCGCATTTTCCGCAATGTATTCTAAAAAATGTGTACCTTTTTATAGATAAAACTAGTTCATAAGACAAGCGTGTTGGATGAAGCTAATGACCCACCCAGTCCAGCATTACAGGGGCTGACCAGATGTCTGTGGGGAGCCTGCAAGATAGACAAGAGCACAACACAACCTACCAGCAACTTGTATTTAGAGGCTGAAAGCCATTGATAGCCTTTGTCCTCCATGTTATTTGTCCAGTCTTTCAAAGCCATCCAGGTTGGTTGCCACCACAGCCTCCTGTGGGTTTTGAGTTCTATACAGTGGTACCTCGGGTTACAAACACTTTGGGTTACAGACTCCGCTAACCCAGAAGTAGTACCTCGGGTTAAGAACTTTACCTCAGGATGAGAACAGAAATCATGCGGCAGCGGAAAGCCCCTTTAGCTAAAGTGGTACCTCAGGTTAAGAATGGTGTCGGGTTAAGAACGGACCTCCAGAACGAATTACGTTCATGTGATATCTTTTTATGTAATTTTTTGTATTTGTATATGTATTTTCTGAGGTTTATTTGTATTTATTTGTAATTTTTCTTTTGCCATCTGCATTAAATTTAATAAAAAATTTAAAAAGTCTATTTGTGCAGATGCAACTGTTTTTGTAGTGCCCGTTTTTTTTTATATAAAAAAAACCTTTGTAGAAGTATTTTAAATGGAGGCATTTAGTACAGATAAACGTAAAATAGTGTCTTGGCACATGTGTGTCTTTATGTGAAGCAGAAATTAAATACTCTTTAACACACACACACACACACACACACACACACACTTTAATGAAAATGGCTATGCTTGAAAATTAGATGCTATGCAATGAAATGCATTTAATATGATGTGCATTTTTATGTACTAAATAGAGATTTATTTATTTATTTTAAAAAGCTTTGTAAAGTGGTTTCAGATATTATTCAGTTTTTATTTCCTGTTTTGGCCTTTAAAGTATTAGTAATCACCAAGATTGGCTCAAAACAACTTTTCTTCTCCATCCACTCCCCAGCCTCACCCAATCCCCAAATGAGAACATGCATTGGTGGGAAAATGCATTGTTTAGTTTGTGAGAATTTCACAAGGGGACAAAGGAATAAATCCTGTAATATTTTCTTCATTGGGCTTTAATTCAAGGCTTCTGTTTAATAGAGAAAGTTGTAGGCTGAGTGATAGCTATGAATTTCTGATTCAGCATGTGACTCAGTGGTCTTTCATAGTGTTCCATGGTGTCCTCGTTTTCTGTATTGCACATTTTGGTATTTGCAAAAATTACAACAGAAGTAACTAAGAAAAACATGAGAAAAATTCTGCATACTCTTGTGTTGCTGATATTTTTTGTCAACCAAGACAGTACAATTTTAGAGGAAATTCATCTGTGGTTTTAAAATGTGGTAGTTAGAAACTGGTTTACCATTAGAAGAGTAAGCTACACGGACTGTAACATGAGAAGATGTTGAGTCTTCTGAAGAGCTCCTGAAATTTTATTACTCAAAGATGCTAGTTCATAGGCATCCCTAATATGCTCACCTTTGTTTTGCTCGTTCCATGCGAGGCACTGCAAAGAGGTCCATAAGAAGGAACCATCTCTGGGTCCGCTTGGTAATGAGTGGTGATCAGCAAACATGTGTTCAGATTCTATTAGAACCTGCCAATTTTTTATTCTGAGAACCGCCTTGAGATCATATGATGAAGGGAGACATATAAATTTTAATTAATTATTGCCAGGTCCGAATTGAAACTGTGAATGGGCCATTTTTGAATTTTGTATTTCATTGTATTTCATTGTTGTTTCTTTGATTTTGTTTTTGCATATAAAGCAACTAACTACTACTAATAATAGAAGCAGGGCATGTGTGAGGAGGAGGTTGCCATTGAGTGAGTGGTTGAGAAATGCTTCAGCCAAGATGTTGAGCAGGGGGAACAGGATATAGATAGGTAAGGCAGCCTATAGGACTGTCGTCAGCATTGGATTGCAGGTTTTTTTTTTTTTTTTAGTTTTCCTATCTGTGCACACACACATATATCTATCAATATACATATATTTGCTATTTTTGTAAAATACTTAAGAGACTATTTTGGTATTCAGCAGTGAATTAAATCCTCATCTGTCTGGTTGGATAGTAAAGGTGTAATTTCAAGAGCTAACTTCAATGCTGACATGTTAGCACTACTCACTGGATGAGGTAACTGATAAGTGTATTTGTAGCTGGTTGACTGACTGAACCTGAAGAACGCTCACTAAAGGTGCCTGGACTTAAGTGATAAGTGGGGTGCTGCAGGGTTCTGTCCTAGAACCGTTGTTGTTCAACGTCATTGTAAACGACTTGGATGAAGGAATTGAGGGGATGCTCATGAAATTTTCAGATGACACCAAACTGGGAGGGGTAGCTAATGCCGCAGAAGACAGAATCGGAATTCAGAAAGACCCTAACAGATTAGAGAACAGGGCCTAAACTAACAAAATAAATTTAAGTAGGGACAAATGTCAGGTTCTACATTTAGGCAAGAATAACCAGCTGCACAAATATAAGATGGAGGACACATGGACTGGCAATAGTACATGTGAAAAGGATTTAGGGACCTTTGTAGACCACAAGTTTAACATGCATCAACAGTTACAGGTAGGTAGCCGTGTTGGTCTGCCATAGTCAAAACAAAATAATAATAATAAAAATCCTTCCAGTAACACCTTAGAGACCAACCAAGTTTCTTCTTGGTATGAGCTTTCGTGTGCATGCACAATTGTTCAGATACACTGAAACAGAAGTCACCAGACCCTTATATATAGTGAGAGAGTGGGGAGGGGTATTATTCAGAAGGGTGGTGGGAATGGGTGATTGGCTGATGGTTGTGGAAAACAGTGTGATGCAGCCACAAAAGGCTAATGTTATTCTAGGCTGCAATAACAGAAATATAGTGTCCCGATCAAGGGGAGTAATAGTTTCACTTTAGTCAGGCTTGGTCAGACCATACCTGGAGTACTGTGTCTAGTTCTGGTCACCACAATTTAAGAAGGATATTAATAAGCTGGAATGTCTGCAGAGGAGGGCGACCAATATGACCAGGGGCCTGGAAATCAAGCCTTATGAGGAATGGTTGAGGGTGTTGGGTATGTTTAGCCTGGGAAAGAGGAGACCAAGAGGAGATATGATAGCCATCTTCAAATATCTAAAGGGTTGTCACATGGAAGATAATAAAATCATAGAATTGTAGAGTTGGAAGGAACTCTAAGGGTCCAACCCCCTGCAATGCATGGGGCTCAAACCCATGACCCTGAGAATAAGAGTCTCATGCTCTACCAACTGAGCTATCTGGAGCAAGCTTGTTTTCTCCTGCTCCAGAGGGCAGGACCCAAACCAATGGCTTCAAGTTACAAGAAAGGAGATCCTGGCTAAACATTAGGAAGAACTTTCTGACAATAAGAGCTGTTGGACAGTGAAACAGACTTCCTCCAGACGTTGTGGACTCTCTTTCCCTAGATGTTTTTAAGCAGAGGTTGGATGACCATCTGTCATGGATGCTTGAGTTGGGATTCCTGCATTGCAGAAGGTTGGGCTAGATGACCCTCAGGATCCCGTCCATCTCTACAATTCTATGATTAAATTTACTTTTACAGGCAGGAGAAGAAGCAATGTATAGGTAGCCATGCATACATTCTCCCATTCCCACTTTATGGTGTTTGTGGTCCTTGGATGTGCCCACAAAAAGATGGGAAAAGAGCAGAAACAGAAGGTATTCCAAAATATACCCACCAAAATATTGCAAGATAGTGTTCAGACTTAAGTTACTCCTGAACTCTTGATTGACCTACCAAAATGTCCATCAAGTTTATGATTTCAGAAAAGAGTGAATTAATTGTGGATTTTGACACTGGGAATTAAATGGGGGAAATTAGTGTCACCTAAATGAGCCAAATTGATGTGTTTTGCTTTTCCAAATGATACTGCATTTTAAGATGATTTTATTTGCCTTTTTAAAAACCATAAAGTGTACATTTGCTAATAAAACTTTTCACTGCTTTGAGGGAGGCATCAGTTTGGTTTGGGGCTGCTGCTTTGCTCGGATTTCATTAAGTGTTTGAAAATGCTGATTTCTCTAAAAGGGGCATTTCAAGTGGTACGGTACTTTTATCTCTGCAAAGGAAGTCCTTTTTTTAAAAAAGGAAACTGTTAGTGTCTGTACTTCTATTCCTGCCAGTTTCAGTTGAGTCATCTACAGTTGTGAAGCGCATCTCATGACCAGCTGTATATAGGAATTTATAAATGGAAAGCAGAATCTGTGGAAAGCCTGCTTTGTTGATGCACAGAAAAGAGAAACTCAATCTCTTCTTTCTTAAACACATACACATTTGTCTTGGCTTTTGTTTCGTGTATTCCCCTTCCTCCATTTATAGTAAAAATAAATATTGGCTAATAATACTTACCATTATTATAGCTTTGTTGTACTGTATCCCCTAAGGTCTCATATTGTTTTAATGTAGAATGTTTACATGTTGTTCATTGTAGCAGAATTACTGTAAAATTTGTCTGACAGAGTTTATTATTTTTTGTGTTTCTCATTAGAGTATGTTGCTTTGTGTTCTTTGAGAATGTATATTTTCTGTATTGTTCTTACAGATTTTCCTTACGGAAAAGAATATCTCAAAATGTATTTGGAACTAGTTTCTCTCTCTCTCTCTCTCTCTCTCTCTCTCTCCCCCTCCCACTCCCCCCCCCCGGCCAATTTTATTATCTTGCCAATATAGTAAACAATTTTGAGAATGCAATAACATATTGTGCCATATTAAAAATTTCCAATAGGCAGCAATCAGCATTGTTTGCATTGCATGGGATGTGATTTTGCAGGATCTATATGTCGTCTTCTTTTTTTTAAGGACTCAGTAGCTGTATTTCTCTAGGACACCCAATATTTTCTCTGATGCAGTCTATTGGAATTGCCTAGTAGGGTTCCTCCGGCGCCGCTTGAGCGGCAGGGCGGGGGCGTGCACTCGCTTTTTCCTGTGCACTTCCGGGTTGGCGCAGCACCGAAAATAGCTTGTGTGCGTGCGCACGTGCCTCCACAGACCTGAAAGTGCGCTGGAAATGACGTTTTGTGCATGCGCAAAAGCTATTTCCGTCGCCGCGCCAACCCGGAGATGGGCAACCGTGCCGCGCGGTAAGAACAGGCGGCGGGAGTTGTCGGGGGCCGCACAATTGGCTCGCGCAGGCCGCATCCAACCCACGGGCCTTAGTTTGGAGATGTTTGGTCTAGATTAAGGTCTCCAGATTTTTTTCAATGAATCCGGGAACACTTTTCAACTTTAGTAGGAATGATAGGATTTTGTCAGGGGACTGATTTGTAAATCCGGGGACTTTCTCTGGGAAACGATGACGTCTGGTAACCTTATTCTAGTTGAAATAGCTCAGTAGCAGAGAAATTGGTTTGCATGCAAAAGGTCCCAGGTTCAAACCCTAACATCTCTAGATAGAGTAAAAAACCTGGACAGCTACTTCCACTTGTTCCCTTCACCAACAGTGGTGGCTATGTCATCTTACAGGGCTGCATTGGGAAGGAGATTCACCCGAAATCACTTGAAGGGATGTTGTGACAGTGGAGCAAGACAATCCTCATATTTCTTCAGGCATGGATGAAGGGTAGGAGTTTTTATGATCACATGCTGTTGCCAGAGCAAATGATTTATTTGCCAGAAACAAACTGACAATTACAGCTGTTGATCCTTCATTTGTTGACTAAATTGAAGGTAGATCGTTTTCTGTGGATATGGCAGAAAAACGAATAATAATTGATCTTGGTTTGGTTGTGACATATCACAACACAATATTCAAGTAAAATTTGCATTTTTATATTATACATTTTGGCATTTGTTTAGCATATCTAGGACGTGGATGGTGGTAAATTTGAGGAAATAGAAAAAGACACGGCTACTGAAACAGTTATAGTTGAGGAGAGTTATGGTTTGTATTTCCCCCCATTATTGCTTGCATTATTGTTAGTATTATTATACACCTTTAAGGAACCAGTTTCTATATATGACATTGGTAGTTTGATGTACAGTACTATTAATACCAATTGACTTGCATGTAGAACAGAAAATTTAACTAGACATTACCACTGGTGTTACAGCTGATTTACCCTAATTGACGGAACACCAGAACCAGCCAAATACATTTTGCTGCATTAGGTGAAGGACAAAATGGTTTTGTTTCCCATTTTAAGTGCAGAAGCCAATAGGGATGGCAGATAAATCATACTTGAGCACTGACAGGACAGGGTCTTCTTCCACACCTGGGGGAAGGAAATATGGAAGCTGGCTTGATATACAAAACACCACCACCTTGTTGCTGCTGCCTGCCCCCAGAATCTGTTGCCTGGAGTGATAACCTCCCTCTGCACAAGGGCCAGCACTTCATTTTTTTAATTGTATAAAGCAAAGTAAGAAATTAACTTATACAATATGATTTGGGGCACATCTCTCCTCTCCTTTTTAACTAGTAGCGTATTTGTATTAATTAATCGAACTGGGAAAAATCACAGAAACAAATGGAGTGACTGCTCTTCTTTCATCATGTTTGTGTATGTGTGAAGTAATGTATAAGTTTACCTCAATTATGTTGCTCTTGTTTTGATCCTGTCCCTCAAAAAAGTTCTGTTGGCTGATCTTGGTACGTCTTCATGATTGTAAGGAAGTATTAAAACGTACCTGGCTTCCCTACTACCCCATTATACTTCAGGAAAAGCAGAAATATACTTTGCCTAATGAAGGATATTGTGTTGAATGAAACATTCGTTTGACAGAGTTATCTTGAATATTCATTCCTTTATTGCTTTCTAATGCAATGTGTTTCCTGTAGATAGTTTGAGGAAATTCCTTGGATAGGGCATGTGACAAATTATATATTTGGAGGCCCCTTTCAAATAACTATATCTATACTGAAATGAAGTGTGTCATATGGTTTCCTGTAACTCCCCCCCCCCCCGTTAGTATATTTAAGTTTCAAACTTTGCTATGCTTTGTTTTCAGTGATGTAGTGAAGCTCTCTGGGCATCATGCTCCAGTTTGGTCTATTTTAAATAGCTGTAAAGCTTATCGGGTATAAATACAGTACATTGTTAGAAAGGTTAGATGCTGGTCAAGTGTTTTTTGTCAACTGCTTCGTTTTCTTCACCTCTTTGAGTTTGCTAGGATGGCCCTTAATCAGACATTGGCCAGCTCCAGTTAATTACAACCTAGATCTTTTCCACATTCCAAAGAAATCCATCTTGTGTTGCACTTCTCATTTCAAAGAACTTTTGACTGAATGATGTTTGCTGACCAGTTTTTTAGCAGAGTATGCAGAGAGTTGGACAGAAGGGCTAAAAAGAAAAGAAAAGTGATTTGCTGATTTGGCCTTGCAGTTGTAGGGATGGGCCTGTGTGAATTAGCTGATCTTTGTTCCATCACTGTGACTGAGGTTAGTCTTCTGGTTGAACAGTTAAAACAATGCTACTGTCATTTGCTTCATTTTCTCATACATACATTCTGGGTCTTAAAATGTAAATTATATATTTTTCACCCAATCTATTTTCCCTGATGAAGCTTTATGTTGCTAGGTTTGTCTGTTTAAGTTCAAATGAACTGTGTCCCTAACTTATGTCCCCATCCTTCAGGATACCTGAAGTATTACTTAATTATAATGTATTAAAAACATATATAAAATGTGGCATTAAGTGTTAAACATGGGCTGCAGGTACAAGAAGATTGGAGAGTGTAGTTAAGGAAAACGGGGGCTATCTAGTTAAAGATTGTCAAGTTGGCTGGAACGTTAAGAAAAAATGAAATGCTGCATTTCCTTGGAATTCCTTCCCAGTAAAATGTGGTGTTGACTAGATTAAATTCTGGGAACACTGTCATATTTTAAACTCCGGAATTAGAATCTGATTTTTCCCCCCACTGGCAAAAGGAGGATTCCTGGCTCATCATCAACTTCTGCTTCCTCATTAATCATATTCTCCCCTTCCCGTTCTCTGATATTACGTGGTTCAGACTGTGATAAACCATCCTCATAATAAAATCTTTACAACAGTGTACATGTAGCTACATTTTTAATAATATTTAACAAAAATAAATAATGATTAACTATTTTAAAGCAATATTGCACAGTAATCATAAATTCTGCAGCTACAGAGCAGAGAGTATGATATTAGATGTGAATTTATAAAAGGTTGAGTGATAAGTTGCAATATTTAAATGTTTGATAACTCTATCACTTTTTCTTGACCGAAGCTTCAGAGCAGGTAAAAAACAACTCATTTTTGTGTTTGCTGGAAAAGGGGAGGTGCTATCAGGTTGTTATTGCATGGGCACAGGCAGTGAGAAGGCTTCCAGCCATTGATTCTTAACCAGGCAGCCAAAGGTTTCATTCTATCCCTATAGATTAGAGCTTCATTCAACTGCTATATCACAGAGGTGTGGACAATGAAGCCTGGTGGTTTGTCCAAGTTGTTGCGATTTGCTCTGTATTCTCCCTTGCAAAGATACTGTGGACACTTAAGCATTGCAGTTGTACAAATATTTAGCACCTCGCTTAAACTGAAAAAAGTGTCTTTCTTTGGCTCAGAATGGGGGTCCCTGCTGTTAACAGTTACTTCTCTGCTGGGGCAAAAGTTGCGTGGCTCCCGCCTATTCTGGTTCTGTCCCCATCCTCAGCAAAGAAACACTTTACGTTGTATCATTCCATTCGTTAAAAGCTGCCACAATTTGAAATGTAAGTCGATGACGTGATAACCGTTACATTACACAGAAGTACAGTAATTCCATGAGGATTTCTCCCTGATAAGTACGGTATCTACAGGATTGTAGCCTGAATTGATAAGTCTGAAAGGTATCGTGCAGCATTCTATGTCTTTTTCCAGAATGCGGAATAAGGTGGAGGGTTATTAAGTAGACTAGAACTTGGGAAACCAGGGTTAAATCAGCCATGAAGCTCAAGTTGAGACCTTGGATCAGCCTAACCTGCCTCCTTATAGCTTTGCTGTGAGGATAACATGGAGAAAGGGAGACCCATAAATGGCACATTGAGCTCTTTGAAAGAAGGGTAGAATGGATATAAATGACATATTGCAAATAAAGAACAACAGACTTTTTATTATCTCCAGCTGCCTGTTTCTTATTTTGAATTGCACGAGGCCATGTTTGGAATCATGGGCCAAACCCCCTGGGACACAACCAGTATATTTAGGCCTACAAACATTGGGTTTTGGATGAAGACCTTTAGTAAATCAAATATATGATTGTCCAAGGGTAGGGTGTGCATTCAGGGTGCAATATACTATCCTGTGCTGCATGTTGGCTCTGCACACTTGAGTTCTCATCTGAAGCATCCCATCCACCATTCTACTTTTGTAATAGCATTTAAATTTGCCAAAGTGTTTCATAGGTTTTTTTTTAACCCTGTTAAATAGATCACAGTGCAGTTTTAGCAAAACAAGAACAACTCTACTGGGATCTTAAAGACAACTTTATTAAGGTCTAAGCTTTATTGGACTACATTTCATAAGATACTTAAACTTTCATGGATTACTAACGATGATTTGCTAGCCTTTAAAGAGATACTGGACTATTGTTTTGTCTCTTGCTGTAAGCATGACTGATTGCCCACCACTTTGATTTAAAGTCTGCTAGAGTAATATATCTGGAAGGACAGATCCTGAAGTTGAGGCTCCAGTACTTTGGCCACCTCATGAGAAGAGAAGACTCCCTAGAAAAGACCCTGATGTTGGGAAAGGTGGAGGGCACAAGGAGAAGGGGACGACAGAGGATGAGATGGTTGGACAGTGTTCTCGAAGCTACTAACATGAGTTTGGCCAAACTGCGAGAGGCAGTGAAGGATAGGACTGCCTGGCGTGCTCTGGTCCAGAGTCGGACACGACTGAACGACTGAACAACAACAACAACAGAGTAATATACTCAATATGAAAACAATGAGCCTATGGCAGAGAGGAGCAATTTTAATTTGGGTTTCTAGATCACTTGGTGGATTGTTTGGTTTGCTTGTTTGTTTTTAAGTGTAAATACAAGGCTCTTACCAATTGGTTTACTGAGAAGAAAAAGGTGTAGTAGGCCTTCAAGGAAATACGGTAGTTCCAACCAATGTAAGAGCATATGTATGGTTCTGATAGCTCTACTAGGCTAATGGACTACCATGGCTGCAGCCCTATTAAAGTGGCAATGTGGCTGTATGCTAATTAATGTATCTTGATTGGCTAAATTGCTGAAGATGCTCCTCCTTAACCTGGTTTTTGACACTTGAGGTATATTTTTTAGGACCCACCTTATTTTTATGGTTGTGGGTTGTTTTAAATTGTTTTTCGTGGTGTTTGAATGCTACTTTAGGGTGAACAGCGTGTCATAAAACTGGTATTATCATGAAATAAGGTGGGGGGATTCTGCTGTACTGCTGGGGGTAAGGAGTTTGCAACATTAATAGTAGAATAAAAGGTTTTCACATGTTTTTGTCTGTCTGGTGATGGATTAGGGGCCTCCTGGTCACAGCAATAGTTTTTGGTATTAGATTTGGCTGACTGGTGCAGAGAGCAGATGACCAGAGAACATGTGCTTAGTAGAAATAGCTCCAGGTTATAAATTCAAATGAAAAGATATGAGTATTTGTGGGACGCAAAAGAATGTGACTTTGAGATTTTGAAAACATTTTTAAAAATTTGCTTGACATTTGACTTCGTAGGATAGTGCCCTGGTTTTCCTTGATGGGTCAACCTCCACTGACTTTGCCTCATATTTTTTGAGCACTATTTGTAGTTGATCTCATGTGAACGTTGGTAATAGACATTTTCACATAGACTTTGTTCTCTGACATTATTTTGGCATTCTCTTGTTGTGGTTCATTTATATGTGTGTATCGATGCGGCTGCATTCTGATTTGGTAATGTTGTTTATGTATCATGACTCTTGAGGATTTTTTCTTTGATTTTGTTTTCGTTTGAGGAGTCTCTTCAGTTGCACTTTTAAATTCATGTTAAAACTATGTTTTCTGTTTAGCACACAGCATACAGCATGGCCATATTGTAACTATTTAGTTCTTGAAGTGGTAGATTGTGTTAGTGCTTCATTTTGGAGCTTGTAATTAATCTTTTGAAACTGAAGGCAAGCTTAGAAGAACACATGGAGGATTGAGCCTCAGTATGACTCTATCTATGTGACTGGTTCTTTGTGTGTGCATATTTTAAATAAAGACATGCAAATGAATGATCTGTGATATTTTTACTGTTCGATGGGAGGTGCTCTTTTAATCTCCTTTTAATGGCTTGATTGACTGAAGTACTTTTTAAAGAAAAAGTCAGAATTCTACTAGTATTGATTTAAAACAGGCTTTATTATTTACTACTTTGTGTTTGTTTGCTTTCTAGCTACAGTATTCTCTAAGAATTTGGATTAATATCACTGCAGTAGAATGATGGGTTTTTGAAAGCAAGTGAAGGTGCCTAAAATACTCTTCATTATTCTGGTTTCCTGGCCCCTTTAATCCTGAAAGAGAAGGGAGAAAATGACTAAAATTAAAACCAGTATCTGAACAGAAATATTACCATGGTTATTGAGATTGCTTGTTTCATTCAATGAAATAAAACAACAAAAACTTTACTACCCAAATAAATACTATTTTAATAATAAAACAATCTTACTATATATTTGATTTTTTTTTTTAGTTAAAAGGCATAGGGCTTATAGTTCCAAACTGTCATGAACGGTTGGAAAGTACTGTGCCTTTGTTTACATGTTTATACAGAGGCAAAGTCTTGGAAACAAGCTGCAATTTCATACAATTTGAAAGATACAGGCAGAGTTGTGGCTTGAAGGTGAGTCATTTTCATCTGAAATACGTATTAAGTGATATTTGCCTAGGAGTGGGAAGGACTATTTGAGTTGATATTGCAAATAGTACTACTTTAATATTTTTGTTTTTCGTAATTTGTAATGGTTCATATGGAGATTATTGCAGTGAGGGCTTCACGTCAGCTTAATTTGAAAGATGTGAAACAGCCAATATGGCTTTTCCTGGACCATCCCATGAGGATCACTTCTTCTGGACCAGTTCCTGCGGGTGAAAACTTGCCTAGCCTTGATGCTGCACTTGAAAACTCCTGCCACAGTGAGCTAACTAGTTTCATGGGGCCATGTGACTTCTGTTGTTCTTGACACAAATTATCATGGTTGTATTTCTGATACACATAACTGAATGATATAACTCAAGTGCTTCTGTTGACACTTCTGGGGAATATAATAACACTTCTTTTTTAAAAAAAATCTGATCATTAAAATAAATATAAATATTTAAAAAATGATATCTTTTTGGTTGATGTGTTTATGAAATGTAATGCTATTGCAATGATTTCTTACCACTTCTTCTTGCTTGGTCTTGTCAGCTGGTGGCCATGATTCAAGGGGTGTATCTGGTATTATTGGAGGCAGGTTTGGGTACATCGGCTGGTTTGGATTCCCTGGTTGCTGAGGGTGCATTGGCTGGTTTGGACCGCTTGGTGGCAGGGGGTGCATTGGGTGCTCTCCTGCATGTGGTTGAAGCGAGTGATGAACTGGTCCCACGTGACCTGGTTGATACTGTGGCATGATTGTGTTTTGCCCAGTCATCGGCACATACGGGTTATGACCAGGACCAGGTTGCGGCATTTGTGGGTTTGGGTGTGGAAATGATGGCTGCTGTGGCTGCATTTGATGGAGGTGCATTGGATAATGAGCTTGGTGCATTGTTGGCCCTGCATGGTGGTGCATCCATCCTCCCATGGGCTCATAGGCATAATGTGGATACTATAGGAAAAAATTATATAATATTGATTACTTAAAATAAGGGAAAAGGTCAAAGTGGCAGCTGATTAAAGGTATTTATGGGCAACACAATATTTTTTTAGAAGCACTCTATTGGGACAAATAATGTGAAGGCAGTTACTCAGAATTTTGAAGGACAGTGATTGTGAACTATGCTGCAGCTTTCCACAAGATTTTTTTTAGTCCGTCAGATGTTGCTGGAATTAATACTACTTTCTTGCTGTTGGCCATGCCAGCTGTTGCCATGTTGGCTGCACTGTATCACTTCCAGTAAAGCCTGTACTGTATTAAATAATCTGGACACACCTGACCTTCTGAAATCTCAGCTTGAGAAATCAGTTCATAGGTTGCATATGTTACAGATGCCATACCTGGGGTCCCATTAGTTTCTGGTACCACTTTAAGGGTGTCATCACCTTGAAGATACAAATAAAGAGAAACATTTCTAAATAGCAAACAAACATTTCACAAGGATTACTTCATTTAAATTGTTGAGAAAGGATAGAATTCAGTGTTGTGCTCTTCCAGTTGTTTTATCTGGGCAAACATTGCCGCTTGTCAGAAGGAACAGGCCCTCTCCGTTCCTTGTTCTGGGGGTACTCCTAGCCCCTAGAACCAATTTTGGTGATGGAGGACAGTAACATGCAAAGGGAGGGAGCCCCATTGCGCAAGCAGAAGTCCTTGTACAGGGCTTCCACTGACAGGGCTGCTTAGGTGAATCCTGCACTTGGTGTTCCAAGTTAACAGGCTATGATAATAGTGTTTTGCACCCCAACCCCACCTTTCCTATGTATTTCTTAAATAAATAAACTTCTATGCTATGAAATCACACCACACATTAAATATCCAATGAATTATGTAAAATCAGTATCCCCAGATGTATTCTCCTTTGATCCCTAATGTTAGGTTCCGTTTTGACTTGATTGCATATTTCCATTTCAAGTAACTCTGGGCTTTACTTGCTTTGGGGGTTTACCCGTTGAATGCAAGTAAAAATTAGATTGTATGTTGCTAAGTATTTGGTTTTATTGATCATTTCGATTAGTGATACATTTGTCCGTAGGAACTGCTGAATAATACAGTTGCATCACAAATTCCGTTTCCATCACATTTAATTTCTCTTCTAGTACTGTATATTGGTATAGGTTTAGTCACTTTAATTTAGCAGAGTTAAAGCAGCATATTTTGTATTTAATCGCATCACCTGACAAAATAGACTACCAAACAAATTCACTGCCCCCCTGCTGATTAATATTGAATATGTTTTTTGCATGCTGTCATATCTAGTGATACAAGTCCTGAAGTGATCTACTTCGCTTTTAATTTACACACGAAGAACAGAGATGAAAAACATTTAAAAGGTTGTACCTCGTAACTGAAATTGATATAGCCAGGATGTTGTGGCAACTGTGGAAAAGTTTAAAAAAATAAATCACACATTTTCATTTGGAGATAGCTTGAGTTCAGTAATTCTTCCTAGTACTGTAAATGTTTTAGCTATGACTTTGGATGAAGGGTTAGGTTGTGATACTTGCATAGTTCATAGTGTGACATCGGCCAGTTGACATACTACTTTTTTTCAAGTGTACATTTAAGAAGATTTAAATGTTCACTTGAAAATGTAAATTTATGAACAAGCAGAAATGCATGTGTTTTCAGTAGCATATAATTGACATAAACACTTATTAGGAGATACAGTAAACACTTATTAGGAGGCTGGAATTACCTGTCATTCCCTTTTCGGTTTGTTTCTACACAATAAGTGAATAGGTCTTTAACAACTGAGCTATTCCCTGAAGGCATGTTTTAACACACTTATCGAGATAACTTCAATCATCTAGTATAAAATGCTACATGTTTTCCTTTACCGAGCAAGTTTCTCATGCAGTAGAAGTGCAAAAAGCCTCTCATCTTCACCTGTTGCTAACTGTTAAGTCTTGGGTATATATCTTTCCTGACATATACAGGTGAAACTTGAAAAATTATAATATCGTGGAAAGGTTCATTTCTTTCAGTAATTCAACTTAAAAGGTAAACTGATATATGAGATAGACTCATGACATGCAAAGCGAGATAGGTCAAGCCTTTATTTGTTATAATTGTGATGATTATGGCACACAGCTGATGAGAACCCCAAATTAACAATTTCAACTTTGGGGTTTTCATCAGTTGTGCGCCATAATCATCACAATTATAACAAGCAAAGGCTTGGCCTATCTCACTTTGCATGTCATGAGTCTATCTCATCTATTAAACTCCAGTAGCTAATGAAAAAATTGCTTACATAAATGGACTTTTCCATGATATTCTAATTTTTCGAGTTTCACCTGTACATGCATACTTTACACATTTGCTAAAATCTTCTCCATGCATATGCTGCTGCCTCCTGTTGTGTCCATAAAGCACTTTTGAATAAAGCAGCATTTGCTAGAGCTTGTATACCTATGTTCCTTTTCCCACCACCCATCATTTATGACTGCATTTCAGACCTTTTCGTAACCATTTTTTTAAGGTTGCAGCTGTTCTGAGTAACTACGGTACTTGGTATACTACATTATCCTTGTTATAATAATATTATCTGTATTGCTTTTAAATATTTTTACATTGGTGTACACTTCCTTGGTGTTTTGTAACAGGGTAGTATATAAATCATTTTTAACAACAACAACAACTATTATAAACAAATGGTTTTAATTTGAGAAAATTCATCAATGGGTTATGGTAATATATGTTAAGCCTTAGTTTTCATCATAGGTATGCTGTAAATCAGGGTTTCCCAAACTTGGGTCTCCAGCTGTTGTTGGACTACAACTCCCATCATCCCTAGCAAGCAGGACCAGTGGTCAGGGATGATGGGAATTATAGTCCAAAAACAGCAGGAGGCTCAAGTTTGGGAAACTCTACTGTGAATCTTCGCCTGTCTTTTAACTCTGATTTCAAGCAATTAGTGAAGAATTAAGTTATTAGAAATTAGAAATTAGCACTTACTGGAATAGCAAATGTAGTGCTTAAGAGGCACATAACAAAAGTCCAGCCCCCCATTTTCCTCATGGCAGGTCCTGCAATATACAACATACAAGAGAAAGTTTCCACACACCCACCATTTATAGGTCAAGCCAAAGTATACAAGCATATATAATTAATGTTGCTATGTCTCATCTGTTCTTTGTTAAAGCAACTTTTAAAATGTAAGGTGAGCTGTACTGTCTCTGTTGGATGTTAATGGCTTTGGGAGGAATGCAGTCAAAGTTTCTTTTACACCAGAGAGGAAAACTTAGGCACATCAGTTCTCTCCACTGAAACTACCAGAAATACAGCTGAATGTACTTAAGTTGGCAGCAATTTCTTCATGGATTTTAACCTCCTGTGAAAAGCATAAATTTACCTATTGTCTTGCACATCCTAAAATTTGCAGCATGTTATTAATCTGCAGCTTTGGCTATCTTGACCTTGGATTAACATTATAGAGATGATTTGCATGTCAAGGAAGCATGCGCAAACTGTTCAGAAGTTCCTGATACTTTCTTCTTCCTGCTAATACTTTGTTGCACCAGGAAAGAAGCAAACCATGCTGGCTGTATGCTAACCAGCACTTATGGTTTGTTTCCTCCAAATAAATCACAGCAAGGAAGCCAGGATTTGTTTGCACTTAATACAAAGCTAGCCTCTTAGTCTTTTCCTTCTCAGTATGGCGAAGGATTAGAAGGGAGTAGAGCATATCAGAGATTTTTGGTAGTTCACTTTAAACCATAGTGCATACTAAACTATGGGTTAATGAGACATGCAAACTGGTCCACAATTTGATATTTGATATTTAGTGCATAGCCTTAGGGGTACATTGATAGAGCTTTTTTTTTTCAATTATACAATATAGTGGGCAAATAATGTAGTAGTATGGATGTTTTAATTATTTGATGTTATAAATTAACAGTTTTAGTAGATTAAAACTTATAGTTCGTTTAATCAATGAATATGGAAAAAGCAAATATGTCCTCCTCAGCCCCACATTTGGCAAAAAAAGAACCTAAAAATGGCATTTTTCATTATTTGCAGTGAGTATCGTAGGCACATAAAGCTGACATGGCTCCATTGAAATAAAAAAGCAGTGCATCTATCAAACGTGTGATTCTATAATACCAATAAGCCTTAAAATTGAATAAATATTTCATAGTCCCCAGTGGAAAGTGAGTGAAAGTTAGCTTTTCCTACTATACAAGGTGACCAGATTGTCAATTTGCTTTCTTACTTAAGAGTTTCCACCAATTCAAATCTCTCAAAAAGGCATCTTCTGTACATTATTTAATTCATCAGTTAATTGACAGCTTAATAGCCCAACAGCTAATTAAAGAAAATCATCAGTTAACATGTCTGCTTGTTAATGAAAAGAATAAAAAAAAAATCTGAGAGCAAGGCTGTAGCAGAGCAACTTTTAATTAAGTTCTAAAGATGAATGCTGGCATTACTGGAAATAAGATAATGGACAGAAGATCTTGAATGTTCACCATTAAACACTAGGGAACACCATTGGGACACTGAGGGAAAATTTAGAACTTACATACCGTACTCTGCCCACTTAAATCTCCACCCTGTCCTTTTTTGGGGGAGGGGAGAACAATGCAGAAATTGCACCCCCCAAAAAAACCTTTCACATAAGCAATATGCATCTTATTATGAATGAAGCTTCTATTCTGTGTCTTAAAAATCTCAGTGGATAAAGAGAAACAATAAATAAGCTGATGACATAATGAATAAGTTTACCTCTTGGAAGTACAGTACTCCTTGAATCTTGCTGTGTGTGTTGCTCCAGTAGCCTTGGTAGTTTAAGGACTTTACTTAACTTCAGCTCATATTTAAACAGTTTTCACACCTCTGACAGCCAATGAACATTTAGCTTTTTTTAAAAAAAAAAACCCAATAAAAAAACCTGCTGCATCATGTGTTTTCAGACATCAAATCATGCCCGGAACTGAGCATTATGATTAGAGTGTGCAGTCTTTTATTATGTTTGCATGGCTTGATAAAACATATTCTTTTGCAAGTTCTAATTCTCCATGGTTCTTGTGTTGGATTCAGTTTCTAATCTGCAGTTCTGCCTGACTTCAGTGGTAATTTGATCCTTTTGAACAAATTCCCATACACTTCATTTTAAAATAGTTCTGTGATGGTGGATGCAGGGCAGAGGAACCTCCATATCCAAGCCCTGACAGTGCTTGTGCCAGCCAGGCTGAAAACTAGGTGAGGTGGCTTTTCCCAGTGTTGTCATGTCATATCCCATCCCGCTTCCAAGTAGTTTCTATAGGGGGGGAATTCAGGGCTGGCATAGCCTTCCATTATTATTATTATTATTATTATTATTATTATTATTATTATTATTATTATCTCAATTTATTACCCATCCTTCAGCATCTGGTCCTAGGGTAGGTTAGCACAGTTTAAAATTCAGTATTAAAAACAGTTTAGAACAGGCTTCCTCAACCTCGGCCCTCCAGATGTTTTGAGACTACAATTCCCATCATCCCTGACCACTGGTCCTGCTAGCTAGGGAGGGATCATGGGAGTTGCAGGCCAAAAACATCTGGAGGGCCGAGGTTGGGGAAGCCTGGTTTAAAATAAACTACAGCCACGGGAATAGGAATTTAGAAGCATGCTGGGTATGTATTGGAAGAAGGTCTCCCTCAGTCATACCCCACTGTTCTTTTTCTCTCTTGCACTGTTGGAACACCAACATATAGAAAAGCAATTTGAACAGTGTTTTGCTTTTTAACCTCCCTGCTTGTGTAGCTCTCTTTTTCATCTCTAGACTTCATAGCATGCAGTCTTCTTTCTCCACGCCATCCGTTAGTTGCCCATTTTATCTTTCCCATGTCCCTGTGGCTACCTCTTTTATCTCTCCAACTCATAGTGCACCATGGCTATTTTCTCTCTGCACTTCTGCAGGGCTCTCCAAACCCCAATCTTCCCATTTCCCATTGTCTTATTTCAATTCCCTTCATTCTGGACACTTTTTGTTCTCTCCCCATATTTCTGCTTATTTTGGTTGAATATTGTAGCAACATGGCATGGGGCTCATGCCTTCCCAACAATTCATGGAATATGAAAGCCTGTGGTGCAGGAGAACCATGCAGTTTGGGTTTCTGAAAGATTCTGAGGTGGGAAAAAGAAGCCATGTCCTTCACATAGACCAGAATTTAATGGGAATTGGTAATGATAAAGGCACTTTCCTAATTTTGATGGAGTTTGGGCTTAGCTGTCCCTATAAATATATGGGCAGACTTCAAATACAGTCATACTTTGGAAGTCGAATGGAATCCATTCTGGAAGTCCATTCAACATTCAGAACGTTCGAAAACCAAATTGCGGCTTCTGATTGGCTGCAGGAAGCTCCTGCAGCCAATCAGAAGCCATGGAAGCCCCGTCGGACGTTCAGGTTCCAAAAGAATGTTTGCAAACCGGAACAATCACTTGTTGTGGCATTCGGGAACCAAAACGTCCAAGTTCCAGGGCCTTTGACTACCGTTTTTGATCTATCTATAGGCCTTAACTTGTGTCCTGGTGTAAAATAACACTCACAAACTATTAAGGAAAGGGAGGAAAATAGATGCATTATATTACACATATCTAACATTTTGTAACTTTACATTTCATCTATATTCCTTCAAAAAACTGGTTATGAATTGCGTATTACGGGATTGTGTTGCTTTTCAAAGATATTTGGGGAGCTGCCAACATCCATATGTTTACTTGCTTACAATAAATGGCTGAGCTATACATTTTGGTTCCCTTTTCACAGAAATAACCAAAACTATATGCCAGTGTTTAGTCCCCGCCCCCCTTTAAAACAAGTACCAGTAAAGCTAGCAACACTAGCCAAATTATCTGTTTAGCTTATAATTTCAAGGAGTTAAAAGAATTTGGTAATTAGATGTCGGGAAAACTTCCTTGACTAAGCGAGAATGATGTGCATGAATAGCATTTAGGGCAGAAGATGAATAGCTATGGTAAAAACAGAGTGAAAATTGTTTGTACCATCAGCAAAAAATCCTCTTGTATTAATAGAAGAGAAAAAAGGTTTAAAAAAGAAAAGAAATAATTTTTTAATTAAAATTTTATTCACTTTTTTCTATCATTACATATATCTCATATCAATAACATACATATTACATCACTTCACCCCTTCCCTCCCGGGCTTCCCTCAGCTTCCACTTCTGGTTTGTTTCCTCCTTATTACATACTGCTGTTTCTAGAAAAGAAATAAATCTTGTGTATTCATAGTAAGTCACCCCAGAAGATACAAATATTTAGTGGGAACCCATTTGTTTCTTCAAGATAATGAATAATAGAATCATATAACTGCAGAATTGGAAAGGATCCATATAGTACAAACCCCTGCAATGCAGAAATCTAAACTAAAGCATCCATTATTGTGAAATTTTGAAATGATTTGCAACAGTTAATATCAAAAGAACTATAACTGAACTGTTGTGATGTCTTCCATAAAAGCTTAGCAATAGCAATATAGGGTAAATTTAACTGCAAAGCTACCTAGAAACTTTGCACCAAATCCCAGGTTGGAGCAGAAAGTATGTTGCTGCTGTCCTTGCAGAATTCTGGTCAATAGAGTTAGTGTTCACAATGGCACCAGCTTTCATCTCTGGGAGCAAACTATTGTTTCATTGGCTTTCAGCCTAACTTTTCACATTGTGAACAGAAGGAGCTTTGGTTCATGAAAGGTGAGTTTTGCTTGCGGAAGGTCCCCACCCCCCCGTGAGTAGAACAAAAAGTTGGGATCCAAGCCACTGATTCCTAAAAATAGGAACGCATATTTAAAAACAATATGTAAGGGTAACAGTTTCCAGGAGCCCTTACAGCTGTCTCTTTCTGATTAGGAACAGCTGCTTGGAGTCTTTTCTCCCTAAGTTTCAACTGCCCAGTAAGTATTTATTATATTTTGAAGACATAGAAGACATATAGCGTGCGCGCACACATACACATTGTGATTTGCGATATATCACCATGCTGAATATTATGAAATCAATGCGGCAGCGGGAGGCCCCATTAGCTAAAGCGGTAGCTCAGGTTAAGAATAGTTTCAGGCTAAGAACGGACCTCCAGAACGAAATAAGTTCGTAACCAGAGGTACCACTGTACCAAGCTTAGCCCAGTCCAATCTTTGTCTTCTTAGACAAAGGGCCTGGTTCAGCTGCAACCTCAATGCTGCTTAACTGTTTCTTGAATTTTTTTTACACCTTCATGAAAAGAATTGAAGATTACTACTTCCGTCAGATCAGCAGTTTCTCTCTTATCAGCTCATGGTTGGAAAACTGGTTGAATCTGGTGTTATGGTTGTAGAGGCTGCCTCTTCATTATCCGCTACCCAGGAAGAAAGTGAGCCAAGATTTAAAAGCAGTCGAGTCCTACCTCAGACTACAAGAATGTTACATGGACCAGACTTGTGTAACTTTCTAGTTACACCCACACAGCCCTACATACAATGGGGTCCCATAAAAGAAAAGATAGAAACTCAACTGCCAGGGCAAAAAGGGAGGAGAAAAGAGGGTCGAGTTGGGTTTTGCAATGAGTAGTGGATTTCAGGAATGGAGAGGAAAGAAAACAGAAATTTGGGATCAGCCAGGAAGAACAAGAGAGGAGAGATTATTGCTGACAGGAAAATCAGCACTGTGCTTCAGCTCGGGGGGCGGGGAAGTGGAGGAAGTGATATGGCACAGCAAGAGATGGGAAGAAAGGATGGGAACCAAGCTGAGGACTGCTTCAATGATCCAGTAACAACCATGGGAAGGCAGGGAGGACAGGCAGGTCAGGGAGCCTTAGCAAGTAGCTCTTGGAGATAAATTGGGCTGGGCAGAGAATGCTGCTCTTACAGGATTCTTCTTGTCGTGCTGCCTGCCCTAATAGCTTAGCAATGAGCCATGGCAGATGCCAGTGCTATGGTGCGGTGAAGGAAGGATGATTGGTGAAGGCACGATAGATATTGGAGCCTGTTCACTAAGTCCTTAAAGCCGCAGCTTCCCATTTTAAATTTTGCACCTTTGACCTCCCGCTTGGAGGCAGAGCTGGAAGAATATCAGAGACGTTAGGACTGGGATCCCTGTGTGGGAGAAGGTTGAAGGAGAAAGCTCTTCTTAGCACCAGTTCTCAACCTAGGAAAAAAATAGGGTTTTGACTTGCATGGTTAAGAGGAAGAGACTATAGCGCTGAAAGTGTGAGATAAACATGTGCATTTTTCTTCTTTTCTTTATGTCTGTGGCAAATGGGAACTTGGGGATAGGACAAAAAGGAGCAGTTCTGAGTGTGGCATTGCAGGAAATACTGGGTCAAGTGGTGTCATTTTTGAACAGGGACATTTATTTGCAGGAGGCTCTGATCCAATCTCAGATTTGTTGTCTTGAGTAAATCACTTGTCTTAATCTAGTCCAGCACTCTGTTTTCCACACTGGCAATCCAAATATCTTTGCAAAGCTTAAGTGAAGGCAAATGCAATTAATCTTCTCCATATTTTATGGCCTTAGTAAATTCAAACAAGTAGCGTTTTGTCCATGATATCTGGTATTCAGAGAGATGCAGTTGAACACAGTGTTTCCTTGTAGCTATGACAGATGTTAGAAACCCTTTCATGGAGCGTGTGGAGTGGAGCAGGCAGTAGCAGCTTTGTTGGAAGCTGGGAGAAGCTGGAAAAGTAGGCCAAAACTGTTGCTTTGGAGGCTGCAGTATTCTATGTAGGGAAAGGGTTAATAGGAAAACCACACAAATTTGCAATAAATAAATAAATGATGTGCTAGTTTGTATTAATATAAACACATTTAGAAAGAATTTCTATAATTTAAATAGAAATACAATGCATCTCACTATAGCTGGGCAGCTGACACAGCAACTTGCTCACAATTAATTTGTGCAATTATTTTTAGTGTTTCAATTATGAGTTTTGATCATGTTGACCATCTTCGAGATGGTTATCTTTGGTAGAAAGGGTAGGAAGATGAGATGCATGTGCCTAAAATGCATGCATGCATGTGTGAATGAATAAAACACAACATAACAATTGGGCTTTCTAAGTTGACGGTTATCTTTTGCAAATCATTGATTATCCGGGTAACAATTTCTCTAGTTCTGCTTATTTTAATCAAAAGTAAAATCACAGCAAAGCATATAGCAGGGACAAAGGGACACAGCAACCAATGAAACTAAATGCTTCCCAAAAGCAAACAGGGAGGTATTTAATTGGCACTTAATAGCTTAACATAGGCGCCTGTTGAAAGAAGTTGGACTGTTCAAATTTTTGGCTGCCACGAAAGAAAATGCCAAATTTTTATGGCACATACACCTTATCTCCAGAGGTGGGGACTCCAACCTCTGCAACAAGGAATGTAAATATAGAGGTCGCTTCATCTAGGTGTAGGTGGTCTTTAAGATGCTCCAGACTCAATCTGTTCATGACATTGTAGGTCAAAAACAACACTTTGATTTGTACTTAAGTAGCAGCCATAAAAAATAAAGGTAAAGGGACCCCTGACCGTTAGGTCCAGTCGCGGACGACTCTAGGGTTGACTCTCGAGTTACTGGCCGAGGCAGTTGGCGTACAGCTTCCGGGTCATGTGGCCAGCATGACTAAGCTGCTTTTGGCGAACCAGAGCAACACACAGAAACGCCATTTACCTTCCCACTGGAGCGGTACCTATTTATCTACTTGCACTTTGACGTGCTTTCAAACTGCTAGGTGGGCAGGAGCTGGGACCGAGCAACGGAAGCTCACCCCGTCGCAGGGATTCGAACTGCCAACCTTCTGATCGGCAAGCCCTAGGCTCTGTGGTTTAACCCACAGCGCCACCCACACCCCACAAGTAGCAGCCATATTCCATACTAATTGAAGGTTTTAGCCTTCAAAGATAGCCCCATGTGTAATGTAGTGCAGCAGTCTATGCTTGATGCATGAGGCATTTTCACAAAACAAGAAGTCTAGGTCCCCCCCCCCCCGTTTCTAATAAGGTTATATTGCATTATACAATATATAGCAAGTTCTTTGAAAGGCTATTACAGTGGTACCTCGACTTACGAATTACTTGACATATGAATTTTTCGACATACGAATGAAAAAAGTGCCTGCACGGCTACAAATTTTTCAACATCCGAAGGACATCTGTTGGTTTTACATGCGGTTTACTCGACTTACAAATTTTTCCGAATTTTTCATTTCCAATGCATTCCTATGGGGAAATTGCTTTTTTCGACTTACAAATTTTTCGAACTACGAATGTGCATTCGGAATGGATTAAATTAGTAAGTCGAGGTACCACTGTATACAATATATAGCAAGTTCTTTGAAAGGCTACATTCTTTTAAAAAAAGCTTTATTGAGAACAGAGAGACATAAAATGGGGGGAGGACGTAATAAAAGGTATGCTCCCATCTATCAAAAGGGTCATATCTAAACAATTTTTGAGATATAGATTTATTTGAGATACAGATGGAAGAAATGCTAAACATTATTTTAATATTCAGTTAAAAACCCATGCCCACCCCCCCATACATAATTAGTCGGGGATGGATTGGTTCATAGTATTTTCCCCTCAACCCATTTTAGCATTAAAATGTTATTGGCTTATTGTATTTTTCAAAAAGCATTTGTGGCAGTTTAGCATATGTGCGGCTTGTGTTTCCAATAGGTTTGCCATTGGTGTCGCAACTTCTTGTTTGTTAGGGTCAGAGAAATTGCACTAAAGACTTAAAATCAAGAACTGACCGTCCTAGATGAGAGAGAACATTAGATGTCTTTACCATACTCAAAGGGATTTTACCAGATGTGTGCAGCATTCTTTGGAGCGTTCCTAATAAGGAAAGTTTGCACAGTTACAGTGCAGTTCTGCATTTGAAGAGCCATGTGGAAGAGGATTTTCTTTGGAAGGAGGGGAAAGATAACCACTCCTTACACCGCTTCAAAACAACCTTATGGAATAAGAAGCAGTTATAGATTGTGTTTACCTTTTTCCAACATGCAGGCTTATCTAGAATTTGGCAATGCTAAACTTGTTGAACTTGGAATTCCAGTTAAGAGCTTAATTTTCATTTCTTTTGATTCTTAAGATTTATGATGGTAGAAACCTGTGGCAACTAAAGGGATTGTAGGAGTTACAGTTTGGGCTGTCTCTAAGATACCTGATATATACACATCTCCAGGAAAAAATTGTGCCTTTCTTCGAATAGGAGTTCTACAGTGGATTAATCTTCATCAAGTTTGGTTTCATGAAGTTAACAAAGGACGACTGTGGAAAAGCAGATTTGGGTTAATGGGTAAGAAAATAGTTATGTGATTGTGGAGCACAGCTGTATTGTAGTACTTTTGAATATTAACTTGCTCTGTTTTAATTTTTACTTGCTATAGCTAACTTGGCAGAAAAAAACAACCCTACGCAAACAACTTTTCACCATTCAGAACACATTTCTTGCTTGGTAAGGGAAACAGCTCTACCTGCCACTTAGCAGGCTAAGAAGTCAACAAGCAGCGAGTTGTCAAATACCCTTTATTTTGTCTGTTTTCATGACTTTGCATGTACTGCTAACAAGCCTGAGAGGGGCAAAACCCCTTCAATCAGCAGTGGTGTTGTGTAATTAAAGTCAATTATATGACTAGACTTAAGTTGGCTTAGCTGAAAATTGTTTGAAGTCTCTGGTCACTTTTTATCATGTTTATAAGTGAGCATACAAGCTCTGTAATGCTAGTTACTGAAAACTGAGGAGGGAAGTATTACGTAGACAATGTTTAAATGCAGTTAGTGCAACCAGTCAAAGGCAACATGGTGCCCTCCAGATTGTGTTGGAATCTAACAAGCAGCAGCCACAGACAACTTGGTCCAATGGTCAGGGATGATAGGTAATTGTAGCCAACAACATCCAGAGGGCACCACGATAACTACCCTGGCTATAGAAACATATAATCAGTGGTTTTCTTCCAAATTTTATAAAGCAAACTAAAATGGATGGTCAGTTAATGACCTGTGGGTGTGATTTGACTGCTCTGTTTTCTGGCTCCTAGCACCCATGCTAAATGTTAAGGAGAATTGGCATGCCTTTGGTTTCACTCACAAAGAAAAGAATATGTTTTACTGCTCTGAGAAACAGAAGTATTTCCCAACTTAATTTTAAATCTCTTTGAGATTTGTTATCTAATAACTTGGGCTGTGCCTGAGCCTGTATGTACTGCAAATGCTTGCTAGTTGATGGCAGCAGCTACCTCCTAGTCTCCAGATCTTTGGAGATTAGTGTGAGCCCCCCAATGGCCATCCGTGAGCTGAATCTTCAAATTTATAACTTGTTGCAGAGCATAGTCCCAACTAAAAGCCAGTCATCTTTTGGCTCAGTCTCAAGAGTATCTCGTAACTCTAGCAATTATTTCTGTTTTTCATAACAGTGGGAAATTTTATGGCTATTTTTCCCCTTCTCCCAGTCCAAAATAAATGCGCTGCTTAAAACAAAGAATGAAACTAAAGGCCACCATTTGAATTTCAGCGCACCAACAATTGAAGATTGCAAAGGGCTTCCACTTGATCTATCCTAATCACCAGTGTGACACTTTTCTAAAGAGAGTCCGAGAGCTCTGGCATGGGAAAGGAATGAAAGACAGTCATTGGGAGAAATGCTTTCATGTTGGTCTAATGACTGTATAAAATGCAACATGTACATTCTTAAGCCCTGGCAAGTAACTGATAAGTCTAAAGGGAGCTGTTAAGTATATGTGTGTCTAATTTCCAAGAAAAACTACATCCCTCTTTTTGCTTCCCATTCTACATGTTGACTGAATGCAGGGGCGGGGGGGGAGGGGTAGGATCAAACTTCCTGGCCTTGTTCCTTTGAACATTTAGCAAAGGGTGAGCATAGAGCTTCTATGTGCCTATAGCTGTAGGCACACAGATTCCACACATTCAGAATTCCTCTTAGTGAGGGGCTCCTGATCATGTCGAAGAGTCTACAAGCACACAGCTGTATGCATGGAGAGGCTTGATTTAACCATCTGCTGAACTCACACAGGTTGGGGTGGACATCTTTGGAGGTTGGCAGGGCCAACAGGTCTCTCCATGCATTTGATCAACATGTGGAAAGAAGGATGGGAATAAGGTTAAAGTGTGTCGAGACCAGGGAACAAAACAAATATGTGCATCTGCAACATTCCCATTTTATGCTGGTCACTTATACAATTACCAGTAGGTCAAAAGTGTTCCGATTCCTCAATTGTTTCATTGGTTATATTTTACTCCCTGCTATTCAGTAAAGATTTGCTTTCAAAGTGGTATATAGCAATTACACTCCAGCACGTATGCATCTTAGGTGTGCCTTTTCTCATAGAATCATACTCATAGGACTGTAACGTTGGAAGGGACCACAAGGGTCGTCTAGTCCAACCCACTGCAATGCAGGAATCATTTGCCCAATGTGGGACTTGAACCCACAACACTGAGTTTAAGATTCCCATGCTCTACCAACTGAGCTATCCAATCTGGCTCTTGGCAGCTGTTGACATAGTCTAGGTTCCAGGCTGGGACAGCTGTGGGGTTGGGGTTGGGGAATGGGTTGCAGCTGTATTTGAGCTCACTGATAGTAAAGGTCCACTGAAATGGTCCCTGCATTGATCTGTGGTATGCCTGGAAGTTGTTGACATAGTTCAGATTTAGACCATTGCTGATTTTATTTAGAATGGCAGACAACCTGTAGAGTTAAAATGCTTGCATGATACTTGATATTAATTGCATTTGTAAACATGTGGATATATTGTGGGATATATTCCTCCAGTGTATATTTAATAAGTAACACGACATCTTCTATAATTTTAGACAGCTCTTGTCCAGAGATGAGCAATATGGTCAGCTAAATTCAAGCATTGTAATGTCATAAAGATACCAGTGCTTTCAAAACTGAGGCTGTGACTATTTTCTTTTCACAGAGGTCTGCTATAGTTAAATCAAACCTCAGAAATTAGGATACTGTTTGTTTTGTTTGAATTTTCTGGGTTACTTATTTCACATTGCAACATTCATTGTTTGACCAAATGGCATTTTTAAAAATAGTTTAATTGGATTTTAAAGGTAACAAAACACACAAAGGGAACTGTAACAAAATAGGAATCATTAGAGTTCAAAATAATAGGCATAGAATCTGTGTACAACAAAGTGAATGTGTCGTGCATCTTGCATCAATTTAAGCATGAACTTTAGGGAGGGTTAATAAGAGGCTGGAACGTGCATATATCCTCTCCATAGAGCAATTTGAGTCAGTGGTTGGCATCGGATATTCACGTTTCCAGTCATATGAAATAAAAAGTGCCCTCAGATACTATCCGATTTGTCTGCCCCATCCCTAAGTACACGGTATCAATACATCAGACTTTCAGAGACCAAATTTTATCTAAGCACCCTGCCATGCTGAATTTGGATGTTTTCCATTGGTTGGCCAACTCCAAGTATGCTGCTACCAGTAACACAATAAACATGTTCCTTATGGATCTCAGGACCACCCAGTCTACTGATATTAAGTAATGCCAGAGGTGGAATTGGGGAGGGGGTGTTGTCCTATAATAGCCTATAGTTTGGGCAAGAACTCCATCCCAGTAAGTTTTCACAAAACAACATTCCCACCAAAGAAACAATCCCTCCCTCTCCACAACATCTCCAACAGAAATATTTGGATTCATGGTGTTTTAATTTAAGCAGAGTCCAGTGCCACCTATGGATTGTTTTTAAAGTTGCTTCTTGGATGCTTTCTGAAACTGATTTCAATGTCACTCTCCTCCACGTTGCATCCCGCACACCATTTTAGTATTTAAGGAGGTACCAGCTTCTTCAATAAGTACCTTACATGTTAGGGATTTCTTCCCTTTCATATTGCATCCATCCTATGCACATACCATGTGAGGCATCTTCTTGCGTTTTCCACCGTTAATTATTTTCATGCAAATAACTGGATTTGAAACATCTTAAACCAGGATGGGTGTGGGGGGTATCAGAAGATCAGAGCAGGTTTTGTGCCATCAGGAGCTGGCCATCCTTGCGTAAGTCCTAAAACATGATAACTTCTTGCCTCCTCCCATCTCTGAAATTTGTGGTATTCATCAGATGGCATGAACAATCTTCATATGAAACTGAACTGTTGCTAACGTTAATAAATAGTGTGCCTATTGATTTCGTAAGAAATCATGTTTGGATTATAAGAGATTGAAGGATACTTTCTCCAATGCAGGAAGATTTTGTCTTACATGAATTTTGTAGCAAGTAATACACTAAACACAACTGTTTCATAGTGAATCTTAATATCAAGCTGTTTTCACACTTCCTTCATGCTCTTGGAATGCAACTGGGTTTATGTACATCCGCCCCTTTACTATGATGTAAGCTTGTAGAATGATTCTGCTACTCTTGTATGTATCTGATGTAGACATATACTGAATTTATGTTTGAAGTACATAGTGTAAGTTGTATTTCTCTTGTGCATGTAAATTTAGCCTCCCCGTGGACAGAAGGCGACATTCCTCATGCTGAAATGCTATGCAGAACTTATGAAAAGGGGTAGACAGACATAGAACCATAGAATTGTAGAGTTGGAAGGGATCCTGATGATAATCTATTCTAGTCCAACCCCCCATTTAATGCAGGAATACACAGCTGTCCCATATGGGGGTTGAACCTGCAACCTTGGCATTATCTGCATCATGCTCTAATCAACTGAGTTATCCCAAAGTGGTTCATGAGCCATCTGAAAGACAAGAAAAAGTGAAAAGCCATTGAGTAATTGACAAGTTTCTTAATACAGTGGATTATATTGACCCCATGACTTTTGACAAAGGTAGGACATCTGTATTCAGTGACTAAAGTGCAGTCAGGAATCTTACTCAAGAATAGTAAGCTAGGGGGCACTAACATGGATTCAGTCCTTTAAAATGGACATCTAGCTTAGAATTACTGCCTCCCAATTCAATCTTTAAATGAAATTGGATGCATTTAGTAGTACCATTTACACCCATTTCCTACCAATTTCCGCATGTTGCTCCATTTTCTTCTCAAACCCTGACCATTGGAAGACATCGTTTTAAAACGTTGTCCAGTACAATGTGAACAGGCTCCTGCATGTCCCACCTCACTGGCACCAGCTCCAAGGAGGCATTCAGAAGCGTTCACTTCCTTTTAAAAAAACAACAACTATAACTTGTTTCATACAAATCAACAAACTGTGCTTAATATTAATTATGGTTGGATTAAAAGATGCCAGCATGAAGCCATTGCTTCTTGAGATACCCAGGGCTGACTAGAGACCTTCTGTCTGCAAAGCACATTTTCTCCCACAGAGCTTAGTTAAACAGATCCTTTGTGTTCTTCTTAAGAATTGGGATGGAGGGCAGTGCTTGTAACCAAGCTAGTCCTTCCTCCATTCATCAGAGGGAAGGCCTATGTTCCATGAAGGAAGGAAGATCTACAACTGGTAACTCCCCTTCCACTTTTCCCCGTAATTAAGTTGTGTTGGGATGAAATGAGCTTCTTGAACAAATGTTTAGTGTACATAATGTTTTTAGTATAATGAATCTTATTGTACTTGCTTGTGCCCCTCTTGTGAATGGTCTAAAGCTTTATGTTACTTTGGTTTGTTTTAATTCATTTAGTTTCTAAATAAAGCAGACAGCTGAAAATAAACATTTATTGCTCATCTCAGTTTGATCAGGAGATTCCAGTGTTCATAACATAGCATTATCCAAAAATATTTTGACAGATATAGTCTTCACTAACATCATGTTAGAGTGCCCTAGGAGAGAATTTACTGCGGCAAAGTTAACACATGCTAGATTTCTTTGCACTACTGGTAACGGGGATACATGAACCATTACTGCTCCCTGGGCAAAAAAAATCCACTGTGGTCCTTTGTCTAGAACTGTATTTTTGTGCTTATCTGTGGATCCTGAAAACAGTATTAAGGAGTAGCCCAGACTTCCAAGAGAAGTTAGTGAGCTACCTTCCAGATGACAAATTTAGTCTTTAGCCTTAATTATTATTAACATTGCTAAGGAATTTTAAATGAGGAATAGCAGTAATTAATCTTTCCTGCCCAAATTCCTTTTATTGATATCTTAATCTTTGTCTGTTGCTACCTTACTAAATTTCATTCTGCACAATTTGTAACGTTAAGGCTGCAATCCTAGACTAATGTACAGTGGTAACTTGAGTTACAAATGCCTCAGGTTACAAACGCTTCAGGTTACAAACTCCGCTAACCTGGAAGAGTTACCTCGAGTTGAGAACTTTGCCCCAGGATGAGAATGGAAATCGTGTGCTGGCAGCGCAGTGGCAGCAAGAGGCCCCATTAGTGAAAGCATGCCTCTAGTTAAGAACAGTTTCAGGTTCAGAATGGACCTCTGGAACGAATTAAGTTTGTAACTAGAGGTACCACTGTATATGGGAGTAAGGCCCATGTAACTGAATAGGACACAGAAGTAAGTAGATAAGTATAGGATGTCTCTTGTTTAGGTTTGCTGAATCAGCTCATAAGTGAATCACGATGCATATCTTTCATATCTTTCATACCACACCTGACATTTTAAGTGTCACAACGTTGATTAATACCAAAGACAAGTGCAACTATTTTGAACCTGCATGCCAGATATTCATTAAAGTTTCAGTGGAATGTGACTTAAAACATACAAAACACGCACACAAATATTGTTCATGCTTATGTGTTTGTGGCATTTGCTTGAAGATGTTTATGGATTTACACATATGTGTTGCATTTAACAGTAAAAACATAGGATGCTTTTTGCTTTCATTGAAAAGCTCTTTATAGTTGGAAGTTCATGACAGATTTCAGCATTGTTTTGCTTTCTGAATATTCTACACTGCAAATGTTCTGGTATATGGTGACATGGAAATCCATGAAGTCCTTTTGAAATTTATTTCATCACTGGTCCAGCTCTTCAGGGTTCCAGACAGGAGTCTGTAGGCTTACCCTTACCTTGTAGATACTGGGGATTGAACTTGGGAACTTTTGCATGCAAAGTGGATACAATGGTACCTCGGGTTAATTCGTTCCAGAGGTCTGTTCTTAACCTGAAACGGTTCTTAACCTGACGCGTGCTTTCGCTAATGGGGCCTCTTGCTGACCTTGCGCTGCTGGCGAGCGATTTTCGTTCTTATCCTGGGGCAAATTTCTTAACCTGGAGCAAATACTTCCTGGTTAGTGGAGTTTGTAACCCTAAGCGTCTGTAACCTGAAGCGTCTGTAATCCAAGGTACCACTGTGCTATATCATTAAGCTATGCCCATTCCCTAAATTCTAAATTATTATTGCTTGTTCTGATATCCTTGGCTCTGTTAATAAGTAACATGCCTCACATTTTCAGAATACTCATTTACATGTATAATAAATTAGAAATGAAAAGGAATCATTCAGTTACCATATTGGCCTGAATATAGGCCTCACTTTCCCCCCAAATTCTGACAGTGAAAAGTTAAAGTGTGGGTTATATTTGTGGCCTTACGGTATGCAGCCAGGAGCATGGCAAAGCGGTGCCTACCCTGTGTGTAGTCCCCCGCCCTCACCCCCAAGGCCAGGAAGGGAGAGAGTGAGGAAGGGGAAAGGACGCCAGCAACGCAGCGCGAACCCCCCCCCCCAAATGCCCAGTATGTAGCCAGGAGCAGCGAGGAATGGAGTGGCTTATATTCAGGTATTTCCCCCCCCCCCTTTTTCTCTCCCCCCTCCTCCAATTTTAAAGGTGCAGCTTATATTTGAGCCAATACGGTACTTGTTCCTCAACTTGAATAAATGAAGACATGCTACTTGCCATGTACATTAGAAGTGGTACATTGCTTGGTGGGAATTGCAGTGTTAGAGGTTCAATAAAGAGCCCTCCACAGGCTTCGTATATGTCACTGGTTAAGCCAGATAGCTGACCTCTTGCAACCAATAATGTTAAAACAAGTTTAGAACGCCCTTCTACAACAATTATGGAATGTGCATGGTGTCTGTGGGTGTTTAATACAGCGTAAGTTAAATGTTTAGTTATGGGATAAAGGACTGAGTGGCATTCTCAGTGAACTGTTGATTATCCATATGCCCCTTCATTCTTTTCCACTTGATTTCCTGCAGGGTGACTTCACTTGGAACAGCATGTCAGGGCGCAGTGTTCGGCTGAAGTCTGTTCCTGTTCAAAGTCTTTCGGAATTGGAGCGTGCCCGGTTACAGGAAGTGGCCTTTTATCAGTTGCAGCAGGACTGTGACCTAGGATGTCAGATAACGATTCCCAAAGGTGAGATGTGATCCCAAAGTCTCCTGAGGACAGTGCTGAAATGGTCGGCCCTGTCTGGTACATCGCAGACTGTTATTTCCATTTGAAGTATATAATAAGGGGGGGGGGAAATATTTCATTCTATGAAATTAGTTTTTGGCTGCTGTTTTTAAGTGGTTGAATGCGGTCTCAGTATATTCTACATTGATGCTCTCTTCAGGGATTGTATTCCCCAAACAGTTAAAATACCAATATTGTTGATAACACAATCACATATTTTGCTATTGACCACGTGAGGGAAACTAGTTACTCACTGATGGCCCTGATTTTAGAATTACCCAAAGGGTCTATGCTACTCCTGAGCAGCCCTTAAAATTGCTATATGAACTGGTGAATTAAAAATATTTGTTGTTTTTAGATATTTAGGTCTGACTTACTAGGGAGGATAATAAAAAACAAACTCAATTTCAAGGGCTTCTTATATGCAAAATATTTATGAAGAAGAAAAATTACAATTGCTTTCTTTAGGCTGTGCCTGGGTCAATGCTGGTACTTAGCATAGTGATCTTTTTATCCTTTTTTTAATAACCAAGGAAGCTGAGGAGCCTGGGAACCCACAAACAGGATTTTACTAATGATAATAATGGGGTAGCTATTATTTACGTTATTTGCCCGTGGACCCATTGAAAGCAACTGGCTAACCACTATAGATAGGATGGTGGAGTCACTAGACTATCTGTCTGATCCAACAGGGCTCTGCTTATGTTTACATGCCTATCTATGCATATTGTTCATACTGAACTTGGGAGGGGAAAAATTGAGTGGACTGCTTATCTCTCATCTATGCTGTGGACTGCAGCATTGTTCAAGCATTAGGCTTTTTAACTGGGAAAGGCCAGAACAATTCAGATGCAAGAGAACATAATGCGATTAAGTTTTATTTGGGAAAATGTAGCATCTACTAATGTTGCTTTAAGGATCTTCTAAAGGTCAGAGAATAGCTGTGTTATGAGTCAGAACCATTTATATGCCTCATTATGGATTTCAATAGTTTCTATGGTCTTCTTCTACTTTAAAGTTGCCATGCCCAAAGTAAACTAATTTAAGAAATTGCCACTTTGGAGATTTGGATGGATCATTTTACTGCTTGCCATAACCTGCAAGCAAACTGGAAATATGTAAAAATCCTCACAATAACAAGGGGCACTTAGTTTAATCCTTCCTTTTCATTCTGGCTTCTGGGCCTTGTTATAAAATATTGAAGTTATCAATGCCTTTTCTTTCTTTTCTTTTACTGTAGTTGACTAGCCAGTTGACTAATTTTGATTGACTGGCTTGTGCTGAACTTTTCATAGATAAAAAGCATAGTCTTGGAGTAAATTGTGTCCAAATGGAGCAAGAAACAATTTAACATTCAGAACCTTTATTATGCTGTGTTTGGTTTTGTGCCCAGCATGTTACTGCTCAGCTATGGAAAAAATGGCAATGTGCTTTCTGCCTTGTGTTTATTTTGGCAGGGGGCGGGGTTGGGATTTTGGACCTCTGTTTATAGTGCTCTTTGTTGTGTTTAATTACCTATTCGTCATCTTCATTCAGTGTGACTACGGTTTTTACATCTTTTTTTGTCGTTACTTGCCTTTGGTCCCTTGTATTTAGCCATTCATGTTAATGTATCTGCATTTTTGAACAAAAGTGGAAAGGATCAAAGTAAATGTACATGGATTATGTTTCCAAATTTTAGCACCAATTAGCATATGGTGCCTCAGTTCCCAAATATACAAGGCATAATAGACATGTACACTATATGGCAGGAATACATAGATGTACACATTTTTTTTCTACACAGATGTAAACCAAGATAGGGAGTAGATAGAATATCTGAATCGGCCCTCAAACATTATTAGATAAACAAAGGGTTCTGAGGGCAACTTGCTTTCTTGTGGAAGAATGTATTCAAACAATCAGTGTGATGGCTACTTTAAATATAACTCTCACAAAGAGCTTTTTGCACAACTTCTTCAATTCACACTTTTCTGCTGCAGCCCTACAAATGGCAATGCTTGACACTGAAATTGTAAAGATTGCAAGGAAGGGTGGTACAATAGGCAGCAGCATTTGTGTGAGAAGGTCCGAGATTGCTTCTAAAGGTAGAACTTAAGTTCTAAAATATGCAGTGAGCTAAAATAAATAATAACAGCTGGCCCTTTTTTCAAGTTTGTTTCCCCCTTTTGAGTCTTTTATTTGTTGCTGTGGCTCCCTCCTGCTCCTATGTGTACATGTATGTGTTTTGCAGTGACATTGGTAGTTTTCACAGGCTGTACATGATTGTTCCCATAAGAGCGATCTCTGCATTCTCTTAAATCCGCCACATGTGGTTCCTAGTCATTTGAATCTTCTTCCCACAGTCAAATGGAGAAAGCTTTTATTTGTTTTTCTTCCATAGTAATGAACACTGCCTATCTGGTATCTTGGAGTGAATTAGAATGAGAAACAAAGCAGTTTCACCTCCCAGAACTTAATCCTCTTAAGTTCTCTCTTGGTTTGCAAAAGTGACCATGCATCAAAGAAGCTAAATAAATGGCTATCTAAAGGGCTCCTTTGCTGTTTGGAACTAATTGACAGCCCACAACAATGCAAACATGAGTCATTGCCTCATAAGTGAGATAAAATGGAAGATGTCCCTTTTATGATGGTACTTGATATGCTGTTGCACATACGTGCATCATCTGCAAGTTAAGAGAATATACTTATGGCTTCATACCCATTTGAAATGTATGCAAATGTAATTGGTGGATTTAATCATATGATTTAGTCAGTGAGTTGACTAAGATTTATTTAATCTGGTTGTAGCCCTGCAAATACACAGTCATTACAGATAAAAACAAGAACCGGTAAAAACAAAGAAAAATCAATCATTAAAATACAATTGAACATTGATAGAACTATTTACATATATAAAATCTGTTTAAACCATACGTAAGTGTTTGTATGTGCTTCAGTGTGGGACTGATATAATAAATTGTGAACAACAACCCCCAGATTCCATCCATAAATTCAAATATGAGACTATTCAAATGAAACTCTTCTGAGGCTTATAAGCATTATAAATGTTAATAAGAGTATTGGATGTAGGAGATTTAGGAGGGATTTGTTTTTGCTGCTTCCTTATTTTTACTCCCACCCCCAAAGTATATCTTCCTTATTTGATGTTAAATACTTTCATCTGGTTATGATTTATTTGTAAGCAAAACATCCTTCACATTTTGTAGAATGGAATCCATAAACCTTTGTAACCTTCCTATAGAATAGTTTTGTTTGGAAAGATTAAGAAATACGCAAACCAGAGAGAACTTCGGCCTTGAGAACTTTAAAGAAAACAAAAGCAGCAGCAAATAATGAATTTGCAGCAGGATATATGAAGGAAAACTCACTATCTTCTGACCACCTATCTTGTTTCGACTTTAAGTTTCAATTTGTTCACTCTTATCTGGCCCATTGTTGATATTGGATATTGATACCCCTTTGATCTTGATATTCCACTCACCCCAGATAGGCCTGGTGTGAAGATGGCTACCATGCACTAAAAAAAAACCTGTCCAAGAATAGAGTATTGGAGAGTCACTGGAAAATACCCAACATGGTTTCTTTCGTGAGGGCTTTTAAAACTCAGTCAACCATCTCTTTTAGATACCGGGAAATATTTAGAGCAGAACTCTAAAACTCTGTAGCTCTGCAGAATATAATATGCTCAAAATATTATGCCCTAAATAAGCAATGTATGATATAAAAGTAACATCAAGAAAATATTTAATAAAAATATTTTTTAAAAAAAGTAACATCACTTTTTGAAAAGTGTAGCCATTATGGGAATGTTTTTATCCAAATGTTGAATCTGGAACTTAATACAGGCCTAAAACTATGATCTAACTATTCTGAATGAACATAGGATGAGCCTGCAAGATCAGGCCAATGGCCCATCTTGTCCCGCATCCTGTTCTCACAGTGGCCAACTACCGTATTTTTCGCTCCATAGAACGCACCGGACCATAGGGCGCACCTCATTTTTAGAGGAGGAAACAAGGGGAAAAAATATTTTTCTGGTTTTCCTCCTCTAAAAGCCCTTTTTGTGGTTTTTTTTTTTTTTTTGGAGGCTCAGCTAAAAGTTTTGCAGCTTTTTTGCAAAGGGAAAAGCCCTGGCTTTTTTTAGGATCAGCTAAAAGTTTTGCAGCTGTTTTTGCAAAGGCAAAAGGCTTTTTTTTAGGATCAGCTAAAAGTTTTGCAGCTTTTTTTGAAAAGGGAAAAGCCCTGGGTTTTTTTTCCCGAGGATCAGCTAAAGGTTTTGCAGCTTTTTTTGCAAAGGGGGAAAAGCAAAGAGAAAAAGGCCCATTTTTATGGGGTTCAACTCACATTTCTGAAAAATCTTAAGGAAAGGGAGCCATTTCTACAGTTTCCAGACAGATAATCTAATCAGCCAGTCACATGTCCTGGGGAAACAAACAACCTCCCTCTGCAGCACATTCAACAAAGGAGGGCGGGGCTGAAAGGGAGCCGGGACTCTTATCTCTCTCCCGATCTCTTGCTGATTAGCTGCTGAGCGGGGTACTTTCAACACCCCCTTTTCTCTTTGTAAAATAAAAAGTACGATCCTCTTTTGGCCCCTGGGCAATTTAGCTCCAGGGACCACCATTCGCTCCATAAGACGCACAGGTATTTCCCCTTACTTTTTAGGAGGAAAAAAGTGCGTCTTTTGGAGCAAAAAATACGGTAGATGCCTGTGGGAAACCACAGAGCAGAACATGAGTACAAGAACACTCTTACCTCCCGTGGTTTCCAGTAGCTGGTATTCTGAAGCATTGCTTCCTTCAACTGTGGATATAGAGCCGGGGGCGGGGGGCCCCAGGCAGCGTCCCTGCTGGGGGTGACACATCGGGGGCGGCCACGCCTCCTGGGCTTTTTTTTTACTTTAAAATTATTATTTTTAGAGAAAAAAAAATCTTTTTAGGCTATTTTCGGCACTGCCGAGGTGGAGCCACAGGGGCGGCCAGCGAGGGGGGTGTCACCCCCCCTCGCTGGCCGCCCCTGCATCTCCGCCCTGGCAGCGCCGAAAATAGCCCCCCCCTCCAGCGGCGGAGCTCGGCGTGGAGGGAAGGGGCGGGCCAGCGAGGTGGGGTGCCACCCCCTCCTCGCTGGCCCGGCCCTCTCCCTGCCCCGACTTGCGCTCCGCCAAGGGAGCCCGGGCGGTGGATTCGGGAGTCTTTGCAGCCCGCAAAGACTCCCGAATCCGCCGCCCAGCACCCCTTCGTGCAGCAGCTGCTCACGCAGGCACGAGCAGCCGTGGCACGAAGTGGTGCCGCCGGCGGGCAGCGGCTTCGGGAATCTCCCGAATCCGCCGCCCGGCACCCCTGGAGGCAGGGCATCGTGTGTGTCATGACGTCATGACGCACGCACCACGATGCCCCACCCCACAGGGGTTCCTCTTGGCTTCCCGCCCCGGCAGCCAAGGGGCTAAGAACGCCCCTGATAGAGCACTGCCATCATGGCTAGTAGCCATTGATCACTCGCTCCTCCATGAATTTCTCTAATCTTCTTTTAAAGCCATACAAGTTGGTGGCTTTCACTGCCTCCTGGGGGAGGAGTTCCATAGTTTGACTATGCACCATGTGAAGAAGTATTCTCTTTGATCTGACATGAATCTTCCAACAACGTCCACGAAATCCAGTGTTATGAGAGAGGGAGAAAAACTTTCTCTGTTTACTTTCTCCACGCAATGCATAAGTTTATAAACTCCTTACTTGCCTTTTCTCTAAACTAAAATTTCCCAAACGCTGCAACTGTTCTTCATAGGGGAATCGCTCCATCCCTTTGATCATTTTGGTGGCCCTTTTCTGAACCTGTTTCAATTCTACAATATTGTTTTTGAGGTTAGGTTACCAGAACTATACACAGTTTTCCAAATGCTATTGCACCATAGGCCGGCATTATGATATTGGCAGTTTTATTTTTATTTTTTTCCAGAGTTTCTATGCTTACACTAATAAGTAGGTAGAGAGATTAGAAAAAACATGTTGCTTTAATACTGCAGTTGTATTTCTTGGTACTGTATATAATTTCCTAAAGAAAGTTAGGAGCAGAAGAATAACTTACCTTTTGACTGAGCAGTGGGGAATTTATGAATTTCTTGCGCAACCAAGGTTCGTGTTAGTTCACTTGAAAAAAACACTCTTTAACTGGGAAAACTCAATGGAATTTATTGGCTGAAGCTCTTGGAATTTCCTGTTGTCTTTTGTCTGTTTATACATTACAATTGGGACTGATTCTGAAGATGTTACAAGAAATATTCTGTCAGTGTGCCGTGCAATGGCTGTTGCAGCTCTTCAGACTTATATTAAGCAGTTCATAATCCTGTTGTTTAATTTTATTTTTAAGAGAATAATTCTGGTTTTTGAGGTTGGTAAAGAATACTTTAGACATTGTTTCCTAATGTCTGAAACTAGAACAAAACTGTACATAATTACACATTTATTCACTTTTAAAATCTCATAATTATTTGCACATCAACCATAATTATTCTGAATATTTGGCTTCGGTCCAGTATGCAGGATATGCCATGCTGTGAAACCATATGCAGTGACCTTGCATCCTAAAGCATGCAAGAGTGCCTACATTTTTGAAATGCACCACACCTTCAGCCATTATCTTTTTAAAAAATTTTGCAGATGGTGATTATATATTAACACAAATTAATGATTAATTCTATAACCCTGTCCATAGTAGGTTCGCCAAATAGCTCATAGTGGCAAACATACCACTTGGCTATAGAATGGATCCCACAGCCCTCCACTCCCATTTCCATGCACTTGATTCCAATGCTTAGATTTTATTTTAGTTTTGGAGAGCAACAGCAATAAATCATTTGTTATCAGGCACCTTCATTTCAACATATCTAAGTACAAAAAAAGTGTTAAGAAAACTGCAAAAAAGATTTGGTCCCTGTCAAATATTTTCGAGACTTTACCTCTGATTTAATTTAAGCCATATTTCTCATTAATTGCTTCCTCTCATTATAAAATAATGGGATTGGGATTAGGGGTTGGAAGGTAGAGAAAGGCACACTAAAATGGGCCAGTGTTCTGCAGCAAAGCTGTAGGGCTCTAGCAGCATGGCTTTGTGCCAAAGATCTGTGATTCAATCCCAGAGCCTGGAGTTGGGGAAAACACAGAAGGTTATGGCCTGTCAATAGTTTGCTTGTTTTGATATTTTTATGGCATAGAAAAAGAGTTAAATTGGCATAGAATAGCAGGTCTTTTTCTTGACGTAGCCACTTTTTACATTTAGGACTTGTCAGACTAGGTTGTGTACATTCAGACATTCTTCTCTCATACTTGCTTGATAGCACTGTGTTGAAGATTTCTTCCATATTTTTTTCACCCATTTTGCATCAGTTAATTGTTAAATGCAATTTCTTTTCTCGTCATTAAAGGGGAGAGAAAATTCTCATAGGATGTGTGCAGGGTTTAGCTATGCTTACCTTGTGTTTATGGTGGTTGAGAGGTGCTTGTGAATTACAATTCTGTCATTCTATAAATCCTCTAGGGTCCTTGGTTGGGAAATTAAAAGAACAGAAAGAAAAATTGAAAAAGAAAGAGAAAATCCATTCAGAATTACCTGGTAGTTCATTCATATTTCCCTTAATTTTCATTTATAAAATCTGAAATAAATACAGAGCGTGGCTCTCTTCTTTTTATTTACCTTTAATATTTCCCCAATGCATAAAATATTATTCTAGGCAGAGAGGCTTTACCACTGTTCTGTAGTTCCCATGTGCACATCAGACTGTTTTATGCAATGTGGTTCTTTTGCCATCACCAAAGTTTCCCCTTGGGAACTCTTTAAGTATGTTCAATACAGAGCCAGAGAGAAAGAGCCCCGTGCTACACGCCCTATCATGAGTTATGATCTCCTTGTGTGGGGTTTATGTTCATGTGTGATGTGCTGAGTTAGACTTGTGCTCAGGTTGGGTGGTGGTTTCAGTAAAATTCCCTCCACCAAGTCCGGTGTTGGTGTAAAAGTTGCACCATCAATGGGGATGCATAGACTGTAGGTTTATAGCAGTCTTCCCTGACATGGTGCCACCCTTATGCCTTGGACCACATCTCCCATCAGCTCCAACCAACATGGGCTGATAGGTGTTGTAGTCCAAAATATATTGAGGGCACCATATCAAGAAGGCTGGAGTATAGGACCCCTGCTCTGTTTCAGCTCTGTTCTGCTGGAGTATACCGGTATTTACCAACAGAATAGTTCAGCTGCTAGAGAATTCAGCTGGTGCATTCAGTTGCCTTTCTGTCATATCAACAGTGTATATGATATTCTGCTCACTTAGCAGGGCTTCTGCTGAACCCTGTAACTTTTCAGCCAGCGTCCAAAGCTTTGATTATATTTTAATATTCAACAGAAATCCTTTTAATTGATTTGAAATAATAATTTCACGGGGTCACTAGTTGTTAAACCGAGAAAAAGAAACTTGTAATTTATTTAATAGACTCAGAGTTTTCTGTGTTCCAGTTTTCTTGCATATATTTTTTTCTAGTATAATGATGTTTTTGAGTTTTGGTTCAGAGATTAAGTATCTCTCTACTGGTTCTCCATAAGGATAATAATCTTTATTAGGAATGGAATTGCATAGTGGTTTTGGAAAGCAGCTGTATTAAAGAAGGTTTTGTGGATTTCATGTTAAATGTGTATGTTTAAATGCCTATATATGAATTTATGATGAAGGGGTAACAGCAATACTGAGTGAAGCATCAGTTTCAAACCCAATAAGCCTGTCCTTTTTGTGGTATAAGCCTGGTCTAAAAGTGTGTTGGGCCATTCCCTGTTCTAGATAACTTTTATCTGTATTTCAAATTGGCAAACAACAGAAGATACAGGGGAACTATGTTTGAAGAGTAACCATTTCCGTGAACAATAGAAGCATTCATTTTTCTATGTTGTATTACTATCAGAACGTGAAGCCGTGTAGAATATTTGTACAAATTTTCAATCAGATAAAACCCAGTCAGTGCAAATGGATCAAAGAGGAGGAATTACGTTTCAATTAAATGATAATATTTGCTTTCAACAAACATAACATTGATTTTGTTGGAGCCAGTAGAAACTCTTAAATTGAAGCAAACAGAAAAACATCAATTCTTTTCTGCATTTAAAAATATAGAATTGAAATATTGAGTGGCAGAAAGTAGATGGAATTTTAAAAGCAAACTTGAGGGCAACCAGTCCCAGCTGCCAAGCAACAGGAACGTTATGGTACCATAGTTTTTTTTTTTAATACTGAACTTCAGTAGCTTGCACCTAGTTAATATTTGATCAGTTAAAAGCATGCACATTCTTGATCATATTCCATGGTATGCTTTGGTGTATTAAGCCCTCTCCTTGTCTGATCAGAGAAGGAAAAGTTCACGAATTGCTATTTGTCCATGCCATTGGGGACAGAAGTACAGCTCTGGCAAACTTGGGATTCTCAACCCCCTGTCTGCCCCTCTGTTCGGAGTTGTGGTAGATGTCCTTGGACATCCTTAACTACTACACTACCGACTTCTATTTTTCTAGGCAGCACCTTTCCCTTAGCTTACCTCAGAGACTAGATTTCTTGTTCAAATGGGGGAGAATTAAACTGGAAGGGAGGAAGTTTGCAGTGGAAAGTGAGCATGTGAGAGGAGAAAGAGTTTGGCATAACCTTTTTTCTACCTTACTGGTTTTGGAGAAAAACATGAGCTTCAATCCCATTTGTGTCCATAGACTTGAAATCTCTCTGTGCTCAGGAAATGCACTTCCATTTATCAAATGCTGAGGTCAAACCAAAGCCATGATTCTTCCTACCATGCCCTGCTTTTGAACTTTCTGGGTTCACCATGGGTTGGGCTCATAATTTAAGGTTTGATGAACATCTGGCCTGACATCGCATGGCAACTCTTGTATTCTTCACCATCTGAGGTGTGTCGTTAATAAAACATTGGATATATTTGGTACTTGAAGTTCAGTTTGTTTCCTATGGATAGCATTTGATCATCTTGCTCCCACTTGCAGTCTTAAGTTGTACAACCCAGACCTAAAAACTGAAACAGTTAAATATTCTCATGATCTAAGTTAGTGTAGCTTTGTTACTGTCTTATACAATTGTATAAAATCGGAACAATAAGATTTACAGGATTAAATAATACAGTATACAGTACTATACAAAAAAAAAGCTGTAGGTCTACTACACTTTAGAAAGTTAGGTGACATGTTAAAACAGGCACCTAGTTTCAGTGACTGAATTGTGCTAATACATGTGTTGAAAGTAAAATACCGTTTTATGGCAGACAATTTACAAAAAACACTTCAGGAATTGAAAGCCCACCATTGACTTGCACTGATGCAAGAAGAAACTTGTCAACTGAGCTGCACAAGTCTTCCTTTACAATATCTTAAAGAACTGTGGAAACTTGTTATTAGGGGACAGTAGATGCTATAATAAACATGTTTACTTGAGAGCTAATGGTGACTTATTCCACGGGGATTAGGTTTGCTGCTTAAAGTTGTATGTGCTTAAACTACTTCTGACATATTATTTATTAATTTTGCAAACAGATACTTTACACATTTGAATATGTATTCACTCTTTCTCTGTCTCTATGTCTCCCCCCCACCCAGTCCATTTCACTTGTAGGACTGGAATAGTATGTTCATATTAACATGCACACACACATGTATGTTAAGGGAAATGTTAATTGAGCAGTTAATGTGCATAGCGATTAGTCATTATGCATATTCACCTTCCATTAAGAAGTAATTATGCGCATTTCCTAGTTAATAGACATAATCTTCAACAGGCCTTGGGAAATATGCATTTTTCAACCAAATTTTGCATGTTCTCCAGCCATTATGTATAATCTCCAAGAGGCCTTCAGGAATGTGTATCTTGACCACATTTTGTACATTCTCTGGACAATACACATATTTTCCAGTCAGTATATTCTATGTCTTGTTCAGAAGTTGTATTTTGTACTCCCTGGGCTGTTCCTGGCCCATTGCCTAATCTTAGGTGACCCACAACTTCCCTCCCACTGATCAGCCAAGCAGCATGAGGAAAGGGGGCTCCGGAGAAAGATCAACGTTTTTCTGCAGTCCAGTTCCTTTTTCACTACTCTCCGTTGTTCCCCAGTCAGCTGAGCAGCACAAGGCACATTGCAGGGAGAGGAAAGTTTTAATCTTTCACACCGCTTCCCACAATTCTGATGGAAATTCCCCTACTCTCCCATGTTGCTGTTAAGCTTAGAAAAAAGCATAATAGCAGCATGGGGCCAGTCATCATGGGAATCACAGAGGAGGCGAGATTTAACCAGCTGAGGAAGGGTTTAACTGTATTCCTGCATTGCAGGGGGGTGGACTTACCGGTAGATGGCCATTGGGGTACCTCCCAACTCTACAATTCTCTGTTTCTGTGGTTTCCCAGCAGGGGAAAGAGGGCTGGTGGGAGAGAAAGGGTGTGAAGTACCTTGGATCCTTCCCACTGCAGCCCTGCTGATCCATTAAACCATGATGTTTTACCAGCCAGGGTTTGGAATATACATATATGTTGTGTTAATGATCTGCCAACATCCAGTCCTCAAGGCTTGAAAAGGCTACAACAATGAGAGCAGGATTTTCTTGGAGTATCTTTCAGGGGCATGATTGGGCATGGGCCTCCCCAACCCTGTAATCATGTTGGGTTTGGCCAATTGAGCTACGTGCAGGTAGGAGGGAGATTTGTAGTGCAGTATGGCAACATGTGACGCTGCTTTGATCTGAGTATAAAAAGGAAGGCCATGCTCTTGAGGGTTGTTGCAAAGCTCTCCCAGGTGCTTCTTCAGAAAGTAGTGAGGGACTCTGTGGAAAACTCGAGGAGCTAGTGGAGTAGACACATTGGTTGTCTACCCCCCAACATCAATGAAAATTTTGGTGAAAGATACCATTCTTACCATGAACTTTAGCAATGAGTGCTTTAAATATTTGGTTCCTGATAAATTGCTTTCATGTGTTTGCCTTTTGAAATGCCTTGTAAAGATTTCATTGCTGTGAACATATAATAAGCATAACCTTTAGATGGATTAAAGATCCGGGCTAGATGTATTTCAGCAGGCATGTTAACATAGTTTTCTATTTTCAGGATTAATTTCAATTTTTCTTATTAAAAAAACATTTTATGTACAGCACTTAGAAATTCTGAGTATTAAGTGGCATATAAATATTTGAAATAAAAAAGACATTCACTTGATTGACCGAATCTTCAGGTACATGGGTACACACACATACACACAGTTTCTCAAAAGATGTAGCAAAATAGCACTCCACACATATATTTTCCTAGGCAAATATTCATTCTTCTTTAAGAACTGTAATATATTAACTCTTCTAGAAGTAAGTATCCATGTCCTTTGGTATTATAATCAGGTGAAGGGTTTGTAGGCAAGACCTCATTTGGATAGGGTTTTTTAATAAAAGAAAATCTATATGCTCTTGTCGTGGGGGACTAGTTATTGTTCAATATCAGTTCTGCTGCATTCTTTCATCTTAGTACTTTTTTCTCCCCTTAAAATATAACAAATGTTTTTATTTGTAGATGGACAAAAGAGGAAGAAATCATTACGAAAGAAACTGGATTCCCTTGGAAAGGAAAAAAACAAAGATAAAGGTACAGTAAAACGTATGTATTGAATACTTGGTGCTTTACAAAAACTCAGTCATGGTTAAAATAATTTTTTTGTAAAACATATTTATTTACTTGTTTTCGGGTGGACAGTTTTTCTTTAAAGATACCCTCCCTTTAAGGAGATGCATTATATTTTTTTAAAAAAAACCTATGACATAAATATTCTATTTACAGAGAAACTTGAATGTCATTAACATGGCTGTTGCTCCTGTGCTTTTGATGTGATTCATAGGCAGAGCAGTCCAAACCCCCTTGTGTGTCAGTTGAATGTCTTTAAGGTTTAATGTTTTATTATGTTTTTATATATGTTGGAAGCTGCCTAGAGTGGCTGGGAAAACCCAGTCAGATGGATGTGGTACAAATAAATTACTACTACTACTACTACTACTACTACTAGGCAGGAGCTAGAATGAGCAGAAGTATTGTTCTGCCCAGCCTCTGACTAGGTGTGACCTGTGGAGTGATACCATTATCACTCCGGCATAGACTTTTACCTTCTCCCAGCCAAATAGGTGGCTGGAAGTGTTGGTAGTGGAATCCCTGCCAGCAGAAAGCACCAAAACAAAGCATACTGAGGGTCAGGAAGGGCTGAGTTGATCTGGGTTCCAGTGGATCCCATTTGGCCTGTGCTAGACCTCTTGCTCCCCTCCCAGTAGAGACCGGGGTTAGGATTACCCCCCTAAAGCAAGCAAGCGACTACAGAATGACTTAAAGGCATTTAAGCCATAAGGTTGTATCAAACCAGCAATGTCCCGTTTGGAAATCTCGCAGACAAAAGAAGTAAGGAGAAGTCAACATGTTTGCATCCCCGCTGCTAAATCCTGTTTTCTAAGAGCCAGACAGGCCATTTCCAGCACTTGGGAGAAAAATAATAAAAATCCAATTTCCATTTTATCTTCATCCGAGCTTTCATCCTCTATGCTTAAAGCCAGTTGGCATTGTATTTTGAGAGTGGCAAATCTTACGTCGTACTTTCATTATAGCTAAGGAGAAGATTTCACAGCCTAACAATGAAACGAGTTATTAATGGGCTGCTGCAATTCTGCTGGTTCCAGCATGAATCTAACTTAATTAACTTTGCATTAGTTAGCCATCAGGCTCTTGGTACAGCTGCATTTTTAAAGTGAGTTGAGAGCAATGTTATTATTTTTTAAGCTGAAAGAATATGTTTCTTCAGGTCTGGCCACAGATCAAATGGTGTTCCTAGGTGAGCTGCATCTTCAGCACCTGCTTCCATTTGTTCTGTGTTTGAATTCCCCATTTTTACTTACATCCACCCCCCCCCCCGGTTTTATGTCTTTGATACAAATATTTGTCATGATTTATCTTTGCTATATTTGCATGCATGGATCCAATCAGAATCACTCACACTACTTGAGTAGACAGCCTGTGAGAAGTGCCCCCTGGACAGCCTTCTAAATCTGGCCCAAGTGTAGTAATTCTCCATTGTTTAGCAGAGAGGGTGTCAAAAACAAACTAAACCGTTATTAATTGTAGCACTCGAGATAAATTTTGAAAACTTGTGGTCTTGGGCAGCACACAGTTCTTACGATTAGCTAAAACTGGGTTTGGTAGGGATGAACTTGCTTAGTGTGACTGCTTTCCTATACAGTATGTATTCTTAAAAGTATTGCTAATGTTATAATACAGTCTCTTACAGCCCACTTGACATCCTGGTTGACCTTCCTAACCCACCTGTGTCACCATGCCCTGCCTCCCAACCAGGGCTATATTCTTTCCAGGGCTAAATGGAATGGCACCCTTGCCATGGGTTTTATGGAGGTCAGTTTGTGTTTGTGTGTGTGTGTGTGTGTGTGTGTGTGTTCCAGCAACAACTTCTCCTGGAACGGAGGAGTGGGATAAGGCAGGTGGAACTAACCAGGTTCTTGATGACACCCAAAGACTGCTCTCGCCCACATGCATGTGCAGGGTATATTAATAAGCAGCTTCCTGGTGTGGTGGATTCACTTGTTGAGGCTTTGTGCCGTCGCTGTTATTTTTGTGGCTGCCACAGATTATTTTATTCATTGTTTATATTTGTATCTTTTTGTCTGGCTTTCCAGATGGGTCCCAAGACAGTTAACAATTAAAAATAACAACACAATGAATGACGCAGCAATAAAATGACTAAGACAAAATTAGAATGTCAGCTAAAAACACCAAAACAGATAGCAAGGTGGCTTAAAGCAGCAACTAGATAATGCAGTCAGGCAGAATCAGGTACCATTGAGGAGACTGTATTTATGTCCCGCTTTCCTATTTTAATAATAATAATAATAATAATAATAATATTTTTTCCTCCCCCCCCGAGATATTTTGACATGAAAACAATCCGATATTTCCCAACAAATACGTATTTTTTTTACTTACTCCCACTCCTTTTGCCATTTCTTTTAAAAAAAATTAATTTGTAACACTGCATCTCCTTCATTGCCGCAATTAATAATTTATCCCTAGTGATCTTTTAGCATTAACTCTTTGGTTTAAGTTAATCCTGCTAGTGTACTAGCATATATGTGTACTATGACAGTTCAAATAATCCACATATTTCCCCCAGTCTTTTATAAAGCTATGCCATTTCGGCACAGTCCATTGATTTAGTCTGCCATTCCTCCTTGGTTGGTACAGAATCTTCTTTCCATTTCTGAGCATAAATCATCCTGGAATGTCCCTCTTTCCAGTCCTATCAACATACGCCAGCAGTCCGTGTCGTATTGAAAGTCACTTTGAAATTGAGCGCATATCTGGACTTCACGCTTCCCTGAGATTGGTCCCTTGGTAACGTTAAAGTTCACTGCTGGCCTTAACATTTTTCAGACCACAGTATTTTGCTTTGGTAAGCTGTCCCGAGCTGGTTCCTGGGAGTGAGCATGCTTTCCGTGGAACTGCTAGTATATGCAGTGAAACATGAAAAAAGAACTTGAAAAATGGTTTGCCTTCCAAGCAGATTATGCCTTCATTTTTCTTTGTGGGGTGTTCCTTTGTGCAGCACAATGAACCGCTCAGTATAGTTCCTCTCTGTGAGGATGTGAGTACAGTGCAGTGACTTGATTCATGGTCAACCCACGCTGTCCTAAGCAGCATTCGTAGCCAGCCCCCGACCCCCCACCCTTCCCCTTTATGCTTGACAGCGAGTTGAAAAAATGTTCTCTTCTGTGCTCGCACAATTGTGTTTTTTAACAAGCCTTTCAGAAGTTTATTTTATAAAATGAATGCCTTCCATTGCCAGGCAACATATCCAAAACAAACAATCTGCTCAGTACGGCACAGCACGTGTAGGCGTCCTAGCACAGATGTGTCTTGAGTGTTCTCATTCACCGTGGCTTTCTCCTAATTCCGCCTGCCTGCAAGCACTGCTTTGCAGCTGTCTCACTTTTTATGCTAAGCCTCTGGTTTAGTTCTTGGGGACTAGTGAGGAGGCACTTACTGACATCAGGGAGGATGTCAGTTTTAGATTTAGATTATGTTTCATAACCCTACTTTGACATGATTTTATGCAGAGAAGCTCATAAACGGTTGTGTCAGGGAACAGGCAGCGCCCAGTCGGGGCGGCACAGGGGGTGTCAGGGGATAGAGAGCCCCAGCACCGCGGGGATAGCAGGGGAATCTCCAGCGGGAGCGACAGGCAGGAAAGCAGCCCAGCGGAGAGGCGGCTGGGGGATGCTCCAGAGACCCAACACCCAGTCAGCGGGCACAAACAAGAGGGAGCAATGACAGTTCCATCGCCCCAATTACGTAGGGGTGTCAAACGTAAGGAGGGTAGGAGGAGAGTGGGGGTGCCCAAGTTCTTATGTTGGGGGCGCTCCCAAAAAGCTCCACTTCCGGGATCTGAAAGTGACTAAGCTGGTCATGGACTTCTGAGCTCTGCACTGTACATATCTGCACAATGAAACCTGTAAATATATGGGACCTGAGTCGAACTTCTTTACTCGTGAAGAACCACAGCAGAACCCTTACAGGTTGTCTTTCATTAAGCAAGGGCTCCTTTACACAACTAGTGTTGGGGTAATTCAGAGGTATTGTTGGTTGTTATACTGACAGACAGGTCTGGGAATCCCAGAATATTTGAGTACACACCTACTGTGCTGGTCATTGTGGGCTATACGCAAGTCACACTTTGCTTCTGTTGGGAACGTGAGACTTTGCAGACCAGAAATAATCACCTTCCTTCTGCTGACATCAGCTCCTGTGGTCCTCCAGCTCTTGTTGGACTCCAACTCCCATCATTCCAAGCAAGCATGATAATTGGTCAAGGATGATGGAACTTGGGATCTAACAACATCTGGTGGGAGAGCACAGGTTACCCATTCCTGGCTTACATAATCAATCGCTTGATTCCTCAGGATGAATGAATAGTGAGGCAAGAGCTTCTCATTTTCCTAGGAGTTTTTGACTTCTGCTTTGACACACTCTTGGACCATGTGAACAAATGAGAAACAAATTAGAAATTGAAGTGAGCATCCGTAGTTATATGATTTTAAATCATGTCTTCTTTTAAGTTGGCTCAGTTGATTACAGTAACTACTACTGCAGGAAAGGTTGTTGTATGTAAAGTAGATTTAGCTTTAATGGAGGCAAAACAAATTCCCTTCTGTCCCAACCACACAACTCTGTCTTATACTGTACCTTTGTAGAATGGGTATGATAGCCTTCTGTAATAATGCCCCACAACTGAACAAACAATTGTGTGGATGTGCCTGCTTTTTCCTTCTGAACCACTTTGAGCAAGATATGATGTTTTGGAAAGCTTAAAATTGAAGACTTTTGAGGTTTGATTTGTGGGCATGGCTATTCTTCTAATAAAAGAGCCCTCTCTTGTCCCCATGTATATTCTTATTAGGAAATATATAGAGCAAAACAAATTTATTACAGTTTTAAAAAGGAGCCTTCAGTGACTTTGTGATGTGACCATCCCTCTTCTCACAGCTATTTACATCACTCCATCCCTTGGCAGTACACTTTCCTGCTATTTGATATATTGTTAGTGCTCTCTAATACTTCAAGACTGAACAGAAACCAACGGTGCTTCCATTCCTTTAAAAGCCAAGCAGAGTCTTTCCTTCCTTTTGTCAGTTAAATAGCTTCAGTGGCTAAATAAATGCTGTCATCTTTAAAGGTCATTGCAAACAAAATAAGGAAAGGGCTGCTGCAAGGCGTTAACGCCAACCTTGTTTTGATATTTTTGACATCAGTGCCTGCTGTTTAATTAAAAGGAGGAATAGTTCTAAAAATCTGAATAGTCTTTTTCATTTATTGTTTTGCATGGCTCAGTTCAAGAGGACAAACAACATTGCAACAGTTGTAGAAAAAAAATAAAAATTGAAGTTTAAAACCAAGCTAGCTACTGCAGCTAAAGCTTAACAGCTTATTCTGTCTTCCTCACCTCTCCTTCACTACATCTCTCCCTCCCTCTCCCTCTCCCTCTCTCTCTCTCACACAGAGAGAGAGAGAGAGAGAGAGAGAGAGAGAGAGAGAGGTTTTAAACTTTTCACCTTTGTAGCCAAGTAGAAGATTCAGTGTTTGCAGACTAAGGAAGAAACAATGCCATTTTTTATATGAATAAATGGTTCTCAGGATGTCCAATCAGTTGGCAGATTAGTCCCAGTTCCTTTGTTCCTAAAACATTTTATCCTTGAGATGGCTCTAAGCACCACCACACTCTCTGAAATATGATACACTAAAATATTATCCTTGAACTCTTATCAAGTGAAGATAATAAAATAGCGTATGTGTAGTATGGGAGCATTTGAATCCTTTAAAGTTAATTTAAGGCAGAGGGTTCTTGTTGCATTATAATTAGGCTTTTTCTTTGGAAGGACAATGTGGAGATCTCCCTTGATGATCATTTCATCAACTGAGAACTTCCCAATTTGGCTGTGTAGGTTCTGTGTATCATAGGAACTGCTGTTTTGCTGTACCTTGTGGAGTGCTGATCCTTGTCTCGTTCCGTTCGTCATTACTTCCAGGAAAAGATGCACTGCTGTGAATAAATATTTTATTTTTTTCATTTATTATAGCTAGAAAAATTGATCCATTCTTTTTCTATGTTTACTTTCTACCCGTTCTATGATAATATAAAGTGTTTCTTTCTGTTTATGTTTGAATTGTTCAAATGATTTCAGTAGTGACGTTGGTATGCAATTGCCTATCCAAAAGAGGGAATTCTCCTGGCGAATGTAAAATGGCATGTTCTTTATTTTTCAGAAATGTTTTTCAAGCATTGTTTGTTCTGTATTTTTGCTGCTTTTACAATTTTATATAACTTCCTATTATGCGTAGTACTTTTGCAGTAGTCAAAAGAAATCTAAATCACAATATAAAACTATACATACACCAATTGAATTGAACAGAACACGTGTCTGTGTGTATGTTGGGGGGAAAACAACAACTGTTGATATTTGGTAGATGATGGGGGGAAATAATTGGGTTCAAGTTTGCATAGCTGCCATTTTTTCCACACATAAAACCAGAAGCTTAAAATAAACCACCTGCTTTTTAGAAACCATCCTTTGACAAATTGCATGTGTTTTGAGATCATTAGAGGGAAACCCTTCTTAATACTTGAGTCTTCAAGCGCCCTATCCCCTTCCTAATCTCTCTTTCTACGTCTCTTCCATGCACCATTCTCCATTTATTCTGACACGTCCCCATGCAACTGCTTCTGAGACTTTGTGGAGACTCACTGAGCAGATTTAAAATTATAACTCTCTGCTTCGTACAATAATATGTGTTGCCTGGGACTCGTGGAATCCATTTTAATGTGTTGAGTGACATTATAAAATGTAAAAAGGATCCTCTTGAGGTTGTTAGCCTTAGCACTTGAAATCTAAAAAGTAATTTATAATTTTTGTTTTCCAGAATTCATACCCCAGGCTTTTGGAATGCCTTTATCACAAGTGATCGCTAATGATCGGGCCTACAAATTGAAACAAGATACTCACAGGGAAGAGCAGAGGGATGTTTCAGAATTTGTACCTTCCCTTTTACCATTTGGGAGTAAAAGACAGAACAAAGAACTCTCAAGCAGTAACTCATCTCTTAGCTCCACCTCGGAAACACCAAACGAATCTACTTCTCCTAACACACCAGAACCAGCTCCACGAGCAAGGAGGAGAGTAAGTTTTCTATCAGTGGATTTGCATGAGCTGCAGGCTTTTATGGGACTTTCCCAGGCACTGCCTTTCTTACAGAAGTTAAAATCTCAGAGCTGGTCTTCCATAGTTAAATTAAAGTCAGCCCTGATTCAGTTGATAGTACCGTAGTTGCAATTTTAATGGTCATCTCTCATTCCCAGCTGTTCGTGGGAGAGAATGAAATGGACACAAGTCTCTTGCCAACACCTCAGGGGACACAAGGATTCTTTGGAAACTTTCCTTTTCCCCAGTCAGATTCTGGTTGGTCTTTCTCAAATTATTAAAGCACTCAGTCACTTAAAAAGAAGAAGAAGCTGTTTATAGTAGATGCTTATGAGTCTATTGTACATCCAGTTACTCATTTCATCCTCAAAATATAATAATAAAAAAACTTGCGTAATTAGACTCCTGGTTCTATTCTAACGTTTTAAAAAATAGCATCGGAATAAGTTAAATTGCTTTTTCCTTGAATAGGTTAAAAGAAAACCAACCTATTGAGGTTCAGAAAAATAACTGGAGTAAAACTTCTAAAACCCACAATCATGCAACCTGTTATTAGGACTAACCAAAAAAGTCACAAAAGAATGGGCAAGATTTCAAGTTATCTAAACTGGCTTGAAGACACACATTTTTATTTATGCATATTGTTTGACTATGGCTTCCTTTACTTATAGAATAACACTTGTGTACATTACAGATAAAGAATCTTATGACTAGAGATTTTCATTTTATGCCAGTGTATATTCTCCAGTGTCAGTCAGGAGTCAGTCACACATCCATATGCTCTACACAAGATAATTAAGAGAAAGGTTTTCCCTCACTAAACAGATACAGGATAGGCAGTTTGTGCTGCCCATTACTGTAGTGGTATTTTTGGTGGGCTTTCTTTCTTTCAAAATGAAAACCGATGTTTAGAATTCTTTCCTCCCTGTATTTACTACTAGGACATCATCCAGAAAATACGATTCACAAAGTTGGAGCATATTACACTGATTTAAAATGCTAATTAGCTAGAGACTAGACTTTTGAAGGCCTACACCCAGCCCTTAGTTCTGGTGGCAGAGTCCTTGATCATGGACCCTCTCGTAAGGTCTTTCACCTTTGTGAACACAAAAAATAGTCTTTTCTTTTTTTAGTGGTGGCCCCATCATTCATTGTGAATCTTCCTCCCAGTGGAGGTATATTTAGTTCTTTTTTATTGTTTTGAAATGAGTCTTAAAGACCCGCTTGATTAATTGTGGTGGTAATGCAATGCTGATGTCTTAAGATGTAATTTTAACTGTTATTTTATTGCTGGTGTGGAATGAAATGTTTGTATGTTGTGCTTTGTAGTTTTGCCTATAAATGGTTTTATGATTTATGCTTTACCCTGAAAAGCAGTATCTTCCATTATGTACACTTTTTCTGTTGGACTGGTTGTGCCCGTGAATAGCAGATGCCTCTGTTGGCCTGTCTGAGGAATAAAGTAATTTTCCCTTCTAAAAATGGCTATTGTGTTTTATTATAGTAGGGAATGTTGGGCACCGCCTGGAACTTGGAATAACAACCCCTCCCCTTTAAAATGTGATTTTTAAATGGATAGTATAATTTGTGAATTTTGGGAGTGTGCACCCACATACAGCAGAATGCATGGCTCATTGCATCCAATGGTATCCTAACATCATCACAACCAATTCCTCCACCTCAGAAAACCTTGTTTGTAATCACCACACCAAATTGGGCAAAGTCACACAAAAGTCATATTTCAGTCTGCCATCTTGATTCAAAATGGTACCCAATGTCCAAACATAGACGAAGACCACCACCTCCACTTCAGGAACCTTCATGACAAGTTGGGTTACAATATCTCAAGAGGCATCCAAATGGGCACAGTTGTGAGCTGTCCCACCAAATTAGGTGAGAAGATCCAAACAGAACGGTTTGGACCCAGGACAAATTTGGGCAAAGTTACATCAAACTGGGAAATTATGTCTTTAGAGGCATCCACACTGGCGTAGGTTGGATCCATCACACCAAAAATCAGGTGCAGTCACGCCAAAGTCGCATTTCAGTCCACCATCTTAATTCAGAATGGTCCCTGATGTCCAAATGCAAATGAAGATCACTGCCTCCCCCTCAGGAATCCTTGTGTTGAGTTGGGTGATGATATCTTCAGAGGCATCCAGATCAGTGTAGTTTGGACCTATCATGCCAAGAATAGGGCAAAGTCATAACAAAGTCACGTTTCAGACCACCATCTTGATTCAAAATTGACTTTCCTATTTTCTGTTTATGTAAGAATCTGTCCCATGTGTTTTTGAAGGTATTTTTATTCATGGCTAGCTCTTCTGTGAAGGAAGACTATGAATGGAATTCTCTCCCACCAACACCCATGTTAATTGTATGTCTTTGTGTATGTTGCAGGGTGCAATGTCTGTGGACTCCATTACGGATCTTGATGACAGTCAATCTCGACTGCTAGAAGCCCTACAGCTGTCATTGCCTGCTGAAGCACAGAGCAAAAAAGAAAAGTCCAGGGACAAGAAACTAAGCCTCAATCCTATTTACAGGCAGGTTCCTCGAGTTGTGGACAGCTGCTGCCAGCATTTAGAAAAACATGGTAAGTATGATTCAACCTGGCAATGAAAGGCAGGTGATAGACCATCTTGTATTTATTGTACTAGCCATTGGCCTTGGCGACTTTAAAAATAAAACTTCAGTATAAAGTTTCAGATATATATATAAACAATGAAATAAAGATAAATAATAAGATAACAGTTAAAAGACAGTATACTGGTAGTTATACTAAAACCTTTTACCCAATACAATAAAAAACCCCGACACAACCTCTTTCCATTTAAAGTTTCTTTGCAGCTAAAGGAAACAGTGTTGTTCTATATGTCACAAACAGATAAATACCTCCTGACAAAAAGTAGATCAGAACTTGATCAGAACTTGTTGTTAAACTTGAAAAATCTTATTTCCTTTGGACCCTCATAAAGGGGACATTTCAATACATATTGGATTACAGTGGTACCTTGGTTCTCAAACTTAATCCGTTCCAGAAGTCCGTTCCAAAACCAAAGCATTCCAAAACCAGGTCGTGCTTTCCCATAGAAAGTAATGCGGATCAATCTATTCCAGACTTTTAAAAACAACCCCTAAAACAGCAATTTAACATGAATTTTACTATCTAACGAGACCATTGATCCATAAAATGAAAGCAATAAACAATGTACTACAGTCACACAATCAATCAGTAGCTGAACTGGGTTCCACACAGTCACAAAAATGCAAAATAAATAGCAAAAGCAGACAGACCTCAGCATAACACTCAAAACGGAAGTGTGGCACTCAAATCGGAAGCGTAACATTCAAAACGGAGCATGTTCGGTTTCCAAAAAAAGTTCGCAAACTGGAACACTTACTTCCAGTTTTGCAGTGTTTGGGTTCCAAGTTGTTTGAGTACCAAGGTGTTTGAGAACCAAGGTAACACTGTACATTCTACACAAGTTTCAAATTACAGTTACAAATCTGTTGGGAGACACATATCCATCCAACACAGCAGAAGGCAAAATTTGTACATGTATTTATGCCTACTCCAACCTTATGTCTACTTCAGCTATGCCTTCATGTAGCCTATTCCTCCGTTCTGTTTTTTTTTAAATTTAAAAGATCCAAAAGTGCTGCAGGCAGATTATACATCTGTGACAGACATGGATAATGCCACTTTGGTTTCTCATGCTACTTGAGAAAAAGCAAGTGTGTTTTACCAAGTATATAACTCTATCATGGTGCATTGATGAAATTTCATTAGTGCCACCTGTATCCTTAAAGGGTAAAGGGACCCCTGACCATTAGGTCCAGTCGTGTCCAACTCTGGGGTTGTGGCGCTCATCTCGCATTACTGGCCGAGGGAGCCGGCGTACAGATTCCGGTTCATGTGGCCAGCATGACTGAGCCACTTCTGGTGAACCAGAGCAGCGCACGGAAATGCCGTTTACCTTCCCGCCAGGGTGGTCCCTATTTTTCTACTTGCACTTTGACGTGCTTTCGAACTGCTAGGTTGGCAGGAGCTGGGACCGAGCAACGGGAGCTCACCCCGTCGCGGGGATTCAAACCGCCAACCTTCTGACCAGCAAGCCCTAGGCTCTGTGGTTTAACCCAGTGTTTTTCAACCTTTTTTTGGGCAAAGGCACACTTGTTTCATGAAAAAAATCACGAGGCACACCACCATTAGAAAATGTTAAAAAATTTAACTCTGTGCCTATATTGACTATATATAAAGTAATTCTCTTGAATTTTTCAATTTTTCCCACGGCACACCAGGCAACATCTCGCGGCACACTAGTGTGCCACGGAACAGTGGTTGAAAAACACTGGTTTAACCCACAGCACCACCCGCCACCTGTATCCTTACTTTGTTTTAATTCACCACTTGTCATCACACCTCTGTTGGCTGATAGTAGGGCCAGATATGGTGCACGTGCGCGCACACACGCAACCTGTAAACAATGAAATGGAGATAAATAATATGTGCAAGTGTGTTATATCAGAAAACTAATATTTCACATTTTTTAATGGTTGTGCACACAGGTAAATGAATACCTGTGCACATACCTACAATGGACATAAGGTTTATGGAACTCAGGCAGTGCAGGGAAGCACTAATTGAGGGCAAGGTAGGGTAGCACACAGGGCAAATACATCCCATCAAACATAGCCCACTAGAGTGTCAACAGAAAACACTAAGATAGAGTTCAATTGAAAGCACTTATGTGTAAAAGAGCATTGATAAACGTAGACGTGGAGAAATAAGATGAGTGCAATTTACATGTGCATTAATATTCTGGTGTATATACATCCTGAGCTGCTGCCAGTCATAGGATAGAAAAGGGAAGTATCTGTCCTTTGTTACTAGATAACTAAAATGGTGTTCAAATTAGCATTTTTTAAATTCTTGGATTCAAGTTGTCCACATCTACATTTACCATTTCCAGCCTCCTGCTGTTGCCAGGGAGAAAGCAGCGCATGTGCCAGTGCAATACTAAGTTCATCCATAGGCAACTTGTTTCTCTATGCACTTAACTTTTAAGCCCACATTAGTGAGCTGAGGCTGAAGCATTTTTATATAATTGAGACATGCGTGTTGTGGTCAAGATTGGTCTTAGACTTCCCTCTAGTGTCACCCTTAAATACTTACCACCGAGTTGCTGAAAAGCAATCATTGATGCATAACAGCAAGTTTCACTGAGGAAAGTACTCACCAATTCTACCTTTTTTTCTGAATTGTAGACAAGTTTGGGTTTTATGTTTGGGGTGGATGGGGAGGAGGAGTGATAGCCCCTGTGTGTTGTTATAGTTGTTCATAGGATGTTTGCTGCAGAAAATGTGAAAATGCCATGATAATGCATGTTCTACCAAAGCTTTAAATAATGAAATAAGTGATTTGTTGTATTTTTCAGGCCTTCAGACAGTGGGCATATTCCGAGTTGGTAGCTCAAAAAAGAGAGTAAGACAGGTGAGACTATAGTACACCTTCCTTTTTTGCACTTTCTTTAACGCATACTGAGAATCTGTTTTTAAAAATGTGTAAGAGAACAATAATGACTTTAAAATTTTTCTAGACAAAGCAGTTTACAAGCCACATGTCAAACATTGTCTTAGGACAATATTTTGAATCATTGCTGAAAGCCATGAAGACTGATACTAATACTGCATAATATAAAATTAAGAAAGTTGGGCAAAACTTGTGGAGTTGAGCCATTCAGGTCAAATTAGTTGCTGAGGTACTGGTAAAGACGTAGGTCTTTAAGATCCATTTAAAACCCACAAGGGATCAGATTTGCTTTATAAGGACCATTGTAACCAATGACATGGTCTAGGGTATTGTTCATAAAGGATTTCACTTTTCTAATTCAACTTTCTTTTTTAAAATTTAAATTTTTAAATTTAAATTTAAATTCGAACTTAACAGGATTTCTGTAAAATTGAATGTTGGTCCCATACAATGAAATAACAGTGTACGTTGAAATCGTTAAGTGTCCATTTGACTGCTAATAATACTGAAATCACTCCATTTCACCTTAAAACAATACAGACTTTGGTCCGTTTCCTCAGATTATACTGTTTTCTTAGCAGATGTGGAACATGGCACAGTTTCCAACTGGCGGCCAAAGGATTAACCTAATGCATCAAAAACTCCCCCCCCCCCATTTTTGATTTGCAGATGAATAATGTAGATGTCTAGATGTGACCTTCTTCCTTTGTGTTGATTTTTCCAGTTACGCGAAGAGTTTGACCGTGGTGTGGATGTAATGTTGGATGAGGAACACAGCATTCATGATGTGGCTGCTTTATTAAAGGAATTTCTTCGTGACATGCCTGATCCACTCCTGACTAGGGAGCTTTACACTCCTTTCATCAATACTCTCCGTAAGCAGAGCAACCTCCTCTTTTACAGATTCCTTAAAATCTACACCACACAAACTCTGCGTAAGGTGTAGAAGTGCAGTTGAAGAGATTTGTTCCTAAATTAACCTGTTTAAAATGTGTGTAGGGTCCTAAACACTTCTTTGTTAAATTTTTGAAATGCGGGAAACTTAAAACAGCTGCCAAGTAGGCTACCTATTGTGGTTTAATGGGTGGAGTTCTGAGCATGGGCTAAGGATGAAGTCCCTAGATAAAGTAATCAGTTCTTGGTGTGTAAAATGAGAGTTGAGAGGACACAAAAGTTAAAGTACTTTGATTTCTGAGCATGAAATAAATGATGGCTATGTTCTTAAGTTGGCAAAAGAAATGTTGGCTCTACCATTATTCCCCATTACGCTTATTTCCTGTTCCTGATGAACTTCTATGGCTAATCCTAAGCAGCTTTCCTCAACCTGGTGCCGTCCAGATGTTTTGAACTGCATTTCCAGCGTGGCCAGTTGCTAATGTTCATCATGTGTACATGCAAATTGACTGCAGTTTGTAAAGCTATTATGCTTTCCCAAGCTTTAAATAGTAGTGCCAAACACTTGGGGTTATAGCCAACATTGTGCAAGTGAAACATAAGTGCACACTACAGATCTCTCATTTCTTTCCTTTCTGCAGCCCTGCAGAGCACAATTTTCTTCACCGATTTTTCAGTAATTTTTCCCACCCACTGCAGCCATTTACAACACAACCCTTACTCCCTGAATGGCCCCTGACCCTGTAGAGAAGCTTTTTGGGGAGTGCAAGCGTTGGAGGGCAGAATGGAGGAAGGGAAAGATTTGCTGTGTAAGCTTGCCTCCCACTTGTGGAATATTGGATCCCACTCATTGTCTACCTGGAACTAATGTGAGAGACAATGTATGATTTTGTCCACTTGTACACAATGCTGACAATACTGTATTCAGCCCCACTCACTGATTGAGAATAAGAGTAAAAATGTGCTCTACAGTAGAATTTTCTCTAGGAACTTCCTCAAATGTTGATTTCATGTTTTCCTGAGATGAACTCCATTAGAATATACCTATTGCTTCATCAAGTTGACGTGAATCCTGTTTTTTGCAGGCTAGAGCTGTGCACGGATGCCTCTTGAAATTTTTCTTCCTATTCTCAGGGATGGGGTTCAATATTATCAGTGACAATGGTGAAGCTTATTTTCTTTTCTCAACAAGTGACAACAGCAGCAACTATGATGGCAGCCTGGCTACCATTTTGCATTCTCCACAATGGCGCAAACCTAGCATTATCCCAGGTCATGGGAAAAGAGAGGAATTGGTGGCCAATGATGAAGAATAGTCAGACCTGGAAGAGGGTGTGACAGGGGTGGAGTGGGATGGAACAGGAGCAAATTGGGGGTTACCTGCATTTACCAGTAATTGCAGTTGATATAAATTATATAGGAATATCATGTCAGTTGAGAGATATGAAATATGCCTGTCCTTGTGTACATAACTGTGAGCACATTTCTTAGAGTACTTTCCCTCCTCTCTTTTAGTATTAGAGCCCCACGAACAACTAAGCACCCTGCAACTTCTTATTTATCTTCTACCTCCCTGCAACTGTGACACCTTACATCGACTTCTCCAGTTCCTTGCGACTGTAGCTAGCCATGCAGAAGACAGGATAGACCAAGATAGCCAGGATGTAAGTTCAGATCATTCATTTTTTTTTCTATGGCTATTTCCGGAGTAAATAAGGATGCTCTGAAGAACAGAGAACTGAATCCCCCCCCCCCTCATTTGCTTCATTTTTCAGTACAGCATCTTTGTGTTTATTAACAGTTTCCATGTTTATTAATATTTTATATTGTTAACAACAAAAGAAGTGATGTCTCAAAAAGTGGCTTTGATATTTGCTGCATTGCGAACAAAAAAAAGGGGGGGGAGAAATGCTTTAAAATGAAAATTCCAACCCAAATGTCTTGATTAAATTTCATATATAAATAAATTCTAGTTGGAAACAAAGCATTTGCTGTGTTTAACTCCTCTCTCTTTCCCTAAATCATACCAATATCAGTAAATTTTATTGCAGTTGTTATAATTTAGCAATTCCTATTTCATCTTTTCAATAGTTTTGTAAACTATAATTTTAAATAATGGATAAAGTATACTGTACACAATTTCCTTTGGATTATTTGTGCTCTAGTTATAGATTTCTTTTGCAAGTTGAATATTAGCATATGTTTTGTGCTTTCCAAATATTACTTTCCCTTGCCTCATGCATTGCAGCATAAATGTGGGAGGGATGCCCTCACAGAGGAGTTTTCCACTTCAGCAGTGCAAGTTTCCAGTAATCACTGGTGCTGGAGTGGAAACTTACCACTTCATGTGGCATTTGTATAGAAGAGCCTGACCACTGAAAAGCAACTTATCAGAAAACTGTCTCCAGCACCGGTATTATAAATATAACAGGTCATTGCTTGATGTTCTTTCCAGAAACAGTTGTGTTCCTGATCTTCAGGCATCCTTCTATAAAGCACACATTGTTGATAAACTTAAAAAAATTGATAAATAAAGATGCAGACATATTGAGAACAAATCCGGATCTTCTTTATGGCAGATAGTTCAAGAGTATAAGACAGTGCAGGGTTCTAAATTGGTTAGGCAAATAAATTTAGCCTACACTAAATCCCAGGCAGCCATTTACAGAATCGGGTAACCCAACTTTGTTTCTGTTTTGTTCCAGATTCCTGGCAACAAAATGACATCACTTAATCTAGCCACTATATTTGGACCTAACCTGTTGCACAAACAGAAGACAACAGACAAAGAATTCACCGTTCAAAGTACAGCGCGAGCTGAGGAGAGTACTGCAATCATTGCCGTTGTACAAAAGATGATAGAAAACTATGAAATGCTATTCCTGGTAGGCAAAGTCTTCTTTATTTTGCATTATTGCAGGTTATGAATACACTTCATAACTTTTCTCCTGTGCTTTAATTTCAAAACAAGCAGCACTCTCTGTTTATATATTATATATCAGCTGTGGCATTGTCTTTTTAATGTATGGCAAAACACTGCTGAAAAAGACTATTGTCAGTATGTGGTGAAAATCTCATGAGATAAAAAAACAAAACACCAGTCTGGCATCATGAAATCGAGATAGGAAATCGAGATAGCATCATATATTTCCAGTTGTTGATAAATAAAGTCCCTTATATATTAGCATACAGTGTTTTCATCCTGTGGGAGTACAATTCTTTGAGAAGTAGCTCCATAAGAATTGCAGATGTTTCTCACTTCAGAAGGAAAAAAATAATGAACATGGATGCATATTCCTTCACACACAATGAAGGCCTTCCATGGTAAGGTGAATAGTGTGGATTATGAGGTTGACAATTACACCAGAAAAGCCTTGGGAACTACAACATTATTGCTCACTTGCATATGAGGTAGAAAGTGAACAGCAACTCATAATTACTAAATGAAATTCAAAACAACAGTTAGTGTTTCCTCATACTGTCAAGTTTTCTGTGCAGTAAATATAAAATAAGCATTTTTCATCAAGTTTCACTTCTGCTGCAGGGATATTCCCACAGGTATTCATGCACATTTCCCAGTATTTTTTACTTGGCGATGAACTTCTACAAGATAGCACTTTCTTTTGCACATGTGGGTGCTATAGTTGCATAACATTATTCCTTGGCTTGAAGTAATACAATAACTGTATCTGACACCTGCTAAGCAGAAGGGTGTGTGTGTGATGCTGATTATTTGTAGCCCAAATGGACTAGAAAGATCAGTGCATGTGGCACAATTCAAAAAAGCCTATTGTGGCCCCAAAATGCCTATGGGAAGTCCACAAACATGATATGAATTCAGTTGCCTTCTCCCACTGTTCCTACCCAGTGACTGGTATTCAAATGCATAATGCCTTCAATCCTGGAGGTAATGCATAGCCATCAATAGTGTTCTCCTCTATGAATTTGTCTAATCCTCCTTTAAATCCATTTATGTGATCATTGCCACATCTTGTTGAACCAAATTCCATACTTTAACTATGTGCTATTGAAGCCGTACTCCCTGGAGAAAACAAGTTCAGGCACCAATTCTGTTTAACACAGAGCAGAGGATATTACAAACCAGAGGCCAAGGCTGCTGCTGCTGCCATGCAGTTCTTCCTTCAAACAGCTATCCTGATGGCACTGAAATGCTTACAAGAGGGGACTGATAGAGTTGGCCTCCTTCCTTGCTAACGACATGGGTGGTCCTGGCTGCCTCGGCCGCAGAAGACTCTCTTTGTAAAGGCAGTTGAGTTCCTTGCAAACCCTTTTTGTTTTTACCACTCTGAGTAATTTGGTGTCACCAGCAAACTTGGCAACCTCACTGCTCACCCATATCTCCAGATCATTTATGAACAAATTAAAAGGCATTGGTCCCAGTACAGATACTTGGGAGAGTCTGCTTCTTACATCCTTCCATTGTGAGAAGTGTCAATTAATTCCTTCTCTCCACTTCACCTGGAGAACAGGTTACAGAACAAAAGAGCCTAATAATAATAATAATAATAATAATAATAATAATAATAATAGTAATAATTTTTTATTTATACCCTGCCCTTGCCCGCCAAACCAGGCTCAGGGCGGCTAACACCAATAAAATCACAACAAAAACATAAAACAATTCATTAAAATACAGATTAAAATAAAATTTAAAATTTAATCTAGACTGCAGCCTCATTTTTAAGTAGCCCACCAACCACACCAAAAGAATGAAACATCAGGGTTAAACTGAAACCAACCCAAAGGCTAGGTGGAACAGTTCCATCTTGCAGGCCCTGCGGAAAGATGCCAAATCCCGCAGGGCCCTGGTCTCTTGTGACAGACTGTTCCACCAAGTTGGGGCCAGTGCTGAGAAGGCCCTGGCCCTAGTTGAAGCCAACCTAGTATCCTTGTGGCTCAGTACCTCCAAAAAGTTATTATTTGAGGACCTTAAGGTCCTACCCGGGACATACCAGGAGATATGCTTCCCCACCCCCCTTTCCACTTTCAGTTGCTATGGCAAATCTCCATCTGGGTACAGCCTTAGAAAGATTAAATACCTACAGCAATATGGTACCTTATGTAAGTAACTGAAGTATAGCTAAAGCAATCAAGTGTTAGAAGGCAACTGTGGTTAATATCCCTGGTGTCTTCCTGTACAAATAGGTTCCTTCTTCCCCTATTCCAGCAAATGATTGATTGAGTTTGTTTGTGGCGTTTTTGTGCCGTTGACTTTTTACATGGTGTAGTGGCAACCATGGGAGTCTTTGGTTGAAGAACCTCCATCTATCTGATCAGTGGAAATGGCCAATATAGCTAATGTTATTTGTAGCTTCTGGAAGAGAAAAATATGTCATTGAATGTATGCTGGACATGAATAAAAATATTTTATTCTGTGAACTATATATATATATGATCTGGTTTCCCTTATAGTGGAAAAATGATTCAATTCCTATGACTTCTCCTTTTTTGAATCACTTGTCAGCATTGATTGACTGATTGATTGAGTGATAGTGGGTTTAATATTGCATAGCAAATGTTGATGCACAGCAGTACCCTTGGGCAGTGTATGGGGCAACACATTTCAATGCATTACTCTACAGCCCACATTTAAACAAGATGAGAAGGCAAGAGGGAGTGGATAAATATTTGTGGAAAAAGCAGGGTGTGTGGGTATGTTTTATTTAGTTCAATGCAATTGAAAGAATTAAGAAACTTAAGTTTAAAAGCAGTGTTATAGCATTGCAACACAGTCAGTTTGCATTCTGCATATTGCTTTTGAACCAAGATTAAAAAGTAGTAGTATAATAGTATTGCCACTGTGTTCGACTGGAAACAAGTGAAGTGCTTAAGGCAGAGACTGGGAACCTCCCACCTTCCAGATGCTGTTGGACTACAACTCCCACAAACCCACATCATGGCATGGGGAAGATGGGTTTAAACCCCCTTCCACAAAGTTGCTTCCCAAACACTAAAGCCTGCTTTTAACTTCCTTAGAAATAAACAGGAGTTTCTGACATGGAAAACTGACATCTCATCTAATTGCATCCTAAATCTGATGAGCACAGTTCTGGCTGGGGCTGATGGGAGTTGTAGTTCAAAACATCTGCATGCCTTCACGACACATGGACTCTTGCTGCTTTGGCTTCTCACTTGCCTCATATTCCTTCACTATAATCTTCAAGCACAATATACAAATTGAGTTAAGATGCTCCTTTCAGTTCATGCAGACCCTTCCTTTTCTGAAGTCCATAAAGGATATATTCTTTAATGCCATAAGACAGGTTATAAATATAATGAGATGGGATCCTGCTTGTGGGGTGGGGGCAAGTTATCTACACTGTTTCTGAGAGTCCTTCAGTCCTCAGCGGTGTGGGGATATTGGGTGCTGCAGTGGAAGGGGGCAATCAGTAAAAGAAGCTTCTCCTTCTCTGTGCCAGCAGGAGCTATCAGGAGCAAAGTTTGGACACAATCTATTAAAAAAACAAGGATATTTTATTTCTCTAATGGGGCGGGGGGAGAGATGGGGTTAAGAGACTGAGCTAGTTCTCCACTGGATCATTGCAGCTGTAGTAGCCTTTTTCTACCACATCTTTCTTACAATCTGCCATAGATTGTGGGGTGCGGGTAATGTCTGTCGTCTTTGCTTTTTATAGAGCGGGTTTTATTATTTTGTTGGAGCTGATAAATATTTTGCCTCTTTGTAGGCCAAGCTAAGTGCCTTGCTGGATGCAAGGGAACAATGTACCATTTCAAATGATGTGTTTATAATTAGAGAGTGCTGCGGATGTGTGTCAGTTTGACATCAGATACGTACAGTGGAAAAGCATCTCCGTAGAGATTCTTCCTATTTGTGCCAATGTGTTTATTGACTGGACTGGACTGCTTCAGTGGATCTGGCTCAAACCTCTGCCTCAATTTAGCTGTTATAGTGGAATATACTTACATCAAGCTATTTGTGCTTATTTCTTCATTTGCTGTTAGCATTTTGTCTATGAGAACAACAAGGTGTGTGAGTTCCGCAAATTGGACCCTCATATTCTTTGCTAAGGTGGTAGATCGATTGACAGATATAGGCGTGTTGACTTTTTGTAGCAAATGGTGATAGTTCCCTGTCAAGCAGCAGCAAATTGTTTTTCAAACCCCAGAAGTAGTAAGAGGCCAGGGCTGCTGTTTATAGTTAAGGATTTGACATTTGTACTAGTTTCAAATAGAGAAACATTTGGACGAGAGCGTGGATCCACAATGTACAACTTAAGTGTGTTGCTGCCAAGTTTTCTTTCGCTCCTCCAGCTGTGACCGGCTTCACCACTGAAACTGGAGCAAGATCTGCAAAATAAAATCCAGTAGAACAGAATGTGATATTTGGCCTACTGCGTGGGTTTATTGTCAGGTCAGAATGGTTCTGCTTGTCAGGATGAATACATAATATTACTACGGGTTGTTTGTGTTTCTTCAGTGAATTAGGATCAGCAATCTGCTGCTGATTTTAGTTCTGTCGTAAATAGTCAGGTATCAGTTTCACATATTTTTCAAAGTTGCAGCAGAGCAAAATAGAGAATAGGTGCACTCTACAAGTAAATTCTAACTTAAGTACATGGAGCTGTATTAAAAATTCTTTCCACAGGGATGTGTAAAAATCCTAAATAATCTGTCAGGATGATAGAGGCTCAGTTTGGCAATTGTTTTGTGAACAGGAGTCAAACTTGAAAGCGTTGTGCTTGTTTGTTTGTGTGTGTGCTGTTTCCTCCCAAGTTCATTCCATCCCAATGTGAGTCATGAATGCCAGATCTCTGCCAGGTGTTGTACAGCCCATTAAAGTCAGATATGCATGAATGAAATAAAATGTGCTACTTTTAATAAAATTCAGAATGAAGAACAATTAGTGTTTTAACAGACATGAAAATAATTGCACACCTCGTTCTTTTTGTAAGCATGATGAATGTTGATGTTTTAGAACAAATTGTGCATCCAGCAATATTGTCTGATACTTGATCAATATTTTATTGAATGATCAGTAAGAGCAGTCTTTCTACAAACATTGTACATCCATTATTTCATATTATTAGAACCACAACCCTGTGCACTTGTGCATAGTAAGGAAGAAATGAGTGGAAAGAGCGAGCAGTGGTTAAATAATACTGCTTTCCTTATATAACGTATTTTTCCATGTATAAGACTAGGTTTTTTCCCTAAAAAATAATGTGAAAAATTAGGGGGGCATCTTATACTGTATCTCCCCCCATTTTCTTAAATCTGAGTCCCCAAAAATAGGGGGCATCTTATACATGGGGGCGTCTTATAGACGGAAAAATACGGCACTTATTTCACACAAATAGTTATAATCATTGATCAGTTGTTCTGTAGTGTGCTTGCTTCATTTTGTTGAAGCTTAACCTTTGACTATATAGTACAATGGTGCGTGATTCTGTACTCACCTTTCTGATGCTTCATTCATTTATAGGTCCCTGCTGACCTTCAAAACGAAGTTCTGATTAGTCTACTTGAGACAGACCCAGATGTTGTAGACTATTTGCTGAGAAGGAAAGCTTCTCAGTCATCGTGAGTAATTTGTTTTCCTTTTCCTTCATTGTTTCCGCCAGGGATGTGTTTTCTAGCTGAATTATTCAAAAATTTATAATTTCAAAACCCTGTTACATTGATTTAAAAGAACAAGAATGTGCTGTCAACAATTGTGTCCATTTCATAACTTAGTGTGAGTGGTTGTGATTCTAGTGCCTTTAGAATCATTGAATGGTCTTCATGTTTATTTTCCATAGTGTAGTCCATTTCTTATAAAATAGGCAGGAAACTGTAATAAACTAATTTAATTGGTTACATGGCAGCAGTTTTTAAGCATCTTCAATTATATGTATTAATCAGTAGCCTGGTTAGATCGATACTCATGAATGTTGATGGGGTTCATCTTTCACATAGCCGTGATCCTGATGTTCACTGAGGGCACAGAAATTCCAATATGTGCATACATGTTCCTTATACAGTTCTGCAAAGTGGACAGAACTGTGTACACAAAAGGAACTGGCTCCCCCATTGTAGGGAATATACTTGTACAGGATGGTTTTGCACGTATTGGGCACACAGAAAGTTTTGGATCATATCCATGTTATTTGTTTCTAGTTTGTGCCAATGCAGCAGCTGTTAGAATCTCAATAGCATTCTCAGCTATGCATTAAGTCATTTTAAAGGTTTTCTGGACAGAGTTCAAGACAGTTCTCTCTCTCTCTCACACACACACACACACACACACACATTTTGTTGTGTCATCAGTCCAATAGCTTGCAGCTGAGTTCCAAGTAGATGTTTTTATCAATCTTCTTTGGAAAGCATGATGACACTTTCTTAAGAAACTGTGTTAAAATGATGGGTGCAAATTGCAGTCACTGTACTTCCCAGGTCAACAATGGAAAATGTATGTGTCTGAGACTTATGACAGAATTGTCACTAACCTATTGTTCCGCTGCTAGTAAAATTTGTTCTTTTTCCATTCAACTCATTAATAATGAGGTACCTAGAAATCACTTTTTATATGTTTTAATGTTAGCGTGTTTCCAGCAGTCATTGCGAAGTCATGGGAAAGAATTTGGCTAGAAGATGAGAGGGACAATTGTTCCACATGAAAAGAATGTGATCCTCATAAGACATGGCCCGTTTCCATTCCTATTTGGAGAAATGGCTACAAATAAACTGGGCTGGTTTTGTGTTTTTTCTTGATGAGAAGTTGGAATGTGAGATACGCGTTTAGTTAACAACAGCCACCAAAATCTATAACTACACATCTCTTGGGACTATCCTGGTTACACTTGATTATGGATTTTAAATCTGGACAAATGACAAGGAAAATGGTGAAACTCAACAGTGTGAAGTAAACACATGTCCAGCAGTGGAAATAATTGGTTCCACGCAAAATATATGAGAACTACTCCAACACTTCTTTCTCAGGATGGCTGTCTTGAGACTGCTACTTGTAAAGTGTACATTGTGAGTGCCTCTCTGGCCTTTTCACTCAATGCCATTGCAAATGCTTTCTTGCCTCTGCTTTTAGCTAATTGCCAGTGTTTCCATTTCCTCTTACTGGAGTGCAAAACAAAGCTTGCCATGTTTACTACATATCCTGTCAGGATGGAAACAAAAAATACAGCTGTGTTGGGCATTATGTAATATTGCTTGCTACTAACACTACTGGAATGACCAACTATTTCTGGATTGCCCACCCACTTACATACCTGGATTTGCAAGGATGAATTTTCTATTCTTCATCAGTATGCTACTATAACTAACAAAAAAAAACCTGGCGGTGAAAGCTTTCTTGTTAAATCTCTTGTAAAGCAGACAGTGTCCATCTTAAGCTTTTATCAGGGATTCTTTTTATAAGAAGGACAAAGCTTATCCAAGGTAAGGTAAGACTTTATGTAACTTGGAAGTTTGTTGTATAGTATTTTCATGAATGTTTCCCTTCGCCCCACACTCCACATTTCTTGCGTTATGTCACTTTATTAGACATCTCCTACATAATAATTTGTCAAATTTTATATTAATTTCCAAAACTGAAATACAACTATTACACAAACATAATAACCCTTTTGTGTAAGGGAACCTTTTTTATACTTTGATTTAAAAAATCAAATGGTAGAGAAAACCTTCAGCGTTAACACAAGAAGTGAGTTCTGTTTATATTTTCACCTGACATATTCTGCTGTTGTTGTTTTCTTGAAACATCTGTTGTTGTTTTCTTGAAACATCTATTCATTTGTTTTGGATATATTGTGGCAGTGTGTTTTTTTTTACTTATGTGGTGTAGAAAACAGTCTCCATTGTTACAGAAGCACTTTCATCCCAGTATCGGTGGACCTGCTTTGCGTGCTTGTTGTTGAAATGCACCATTGATTTCCCTGGGCTGAACTTTCTGTTTTTGTGTCAAACTTTATCAGAATCCCTGAAATGCTCCAGTCAGAAGGTTCATTCTCCATGGAAGGCAGACATCCATCCATAGACTCAAATAGAGCCTCAAGTGGTGACATCTCGCCTTATGACAACAACTCCCCAGTGCTCTCTGAAAGGTCTCTTTTGGCAATGCAAGATGATATGGCCCTCACGTCTGAGTCAAAGTTATTCAGAGTACCAGAGCAATGTACACTGATCAGCAGTTTGCACCCAAAATCAAGAGATAATTCCCTTGGATCGTGGTTTGCAAAAGGTACGATCAGCACAAAAGCTAGGTGTTTCTCATTGCACTGTGATGTTATTGCTGTGTATTACATATTTTAAAATAGTTCTAGGCTGTCATTTGGGGGGGGGGGAGTCGTCTGAAGGAAATACGCATAAAAAGAATAAAACACAATTCCAAAAATTGCAATCAACTGAAAGCAGTAGTAAAGATATTTCAAAAGCCACATTCGTACAAAATCCATTTCAGCACTTAAAAGAAGTAATTGAAAACCTTCAGCAATATAACACATCAAAAAATTATATCCATACGACCTCTTAATTAAAAGTGGGCCAGTTCCAAAAATCTTATTTGGTCCAGTATCATCTGCTGTTAAATCTCCTTGCAATTTTCTCTGGTCTCTAAATCTCCTTGCAATTTTCTCTGGTCTCTACTTTCTGGACACTAAACATGATTGACAGTACATTTCCTTCCAGTTATTTGGAAAGAAAGTTTTTTTTAAGTGTCCCAGCATGCTGTTTCTGAAAACCAACTCAGTCCTGTTTTTAGTTTTTCAATTAATTCACTCTAGAGAATGGATCCAGCACTTTATTGTAGAGTAGATAAAGGTAAAGGGAACCCTGACCGTTAGGTCCAGTTGCGGCCAACTCTGGGGTTTCGGCGTTCATCTCGCTTTATTGGCCGAGGGAGCCAACGTACAGCTTCTGGGTCATGTGGCCAGCATGACAAAGCCGCTTCTGGCGAACCAGAGCAGCGCATGGAAAGCCGTTTACCTTCCCACCAGAGCAGTACCTATTTATCTACTTGCACTTTGACGTGCATTCGAACTGCTAGGTGGGCAGGAGCTGGGATACAGTTAACAAATCAAATAGTTTTTTCAGCTGTTGAATAATGATCCACAGCTTGGTGCCAGGTAAAAAAATCATGGGGTAAGTTTCATTGCTAAGATACCGCTGCTGAACAGGTATTACCCCTCTTTGCTAAAAAATTCTCTGGGACCTTGCTACTATTTCCGTTGTTTGACTCTTACAGAATAATCTGCATTTATGTTTCTCCTCATTTTGCAGATGCTTCAGAAGACTATTTCGACATCTGGGGAACCTGGCATTCAACACTGAAAAGTGGATCCAAAGATTTAGGAATGACAGGTATAAATTTTCTTGTTTTTAAAGCATACTTGTATATGTTGCAAGATTTTGAACATTCACTTCAGAGTACTACATTACTCTGATGTCCTGAATCCCACTCATACAGTTATCAGCATAGCTGTCAACTTTCCCTTTTTTTGCGGGAAAATCCCTTATTCCAGCGCCATTTCCCATTGCAAAAAAAGGGAAAGTTGACAGCTATGGCCGTTTCCCAATGCAAAAAAAAAGGAAGGTTGACAGCTCTGGTTATCAGTCTTGTTTCATTATGAATTTTGGCACCATGAGGGAGTCAGATGTGCCCTTAGCAGAAAATCTAGGATTCATTTTTAGTAGATTACTCTGGGTTTGGAATTGTGACAGGTTCCATTAAGGCTTAGATCACGGGAAGGAGCAGAGCATGGAAGCAGAAGCCTGCCATTAGCGCTCTCTAGAGAGCAGGCAAGGGCAAGAAAAATAATTAAAGATCCACCTTGACTGGGGGGCGGGGGGCAGGGGCGGGGAGAAGCAGAAGTTACTTCTCTTCTAGAATAGACTTGTGCCTTGTACTTTTGCTTTGTCTCCAAGGAAGAGTGATTCCTATCACCCTGGCTTCCCAGACTCTGGCTTTCTGTGTCCTTGATTGGGTGACTGCTCAAGGCTGTCACTGCTGTCTATAAGGTTCTGTGGCCTTATATGAACCCTGAACTTTGGATTATTTGCATACCCCCCCTTCCATTCTGGACACAGCTTTTGGCTTCTCGGGTGAGGAGAGTTGTTTCTTGGGCAGCCTGGAGTACACTGGAGGCAGTCCTAGATGGTTACTGTCAGGAGGTTACCATGATAGCCATGCCTCTTGTGTGTTTGATTTAATACCTGGTAAGTGGAGGTTCTCTTTAGAAATTGGAGGTTCCATTTAGCTAATAGCTATCACTCAGCAGACATGTAGAAGATAGTTTGACTTTCGTTTTTTAATGCCATCCAACCAGTGGTGATAACCACATCTTGTGGTAAGGAGAAGCCATAAACTATGTATGTATTATATGAAAAAATTATTTTGTTCTGAAATTATTGCTAATCAGTTTCATCAGGTGACCATGTGTTCTGGAAATAGGAATAAGAGAGAGAGATTTCTTCTGTCTTTTCAGACCTTTAAAAAAGAAAAAAGCTAGCACCTTAGGGTTCAACATTTTTTATTTTGACATTTCAAGCTGAGAACTATGTTCTCCTGGAAGCCCTAGATAGTCAAAATATTGTGGTGGTGTTCCAGTGCAAAGCAGACTACCCTTGGCTATACTACCTATTAAAGTCACTTATTTTACATTAGTAGACTGCAGTCCTATCCTAATATAATTGTGCATACGTTATGTAATATCTTGGTGCCTGTGTTTTTGCTGCTGCTTAAATGTTGTGTCAAAAGTTACTATATGCTTTATTGACGAACCTTCTCCATGGGCCTGTAGGGTCATACGGAGACATCTACGAGAGCAGCTCACTGCGGCCAGGGCACTGCTCTCTTTCTCAAGGGAACCTGTCTCTGTCTTCACCTCGGTGGCAGGGGAGCGCCACAGAATTAGACAATGGAAAGCAAATTATCCGAAGGAGTCAGACGACGACTGCCCTTCCCGAATGCCGCCCTCATCCTCCCCTTTCTCGGATTTGCAGCACCCCGCAAATGGAAGTTGGTCGGAGGAATTCCAGCCAGTGTGATTCGGAGCAGCATTTTCCTACAAATAATGCACAGCACCTCGCGGAGCGTGACTCGGATGCCACTTGTTTGCACAACGCAATGAACCCGTTGTACCCGAGGCAGGGCGAAGCAGTTCGGAAAGATAGGCCTCCGCCGCCACCTTATCCTGACAAGGCAAAGCAGAGTTCTTCCTCGTGCCTTCAGCCAACGGTCTCTCCAGCAGAACATCCGCTGTGGAGGCTCCAGAGGGCAGAATCCCGATCCGGGGCCACGGGAGCAAGAATAATGGCGCAAGTGCCTGAACAGTCTATCCTGTTTGAGGAGCAGCAGGACAAAACGGAGAAAGAGTGCTCCGCCACAGACAGCGAGCAGAACAGTAAAAATTTGTCAGAACCAGATTGGCATGACTGGCAAAGGGATCGATGGCAGATCTGGGAGATTTTATCGCCTGATAATCCAGATGCTCTTCCTGAAACATTAGTATGAGTAGAAACCAGCACTGGCCATGCTTTTTTTCCAGCTGAAGAAGGAAAGGTAATGGTGGACTGGATTCTAGCTTTTATAGCAAACAAATGTCATTTAATTTAAAAAACAACAACAACTATGTTCACTTTATAAAATAATTTTAATAGCATTGTAAAAAAATATGAAAAAAGAATTATATTCCTGGTTTTGCAATCATCAAAGGAAGGGGAAATGACATGACAATTCCAGACCTAACCACTTTGTAAAATATAAGCTGTGTGTACATTAAAAACTACAGCCTTGGTGTTGCTAAGATGTATTTATGTATCTGCCATTCAGATGATTGTATATTCTGCAAAAGTTTTTTGGTTTTTTTTGGTACAGTAGTATTGTGTTCATATGCAGAAAACAAGCAACCTTAACTGCTTTTTTTAAAAGAAAAAAATATATTTTAATCACTGCACTTATATTACCACAAGATGCATTGAGGTTCTTTTGAAGGTGCACAAGCTGGTTTCTGTGCTTTTAATTTAGCCCGTCTGTGGGAGACATATATTTTCACTGCCTACGAAAAACACTAATGTGGGATGAAACAGTTAAAAAGCCATATATTTTATAGTGAGCAAGTTAGAGAGTAAGTGTATGTACCATGTTATTTGCTTTCAAGCAAAAGAATTAAAAATTTGATGCAATATGGTAAAGATATATATATATATTTAGACTCTTATTAGAAGGCAATTTAGTTAACCCTTCAGAAGCAAGGCCGTGCCTACACCAAACAAAGGGAGCTCAAATTCCTGCCTCCCATTCCAGATAAACTGCAATTTTATATACACAGTATATAATATATATTTATAAATATTATGGTTTTAAAGTAAACTGGAATCCAAATTTGATAATTGAAGTACTACTTTTCCTTTTAAAAAAGTTTTCCAAAGTATTATGGAAAAATCCTTGCATACCTTAAGGGACAACTATTTACTGAATCCCATATATAGATTCCAGACTAAGTATGACCTTTTTACAGGCAGATTGTGCCAAAAATGCAATGTCATATTTGTTAAATGTTGATGTTCCTGCAAATATTAGCTAAATGGCAAGAATATTTAGCGCCAGCAGGTGGCAATACGTTGCCATTTTTAAAGATTTTTCCCCATTTTAACAAGGGAAACATCTGCCCATGACATTCTTATAAATATGATTGTCTTTAAGTTATATCTTGTGCCAAAAGGATGGAATAAAAGTCTACCAAAAATATGTTTCCATTTGTTGGGTTTGAAATAATGGTGTCAACACACTTGAGAAGGCATATCACAGTACAGTGTGTACAAATATGTTATTTGTTTTGCCCCCAAGGTGAGGAGCCTTGGGGTGGGTGGTTCTTTGCTCTACCAGAGTCAAGTTGGATGGAGCTACACAACAGTACCTTCAAGTTTGTTATTCTTATTTGGGGAAATATCAGCAGTCAATTTCCTAAGGTTAAAAAACCAAGAAGAAGGAATTGTGAGGTCCGGGAAGCATTTTGTCATGCAGAAAATAATGTATGTGTGCAGTGACTTTACCAGGTTGGCTTCATGAAGCAAAAACACAATGTTCACTTAATAAGAAAGGGGAAGGTGGCAATTGGGAAAAGATATTTCAGAAATGGACGAGATGCTGGAGTTACAGACATTATGATAAAGAAAGAAAGAAGTGCAAACTAATTTTTCCACTAAGAATGAGACAGGTTTTTCCCAAGAACTCAGCCTTTCCAAATAACTGAATAAATAACTGCAGCACCTCTGAAGTCTGAACTGCATGGACCTTAGTAATCCAGAACAGGGACCTCTCCTCTGAGAACTTCCGCTATATGTCCCCTGGCAGTCTGTTCACATATGCTTGAGTTCATGTCAAGAGCACTGTGTATCATGCAGAGGTTGGAAGCTTCATTAAAAAAGAAGAACTATTCTGGTTCAAACTGTCCAAAAAGAAACTTGATTCCAGTTCATGTCCTTCCCTTTACAAATTCAGCTAGTTTAGTTCATGTTCACTTCACAGTTCAGTTCAAGTTAATCCAAATGATCCCTTGGGAAAAATAAGAAAAGAAAAGAAATCATTCAGAATGTTACAAGCTGCTGTGCTGAAGTAGAAAATGACTAATAAACATCAATACATATAACACACACACAGAGAGAAATCTGACTAGTTTAATTTGTTTTCCCCAACAATTATGATATTTAACCTTAAAAGAAAGAATCTAAAGAGTAAAAAAAGAAGTAATGTCAGAGAATGAACTTGAAGATAGACTAGAAACAGTCCAAAGTTTTGCCTAAAGTAAAAGCAATCTTAGTACACATTCAGTTCACCCAGCAATTATGGAAACTACTTTCAGGTGTAGGGCCCTAGCTGCACTGTGCATTAAAGGAGTATTGTACCAATTTAACAATTTTCAGAATGGTTTAGCAATCAATCCCTCTTCCCACCCAGGCAACTCTGGGAATTGTAGCTCTGTGAGGGAAATATAGGGGTCTTGAAACAGTTCTCAACATCCTTAAACAAACTACAGTTCCCATGAATCTTTGGGGGAATCCATGGCTATTTAAAGTGGCATAATGCTGTTTTCAAATGTGTAGTGTGGATGGAGTGAGGTTCAGATTTTTTTGTGATGAATGTTGTTGACTGAACTGGCTCATTCCGAGCACAGGTATGTGGTATTGATGAAGTTACTATTTTTTATTCCCCCCCCCCCAAAAAAAAACATTCTTCCAGGATAGAGATCTGGCTGAATCAAGAGCCATTATCAGTTTGGGTGTATGAATTAGATTTGAAATATTCATGATAATGTGTACTGTGAATGTACCAGGTAAACTCACCTTTAGTACTACTGTGCCTGATGATTGTCTTCCAAAGCAACTACTCTATTCTGAACTTCAAAATGGAAAGTGTAATGCTGGTGGTCAACAAAAGAGGTTTAAAGACTGTCTCAAGGCAAATCTTAAAAAAAAAGTAGTATAAACACTGACAACTGGGAATCACTGGCCTGTGAGCGCTCCAGTTGGAGAACAGCCTTTACCAAAGGTGTCATGGGCTTTGAAGACACTCGAATTCAGGACTCAAGGGAGAAACATGCTAAGAGGAAGGCACGCTTGGCAAATCCACACTGTGATCAACTCCCACCCAGAAACCAGTGTCCCCACTATGGAAGGATGTGTGGATCCAGAATTGGCCTCCACAGTCACTTACGGACTCACTGTTAAAACTGTGTTTATGGAAGACAATCTTACTAGGCTACGAGTGATCGCCAAAGAATACTGTGGGTAACAGGTAACAGAAAATTCAGTTGTTAGTGTTTGTCTAGATCAAGTAGTCAAGCTTGCTGAAGATAAATACTGTGAATTGTTCATTATTTGAGGACAACTTTTATTATAAACTGCTCACTGGGTACAATAAATGCACTTTTAAAGTATGTATTTTGTATGTGTGTGATATGAAAAATCAAAACTAATGCATGAAATAGCATTAACAGGACTAAACACATTGTCTCCAATTTTATCTTTTTATTTCCTCATCGAGTCTCAGCTGTGCTTAGGTCTCAAGAGAAGAATGTAAACCTCTCACAATGAATGGTGGATCTGCTTGCTGTTTGTAAATGGGTGACCAATAATGTAGTTTGAAGCTTGTTGGCTGTATTGATTTAGTCCTTTCATAATGCATTGATACAAAGGACCGTGGAAGGTTGCACACAGCTTAGTCAAGATGTGTGGCCTTGAATAGCCTTGTGTTAGACCAGAGGTTACATTTGCAACTTCACCAGAAGTTAAAATAAATTTGTGCCATTTGCACATTTAATGCTCTTTTCTGTTGTTCTCCTTCCAGGGACTTGTTATTATGATGGCAATGTCACGTCTTAAGTTTTTGTTGTTGTTGTTGTTTTGTTTTTTGCCAGTACATGAAATTGTAGGAGTTTCACAGTGTTTGTCATATATATTTTTTTAAATCAACTGGAAATGAGTACTCTCTCAGCTGTGCTCTAAAATAATGTGAGAAACTGTTGAGTCCACAGAATATTTGTCATGTAGCCAAGGATCTCATCTACTGAATACCTTGTGGTTGGCTATAATCGGAAATAACATTTTTGGAAGGAAGTGTTGTTGGAACCAAAGCATTCTGTTTGAAGTATGTGCACATACTTGCCAGAGAGATTCAAATATGGCCACTAGGAGGCTGTCTTACCTCACAATATGCTAGATGTGTTTCTGTGTTCCAAGCCACAGATAAATAAATGTGTAGACAAGAATGATCACATCTTTAGAAAACTAACAGACTGGGCGAATCTATATGGCCTCATAGAAAATCCGTGGACATATATTCAAGATTGGCTACTGATTAAATAACCTAGGTTGATTACCTCTTAATTCACTTAGAGTTTTCAGACCTGCATTAATAATTTTGAATATGATTTGTGTGTTATGGGGCTGCAGAGAGGGAAGCTGTTCAAGCTGCTAACAGTGGGCATTTAGGGACTACAGTGGTACCTCGGGTTAAGAACATAATTTGTTCCGGAGGTCTGTTCTTAACCTGAAACTGTTCTTAACCTGAAGCACCACTTTAGCTAATGGGACCTCCCGCTGCCGCTGCGCTGCCAGAGAACGATTTCTGTTCTTAACCTGAAGCATTATTTCTGGGTTAGCGGAGTCTGTAACCTGAAGCGTATGTAACCTGAATTACCACTGTATAAGGCAACTAGAAAAAGTGGTTCAGAAAATGAACAGTGGCAATTCTGTTTAGTTATAGAAGGAGTTGTTGGCATCCGTCTGTGTCGGGAGACAATGGAGGAGCGTGCCTTTGGATGTGAAGTCAAACTGTAGGAAGGTTGCAGTGCCAGCTGTGGCTGTAGAGACCAATACAGGAGAGACATGTTTTGTTGCAGATGAGGCAGATGAAGGCGTCCATTTGTGCTGTTGCAGATGCACCATGGCGTTTCTCCTCCCAGTGGTCATTCCTCCTCCGTTCACACTTCACTGTCTGTCTCCAGGCACTGCTGTCATCTGCAAGCGATTCCCACATGACAGGGTTGTCATGTTTGAATGCATCTTTGTAAAGGGGTACAAGTGTCGTCTTTTAATAAGGCACGGACCCTGTCCCCAGGCATAACCATTCACAGGGCATAAGAGAGATGGAGGGGACAGGCAGATGTGATAGGATTGTTCTGAAAATACCAGGACAAGAGGTGCATTGTAAACAGACATTTGTGTACAGTAGTACCTCGTGTTAAGAATTTTACCTCAGGATGAGAACAGAAATTGCGTGGCGGCAGCGGGAGGCCCCATTAGCTAAAATAGTACCTCAGGTTAAGAATGGTTTCAGGTTAAGAATGGACCTCCGGAACGAATTAAGTTCATAACCACAGGTTGTTGTTGTTGTTCAGTCGTTCAGTCGTGTCCGACTCTTCGTGACCCCATGGACCAGACCACGCCAGGCACGCCTATCCTTCACCGCCTCCCGCAGTTTGGCCAAACTCATGTTAGTAGCTTCGAGAATACTGTCCAACCATCTCATCCTTTGTCGTCCCCTTCTCCTTGTGCCCTCCATCTTTCCCAACATCAGTGTCTTTTCCAGGGAGTCTTCTCTTCTCATGAGGTGGCCAAAGTACTGGAGCCTCAACTTCAGGATCTGTCCTTCTAGTGAGCACTCAGGGCCGATTTCCTTGAGAATGGATAGGTTTGATCTTCTTGCAGTCAAACCTATCCATTCTCAAGGAAATCCATTCTCAAGGAAACCACAGGTACCACTGTATTTATTATGGCCAGGCTGAACTCCCAGTGGTCTTACTGGGATGGAGTGGCCTTTGTGTCTTCCTTCCTCCCACATCTTGTACAACAGTCACGTGGCAACTGACAGTCAGAGCCCAGTGATGCCTTCCCTCCCACTTCCCCTGTTTTTATGTCTAGCCATAGCAGAATGCCAGATTACCATGAAACATGTGTTCAACAACAATTTGTTTTTTCAGTGTTCTACCTTCTGCCTGATTTATTTACAAAACTCGGCAGATAAATTTAATTAACTTAATTAAATCAATGCAAAATCACGGTGGACCGAAACTGCATTTGGTAATACCCCATATGCTGCAAAAAATAGCTACTGCAAGCCATGCTTTTTAAGGGAAGGTGGGTGAGTGTAACAGGCACATCAGGAAAATTAGTTTCAGCTGTGCTCTCAGGCTACAGGGAAGGTAAGTCTCATTTTTCTTAGCAGATGACTTAGGACTGTGCTGATAGCTATTTTTAGTCTGGTGGCCTCTTTATTTACAGCTCCAATCCAAAGCATGTTTACCAGGAGGTAAATTTTATTTAACTTTAATGACTGGAATCATGTAGGATTGGGCATAAAATAAGAACAGTGGGGAATATCAGCATCCCTTCCCCTTTTGTAGTCCATTGTGCACCCCCCAGGTAGTCTCCAAAGCTGATTATTGGGACACGGGGGGGGGGAGATTTATCCTGTTGGTGGTGTACCCCATTGGCTTTCACCCAGGTATAATCCACTAAACATTTTGCTAAATTTGATAAAACTTGAGCCAGTAGTATGAAACTATTCCTGGTGTCCGTAAGCATGAGCAAAGAGACTTCAGTGAGATGGAACCCAGAATTGTAGCAAGGTTTTTAAAGGCCTGATGTTATATTCAAAATGAGTGTGATTTGCAGACTGTGTGTGCTTTTAAGAATATTTATTTTTCTGCCACTCTGTGTAGTGATGTTAGTCTGTTGCAGCAAAACAGTTTTGTGGCACCTGAACCAAGAGACTGGGAGTAATGACTATCAGTGGCTATCAGCCATGATGGCTTTATGCCTCCATAGTCACAGGCCATATGCTCCTTAATAGCAGTTGCTAGAAACTTCAGGAGGGGAGAATTGCACTCAGCCCCTGCTTGCAGGCTTCCAAAGGGCTGGCCACTGAGGGAACAGGATTCTGGACTAGATGGGCCATTGTTACGTTCTTAAATTTGTTGCCTATAAGATTTGGTTGAAGAATATTGCATAGTCTGAAACATAAGGAGGGGAGGGGGTTGTGTTTTCCTCATAATTTTTCTGAAATCACTGGTGCTATGTAGGGAGAGTATCTGCAGTAACACAAACTTCTAATTTTGATATGTGTGTTCTGCCTTGTGGGTAGGTTTTATTGGCTTGGCATCCTTATGTTACTGGCAGGCACAGAAACCAAATTGCTCTTTGAAAATCTCATGGAAGCATATGATTCCCTTGTTTACTTCCAAAGCAGGCTTGATGCTGTGAATCAAGATAACTGAGCGAATCCTCAATTTAGTCATGCAGGCAAATTGATTATGGAAATTGGAAGAGAAATAGTAAACAGAATTTGGTGTGACAATAACACGTTGTGATCCAGTGTCTCCAGAATGCTTTTCTCCATGAAGAACAATCCTTTAGCCGCCTTGTCTGTCAGTCACCTTGCCACTCAAATGCTATTCATGCCTGGAGGCAAAAGAAAGTTCTTAAACTGCGGAACTGTTCTCTTCAAATTACCTCAGCCAGAGAACTATATAGAATGGTCTATAGGGTTTTTAAAAACAAACAAACATTGATTTTGTTCCAGAGGGATGTTTCATTTTCATAAATGTGTCATCTGTAAAGGAGCATCCTATAGTTTCTTCCTATTGCCCTCCATAACTTCTGGATAAATACATAGTGAAACAAAATTCATATAAGCTGTACTTATAAGGATTTTAGAAAGCATATTTCCACTTAATATGTACTATTTATTACGTATCCTTTATGTAAGGAGTGTTCTTAGCTTTTATATTAAAGGCTTCTTGCGAACATGCTCCTTTTTTTTTCATTTAGAGTAGAACACATGATCTGCATTCCTAGAACCCCCAAGTTCTGTTCCTGACATCTTCAGGTAAGAAGAGGACTTTTATATGAAACCTTGGAGAGCAACTACCAGTCAGTGTAGACAATGCTTAGCCAAATGGGCCAATAATCTGCCTCTCTGTATAGGACACTTTTCTGTGGTTGTAATCCCTGTCACTCTGTCACTGTTCTGTGTGACCTGTTGCCGGTGAATAGCTGTGTTAGGTTGGAAGTCTGCCTGTAAGCAAAGGCCGGCCTATATCACTCTAGGCCGAGAGGAAATATCATGATGAGCTGTAAATCTTTGATTATAATTTGGAATATTTCCTGTTGAGTGAAGTCTAAATTTGTTTGAATGATACCTTTGTTCATTTGTTAAGAGGTATGCAGAACATGTTCTATTCATATAGCAAAAATCCAAACTTGTTTAAAAGTGCCAGTTTTAACCAACAAAGCCTTTCACAGTACCTCATGGACCAGCTTTACCTCATACATGCCTACCCAGGCCTCAAGTTATCATCAAAGGCCGTATCTTCTAGGAGAATTCCAAATGGTAGCAACATATACCAAAATATGTGGAATGGTCTTCCCAGGGCAGCTTGCTTAGTGCCAGCGCTAACAGATGAAAACTTTTTTGCAACTATTCCGAATGATATTTTCGTTGTTGTATGGAGAGAGTACTTTCATTTATTAATTAGTGGCCATTCACTTTTAGTTTGTCAGTTATTTTAAACACTGTATTTGCATGAATTTTATTTCTGTTAATTTCCTTGAGACAGCTGTGACAGATAAATCAAATACATAAATACGGTAATACTACAGTATCTCTCTTTTAACAGTGGCCACTCAGACATGCCTGCTGGGAAGTGAGATCATTTCGTTCTCTGCATCTAGTATTCAGAGTATGTTGCTGCTATGTATGTAAAGGTTCTCTGTAGCTGTTGTGACTTACAGCCTTCTGAAAGGCCTGTCCATCATGAATTTCCCAATACTTTTCATAGCTTTCTAATCGAGCGGCCATCATTGTGTGTTGATTTTCATTCGTTAATTATGTGTTTTGTCGGGGGCAGGGAAGGATACTTCCACTGATATTCAGTTTTGTTGGATAACCCCAGTTCTAGTGTTCTGAGGGATGTTAATGATTTGACACTGTTCATAGCTTTATTGACCTCGGTGATTTCCGCTTCATTTTTTAAAAACTCAGCAATAGCTGAGTGATAGCTATTTCACATCCTTGGGAATGTTGTTGTTTCTTGGTTGTTGTTTTTAAGTTGTTGCTCTGATTTGAACACCCTCCGCTGCAGCTGCGAGTGACGTCTGCTTGACAAAGTTATCACCAAGTGACAATATGCAGAGACTGTCAGGCTTATGGTGTCAGCCCTCCTAACACTATACAGCCATTCATTCTTTATAATGTGGTGGAGCTGGAAAAAGAATGCTGTCGGGGCACTTGCCAATACTTGTCAAAGGTGTTGCGTATCACGACAGATCATGTTTGGTAATATGCCTCCGTGAAATAAGAATCCAGTTTAAACTCCACTTTTATAGTGTAAAAAAATCACCTTTCTCTTTATAAATAATTATTTGGCTTGTGGGGCAGGAAGTAGCTGTGTGTGGTGAAGTAGCTGTAGAAACCTGGATATCTGCATGCTGACATCCTATTCCTGAAGAATATCTAAGCAAGGATTTAGCTTTGTAACCAATAGCAACTTCTCCGCATGTAATTATTTATACATGCTGTAAAGAAATAGCTTGATTATAGCTTGGGAATAAGTAAGTGTCACAACTCCAAAACACCCTGCTTGCAAGGCAGTATGGATAAAAACCATCTTTTGAAATAATAAAGCTGGTTCCCGAGTCAAAGTAGTTCCTGAATATTAACTACTTACTTTCCCACCAATGGGCGTGGAGGTCTTGGCTCTGTTTGTCTATTGTTTAGATCCACATTCTGGAATGTGTCCCTTTTATCCACTCTTTATATGTGCAAGAGTTGTAATAGAATTGCTTCTAGTTTTGAACTGTTAGAATTTTTTTTTAATAGAAACATGAGTTGCTCATATAAATTGGTGAACGCTAAGATTAAGATACCAGATGTAGAAGTATTAATATTCTGCTGGATACATCAACTTTTTTAAAAAATACCCTACCTATATTTTTATTTATTTACACAATTTATATCCCATTGACAGAAATTCATAAAAAAAATCAAAACAATAAACTAAGGAATGCAAAGTAATATGGAAAGCTAAAATGGCAATAGTCCAATCAAAGAACCAGTTAATCTCAAAACAGCTTATAATTAAAAATGCTAAAATTAGCTATTCTCAAAACCCCTCAAGGATAGAAGTATTTTCCCTAGTGCCTCAATCAAGAGCATCTGGCCAGCCTTCCTGTGGTAGTGCTTTCCAAAGGTGAGGAGCACAACACACTCCTTTTATTGTTAAAAGTTAAGCCTCCAACACATCCCTGCTTTGTAGCCAAATCAATGCATATTTTTTTTAAGAATGCTCACATCCTATTATGCCCTAAGGCTAAATCATTGGAATGCCTAATGGGGAAGTGTGGGCAGGGGAGGAGGAAGCCGCTTGGCTGCCTGGGGCGGCCAACGTGGAGGCACCCCTGGGGGCGGGGCGTTGCTCCACAGCGTGCATGCGTCCTGACTTGTGACATCACAATGCACATGTCAGGACAAATGCGCTGCAGAGGTGAGGGGTGGGCCAGCGAGGTGGCCCTCACTGGCCCCCTCCCCTCTGTGGCTCTGCCCAGGGCCCAGCAGCAGGAAGGGAGAGCGTGTGCCGGCTTGCTCAAGCCCCGCCGCCCGGCAAACTCCCTGGGTGGAACCACGGAGGGGAGGGGCGGGCCAGCGAGGGGCGTCACGCCAGCCACAAGCATGATGCTGCCTCAACTGTCCAGGGCCCAGCAGAAGGAAGGGAGAGCGTGCGCCGGCCAAGAGGGAGCAAGCACGGCGGCTGGATTTTAAGTTGAAGTAATTAAGGAGAATTTTAGGAATATATGGATTTTAGAATAGATTTGGAAATTGTTTTAGATATGAATAGTTTTAGATGGTAAAGTGTTGTATTTTTTTATTTTTTTAAGAGATAATAGTATGAAAAAAGTAGGTTTTTGGTAAGATGATATATTTTTCTTTTTTTCTTTTTTCTTTCTATCTTTGATGTATTGTATTTTTGTAGTTGTGTTACTTTGTTTTTTTGCTTGTTCTTTTGTAGTTGTTTTTTTGTTGATGCTTTTTGTGTTTTTGGAAAAATCAATAAATATTATTTTTTTAAAAAGAAGCACGGCGGCTGGCTTGTGTCTGCTCTCTCACTCTGCCTTCTCGTGCTTTCCTTTATTTTATGGGGGGGTCGGGACTGGGGTGGGCCCTGGGCGGAGCCACTTGTGGCTGGTGTGACGCCCCTCCTTGCTGGCCCGTCCCTCATTTCCACGCACAGCTCCGCCCAGGGACCACCCCAGCGCCGAAAAAAATTAATTAAAGGAAAGCGCGAGCTGGCCAAGTGAGAGAGAGAGCAAGCACAAGCAAGCCACCCAGGTTTTGGGATCGGCTGGGAGTCGCCGATCGCGAGGGCGGGGCCCCGAGTGTCACCCCCTCAAGGGCAGTACCTGGGGTGGCCCGCCCCCTACGCCCCTCCCTTGCTCCGCCCCTGAGTGTGGGCAAAACCTAAGATTGAGAAAGCAAAATAACAGCATGTGCAAGTGAGCACTGTTTTGTACTTGATGGGAACGTGGCTATTGTGTCAATAAAAGGATTCCATATATATGATAAAGTGGGCCGGCCATAGATTTCATAGCCTTCAACTTTCAGGTAATACAACAATTGAAATAATGATTATTATAATGAAATTGAAGGCATCTGAAGGCAGCCCTGTATAGGGAAGTTTTTATGTTTGATGTTTTGCTGTTCTTAATGTGTTTAATTTGTTGGAAGCTGCCCAGTGTGGCTGGGGCAACCCAGTCAGATGGGTGGCATTTCAATAATACATTATTATTATTAATTGAGATTTTGCTCTCCCTGTCCTTTGAAATGTTTGTGAGCAAATACTGCTATTCGACTCATATTTGACATTTATGCCAGGGCTCTGCTTCCCCTTGTCCCATGTCTTCAACTTGTGCTCATGAACTCCTCTTCTATGAGGTCAGATTTCCCAGTTTTTGAGGGATAAACACAGCAGTGTGGGTTCCTTTATAAAAGGAAACCGCACACATACACAAGATTTCACATTTCTTGCCAAAATACGTGCAAGAAGCGAACCATTCCTCAGAGGGAATATTGTTGATGCTGGCATCTTTCCTTCCCTCTCCTCATCTATCCTGGAGAATTGCGCCTGTCGTCATGACAATGGACCATGATCTTCAACTTTGTTTAGCACTGAAAGGAAACTGTATATGAGAAATTCTGCATTGCTCTTTAAATATTTCCATTCTGCTGTGTCTGTGGCTCAGTGCTGCTGTCATCTAAATGAGAGGCATCACTGAAACTTATCCCAGGCACATTTGTATCTGCTGTTCCCTTCTCTTTTTTCAGCCGTGTACTTTTCATGGCACCTGAATAAACATTTGCAAATATTTATCATTTTTTACCTCACCATTGTGCACTTGAGATCTTTCCCACAACTCCCCTATGTAAAATAGCGAGCACGCGCCTCCTTTTTAATATAAATATGCAACTAATGTGCCCCATGTCACCACAGACATCTGTTATATGTAAAGTAGGCATTATATTGCTCACAGATCAGTCACTTTGTATCAGCATATGTTTGCATGGTGATCTAAACTTTGCTGTTTATGTAGATAGAAAGCAGGGTCTTTCTCAGTATCGCATACGGTAATGTCAACCCCATGGGTGGCAGTCAGCTGTGTTTTCCTTGGAGTAGACCCACTGAAATTGGTGGGCCTATTTTGGTCATGTTGATTAATTTTAGCAAGTGAACTCTGAGTAAAACTTAGTTGAATACCACCCTATACTTAGAACTGAATGGCGTACACTTGTTTTGTTCTGTAGACCTTGTTAAAATGAAATGGGCTGGTAACCTAAATTTACCACCCAGCAGTTGACAATAGGACATCATAGGGGAAGGGAAGGGTTTTTTCCAGCCAGAACTCACCAGAACTCAGTTCCAGCACCTCTCAGGTGGGCACCATTGCCATTATAAGAGAACAAGGGAGTTCCGGCACCTCCTTTTCTAGAAAAATAGCGCTGGGGAAGGGGGAAGTTGAAATGCACCTTTAGCCATTGATTCTTTTTCAATAATATACTTACAGCGAGGAAGGTGACTGTAGTTCTAGCAAGATAATCTGTTCTTAAATGGATAAATTCTACATAAACACCTTGCAATCTAGGCTTCTCACCACTGAAGCCACCTGGTTTCAAGTGACTGCATTGTTTCCAGGAGTATCTCAGACTACTTGTTTATTCAGGAGTTGTGTGGCTCCATCAGGAACAGGCCACATACCCAATTCCTAAATCCAGAAAACACCCACTAGTAGTCCCTCCATTTTGTCAAGCCTCAACTTCATTTTATTGGATGTCACCCAGCCCACTGCTGCCTCCAGGCATCCATCCTGTCATCCCAAGCACATGGATATTCAAGATTGTGTGATTTAGTTCTGGTATCAACATCCTGGAATGAGTCTAGCACAGGCTAATGAACAAACCATGTGATTTGGCTGATCCCACAGTTGTCAAAGCTGTAATGCAGAGCTCTGGTTGTACAGAATTGTGTTCAGTAGTAGTGATCACATTGCCATGGGTCACATTGCCATGAGGCTTCAAACACACCTGCTTGTGGGCTATAGCACGCATGGCACCAAAATGTGATGCTACAGATGATTGCCTGGGATCTGCCATCCAGTTTGAAATTTCTGCCCCGCTCACCCTGACACATTCCCAGAGTACTACCATGTTCTCTCACTTGGTTGGCCTTTCTAAAACTGAGATTATTACGCTAACAAAGAACACACAACCAGCAGAAATACCACATATCTCACAGCCTTCATGTTAATTATGATTTTGCAATTTCTGCTATCTCTATCTCGCTGGATACTTAGATGCCAGAACAGAGGAATACGGTTTAAACAACTGCTTGCTAGAGGCACTGAATCACTATTGTGTGGCTTTTTTCTGTTTCTGATAAGGATTACAATTTAAGCCATTGCATCCCTTGGAGGCACCAATTCACTATATGTTGTTGTAATTCCTCTGCTGCTTTCCATCCTTCAGTTTTCCCGCCAAACTTTATAAAGATCAATTCAGAAAACACCCCACAGCCCATATCAACTCTTTTGAAAAATCTTTTCGAACATCCAACCTAACAATATGCAGCTTCATAATGAGCAAAGCTAGGTTTTCGTTATCGCAGGAATTTATCAAAGTCAGTATTTTTATTTTCTGTAGTCAGACCTGCCTGTCCTGGTTTCCTCTCAAAAAGGCCATGCTTCTTCCATTTGATGAATATATAATATAGGCCAGTGTTCAGATTTTTCAGCATTGTGCAGAGTTCCCTCTTCCAATATTTAAAAATTAAGCTGAAGTATGTGGCCCATACCCCACCAGGCTCATGGTATGTAGCATACATTCTTCAGACTATTTTGGTGGTGAATAAATGCCGTGGAATGCACCCAGCTCAGAACTTAGGGAAGAGAAGAAAAGAAAAGAACAGGCAGCTTATCCAGTACATTAAATGTGAAGGATGGAGATTTTTAAAAATAGTAGCTTTTAAAATGATGCATTAATTCCTAAGGTATCTCCAAATAAGTCAGACTTTCTAAAGCTGCCAAAAATGATTAAGCTGTGGCACTGTAAATTGTGCAATGGAGTTGTGAAGTGGATCCAGGAGTGTGCACATTTCTGAACACTTGCTTGAATTTTAAAGATAAAAAATTACAACTGCCTTGCAAGACTTCATTAAAAGGAATACATTTGGCAATTAGAAATAATAGCTTTTCAAAGGAGGAAAGTTGCTGGTATGCATGTACTGGTTCCCATTGATTTCTGTTTCGAAACCTATTGCTCCTGGTTACCAAAGTGCAGTATTTTAATTCATTCAAGGGAGCTCTGTTTAGGGACGCATTGTTCATTCATCAAGATCTCTGTGAATAGCTGGGTACGTGCATTTGTTCGCAAGCCCCTTTGGGATCCAAGTCTAAGGGATGTGAGGAAGCAATTGTGTGGGTGTTTCACCACCTGCCCGGCTTTGCACCTTGTTTGGCTCTGTGAACTTGCCTTGCCTCAGCAATGAAGTTAAGGCATAGCAAAAAATCTCTAATCCTAAACAATCTTGTGTTTAAATTCCATTGATACCAACTGCATTTATTTAAGGTTGCAATTAAGATTTAAGATGGTGGGACTATCCTTGACTTTTTGGGACACCTGAAATGCAAAGATAAAGTGAGCATATAGAGAAGGCCAAGTCTAATCCCTTCTTAAAACGAATACATGAATTAAAACTATGCATCCAGTCATTCCGAGTTCTGTACTGAGAGAAGTTGGATTCTGTGACATAATTAGAGAAACTGAGCTTTGCATAAATTAATTGGCATAATTCTGTGGTGTTGAGGATAGTGTTTTGCATTGTTTCTTCTAGGTTTGCTAGCCAAGGGAAGGGCCCCAAACCAAGGCCCCAAAGCTCTATTCTTAATCACTGTAATCTTTATTCAGCCATCACCTTGGTTCTGAATATATCAGCAGTTGCTGACATGCTTCCAAGCATGTCTTTTCATCCATAAGGACCACAAAGATGTTGCTGTTTTTATGGGCTTCTCCAAAACTTGAAGAATTGCAGTTATGCACAGAACCTGTCTTTAAGTCGCATGATTTAATGAGGCTATATTAATATACTTGTAATGGTTTCTGTCTCATTTACCTGTACACTTTTTTTCAGTTGGCTGCAAACCTCCAGTTAAATTACTTTCCAATTAAGACACGATTTATCACAATTTCTGTTCCCTCCCCCTCCCCCTATTTATCCTTGTTGTCCTTGGGCTCTATGTATAATAATAGTGTTGATATCACCCTTAATAAATTGCCGTATTCATGAAACACCTGAAAATCCCAGTAGATTTTAGTTGCGGATTCGGTTGTCTGAGCTGAATTTTTGCCAGGTACAACGTAATTAGTTACAACAGATATGAGCTAATGCCATGCTTGAATAGCATGTCCATCAATAATCAGCTCTATTAGGTAATGTGATAAGTGCTTCCAAAGCACAGATGTTGAACAGAGCAAACATATCTAATCAATTTAGTGTAAGGGCATTTATCTGTCACTTTGTGAAGGGTAACAGGAAGTAATTTGACTGTAAACAAGTCAGTATTAACCATGATTGCAGCCGCTTTAGAAGACAGAGTTTTTTAAAAAAAATGATCTCCGTGAAGTGCAACGCTGGACTGACAAGAATAAAATGAACTTCAACAGGTAGAAGTGAAGGTGTTCCACTTAGGAAAGAAGAATTAGCAAATACTAGTGATGTGTTAATATCCAACTTTTTCTATATAGAAATTGATGTGGTGTGTGTGTGTGTGTGTGTGTGTGTGTGTGTGTGTGTTCCTCCTGATCTGTGTACCTGCAGTGAAAAATATGCTTTTTCACCACTTGTGAAGTGATCCAAAGTATGTAGCTTTCTTCTGACAACAAATCACAAACATTTAAAGATTAGTCTTTAAATTATGGGCCAATCCAGGGGACATTGATTGGGTGGCATATAAATGACCAAAAAAACTTAAGTGGAAGACAACTGACTTGGAAGTTGCATTACTTGTTGACTTGGGTGACCAGGCTGCACACATTTTAATAATGCCATCCTTTGGAACAGAAGTTCAGTACAATTTTGATTGCCTTAACATAATCGTTTAACACCTAGAAAAAGGGAGGCCAATTCCCTCCTTACTCATATCTGCAGTAGTGCATTAAGTCTTGGTGTCAGTCATCACATTTCAAGAAGGAATAAGTATTCAGCAATTTAACCACTAGCACATTTGCAAAGCTAAGCAGGGTCCAGTATGGTTTCAAATTGGATGGGGGACTGCATATTGAGATTGCTGTACTGCAGGTGGTTGGACTAGATTTTCCTTGGGAGCCCCTTCCAACTCTACAGTCCTATGATTCTATTATCCTTGTGAAATAGGGGTATGATGTTGAAGCATAGTTTCCATTAGTCCTATTCAGAATGGCCAATGGTCAGCGATGATGGGAGTTATAATCCAGTAACATCGAGGGACATCGGTTTCCCATCCCTAGTTTAGAATGAAATTTTATAAACAATGTTTTAACTGTGAAAAAAAGAGAGTGGGGTGGTGAATCTACTGGGTTGGAGCACTGCCACATAACTAAAAGTAAGTGGTTGTGATTGGAATACCCATATAAATGGAACATCACTGGCCTTTAGACCATTTTTGTCTTGAGGTAGTTTTCCTTGCTAAAGTTTTGACAGGAAGCTGGTTTGCAGCCAACATTTTGACTGTGTGTTATCTATAAAACTGAGAGTAGAGTGATGAGCTGGTTAGGTGGGGAAATTTTCCCATTTAACAATCCAGAGGAATGACTGATATCTGCACCTTGCTTTTGTGGCCCTAAGAGAAATCAGTTCGTGCTGCAGAATAGCTTTGTGCCAGAGCTGACCGTGCAAAAGAAGCCCCTGAGCCATCTACCTCTCAGTTCTGTTAGAAAATGGAGGCTCTGGGTGTTTTAAGTATTTTATTTGCCTTTGAACTTTTTATTCTTTCCAAGGGCCAGGCTTTTATGCCCAGGGCTACAGTCATACTTTCCTTCAATAAATCATACCACTGACAGTTCTAGGGTTGCTGCGGTATAAGTTGCTGTTCCACCGAATGGGACGTGTTATTAAATAGTTTGATGCTCTGTAATATTTATCGGCTTGTATTGCGTGCTGTTTTCTTCTCTTTGAAGTCCCTAATGTGCCATTTAATTCTCTTGCAAGAATAAATTTATCTGTCTTTCCTTTCCATCACAATTTTAGAAAACTAATAGGATCTCATTGCTGAATAGATAAAAATAAATAAATCCAGTAAGTACCCGGTGGAGAAATTAGTTCAAGACTGAGCTGCCTGCTTCTTTGCTACTTTCTACATGCCTCCTCTACTGTGGGCAGGCTGCCTTTTCCATCACTTCAGATCAGATCTTATACTACTTTTTTGTCATTTTGACCAGTATGAGAATTGCAGGCAGATTGCAGCATATAAACGTCTCCATTTCCAAAGAGCTCACTAATTTTCCATCGACATCAAAGGAACAATGATTGATTTGTTTCTCTTATATGTAGGAATGGAAAGCATTATTTTATTAAAAATTGTTGCCAATATGAATCCCCATTAGACTGTTCTTAAACAAAAACACTTACATTTGCCAAATGTATTTGCATCTTTGAACTATATTAGATTTGCTTCAGTGCCTCTTCCAATAAATAATTTGGGCCACAGAAAAGTTGCTTTTTAAAAATTAGCTGGGGCTTGAAGGCTTCAGACTGAATGCAAATAAAAATACGTTGTGTTGGATCTGAGGTTTACCTCATGTCCAAACACATGACTTCAATAATATCATCTCATAGCATACAGCATTCCCATTGCAAATTGGATTCAACAGCATTCTTCAATATACTGATTAGAAAATACCACAAAATGAATGAGGATCTGCTCTGTGAAATGTCATCTTTCCAGAATATTGATCATTCATATATTACTCCAATTAGAAATTGATATGCATGTATTCCAGAGCCAGCAGCATTATTATTTCAGTAATATTAATTTCATGGCATCGGGCTTCCATTGTGCATTGGCTTCAATAGCATTTGTCCAATGTTCTGACAAGCAGCTACAAAACGTAGTGCCACGTTTTCACAATATTGGTAAGAACAGTGACTAGATTAATATTCATGAGATGCTGGTACTCATGTGTAAGTCAGAGAAACCGTTTCTTTCTCACTTTAATGCAACTTCCCTATTCGTTTTTGAAGTAGCAAATTAAACATGGTGAATACTGCACCTCCAGTAAATAGGGAGTTCAGGAGAGCTTTGAGGTTAATGGGTGTAGGATTACAGTCTAAAAGTGCTCCCTCAATGTTCTGGAAATATTACATGTAAAGCACATCAAGACCTACTCTGGACCTCACCCCCACCCTCACATACATACATACATACATACATACATACATATGTATGGACGCGGGTGGCACTGTGGTATAAACCACTGAGCCTCTTGGGCTTGCTGATCAGAAGGTTGGCAGTTTGAATCCATGCAACGGAGTGAGCTCCCATTGTTGTCCCAGCTCCTGCCAACCTAGCGTTCGAAAGCATGCCAATGCACGTAGATAAATAGGTACCACTGTGGTGGGAAGGTAAACAGTGTTTCCGTGTGCTCTAGCTTCTGTCACGGTGTCCTGTTGCACCAGAAGCGATTTAGTCATGCTGGCCACATGACCCAGAAAGCTGTCTGGACAAATGATGGCTCCCCGGCCTGAAGCAAGATGAGAGCCACAACCCCTGAGTCACCTTTGACTGGACTTAACCATCCAGGAGTCCTTTACTTTTACCATTTACATATGTATGTATGCATGAATCAGGAAGTGCTGTCTAAATTTATTTTCTGTTAGTAATGGAACCATCTTCTAAATGTCAGTGACCAGAACACAAATTCAAAGGATGCTCAAACTCCATCATAAAAGAGAATTTGAATTTTATGAAACAGTTATGAGGAGTTTGAGGGCCATGCTATGACAAAGACTTGTTTTATTTGTTTGTTTCCATAAACAGCCTATTCTATGCGTCCCATTCCATCTGGCTATGTTTAGCTTAAAATTGTCAACAATGGTGCTTTTTCCCCTCTTTTGAATTAATTTCCTCATTGAATCGTTTTGAGTAATAAAAAAAATAACTTTTGCACAGTATTAGTTTTAAATTAAAAGTTTATTGGTGGGGGGGAAAGCACAGACACATTCTGGGACACATCATTAAAATCCCAGATAATTAGGCTGCACAGAGTCAGGCAGAGATGGTTTGCAAAGCCTGCTTCGCTTCTGATTCATCCATATTTAGCCAGCCATGCAACCTTCCTCATAGGGTCAAGCTGAAGAGCAGCTAATTCTTCCTGTTTCCATAAGAACATGGCTGTGCATCGTGCTGATTGGCCGAACCTTGTGATAGTAATGAAACTACTCCTCATCCCTAGCTGCAATAGGGTTTTGCGGGGGGTTTTTAAGAATTGCTAAATATACAATGATACAGATAAACATGCCGGTTGCCTGACTTTTTAAAAAGCAGACTTTCTCCCTGAAACATAGGGGAGAGGCAAAAAAATAAATCAGCACCAGATTATGGGTCTGATATGGGTGCTGTTAGGAGCAAAAGCATGGTAGCTAGGAGCCATAGGAGCCAACTCTTATGGGCCATGTTGTGTCGTGGGTTCTGGTAGCAAGAAGTCCAGCTACACGTCTTAGTGAAAACAGCTCTTTATTGTAGGGATTAGACAAGACTGGGGAAAGGGGGTAGGGAAAGCTCTATTTATAGACACATTGGGACTGAGGGAAAAGATACATTTTAGCGGGAACCAATAATATTCAAACTTTCCGGCGGGACCCAATCAGGCTGTGGATTGTGATTGTACACTTCAAATTGACCAATAGCAATACTTTACCCTGCTGCCAGAATATCTTATTTAATACACAACACTCCCCCGCACCTAGTTGAGACTATACACGTAATCTTTCAAGTATTGCGGAGGTCTTCGAGTCCTACCGGATTGCCTAACCCTCGGTGTGTCACTCCTTGGACTATCCGTGGTCAGACTTCTCTCTCCAATAACCTCGGGTACCTCAGCTGGAGCTGCGTCACTAGCTGACTCTCTAGGCTGACTAGTTGTTTCTGGGCTAGGTTCATCAGTGGTGATCTCGGTTTCCTGACTCTCGGAGCCCTCCACCCCCTGTGGCCCGGAGTCATCCTGACTAGACTGCTGCGATTCACCGGACGCCGGCAGAGTTGTGTGCGGCTCCTCCCCCCTCGGGCTTACCCTGCTTGGGAACCGGCGCCTTAGCTGGTCAATGTGGCGGCGCATTACTCTGCCATCCTCTAACGTCACAAAATATGACACTGGCCCACTGGGTCGGGTGACCACCCCCGGCGCCCATGCGGGTCCCCTTGCATAGTTCCGGACCCAAACCAAATCCTCTGTCGACAGGTATCGGGTTCTGTCACCCTCGGCAGCCGGTGGTTCTCTTGTATCGCGGCCCGGCACCTTGTCAGGGTGGACATAGTCTAGGATTGTGGCTAACCTCCTTCCCATTAATAATTCAGCTGGGGACTTGCCTGTGGATGCACACGGCGTTGTGTGCTGCAGGAACAACATCCTTGCAATGCGAGCAGACCAATCCCCTTCCAAGAGGCGCGCTATTGCACCCTTGGCTGTGCGCACCATCCGTTCGGCTTGTCCGTTCGAGGATGGATGAAAGGGAGCAGAAGTGACCCCTCTAATGAAATTATCGGCCAGGAATGCCCTGAACTCTTGGGACACAAAAGCCGCCCCGTTGTCTGATACTATGGTCTCGGGTAACCCATGCGTGGCAAACAAAATGCGAAGGGCCCTGATTACAGCAGCTGAGGACATGTTTGGAACAATTGAGACCTCCAGCCATTTCGAGTAGGCGTCTACTACAATTAAGAACACCTTTCCCTGAAACGGCCCTGCAAAATCTACATGGAGCCGGCTCCACGGGTTCTTAGCCCGCTCCCACCAATGCACTGGTGCCCTGGGCATTTCTGGGTGCACCTCCTGGCACGCTCGACAGGTGCGCACCCATTGTTCGATGTCCTTGTCCATGCCAGGCCACCACACATAGCACCTGGCTAAAGATTTCATCCGAACCATGCCCGGATGACCCATGTGTAATGTGTCCAACACCTCATTCTGTAAAGACCTTGGAATAACCACCCTATCGCCCCACAATATGCAACCCTTATGGAGGGACAGCTCATTTTGTCTTGCCATGAAAGGTCTAAATTTCTCTTCCTGAGTCCCACTTGGCCATCCCCTCCCCACCCACACAAGGACACGGGCGAGGACGGGGTCCCTTTTAGTTCTTGCGGCGATGTCGACGGCCGTCACGGGTGGTCCGGGAAGTGTCTCCATCATCATGACGTGCTCGGCCGGGGCTGGGTCGTCGTCGGCTGCTCCAGGTAGTGGTAGACGACTCAGCGCGTCCGCATGGCACAACAGCTTACCCTTCACATGACACAGTTCGTATTGAAATCCATTCAAAAAGATGGACCATCGGAGCATGCGTGGGGACAAGATTTGAGGCGTTTGTTTATGTGGGCTGAACAAACCCAGCAAAGGCTTGTGGTCCGTTTGAATTGTGAAATGGCGGCCGTACACGTAGTCATGGAACTTCTTGATTCCTGTGACTATAGCCAGTGCCTCCTTATCAATCTGGGCATAGTTCCGCTCTGTGGGGCTCAAGGTTCTGGAATAGAATGAGATTGGACGCTCCGACCCATCCGCCTCCCGGTGACTCAAGACAGCCCCCACGCCATATTGTGAGGCATCACACGCCAGCACCAGTGGTTTAGCAGCATCATAGTGGGCAAGTGTACTTTCCTTTGACAGCACGCCCCGCAGCGTTTCAAAAGCTCTCTGTTGCGGTTGCCCCCAACGCCATGCACACTTCTTTTGGAGTAGCCGATGCAGTGGTTCGGCTATCGATGCCTTGTGTGGCACAAAGGCGTGATAGAAATTGACGAGGCCCAAGAAGGACTGCAGCTCAGCCTTGTTACTAGGTGTCGGTGCTGCGGCGATAGCCTTAACCTTGTCTTCCATGGGGTGGATGCCAGCAGCATCAATCCTGTATCCTAAGAAGTTCACAGCTGCTACCCCAAAACTACATTTCTCTTTCTTTAGTTTCAACCCCGCATCCCGGAATTTGCATAGGACTGTCTGGATGCGTCCCAGTAGTTCTTGAGCATCCTTGCCCGCGATTAACACATCATCAAAATACGGCAGGACACCTGGCAGGCCCCGTAACAGGCGCTCCATAAGACTTTGAAATATGCCAGGTGCCACGCAGACTCCAAACTGCAGCCTATTCACCTTAAAGGCACCCTTGTGCGTCACAATTGTCTGGATTTCAGCGGACGCTGGAGTCACTGGGAGCTGCTGGTATGCCTGTGCCAAGTCAATCTTTGCAAACACCTTGCCCCCAGCCAGCTTCGCTAATAGTTGAGACACTACTGGAATTGGATACGAGTTGCCCCTGATGGCCTTATTAATCGTACATTTGTAATCCGCACAAATTCGTATTTCCCCATTAGCCTTCAGGGGTGTGACAATGGGTGTTTCCCATTTAGCAGAGTCCACTGGTGAAAGCACCCCTTGCTGTATTAGCTTCTCCAACTCAGCCTCTATTTTAGGCTGTAGCGCAAATGGAACCCGCCTGGGTTTGAGGCGCATTGGCGCAACCCCCGGGTCCAGTTCTAAGTCAATTGGAGGCCCCTTATAACATCCTAACTCTCCATTAAATAGCTCCCCAAATTCCGTGTACAGGGTGTTAAATGTCTCCGGAGCTATCTGGACCGTGTTGAGCCCTGAGATTCCCAACCCTAAGGCCGGGAACCAGTCCGTGCCCAGCAGGCTAGTGCGCTTCCCTTTTGCGATCACAAGCTTTAATACGGCCTCCCTCTCGCGGAACTGTACGTTCACTGCGCACATTCCCAAAATGTCTATGCGGCCAGCGGAATAGGATTGCAGAGTAGCCGGGAAGGGCTCCAATCTCGGAAGCTTACCTCTAGGAAATAACGATCTGGCCGTGTCCTCCGATACGATGGAGAATCCGGATCCGGAGTCCACCTCCATGTTACACGGCTTCCCTTCGATTAGGACCCGCACAGCTGGTTTCCCTTGGGCTGGAAATGGCACAGTTCTGCCCTCGATTTGCGTGAGGTAGTTGCAATCGTCGAGTTGGTGCGTCGCTGTGGATGTCCTCTGACCTCTTGATTTCGCGGACCCCGACGTGCCACTCGACTTGCAGACCCTGGCTATGTGTCCCGTTTTCCCACAAGCATGACACGTAGCTTCTCGGAACCGGCACTTCCTTCTCTCATGTGATCCACCGCAGCCAGGGCAGACCCCCTGCCGACCTTTATTTGCTGTGCTCTCCTGTCGCACCATCTCTATCCCCCGCACAGGGCTTTGGTTGGGGCTGACATGCTGGTCGTCCACGGTGTGGGTTGACGCTCCAGCTCTCTTTTCGGCTCGCTGGTCCGGGTCTTGCTCCTCTCTCTCAGCGCTTTCTGTCGCAATGGCCTCACGGAGCGCTGTCGACAGATCCATATCTTGTTTTGCCGCAATCCGCCTGCGGCCCTTGCTGCTGCGAAGGCCGCACACAAACCGATCCAGCAGGGCCTCCTCCAAGTTGGCGAATTTGCAGTGTCTCGCCAGCTTCCTCAGTTCGGTGAGGAAAACTGCTACCGTCTCTCCAGGTCGTTGTTGCCTCTTGTGGAATTCGATGCGCCATGTCATCTTCGACGCTGTCGGATTAAGGTGATTGGAGAGGTGTTCCGTAATGCTCGCGAACGATGCCTCCCGCAGTGTCGTGGGGGCCAGAATTGCCCGAGCCAACTCAAAGGTCTCTGCCCCGCAGCAACTCAGGAACAACGCCTTTTTCCTTTCCTCGTCAGTGACCCCTTTTGCTGCCACGCTGAATTCAAAACGCTCGAGGTAAGCATCCCAGGCCTCAGTTGCTCCGGGATGAAATGGTTCCATGAACCGTGACGCAGCCATCTTAGTGGACTGATCTGTCCTGTCAGTCACAGGGAGTCTTGTCGCCGGAATCAGGTCGCTAGGGTCAGCAGCCCTCAGCCGGCCTAATTCAATCCCATCCTCGTCGCCAGTATGTTGTGTCGTGGGTTCTGGTAGCAAGAAGTCCAGCTACACGTCTTAGTGAAAACAGCTCTTTATTGTAGGGATTAGACAAGACTGGGGAAAGGGGGTAGGGAAAGCTCTATTTATAGACACATTGGGACTGAGGGAAAAGATACATTTTAGCGGGAACCAATAATATTCAAACTTTCCGGCGGGACCCAATCAGGCTGTGGATTGTGATTGTACACTTCAAATTGACCAATAGCAATACTTTACCCTGCTGCCAGAATATCTTATTTAATACACAACAGGCCAAGGTCCCTTCTGTAGTAGGGAGCAAGACTTTAATCCTCAGACTGGCTCTCTGCCATCTCTGATAAAGACATAATGCAAATACATGTAATTTTTCTTTGTATAATGCTTGCAGTGGCAGGATTCAGCTTTTGCAAGTACCACATCCGAGCTTCTTTTCAGAACATTTATTGCAAAGGGTATCTGAAATCCTTGGTATACCTTTATGAGCACTGTGAACAAAGCTGATCTAACATGATACGGCATGATATTGATGGTCCGAAAGGTAAAATTTTATTTACTTTTTTATGTAAGAACTGTATTCCCTGCTTTTCATCATATGAATGTGTTTACAGAAAAAATAAAACATATAATACTCAATAACCAATTTTAAAAATCTATATAAAATAAGGACTGCAAGTAGGCTTTCTGAACTATCCCTGCTGCTTGATAAATTGGCAAATGGGGAATGTGCTTTTAAAATGGGTAGCCCAACACCACCTCTTCATTTACAAAAACACTACTTTGATTTTTATATGGATGACGAGCACTGTATGTGTAAATCGACACACACGCTCTGTTATGCGACACTTTCTGGCCTAACTTGGCAGTAAAACAACCGAGTACTGTCTATTAACAGGGAAAGTTCATAGAAACATAGGTTGTGTGGTTTTTAACTGTCTTAATTCTAGTATAGCTGCTTAAACACTTGTAAAGCCACTCAATAAAAATTATTTCTGCTCATAAAAAGGACTATTATGAAATTATTGATATAATGAAGGTGTTGTGGTGAAAAGTTTTGGGAGTTTGGCCCGCAGGAGTGTGGGATTAGTTTGACAATTTAAATGTGAGGTTTGCTGGAGTTTGAAGGAACTAAAAGTTGTTTTGATGCTCTTTAAGTAGGAACACATGGGGAGTCAGGGAAGCCTTTATGCAGTCTTCTCGGGAGAGAGAGAGAGTATTCTGGAGACTTTGGGTTTCTTTGCTAATCCACATTTGTTCCTCAGGAAAGTAATGGCCCACTCTGGTCTTTTCCACCCAAATATAAGCTGTTGGTATTCACCTCACTCTCCTTGTACACCTCCTGTAAAACTGGGCAAAGCTAGGTGCAGGAAAGGTATTCCCCCACCCCCTTATTACAGACTGGAGGTGGGTCTCCACCTAGGCAAAGAAACATCTTAAAAACCCATGTCACCTAAGTGGCTAATTCTAACATGGTGGGATGACTTTCATAGGCTAAAGTCCACTGTGTGTTGGATCCTGGGAATTAGCAAGTCTTAGCTTTAGTCCATGTGTCCTTACATCAGTTTGGGACTCTCTGGGTGTCCTTTTCATTGCACATTCATGATGATTTGTGCTAATGATGCTGTGGGGCAGTCACATGCAACCCCACTTCCAACAGTGCAAAAGTTTCGGAGTGGTCCTATTGCTTCATACTGTGTATCCCATAACTTTTCATTCCAGAAACATAGTGTGTGTGTGTGTGTGTGTGTGTGTGTGTGTGTGTGTGTGTGGAGGGGGGGTGTTGTCCTGCTTTTGTTGCTCTATAGCCCCTCCGGACAAAATAAAGTGGTAGCAGAACAGCACAGAACAACTAATAAACCAGGAAGAAGAAAAAACCAGGCTTATGCACTATTATTGTGTCAAGATCATTTTGCAGGATAGTCTACACATGCAATAAAACACCAGCCTGGAGGAGCCATGGATGCCCTTTTTTACTTTCTAAATATATTGTATCAACACCAGGGCTAAGAAGAAATGCAATGTTGCTTTGCTGGCAAGAGAAGCTGCTCTCCCTCAGCTGGTGGTAGGATCTTAATGCCAGGTGCTAACCAGCTATTATGAGCGAACAGGTCCCTGCCACAAAGTGGGATATGGGGATGATGACAGAGGAAAGAGGAGGAAGTGGAGACAAGGTGAATGAAGGAATTGATCAAGGGAAAAGGAGGGTTTGGGGAAGTAAGTAAGTTAAGTGGTATCATGAAGGTGTGAAATGTCTCCTCCTAGAAAGATGGTCTCACCACTGTATAAATAATTATATATGAGATGGTTTGTGTAAGTGGGTCTTTGTCCAGTTCTGCAACAAAGTTCAGTACTGTATGTTAGACTGTGGGGGAAATTGACTAGAAACTCTGCTCTGGTTTGGTTCAAACTGGAAAGCCATAATAACGATGTAATTTTGGTCTTTCTGAAATGTGAAAAGAGAGGCATATTATCTGAAGCAATCTTTCTCGATATTCTTTGGCACATTTGGGATTTGCATAATAGGCTGAATAACAGTGAAGTCAAGTGATTAGACTAACTTTTTCAGCATGTCCCGATGTATATTGGATTGCTGCCCACTCCCACTTAGAAGGCAAAAGGAAATACAGACAAATGTACTCAGGGGAGCCATTTCAATGGAAAGGGGAGGGGAGGCAACATTTAGAAATTTCCAAGAGCCTGATCTTACTTACCCTCAAGGTTAACTTTTTTTAAAAAAGCAGTCTATTTTGCATTTAGTTGTGATTTCCTATATTTTAAAAATGTCTGATATAAATTTAGTAGGAAGGATGGGAATTTATTCAGGCTGAATGAATGTCCCATTAAAACCAGCACAGAAACGTCAGTGGCACAGTGGATGAACCAGCGGGGTGCATAAGATCGGATTAGGTGATCCAGTTACACTTTCTTGAGTGTTGTTCTTGGTTCTCTTCTGCCCATAAATGATAGAAGCTTTTGCTCCAGTGTCACCTCTTCCTTTGCGAGCCAAAGAAATCAGGACAATACAGACAAAGAAACAATGTTTTCGGTGGAAGAGAGAAGCAACAGAGCAGAACAGAGCTGCCCTGGCTTGTCAAGCCATTCCTCCATGATGAGCAAGAGCAGAGCCCCTAGTTCTGGGGTCCCCAAACTAAGGCCCGGGGGCCGGATGTGGCCCAATCGCCTTCTAAATCCGGCCCGCGGACAATCCGGGAATCAGCGTGTTTTTACATGAGTAGAATGTGTCCTTTTATTTAAAATGCATCTCTGGGTTATTTGTGGGGCATAGGAATTTGTTCATAATTTTTTTCAAAATACCGTCCGGCCCCCCACAAGGTCTGAGGGACAGTGGACCGGCCCCCTGCTGAAAAAGTTTGCTGACCCCTGCCCTAGTTATTCATACTCCGATTAGACCCATTGAAATAATGGGTTTCAGTTACTGAAGTCCATTGATTTTGGTGGGTCTACTCTTGAGTGTTACTTAGGTGTTTATCACCCATATTCAGCAAAGGAACAAGGTTTTATATACATACAACAGAACGCTTTCATGCATTTTATGGGAACTGCATGTGGATGCAGTGGACACTGAAGATACCAAGGCAAGGGTATGATCGCAAAACTCCATATGCACAGTTTGAGAAGCGAATCTTCAGATCATGCTTGTTACCTTCTCTGACTAATTTTTTTTTCTGGCATGCAATATGGAATCTATCTTGCAGATTCCTTGTCATAGCTGGGTTTTTTTCTGCTAAGAAAACAAACAAACATTATATTAACCACTATGAAGGTATTTGGGTAAGGGTTACCTTGTGCACAGATTGCCCTAATTTTGTTAACTATGCTTTCATTAGTGCTTCAGTGTGATATGTTTGGACACCTAAGAAGGGGAAACCAGCAATATCAAAGAAACATTTACGTATCAAAACATCATGGGAAAATGCCACATCAGAAAGTATGCAAAGATGCGATGTTAAGATCAGATTTCTTGAAATGGAAATCTGAAAAGTGATACTCATTTGAAATAGCCAACACAAACAAGGCATATTCTGAGAATGTTCCTGAGATTAGACAGGAATTTGGGGGGAAAGAGCTGTTTTGGGAAAACAAGTCGAGTTATTTAACTTAGTTATTATAATAGGGAATCTTAATATTAACTTCTCAGGAAGTCGCCCTTGTTTGTTTTAGGGATTTTCAAAAATCGCGTTCCTGTGGATGCAGAGCCCGTTACACCTCTTCTGGCACTGATGCAGGAATAAGTAACAGACAGTGAGATCCTAGAAATGCACTTTAGCTGCTCTTGAGTCAACATCAGTTTTGTGCCACAGCAGTTAAAGAAGGCTGTGCTATATATTTTCAAGTGAAACAGGACACTAGAGTTTACAAAATGTCCAAGGAATAGCGTTGCATCAGAGTTTCTGGTTCCTAGGCCTATAAGCAGTCTGCAAGATGCCACACACAAACCAGTTTGTCTGCAGAAAAGGAAACGTTGACCTAGAGGTACTTTCAACATCTTTGTGGCAGATAAAAATTAAGCAGGCAAAGGTTTAACTAACATGGACACAGGAAAGTGGTGCTGGTTATTTTTCTGCCTGTCTTATTAAAGCCAAAGGATCTCTACTGCACTAATCAAAAGGAGAAGCTTGACAATTGAGTCAGGGCTTATCCTTACTTTCCTTTCCTCTGTGCTTTCCAGGTGCAGTCCATGCTTTAAAGCTCTTTACCGCTAAATTGGAGCAAACAGCAATTCATGGAAAACCTAAATAGCCATTTGTTGCACTTAAGTTTTTAAAGTAGGGACCTGTGCTTGGAAAGCTAGGAGCAGAAGGCAACTGTGGATAAGCCGTCTTTTTCTCCTCTCACACACATATATGAATAAACGTTAAAATAAAATAATAATTGTGAGGCTATTCCATTCCAGCTGTAATCCTTTGGTCTAACCTTGACTTCTGGTGGGGTGAGTTGGAACTCACTGTTTTCTGGTAGACTGCAAGCTAGTCTGAGACCTTCACAGCAAGGAGAATAATAATAATAATAATAATAATAATAATAATAATAATAATAATAATAATAATAATAAATAATACCCTGGCCATCTGGCTGGGTTTCCCCAGCCACTCTGCATGTGGTGAAAGTTTCTAAAGCTTCCTCATAGAACTATTTCTCCAAATAATTACATCTCAAACTGCAAGATGTGTGCATACAGTGATCTTTTTTAGAAAAAGGAAAAGAAGTAAAGTGAAATTGACACTTCCTGCATTTTCATTTGTTTATTAATTACATTTGTCAGTTGCTTTACTTTGCCCGCAGCAACCCAAAGTGACTTATGACCAAACAAGGCCAAAGACCTGGTTATAGAGGAAAGTTTTTGCCTAGCACCTAAAGATAAAACCCAGAAAAAACCTTGCCAGTTTTCATTGGATACTAGCTGGAGGGAGGGAAGGAGGTGTCATCAATTTCCGCTGTGATTTTAATAATATATTACTGTGCCTTCCAGTGGCCTATATGTATACCCCCCTTAAAAAAAAAACTTTCTACATGGCGCCTGTCTTGCAAACACTACCCTGTCTTTGCTAGATTCCCTCTCCCCTCCTGAAGTGAAAGCAAGGGAGTTAGTTTAGCTCACTGAAGTGACACCAACATGGGAAATGCAGTGATGAGGAAAAGTTAAAAATGAGAAAATTACAGCCATTCGACTGCATCTCTGTTGAGAGGTTTTTGAGCACAGCCCACTGGTTGCATTAAGATACACACTCTCTACAAGCTCAGATGCAGGCAACAGGGTGATCTGTGGTGAAGTACAGAAGCCATTCCAGATTCTGTGGTACTCCAGGATTTTTGAGGGGTTAGATGCAGTCATTTCACTTTCTGCCAAAATTTACTGGAGCAGAACCAATGGTCCTGGCCAACAACTCGCGTTTTTTCTCTCTCTCTCCTTCTCCAGCCACACCCTCTTTGGCTTCCTAGCCAAGGAGCCCTGGGTTCAATTTGGCATTCTAATCAGACATCTGTCGGATGTGAAATATTAAGAGCTGGTACAGCCCACTCAAACTTACCTCCTGTGTCTCAGTCCCACTGTGCAGCCCCTTAATTTCTCATTAGGTGATGCAGCCACAAAAATGGGTTTCCTCTTTTTAGTATATTCTCTCTCCATTAGCAAAGCAAATCTGAGTCAATTATTTTTGTATTAGGTTACTTTATGGAAAGTATATCTCTCAACAGCAGGAAAGTCTGATGGCTTCTAAGACTCACAAGGGCATAATGAAAGCTGCCAACAAAAACGTAAAGTAATACAGATTCATATGAACCATGAAAATATCATATTGGAACTTAAACAGTAACCTTTAAACCTTAGCATGAGAACAGCAAAAACACCAACCGGGAATTTAAAATGTGTGCATATATACACATTTTTCTAGGCATCTGTGGTCTCAGAACTTAATCTTTTTTTATTGGCTGGGAAAAAGCCTAGACGTTAAATCAGAAATCCACAAACCAACGGAAACCCTATAATTTTGTGGAAACATTTTATATAGGGTTTCTTCTTTTTGTTTCTCCATTAGTTCTACTGTGATCAATGTGGTTGTGATCACAGCAATCTATATCATTTATCTTAAAAGTTTAAAATGTCTCTTTCATTCCACTTTTGTCCTTTTAATTTTGCTTCCTGTTGTGCTCCTTTCCCAGTCATATTGTGGAGACATTCCACTGGCAAAAGATCTGCTGGTTCAGTTTATATTATTTTATGGTATTTATACCCCAGCTTTCCTACATCATGGAACCCAAGGCTGTATACATCAAAGTGGGAGTCGGGAACCGGTCAGCAATAACTCACAAGGTGTCAATGAAGTTAACTATTTTGTCAAAGGAACAAAACAGCTCAGGCCTAGTGAGCACAGTAACTCTTCCCAGTAGGTCTTGCCCCAATGAAACAGTCATGAGGACTGAAGGCCCCCGCCTTCCCACAGTTCCCTAAGTCTCCTCCTTCCCCAAGTCCTTCCCAAGCAACCTGAGACTACTTCACCTTGTCTGTTTCTGTTCTGCCCTCTTCATACCTCTTTGGGTTCTGTGAGACCAGGGAGGAGGGTTGCATGAACAACAATCCTGGTTGCAGCAGGAGGGGGAGACTCCCTGGCAGCCTGCCTCATCTCTGCCTCTTGGCCCCGTCCTCTCTTGTGTCTGAATCAGAACTGCTCTCTGCCATGGCCTCTTTCTGCTTACAAAACCCTGTTGCATCTTGAGCTTCCAACACCACCACCTCCCAGTCTGCTCCCCCTTCTCCCTCTGACCATTCATTGTCACCCCAGCACCACTCCCTTGGCTCTGAGCCTTCTTCCCTTGGGGGTTCACTTAAGGGGTCCCCAGCTGGTGCTTCCCACCACTCCTGCATCCAGCCAGTCCATGACACCAGACCTGCTTCGTTTCAGCAACGTGGTAGCCTCAGGTGCCTTCAGACAGATGATTTGGATTCAGGAACTCATGAGTGGAGCTCTGCTCATGGAGTGGGATGCTCTTAGCATCCACTACCAGAAAGGGCATGTGACTTAGGCCAATTTTCATCTTCCTTCCGTGACCTCTGAACATTTCCAGAGAATTAGTAGGAGTTAGCAAATAGGGAATTGGCAACAACTGCTCCCTGTATCCTTGCTTTTGCATTGCATACCTCCATTTTGCAAAATCCCCCACTGGGGATCAAAGCTTGTTCCACAAATGGAAGGGCACTATTGGATCCAGTCGTATGGCACCAAAAAATACTAATAGAATCCAGCGTTTTGGGGTGGAGTTGATTTGCACATTCATGTGTATTGCTTGCTGACTCACTGTGGGATTTGTGAACAGACTGTTTAAAAAATGCATTGTCTGATGTGTAGGTTTTTTTCTGTGGCAATTTTTACATGTGTATTTCATTCACAGAATCAAGATGTGAGGGGAAACAATTATGAAGGAAAACCAGGTTTGGGGACAGGAACCCCGACTTTCTCTCACAACTTTTAAGTTGGCCTTAGGTCACTGTTGCTCAGTAGCAGATGAACAGATTTAGGTTAAATATTAAAGAAAACACATTTCCAGATAAAATAAGGAACTCTCTTCTCCATTGTACATTCTTCCCCCAACCCTCTATATAGTTGCACATTGAGCATTATGGGTTGCAAAGAGCACATCAGTATGGGGTGGGGAGGGGAGGGGAGGAACTCTGAGCTTAAATACAGTGTATACGTTTTCACTGACAAAATCTAAAATGAATATGTGTTTTGGGGACTTGGGAAATGAGACCTACCAGACAAAAAGAGCTTTTGAGCAAAGGGGTAGAGAACAGGGGATGCACAGAAGAAGAGAGTTACAAATCCTGCTGCTTCTCCATTTTATATTATTTTATAACCTCTTCTGTATCAGCACAGTCACGGTCTGACTGTTAGACTCTTAACACAGCTGTGCAGTGGTGTAGCAAGGTGGGGGTGATGGGGGAGGGGCGCCCCGTGTTCCGGGGAGGGGGGTGATACTTGCGCACACCCCACCCAAGCCAAGCCCTGCTGGCGGGCCCCGAGCAAGCTGTGGAGCGTGGCAGCCTTGCCCGCAGCCTGCTTGCACCCCTGCTTGGTGGCCTGCAAGCAAGCTGCAGAGCGGGGTCACTCCGCCTCACGGCCCACCTGGGGCTTGCCCACAGGCGCCGCTATGGAGCGGTGTGGCATGCATGCGCTTTGTGTGGTACACACAGGGGCATGTGTCGCTGCGTACGACACATGGCACATGCGTTGCTGCGTACGGCGTGTGCATTGTGCGTTGTACGCAGCTATGCTGCGCATGCATGCCACAGAGCAGTGCGCGCCGCCACCGGGCAGCTGTGGGAAGCCTTTGGCCCTCTAGATGTTGCTGAACTACTGCTTCCTCCATCCCTGACCATTGGCCACACTTGCTGGGGCTGGTGGGAGTTGTAGTTCAGCAACATCTGGAGAGCAAAATGTTCCCCACTCCTGCTCCAGCAGATGGGCCACACCACTGCCCTTGAGAACAGCCTTCACCGAGCTGGTGCTCTCAAGTTGTTTGGGACTACAACTTCCATCAGCCCCAGCCAGCATGGTGCGAATTGTAGTCCAAGCCATGGCAGAGAGCCCAAGTTGGCGAAGGCTGCTTTAGAATCTGTTGAGGAGATCTGATGACAAGCTACTTTAAGGCTGGTTAGTTATTTCTTCCCTTCCCCAGAACTCCAGGAAATGCTTTAAGTGACATGTCTGCTTATTTACATTATAGCATGAAGGGTTTCAGAACCACCACTACCAGCGTCCCTTAACTTCTCCTGCTGCGCTGCCCCTTTAGCCTCGTCTCCTGCTGCTCTGGATGGGATAGCCCTTCTCTCGTTTCAAAATCAAATAAGGAAACTATTTTCGATCCGTCATTCAGAATGCCCTTGCTTTGAACTAATTTTGTTTAGAGAGTTGGGTTAGTGACTCCAGCCAAGTTTGACAGAAGGTACACAAGTTGAAGAAAACTCTGCCTAGCATCTGCCCCTCCTTCCCAGAACCATGTTTTTGTGTGTGTGTGTGTGTGTGTGTGTGTGTGTGTGTGTGTGTGTGTTTTGCCAGAGTAAAAAGATCAAGTCAGCTAATGAACATCCAACTCTGGAAATGTGAAGGCCTTGGAGCTTTGTGTTGGGAACATGTAAGATGCACTTTCAAAGATTATTCTTTTTTTAAAAAAGAAAAACTTACGTGTGAAAAGCTCTCTCTTCCCTGCACCAGAGCCAGATGTCAGATTATTTTGTCTGAGAAGTCTGTATGTAGAATAGTGACATCACCTTCCCTTTTCCTCTGCAATTCTATTCACACATGTCTGGGAGTCAATTTCATTGAATTTAATGAGCTGTACTTCTGAGTAAACAGGCATGGGATTGTGCTGTTAATGTGAATGCACGCACTTGCACATCTAAATAGAGATGGTAATATTTCATGGCAATCCTAATGCTAAGCACCTCTCTAAGGAGTAAACACTGTTGAACACAGCAGGATTTCCCTTTGAGTAAACCTGCCCAGGATTGCTCTGTTAATCCTGGGCCTTGCTGTTCAGTGTTTATCATTTGTATTATTCACAATTATTTTCCATATGTTTCTCATGGAAATCCCTATGACTATGCCTCAGGTAGGTTGCTAACAGAGGCCCTATTATTTATTTATTTATTTATTTATTTATTTATTTATTTATTTATTTTTGATTATTTACCGGGTATTTAGAAAAAAAAATATTTATATACTGCTATTCATTTTTTTAAAAAAATCAAAGCGGTTTACAGTGGCAGCACATAAAACAACACAATGAAAACCATATAAAAAGCCACAGACATCGGTGCGATGTTGTGTTTTATGAACGCTTTTAAATCAATAAATAAAATTCCATCTTGCTTGTCCCCCCCCCTTTTTTAAATTCTCTGGTGATCAGGCTTCTGAGACAAGAATGCCAGCCACAACAGCTGCTGTCTTTTTCAAAAGTAAAACTTTTACCGATGTGCAACATCGTTTCTTAAACTTTTCCTTTCAGTATGCCTAGAGAGTCCGTCATAACCATTTCCAGAGGCAAAACAAAATAAAATAAAAAATTCCTTCCAGTAGCACCTCAGAGACCAACTAAGTTTGTTCTTGGTATGAGCTTTCGTGTGCATGCACACTTCTTCAGATACACTGAAATGGAAGTCACCAGACCCTTAAATATAGTGAGGGTGGGAATGGGTGATCAGCTGATAGGTGTGGAAAACCTGTTGACAACTGTCAACAGAGGGTTAGCCATGCTAATTGGTTTCCAGAGGGTTAGCCATGCAAAAGCATTATTGTGGAACGTTAAGGACTAACACGTTTATTATGGCGTAAGTTTCATCAGATGCACTGTCAACCAAACTCAGTGAGCTTTCCTTGGCTATCTTGGCAATGGTGCAGAGTGACTGTCCTGTATGAATTGAATTATTATTATTTTACCTTGATAAAGACATCAAAATATTTTCATTGCTATATTTAAGGGGGGGGGGGCGGAGGAATCTGTGAGCTGCTTGTTAGGCTGCTTTGCTCCAGTTGTCACTGTCAAAAGTGGTCTACAGTGGGTGGGCCAGTTCTGGATCCAGGTCTCCAGCTCTGACCTCAGGGTTTCTAAGATCTTTTGCCCTGCGCTCTGTATCCTATCCAGTGCTGCTACTGTGGAATCCGGCACATATCTACTCAAACGTGAACTCCATTGGATCATTGGATTCAGTGGGGCTTACTCCCAGGTAAGTGAGCATAAGATTGCATATCAGACGACCACTTGATGTCAATTTAATATTTACACACCAAGCTAAATTGTTCTAAAAATTCTCAAAGAATATGGTTGGCATGAGCTGTTCATTTAGTCCCTTGAACGCTCTACATTGCATTTGGTTTTATCTGCAAGTGTTCATACTTGGGAAATATTCTTAATACAACAAAGACATTTATGTTGAAGAGTGCATTAATCATTCACTTCCCAAGCAGTCCCCCCCCCGCCACCCCCGAACTCATATTTCCCATATCTGGATTCCCTTTGTGTGGAACATGCTGCATCAATGCAAGCAACTAATGCAGCTGTCAGTGCTAGTCCCCGAAGGCATCTTTTATTCTGTCATGATGATGGCAAAATAAATGCTAGCACACATCCTGCTGCTCTAGGCAAAACAAATAAAATCTATTTGAGATGACACTTAAGGATGAAATGAGTTGGCCGTAGCTGGGACTTCACAGTGTGCACAGTTACATAATGCCTGGCAGAACCCCAGCTCCCTGACCTGAATAACCAGGTGAATGGCCAGAGTTGTGGCAGCACAAACGGCATAATGTTAACTGTGCAATTCGTTTGGCCACCCCTTAGACCCATAGAGCAAATATCCTTTTTGGTACCTGCAAAAATCAGATTGTCAGCATGGGTGCAGTTAGGCTTTAGCTTGCCAACATGGCTGCCATTTTAATTTCTGCACAACACAAGGCCCACAGTGTGCTCATTGCAAGGAAATTTAAACAATGTCTGCTGGCCTTGCAATACTATCAGCGTTGCTGCCGGCTGCTTCTTCTGCCCCTCTGTGACCCCACCATCCCAGCCTGGTGCCACTGGTAGCACTGGTATAATTCTTTGGGGCCTACTAATGGCACTTTGTTGAGGGTCTCTTAGACATGATTCCAACCCCACAACACATCATCTGGGGGGTGTGTGTGGGGGTGGTGGTGCTGTAAGCCAGCCACCAGGAGCCACTGATGGCTGCATCATTGCTTCTGAAGATGAACATGAGTATAAGACAAATGAAATGCTAACGATTAAATGCAAATCAAACAAGATTTTAATGAATGAAACAGAAACTGAATAGGGTTTTCAGAAGTAAAGCTGAATGCTAAAATGAAAAAGAAATCATTGCACATCTGTAGTATTTGCTACTTAAGCTGAGCTCTCCTTCGTTTTGTAGGCTTGATTCTCAACAAAACTGAATTATACCCCCCCCCCCAAATTCCATTATGGTTTGGGGTAAAATGCTCTTGCTGATGATTCACGGAGAAATTAAAATTTGTTTTTCATGCTACTCTTGTTTTTTTTAAAAAAATGACCCATTTGAAGCATATGACTTGCTGGTATCTGTGTCTTGCTGTATCTGGAACCAAGATAATGCAATCCACACATAAACTGATAAAAAACATTTTGGGGGGAATTTTTTTCACTGTCAAAAGATATGCGAAAAATATAGAGGAGTAATGAGAAACCCCTGCTGCATTTATTTCCTATTATAAATAAGTTTAATTTACAAACCACTTAGTTTGAAGGCTTGCACATATGCTATTTTATACCCATTCAAGTCAATGTAATTCATCAAGTTGAAATGGATTGTGATTTGCAAGCTAAAGCAGTAAGCTATTATGTCAAGCTATGAATTTTGGAACAAAACAGCATCTCTGACTTTTCCCTATACAGCAAAGTATCCCCCGCCCCCCCAAACCCTGTAATTTAACTGTTATTTAAGTCTCTTGTGTTTCCTTATTTACTGGAGGGTCTGGTAATAACAACTGCACAAAAATCACCACAGAACCTGATGCTGTTGTCAAAATGGATGTATTGATTCATTTAGTAAACAAGATTTAGATGAATGAGGTGAATCACATTTGCCTTGGGCGATAGAATACCATCAATGCTGACCTGCTGGTACCCTTCTTCGTTCTATATGGCACTGATTTCAATAACTGTTAAAATATGTTCATGGTATTACAATATTGAGTGTTTATCACAATGAAACAGAATTATTCTCCTACTTAACAGTAGAAATGTTTTTTAAAAAATCTTTCCAGCCATAGGAGCAAGCAATGATTTTTTACTTACTTTTTCTATTCCATAAGAACATTATCCCAAGGACAGACTTTATATATTTTGCTTCTTAATAGCTCTCTCTTTTATCTTGTTTGCTTTTATCCATCATTGTCTTTCTCCCTTTTTCTAGCCTCTTTCCATAGAATGGGGTAGTTAAGATATTGTTGGAGTACGACTCCTATCCTCCCTTACCACTGATTCTCTGTTTAGAGCAGATGGGAGTTTATTTCATAGAATCATAGAATTGTAGAGTTGGAAGGGACCCCAAGGCTCATCTAGCCCAACCCCCCTGCAATGCAGGAATCAAGTAAGACCCAACCAGAGCAGGTACTTGGTCTTTGATGCTAACTATTTTCTCCCAGCTCAGGTAATGCACATGCTCCAAGGATGCACAGCAACCATATTTTGGGGGGTCCCCAGATGGTTGCCAAATCCCTTCTGATTTTAAACTTCCATGATGCCAGTTAGGAAAACATTTGTACACAAAATGAGAGAACATCAGAAGGATCTCTATATATTAGCGGTGGAATTAAATTAAATTTTATGGGTGGGATCCAATGGTAGAATCTGTTCCAGTTGATGTCTCCACTAATGGAAGAGGAGATGTTACAGTGGTGCCTCGCAAGACGAAATTAATTCGTTCTGCGAGTGCTGTTGTATAGTGGAAAATTTCGTCTTGTGAAGCACGGTCGGAGGAAGCGCGGCTTTACGAATAAAAAAACCACAAAACATTTTTGTTTTGTAGGGAAATTCATCTTGCGAGTCTCCCTTTCGTTAGCGAATGCCTTTCGTCTAGTGAGTTTTTCATCTAGTGAGGCATTTGTCTAGTGAGGTACCACTGTATTTTTGCTGATTTCCCCTGTTTCCTGCAGAAACAGTTCCCCAATAGGAGAGAGTTCCCCAACAGGAACAGATTTGAGGGGTGCTGGGAGCTACAGGAAGGGCAAATACCTCTGCATCTCTCCTGTTAGGGGTGACACCTGCTGGATCAAAAGTCCTCCTTGCAAGTGGAGGAACACTGTTGCATATTTTTTAGTAAACTAAATGGGGTTTTCTACTTTTTTTTTTTAAAGGATCAGATCGTTCTGAATCACCAGATGCCAGCATAAAGGTGTTATTCACAAAGCAAACCATTTCCCCCTAAGTTTTGGATGATCCCAGATATTTGACATTCCTTCCAAGTTAACATTCTGTGGGGGATCAGAAGAATGAACATGTTCATGAATCAACTTGCCTGCTTCAGGTGGGTCTTTTCCCCTTGTGAGCAGGACCTCACTTATCTTTGCTTTGTCACCCAAAGAAATGTGAATTTAAGGGATGCCTGCACTTGACAGTGGTGTCCAGGTAATTACTGTGCATAATCCACATGGTCCGTTCTTTCTCTGTCATTACTCTGGTCGTACCATGTAATTGTGAAAGGAATGCCGTAAATGTAAAGAATTTCTACTTGATATGGTTTGGATTTTCCGAGGCATTTGCTCTCTGACCCTTTTATGAGATGATTGAAAGGGCTTGGGTCCTCTCCCCCACCCCCCATTTTATTTTCACTTCACAGTAAAATCTCCCTGTGTTTGAAGAGCAGCTCACTTCATATGCCTGGCCACACAGTGCTTTCCTTTACATGCTGGGACAACATGCCAGTCATTGGACTTTGGCAAATTATGGTTGGAAATCAAAAGTGGGGTGGAGATCATTTAAGCTGAGTGAAATACAATAGACAGAAAATAGCGTTTTGCCTACCTTTTTCAAAATACTCTTCATATCTTAAGAATTCCCCTCTTACATCGCAATTATGCAGAGCCACACACTGTTCCATACAGAGCAAAAGGAAGTATTACATGTAATAACTATAAGCGTACAAAACATAACCCAACAGGTATAAACGATAAAGAGGGAGAACTGCTTCAAATAACGAAGTGTAATTCAAAGCTTTTTTTGATGTGTCACTAACAAAGGGAAAGCAAGTCTAAACCCAGATAATTTAGTATTTGTAAAAGGAAGATTTAAGAGAACTCTTTGAAGGAGTTCTGTTAGTAAGCTGTATCTTCCTTTGCATTTAAGGTTATTTATCTTTTAAAAATTGCCATCGTTAAGGTTTTTTGAGTGCTGTTTCTTATGCAGCCAAAAGAGAATCACCCATGCACAAGAAGGGAGATTTTAGCAGGCTTCGGGAAACCCCCGTTTTCAAAACTATGAAAACATTTTTTATTTGGAGGGGGCAGGGAACCCTAGTTGAAAGACTCCCAACAGCCAAATGAGGACTGATCATGCTCAGTGGCCACAGAATGCTGACTGATGGTTGGGGTCCACAATACATAAAAGCAAGGGCGAGGGGGGGGGGGCGGAGGAAAGGAAAGAGGAATGAAATGCTGCGGAGCGGAATGTACCAGACAGCTGAAAGTATTCCACGCTGCAGTCTTTTGTTTTATTTGCCACATATACTTGGTGTAGGCAACATTTTTGGGCCCCAAGGGCTGCATGCCACAGTGGGGCGAGGTATGGGAAACACATTGCACTCCTTCCCTCACAAACACATGCACTCTCCCATCCTTTGGAGCACCCCTCATTTCACAAACACACACATAATAGAAACAAGCATCCAAATAATAATTGCTCAGTGTGCAAGAATACATCATAAAATAAGTGTGGTTTTTTTAAAAAAATTGATTACTATTATTATTCATTTCATTTATTTATCTTTTTAAATCATGTTCAATTTTACTTTTTTAAAGTGCTGCTATCTTGGCATCACTCCCACTACTTAGTTTTCTTAAAAATTAATGTTCATTTTAATCTTAGTCCTTTTAGGCAGGCATTAATGGTAGTCATCCATTCCCTTTTACTCCACAATGTTGGTTTTCAGGTTGTGAGACCTGTCATCACCTGATGTTCTGAGATGAGTACTGAGCATGTCAGCTGCAGCAGGTGGCCATAGAGTTTGTAGGGCAGAGGACCAAGTAGATGTTGTGCCTGGCAAGTCTATGGAAGGAAGTAGAAAGAAGAAATAAATAGGAAGCAGGAACAAGAAGCAATATCAGCACTGAGCAGAGCACTGCAACTGAGATACTTAAAAGGGGGTGGGGAGCAGGGCAATGGCTACAATTTTGGTGAGAAGTTCAGTGGTGGTGGACTCACTTTTAATTGCAAAGTGCATCGAATTCCCCCCCCCCATCATCATCTGAGACCCTTCTTCATGTGCCTCCTGAGAGGTCCAGAGGGCAGCTACATGAGACTGGGCCTTTTTTGCAAGGGCTCCCCATTTGTAGAATGCTCTTCCCAGGGAGGCTCACCTGGCACCTTCGTTACATATCTTTAGGCATCTGGCAAAAACATTCCTCTCCTCCCAGGTCTTTGGCTAATTAAATACCAGTAGTCTATGGCCTTTTAAACTGTGTATGGTGGGGTAATTGTTTTTTCTTTGTTATTATATTTTATATTGTAAACCACCCTACAATCTTTGGATGAAAGGTGGTAGAGAAATTTAATAAATAACAATAATAGTAAATTTAATGGCCACGGGCAACCAGCGGGCTACAAAGGAAAAGACTTTGAGTTGCCTGCCTGTGGTGTGCTAAACTGATATTTTAACTTGGTTTGGAACAGCTTCTTATGTTCCAAAGGATCATCTGCTGGTACAACAAGAACCTGTCAAAAGAACAAATTGCATTCAAAAGAAAAGAGCATAAGCTTTCACACACAGAGGTTTGGAATGGGGTTTCTCTAGCCAAGAATCCTCACTGAAGCACTTTTTGACATTACTCTAGCAATGACTCTTTCCTCTTTCAGGCAGGGCCTTAGCTGTTGATGAGCCAGAGAAGTCTGCCGCTATGGAGTCTGTGGGATGGCTGGAACCTCTGTTGGTTTTGGCAGCATTTATGGAAAAAAAAGGAAGCTGCATTGGTTGGCCCTATATGCTCAACTGTGCTCTGTGAGTGTGTTTGGTAGACCTGGAGCCAACCAGGGTACAAAGTTCTCAAAAATATTTCTTAAAATATATGTGTCTTTTGCATTGCTGAAGGTTACATTCCTGCTTTCAAAGCCCCACTCTGCTCTGGTGATTCAACCAATTTTTGTTCAGGTATTTGTCTGGGGTATTTTATTTATTTGTTTAATATATTTTGTGAACAACCTTGAGTTTCAGTGAAGGGCCAAGAGGAGAGAGGTGAGCAAATTGGACACAGGAACTGTTACTTGAGCCTGCCACCTTATGAGTTGTATCCAACTGAAGTCTTCGCATTCATGTTAAGGACTTTCCCTTGCACAGTGTAACTTTCATCCCCTGTCCCTAGATGTCCTCACCCCCAATCTGCTCCAGAATAGAATTGGCAAGCAAGAAGGAGGAGGAGAAGTCCTTGGGTGAACTGGACAACTTGGTTGGATACAACTCAAAGCAACAACACCTCCAGCACTGGTGGGTGAGTCGGCTGGTCTCTTCTTTCCTCCTAATGTACCTTGTGAGTGGGTTCTGACCTTTTCTTGTTCCCTGTTGAGTGTAGCAATGGGCTGACTGATGAACATTGGGTTTGGTTGTCTCCCGATTAGGATTGTGATCTCACAATAATGTGTAGCTTCTTTATATTCTAACAGCTTTCTATAACACATCAGCTGTAAAAGACTGCAGCGAACTAGATGGCTTAGTGATGACAAGAAAGCCACACTGATTGTATCAAGCAGATATGGGTAACCTGTGCCTCCCCCAAAATGTTTTTGGACTAGAACTGTCACTAGTTGCTGCCACTATGGTCAATAGCCAGAGACAATGGTGTTGGTCCAGCAACCTTTGGAGGACCACAGGTTCCTCTGGTTTAAAGGACTATGCATTCCACCCATAGACCACTGCCCGTGGTCTTCTCCCTCCCCTTCTTGCTACTCTTTCTCTATCTTACAGTGAGTCTGGCTCCATTCCTAGGTTACACAGGCCTAACTGTAGCTGATGAATATCTTGAAAAGAATTTTATAATTTAAGAAGCCGGGTAACTGCTTAGAAATTGTGCCCCACCCTCTCATCAAAGGGCCAATATAATGAAATAGACAATATCTCACACACTCTAACAGGATGAAACAATATGATCTGGAAACTGAAACGGCTGTGGGTTTGGAATGGAATTCTTTGGGCTTTAAAGTTGTGGCTTTAGCCGTTGTCTTGTTGGATCAAACTTTGCTATTTTGGAAATCTCTGTTTTTCTTTAATATTCCACTTAGTTGACAAAAGACTTTCGCTCTCCAAAGTGCATTAAGTGGAAGGAGCATTAAAATGGCGTGACTTGCATTGATTTTTGAAAAGGATGTGGTGAGCTTTTGTTTTGTTTTCAAGCTAACTCACAAAATATGTGCTTCGTATTTTCCTCTGTACTACTTACCTCACCAAACTATATATTTTTAAAAATAAAAGATTGATATGGAGAGGCTACTAGTAGTATTTCTCTCACACGCCATACCGTAGGCCATATTTCCTTGCACAAATGCCATTGAGCTCATGTGCCTTCAGTGGAGCACATGCACACTTGGCTACTTGTAATTCCTGGATTTGAAGTGACAAGTATCAAGTTCCGTGTAATGTAGGGTCATGTCAGTTTTGACACAGTTGACTCCAAGAGGCTCAAACCACCTCCTTTCTTTCCCTGCCAAAATGCATGTTTTAAGGTGGCTACTTAGAAAGATATCTGTTAAATTGCCTCTGTCCCTGATAGGCAAGCCTCTGTTCTGGACTCCATCTGCTTCTATGAAGTTTAGTATCATGTAAGCAGTGCTTTTTTCTTTTTTCTTTTAAGCAAATGTTTAGGGGTACTCTCATTTTCCTACTCATGTTAAAATACTGCCCCTTAATGAGGCCAAACTTAGATTCACAAAATGTTTAGGGATATGTGTACCCCTGCATCCCATCCCCCTCCCCCCGAAAAAAGCACTGTATGTAAGAATGGTGAGGCACTGGGAGAGGGACAAATTCATCAGTCAAAACAGAAAGTCCAGTTAAGTACTTTACTATAGTACTGCTGTACCAGGCATAAAAGCAGGTAGCTCTATGCTGGCTGAGGGCAGACTGAAGTTGGTGGGGCAGTGTCCCATTTACCTTATTGTCCAGCCTGTGTTGCCACATCCATCTTACCTTTCCTCCCCCCACCCTGCTACTCACCCTGACCGAATATTCTTTTCTTTTTCACTACTGGAGCTGAGGGTTTTACAAATCTGCCTATCCCCTTTCTTGTGAACCCCTTCTGGTCTGTGGGGACATGCTCATCAGTGGTCCCATTTCTTACCACACTCCTCCATTCCTTCAGTTATCCCTTCAGTTCTTGGAGACCCATAAGTGCTCAGGAAAGATTTTCTAAAAGAGGCAGCTTTTTTCTTCTTCCTAAAGCCAAAACATAAGAGCTTGGCTACAAGTTCCACGATGCTTGTCTCCATGCATCATTTGTAGACAAAGACTGAAGCTCCTTGCAACTGGCTGTCGTCTTTCCTTTCACTTAGGCAATGCCCTTTTCTTGGGGAATGAGAATTAGTTTGGAGGTCAGGGAATGGCAGAAGTGGAAGGTGCCCTCAATGCAAGGCCCAATTTGAAGCCTACTCAAGGGAGGCCATGCCTAGAGCTGGTATCTCTCTTGAATTGTTGAGCAGTCAACTCTCAAATATTTGTCCCATCTCTAGTTCAAGCATTGGCATAATGCTGGGGATTTGACTTGATGAAGTAAACCAAAATTCTACAGAGGATGGCAATCACTGTACCAGCTTATTGTCCTTGAAAGCCTTAGCATTCTCTCTTTGTGTCAAATATAGTGATAAGTATCCTTGTATTGGTACTAGAAACTGACCAAGTCCTAGTGTGAGTTTTTTTTTAAAAAAAATCATTATTCAAAAAATTGATATATGTTTTCTCTTTCTGTTTTGCTTCTGGCTATTTCAGCAATGCTGCAACCTTGTAATGATTGTGTTGCGTTACGAAGTCTCTGTGTGTTTTCATTTGCTAATCCATCTGAAGAATGCTAGGGGGAACTCTTCTAAATTAGAAATGACTTCTCTCTATATTTTTATTTTTAGAAAGCAAGCTTTTTTGTTAGAGCTTGTGGTTATATTTACCTAATTAAGAGCATGATCTTTTTAGGAAAAACAGCGTTCTTGTTGAAATAGAATGTTATTGCCTATGTTGTGTGTATATTATAGCTCTCGAGGCAGTGATTCTGTACATGGAAGATTAATATTACCATATTTAATCAATGTCATTCCATCATTGCAGCCTAGGTCAATTAGTTTTGAGCTGTCTGAAAGGGACAGCAGAACCCAATGGGCACAATCCAGGATGAAACAAGTTCAAATCCATTAATTCAGTGGGCTGAAGTGCACCTGACTCTGTTTTGGATTATGGGCAGTGACAAAAAATATACAGCCAAAGTTCAGCTCTAAAACTATTAAAAATTAGTTTACTAAATTAATATGTACTGATGATTATGATGATCTTCACTGATTTTATTTAGAGTGATTGTTTCTGATAAAATCTCTCTTTATGTGTTTGAAAATGTATTGGGATGAAGAGATATGAATTTCCATATAAGTTTTTAAGGTTACAGTTGAAACATTGAATAAAAAAAGCCATAGGAGATCAAACAAGAATATTGCCCTGGGCAGTAAATTTGAGGCAGCTGTATAGAGTATGTCTAGAGCTTATGTGCAGTGTTGGATGTTTTCCTGTTGAAAGGGGAGATTTGTGAAAATTGCCTCCCACTTCTGTACAAGGAAACGTCGACAGGAGCAAATAGCCTTCCATGAGGAGAACGGCACAGTTGGATGCAATTCCTTAGACTGTTTTAGAAGCAATGCTGTATGGCAAAAATATTTGCGTTATGGTCACTTCTCATGTTATATGATGACTAATGTGGCTTTGCTGTTCACCATGCACTTATCATTGCTTGTTTGACAGAAGTCGCAGGCAATTCGTTCACTAACGTATATAAATACATTGTAAATCTGATATATATCTGATATATATATGTGTGTGTGTGTGTGTGTGTGTGTGTGTGTGTGATATCAGGAATCACAAGACAGAGAAACCAGTAGGAGAACACTTCCATCTCCCAGGACATTCTATACAAGATCTCAAAGTAGCTATCTTAATACAAAGGAATTTCAGAAATAGACTGTAAAGAGAAGTTGCTGAATTGCAACTAATTACCAAACTTAAAACCATGGAGAGACCTGGTCTGAACAAAGACATTGGATTCTTATCTCATTATACATGACAAAGCTATTTTTAGCCATCTCACCCCTTGCTGTTTCCTGTAAGACCAATTGCAGTCGTTAACAGTCGTCAACATGTTTTCCACACCTATCAGCCAATCATCCATTCCCACCACCCTTCTGAGTAATACACCTCCTCACTCTCTCACTATATATAAGGGTCTGGTGACTTCTGTTTCAGTGTATCTGAAGAAGTGTGCATGCACACGAAAGCTCATACCAAGAACAAACTTAGTTGGTCTCTAAGGTGCTACTACCTTATTTTTTATTTTGTTTTGTATATAAATAATGTTATATGCAATCACATGCTGTCACAGTCACCCTTTATATTTCTGGATGTGTGGGGCTTACAATACAAAGCAAAAGCAATACAAAAGTTAACATTTTCATTAAAGTGAATATAAATCTGTGGCCTTCACTTGACATAGTAATTTAATTGTAGGATGTTCTCTCTGTTTGTCGTGGATGTAAGCTGAAACCTGTTTTGTCTTTTAAGGAAGATACCATAACTGAGAACAAAATTGCATTTCTTGGCAATTGTTCCAGACTTAGATGACATACATTTTCCTTCTGCTGCAAAGTTTCCATTTGGAAGGTATAATCAGAGATACTTTGAACTAGATGAAGGATGGTTGTCATGTTTGCCCTGTGGCCATAGTATGCGTGTCTCGATACTATGTTTTAGCATACCAGTCCCTCTGAGTTTAAATAGTAGACGAAGAATGACTCTGGAAACACACCAGGATTCCACTCCCCGCCCTCTTACGTACTTGTAAGAATACAGCCTCTTATTATTTGTTAAATTTAGCTGATTGGGAAATATACTCTTTGTGGCGAAGCCTGTAGATGGAGTTAGGGAATTCAATAAAAGTTATTTGGCTCAGTTTGTAATCCTGGAAACCAAAAATAAGGATACACACCTCTGTTGCTTACGGACTGACAAGGTCATTGGAGGAAGCTGTTCTATGTTAATTGCAGAGATGGGAAAGGTGGGGCTCTCAGTTCCTTTGAGCTATAGCCTGGTAATATTTGCAGGGCCACTGGCTCACCATCCTTGCTCTACTAAAACAAGAGGGAGCACTTCCAAGATGGGAAAGCACTTCATTGCGCATGAAGAAAAATCACAAGCAGGCTTATTATCAAATTGAAGTCCTATTTGTGTATAGGGTTGCAGTCCAGTTACTGGTAATTAAAAGTAATTAAAAGTAAGCAACAGCTTCTAGATAGCATTTTGAGACCACTAGTGGAGTGTGTAATCTACTAAATATTGCTGAGGAAGTTTTCCACATAAGTCACTTTTAAGCCTAGTCTTGAAGGTCAGGATGGAACACATCAGCTCAAAGTCATGCAGCTCAGAATGTGGTTAAATGTTGTGAGGAGAGGCAGTGCATAGTTACAAATGTTTTCAAGTAGGAGATTTGTCTTCCTGAAATGAAGGGGGTTAAACCTTCTTTTAAGTCCAGGTAATACGATTGAAGTGATTTGTGGAAGGCTGCCATAGTGTGAAAAATGTAAAACTCTTTTATTCTGCTTTTAAATTTTGATACAGTCTTTCTATTTTGAGGATAATATGCTGCATTGGCAGTGGGCTATTAAAGTAACTGAACTATGACTTAATACCCATAATCACGGGCTTATGCAGCGCCTGCCATATGTAACTGATATCATGAAAATAATCAATTTTTAAGTTTTTCCTATATTACATAAACATGTAATGATTTTTTTTATGAAAATGAAAACCAATATTGAGTCTACATGCTCTGCTGTGCCAAGTTACTTATACTTATTATGAGTAATGTAATTATTCAGAGTTGAAAATCTGTCTCTTGTCAGTATGTTGTATGATACCATAAATCCAGTGCTCTAAATGCCTTGTTCATTCTCTTAAGGTGAGGGGGAGCACTTAACAGGTTTTGTCACTGTGGTGCTTTTCTTTTGTTTTATATCCTCATGGATCTCATGACTTATACCAAGTATCTTCCTATAATGCTAAATCATGGTGAGCATTTCTAGCTCGGAAGCTGCATAAATAATAAAAACAAGGAGAGAGAAAATACTGTATGTATCCAGATTTTCTTCTTGCACTAACACAGAGGTTGTCAACCCAGCACCCCAGACCCTCCAAGTGTCCCTGTTTTCCAGGGACAGCCCCAGATTTACAGAAGCCATCCCGCTTTCTAATTTGATCCCGAAATGTCCCACTTTTCCTTAGGAGACTTTTCCTTAGGACGTCCCTATTTTCATCATAGAAATATTGAAGGGTATGGAGGTGTCTGACCCCTGAGCCATCTGAAGACAGCCCTGAAGTTTTAAAAATGCTGCTGCTGCCCCTATTTTCACCGGAGAAATGTTGGAGGGTATGGTACCCATGAGCACCATCACACCCATGAAGGTTTCCCAGGCTCTGAGCTTTCGTTTTTTTAAAAAGAAGTCCCTAGCCCTCATAAAGTTATGGGGCAAAGAGTGCAGGTCCCTTCTAGGAGATTTCTGTGAAACGAGAGTGAAATAATTTTGGTTGATGTAATTCTTTATACAGTGGTACCTCAGTTTATGAACTTAACCCATTCTAGAAGTCCGTTCTTAAACCAAAACTGTTCTTAAACTGAGGCGCGCTTTCCCTAATGAGGCCTTCCACCATTCGGATTCTGTTCTTAAACCAAGGTAAAGTTCTTAAACCAAGACACTATTTCCGGTTTTGCAGAGTTTGTAAACCAAATTGTTCTTAAACTGGACTGTTCTTAAACCGAGGTACCACTGTAATTGAAACATCTTCAGACAGAGCATTGTTAACAATGTGGGGTTTCTAATGAACGAGTCACATCAAGTACATTTATTATTTCTTGGTTAAATCTAGTTTTACATTTTGCCTTAGCCACATGACTTCCAGTGGGAGTCTAGTGTGCTGCTTTGTTGACTCAGCATATGCCAGCTGATGTGTGAATATTATCTCTCGACACAAACATACCCCATACGTCACACTTGCTGAACTTTAAATGTTCTGTTTCCTATCAGTGCAGTCCTATCTCCTAGGGCAGGTCGTGATGCCCTCCAAACATTGGACCATATTTCCTGACCATTGGCCTTGTTGGATTTGCTTCAGAATTTCATAGAGTTATCATTTGTTGGCATGATTTGTATAAAATAAATGTTTTATCTGAAGTGTGTGTGTGATCCAAACATTTCTGTCAGACTTCAACTTTAAAACTTTTGAACCATTTTCTCTTTTTGAATAGATGTAACCGGGGGCGGAGGTGTGGGGGATATGCATTTGGATTTGGCATGAGCCAATCCATCCTGCCTCTACTTCTTAATTTTCAGAAAAGGAATAACACTCCAGGGAAGATAGAGTTTAAATCTGTAAGATGTGCTAGAAGTTGTAGCAATAGTGCTATGTGAGAGAGTACAGAAACACATCCTGATTTTGCAGCTAGAAGGGTTATTTTATGAACAGGTGATGGATTAATTATGCACTTAGGACATAGTATTTGTTTTCTTTTTTACATAGTTAATTTGATATTCGTATCCATAACCAGCCAAAAACATTTCCTGAATATATACAAAATGAAATGATTGAATATTAAATTTGATATGTGATCATGTGATACATGAACAAGGGACAAATATGAATAAATAAAAACACAGGAAGTGGGGCAGATGTTACAACTGAATATGAATTTTGACTCTGGGTTGGGATTAGCTATTGCTATGCTATAACTATTTCTTTTGGCTTAAGAATTCTTTTTTTATGGATCTGAAGTATTTCTCAGTTGTGGTGCCTTGTAGGCCTGATTAAGAATTACCATTATTGTTGTTGTTTTGTTTTCTCTTACCTGTCCTTCACCATAAGGTCCCTGAGCAGGTTACTTCTGATTAAATTACATTAGTAAGATGCTCTCAGGTGTCAAAGGCCTAGGATAAAGAACTGCATCTTTAACATCCGATGGCAACTACATAATGAAGGTACCGAATATGTTTCTGGAGATGCAATTCCACAACTTCATACTATACAAAATGACTACGTTGTATAGGTTCAGAGGAAGGAATATTTCCTCACGGGGCACTCTTTTAGTTTCCTGTTTTTTGTTTTGTTTTAAGCCTAGTCATCATTGTTAGCAATGGGGTTCTACATATGACCTACCACCAAATTTTGAGCCTTTGGGATACTTATTTAATGGGTGGGAGAAACCCTAAAATGCTTCACGGTATGACTTGTTCACTATTGTTTATCTAGACCAAGTTCTTACTCTTTTGGGTGACCATATTGCTTTGGCATTTTGTGTGACAGAGAAAAAAGAAAGAGCCCTCTATACAGCACTGACTTTAAAAATAAACTTTTCATGTTTGCAAATATCAGACGACACAAAGGCACCCTGTGTTTCAGACTGACGTACACTGGGGTTGCTCAATTATGGAGCATCAAATTAAAAATGAACTATATACGCTCGGTATGGGACCCCTGGGGCAAGTGGATGCCCTACTTGGCAGCATTCCTTAGGGGCCTATTTAAATCAGGCCAGGTTACACTACATAAAACTAACTCTGAGTCCCCTAGGTGTGTACATAGGGTTTTGAAGCTGAAAATTTAGGGAACGTAACTACACTAGTGTTAGACAGGTTATCCCATATCCCTTCAACTTAAATCGGCATTTGTTCCAATTGCTCAATTTCAGCTCTCTAATGAAACTGAACTCGTATTTTCCTGTTTCCTTTTAAAAGAAGGGGGTCATGACCTGAATTGAAAATTCCTGTCTGTCTTGCCTTCCCTGACCCCCTAACCTTTTTTAAAAAAATGTTCTGGTCTTCAGCTGTGCTTGTCATACATAATTTCTGGCCACATTTGTGTCAGTATTCTGCAGCACAATCCTATACATGATTGTCTACACTGAGTTCAGTGGGAGGTACTCCCACTATAGGTCTACTGTACAGCCTCAAACTTGTTAAGTCACCAACTTCTTTTAAAAAAATATTCATTCAAGGCAGGGTTTTAGAGCAGTTGTGCACAGAAATGGCCCTCCCCAGGCATCATGCCTGGCTGCCACATTTTGGACTTGGGGATTGGGGGGGGGGATATGTGACAATGGACATATTGTTGGACTACAACTCCCATTAGCCCCAGGCAACGTGGCCAATGACCAGGAGTGATGTGATTTGTCATCCACCACCATTTAGAAGTCTATAGGTTCCTCATCCCTGAAATAAATGTGGAAATACACATCATAATATAAAGACAACCCCCATCTAAAGTTAACTAAATGTACCACTGTTCATTTAACTGTTGCATGCAGAAGAGAGTTCTTGGTAGAGCCTCATATGTAGTTAGCCATGACTCAGAGGTATAACAACTAGAGAATGTTTCTCAGGAAAATGCCCTATTGGTTCCATCCCGTAGAAGCAAAACTGAATGCCAGAATAAGCCAAGTAGTTTTGAGGTTTTCGTTCACTAGGGGGGAAACCTATTTTGCCATCACTTAAGGATTTCCTGGATAAAGTCGTCTCACAAACCACTCATGGTGGTGAAGCACAAATAAGTGATAATACGCTTGGAAACTCCCCAAGCAAAGTATCTTAGGTCTTTGCTTGGGAGTACCCCCCAGAAACTCCTGCAGACTATGTTAAGTAGGATTTATGCTTCTTGAAATAAGAATTGCCATGGAATTTGTGAGGTACAATCTTAAGCTGAAACATTATGAATAAAATAAATTGCCTAAAACATATTTTGCAGCAGGGAAGAACTCAGTGCAAATAAATTTGTGACTGTTTGGCATATACACACACATTTTAAATCATTTCTAAATTTGAAGGCATTGGAGAAAATAAAAGCTATACAAATATTATATGCAGATGTATCTATTGGTGAACCAGACCTCAAATTCTCCTGGGTTTTTTATAGCTTCATTAAAAAATTGTTCACATTTTGAGATGTTATTTACACAACTTAACTTCTCTTTCTCCTTTTCATTTCCTGGGCCCTAAGAGTTGAAATCATGTCATCACAGTGACACAGTCCTCATGATTTTGAATATGCATGTGTTGTGCATGGTAGGAAAGCTTTGATAATTATTTGCTTTACTGTATTTTATTATAGAATGCATTACAGAAATCCAGAGATTACCAGCATCAAGATGTGGATTGCTTGATAATTTTAAATGAAAGCTTTTAGATGAATTTCACTGAACTAGTGCATTTTCAAAATTCTGTGGTTTTCACCTTCTGTGAATATTAAGAGGGCCCCAAAGAACTACCGGTATGTGCAGATAGAAAATATATTGTCATGTTGTTTTGCACAGACTACTCAAGAGCATCCATGGGCATTTTTGCAGTAATAGATGGCATCTACAGCATTTCTCATGCTTCATCTTGAAGGGGGGTAGAAATTTCCCCCCCACAAACTTTTGCTCAGGCAGAATAACTTCTTTGGATCAAGTTTTTCTTTTCTCACACAATGTTTCAGCATAAGACAGCCTTTTAGGCATCGGAGAATACTACCAAATGTTGAAGGGAACTTTTGAATCTGAATTTACATGTTATCATAAGCTTTATAGCTGGCAGGTCTTTTTGTCTTTTAATGCCTTCTGACAGTCACATACAACTAGTTTGTGTTAATCAACCAAAATAAGACTGGCTTTGATGTGATTTTTTTTAAAGGAAGATTCCTTAAAACTTGTTAAAAGGGGGGGAAATAGTCTGGGTAAATGACCATGTTTTAGCTTCTCCAGTTAGTCTAATTTCCTAAGAAATCTCATAGCTGACAGGATATGATGGAAGAAGTGGTTATCAGAATCTACAGTCAGAAGTGATTGGTCAGTTTCCTGCTGAGTAAGTGATGTCTATGCGAGAGAACAAATGTGTTATGTCGGTCCTTATGAACTTCGATTGCACAGAAAATGACAATGTATTCCCAAACTGTGCAGCTAAAAATACGTGAATTATAGCATAAAGTATTACACATTGCTCAGCAGTGTTGTCAAGCCATATTGGAAGTTTTCAGCTGTCAACAGGGTAATTGGATGAAGATTATGGCTCAGAATGCCTGATGCCCAGATGATTTGATCTTGTTGCCAAATCAGTTGGCATGTCATCCAAGGACCATGGTATGTTCTACTGTGGAATTAAATTTCCCTGCTTTTTTCTCCTTCTGAAAATGATATGACCACAGGCTTTGATTTGTACATACATCATTTCAAACAATGCCGCCAATATTCTTCAGATGTCCACAAAGTGTATTTTAAAAGCTACGGGTGAGAAGACAGACACCAAGAGGCTAAGTGGTTGTGGCACATTGTGCTTGAACACCTGTTCAATAACTAGGAAGAAGACAGCTTCAGATTTCCATGCCTTTGTCACTTCAAATTAGACTCATGACCTCATTTTAATTAGTGTGTGCTTACATTTATTAACATGATTGCTGGAGGTCTGGGAGCAGATATGAATAGTCTCATTAACATTCAGTAGTGGGGGTCTAGCAACAAAAGAAAACAAGAAAATAGTCCTCCTCATTGGATGGTCAGTGTTAAATTTCAGTTTTTTACAGGTGCACCACTAGTCAAATCTAGTAGGTTTGCTACAGGGTTACAATTTACCCATGAAAGAAGACTATGTGCTACAAAAAGTTCCCTAGGTATAAGTGAACGTATCTATTGAGCTGGGCTGGATCTACACTGACCTGTGTAACATTATTAGAACAGGGCAGACTTGTAAAATAAAGAGTTTCTTACCTCCGCCAAAATGCTATTTCCCATTGCCGTACAATTGATGCTTTTGAATTATGGTGCTGGAGGAGACTCTTGAGAGTCCCATGGACTGCAAAAAGATCATACTTATCCATCCTTAAAGAAATCAGCCCTGGGTGCTCACTGGAAGGACAGCTCCTGAAGTTGAAGCTCCAGTATTTTGGCCACCTCATGAGAAGAGAAGACTCCCTAGAAAAGACCCTGATGTTGGGAAAGATGGAGGGCACAAGGAGAAGGGGAAGAAAGAGGATGAGATGGTTGGACAGTGTTCTCGAAGCGACTAGCATGAGTTTGGCCAAACTGCAGGAGGCAGTGAGAGATAGGGGTGCCTGGCGTGCTCTGGTCCATGGGGTCACGAAGAGTCGGATACGACTGAACGACTGAACAACAAAGTTGCTGGTTTCTCTGTAGCATCTCTGGTGTCACATGTTGATAACACATTATGAACATTAAAAGTAGAACGTCATGTGGCCATATGGTTATCAAAACCATTTCTTAACCCCTCCTTAATGAGTGTAGATCTGCCGCTGGAGTCAATTAACACAGTGCACTAGTAGAATATAGAACAAATATTTCCTCGCCTTGCCCCCCATGCCTCCTGTGCTGATTCCAAATCTGCTCTGGAGGGTCAGGAGAACCCCAGAACAGTGCACTGTACTTCTAAGATCTAACTTTTATTGCCCTTAGAAAAGCCCTTCATGATCTTTGTTTCTAAACAATGCCTTCAGCCAATTTGGAGGGAAAGTATAAAGGGATTCCTTATGTCCAGCAGGCATGCGTTTGTAGTACTAGGAGGTGCATTATATTTTGCACTGCCCCATATATAGAGATCTTACAGCCCATATTTGAGAGCAAGAGCTGGCTGGTCCCTGACTGATGTTGTTTGTGATGTGTTGACAGACCACAATAGATTCATTACAAACAAAGTTGCCCCCTTTGCAGTAGCAGCTTAAAAATTCACCACGGTTTTCTAAAGATGTCTCCCATGCACAGCAAAGAGGACCACCCACAATAGTATTTTGATGTTGTTAGTTTCGGTTTGTATTGATAATTAGTAGTGTTATTAATAGTCCTATGTCTTGTCCCTGTTTCTCTGGTGTTTGTCCTAGCAGGAGTTTAGATTTGCTACTGATTTGTGATTGTAGGTACTTGAATAATAGAATCTTAGAGTTGGAGGGGACCCTGAGGCTCATCTAGTCCAACCAATGCAGGAATACGCAGCTGTCCCTTACGGGGATCAAACCTGCAACCATGGCATTATCAGCACCTTGCACTATTCCCCTGTTATGTAACGATCATTGTGCCACAGACATATAAAATCCCTGGCTCACAGAAAGGTGGAGTATTTACATTATATAAATAACGACAAAGTATATAAAAATCAAATATGGTCAGGCACAAATGCAGCTTATGAATACATTTCCTTTAAAAAGTTAAGCTATTTTAACATGGAGAGGTAAAATCTTTTGAGGAGTTTTAACCCTGAATCCAAATTTCTGTGCGTTTTCAAAAATAAAACTGCCTTTCTCCCAGAGCAAACAATTAAAAGATATCTGTACTCCAATGCTAACCACTGTCAAGACCACGGCAGGGACTCAGCCTACACACCCGAACAAAGAAAGGAACTGCACAGAGATTAGTGCAACCTACAAAAGCTACCCATGGCACCTAAGCCGCCCAAGGAGGTCATGTGAATGAAGTCTGATTACCCCTTGCTCTCTCCAAGAGTATCCAGGCCAGGCACCTGTTTCTTTCCTTCCAGCAACAAAGGGGCTCAGAGGGTTCTGCTCCCCGATGCAGACTCGCTTCACCTAGCCTTTGCCAGAGCTTTTCTTCATCTCATCCGCACTCGCTTTGCCTTGCCAATGCCGTTTGACCCACGCTGATTGGATGGGAGCCAGATCTGATGGCCTCCTGACTTCAATCTTGTCAAGTCTGCTTTTTAAAAAATAAATAAAAATAAATTGGTTCGGTATAAAAGAAATAATTAGGAAGGTGGAATATGATTGAGTGGCACCTATATATATGTACACATCGTGGTCTGGCTCTCTTACAGTGCAGCGGAAATGTGGTGATGTGTAATGGGATCTGGTTGCAGGGATTTCAAAGCCGCTGCTACTTTTCACTTGGAAATTAAGCCCTAAAAATCAATAATAGAGCTTCAATATTGGGTTGTATATAGTATTTTCATTGTGGTTTTACTAGACCTGTAAAATGCCCACTGTGGAACAGTATCACAAGGAACTAATTCATGGTGCTGGTTTAAGATCCAATGTGTGCTTAAGAATTTGCGTAGAGGGAGACTTCAGAGTAGTGACAGACCCATAGAGGTTTTCGTGTTTAAAAGAGCTCTCTTTCTTCAAATGAAAGACAGGGTAACTAGAAACTAAACTATAATAAGGTAGGTATTGTAGGATTTGAAGCTTCAAATTACCTTTCTGTGGCTGTGTGAACTGCGAAGGGTAACAGGGCTAAGGGTACTAGCTCCACCACCCCACGCTTTCAGGCAGCTGACACAGCTGACTTGCTGGAAAGCAACAGACTTGTGGTAAAGCAGGATTTAGTAATAACAGAAGAGCTCAGCAGATGCATTAGGAGGATTAGATGCATTGGGTCAGCAAAGTATTGCTTTGGTTTGAGCTTTCTGATTGGTCTTGTAAACTGTAATCTGGAGTTCCCATGAACCCATGAATAGAACATAAAACAGAATGTAAGATCAGAAGGGAGAACATAAGATGGGAAGGAAGGTCCATCTAATTCTTTACTGGTTTCTGTCCCCTGTGGCAGGGCAGTGCCAAAGAATGCTCCAACTACTTTGCGCTCATTTCACATGCTAGCAAGGTTATGCTTAAAATTCTACAAGGCAGGCTTAAGCAGTATGTGAACCGAGAACTCCCAGAAGTGCAAGCTGGATTTCGAAGGGGCAGAGGAACCAGAGACCAAATTGTGAACATGCGCTGGATTATGGAGAAAGCTAGAGAGTTCCAGAAAAACATCTACTTCTGCTTCATTGACTACACAAAAGCATTTGACTGTGTTGACCACAACAAACTATGGCAAGTTCTTAAAGAAATGGGAGTGCTGGATCACCTAATCTGTCTCCTGAGAAATCTCTATGTGGGACAAGAAGCTACAGTTAGAACTGGATATGGAATAACTGATTGGTTCAAAATTGGGAAAGGACTACGACAAGGCTGTATATTGTCTCCCTGCTTATTTAACTTATATGCAGAATTCATCATGCGAAAGGCTGGACTGGATGAATCCCAAGACGGAATTAAGAGTGCCAGAAGAAATATCAACAACCTCAGATATGCTGATGACACAACCTTGATGGCAGAAAGTGAGGAGGAATTAAAGAACCTTTTAATGAGGGTGAAAGAGGAGAGTGCAAAATATGGTCTGAAGCTCAACATCAAAAAAACTATGATCATGGCCATTGGTCCCATCACCTCCTGGCAAATAGAAGGGGAAGAAATGGAGGCACTGAGAGATTTTACTTTCTTGGGTTCCATCATCACTGCAGATGATTACAGCAGTCACGAAATTAAAAGACGCCTGCTTCTTGGGAGAAAAGCAATGACAAACCTAGACAGCATCTTAAAAAGCAGAGACATCACCTTGCCGACAAAGGTCCATATAGTTAAAGCCATGGTTTTCCCAGTAGTGATGTATGGAAGTGAGAGCTGGATCATAAAGAAGGCTGATCGCCGAAGAATTGATGCTTTTGAATTATGGTGCTGGAGGAGACTCTTGAGAGTCCCATGGACTGCAAGAAGATCAAACCTATCCATTCTGAAGGAAATCAGCCCCGAGTGCTCACTGGAAGGACAGATCCTGAAGCTGAAGCTCCAATACTTTGGCCACCTCATGCGAAGAGAACACTCCCTGGAAAAGACTCTGATGTTGGGAAAGATTGAGGACACAGAGAGAAGGGGACAACAGCGGACGAGATGGTTGGACAGTGTTCTCGAGGCTACCAACATGAGTCTGACCAAACTGCGGGAGGCAGTGAAAGATAGGTGTGCCTGGCGTGCTCTGGTCCATGGGGTCACAAAGAGTCGGACACGATTGAACGACTGAACAACAACAACAGTCCCCTGTGGCCAGCCAGCAAACGCCTTTAGTTTCACACATATAGCATGCTAGGGGCCATGTAGGGGAAAAGTTGAGATTCAGGATTTCAAGACAAAGCCACCTAATTTTCACTTTCTGAGACAATGCATGAAGTGAAACACAGCCACTCTTCAGAATTCATGCCTCTGCAAATTTTGCAACGCAGTTCTCCAACCAAAAAATGGCTGCTATGTTTGGCCTCCACCTCTCATAAATATTGGTAGGTTTTCGTTTTCCACGGATAAAGGACATTTCAGCCAGGGAAAGGCTAGTGTTTTCCTCCTGCACATTTCCTCATTCATACACACACACACACACACACACACACACACACCACTCAACTTTCCTCCAATGGTCATTTAAATCCACCCTCATCTTCCATGGGAATGGAAAAGGAGGAATGAAATAAGAATAGTGAAAGAGATGGTGAGAATCACCTCCCTGTTTTCTATTGTTGGAGAGTTTTACTAGATCAAAAGCCTTTCTCTGATCAGGACAGTTTGGGAAGCAACTCCTTCTTTCTCTCCATTGAGTTCTGTATCTAGACTATGCTGACTGAGGTGACAGTGCATTAATGACATGGCTTGATCCTTCCCTTCCACCAGCACACACCCCTACTATTATTCTTTCATTGTACAGAAAAAGTTGACTGAAGTATTATTTTTATTATCCTGTGCAAATATTTCCTTAATGTTGTGGCAATTTATGTTATGGGGCAGCATACAAATGCCATAAATAAATAAACAACATAGCAGGTAGCTCAATCTTACAAGGCAAATTTTATCCTGTGTCACCTTGGCTAAAAGTGCATCTTTTGCCTGGCAAGTAAAGCAGATTTGGCAATTTTGTGCCTCTGCTGACAAAATTATGTCACACCAAGCATTTGCTGTCATCAAAATAGCATGTATGTCTACCTTTCCTTTCTTGTGTCCAGTTCTCCAAAATAATTACATGTGCTGGACATATTGTCCACATTCTAATGTTTGAAACCAAAGTTTACTCGAGGTAAGTTTAATACAGCATCTTTCTTGCTGTGGTGCAACTATTTTAATCCTATAATCTAGAAAACAGTTGTCTATAATTCGCATTTTACAATAGCACGTTCCCTGTTTGCTCAAATAGATGCTCTGTCTGTTTCCCCTGTGCCAGCTGCTTTTCAAACAAAAGGAGGTGGTTGCCAAATGACTTAGCATGCAGTTAAAATAGCCTCCAAAAGTGATTACTGTATATCTAGCATCTGGTCCAAAGACAGAAGGCATCTGCTGTCAAAGATTAGGGCTGATTTTGTAGTAGCTTCTATAATGAGCTAAATAACCTTGTCTTGGATTCTACTGATGTGAAAGCAAAAATCCATTGTGCATGGCTACAAAAAAGAAAATCTTTGTAGTCGCAATGCCTGTTAGTGCCATGGAGGATACAGGTGCCTCTTTTTGATGCCCTTGGTAAAATACATCCTTTGAGCACAGAGGCACAGTGAGAATGAAAGTTTGGCCTTTTCCAGATATAGCTAAAAGAAAAACCATCAGCTGTATGAAGTCTGACAAAACTCTTCAGGAATGTTCCTAGTTTGCACATCTGTAGAAACTTCAATGATTAAAAACTATAATTGTACAGAAATGCCAAATTCAGATTTACAATCTCTCTCTTTTAGAGGTGTTGGCTGAATCCACTGCAGAGTACTGTGGGTATTTAAGTAATTAACCGGAAGATCACAAAATTAGAAGATAGGATTTCACACACACACACACACAATCTAGTCTGTTTCCCACATAGCCGGAATACTGCAGTTGGAAGCAGTGTCTGGGTGGAAATTGCTTGAATTTCTGGGAGAATCATGACAACCCATGTTGGAAGTCTAGATTTTGCCGAATTTCCTTAAAAATAGCTCAAATACTTCTTCTATTTCTTTTCTTTTCTTTTTTGATATTTTGCAAAAATAGCTCAACAACATTTGTGTCCGGATTTTCACCTTTTGAAATATGGCAACCCTCTATTGATACATAGAAAGGCAAAATAAACCACTTTGGTCCTTGTATTCCTCTTATCAGTAATAAAGATCCATCCTATGAGAACACAGCAAACTTCAAAATCTGCTTTAAATTAATTGCAACAAGCTCATGAGACAGTCCCTCGTTTTGTAAGTACTGTTCTAAACATGAGTAAGAAAATTAATATATTTTTCCTGTAACAAGCCAAATTCTATTCTATGAAACCTTGCTGTTTTGACAGTAGAAATGCAATGCTCTTAATAGAGGTAAGGCCTAATAAATAACTTGTAATAAAGAAATCTGTTTGAAAACTGTAGAAGAAAAATGCATTTTAGAGGAAACAATAAAAAACGATGCTTTATCTTCACAAAAAAGAACACCTTATGCCTTCCCAATGGTAATGGTATGTGGAGCTGCAGGCAGAAAAAAGAATTGGATGTCTCCACTGATTGAAAAACCTGTCACCTAATATATTAGCACAATGTGTCGTCACCAACACCATGCCTACTCTGTAGCATTTGGAGGTGAGGCACATGTATGGACAAACTGGGATTGCTTTTCCAGATGCAGTAATTGGCCAGCATTTGCTTGTTTTGTTATATCCTGCCTTTCCTTCAGCATAGAACCCAAGTCTCTGTATACAGGCAAACATGCATCCAGACACTGACCAGACCCAGACTTAGTAAGCTTTATCAAGGTGATGGTATCATGTGCCTTTGCAGGCATTCCTCCTTCAGACAAACGTTTCATGCTGTGGAAATGGGGTCTACTCAACATTTCTGTGAAGTGCCCTACAGAGATCTATGTAATAGATATTTTCCTTCTAAAATTCCCTTCCTCTGAACTCCCCCAAATTCTGGATTTATAATTACTTCTTGTTTCTGAAATGACACATTAGGAAAATGACACATTAGCAATCTTTCATTGTTGCCTTTTAAAAATCTCTAAACTTTATCCAGAATGCGATCTATTTTCAGCAGCTTCCATTCCTTTGTCTCTTCCCCCCCCCTCTACATTCCCGATGCACAGAGCTGCAAGGATTAAACACTGCAAAACAGAAGCAATCATGATGTGATCTTATTGGGCACGTCACTGATTGAAGCACAATCCCTTTTTGTACGGCGTTTTACCAATATACATATTTGCACATCAGTAAAAGATAGCACAAAAAGGATCTTTTCTGAGTTATCTAGAAGTATGAATGCATCATGGTTGCCTTTAGGGAGCATTTTAGTAAGGTGAATAAGAACACCTGTAATGCAGGGAGAAGCACGAAGGAACCAATGGATCTGAAATATGTAGAAAATTGTACATGGTCTAAATCCAGACTAAATTTCCCCCCACTTTCCATTGTGTTTTAAGTTGCATTCTTACCTTGCTCTGCAGACCAGAGAGCAGGTGGGTATGTCTCCACCTGAGACCCATTCCCCAATTTCTTTCCCTGCCTCAAATTCCAATTCACTGAAGTTGCCTTCTGTGCATGCAAAACCACGTAACCATGTGATGACTGATTCTTCACACCTGCATTGTATTTAACTGCTTGATATGAGTTTGTACACTAGCTGTGCCTGAGATAACCTTTTCTATGTGGAGTAACCTGTTTTGCACGATTTGGTAAGATGCAGTGTGAGATAGTTGTTTTATAATTTTTTTCTGGTTTATCATACATTGAAATGTGAGTGTTATTTGTACTATGCAGCTTTGGACTGATGAAGCACTTTGCGAAACCTGACACATATCCAGAAAGCAGGTCTTCATCCCCATCTGGGTGGTGGCTTTGATTTGCCTTTTCCATTTACATGGCTTGGAGTTTCCAACTTGAGACCCTTTGAGATCTTGAGACCCTTTCCATCTAGTTCGACACCGACAACGGTTTTTGAACTTTCTCCGTTCTCCTTTGTTCTACCCTCATTATTGTGGTGGCACGGGGTCATCATTGTGTATTTGGACTTATGCCACTTGTTATATTATTCATCAATCCAATTTGTTCCGATATAGCTGCATTTTTATCCTTTGTTTTCAGTATTTGCACTTGGCACTTTAGCATGTTTGTGAATCTAAAGGTTACCAGCTCATTTCCATTCTAGTAAATTTGGCTTTATAGTTATAGCCAGTTTGTGGTGGTGTTGTTGTTTTTTGTTGTACCAGTATTATCACCACAATAGATAGTTGTGTATATTATTTATTATTACATGCAAAATGGCTGCCTGAACTATACACACCTCTGCTTAACTGCGGCTTCTGCTTTCCAATAGAATGGAAACTGATTTGTAGGAAAGCACATCAAACAGCAGCATTCCTGAAGCAGTTACCTGTGGATTGTGGTTAACATCATGTATCCTCTGCTTCAAACTCTAGTGGTGGGAACATGCTGGAGCAACACAGCCAGGGCTGGGTTTAGGTTTGATGAGGCCCTAAGCTACTGAAGGTAATGGGGCCCTTTATATGTCCAGCTGTCCTTTGTCAACAACAAATTGTCACTGTTTTTTGTGTTGAATATATGCTATGTGGTAATTTATGGACCTACACAACAGAAAACAATGTTGCTGTGTGTAGGTTTTATTTTACTTGTTTTTTACCTTATATTTTGGAAATGTACATCCAGTTGGTTTTTTCCTTTACATTTTTTGGGGCCCCCCAAGAGAGTGGGGCCCTAAGCTATAGTTTGTTTAGCTTATACGTAGATTCGGCACTGAACACAGCTGTGTACACAGCCTTAGTTTCTCTCACACACACTTTTCCTCAAGATAGCTAACTTTCTCACACTGTGGAAGCAAAAGATCCCCATGTTAGAACAAAACTGTCAGGGATTCCAATGAACAACAGGAATATCTTGCCTGGGCCACTTCTACTTTTGTTAAGAGAGGTCCGAGAAATTTCTTTATACTGCTGTTTGTTTTTAAAGGCTTTGATAGGCAGTATCAGACACCTGCAAAATTGAAACCACAGATGCTCGTTTATGAGTGTAGAGAGAAAATGCAATATTAATAATCTTATATTAATCTAGCACCTTGGTTTGGAAATGATATTGAAACCAGATTTAAGGAATTACTCTAGGGAATGACCCAAAATTAGTTTCCTAACCAAATGGCCTTCTGATTCATATGGAATAGGGAATGCATGTCCGTTTGGGTGGTCCCTACTACTTCTGCTGTACTGAGATGTGCAGGTTTAATCAGGATTGTGTGCAGGGAAAGTGTGCACCTGTGTCTCCCCACTTATGGAGGAGTTACGTTCTAGGCCCCTGCACAAATAAGTGAAAATTGCGTTAAGTGGGAAGCACCTTCTAAAAGGTCTCTAAAAACCCATTTTTTCCCTGCTCTCCAGCTCATGCTCCCACCTTCTCACCACACAACTGTCTCTTTAACTAAAGTTGAAGCGTTGGGGCTGGTTGGAGGAAGCGCAGGAAAGCAACTGCTGCTGCTGGGCTACCCCATGTATCAGCTGCTAGGTGGAGAGGCTGAGCAGCCTAAACAAAACCCCACTGCACCGCTGGTCTCTTTGGGGCTTCCTCCTCCTCACTGAAGTCCTTTTCAGGCTCCAGGGACGGTCTTTTAACCATTTGCAGGTTTTAATCTATTTATTTATTTCCAAGGCCACACGTATATGTGCTTGTGAATCATTAATACCTTCATCATATATATTTTTCTGTTTCTGAAGAAGTGTCTGTCTCCTGTTGCAATTTGTTTTATGTGAATCATCCTGTACAAGTCTTCTTCTATCATGTTCAACAATGTATAATTGAATAATTTTTCATTTAGCCTTGGCAGAAAAATAATTGAAACACTTGATCATTATTTTCTACCAGAAACCATTTAAATTGTTGGTTTTCTATTTCTGCTTCTACATTTGCACCCATCTATGAATTAGTTAGCAACAAGCCAAGCATAGTCTTTGACCATAAGAAATGAAATTTCAGTATGGAAGACTGAAGCTGTCCTAAAAAATAAATTGTGCTCTAATAACTTTAAACCACAAACCTGCTTGAGTGCTTATAGAAAATTACAGAATTCCAATACTTTTGAACTGCTCTGTGTTTTACATGTAACTGTAAAAAGTTTAAACAAAAGTCTGATTTGCACTTTGAAAAGCTGCTTGCATGACCATAAAGTTCTGTTTCAATCAAGGCTGAGGTAGTAATGCGTTCAAACCAGGCTGGATGTGGTATTTATTAGTCTAACCTAAATGTAGAAGACAGGTCAAGAGACTAAGCAGGAGAAGAAGCAGATGGGGGTAAAAAGTGAACATAAGTACTTTGGTATTTTGTAACTTGTTTAGACATGCAGATGCAGCATTTGATTAATGCACATCAAGTGGTGATTTGCATTTGTGAAGTGAACCATCACAAATATAATGTGCATATTGCCTATGATTTACAAGTTCTTTTAATAAATAAATAAATAAATAAATAAATGGCCATACAAAAGTCAAAACACAGAGTAGACATATGGAGGCACAGTCAGTTACAAATTCATTATTTCATCAGTGAAGGTTTTCTCTATACTTTAAACTACAAAATTAAGATTTTCCCTTTGCTTCCTTACTTTATTTCCTTGGCTTATTCACATGCTCACAACATCCTGGACTCAGCTCTGCCAACCTCTTGCCTTACCTCCCCTACCAAATATCTGATTGCCATATCCCCTCTCTACACAGTTGTTTTATATTTTTTGTGGATTTTTAATTACACCTGTCAGTTTCATGAGTTCCAACCAAGCCCAGCTCCAGCTTTATGGGGACTCTTAGGCACTGGGTATCAGTGGGCATCCTGCCCCCATCTTTCTTCCTCAAACCACACTCCTTGTCCACCCTCGGCCCCACTCCTCACCTTTTCCTCTCTGCTTCTTCATGTTCTCAGATATTTCTACCCTTTCTTCTTCTCCACCCCTCCTTCCACTTTCTTCCATTTTATGGTGTTGCTTTTTACTCTCCCTATTGCCTTCCCCGCCTTTTTTACTCACTTTCTTCTGTCTTGCATCATCTTCTGTGCCGCTTTCATTCACCTCACTATGATTCTTGCCCCCTCCGATTGTCACCTTGCATGAAATACTAAGCCAGATGTACACAGTAGCTTCAGCAACTGTACACAGTGGCTTTAGGCAACTAAAACAAGAAACGAGGAAAACTAGGCTCACTGCAGATGAATGCCACATAGTTGGCACCATCAGAGCTGGTGAATTGGGTGTGCATAACCCCATTCCATCCCTTCAAACCCATTTTGGTTAAAGAGACACTACAAGCAGTTCTGATATTGCTGGTTATTGTATTTCACTGGATTGGAGCATTTATTTTGGAAGGGGGTAGTATTTTTCTCCCTGTATGAAACTATTTAATTGCCAACAGTGAAATAATTGGCATGATAATTTAATGTGATAAATGGACATATTGTTCAGCCATAAAATTGGACAAGATTAATGATTGGGGCTGCTATAATTAAAGTATTGTAAACTATTAGTACGTGCACTTCAATAATTCCACAATTCAGTTCCTGATAAAAATTTGGTTTTTTAACACATCCTGTTGCTAAATATAATGCTAAGTACTGCAAATGTTCCGCAACGGAAAGGCACCACAGTTGAGAAATATATTTTTGTTGTTCTTAATCAATGTTGTTCTTAATGAAGGAAAAGCAGCATTAAAAAGGAAAAAGAAGTTACTGTACTTCTTTTGTTAAATCTATTTGTTTGTGCCCTGTACTACTTGTAACAATGAAGCAGGACTGAAGAAATCAACAGATTCTTGAATGAAAGAGGCATTTTAGTATATAGTTCTGCTACACATTTTGTTGTTTTACAAGTTACTGTTAATTTCCACTTGCTTCCAAAATCTTGAACTACTTGAATAAAAGTAACAGGAAGACACAGGCAGCTGTATTATTCTGTTCATTGTGCTATGAAATGCCTGTCAAGACCTTTGCCAGATTGTGGCTTCCCTGTGCGCCCTAACTTTTTCCCAAGCACGTTCAAGTCTTCATGGGAAAACAGGAGTTTAAGTTGTTCGTTGAGATCAGCAGTCTCCTGTCACTCAGGCATCAGCAGCTTGGAACTGATCTGTCATGGGATGTTGGTCAAGTGAACTGATGTATTTGGGCCAGTTTTATTGCATATTATGCTAGGTTGTTTTTACTACAAATTATAAATATTAACAAGAAGCAATTTGAGTGTGGTTAGGAGTAGCTATTCCTCCACATATTAGGGCTAGTAGGATGTGGGAGAGATGGTTAAAGGCGGATGAATCTATTTTCTGTCTGTTTATAAAGTTATGTATGGAATAGAGAAAATGGATAGTTCTTCTCCCTCTCTCATAATACTAGAATTCATAGACTTCCAATGAAGCTGCATGTTGGAAGAATCAGGACAGACAGACAGATAAGTACTTCTTCATGCAGACCATAATTTAACTGTGGAACTTGCTCCCACAGGAGGCAGTGTTAGCCATAATCACATGGTTGGCTTGCCATGATGGCTATGCTCTGATTCCACAGTTAAAGGCAACATTATTTCTGAATACCAGTTGCTGGAAGCCACAGGAGTGGAGCGCACTCTTGAGCTCAAATCCTGTTTGCTGGTCTCCCACGTGCTTGGTTGGCCATTGTGAGAACAGGAGGCTGGACCCCATGGGCCATTGGCCTAATCCAGCAGGCTCTTCTTGTGTTCTTAAGCATAAACACAGGTAGGCAAATAGTATTAAAATGTTGATCCTCTTAGCTTATTTTCTTGTATATTCTGGATTCATTGCCTCCTTAGGCAAATGCCCACTGAGAGCAGCGGATTAACTATGGGTCTGTTTGTAGTGGATTTTGAAAGTTGCGGAAGTGATTGATGATCTAGATGCCCTTGGAAAGCTAAGAGGTAGAGAAGAAGGGGATGCCAAAAGCAGCAAATGAAGCTTAAGGGTCTAAATATATGTGGTATTAATAACATGATTAGCATTGGGTGTTCTCCTCTGTTAAAAAAAAAAGTTAATTGCTGGGGCGGGGTGGCATTCCACAGATTGTGGCTGGGATTGTGATAATAAATTGCTGCACTTTTAATAACATTGGCTCACTAGGCTTTGCATTTAATTTTTAAAAACACATGACGTGATTCCTAATAATGTAATTACCTTCCTGTGTAGTGACTTGGGCCCTTAGAGTTGCAGGTGATGTGGATCAAACTGAACTCAAGGGTACAGAATTTTTCATAAAGTTAACCATAGGGCTGTTTACAATATAAAAACACAAAACACCATAATCACAAAAACCCAATACCCACCCAATCCAATTTAAAAGGCCATAGATTGTTTAATTTGCCAAAAGAGAAGAGGAATGGTTTTGTCTGGCACCCAAATATATGTAATGAAGGTTTCAGGTGAGCCTCCCTGGGGAGAGCATTCCACAATTGGGGAACCACTCCAGAAAAGGCCAGTTCCCATGTTCTCACCTCCTGAACCTCTCATGGAGGGGGTCTCAGGAAGGGCCTCAGATGATGATTGCAGGGTCCATGTTGGTCCATATGGAGAGATGCAGTCCTTGAGATATTGTGGTCCTGAGCTGTTTAAGGTTTTTTAGGTTAAAAACAGCACTTTGAGTTGGGCCTGGAAACTAATTGGCAGCCAGTACAGTCAGGCCAGAATTTACATTGTATGTTCAAACTGTCCTGCCCTGGTGAACAACCTAGCCCCTGAATTCTGCACCAGCAGAAGTTTCCAGACTGTCTTCAGAGGCAGCTCTATGTATAACGTGTTGCAGTAATTTAACCTAGAGGCTACCAGAGCATAGATTACAGAAGTTAGGCTATCGCTTTCCAGACAGTGGTGCAGCTGGGCCACCAGCCCAAGCTGATGGAAGGCACTCTGGCTACTGAGGTCACTTGAGACTCAAACCAACAGCAATGTATCCAGACGTTACCCCAAGGTGTGTACCTACTCCTCCAGAGGGCATGCAACCCAATCAAAAACAGGCAACCTCCCTCCATCCGGTCTAGGGAACCACCCACTAGCAGTGCTTCAGTCTTAACTGGGTTGAGCTCCAGTTTATTGGCTCTCATCCAGTTCATTACCAAGGCAAGTCAGTGGTCCAGCACATCCACTGCCACACCTACAGATGCAAAGGAGAAATAGAGCTGTGTGTCACAAGCACATCTCTGACACATAGCTGTCATCTTTTCCCTTTTCTTGCGAGGAATCCTATTTGGAATAAGGGAATTTCCCTTAAAAAGGGGGGGGGGAGTTGACAGCTATGCTCCGACAACATAGCTAATAAATTCTAATGAGGCAGTCATACGAAGTTTAGAAAATGGAGCATCCTTTGCAGTCTTTTTTGGGATTAAAAAACAACAACTCAGAGAATATTGCATACAATGTAGACCTCTAGACTGTGGGTTTTAATCTCATTATACATGATAATTGCTGTTACAGGGATGTTGGGAATAATACAAATACTACTTTGTCAATTGTCACTATAACTATGGAATTATCACTATTTTTTAAAAAAAGTTTCCTTCTGACCTTACTCCTCTCCACCCCCACCATGTTTGTACATGCATGTCTGCTGATTATGCTAATTAAGGATAACACTTCATGCATTTAATAAGTGGACTTCAGCCCATTTTTGCTGCAACAGACTACCCTGCTAGTATCAATCCAACCTCCACCCACTATATTAATTCTGAATGAACTAAGCCTTTCGTACACCTGTTGGGCATACAGTCTCTCCATCTGTTCTGCACCTTCCATCGGCTTCCTCATATCATCTGAGAGATTGAGGAGGATGGTGTCCAGAGTATATAATAAGACCTTCTACCATATAACCTAACTTTCAGAGGCAGTTTGCCAATTGATAGTTATTTGTATGTATGTTTAATTACAAACTGTTTTAGCAATTTATATAATATCTGCAATCATGTACTAGTTAAATGTTCCTCACAAGCAAGCTTTCCCTCATGCGCTGTTTCCTCTCATTTTCAGAACTGCAAGGCGCAATAAGCTGTGCTCTCCAAGAAATTTAATTTGTTCTTTATGCACGAGATTGATAGGTCAAATCTTTTCATGGATTAAAATAGCATTTATAATCTACTTTGGATCACAGTCCTGGCCCTTTCTTTTCCTTTTTGTATATTGGCAGCTTTTGACAATATAATAAATCATGCAGAAGGGACATTAATTTTGAAGAGACACCGCTGGGTTACTGTGAGCTCTGTTTTGGCACAACTGATGTATTCTCATGCTCACAACAATTTCATTCCACTTGATTTCTTTTTCTTTACATATAGCTTTTCCGGGCTCTTTATTCGGATTGTATTATACTCTGTGCTTTTGTTATAACTAGACTGGCCACATAAGATGGCAAGTCATCCTTGCCATGATGTTTCATCCCTAAGCATCATTTTGTTCTAGCAGAAGTCTCCTGGGAACTTGTATTGGGACACTGAGTAGGCACCAAACGATACTCTCATCCACTTCAATAGAATTTTAGTGAAGTGTAGCTACTCCCAAGGTCACTGTGGAACAGACTGTTTTCTTCTGGTCTCTATGTAAGGCGACTCTCCTGCTTTCTCTCCCTCCTGTCACTATATACAGCATTCTCTCCTTGGAGACAGTTTTAAAGTGGTGGTGCCTCTTTAGTGGTTTGTTTTCACCTCAGCAAAGGGCATCTCCCAAGTGACACTGATAGACCTCCCCAGCCATCAAAATGTCTCCTTGTGGCAGGCTCCCTCTAAGCCTTTCAAGCATTGTATGTCTTGCTTCTGTGGCTTCTGGGCTTGTTGTATGTGTCAGTCTGAAAAATCAAAATACAGTTCTACCAATACCAGAAATGTGGTTCAGGTCCTAAATAGCCTAAAAAGAGAAAGTACTCAAATTGAGGGAAGGCCCTCAGTGGTAGGATCAGGGCAGGCCCACTCATGAGACAAGGTGCACCAGGGCAGCAGATCCTGATATCAATATTTGTTCCCTTTCTTTCCTGGTGGAGGGCTGTGTGTGCCATTTTGGGGTCTTCCTCAGGTGCCATAATTTGTTGGGCTGGCCCTGGGTAGGAGATCTGCTTTGCACGCAAAAGGTACCATATTCAGTCCCTGGCATCTCCAGGTAGGACTGGGAATACCCTCCTGTCTGAAACCCTAGAGACCAGCTTCCGGGCAGTGTAGCATCCTTACTCAGTATGAGGCAGTTTCCTATGCTTATTTTACTTAGCTCCGGGCTATTTCTTTCCTAAGCAGGTAGGAGGGCAAAACCTCCCCCAATAACTTTCCTTACTACCTTCCAGTGTGCAAAGCAGTTTCATCATTCCAACAACCAATGAAGTGACTTCTAGATTTTTCTTGTTCACACATGGGACCATGATCCAGAGACGTATTTTAGGCTGCTCAAGAGTTGTTACTACAAGTGAATGCAGGAGTGGGTGGAGTATGCCATTTCCCCTCACCTTTGCCTCTACTCCGTTCCATTTCTTTGATCCAAAGGTTTGAACACCTACAACACCTCAGGAGACTGGTGCTTCAGGCCAAATCACTAGTTGTAGTTTGTAGTTTCAGCATATTCTTTACATATGTGATCAAATGAAGAAAACAAACTTTGTGTGAACTAACCTGAGAAACGCCACTACTCTGTGCTGTGCATTGTCAGGAAGAATGCTTTGGCACTCTTTGTTTCTGGCGGCTCCAACACGGTGAAGAGAATACCTACACCTGTCAATCTTCTCTCTGCCACACAGCCATTATAAAAGCATAGAAAGAAATCATATTTTGCTTCATAACTGGGAAAACAATGTGCATTTTCTTTTGTAAGAAATCACAGGGCTAAGGAATGTTGCAGTTGCATGGTTATCTCATGCCAATGCTGTGGCTGTGCTTAGAAAAGTCAGGAAATGCCTTGCGTGCATAAATCCATAAGGGCTTCTTGTCTCATTAGAGTACAGATTAGCTTTTCAATTTTGCAAGGCTGCAATAAACAATAATGGCAAAGACTTAAAACTTTGCTGACTTACCTGGAAGGCTGATACACACACAGAGAGAGAGACTTCTAAATCTGCATACCTCCTCCACTAAAGTCAGCAGCCTCATGCTGATGTACATTGTAAAGAATCTAGGTCGGGGTATTTGGGTTTTCTGTGGTGGTAATCAACAATGTGATATTCCTAATTAAACATATGCATTCATTCCTTAGGTGATTAATCTCACATTCAAAACAAAGAAAGAAACCTGAGACTTTCCCTTTCCTTGAATTATAAAGCTGCCTTTCTTTTCTTACTGCTTTTCCTTCCCACTTAATGCTTTTGTTTAATTCTCCATTCATTGTTCTGAGTTGAGGTAAGTATCTGGAATTTAATAGAGTTGCAGGAAGGAAAAGTGCTCTGTTTATTTTTAAGAGAGAAAAAAAGGAAGGAAATCAGAATATACGTTTTCAATAATAGAAAATGTGCTATGTAGAAGTTAAATTCACACACGGCTCTGTATCCACTTGTTTAGATGTCACAGAAAATTAAGCATGTATACCATTCCTTTCCACTAACATTCTTCCCTCCCCACCCCCGCCTTTTAGTCAGATTTTAGTAGGCTCATATGTGGCATGTTGTATAAGCTACAAATTTCTTGGCTTGTCAGATTATATAAGAACTTAAGAATTGTGCATATATGAATTCATAATACAATGAGTGTGTATGTGTGCGTGAGAGAGAGAGAGAGAGAGAATTGGGGAAAGGGTGGGCAAACAATTCACCTAAATTCCATTTTTAAAAAATCACAATTAATTAAATATACATAGGCTTGAGCAAAGAGAAAAAGGAATAAATTCTACAGGCCTATGTCATGAATGGAAGAATATTTTGTTATAAACCAGGGGTGTATTCACATGTGCCCAATGACATTGTGCGCATGTGTTTACTAAGATCGCAACCACCACTTCCTTCTTCACTCACGAGAGGTAGGTGCGGGAAGGAAAAGGCTAATCAAAGAGGAGTTTTCAAATGCTCATCCAGTAACCACACAAGGCGACTCAAGTCTAACTGCAAAGTTTCATGTCTCATTTTGGAAGAGAAAGCAAAATGATTTTTAGGTGTAAATTTTGAAGTCATGTGTTAAATAAATATGAGGTTCTAGAGATAGAAGACAGCAGTTAGGACTGGTAGGACAAACATTTTCCCCCATAGTCCAGTGGGCCATTACAAATTAGGGCTATGGTTCAATAAGTTTGGAAGTAGGAGACAAGAGGGGAGAGAGAAAGTCACAGAGATAGTTTTAAAAGCTGATGAAGTAGGAGATAGGGGAGGATATTTAATGTAGCTTTGAACTAAGTCTCTGGGGAGAAACATATTGCATTCAGTCATTGCTCTGTCGATGTATGCTGCACTGATGCATTGACACAAAACAGCAAACCCTATACTGGGCCAAGTGGAATTTAGAAGGCCCTCAAGCAGAAATGCTTGGATGAAATACTGAGAAAGTTTTCAAGCCAAAAAGCTGACATCTATTCTGGGGCGAATGGAAGACAACATCCACTCCACCCAGTAGTGGTTTCTGAAACCAGCCAATGTATTCTTTTAGAAGAAGATGGACCAACTCTGTGTCTACGGAAGCATGTGGTGGGTGGAACTCTTGCCTTATAATTGTGGGATACAGAAACAGAAAACCAGCTTTCTTATGCTGAAGGATTTTTGAAGCATACTTGGTCTTCAGGGATCCTTGATCCAAGTGATTGCAACCTAGTACTACTTTAGGCAATTACTCTAGAAACGTTCACATATGCAAGCATGCTGAGATTCAAACTCTTTTTAATGTTTAAATGATAGTATATTTCTGTACCTGCCAACTATTGTTACTAAAGCCTTATGAGGATTCAGATTCAAGTGACTAACATTGAGTCTGGATTGCATACAAAGACAGCGGAAGGCCTGGAATAAGTGGAAAGTAGTACAAAGTGCAAGTCATTGTGGGTGACGCTGATTGACTGAATTGGCCTTGGCTGCCCTGGTTAGTAACCTGTATGAGGAGAGGGACTGATGAGGATGAACCTGCTATATTCTTACATGATCTCTCAGCAGTTTTTGAAACTTGGCCATTGTATCCTCCAGAATTGACTGAGCAGGATGGGTACTGGAGGCAATGAATTACAGTGGTTCCATTCATACCAGCAAACGGTTGAGCTGCCACAATATGCAATGGCTGGAGTTTCCAGAGCAGCCTCAAGGGCAGCCTCACATATAGCACAGTGCGCTAAACCAATCTGGAGGTGATCAAAACAATGGTTGGGCAGTGGTCAGTTTGGTGAAATATACGGTATTTGGATAGCTCAAGATGATATGTTTGCATCATTCCAACACAGCCAGTTTAGCTAGGTTGGAAATCCATTCCATACTCAAATGAAGACTCAGGGCCAATGCTTCAAACAAAATCCCATTTCATGCCCTTTCACAAACTAAAGCTCCACCCCACTCAGAATGCCGGACTATTAACTTTGCAAATAATCAACTCCTATTCCTTATAGTTTATCTTCCCTTCTGATGGAAAATATGATTGCAGTGCTTGAAAAGTTGTAATTGCCTTTTCCTTTTCTGGAAATAATCAGAAGCCTCAAGTATGACATATATCTTGACTAGGATTCCTTAGGATTTGAGGTCCGTCCCATGGAAACCAAGAAAAAAAATATTGCAGCTCAAATATCCTTTGGGAACAAACCATGAAGCATTTGAACAACATATAATTACACATCATAGCTTGTTCTATCACCAGTCTTTTATTCTTTTTCATGGCAAAAGTTAAACAGGACACTCTGCTGAAAGTATAGGAAACACAGACTAAAATTCAGCTCTGGATTATGTTTCTGAAGGTCATTAATCTTCGTAGTACCTAATTTCAAATAAGGTTCCTTATTATTCAGTTTTTGTTGGGGATAGGAGCAGTATCTGGAAGTCCCCTAGAGTCCAAATCAAGACCTCCAGTTGTATCTCCCAAAGGAAGACACGTGTCTGGGGAGAATATTGCAATGACCATGGGACCTGCTAATAGTCCACTTTAAAGGATTAATTAGTGGTGCTAACCTTCGTTCTTCTTCAAATTCACTCCAATATAACCTGTTGCTGATTAAGGCTTTAGAATAGTTAACTATAGATGTATACACTTGGATTTCTAAATTTCCTGAGGTATAATATTTTCCTTTACTGGTGAAGATCTGCTTTCTGCTTTCCTCTACTGTTCAAGCAAAATGTGTAGTGGAAGGAAGAGGTGGGTCTGTACCATTAGCTTTATTAAGGCCAGTTATTCTATCAAACTAACCCTTCCTTGTTTCTGCTTCAAATTTTCTCAGGGTAGCTTACCCAACTTTCCATGGGTATTGTCTGTTCTCAAAGCCTGAGGCATATGGTGCTGACAGTAAAATGTTTGCATACAAGCATAAACCTGTTCAGGTCATGAAGCCCAATCTACTCTGATTAAAGGGAAGTAATTTTATTTAATCCTTCACTTTTTGTGCATGAAATAAGGAGGTGTTAAAAAAATTGGATTAGAAATGAAACTTTTATGTAGGAATAGATATGACTGCCTGGAGTGTTCCCTATTTATTGAACTGAGTTCCCACCGGTAGTGCTTTCATTTTTATTGGCAAGCTCAAGTATAGTCCTTTATACTTAAGATTACCAGCAACTCAAGCATACAGGTAGATCTCCACAAAAGTAATTCTAGTGAGGGCAAGGTCTATGACCTGTAAATGCAGATTGTTGACTTGCCTATTTGCAGTCTTTCTGAAACTGAACCCCACATGCCATTACACAGTGCTGAAGAAAAGTCATGAGAAACAGTGGCAATTTACTATATTTTATGGGATCGTACTTTTCAGAACTAACTTACTACAAATCAGGAGTGCCAACTTGGCCCCGCGACCATGGGTGCCTGGCACCGAAATTTGTGAGTGCCTGGCCCCTTTATGGGGAATTTTGTGGGTGCTCGGACACCCAGGGCCCCAGGGTGTTGGCACCTATGTTACAAATTGCTTTATTTGCCCATTTAATAATAACAGAGTAAGGCACCACTGAACAGAAATACTGTTTAATGGATTGTAGAGATCAGCTTTGCTTCTGATCGCAAGACAGACAATAAAATTTGATATCCTTGTCCAACTAACTCAGTGGTTCTCATAGGGTGTGGTGCGCCACACTGGTGTGGCAGGAGAGGATGGGAAGTGTGGTGGAAAGATTCAAGAACAATATTATATTTTGGGAATGAGTCATGTTCTTATGTAGCTGCATTGTTTCAGACTTTCTGGATGGCTCATGATCATATTCTAAAGTAGTTATGTTCTATGTTCATTTCAACTTGTTTTGGCAAGGCCACATACTCAAAATGGATCTGGATACCCAAACTCCACCTCATGGAATCATAGAACTGTAGAGTTGGAAGAGACCCTGAGGATAATCTGGTCCAACCTCCAGCAGCTTCCCCATACGGGGATTGAACTTGCAGCCTTGGCATTACCAGAAAGGATTGTTCCTGCCTCCAGAAAGTAATGAGAAGTGGGGAAATGAGGAGGCTCCCATTACACAAAGAAGGCTTTGTACGCTGGTGTTCAATTGGATGTTGCACATGCCCATCATCTCCGGTAACTAATGCAAAGGGTGTGTGTGTGTGTGTGTGTGTGTGTGTGTGTGATGATGATGATGATGGGCTCCAAACTTGATGGGAAGGCACTGGACCATTTCACAGTTCAGATGACATCACTGGGGACACAACTGGGCCTAGACTGCATCTGATTCAGGTTGGATTGTCTTCAGAATAATTACCGTAAATCAGGGCATCTGCTGGATACCTGAAATCAATTAATTTTCCCAAGTACCCATTGTCGACAGGATGTGTCTGGTCTGCCCGTCACCATTAATGAGTGGAGAAACAATACTGCCGCCCACCCTTTTTGATCAAACAAGCAGTCCATTTTTGTGTGTGTGTGTGTGTGTGTGTGTGTGTGTGTGTGTGTGTGTGTAGTTGTAGATGGCCTGAAATCAGACTCCTTTCTGCTCCAGTTCATAGAGAAAAAGACTGGGGATTTTTTCTTCTATAAATAAATGAGTCTACGGGCTAATTTGTTAAGGTTTTCCACATTCTTGTTTGATGGTGGGATGTGGCAGAAATAAAATCTCTGAATGTGACATTATCTGAGAGACGTTCCAGCCCATTTGGGAGAACTTGTTTATTGTATGTGATAGATGTTATAAAGAAATTTAACTCAGTGAACCTTCTAACTAAGGACTTCTGACAGAGCGAAGTATGTGGTTTCAGGACTGGACCCATCATTTAATTAACAACAATGAGGAACAAACACTGAGAAGACTGTGTGTGCATGCATGAAGTTAAAAAACAAAGGTTTATCTGGTGTCCGCCTCCTTTTTTAAAAATGCACTATCTAATCTTTCTGTTAGCATTTCCGTTCTGTCTGTGGCTTCTTTTGGCATGGTATTCCATCACTGCCTCGTTGTTCTGATTAGGAAGCTTTTCTCTATCTAATCTAAACTGACTCTTCTTTAATGCAGAGTAATGTGTTTGTGCAGATAATGCATTCCCTGGTCAAGCTTCAACTTCCTCTTCTATTGTTTCCATATATATATATATATTTGATTATTTATTTAGTTTTAAGTTTTTTTTCTTCCAGAAGCTTAGCCTTGGGCCTCCTTCTGCACCATGAAAGCCAAATATTAATATCTTTGAGGAAGAGGAAATGATAACTAAGTATAGCATCCATGAAAATGTACTAAAGATAGTGTTTGGGTGAAGTATATCATAATGTGTTGATATTGAGATTTGATATCTTCCCACTTGAGAAAAGAACAGAGGCAGTAAGAGAGAAACTTTTGCACAGAGAGGCTTCACTCTTCCTTTTAGGTCACCACATGTCAGAACATGTCTCTGTCACTGGTGCATCTCCTGAGTCATGGGCTAATGCTGCCATAGAAAGAGAGGCTGACCTCTGGGCACCCTCAACTTTCCCACCAAGATGCTCCCATCATCATACCTCCTCCAGCTGTTCCCTCATTGCCAGCATTTCACCCACTATTTTGTTTCCTTTGAGTTTACCATTGTTATTCTCTCCTACAGAGCAGGTGGACAACTGAAGCCCACAGATAGTGACTTGCCTGGGGCAAGGCTTGAATCAATCTTTCACTAATCTAAGTTACCAAAATATCCACGGGGGGGGGGGGGGAGAGAGAGAGAGAGAGAAGGGGTAGATGGAAGAAAAGAGTAGGGCACACACTACAGCAGGGGTCAGCAAACTTTTTCAGCAGGGGGCTGGTCCACTGTCCCTCGGACCTTGTGGGGGGCCAGACTATATTTTGAAGAAGAAGAAAAAAGAATTCCTATGCCCCACAAATAACCCAGAGATGCATTGTAAATAAAAGCACACATTCTACTCATGTAAAAACACACAGATTTCCAGACCATCTGCGGGCTGGATTTGGAAGGCGATTGGACTGGATCCGGCCCCTGCACTACCTATGCACTACAGCAATCACATGGAAGGCACTTAAAATGGTTGAATGCTACATCTGGTGAAATATTAATCTGCTGACACATTCATGTACAGTAGCTTCCTACATGGATTGGGCAATTTCTCTACACATCATGGTGGACTTCAGTTTTTGCAGAAAACGGCCAACCCCTTTTAGATCAAATCTCAGATCAATTTTAAATTGCATTTATTGATTCTGTATGTGTCTTTGTGTGTGTGTGTGTGTGTGTGTGTGTGCTGGTCGTTGACCGTAATAAAGTACTTACTTTTTGCAGAAATTCGCCTAAGCTTTGCATTGAGGTGCTTCAGGGTGTAGTACAATTGGCTGAAACCCACACATTTTAGCTGCAGTTCATACTGGCTGGCTCGAAGTTAAAAAAGCAAGGTTTAGAAATGGGGGGGGGGCGACCAAAATAGCAGAGGAAGCATTGGAGTGGGGGAAGGTGGTGTAAGTATTAACACTTACAAGGGTGTTTAATTACACATAACCCAATAGAAAATTAGTTTTGAAGTTTTTTTTTATAAGTGTTCTTTTTTGTAGTGGCTGCTTTATCTCTTAGTATGTCATCTCCCTTACTAACTGAAAACTATTTATTGAAAGAGGCACATTTGTTTAATGTCTGTAGGTAATCAAAAGTAGTTTTACTCATCAAGGAGACCCATTGAAATCAATGGACTTACTTGATTTCAGTGGCTCTACTCTAATGTTTAATTTAATGCAGTAATATGCATCACCCTAAGGCATGCTTTCAAAGTTTTACCCATTTTGTAGTGGCTTCCAAGCAAATTGCATTTTATTAACTCATTTGGCATTTCTTGAGTTAACTGAAAATAGTTTTAAGTTACCTATTCTTCTCTGTCTTCTCCCTTCCAGGAATGCAATTTACAGTTATGTATATAAGGAAACCTGTTAGACTTAAATCAGCCCGGCTGGTGTTTAAGCTGCCTAGAGAGAGGAGTAAGCAGGCAGCCCACACCCTGCAAAGTGGGAGTGATTGGTAGGCTGGACAGAGCACAGCTTCCTGAATCAAACTGACTACAAAACCGTTCAGCTGGTCCTAAGAGAAACAACACAGACCAGGAACACACACAAGAACCCCTATCAAGTTTTTACAACAGAACTTCTGGAAAATAGAATCAGCTGGCACAAAAGAATAATGGAGGAAGAGGTAAGATACTTGAGCTTTGTGTAGTATCTTTGTTTTCAAAGTAGAGGAGGGAAATATCAGATTGTTTAGTTCTTTTCTTACAGCTGTGATCTTTTTTGATTTTTTTAAAAAAACAGCTCCTAAAATGGCTTGTGTGTGTGTTATAAATATCTCCAGGCAGTTTATAGTGGTTTTGCTCAGCACCAGCTGTGTGGGCAATCAGTTGTTCTGGCTTATCTGACACCCCATGCGCTTCTAATTATGCTGCACTTTCTTCTCCAAAGAGACAACAAACTTTCTTATCTTAGATATGGCATCTGAAGTTGGGGGGGGGGGGAGGGGAGGGGAGGGGAGGAGGATAAGATGTGAAATCGCCAGACAAAAACAATGATTTGCAAATTGCATCTTTCGGTTTGGAATTCCAAGGGAATTTTCTTTAAATCTATGGAAAAGTAAAAAATTCCAGTCTTAGAGAACAAGCATTGGTATCCTTTTTTTCTGCAGCACAGCATTTCCTAGTACTTGCATGCAGGAAAAAAAAAAAACAACAAGTAGCAACTATGTCTAAACATTTTGGTGCTATGCAGACTGACTGATGTGTCTGGAGAGTTGTGAGTGAAAGGGATTCTTAAACTGTTTTCTTTCTAGAGCACCAAGTGGCATACAAAAAACTATTCCAAAACAGGTGCAGGGCTTTTAATAGTGTGATACAGTTTTTCTTTCTTTCTAAGATTTAATTATAAGCCTTGAAGAACCACATTACCTGTATTGTAGGCTTTGATTCCATGAAGTTCTGAGAAAAGAAAATACAGTGTTAACATTCCTGAAAAGTAGTCTCTGTTAAGCAGTTGGTAGTATTAGCATTGCCACAACGTTCCCTTTCTTACCACTAAGGATTTTTCTATCTATGAATGCCTATATAATAACTAGGCAACAGGACTGGAAGCTTTATGATATCTGTGGAGTTTAAAATAAAAATTCAGAATAAAGGACAAAAGCAATTTAAATGTATTTATTAATCTAAGTCACATCTATATATATATATATATATATATATATATATATATATATATATATATATAAAACTGCTGCAATTCAGAATGAATGAATTAATGTTGTATTTTCTTTTAAGCGTTTCTGCAGAGGAGCGGTGTGACTTAGTTGTCTTTGGAAATGAAATTGTGACTGGCTATCATATATGTCAATGCCCCCCTCCCCCCCACCAATTGATGTGCATTCATAGGCATTGAACAAATAAAATAAATGAATCTTTTGTCTAGGGCAGTATATGAAAGTAATATTGGGATTACACGCAAAGCTGATGGATTGCTGACCACCAAATATAATAACTATGCTCAGTAATGTGTTTCTGATTTCAACCTCTTAACGTTTGTACAATGCCATTTATTACAATGGAATTTGTCTGCAGTAAAAAATCTGGAACCTGAGAACTAGAAGTTTCCTAACTGTAAATGTACTTCATGCATTTCTGGGCTGGTTTTTATTGTGCTCCAAAATGATTAATGTAAAATGTTTTATTTACGCAAGACATCTCTATACAATCCTTCATCAATGATTCCATGGCAGTGCACAACAGTGCAAGTACCTTTCCAATGAAATTGACACAAAATACAACAAAATAATCCAAATCCATATTAAACAATCCAATTTCTATTAGCGGCTAAAGAGAAATGTTGATAAATCATGCTTTGTTATACTAACTGGAAGTCCACATGGACATACCGGTATCTACCTGGAATTGAGGATCTTCAACATCTTGAGGATCTTGGCTTCACAGGAAACAACGCACACAAAAATCCACGGAGAACAATTTTTTAATTACTGAAAATATGATTGAGTGGAAAATGATACCTTTGAGAGCATCACCTCATAGCATGCCATAATCACTTGTGGTTGTATCCAATGATGTCTTTGCCTTAGTGGAAAGCAGTTCAGTATTTGTGGAAGGTGATACCCTCAAAACTTCTACGGAGGGTTGGGGAGCCTCTGAACATGGCACAGAAGGCTACAGTAGCTAGGGTGGAGTGGCAAAAATCAGGTGTGCTGCGCTGACAGTGTTAGGTATACCCCTTTGGCTCAGTACAACAATGGTAGAAAACCTGTGGCTCTCTAGATGTTATTGGACTACAACTCCAAGCACTCCTGTCCACAGGATTGTGTGTAGTTGCATTGGAGTCTGCTGGTGGCTTTGGACTGGTGAACAAGCTAAAGTGTAATTCAGACAAGACAAGCATTGCATATATTTAACAGAATTTGTATACTGCTTAATTGTGAAAACCTCTAATCAAATGTTGGTTGAGGGTTGTGATGATTCTGAATGAGGTATTCAGCCTTTTTCTGCACTCCTCCTGAAGAAACAAAGGATAGAAAGTTTCTTAACTTCCAAGACCTGGGTGCTCAGTTATAATGGCAGTGGCCACAAGCTGATTTTTTTTTTTTTAAACGAATCATGTTATACTCAAAATGTATCCTGCCCTGAAAGAAAACCCAGACTTAGTCTTAGTTTGATGCAATGGGCCTTGTGTGGAGCTGCTTCTGGAAATTGTCTGGAAGCTTCAGCTGAGTTAGCACACAGCTGGGATGGTAATGATGGAAGCTGACTGTTCAGGCCATGTAACACCAGTGCTTTCCCAGCTTCAACAATTACTAGTTTTCTTCAGGTCAGTGTGCTTGCTCTCACACTTTTAAATCCTGAAACAGTTCGGGACCAGAATATCCTAGGAATTGCATTCCTCCATAGGGACCTGTGTGGGACTTCAGTTACCCAACAAGGACACTCCTTTGGGTACCACTAGGTCTTATGGAGTGCAAGTAAGTAGCCAGGAAAGAGCCTCTTCTGTTTTGGCATCCAGGAACCTTGCATAGCTTCTGTAGAAATATTTATTGGCTCTTCTTGCTGTCTGATTTTAGGCAGGCAGAAAAAATAATTTTATTTAGACAGACTTTTTCAGGACTCTCATTATGTTGCTATTCATTTTAACAGCTTTTGTCAAAACCGGTTGCTTTATTGTTATAGTTCATTTTTAATATGTGCTTTATTGTGTGCAGTATCCTTTAAAATTTATTTCTTGTATATATTTTAATGAAAGTGGGATATAAATGAAATTATAGTAGGAATAATGCTTTGCCATTTATGTACAGAGCCATATCTAGAAGTACCTTTGGTCACTCTGGTGCAACGTCTGACAAATGTTTAGCCACTAGGTGTCTTAAGTGTGCTAGAAATTAAGATGATTGAAAAAACAGTAATTATTTCAGTGGGTTTTTTTAAAAAAATCTTTTGAACTATAGTAATATTCTCCAGTTTCTACATCTACGGTATATAGGACAGAAACTTTGCATTCTTTTGTGAGTTGTTCAAAATGGCAAGATCTGATACACTTTTTCATTTTTTGCAATAATGTGCGAAAGATGGAGTTTTTCCACCTCTGGAGTTTGGGCATCTTCCTGCCTTCCTCTCTTGCAGCTTACATTGCACTGGTGAAATAATGAAGTGTGAATTACTTGTCGCTTCCTCTTTTGCAAGTTCCTGTTGTGTTCCTTTAACTCAGGGGTCAGCAACCTTTTTCAGCCGTGGGCCTGTCCACCGTCCCTCAGACCATGTGGTGGTGGTGGTGGTGGGGAATGAATGAATTCCTATGCCCCACAAATAACCCAGAGATGCATTTTAAATAAAAGGACACATTCTACTCATGTAAAAACACTCTGATTCCCGGACCATCTGTGGGCCGGATTGAGAAGGCGATTGGGCCGCATCTGGCCCACGGGCCTTAGGTTGTCTACCCCTGCTTTAACTGTTAGCTACAGTTCTCTGGGTTTAAGACTATAGAGTCATAAGAAAACACCTACAGTATATTCTGGCGTATAAGACTACTTTTTAATCCAGGAAAATCTTCTCAAAAGTCGGGGGTCGTCTTATACGCCGGGTGGAAAATCTGTGTTCGAGTATATCTCAAACTCTATATTTTAACTGGAAAAGTTGGGGGTCGTCTTATACGCCCAGTCGTCTTATACGCCGGAATATACGGTATATCTGACCAGGGGTATGAGAATGGCTGCTTACCTGGTCCAGAGGTGGGCAAAGGTTGTTGCCCAGTGAGGCACCCCTCACCCCCCCAGGGGGAGAAGATGACTTTGCCATGGCAGCCAGCCATTGGGGCACCTCCCTGACGGGTTGCCTTCCTGAAGTTTGAATCTGCCCTATCAGGGGCAAGCTGAAGGATGGAGCCTGGGTGGCGAAGTCATAGATGATTTCAAAAAATTAATTTGTATACCGCTTATAAGCCAAAATATGTGCATCTAAGGCATGCAATATCCATACCATATTGATAGATGAAGATGATAATTGTGATTTTAATGAGAAATAATCTGGGTCCATACAGAGAGCCATATTTTATGTTGTGCTTTAGGGAGACCTGATACTGTAATGTACCTTAATACCAGCATTTTCCTGACCACTTTGCCTAAAGCGGTAGCTTTAGAAAAATAATAATATAACAGCCTGATCTGTCTCAGAAGGAATTAAGGTCACGAGATTATTATTATTATATTCATTCTGAGGAAGGCAACTAGCCATAATACAGAGTATTATGGGAATGCAGTTTCTTAAACTGTGCTAACCCTATAGCATTCCTCCATAAGCCTTGGGAAATAATTTTTTTAAAATAAGATTCATCTAAGTACTAAAACATTAATATTTTTGAATAGTTCTGGTAGAAAGGCAGCTTTCAACTTGCAATATAATCCGTGGAGTAGAATTAAAATCTAGTATTATAAATTGATTTCTGATCACGAGGCATTTGGTTCTCTGATTTCTGGCTTAATCTTTGTGAAATATGAAATGCAGCGCTATTGTTGAAAGCTACCCAACAAAAAGAATATGAAGCATTCTGGTGCCATGTCCCAACAGACCTCCTGAGTTCATATAGGCACTTGAGGCACCGTCTTTATAGTTGTCTAAACATGAGGCAAGGCTGAAGGGAGAGAAAAACTCTTTGATATGACAGACTGAGCTTTAACATATGACTGGTTGGGATTTTTGTGTATGTGCCAGGCTGTGAACCTCTATTCTTTGTAGCTATTGCTCCTTGTGGGAAAGCTGCAGTGCTGCAGTTAGTTAATTTTATACTCTGAACAGAATGAATATTGCAGGGGGGACTTTTTGCAGGGGGCACAGTCGTACCTTGGATCCCGAACGCCCTGGAACTCGGACACTTTGGCTCCCAAATGCTACAAACCCGGAAGTTATTGTTCTGGTTTGCAAACGTTCTTTTGGATCCCGAACATCCGGCCGGGCTTCCGCGGCTTCTGATTGGCTGCAGGAGCTTCCTGCAGCCAATCAGAAGCTGCGATTTGGTTTTCGAATGTTTTGGAAGTTGAACAGACTTGCGGAATGGATTCCGTTTGACTTCCAAGGTACGACTGTACTTATAATCATAGAATCTTAAGAGTTGGAAGGGGCCACAAGGGTCATCTTGTTCAACCCCTGCAATGCAGGAATCACTTCTGTCATTTCAAAATGTAGTAAGCCAGCCCTGGGGACCTCCTGCTCATTCTGCAAAGTAAGGATCTACGCTTCCAGTCCACAATCCTGCCCAGACAGCAATGCTGGAGACTTGTTCTGTTCTCAGCATTTCTAGTACTAAATTTGCCCTTTTATGCACTTCTCCCTTTACTATAATTCAGCAAGGCAATGCCTTTGTTCTTGTTTATTTTTGTATCACACCCTTCCTTCGTTGAGCTAAGGGTGGTGTACTTGACTTTATTCTCACAACAATCCTGTAAGGTGGGTTATGCCCATATGTACGGCATAATCCAGAGATAACTATAGATTTCAGTAGAATGTGCTTAACTCTCCTTTTGCAATCAATAGAATTTAAAAATGCTTAATTCTGGCTAGGCAATCTATGTTTGCTACAGGGTTCAGGACAAGAAATCTCAGGAGGAAGGGCTGTAGAACAGAGTTGCATTAAATCTAGAGTAGGGATGGGTGAATCTGATAATTCAATTTTCCCCGATATAATGCACTTTATATGTTGTCTTCACTAATATGTGCATGTTTGTGCACACTTTTTGCCAGCTGTATGCTTTCGTGTACACATTACTTGGTTGGAAAACTGCATTGCAAAATTTGGAGAAATGCAGGTTTCAAAGGATGAATGTGTTTCGCTTCTCAAATTGTTTTAGGAAGTGTGGATTAGGTTAATTCACCTTTAATGGTGAACTGAACCAAATTTCCTCCCCATTCCTAATCTAGGGTTGTATTCAACCTAAAAGCTGGTATTTGTAGACAAACGTATTGCTGCCCTACTTACTAGCATTTTTCAAACACTGGGGCATGATTTACAATGTGGTTGCAAGATACAGTAATCAGTACTTGTATCTTCCCTATTTCCCACTTTATGTTTTTTTTTTTAAGGTAGCAGGTAGCAGCTTTGAAATTACTTCCATGTATAATGTCATGGTTCAATTTTCTGTTAGGACACCATTTATGCACCAGATAATTGTAATTTTTTCACTTGATATTGAATAATGCCACATAGTTTGAAATGTTCTGTCTCTTGCCAGAGTTATGCAGCTGCGCTTAAAACTCTGCTGGCCAACTCAGTATATAATATGTTTTGCTTCTGAAACACTGCCATATTACCTCCATTAGCACAGTGGTTGGTTTGCAAACATCTGTTTACTCTTATTTTGCCTGTGCAGCTTCTTCAGATCTGCTTCTACATGACGTAAATCAGTGGCATTTGACTGGGATGTGTGATTTGTTTGCTAAATAAAATGTTAAGAAATTGAGTGAAATAGCTACCCTGGAGCAATGACATGCATAGACACATAGAGGGGAGAGATGCTGATTGTGTGTGATGTCTTTTATGAGCTAAGATAGTCACGTGATTATCCATTTAGAAATAATTATTGGCCTCAGAAAACCCAGACCTAACCAGAGAAAGGATAAACAAAATCAAGGAAGTGGAATATATATACATATATGTGTATGCATGCTTGGGTGCAAAAGATTTTTGTTCCTGGAATATCTTCTCACTGTCAAAAGCTGCACTGCATAGCCATTGCCAACTCTGCAGGATGGCTGGAAGTAAACCCAGTTGTGTTGGAGGGTACTGTATGTAGTGTTGCCAGACCGACTCCCAGCACACAGCAGACAGAATTTTGTGAGGAGCTTGCTGCAAACGTTGGCTGAGAAACAGAAGAAAGGATAACTTTGCGACCCAATGGACATCTGTTTAGGTGAAACACCTGGGATTCTATAGGGAGTTTTGATCCCTTAGTTCCACATCTTTGCTGGGAGCAGTCTGTTAAGATCTTGAATGGGTAAGAGATTCTAGCTGTCCAGGGGATGATGCCAAAACTGTGGGTGTGTATATGAGATACTATACAGGCCCAATCAAAGTTATCCCTCCATTCACTTTAATGGACCTCAGTTTTGTTGATTTTTTTTTTAATTCCTCATGCATAAACTATGCAAGTTTCTGAATGCACGCAACATGTTTTATATATCAACATTCTTACTGTTCCAATAACTAATGAAGGGTGATAAACATAATTGTGTGCCGTTTCCTCTTATGTAACTGGCCACTTTTGCCGTCATGGAGGTCATTTATGTATGTTCAATTCTGCATGAAGTTCAATTTTTTCCTAGCACTTTGCATATACCGTAGGCCTACTTTCCCATCTATTATACGCCCCTGTGTATAAGACACCCCCCCCATTTTAGAGGACTCAATTTTAAGAAAATGAAGGGAGATGGCCCAAAGTTGTTGAGCCTCTCCCCCCATGCAGCTGCGGGCAGGAAACACTCCCTAGATCATTTCCAGTGCACAGGTGTTTCCCTCCTGTAGAAGTTTCGAGGCAAGGTGTGCTCCAGCCAGCCAGCCGGTTGGCCAGAGGGCACCTTCCCCCATGCCGCTGTGCACGGGAAATGATCCAGGGAGTGCTTCCCACATGCAGCAGCATTGGGGGAAGCAGCGCGCAGCCAGCCAGCGCCCCTAGATCGCTCCCTGCGTGCAGTGGTATCTTCCCCCCCCCCATGCCACTATTCGAGTATTGGACTACCCCAGTTTTGTGACATGATTTTTGTGTCAAAAAAACCTCATCCAATACATGGAAAAATACAGTACAGTATATACAATCTTAGCTGCTTGACCTTAATATAATATTAAATGTCTACCTCATCTATCTAATTGCAAAGGCTAAAAGAAAGTGAGTTATGTAAGCTAGTGATCGCTTTAATTGAAATGGAAAGAAAAAATTATGTGCTATGTGACCTAACCATCATGAATGATAATGGGCATCAACATGTGTCCTGCATTTCCAATAAATAGTCATATCTGCTGATAATTTTCCTGAGATTGGCAGCCCCCCCCCCAAGACTCAGCAGAGCATAGGGAGCTGCTGCTGAACAAAGAGTAATGGGGCATGGCGGGGGGGGGGGGCTGCTGGCCTAAAGAAAGAATGTCCCCAGAATTGATGTGGCTTTTTTAGCTGCTCTTCACATTCCATCCCACATGGTTCAAGATAGCCCCTCCTAGTCTTGGAGGGACACAACAGGTAACTGGTGGTGGTGGAGAAACTTTCCTTCTGTAAGCTTCCTTAAGTTATCTGAGTTTTCATTTACAACCCAAAATAGTGTATGTTTATCCTCCTGCATGCATGCTTAATCAAAACTCAGAAAATCGAGCTTTGCTTAACAATATCTATATACTGTACTGATATTGATTAGCCTTCCATTTAAATTTTCCCAGTAGTGCTCACTGTCTTTACTTTCCAGAAGCAACTGAAGAGAGAGTGTTGACAGATCTGTTGCAGTGAATTTGGGGAATGGCAAGAGGTGGGAGGTATCTTCACTGTATGAATTAAGAACAAGTGTTTGAATTGTTCTTTATTTCAGCCCATAAATTATGGCATGATTCACATAGTAGTCACTCTAGTTTGATGATTATGTAATCCACTTTGGAAAATTCCAGGAATTTATTCTTGAGCTGTGTTGCCATCAGTCTATAGTTAGTTTTACTTCTAGCTTTAAACTATAAAACGGGAGAGTATTAATTCAGATTTAGAGAGATAATAGAAATGTTCAATGGAAATAATGTTAGCAATAATTGCACATCTATTGAAAAATAATAATGATAAACATTAGCACTACCCATTACATGGCATGCTGATCCTAAAATCCTGGCAAGACTGAGATGGCAGTTTGTAAGTATTTCTGTGACTCATCTCAACAGGAGAATTAAAACAGAATTTAGGAAGTCAGCTGCATAACTGTAGCACAAGGTCAGTCTGGAGTAAGTAATGGGTTCAGGTCGAAAGTGAGGAGTAAGCCTGAAGAAAACGGGAAATGGGAAGCAGCAGGCAGACAAGGAAGTGGAAGATTGAGAAGGAAGCAGGTGGCAAGAAGAGCCATGGATGGGTGGGAAGGTTAACAAAAAGAGGCTTTTCAAGATCCAGGATATGCTTTAGTCCAGGCAAAAAGCCAGCTATAACCTGGAAGCGCTTATAACCAGGCTAGTCATTAAGAACCAATCAGGTGGTTGGGGCAAGGAGCCATGTTTGTGGCCTAGAAAGAGTTCCCATTTCTCTCTCTTGACTTTTTACTTCATTCACTCTTGATATAAAGTGTGTTTATGCCAGGAAGCACCTGATTCAAACCGTCATGCTGATGAACTATTCAAATACAATTTGGTTGAAAGGTTTGAGTATGCAAATGCATCCATGAAGAGTTTGTGCAGTGCAAGACACAGCCATGCAAAAACATATATCCACCATAAAATATAACTTTAAACAAGGAGGGGGATGGAGAAGAGAAGTATTGTCTGCTGGCTATGTCTGGAATGTGCGAGATGATAGCTGCGTGACAATAAAACAATGAATAAAATTTGTTTTGGGGCTTAGGATACAGCACTGACTTGATACGATCAACAAATCTATACTTGACATGTCCCCTGTGGTCCTGCCACAGCACTGAGTCATTAATTACTGTGGTTTGTGTGGATCAATGTCCATTCTTTGCAGGGTATCCATTATATGTACTTGCTTTAGGGATCAGTGTTGTGGTCCTGTATGATTCAGGATAAAAATTAGTCAGTGAACCAAGATCAGGGTAGGTGGGGGGGGGATGAAAAAATAGCAGCACAGAACCATGAAAAAAGGAAATGGGATTGATTGGATTTTTTTATACTTTCCATTACCTCACATTTGTGAGTCAGTATTTCTGAGGTCACTCAGTAACTTTAGAAGTGGAGTTAGAGCAAACTTTGTGAATAGGTTTTCTCTTTCTTTGTTAAGTTGCAAAGTTATATTGTATGTGAACTTTCCTTTTGTCCTTCAGAAACGAACCCAGACAAGATCAAATCTGAGAAGTTGATTTGTTGCGTCAGGTGCTTTCAGACTTTTTGCCTTCATGGGACTTATTCCACATTGATTTGTCTGCCAACGAACTCCGGTCAGTTCATGTGGAAAGTTGGCCAGCTTGTCCTGAAAACGTACTGTAGGATATACTTGACACTTCCCCAAAGTTGTTGAATGGCAGTGAAGTGCAAACTATTTGTCGGGGAAACTACAGTTACTGATTTTCTTTTTGGGTTACACTTGTAAGTTTATCTGGACTTCTCAGAGCACAGCCATCCCAAGATGACTTAATGTGGCATTCTTCAGGATGGGCTTGACCTCCCAGAGAGGCCTTTCAGGGGGCTGAAGTGGGGAGAAAGGGGTGGGAAATTTTCCTTCTGCAAACATCCCTAACATAACCTATCTTAGGATCCAAGCCTATGTATTTGGTAGTGGGCATCCTTGCACACAGTAATGCAGCTGGCTGACACTGACACGACAATCCTGTAAAAGGTTTCGTACAAGCACATGTTTAGGCTGGCAACTGCTTATACGAAACCTTTTACAGGATTGTCGTGTCAGTGACAAGCTTTTTCAGTTGGCATGAAATGAGCATTGACATCAATCGTACACGTCCTAGTCATTTTTCTCTTCTGGCCGGGAAGAGAAATGCCACAAGGACCTCTTCCTATTGCACCCAGCTACGTCAGCTGCACTAAGCAGATAAGCCTGCCACTGAAGAATAGACATGCCTAGGAATGCTAGGATTGTTAAAGTAACTAGTAGGACAGGAAAGGGATGAACTGGGTGTGCTCAAATATTAAGCTGATAAGAACAGATTAATTAACATAGATGTTTTCTCCTTCAGACTGTTAGCTCACTTGGTTAGAGCATGGTGCTGATAACGCAAAGGTTGCAGGTTCAATCCCCATATGGGACAGCTGCATGTTTCTGCATTGCAGGGGGTTGGACTAGATGATCCTCTGGATCCCTTCCAACTCTATAATTCTATGATTCTACCTTTTTAGCCATCTAGATGTCTGAGGAAGATCCTGGTTGACTGCAAGGGCATATAACAGAACTCTCTGGCTCTGCTAGTAAGCACAAAAGTCAACATTCTATTGACAGGATTCTTTGCTAAAATATCTTGGTACCGCTGTGTTACTGCTCTTCATTCATACTACAACATGATAACCAATGTGCGCCACATTTTCCACATTTGAAGTTTGATTAATATGGTACGCCAGATATTGCTATGTTGTAACTGCTGGCAAATACCCACTTTTTAATGCCAAGCAGTTCTTTAGATCTCTGTTGACTTGGTTGATGTAGGTTCTTTCATGACTTTCTACAATATCAAGCTCGTTCCTATAAAAACAAAATGAAAGTTTAATTAAAGCTCTGCATCTAAAACTATTTTGTAAAGATTAAATCAGACCGTAATTCGTAAATGACAGTAATTACAGAGTGCTGCAGTTCCATATGTCCGTTCAAAGCCATCTTTTAACAAGTTGCCTGGATACTTTTTTTTAGTACTTGGGCAAGCTAAAGACCCAAATAAGGTACGTTTGGAAGAAGACATTTGTATGATTTAGTAATATTCCTATATCAGAACCATATCTATAATTCATAATGTTTATATTTAAGACAGATACAAAATAAAGCAGGTTAATTCAAGACAGCACCACAAAAATCTTGTCTATCAACCATGGGTGGCAGATAAAGCTATCTTTCAGTTGATCAAAATCCTGTTAGTTTTTGTAAATATCTTGGCTGCAGTATTTGCTTTTGTGAAATAGCAAATTAAATGCTATGTGTTTATACTGTTCTTAGATTTTTGTAAGCTTTCTTGAAGCTTCCTTGGGACTGAAAGTGCAAGGCGTTGGGTTTTGTACCAAAGTAAAATGAATAATGTAAGCCCTTTCCCACATAACTGGAAATTATGTACAGTGAATAGATGCAATTGCAGTGAGAGTGTATCCGGTGTCAGCCTAAACACATGTATGACTTGATGCCCCCTACTTTTCTCTGCACCCTAGGTTGCAAATATAGAGCCTACGAGCAACATGCACAGTTTCTGTACAAAACAGAACCAATGAATGCCTCGGGGTTAGGGGAGCAGGGACAGTTGGCTTGAGCCTGCTTCTTTGTACATAATTTTCAAACACATAAAGTGATAATGATAAATGAAGTTCTTTTGGGACAGTGAAGAAAAGGCACGAAGATAAGAGCCTCCCTCTGCCCCAAACAATCAGAGGGGAAGAGCGTGAATGAGAAAGCAGAGGTATAGATTTGTATTTTAAGTTTAAAAGCCACGTCATTGAACCAAAGCTATGAGCAGATACAATATGAACATAGGTTATACAGCGGAAATATATGAAGTTGTATTATTCATCAGGGTCCTGAACGCACGTGCAACTTTGATGTAATGAAAGAGTGAACGAAAGTTCATCATTCGACAATCTGCCTTTGGCTTATGGCCAGGATTCAAAGAGTACCCCAGTGACGGGCTGTCTCTCTCTCCCTCTCTATGTATGTGTGCAATCACAGTTTCTGCTATGGAATCGTGATGTCATTCTGTTTAAGGATGCCAGAAGTAGTGGGGAAAGGGCCTGGAATACTTTAGGGATGATATGTATGGGAGTTTTCCTCCCCTATATACAAACTTTCTGAATTTTCACTCTAAATGTTTTGATAGCATTAAAAGCTTGTGTCCCTCCTGTTACTCATCACAGTTTGCTAAGCAGCATGTTCATGCCAGGTTTGCAGTGGAATATGGTAAAGTTATATCATTTTAGGCTGTACATTTTTGGATGCTTTCCAGGAGATCAGTTTTCTTGCATGGGCTGGATACTTTTGGGGGGCAATCAGAACTTGGGCTAGTTTCAAAGGTTGAGATAACTGATAAATGATATCAAAAAGCTAGCTTAATTAGGTGTTTCATGCAAGAGCTTTCCCCACACATTTCATTTAGATGAAAATGTTTTTGGGTGAAACAAAACCGCCTAACATATTGCATGTAACAGGTAATTGATGCAATTTGATACACACTTACCTGGGAGTAAGCTACTTTTAAAAAGGGACTTCCTTCTGAGTAGACATCTGTGATTGCAATGAAAATGAACAGAATCTTTCTACACACATCCCAAACACTTGTATTAAACTCTTTCAGATGCCCCCAGAAAGTACTACAAAAGTTTGTGTGTGCTAGTACACAATTTCATTCATTTTCATGGGAGTCTTTGCATACATTTCTAGCATGCTGTGCTTTTTAGAGTTTTAATGAGGATGTCTCCGCCATAGGCCCCATTCAGAGGAAGGAAGGAAAGACCCACCCACTGACAACCACTAGGAATTTCTACTGTGCAAGTTCCACCAAAACAAATCCAAACAGAATGCAAGGGTGCAGAAGGCAGAGGTCCAGCACGGCCTTCACATTACCAGCAAACCCTGCCATTTGGATAGTCATTTATGCATTGCCCCAAAGGAGGAAATGTGTCACCAGAAAAAGTGGATGTAGAATTTACATACACAAATTTAAATCTGTAGACAATGATGATGATTCAATTTATTACCTGCGCGTCACCAGCAGGCCCTGAGGCTGGTGACAAAAATGTAAAACAACAACAATTAAAGCAGGATACAATCCTGTATGCAGTATTCCAGTATACAGGAACAGGATGGGCCTTGAAAATAAATGCAAATTTAGAATGAATTATTCTAATTTAAGTAGAAATATGGTTCATCTTACCATAGCAGGGAAGACTGGTGGTCAGCAGTGAGTGCTTCCCACTGCAACTGGTAGGGCAGAAGGCAGGAAGACCAGCTGTAGTGGAAGGAAAGCCAATGACAAGCAGACCCGCTCTTTGACTGGGTGGGGACTGGCTGAGAACAGACTAAGGTTGGTTAGCCAGTATCTTGTTTATGGATACAAGTGGGTCAGCCCCCACTGCTGGTGCTAACTGTTGATGGGCCATTACAAGGCACTTGCTCTTTCTTATTCTTTTTTTATCTTTAAACTGGACTTGGCCCAGAGAGCCCTTCAAATAGAAGGTTGTCCTCTGTAACATGATGCATTGGCCACCCTACCTACAGTAATAAAATAGGGCCTTTATGTTATGTTACCGGTAGTTGCCCTCCTGGGTCAGAGGGATTCATGGGTCTTTCAGCCATTCTGGATTGAAGTTGAGCTATGTTCTTATGTCTAAATGTAGAAACACAGGCCGCAGTGAGCTGCATGTTTTGTGTGTGAGAGCGAGTGTGTGAAATGTTGATTAATCAGGAAATAGAAGTTGTCAGCTCTTAGTTCTCTGATGGCATGAATGTTTGTCCTAAGCCTCAGCTGAAAGTGTTCTCTCTTCGTGTTATTGTTTTCATTTGGTTCCCTAGAGAAATAGTAAGATCCTTTTCATAAACTGGCTGGATGTTTAGTGAAGGGTAGGAAAAAATTTAACCCATTTTTACTGGTTTCTCCTGCGTGTTTGGTGTATACTTGAAGGTCACTGTGTTTGTGGGTAATGAAAGATTAATTGTGTTGTGAAATATTAAAGAACTTTGCAAGAGAGCTTATTTCCAGTTTCTTTCCTGGATCAGAGTCCAGAAGTAGACTAGAGAACATCATGGTAGATGGAACTAGGGATGGAGAAGAAACTCAATTCACACTTTCTGAAACAATATGTAAACTGAAATGAATTAGAACGAGGCTTCCAGAGGGTTGGTCAAAAGTGAATGCAGTCCTTGGGCCATAAAAAAAAAATGGTAGCCACCCTGATCTGCAGTTTTATGGTTTGTAGTTTTAGGTCATTTTTGGCTGCTTTCTGAAGAGAGCAAATTTAACAGCTTCAGCTGTGCCTGAAAATAACAGTGGCAGCTGAATATATTCCTTGGAAATCCTCCTTTTATGTAACTAAATTCTTATTTTTCTCCGTGGGATTTGTCTTATCAGCTTCAGCCTCTCACTTAACGCTTTCCCCTTGAACTTTGAAAAATGATAGTGGAATGCAATTTGTTCGGAGATGAACGTGGGGCTGTTTTCCCAACAACTTGCTATTTACACAGACAATCCTAATCAAGCGCCAGCACCGGTTAACATGCTTGGAAATATTGGTGGCTTATTCTTAAAGCCAAGTTGGGAGAGACTGCCATCTGTTGTCAGCTATTAACAGATAATGTCACTTCAGTAAATCCCCGTCATAATATAATTGGTTCCTGATGATGCAGAAGTGCTGAAACACGTATGGAAAAATAAATGTCAAAAGTGAAGCCTGTTCGTTTCTTGGAGCAGGAAATGCTGATCTTGTGATCATCTTCCAAAGGACATTTTCTTTTAAAGGCAGCCCAAACCTTTGAAGGTAGAAAAAATAATAATCTGTCTTTACAATGGTGAAGCAGGATTTTCAATGGCTTTATTGTTTCATTCATATATATATATATATAGTGAAATGCTCTGGAAACACCAATGTTCAAAAGGTGTGTAAGCTCAATAAAAAAAAAGTCTGTAGAATATCTCTTCCACCAGGTATGTGAATTCTCAAATGATCTTTATTTTGAAATGTCTGAGTCCAAAATTCATACTTACAGACAGTCTGGTATTTCTTCTTGAAATGAAACGTGGTATATAAATTATTTTTCTCATCTTCATTTATCCCATATCTGGCCCAAGCAAAATACACCTGAGATGCAGCCGTGCAGCTGATAATTTTGAAGACCAAATGCAGACCACAGTACATTCTGAATTTTTATGTTGCTCTGGCAGAGGAATCACTCCTTCATTCTTTTTAGATTAATCTGTCAGCGGTACAGAAAAGGTGAACCGTAGGATATAAAAGCTTAGTAACATTCACTCTTCTTATGCAGAATGCCTACCTATTTTCCTTTGGCTGTAAAGGACGATTTCAGGGCGTTGAGCGCCATCTCCACCCCCTGACAATCCACAGGGAAACTATAAAAGGCTTAAGGAATGCAAAACACAAATTCTATCTATAACAAGAGAGAGAAATGAAGTGAGCTTCATAAAACCCATACACAGCTAATTAACTCTGCAATGCACACAAATGATTACAGATGTTCCAAAAATGTAACCTTTCCCCAGTCTGTATTTGGGAATCAGACTGTCGGGATTTTAGCTTTCCTCTCCGAGAATTGTCCAGAATGAAAAAGAATATGAAAAAAATTGCGGTTACAAATATATATGTTATATATAAGTTCACATTATTAATCAACCATCTGAGCCTAGCTGAAGCTGCAAGAATAAAATAATTATACCTCAGGGATGTTAAGAACCATGCAGGATTTTTGTGTGTGTGTTAAATACTGTCATTTCTTCCATTTTTCCCATGAAGCCTGTCTAGCAATAATTTAATTCTAGAGTACTATAATTTAATATTGTGTTATCGTTTGCCAAACAGACTTTAAATAAGGGTCTGAAAGAACTAAAGCCAACCTTTATTTCCCCAACTGCCAGCTCCAGGTATTTGGGGGGACTTTGAGCAAATTCCCCTTTGTGACAGGAGGTTCGTTTCAGTTGCCTTTTTCTGTTTTCTGCACCTTTGCATCTGGGAAACTACCCACTGAGTGGAATTTTCCTTGTATGCAAGTTTTCAGACTTTTAAAACATCTTCTGGTTACAACCAAGGTGGTTAAACTGCTGCAAGAGTGCTCATTTCCTTACCAATGCCGTTCCTGTTTATGCATCCATTGGGGCTTCCCGTCCACATTGGCCAGCAGTTCTTGTGAACACAAGGAAGGACTGCTGGTATTCTAGATTTTTTTCACCGCATGGTACAGAGGTGTTAGCTTGTCAAAATAGCTGTTTAGACTAAGGGCAATCTGTTTCTTCTGCCCAATTTTAAAGGGCACACTGTGGGATTCAGGGCCTATAAGCTTAAAAATGTTCTCCCTAGTTATTTGGGCTAGGGGATAGGTGCCCTTTATTTAAAAAGCATGCTTGGAAGTCTCTCTCTCTCTCTCTCTCTCTCGCGCACACACACACACCCGCTTACTGTTTTACTCTTTAACAGCCTAACACGTTGCATCTGCCAAGAAACGTGAAGGATGTTAAATGTTGCTTAGTGGTATTAAAAAGTGCGAGCGCATGATGGCAAAAACAGGAGTTTAACATTGCTGATGGAAATTTCAGGGAGGCACAGTTATTTTATTCTCCTGATTCATCCACCCACCTACCCCCCAAAAAACCTGGAAGGGACCAGACCATGGTTGAGGTAGGTCTATCTGTGTTGCTGAATACAGGTATTCCTAAGAGTTAGATCTCCAGGCAGTTCCTCAGAGGACAAAGCCACATACTGTACATGTATCCCTCCAACCCTGGCAAACAATGCATTTGTGTAGTAATTTCTTCCCGGTGAGATGTTCTGTTGTTCCTGCGGCTGTGAGTACTGGTGTTTCTACAACCTAACAGTTCTTGTGTGAGGACATTAACTACTAAACATTGACATATAGGTATTGCTTGCTATAGGTCCCGTAATAAGAGTATAACATCTTGGATCTAACTGGATCAAAGTGACTTGAAGCAAAGAAGCACCCTGCATTGTACTACGGGTTTTGGGTTTTTTAATTTTTATTTTAATTGAGATTCATTCACTTAATGACCATATTCAAGTTTCAACTTTTTAGGTCGTGAACAAATCTAACAATCCAATGTGCATGGCGTAGTTCACTGAACCCTTCATTATACATTATACTGTTGCACATAAAATGATATTAGCATTGGTTGATTTACTCTACATTTTTCCCCCAAGTGTGAATCAGATTGCAGGATTTTGATTGGAATATCTTTAATGATGTTTTCATATGTGGATTCTTTTTCTTCCTTTTTAATATAAAAAATAGGCTTTTGTATTTTGATGAGTGAAGTGCAATTTAATGGTAGATTTGAGGTTTTCTTTCTATGATGAAAAACATTTTAAACAGATTTGGGTATCATTAAGCTACCGGTATAATAGAATTGGTGCCTCAAGGTAGAAGAATTATTATAAGAATGCAGAATTAATTCATTTTAAAACTGAAATTCTTTTTGGAACATGCTAATTGTGATCTAATCCCTGGCATAATGTCTATTAATTTTATTAGGAATTAGCACACATGCATGAAGGAGTAAATGTCACAATATTTTCTTTCTTCCAAAAGCTCATAGGGAGCATTTGGCATGAGAACATAGTCCACATTTATGATAGCTAGAATAATATGAGTGACCACAATTGCTGCAAAGGAGCATTATACTTTATTACTTCATTAATCCTACTGAAAAATGAAGTTGTTTATTGTACTCCATTGAACAATTAATATGGGTCAGTTGAAATTTCAAAAAACTTGGCATCGACATCTGAGCTCTGTGGAGTTAAACAGTATTTTACTATCATGGAGAATCTGAATCTGACCTCTACGGTTTCTGTAGTTGGTTGGTTAGATTTGCCATATTTATTAGTTTTAATTTCATTGTGTGGATTGGCAGCACTTCTGTTAATTTAATAATTTACTCCATATGATAATCTGGATTGCTATGATTATTCTGTTGCTCCAACATGCCATGTTTAAATTAAGGAAGGAGTAGGTTAAGAATGTAGCTTATATTCACAGTTGTAGCTTGTTTACTCAAGTTCTCAGAGCATTTTAAATGGAATTAACTGGTGGCTGTTTTTCTTTATTTATTATGGTTATAACTTGCTTTTTTCAGCCATGATTGGCTTCTAAAGCAGCTTCCAATGGAAACAACTGAAAAATAGGTACAATATATTACATGGAGGAATTTATGATTGTTTTTTTCCTGATTCCTGCAGTGGAGAACTTATAACAGGGTGCTGGTCAGGACTGGTATTAAGTCCTATAAACAATGCATATCAATAAAGCAGATGATGCTTTGCCTCTATTGTAACGATTACAATAGGAAACACCTCCAATCAATAAGTGATGCTCTTCAGTAGAACACTGAAGCTTATCTAAAGCCATGAGCGCATTACTGCTCACTCTGTCTCCAGCACATACCCGTTGTTGATGTATGAAGCTGAGGACACATGGCATTAGCCACAATTCCATAGGTGTCCTGTAGCTTCTTGAGAAATACTCCTGTTTGATGTGTTTTCCCTCAAACTTCCTTCCACACGACTTGAAAATGGAAGCTGTGGTTAAGTGGAGGTTTGTACATTTCAGAATACCTTTGCATATTGCACAGATGAAAGTCTCAGTGAATCGGGAGTTGGAGTAACAAATCAGGCATTGGGCATTGGGCGAAGACACCCCCACCAGGTCTGCCTGGCTGGGAATGTAAAAACGTCCCTTGAAGCACAGCAGGGGGGAAATGCCTGAAAAAGTTTGGGGGAAGCCTGGGCTGTAGGTTAACTTTCGGATCCTTCTACTTCGTTCCTCCCCCAAAAAGTATTGCACTATTTTATCCTTTTTCCTCTCCAAAAGTGAGTATGGTATTGGAACTGTGATTTGTACTTCTCTTGACTTTTTATTTGCTGCTTTCAAGGAAGAGATCGCATTCTACTGTGTTTACCTGTTTTCTTATACCATGGGGGTGTGTGGTATTTGTCTGGGATCCACGCTAGTAAATATAGACTGTGTGCATTGAGCTCGGTATCCTGTTCTCACAAAAGCCAATCAGGGATCTTTTGTAAGCAAGACCTTGAAATGTGTCCTAAACTGTGTCCTAAATACTGTAAGTGTATCATTTCTTTTTGATATTTTACTGATCAGGTGGATTGATGCATAAGAAACAAGTTTACAAATAAGATGTGGAGCAGGCCATTAATACAGCAAAGTTTCCACATCTTTAAGTTAATTTCATTTTGCTCAGGAATGAGGAGTGAGTGGGAAGTTGCTCCTAATCAGAAAGCTTAGGTCAGGGTGGGAGGGAGATACAATTCCTTGCTGCTGTCTGAGTTATGAGATTTCTGCAGTACTTTTTTGTGTGCCTTCCTGCAATCTTTTGTATATTCCATTATATCAGGTCTTTGACCGTTTTCTGTGATTTATGCCCCATGCTGCATAAACTTCCTTTGCTTTGCCAAGCCTTCCAAAAACGTTTTTCATATGGGTGTGTGTGTATCAAATTTTATCCAGTTTTTTTTTTTAAGTCAAGCATTCTGTTTGATGCCTCCAAGTTTGAGGCCTAGCTTTCAAATTAGCTGAGCACTTTTGAACTGTTGGAAAAATGTTTCTCAAATGTATCTTTTTAATGAAGATTACAGTATTTGCCAAACCTTTGCAATACATTCTGCAGGTATCTTCCCTTTTGAAGACTCTTTTAATGCCAACAGATCTATGCAGTTATTTAAATTTCTTGAGTATCCTGTCATTTTAATGATGATTGTTTTATGGAAGGTTGGGCTGTGTCTGTGTGAAATTTATGGCTATATTCATTATCACTGTTACTTAATGCAAGTGTATACCAAATGGTGTTTAAATGTTTCTTACTTACTTCACATTTCTAGAATGGTTCAACCCTAGGAATGCCTTTATTTGCAGAATTCGCTCTTTTATTCCTAGTACTATGTAGTGTCCCGGCACTATGTAATGAAAGTGCACAGAGAATAAGTGCAATATGATATTTATTGGAAAGGGGAAGTATAAATTAGGCTTGGACCTGTGACAGCAGTCCTAAATTGATCTTAAGGACACATCTCCTCATGAAAGATGACTGAGATCTGGTAACTTTTGCTCAGAGCAAGAGAACTGGGAGGGGGGAGTGTTTTAAAGTACTGTAACGAGGTAGTGGTTTAAAATAAAAAAGCAAATGCATTCTTAAGGGAAATAATTTTCAAACCAAAAAGTGTGTGCTGTTTATCTGCATTCACAGTGCCTTATTCCCACCCCTCACTTCCATGCTATGATATTTGTATACCAGGGACAAAATAGGGGTTAATTTTGAGGATATAGCTGTGCGGCAGAACAGTTTTCAAGAACTGATTGATCTATTTATGGATGCAAATTCATTCGCTGTTGCAGAAATGTATCCAATATTTTATTTTGAATCGCAAAACTGCATTCATTATTCCAGGTTTCACCAACGTGCAACTTCTTCCTTGGGTATTATTATCTCCCAGCATGTTTCATCTGGAGTGGGTTTCTTAGCAACTAGCTTTCTTCTGCCTTTTCTGTGGCTCAGGGGACACTCCTAATCTCTGGGAAAGTAAATCCCATTGCTATCCTCCATTACATTTTCAAGGTGTAGAAAATTACAATGTAGTTTTATTTTGGAGCATCAGAGGCAACTTACTTGTATTTAAAAGTGTTTATTTTTTTCTCAAACATATGATATGACCTAATAAGTTTTGATTTTTAAGTTCAGAATTTGTGTATGCATACTGTGTGGCATAATTTGTTTTACTGAAGCTAAAATATATTTCATTGTTGTTTATTCTTTTTGTAAGCTTTTCCAGGAAAAACATATATATATATATATATATATATATATATATATATATATATATATTGCAGATTTTGTAAAACCACAACAGCAGCATATTGAAAAAAAGCTCATGTTGTCAAGAATCTACATTCATATTACCGGTATTATGTTTTATGTGTTGTTCAAGATACTAATGTTCCAGACTGGGACTGCTGAGCGCAGAGAGAGTCTTTAAAAAATCATTTCCCTATACCTACTGAAATTCATCCCCATGTGCTATTTGAAGCAAATAGCACATGGGGGTGGCTTTTAAGTGCGACAGGAAGAAAGAGTTAAATCCCCTCCTCTGTTTCATGGTGAAGGCATTTTGTACATTTAAGTACATATTAGTAATTCATCTTTATTGCGGTTTACAAATAAATGAGCCAAAACAATCAGAGTTTGGGTATACACATATCTTTGGTAACAAGAATGCCTTAATAGCAACTATGCCAATTAGCTGAAATGTTGTTGTTGTTCAGTCGTTCAGTCGTGTCCGACTCTTCGTGACCCCATGGACCAGAGCACGCCAGGCACGCCTATCCTTCACTGCCTCTCGCAGTTTGGCCAAACTCATGTTAGTAGCTTCGAGAACACTGTCCAACCATCTCATCCTCTGTCGTCCCCTTCTCCTTGTGCCCTCCATCTTTCCCAACATCAGGGTCTTTTCTAGGGAGTCTTCTCTTCTCATGAGGTGGCCAAAGTACTGGAGCCTCAACTTCAGGATCTGTCCTTCTAGTGAGCATTCAGGGCTGATTTCTTTGAGAATGGATAGGTTTGATCTTCTTGCAGTCCATGGGACTCTCAAGAGTCTCCTCCAGCACCATAATTCAAAAGCATCAATTCTTCGGCGATCAGCCTTCTTGATGGTCCAGCTCTCACTTCCGTACATTACTACTGGGAAGACCATAGCTTTAACTATACGGACCTTTGTCGGCAAGGTGATGTCTTTGCTTTTTAAGATGCTGTCTAGGTTTGTCATTGCTTTTCTCCCAAGAAGCAGGCGTCTTCTAATTTCGTGACTGCTGTCACCATCTGCAGTGATCATGGACCCCAAGAAAGTGAAATCTCTCACTGCCTCCATTTCTTCCCCTTCTATTTGCCAGGAGGTAATGGGACCAGTGGCCATGATCTTAGTTTTTTTAATGTTGAGCTTCAGACCATATCTTGCACTTTCCTCTTTCACCCTCATTAAAAGGTTCTTTAATTCCTCCTCACTTTCTGCCATCAAGGTAGTATCATCAGCATATCTGAGGTTGTTGATATTTTTTCCAGCAATGTTAATTCCGGTTTGGGATTCATCCAGTCCAGCCTTTCGCATGATGAATTCTGCATATAAGTTAAATAAGCAGGGAGACAATATACAGCCTTGTCGTACTCCTTTCCCAATTTTGAACCAATCAGTTGTTCCATATCCAGTTCTAACTGTAGCTTCTTGTCCCCCATAGAGATTTCTCAGGAGACAAATGAGGTGATCCGGCACTCCCATTTCTTTAAGAACTTGCCATAGTTTGCTGTGGTTGACACAGTCAAATGCTTTTGCGTAGTCAATGAAGCAGAAGTAGATGTTTTTCTGGAACTCTCTAGCTTTCTCCATAATCCAGCGCATGTTTGCAATTTGGTCTCTGGTTCCTCTGCCCCTTCGAAATCCAGCTTGCACTTCTGGGAGTTCTCGGTCCACATACTGCTTAAGCCTGCCTTGTAGAATTTTAAGCATAACCTTGCTAGCGTGTGAAATGAGTGCAATTGTGCGGTAGTTGGAGCATTCTTTGGCACTGCCCTTCGTTGGGATTGGGATGTAGACTGATCTTCTCCAATCCTCTGGCCACTGCTGAGTTTTCCAAACTTGCTGGCATATTGAGTGAAGCACCTTAACAGCATCATCTTTTAAAATTTTAAATAGTTCAGCTGGTATATCATCACTTCCACTGGCCTTGTTGTTAGCGAGGCTTTCTAAGGCCCATTTGACTTCACTCTCCAGGATGTCTGGCTCAAGGTCAGCAACCACATTACCTGGGGTGTATGAGACCTCCATATCTTTCTGGTATAATTCTTCTGTGTATTCTTGCCACCTCTTCTTGATGTCTTCTGCTTCTGTTAGATCCTTTCCACTTTTGTCCTTAATTGTGGTAATCTTTGTACGAAATGTTCCTTTCATATCTCCAATTTTCTTGAACAAATCTCTGATTTTTCCCATTCTGTTATTTTCCTCTATTTCTTTGCATTGCTCGTTTAGAAAGGCCCTCTTGTCTCTCCTTGCTATTCTTTGGAAATCTGCATTCAATTTCCTGTATCTTTCACGATCTCCCTCGCATTTTGCTTGCCTTCTCTCCCCCGCTATTTGTAAGGCCTCCTTGGACAGCCACTTTGCTTTCTTGCATTTCTTTTTCATTGGGATGGTTTTTGTTGCTGTCTCCTGTATAATGTTACAAGCCTCCATCCACAGTTCTTCAGGCACTCTATCCACCAAATCTAAATCCTTAAACCTGTTCATCACTTCAACTGTGTATTCATAAGGAATTTGATTTAGATTGTATCTTACTGGCCCAGTGGTTTTTCCTACTTTCTTCAGTTTAAGCTGGAATTTTGCTATAAGAAGCTGATGGTCTGAGCCACAGTCAGCTCCAGGTCTTGTTTTTGCTGACTGTATAGAGCTTCTCCATCTTTGGCTGCAGAGAATATAATCAATCTGATTTCGATGTTGCCCATCTGGTGATGTCCATGTGTAGAGTCGTCTCTTGTGTTGTTGGAAAAGAGTGTTTGTGATGACCAGCTTGTTCTCTTGACAGAACTCTATTAGCCTTTGCCCTGCTTCATTTTGAACTCCAAGGCCAAACTTGCCAGTTGTTCCTTTTATCTCTTGACTCCCTACTTTAGCATTCCAATCCCCTATAATGAGAAGAACATCCTTCTTTGGTGTCATTTCTATAAGGTGTTGTAAGTCTTCATAGAATTGATCAATTTCAGTTTCTTCAGCACTGGTAGTTGGTGCATAAACTTGGATTACTGTGATGTTAAAAGGTCTGCCTTGGATTCGTATCGAGATCATTCTATCATTTTTGAAATTGCATCCCAGTACAGCTTTCGCCACTCTTTTGTTGACTATGAGGGCTACTCCATTTCTTTTACGGGATTCCTGCCCACAGTAGTAGATATGATAGTCATCCGAACTGAATTCGCCCATTCCTGTCCATTTTAGTTCACTGATGCCTAGGATGTCAATGTTTATTCTTGCCATCTCACTTTTTACCACATCCAGTTTTCCAAGGTTCATGGTTCTTACATTCCAGGTTCCTATGCGATACTTTTCTTTACAGCATTGGACTTTCCTTTCGCTTCCAGGCATATCCGCAACCGAGCGTCCTTTCGGCTTTGGCCCAGCTGCTTCATCAGCTCTGGATCTACTTGTACTTGTCCTCCGCTCTTCCCCAGTAGCATGTTGGACGCCTTCCGACCTGAGGGGCTCATCTTCCAGCGTCATATCTTTTATATGCCTGTTGTCTTTGTCCATGGAGTTTTCTTGGCAAGGATACTGGAGTGGGTTGCCAGTTCCTACTCCAGGTGGATCACGTTTGGTCCAAACTCTCTACTATGACCTGTCCATCTTGACCTGTCCATAGCTTCCCTGAGTAATTCAAGCCCCTTCGCCACGACAAGGCAGTGATCCATGAAGGGGATTAGCTGAAATAGTGTCACTCTAATTGAGTCCAAGCTGCTTTCTAATATCTAGGTTGTATTTGTTAGAAGAAACAAGCATACGCTAAATATATTTACACAAGCAAACAAAATTGTCCCAAACCCTAGCCATGACTATAATCTAGCAGCTCCATTGTCATTGATTTCAATGAGATGTCGGTGTGTATAGCAATACATGGACCTCAGCTATTGCATACTCACAGAAAAGGTCTTTTCCATTTCGGTCTGCTGCTACTTCAGTTAAGCTTTAGACTGTTAGGTGACCTTCAATTTACCTTGTCTAGCACAGTCCCAAAGGACCACCTGCATTGATGTGCCCTTCAGGCATATTATCTATATCACAAGTAGCAGGCATCTTCCTCCCTGCCATCCCAGAATTTATGCCAGTGTTAACATCGTTATTACAAGTTTCATGTGTAATAACATGAGCTCTCTAAGGCAACCAATGACTGGTATGTTTCCGGCATTCATTGTACTTAATGTGCAGTTCAGTGTGGCTTACTCCCTGATGAATGTGTGTAAGTCTGGAGCTGCAATTGTAATAATAATAATAATACCGGCTTTGAGTTTCTTCTGGCTCAGAGGGGAAAGAGGCATCATATGGGGAGCCATCATCTCCCATGCAGTACATTACAGATGTGGCTTTCCCTGACTACTCGGACTTGGAGGGCATCCTCACAACATAGGAGTCATTGACTGAAGAATCAGGCAACACTTTAAGAGAAAGCAAACAGGGAAGGTGGGGCTAATATGTTCAGACAAGCCAGCCTTCAGAAGGCCTCAGCATGCCATTGAAACAACAACTGTCCATGGGTGGTTTCCAGCCAGCACCTGCCACAGCAGGTTTAACCCAAGAAATTTTGCTGCCTAAAGCAAAGTACAAAATGGTGCCCTCCCATTCCATATTTGGAATGCAACTGCATTGGCAGCTGACTCTTGGCTCAATGTTGGCAATGGGACCTTAAGGCATAAGGCTAGCTCGGGGGGTGGGGGGATGGCATGCACTGTTGTCTTCCAACACCCCGTTGCTGCTCTGTGTCTCCCAGCATCTGCTGCTTGAGGCAGCTGCCTCACTCGGCCTAATGGTATGGCCACAGTGGTCTGTCTTAGATTCTGACAGACCATGATTTGCCTGAATATCAGATGTGACTCTGCTGTGCTCTGGGGAAGTCATGACCACCTGAGTTCTACAAACTTAAGACTGACACTGATGGATAGCCTGCCACACCCTGGACTGGTGGTAAGTAAGAAGGCATGCAAGAGGAAGCTTGAGCCCAGGGGTGGGCAATACCCCATTTCCCCTTTTGGGGCAGCCTTCCCAGGATAGACCCAGCTTTGTCCTCCCACAGAGGTTAATGATGCTACAACTTCAAAGCATGTGCACCCAAAATTCCATTAGGAGGAAATAATTTTAAACTTAAGGAGTGAGAACTGATTTCGATCAATATTCATAGAGAATATTGTGCTAAATGTGCATTTCCCCATTACCTGCCCGTAAATGATTTGTTTGGGTTACAGAGTAAGTATCATTTTGTGCATTGTGAAATCTTCAGATCTGTCCAGCCAAGGGGGTGTGGATGCAGTTTCATAGGGTGAATAAATGACTAAACATGGGAAAATGGAAATTGATTGGGAGGCAGGTGGCTCAGTGAAATGCATATAATCAGCAACACAATAAGCTATGTGCCCACTGCCCAGTTGGCACCTTGCCCAAGGTTGACTTAATTTTACACATCGTAAAATTGGTCCCAGGAGCCCTTCTTTGTTGGGCTGGTTTTTGATGCATGAAAGTACACTTCATGGCAGCACGATCTCATTACCTTCACAATGGGAGAATGCGGAGACAGGCATAATTGCTTACTTTGAAGGGGTCTCAAACGTATTCCACAAGCAGGGCGGGGAATAGAAAGAGAAGAAATGTCTTTTGGAAACAACCAAAATATAATGCAATATTTTAATGTCCTTTGATTGGGTGTTTCTCTTGCTTGACTTACACACATTCTTTCTTTTCCTGGACAATCACTTATTCCAGAACGTTACACATTAATCAAACATAATAGCTATATATATATTTTCAGAATATCCCATTTATATTCTGTTGCATTGAACCATCTCACACTAAGCATTATTAAACTAATTTTCCACACTTAACTGGTTTTCGCCCTCTCCCCCTACCTCCTCTAATAAAAGCCCCATCTCACCATGGTCATGATGTAAGCTGATTCCCTAAATTACTGCAGAACCTCAAAAGCAGTTTGATGCAGCATGGAGGGAATGAGGAGGGAGATAAAGCTTTGCTGGATGTGTTCCAACACTTTTGCACGTCATAAACATCCGTTGAATCATTAGTATGTGATAGGATATGAGTCAACAGAAATCATGAATTTTATTTAATTTTGCAATTCTATACAAACCTTGGAGTACGCTCCTCTGGACAGAACAAGGCTTCTAGGATGGCACTGCGAGTCCCACTGCTTTCAATGGGAGCTATTAATCATGTCTCCAAAGTGTTTTAAACAAATATGTTATACGTAGATCAGTTCTCCAGTGACAAGTAGGGTTAATTTAAATTTTGAGTGGAGAAAGGAAGTTGTGGGAAAGTATAAGTAAATGATTTCTGAAATAACAGGAGTCTGAAGAAATGCAGTAGCAAGTTTACCTTTACACTAAACATAGGTCAAGGGTTTTATTAATATTTTGTAAGGAATGAGGCAAGGGGCATAATTTCCAATCAGAATATCTGTATACACCCTGAGATTGTTCCTTACTGTTTCGCTGATTAAGTTTTGCAGATTCATGTCCTATTCAGACTTTTTTCTCAGATGGGAGATTTACATGTCACAGAGAGGGAACTGCTCTGATAATGAAAAATGCTTTACAGTGGTACGTACCTCTGAAACCGGAGGGTTATGAACTTAATTTGTTTCAGAGGTACGTTCTTAAGCCAAAACCGCTTATAACACGAGGTGCGCTTTCGCTAATGGCTGCCATGCTGCTGGCGCGTGACTTCCGCTCACATCCCGGGGCAAAGTTCGCAACCGGGAGCATCTACTTCCAGGTTAGCGGAGCTCGTAACCCGCAGCATTCGCAAGGAGGACGGGACATAACATGAGGTTCCATTGCATTACAGAAACACGGGTCGATTGGCACAGTCAGGTCATGTAAACGAATCCTCCAAACTAGCAACACCAAGCCCTATGAATACAATGCTGGTAGTAATGGGTGATGATAGTGCTTTCACATAAGAGTGTGAGTTGGCATTAGATTTAAAGTCACTCATTTTCTTTTGCTAATGCCATGAAAGCTTTGTGTCAACGTTGTTATTTGTATCTTCTTCTTTGGCGATCACTCGTAGCTGAGTAAGATTGTTTTCCATAAACACGGTTTTAAAAGTGGGTCCGTAAGTGACTGTGGAGGCCAATTCTGGATCTACATGTCCTTCCACAGTGGGGACATTGGTTTCCAGGCAGGAGTTGACCACGGTTTGGATTTGCCAAGCGTGCCTTCCTCTTAGCAAGCATCTTCAAAGCCCATGACGCCTTTGGTAAAGGCTGTTGCGTGTCGAGGTCCCAAGACACCCCCGCCCCAATAATTCACACTTCACACATCAATTTAAGTTTAAGGTTTTTGGCATTATTTTGGCCACAACTTTATTTAAATACAACCAATGTGAGTGGTTGCTTAGGCATTGGTTCCGACTATCTGTCCCCCGCCCTGTGACAGAACTGACATCCGCTAGCCATCTAGCGAAGCTAGTAAGGGTAAACACTTCCTGAGAGAGGATAGAGCTGGGTGCCAGGCCCTCACCTCTTCCCAAATGCTCCCAGGGGCTCTTGCGTGGCCCTAGCCCCTTGCAGGGGTACGGACAAAAGCATGTCGAGCCCCTGGATTCCTTTAACGGAATACCCTTGCAGCAGCAGCATTTTTAGGGGCAGGCACAGCCAATTCCTTACCCCTGCCCAACCCATTGTTTAACCAATGCCTAACCGCAACCTTACAAGTTGTGACGATCTGCTACGCAGTAGGCAAAAACCAAATGGCATCAGCCAAATGGACAAAATTCCTACCAGGCCCCTGTTCCAAAGCAGGCGACCCCATGACAGGCATAGCAATGTCAATCGCAAAAAAGGCCCTGAAACCAGGGAGGGTGGGCGGGAGATCCGTTGCGCAAGCTGCGTGCAGGAATTTAAACGGCTATGGCTGTTAATCATTAACTTGCAACATACCTTTTTCCTCAGCAACCTGAAGAGCCCAATCACAACTGTGGCCATCCAAACTAACCCACCCAGCAACCCCTTCCGCAACATGTGCTCTCCATGAGTGGAGAACCCGCTTTCTCCAATTGGAGTGCTCACAGGCCAGTGTTTCCCAGTTGTCAGTGTTTATACTACATTTTTTTTTTAGATTTGCCTTGAGAGAGTCTTTAAACTTCTTTTGTTGACCACCAGCATTACACTTTCCATTTTTAAGTTTGGAATAGAGTAGTTGCTTTGGAAGACGATAATCAGGCATCCAAACACCATGACCAGTCCAACGAAGTTGATGTTGAAGAATCATTGCTTCGACACTGGTGATCTTTGCTTCTTCCAGTACACTGGCATTAGTTCGCCTGTCTTCCCAAGTGATGTTATTTGTATATCCTGGGCAAGAATACCTGACGAACCCCATCAGTGGTAGCCATGTGCAAAGTGTTAGGAGATTCCAGAGATCCCTCAGAAGAGGGATTGGTTTTTTAACCACTCTGGAAACTAGCTCTGTGCGGGGAATGGGGTCTCTTGACAGCTCTCAATGAACTACAGTTCATAGTATTCTTTGGGGGTGGGGGAGCCATGACTGTTAAGATGGCATCATATTGCTCTAAATCTATAGTGCAGATGTGGTCTTAGGTAGTATATTACAGAAACATAGACAGTGGTCACAAATAGCAGAGGTTTTAAAATCTGGGAATTCCTATTACAATATTTGGTTCACTCGAATTTGAGATTTACCTACTCACCTTAAAGATATTGGGTGATATCCAAGCGAATCATATGTTTATTACTTTCAGTGGATCTACTCTGTAATTAATGTTGGATATTACCCGTTGATTGATTTTTCAGCTGCTTTGAATGTATTTTAACCCAAATTTGCTTTTAACAAGTACTTTACTAAAAATAGAAAGGGAAAAAGGAATGTATTATTTCCAGTGAACGCTGAATGCCTTATTTCTGAGGGGAAACATGGAGATTTTATCCCAAAAATAACTGAAGAATCATGCATACCCTACCTTTGTGGGGGTATGGGGATGGGAACTGAGGCTTGTCCATATCTCTGAGATCCTTGAGGAAAGCACATGATAAATATATAATAAATATGTTATTTATGGGTGAAAAGAGAGGTATAGGAAAAGTCTCTTGTGATAATGGTCTTAAAATATGTTACTGCCTCAGTGTTGAACCATCAACTATAAGTGAATCGGTAGCTGAAATAAATTAAGTGATTGGAATCTGAGTAAGTGATTATGCTAGGGGGAAAAAACATATTTAAATATTGTAGTTGTCTCTGAGGGAACAATGGAAGAAGATAAGAATTATCACTTGGTGAGCTTGAATTTTGAAACTCCTGGATCACTGTGGGGGTCCCCCTGGCCTAGCAAAATGTTCCAAAAGATAATAAACAACAGTTCTCCATTGGTAGTAATGAATGAAGGGTGTTTGGCGCTGCACATATGTAAACAACAAAATTGACCACATTGTTAGCTATTGACCCATGAACTTGCATTGAGGGGGTGAGTACTAGCAAATGAATCAAAGAGGAGTTGGCAACTGCTTTGTAAACGTCGTCTAGATTTTAGAGAAGTAGAAAGTCAAAGAATCTGAGAAATATGCAGAACTTTTAAAACTCAAATAAACATTTAACTGATTATAAAAATGTAAATCCACACGAGGCCACCTTAAAACAAATACATGTTGTAGCATATTTCCGCCCAAATTGTTTCCCCTTGTCTAAAGGCAGAGTTTCTTCTGGAGTATAAAAAAACCACAGTTTAAGCTGCAGGTCTATACAGTGGTACCTTGGGTTACAAACACCTCGGGTTACAAACACTTTGGGTTACAGACTCCATTAACCCGGAAGTAGTACCTCGGGTTAAGAATTTCACCTCAGGATGATGAGAACAGAAATCACGCGACAGCAGCGGGAGGCCCCATTAGCTAAAGTGGTACCTCAGGTTAAGAATGGTTTCAGGTTAAGAACGGTCCTCCGGAACAAATTAAGTTCGTAACCAGAGGTACCACTGTAGTTGTATGTAGCATTGTTGGGGAACAGTTGTGGTAGAAAAACTATGTCTGCAGCTCAGATTGGGGCAGGTTTTAACATGAACATGTTTGGGCCAAAAGGATCATTATCCTAAGGAGCTTGTTTTAGTAGAGTTCGTTTTAACTAGAAAAAGGGTTGTTTAAAAGCAAAATGCTAGTAATTTATCCAAGTTCAATGCTTTTACTGAAATTAATTCAGTTGTTTCATCTGTGTCAAATCATAACAAAGATAGACAGGGCCACTGAGCCCATCTTGGATGGCTTTTTTCTCTTAAAATGTTCCAAAAGAGAATAAAAAAGTGAAACAATTGCTGATAGAACATTTCTAACATCTGTTATGCTTCCGTGAGGCACTGAATACAGACAAACCTAAAATATAACCATTTATCCCCTATAATGAAGACTCACAGAAAATGCAACTCAGAGCCAAACCATCAAAACTGGATGGATTTAATTGTATAATGCTAACCCCAGTTTAGCTGCTTTGCTGTTTTGCATCTGTTCCAAGTACAATGAGTGGCTCAGCTGAAGCCACTTCTTGGGTTCTTCTGTAAAGCTTTTTGATTTCAATGCTTAAAATTTTTGACTTATACAACCTTTAAAACTTTTCACTGCCTTGACCCAATGTGGCTTACTGTAGCTATCACTCTATATATCGAGATAGTTGATATGGTTCCCTCCAAAAGTTGTGGACTACACATCTCAGCATCACTGACTGTTGGCCATACTGGCAGGGGCTGATAGGAGTAGTAATCCAGAACTCAAGAGGGCACCATTATTGCTGTCTCAGCCCCATATGAACCTCAGTGCTCACCTTGGAGTTTCCCCATTGAGGGAAGTGAAATCAACAGCATCTAGGAGTAGGGCTCTCAACAATTCAGCTCCCAGGCCAGGAACCGGCTAGGGAAAGATGCAAAGATAAAGAAAGCTCAGAACATGTTAAATGCTTCCCGGACATCTGTCTGGGAAAAATTATACCTTGGCTTTCTCCAATTGGAGGGGAAGGAGTTTATAGTTGTGGGCTGGATGAGAAAGCAGTTGCAAAATCAGCAGAGTGCTAAGAGCTGAAGGGCTTCATGGTTTGCCGGACAGTTGAGCTTGAAGCAGTCCTTGGAGTGTATGGGAAACACTGAGCTACCTTTATCTCATTTTGCTCTTTTGTCTTTGTGCAACTGACATCATTCTGGTGTGTGTATATTTTTGAGGCACTGGTTTAACTGCATACATTTTGTGGCTTGAAACCACACCAGGGGATTAAATGGAATTACAGTGGTACCTCTAGTTACAAACTTAATTCATTCCGGACGTCCGTTCTTAACCTGAAACTGTTCTTAACTAGAGGCGTGCTTTCGCTAATGGGGCCTCTTGCTGCCACTGCGCCGCCAGCACACAATTTCCGTTCTCATCCTGGGGCAAAGTTCTCAACTCGAGGTAACTCTTCCAGGTTAGCAGAATTTGTAACCTGAAGCGTTTGTAACCTGAGGCGTTTGTAACTCGAGGTGCCACTGTAATGTTTTGTGGGCTTCCATGAGGACCACAGTGTGCAAGGAACGAAGGTTATCTCATCCATTCCCAGATGTGATCCCAAAGGAAATCTCCAAGCTATAATTATTCATAGCAAAAAGCTCCCATTGATACCTTGTTTCCTCAGCCAGCCAGTGCTTGGAGAAATGGTGATAACTTGGCAGTTCTTGGCAAACCACAAAGGATTTTGGTACAGAAGGTAGGTGTTCGAGAGGAAAGGACAGCAAACCTACATTGAGCAAAACAGTTTATTTGATCAGCTTTGTGGGTTATTGAAATTTCTTCAACAAACCATGGTTAAAGCCAACTATGCATTAGCATTACATACAAAACACTGCTGTTATGTATGTGTATATATGTGGGAAAGCTAGAGAAAGACCTATTCCTTACCTATCCCTGTGGTTCAGCTTAAGATAGCAACACTTAAATAGCACCCTGCTTCAATACAAACAGAAAATTTCAATGCAAAATTTCTAAACCTGTCTTTCCTGAATGGTGTGTGAATGTTGATTACTTGTATATAAATAAAACCCTACATCCACACACACCTGCATACATGTCTGCCTCTCTGTCTTCCCAAATCACTATTTTATTTTGAGTTGCAGTCCTTGAAACTAAATAGTTGTGGGACTGGCTGTAATGCTGCATGTAAAGATCTTGCCATTGTGGAGCAATATCCAAGTTGGCGTCCCCGATGAGGTCTCTTGTTCTAAAAAATTATGTCAGCTGCAGAATGTTGTGCCAGGTGCTGGGAAAGCGTGTCTGAAAAGTTTCAGGGAAAGTAAGCCCCAAATTTGTATAACATTTCTTGGAAGAATTTCAGTGGATTTAACTTTTAGGAAAATGTCAATATCAGATGGGAAAAGACTGGCATTTTCCACAGCTTTATTTTACATTATGTTCACAATCTCACATCCTTTTTCTTTTGCGGGGAAAATGATTATTCCAGGTAATTTGGAACATCTCCCTGATGACAATGGGAGAAGCTGTTCAGGATTTTCCATAATTAGATTTGAGGCCACTTTCACACATGGCCTTTCCCCCATGTTTCTCTGTGACTGCTTTGAAAATGGCAACAATCCCAGGATCCACACCATATGGCTGTACGGGAGTGTGGACACTGTTGGTTTGCTATTCAGTCTTACCAAAACTGGTGCTCGGCTTATATTTGGTACTGTTTTAGGGTAAACTTTAGTGGAATTTACAACAGCAAGCGAAAGCATCATCACATTCAGAATGTCAGATTTGACATTCAGAATTCAATCGTTGTGGGTTCTGATATGCATTCAGTCAGTGGCGTAGCGTAGGGGGCACAGGGGAGGTTACTTTGCATGCAAAATTGTTAGGGGCACATAATTTCATTTTTTTTATATAAGAATTTATTGACATTTTCATAACAAAACATAAACCCACACCCACACCTACATATATAAAACAAATACAGACATAATCACGATTCTTCTTCTTGTACACATATAAGAAAATATTCTAATTCCGAATCTTGACGGTTGACTTCCCCTGCCTCCTCTCCTTCGGTTTTAGATCCATATCTACTTTAATAACATCATCTCTCTAAAAAATTAAATTCATTTAAAAAGATTCAAATCTAAACAATAATATTAATCCCTAATAGTTAGTAACAAATCTTTAAATCTTAACAAATTATTCTTATATCAAATCTATACGAAATTCTTCTATCTCTTGACTGCTGCTAATAACATAAAATTCAAAATACCCCTTTTCTTATTGAAACATACAATAAAACTTCATGTCTTAACCCTCCGATTTCAGATTACCATAACAGACCATTTATATTCTACACTTAGTACACTTCACCCTATTCCCCCTCTGTCCATTGTCCATTTCCATCTTTCACCGGAACCACTGCTCCAAATGTCCTCTTTTCTTGTACGTCCACAGAACCAGACACAGTCCCCAACAGTCCTTGCATCGAGCATCAGGATACACTGTTCATCTTCCATCGGCTTCTCCCATTCAACGCTGTATTCTTCTTCTATTTGAATATGTCTTAGTTTCTTGCCCTTCGCTCCCGAGCTCTCACCTCGGGGGGCTGGATATATCATTTCTCGCCGTCCCCAGGCTGCCACCACCGAGGAACGCTTCTTTTTCTGGGAGTCGCCATGCCGTCTCTCTCAGTTTTTCAATCATCTCCTTCAGCTCTTTGCCAAGGCTTTCTTCCAAAGTATCGAATATCTGAAAGGTCTCCTGTGGGAAGTAGATTTTTCTTCATACCCCCACTCAAAACCTTCAATTTCTGATTAAGCAGTTCCAGTTTCAATATAATAATCCTTTCTTCATCAGTTAGTCCAGAGTTCAAAACAATTTCAAAGACAAAGCCCAACATGGTGAGGACGGGCATAGGTATCAAATTTCAGTTTCTATTTCAATGTTATCCATCTTATAACAGTAATTTTCCACTTCGGTTCAGAGTTTTCGCAGCCATTTTCTCTGAAACCGGGGCGCAAAGACCAAAACTTTCAAAAGGAATATTCTCCATCCTCTTCCTCCCCAAAGGGAGATCTATAAAGTCTCACTCATAAAAAAATCTTAACAATGTAGCCATCCAGTAGCAACAGTATCCCAGACCGTTATTTTCTTGCCACTGAAGGGTTAAAGGCAGGCTTCCTTTCTTTAAAGCCTCCCGGGTCGTTAAGTCTTTAAGCTCAACAGTTAATCCAATCAATTACTCACGACCTCCGGGCTTCTTTTCCTTTCATCTCTCAGGGAGAACGTCGCCGCTCATCAAGGCCAGTACTCGCCGCTTTTCCGCCCGGTTGGGGCATTTCCCCTAATGGCCCGGCTCCGCGCTCCCTTCACCCCCACTCCCCCTTTACAGGGGGAACGAGGGAAGGGTGCGTAGCCTAGCGGGCCCGCCGGGGAGCCCGAGGCGCGGGACGCTCTTCCCGCGCCTCACCGGAGCCCCGCGTAGCGGTGGCGGGGCTCCAACCCCCGGGCTGGACTGGGTCGCCTCTCTGCCGAGGCAACCCAGCGACCGCCCGTGATGGCGACCTCGCCGGAAGTAGGGGCACATAATTTCAACACCCAGTGCTGCCTTAATATACCGTAACTGTGTGCTTCCCTCACTGGGCTCTGTTGAAAATAGCTTCTCCATGTGAACCCTCCAAACAATGGAAGACTCTTCTTTTCTTATATCTGTGGCTGTGATCTCCTGAGTGACAAGGCCCTGGCAACTCATGCTATACCACTGCATTCAGCTGACCTGTATGTACTTCCCATACCAAGGTATACTGTAGATCAGAACTTGGCTATTCACTTACTTTCCTACCTACAAAATGGGTTGGTATCCAATTCTGAACACATGCGGAACACATGCAACTGAGACAGAATGGGAATAGACTAAGGCTGCAATTCTGCACTCACTTGCTTGGGAGTAAGCTCCACTGAACATAATGGAACACACTTCTGAGGAGACATGTATTATAGGCAAGTTTCACTGGGATTCTTTTGTGTATTTTAATGTTTGTCTAACTGGGTTTTGTTTTTGTTTTTTACTTTGTAACCCATTTGGAAGCCCACTTTGGCAAAGAGATGTATATTAATCAATTCACTTAATAATTAATATAGGATTGCACTGTGATTCACCTATCTGTACAAGAAATAATTCAAGCTAGAAATTCTGGAGACCTTCTGTGCTCAAAGAATGTGCTTTAGCACAGAGCTCTCCCCAATCACTAGTGGTGAAATGGACTGGATCAGATCCAGTGCATCTGTTCTAGTCAGTGTTCCTTTTAAGATTTTTTTTTAAGAGGCAAATGTTTAATGGCAGAGGATTGCTGAAGCAGAAGACTGAATCTTGCACAGTTCTCCCTCTCCCAGGTGGATAAAGGATCATGTTGGTAAATGGGATATGCACTCATTCTTTTAATTTCTTGGAAAAACCAGGGAAATCCAGCTGTGTGGGGGGGGGAGTACTTGGCTGAAAAGCTCATCCTAGACTTCCATAGAGACAAGATTGTGCAGGTTCCAGCTCCTCTTTTATTTTTATTTTAACCCTATGTGCCCTCTTGTCAGAAGTGGGAGGCTAAACTACCTAGCACCTTTTGAAAATGGTCAAACAAACTGAACTTATATGGAACAAAACAAAATAAAATAAAAAATTCCTTCCAGTAGCACCTTAGAGACCAACTAAGTTTGTTCTTGGTATGAGCTTTCGTGTGCATGCACACTTCTTCAGATACACTTGTTCAGATACACTTCAGAACAGTTTAGGTTTGGGTGCTTCATAAAGCACTGACTTCCTGCAAAACTGGAGGCCTGCATCATAAATAGGACACATATATAGATCCAGTGAGTTGGTGCTGATGTGGTCAACTGCAGCAGCTCTGCTAAACAATCTTACTATATGGAATCAACGTGCTTTCTAATGTAAGATTCCTACATACAGTATATATAATTGCGCAATCCTGTGTCTACTCAGAAGTAAGTCCTGTGGAATTCGTTGAGGCTTACTCCCAGGTAAGTGGGGTTAGGACTGCAGCCTAATTTATTATTTTAAGTAATTGCTGCATTACTTTGTGCTTTGGCAATTGCATTAAAATCATTAGGTTGCAGATTGTTTTGAAATGGTTCCATTAGCCGTTTTAAACTTTACAACATGCTCCCTAACTCAGACTAAAAATAGAGTTGAAAGGGGTGTTCATGTAAAGAAATTGGAGGAAGTCTCCTTAATTGAAAAATCATTTGTCTGCTTTTCTACTTGAAAATATACTGGAAGGCCTCATTAGGCAGTTCTCTAGTGCCACACTCTGAGACAAAAAGCTACTGTACTTTAATGTCTATCTTCATTATACTTTTTAATATTCTGGATTATAAGGGCTTCCATTTGAGTACTCTCCCACACCTCTGTAGTCTTCATCTAAGCTGGATGTAGATTTATTTATTTATTTTTTGAGAAAAATTGCACTTCATTTTAAGTTTGTTTATTAGGAGTACTGTAGTCTTTACCTTAGTTTTAAAATGACATGTACTTAGAACAGTTAATACGGGTGTGACACAACAAAAGGTTTTTTGTAGAACATGGGGTTCTAAAAGATTGTGGTTTTTTGTTTTTAAACAACATGTTTCTAGTCCTCGTGGTTATAGAGCATGTGCTGAAAATATAGGAGCAGAGTCTGAAAATGGTATAAAATCCTCTGGCCCTCCAGATGTTGTTGAACTCCAGTTCTCATCAACCCTGGCCTATTTGGTCAATGGCCAGGGATGATACATACATACATACATAATTTTAGTTGTATGCTGCCTTTCCACAGTTCCAGCCATGCTCCAGGCAACTTACAAGATGGGGAAAAAATCACATAAATACAACATAACAAAAGTAGTCCTAAACAATAAATAAAACATTTAAAAACACACAACCAAGCTGAACAATTTCCTTATAATTCACAACAATATCTAAAATAAAGATTCAAAGAAACAACATCAACAATTCCCTCCTCCCACCAACAACACCCCAGCACAAGAGTCTGTTCTTCAGCCTCAACTTTTGCAGCTGGAGTCAGCCCCAGGCCAGCTGGGAAAGACCTGCAAAGCAGGGAGCAGGTCTGCCAGGACTCACAGCCAAGATGGGAGTTGAAGTGCAACAACACCACATATTTACCCTTGTAAGGAGAGTTGTGCAAGATTTCTATTTGAATCTGAAAGAGTGGCATACGGTACTTAGGGATGACGTAGCTCACTGTCATTTGGAATGTTATCTATTTCCCCATCCTTTCCTTTGATACAGTATATCATTTTTCCTTGATATATCGTTTCCCCTTGATTTTTCTCAAGAACCATTGTGATAAAGAAGGGACTTACTTGCAGACTGGAATAGGAAGGAAGGCAACTCTGCCACTAGCTCAGGACTTGGTCTTGATCTGTCTCAACATCCTCATATAGCAAATGCACCAGCCGGAAAATGCTCATGACTCATAACAATTTTCATTGCTACCCATATGCTAGAAAGTGATTTTGCTGCACTATCAACGGTATGCAGAACTTTGAAAATGTCATGTTCTAAAATATTTTTTTTTAATGCACTTTTCTCATCCCAGCATCTTTCTCTTGTGTCTCCATGACTACTTTGCTAATGGTGTACATCTTATTCATCTGTCTAGCAAGTATGATAAAGTTACCAGGAGAGACAATATTCATGTGCTGTCAGGTATTCAGGGCCAACGTGACAGCATGAGAACAGACTTGGCAGCAATCTGCAAATGCGAAAGATAGTGTTCAGGGTTTTGTTTTGTTTTATTTATTCTCCCTCCCCCCCTTTCTCCCACTCTTGGGGCACAAATCTGACCTCATCACTCAAGGAGAGTGACCTCTGTCAATATGTTTGAAATGCTTAGAACAAAGTTCCAAGCGGAGTGGAAGTTTTAGCCCAGGTTTTAAACAAACAAGGCTTTAATAACGGCACCACTGTTTTTTTTCCAATGAACACATTCAATACTCTTTTTGTTTAAGTGGAGTGCATCTTGAAGAACCTTTTAGGGTGAGATTTGTGAGAGCCCAATTCCTGCATCTTTTCTAGGGATGTCAGCAAGAAGAATTTTATATGTTTTTGTCAGGCACTCAAAGGAATTGATGAATTTTCACTGCTGCACGAGAGAGTATCAGATTTTTGTTCCCATCCACACTTTTGTTTGTCCCATGATTTCTAGTATTTTGTCTCGATCTACCGTGAGTCCGAAATGTGGCTTTTGTTTTTGTCCCACCACTTCCCTGGGAAAATCCGCTGTTTACTGCTGAATCAGAACAAACGTCAATCCATGGAAAATCCAAAGAAAAAATTGTCCCTCTTTTGAACCGGTCCTAAAATAGTTCCTGAGGGGGATTTTGCATACTTTCCTGGGAGCTGTGTTGGGGGCTGTCCACTCCTACCTCCTTCCCTTCTTTACCCAGCAGGATAATTTTTCCAGTTGTCTCTCCTGCTTTGAGCAGTGCAGTTCCTGTTTTCTTGGCATGCTTAATTTATATATTTTACTTTTGCCTGTTTAGCATTCATATAAAAATTGCGATCAGATAATATACTATACGTGCAAAACATGTGCATTGGAAGGATCTCAGCCCCTTTTGTATGTGTTAGATTATTGTCTGGTTATCTTGTTTTCTTATTCTCTGGCTTCCTTATTCTCTGACTCTGGCATGGGTGGGTGCAGCTGAAGGTGGACAGAACACAAGTGGACTATTGGTTATAATGAACGGGAAAACATGGGGGTTCAGGGGTCTTTCCCCAAGTAAACTCTGAGGCAAAAATCACAAGAGGGAACACCCAGACCCAAAGCAAGTTGAAAATGGGGCAAAGAGGTACAGACTTAAGGGAAAGTTTGGCTGGGCCATTACTCAGAAGAATGAATATTTATGTGTTGTGGCCAGGTGAGAAGACTTCAGATTATGTTTCTTAACCATCAAAGACTGATGTTACCTGGCTGAATGGATTTTTATCTCTTGTTTTTATTTATTTTATTTATTAATATTTATATACCACCTTTTCTCCATGGAGCTCAAGGTGGTGTACATACCTTCCCATGCTCTGCTCCTGTGAGGTAGGTTAGACTGAGAGCCAATAACTGACTCAAAGGCACCGATTGAGTTTCATGGCTGAAACACAACCAGGGGATTTGAGCCCTGGTCCAGCACTCTAACCAGGACTCTAGACTTGATCTCTTTATACTGTATCTGTGAGTGAGGTTGTCGTAATGTTTCTATCTCCAACATAGTGACACTCAGAGCGGTCTTCTAGCTTGCTTGTTTCATCCTGGCCACACCGTGTGTAGAAAGTAAATTCTGAACCAGATGACCCTGCAGTTGCTTCCACTGTTAAGAGTTGATTTACTCATAACAGTAAATCTAAGTTCTTTGCATAGGAAGCTGCCTTATACCAAATTAGACCACCAGTGCATCTAGCTCAGTGTCACCTACACTGAATAGCACTGGCTTCGCAGTATTTCAGACAGCATCTCTCTACCTGGAGAGGCAGGCGATTGAACATGGGGCTTTTGCATGCAAAATGGATGCTCTATCACTGAGCTGTGGCTGCCCACCCACTGAGCTACCTGGAAGCTTTTAGAAGTCTGTAGATTTTACCTTTTCTGTAAGTCTACCCTGAATAGCTATTTGGAGGTTTTATGAGTGGAGCTTGTAACAATTACGCAAGTTTACTAGTCAATTATTTCACAAGTAAAGGATAGTCTGGAGTTGTGATAGCAGCCATATAATGTTAAGGTTAAAAATTATGAGCAGCCCTGTTAATAAAAGGGGGCATTTTGCAAGTCTAGACTCAGCGTTACCCTAAACAGTGATAAAGAGACACTTTTAATATGCATTTCCAGCAAGGACCGAGCCCAACCTCTGCTGACTTCAGTGGGAAATAGCATGTGGCTGGCGTGTCAGCTAAAATACATATCTCTGTCGGGTATGTTCTGTAATGAGCACACACAACTTCTGTAGGACCAAAGGCTTCCTCGCTCACTTCTGAGTTCGTGACAAAAAGAGATGTGCAATCTGAGCTGTTTTCCAAATTGAAAAGATTGGTAAATCTTTATTCACGCAAATTGCTTCTGTACACACAAGAAAGAACTTGGTGGTGAGGTTCAGATCATTTCCGCTGAAACCACACCAATGTGGGTGAAGACAGAGCCAGCTTTACCCTAACTCTGTGGCATTGTCTCCCACAATCCCCCCTTTTACCCATTGACCGTGATTCACGTACTCAAATTACAGCACTGGACCAACCATTTCCCTCCCTCTCATTAGTACAATGAAGAGGATAATACTGACACCTCTTAAGTTTAATGGAGCTGGACTGTGCCATGAGTATTTCTGAGGAGACAGAAATTAATTGCTGCTAGCAGTAAAATATGCAGGCTCGGTTCATGGTGTGGTTTCTTTTGCAGAGATAAATAAAACAGGCTGACACATTGCTGTTCTGCTACATTTTTTTTTCCATGTTCAAAGCTTCTTGTCGGTAATACTGTGCCATTTCTGAAAAATCTGGATATAAATCTGATATTCTAAAAAAATTATGGGGGGGGGGAGGAGCACTGGATTATTGCACACATGATGAAAGTTGCCATGTGTAGCCTATAATTTCACTTGCCAGTATCAACAAGTTCCTGAGAGAATTGTACGACCAAGCCTTTGAAATACCCTGGTACCTTAATTTTCCAAGAAATCTGAGGCACCTAGTAGAATTTTTTTAAACTCTCTTGGTGACAGTATAAGCATTTAATAGAACCTACTAATGAAAAAATGTGTTCGTGCAGGTGTTGAGTGTACTGCTGTGAAATTACTGCACCCTGGGGGTTGTTTACTGTGCTCACAACATATTCTGTAATAGCTGAAGGCATTTATACTGATGTCAAACACAGTGGAAACACCTATTCATTCCTGTTTTGACTACAATGTTTAACAAATGGTTCGACCTTTTAACTGTAAAAATGAAAACTTGATTAACATAAAGGATATTGTCTGTCCCATGATTTTCCAAATATAAATTAATGAACAAGTGATGCAGATGATGTTTATGATAAAACTAGGGAACGAGCTGGCACAATCCATAGAATTTTGAACACTTAAACAGTGTTGATTCATTTTATTAATTCCTTTAACATTCATTCCAGCCTCCTTCCAGTGAGTTAAAGGTAATATACACAATACACAATACACAATAACTGTGCACAGGGGTCATGCTTTTGAAGGCAGGCTTATGGCCCAGAGCTTCATACTGATCATTGACCGTAATAAAACGACTTGACTATTGCCCAGAGCATGAAAAACTTTCCTAAATTCCTTTTTGCATGCCCAGCACATTTTAAGTTGGTGCAATGCTGTTAGCAGTACGTGGTCCTTATTCTCTCCTGCCCCATCCTCAACCATATGTTTCTTAAGAAGTCAACACTGCATTTCTATAGGGGAGTCACTGTGAATGATTCAACATAATGGCTTGGCTCCAAAGAACTACTTTAGGAGTGTCCAAAGCCTTAGTTGTACTCTGTGGAATTCACATTTTTCTGTTTGAGTGGCTGACAAACTGAGCAGAAACTGCTTAAGAAACTCCCATCAGTTTCGAAAGAGGTTGGTCCTGCAGCATGGAGAGTCGCTGTTGGGTTAGACAGGCAAAAACAGGAGCCACACCCTTATTCACAAAGAAGGGACTGCAGAGTATAGCGATTGTGTCATGGAAGGGCATTTCTTATAAAGAGACGCTTACTTGGGAGATTTCTAGTGAGCACTATAAAATGAGTGAGGGTGGCAAGGGGCAAAATTGAACATATGGATAGGGTGTGGCTAACTGAAAAGTGGGAAATAGCTCGAGGAAACAGGTATGCATCAGATTCAGACAAATATCAAAGCAAAGTGGGCTGTTTAATGGATGGATTTGGGGGGGGGTGCTTGTCGGAGGCAAAGCAGGATCTCTCTACAGCATGAGTTGAAGAAGGGCCCCCTGAGATGCTTTGTGGTGCTTCAGTGATCCAGACAAAAATGCTATAAAGCATTTGCTGGAAGCAAAAGTAAATTTCCCAAGCTTAGCATAATGTTAGGATGGAGTGATGGGAAAAGGGAGAGAAAACACTAGAGTGGACAGAGGGTGAGAGCCAGTGTGGTGTAGTGGTTAAGAGCGGTAGACTCGTAATCTGGGGATAAAGCGGGATATCAATCCAAACTCCTCCTCTTCTTCTCCATTAAGACTTATAATCAGAGGAAATGATTTTACTTTGAAAGCAAATCCCTTTAGTTTTTCCCACCCAAAATTCAGAAAATCACACTAGCACTAAAACTGCTTGACCCATAGGTAAAACTCAAAAAATTAGAATATTGTGGGAAAGTCCATTTATGTAAGCAATTGTTTTCATTAGCTACTGAGTTTAATATATGAGATAGACTCATGACATGCAAAGCTAGATATGTCTAGCCTTTGTTTGTTATAATTGTGATGATTATGGCGTGCAGCTGATGAAAACCCCAAAGTTGAAATTTTTCAATTCGGGTTCTCATGTCATGAGTCTATCTCATATATTAGTTTCACCTTTTAAGTTGAATTACTGAAAGAAATGAACCTTTCCACAATATTCTAATTTTTCGAGTTTCACCTGTATTTGTCTGCAGATTGGCAGGCTTCTTATCAAGGGGCATGTCTCTTGCACCTGCAGTTTTCAGACCAATTGCAACCAAAACACTAGAAGATACTGTGTTGCCTATTTTACCCACTCCAAGAAACGCTAAGAGCTGCCCATGTAGGAAAACTCCAGTTATCCTTTTCAAAATTTGACAGCATTTACATCCTCAGAAGCCCTTTGCTTTCAGGGTTCATCTATTTCTGCATATATGTGTATGTTCGTGTGTGTGTGTGTATAAAAGTGAAGGACCCTTGGACAGTTAAGTCCAGTCAAAGGCGATATGGGGTTGCGGTGCTCATCTCGCTTTCAGGCCAAGGGAGCTGGCTTTTGTCCATAGACAGCTTTCTGGGTCATGTGGCCAGCATGACTAAACTGCTTCTGGCACAACGGAACACCGTGACGGAAACCAGAGCGCACGGAAATGCCATTTACCTTCGTGCCGCAGCAGTACCTGTTTATCTACTTGCACTGGTGTGCTTTCAAACTGCTAGGTTGGCAGGAGCTGGGACAGAGCAACGGGAGCTCACTCCATCACAGGGATTTGAACCGCCAACCTTCTGATCAGCAAGCCCAAGACGCTCAGTGGTTTAGACCACAGCGCCACCTGCTTCCCTCCATACATACAAGATCATTTAATTGACCATTTAATTCCCCCCCCCCCCCATTATGAATGGGATGTGAGGAGGAATGAAGCAGATTCAAGCACACCCTTAGGATATTTTTTTTAAAAATGCATCTTTAAGCCATTATCATATCATTTGTGAACCGTCAATGTGGTATACAATGCAATTAATGAATGGTTGATTGGGCTACTGTATAGGGAATCTCTGCCTTTTATTAACTAATGTCACAGCACAGTGACAATGTTTCTACCCAGGCAGTTGCTCAGTATTGTATTATGGTAATTTTTATTACATGTAGTAACCCAAAAACTCATTTCTTCATTCCACCCCCACCCCCACCCCCACTTGATGGTGGGTTTCATCACAGAACACGACAAGCTATAACAAGTTTATACAGGCAGCTAAGGTAAAAATGTATATGCTGTAGTTTTACGTCCTGGGGAGCTTTCTAAAGATTTTCAGAAGGAACAAGCTAGAAGCAAGCAAAGGACAAGTTTGTAAGCTCCGAGCGTAGCAGATGTTCGCTTCTCTTTTCCTTGCCACAGAGTTCATGTGGACGTTGAGATATCCTTGCAAGCAGGCTTGCCTGCTGATAATGCAGTACGTTTGGCAGCTGTGCCTTCTATGCTTTCATAACATTTTGGCCCAGGGGCATCTTTAATGCTATTTTGCAATTGCTATGCAATCTTTCAAAGGCCAAAATATTAGCCTTGGAGAAACAATTTCTTTTTCCTTAAAATATTGGCAAAGTGTAATTGAAATATGTTTATGAAGGATTGCTGGCAGGCTGAGCATTTGCAGCTTGCCTTGAGGTTTTGATTTGATTACAGAATGTAATTAGCATCTCACCTTTGCCCCAAGCAAAATCAGGTTTTTATCTGCCATGGTGTATGGAAGGCAAAATTGGAGTTATACCAGATACAGGTTTCTCCAAGAAGCTATAATTTATGGGTTTTTTTCTGATTGGAGTTTCATCGGACGACTCCAGATGGGAGTTGATCAGCAATAGGACGGAGCTCTTACTTTTGCATAACCTCTGCATGTTAAAGTTCTCGACCTTCTCTTTATTCCTATTACCAGTTATTCCAGAAGCACTGGAATTATTTTATTTCATTGAACTCTTAGCAATTTCAGCATTTCACTCCTACAGACTTTTTGGACTCCAGATGTAGTCAGGTGGAGGAAGCATTTAGATTTTCTTCATGTGGCATGTGAAGATGTAACACTTAAGCACTAAAGGGCCGAACTCATAACCCCCCCCCCCCAAAAAAAACCCAGCCTTGCTCCTGTAACCTTTGTGAGCATCAAACGATTTCATTGAATGGAGAGAATGTATACCTTCCTGATACTTGTTGCTGTTTCCCAGTGACAGCTGGACCTTCCATGCATGAGATGTGACAAAGGATTGCAGCAGCCATCTCAAAGTTGCAGTGCTTTAAGGAAAATCAGTTTTAAAACTGATTTATTCAAACCATATGGAAACTTTTTATGGACATGCTTGACATTTTTTCACAAGTGACACATTGATTTGTTCTGAGGGGAAAATTTATCTGATGGAAACGGATACCGAAAATGTAGTATGGAGGAGAGGGAAAAGGATTGTGAAGTTAGCATTTCAACAAGGACTAAAAACTAGATGGGGGGGGGGATGGGGAGAGGAAGCACATTAATGAACATTTAAATTTTCTATGGGCCGCCATATGCCACATTATGTCCCCCCCCCTGTGATTTTTGGAAGGAGCAACATAGTGCATGCAATATGAGTCCCATCACAGGTTTATTAAAGCCTATCACATGGAAAGTTATCCCATGATTTATCACAACGTTGCTATTCAACTCGGTTTGCGCATGTGTGTTAAATAGGTGGATTGCTCTTGTAAATTGGCTTCAGATGCATCAAAATGCAGTATTTCATATGCTTTGACAGGATAGATATGGATTGTGTCTAATGTCATATGTATATCACTTTTCAAAACAGCAGTGGAAGTTCACAGAATGCAGAGTTGAAGCAGTTGTGTCTCTAGCCATCCTGGAGATGCATATGAATATCATTTCATATATTCAGGGTTTCTCACTTTGGAAATAGGTTCAATTCTAGCCATCTTCCTTAAAGCTTTTGTTTAAAACATCTCACAGAGGCCATTGTGAATAATTGTTCATAATTCTTCTTAAAATGTAGTGCAGAGGAATGGAAGGGTGGGTGGGATCGCTGGTGTATTCTGTTCCTTCCCCTACTTCTCCCTGCTTTGCCTATTTTATTGGATAATAGCGAGTTAAAGTAGCAGAGTCATTTTCTTGTCATATAAATTCAACCACCAATATCTGATGAAGACTCTTAAGGGATTGGTATAAACTTGTGTGCCTTCATACCATACTGACATTAATTCAGAACCGAGACCTAAAAATCGTTTCCATAAAGAGTAATTATGATACAATGAATTTAACGGAAAACAAGACAGCCCAATAGTAATAAAACTATATTCAATGGTACCTGCAGAATGCACCCCAAAATCCAGTGATTTTAATGTGTGCTAATTCTCACCTCTCGTGAAAGGGAAGAAATAAAACACGCACAACCACAAATGAGACCATAACCAGTATACTTCCCCAAACACAAATCACATACCATATAAACAAAAACCAGAGTGTGATCCAGTCTGTCTTGCATACTAAAATATGTGTGCAGTTTCGGCATCCGGGGGTCAAATGGCCAGCTGGCTAGCCCCCAGCTGGATCGTCTCCTTCCAGCCGCCATGCTGCGAAGATCCCTCGACCTCTGGTGTGACATAAATCAGTGACCCAAGTCTGCTGACATGGGCACACTTTACCTAGCAGAGCAAACTGCACAACAAAAGGGGCTTGAGGCTTGTGGAGACATACTAGCAAACTACGGATTTATTAATCATAAATCAGAACAAAGAAACATGCCATCTCATCCGAGAGAGAGAGTAAAGCAAAAGCAATGCAGCGGAAGTTCCGCTCATACCAGCAAACTGTGCTGGAATGTAAACAGACATGTGACACATAGTAATCCCATGTCTGCAACTAAAGGTGGAATGGAGAAATCCTAACAGTATAACCCCCCAGACACAAATCACATACCATATAAACAGAAACCAGAGTGTGATCCACTCTGTCTTGCATGCTAAAATATGTGTGCAGATCTCCGCACAATATGTATAGTTGAATATGTCCTATATTCAACTATACATATTTAAATGCTATATGATTTAGTTGAGATTCCTGCATCGCAGGGGGTTGGACTAGATAACTCTTGGGGTTACTTTCAACTCTACAATTCTATGATTCTGTGATTTTCAGTGATAGGTGAAGACTAAGGAGTGAAATTAAAGACATCACAGAAAAGCTGACTTTTCAGGAAGGATTTGAAGGAAGTAGAGTCATGAATGTGTCCAGGGAGGCAATGGCAGGCATGTTAGCTAATTAGTGGGTTAAGAGAAATGGAATTCCTAAGTGGGACATAATCAAAAATGAACAGGTAACCCTTGGCCCTTCTGATATTCTTAGACTTCAGTTCCCATCGTTTCTGACCATTGACCATGCTGGCTGGGAGTTGTAGTCCTCAAGGGACTACAAGACTCACAATTGATTTCCAGAACTTTGTTCTAATGCCAGAGCTCAGCCCTGTGAATGTTAAGTAGATGATGAAATGCACTTGCTTTCTTGGGTTGCAAGCACACCATACATTTAAAGCACATCTGCCCCCACTCCCCAAATCCTGGGAACTGTATGTCATGAAAACGTTGATTTACAGGGATGTGATGGAATCCTAACCCACTATGGAATGCATGCTCTAACTAGGCTGATGTCACCAAGCTGGAGAAGAATTTGCTTCAGTGTTTGCTCTGAGTTGGGGCTCTTTAAGTGGTAGGCTGTTACTTGATTTAAAAGCCATGTTGGGGTCTTGGAATCCAAATCTCCCCTCTTATGCATTTGCTGATTCCTATTTTTCTCTACACTTGCAGGCAACAATTAGAAAAGAAAGTGTTCTGCATCACACGCAGAATTGCCTTTCTTTTATGACTAAGTAACACCTTGAATTTTTGGCACTGAAGGATTACAATGAGGCTCGGAACCCTGTGCCTTTCCCTTTTGTATATAAATAAAACACAGTTTATAAATTTCAGTGTATCTGTTTGCCAATTATTTGTATTACAAATTTTGAATACAATAAACTCTCATTTGCCCTTGGGCTCTTATATTATCAAAGTACTTTGGATGATGATCTTTCAGTTGAGATTTATATTGCTTATGGAAAATTGGATTTATTATTGCTAATAAAGGTTTATTAGCATAACCTACTACGAGCAGTATCATTTCCTATCTGAATAATGACTTGAATGTTATTTTATCATTTCCATAGCACTTTAATGTGCAATGTGCTTTGCATTCATCATTGTCCTTGGAAATGAACCAAGAAAGCACATGCATACATACAAGCAGATTGCAAATGATGAGCTCAGTCTTAAAGGCATATAGTTGGAAGTAAACTCCACTGTTCAGTGGAACATGTTTCCATGTAAGCTTCCTGTTTATTATACACCCCCTCCACATTCTTATATATATTTAGGGATGTGGGTGGCGCTGTGGTCTAAACCAGTCGCCACCAGGTTACACCACTGCTGTAGGGACGCGGGTGGTGCTGTGGCCTAAACCACTGAGTCTCTTGGGCTTGCCAATCACAAGGTCGGTGGTACGAATCCCCGCGATGGGGTGAGCTCCCATTGCTCTGTCCCAGCTCCTGCCAACCTAGCAATTTGAAAGTATGCCAATGCAAGTAGATAAATAGGTACTGCTGCGGCGGGTATGTAAACAGCGTTTCTGTGCACTCTGACTTCCGTAATGGTGTTCTGTTGCGCCAGAAGCAGTTTAGTCATGCTGGCCACATGACTGGCCTGAAAGTGAGATGAGGGCTGCACCCCATAGTCAAGTTTGACTGGACTTAACCGTCCAGGGGTCCTTTACCCCCCCTCCTCTCTCTATATATATATTTATCCTATTTGCCTTAAACTTGCTATCTGCTCATGAGGGTTCATCAGATTTCCTGTGTCCATTTTATTTACCCTTCCGAGTGTGAATTTCTTCTGTTCTGTTTACTGAAAGAGAGATGGTTGTGTGGACATTTGTATTTTTATTTATTTATTTATAGCTTGCTGAGTTATTTGGAATTATTTGTGCTTTTCTGGACTCAAGTATGATTTTAAACCAGAAAGAGAAGAAGGAAATAGTATTCCTGGCACACTATCTGCAGCCCTGTTTGTTTTCCTAGTCTCATTCCCTTGCATCCTCTCCCCCAACTGCCTTGGACTTCTCTCTTTTGAGCATCCACATATTGCATATGTGCAAAATGTTTGCTTCAGTCTTTAAATGTTTGCTTCAGTCTTTTCTCAGGCTCTGAACAGCTCGTGTTGTTGTTCAGAAAATAAATATAGAATAAGGTCAGCAAGATAGAAATATAGAGATACGAATTCTGGTCCAAGATATGGAGAGGCAGGGGGCGGGTGGACAAACATTGAATGTGCTTTCCTGTGTATGCTTAATATTTATCTTTGCACAGAAAGGCTGTCCCTTCTTGGCCCATGAAGACTGAGAGGGGGAAAGGCAGCCATGAAAGTGTTCAGGGCATTATAATTCAAATGTGGCATCTTAAATAGTGTTGGGAGAGCTACAGGAAACCAGAGCTTACTCTAGAGCTTCATAGTAATGAGCTTTTCAGCATCCTCATTGTTGTATTTTATTTTTAAAGATACTGTTCTAATTAAAATCACAAGTTGCTGGCTAGAGGCTTCCATAGTCTAAAAGCTTTTGGAAGTCCTTGTATAAATCAGCAGTGTATCAAGCAAATGGACAAAGTACCTACTTTTCAGATTGGTATCTTTTAAAGACTGAAGAAGTGATCTCTTCTTTTGTGATACATTGGGGAATGGGAGCATTTCCTATGGGTGATGGATGTCATCTAGAATAAGATCAGTCTTTTTTTTTTTAAGGTGCTGATACTCACCATAAAGTTGTTACAGTAAGTGCCACATTTTTAACATTTGGGGGAAAGGTGCCAGTACTGCGTACCCTTGAGTATCCCCAGAAAAAGCACTTTGTATTACCCATGTAGCAGAAGTTGCCCCCAGTTCCAGTCAACACACAGAGGCAGTTTAAGGTCCAATATAGTTTATTGTTGCATAATATTAGGCTTCAGTAATATAGCTCCAGAGGTTAATTTATACCTACAGTTTGTAGGCTTTGCAGATACGCATACAGATACAGATATGTGCAAGTACAAAATATTTGTGTTGCTCCAGCAGTTCAAGATGTAACACACACTCCAATTGACAGATTCATCGATTGATTAATGAGCTGATATGCCTTGTTTATATAGACGGCACTGGGACGTTGCCGTAGCACCTGGCTTGGCTGAGCTTGCACCTGGTGGCTTATCTCACATGGGGTGATTTGTGATCATGAAGAAAATTTACCCCTTCCTCCATGTCCAGTTCCTCGAACACTAAATTGCACTGGAGTGCTAGAGAATCATAGGAAAGTTGGGCAAGACAAGGGATTGGAGAGCCAAAAGAGGAGGTTCTGCCATGCAGAGATTTCAGGGGTTGTACGTTTGAGGGCAGGAATTGATGGATGTTGGCAACAGCCTCTCTGGAGATCAGTTGTCTTGACAAATCAGTGTGGTATGGGACACAACTAGAACCTTGTTATACAAGTGAATCACTCAGTGATTTTGCTCAAGAAACTACATGGAAAGCTTAAGAGTTTTTTCAGTGGTGTAGTTAGGTAATTTTAGATTCTGAACTTCATGGTTTTACTGAGGCAGGGGGAGATGATTTATTTATTTGATTTATTAGTCCCTAGAAAACTTTCAACAAAATTACAGTACTGTCTTTTTAATTTTTTAATTTTTTGAAAAAAATATTAAACATTCAACATTAACTTACACAAGAATACAATATATACAAACTATATACACATACTTTACAGAAATAGAAAAGTAAAGAAAAAAGTAAAGGATGAAAGATAGGGTAAATAAGATGAACTTCCGATTGTTCTCATTGTATTGTATTGTATTGTATTGAGAGTACAATACTGGCTTTAGAAGACAGAAGTAATCAGTATACTAACAAAATAATGCCCTGAAAAATTGCATTGACGACAGCAGAACATCAGATTCTACCAAATGCCTGGGACAACAGATGGTAATGTGTGTTACTTCACTTATTTCAAAATATGGAAAGTCAGCCTATTTTGCATTTGGGAGGAACCCTCCTGCTTATTCTGTGGAGAGGGGACCCAGACATCTCTCCCAAATGTCTGCACTGATGGCGTCAGTGGAGCTCTTAGAGTTATTTTGGAATTCAGAGGTATATCAGAAAGCAATTCTGCCTCTCTAGCAGCAAATACCATTCCATTAATTGAATTGCAGAGTTAGTTCTTTTCATTGTGCGATTGCAATCTCACCTGTTAATCTGAAGGTTACAAATGGATGCTGTAGTTTCACTTACTCTGGTGACAATGTTGTTTCATGACCCAGACCTCTGTGGGAGAGATTGAAGCAGGGCATTATTTCTGAAGAAGTGTGCATGCACACGAAAGCTCATACCAGGAACAAACTCAGTTGGTCTCTAAGGTGCTACTAGAAAGAATTTTCGATTTTGTTTTAACCAGTTAGTGGGCTAAAGAATTGAGCACAGAGTTAACCCCATCATGAGTCATGCCACCAAAAACCGGAGCATCTCACCAGCTGTTGCTGCTCCAGCTTCTGTCTCTGATAGCCATCTGGCTGGACACTCCAGACCAGACCAGCAACCTATCATATTGCTGGAGACTCTTCAGAGTTGTAGCTTCAGGTGTGTGAGAGATTCACTTGTCCTGCAGAAGCACGGTAATACATATGAGGATCCCTCCCTTTTTTTCATTGAGAGGGGGAAACACTAAGAAAGATTTTAAAATCAGCAAAGTTTTGTTTGTAGTAATGGAGTCTTTCTCCTATATAGCCTTTGGCAGATAATATTTGGTAATATTCTGTTTAATTGATGCATTTCACCCTCCTTGGAATGCACAATATTTAACTTAAATAATCAAGAAGAGTGCTGTAAATTGTGAGCATTATGTTGGTTTTTGCTTCCGCCTAGGCTCTGTAATTACTAAAAATTTATTTCAAGCAGCAGAACAACAAAACAAGCCACTATTCTGGGCTAAACGAATCAGTTCCACTGGCAGCCCTCAAAGAGTTTGGTATTCTTTAATGTTGAGTTTTGTTGGAATCCTTTCCAGTGCAAATGACCTACTCTGCTCTACTTACCAAAGGAGGGCATTTGGCAGACACTTACAACTGCTATTAAAAATTTAGGGTTTATTACCAGGGTGTTTTAGCTTTGTTCTTTCTTGTGAATCCAAGAAACACAGAAAGGAGTTGGTGCTATGCAAATCAGGTGTTAAAGACATACAGGGTATGGATCAAAGGAGGCTTAATTGGGAGCAAGCGAATAGGAAAAATATATATCTGTAGCCACCTTATGTTTGCCAGCTTCCCTGCCCCCCCCCAAACAAATCTGTCACTCTTCCCCCCTGCCAGTTTACTGACATGAACCAGTACATATTATAGCATGCTTCATACTTCCAAAGCCTGACTCTTAGAGTTAACTGGCTGACTCTCTCCAGAAAGGAGAATTTAATTTCCCTTTGGGGAAATACAGGACAAACATGTTGATAACCAACTGATTTTGAATGTTGACTTGCTGGGATCCTCTGTTTCTTTGTTTATCCACGAACAAAGACTGATGCCATATGTATTTGCTACCCATTAGTGCAATAAAATGTTGCCAAGATGATTTAAAATTTTACATGTTGATACCCCAGTTCATAAGGCAAGCATAGCACATAGTGACTGGCTGCTCTTTGTTAAAGCCACCGTCTGAATGAAGCAGGTTCATTCCTCTATTATGGCAAATGCCAGATTCAGTTCCTTTCTATCAGTTTCTGTCAGCTGTTAAGTAGCTGGCTTGTCTACCATATGCTCATGCCTACTGCCACATCCCCCAAGTTTCTACCCACCTTTGTCTTATTTAGATTCCAGTTTGTGTGCAGTTTATGCAGATTTCAGTTTTGCTCCTGGTTTATATGGCCCTGGAAAATAACAATTATTGTTGCTGATGCTGTTATTATTCAATTATAAAAGTTTTTACCTATGAGCGAAATTCAAGCCTCACCTTGAATTTAATTGCTTGAACCAGTGTGTTGTACCCAGAATGGAATCTAAGGGAGCACAGCCCCAGGGATATTTGCATGCATACAAAGTACATGGCAGTGCATAGTTTTTTCTAGCAGTAAAGTGTACTCCATTTGCCCCTGGATCTTTGTGGCTCTTTGGGTCACTTATTCCCACTGGGCCAAAAACTGAAACACTCTCTCTGACCATTTGCAGTAGTGGCACTGCAGATATCAGGCTAGCAGTTGTTTCTATGTACTGCCTGAGGGTGTTAGGGGAGGAGTAATGGGGGGGGGAAACATGTCGTGTTCCTTCTGGGGTAGTTTGTCCACCTTTGTCCCCACCCTGCTAGGTGGGGGTAGCTGATGGGTCTCAAACCTTCAATGAGTTAGGACCTCACCTGCAAGCAAAGGCAAGTTCTGGCAGATTGAGTGGATGAGACCAACAGTGGCTTCAGTGGTCAATAAGGCAGTTTCTGCATGTGCTGTAGAGGCAAATGAGGGGCAGACAGGGCTTGTCAACCTGGAAAGGTAGCCCATCTAGGAGAAGGAAAATGTGTCCTATCCTGAGAACTTTTCAACCATCTTAGAGCTAGTTGTTATTTTCATATATGAATCACTTTCCATTGAGGCATCCCAGTTGCAAATGTAAACACTATTTGAAAAACAATTGCAAACATAAGAACAGTTTAAACTAGCAACAGCACATAATTCAAAGCAATTCAAATCCTAGTCCAATAGCAATTTGGATAATTTTTTTTAGAAGGCTTGCTGAAACCATATCAGTGAAACCATACCAGAATCCAAAGAGCCACAAGTTCCATCAGGTTTTAGGTTTCTCCCTGATGCCCTCACGCTACCTGGGAAACTGCTTAGGAAACAGGACTTTCAGAAGCCATCGCAATATGTATTTATTTCACATTATAGAACTCTTGATCATAATAAAAACCTAACATTCTAATATGATATAGGAGTCAGTTGTTCAAAAGAGGAGAAAGCCAAATATTTCACTAGACTAGTTCCTTGTGTGAGACTAAGCAATTCTTTGCATCTCAGATGATGGGTCATAATGGGATCACAACTGACATGCAACTTTGCAAAACAGATTTCCCCCATTTGGCTTACATGGAATAGTGCTGTATAGTATGGGTTATTTTTTAGGGGGCTGTTATTTCGATAAGAAGCTCTTAAGTATGCCACCCTACCTGAGTTCAAACCCCTTTCTCCTCATCGCGGTTGATGCCTGTTCTCTTCTCTCTCCTTCTTGGTCCAATCTGCACTTCTTCTCAAAGGGACATGACAAGATTTGAGGGGATCATCGTGCTGTTCCCTTTTTTGTTGTCCCCTTTCTTACTCTTTACTTTCTCAGAGCAGAGCAGCCACATCAATGAGGAGGAGGAGGGGGAGGGAGAGGGAGAGGGAGGAGAACATAGTCCTCATCAAATACCTGTCAGTGATGGTTCTTCTCTTGTAAGCTATGTTAGTAAAAGCCCATTACAGGTATGTGCCACCATAGATCTACCTTTGACTGGGGTATGGCCCTACTGAGTATTTAATGGCACAAGCCCACTTTCTTTAATAAGAGCATATTGGTGTTAGTGGTTACTGTCTACCTTCCATTAAGAAGTATATTCCATGCCTGTTTTAGTACAAAGTTGATGCTTGAAGCATTATAGTACAGGAGACCTATAGCTCATTTGAGATTATTAAACAGCCTTGTAATGGCCTTATTCATTTCCATGTTTACAGCTTTTGGTAAAATTTATGTCGAAACTTTTACGAACTGTGTTATAAGGACAAATTCAGTAAAAACCACATGCTTCTTGCTGGTACCCATAAAACAAAATGTGCCTTGCAGAAGCGTCTTGTTTTTCTGAGCTGAACTAAGCTTTGTTTGGAGGTTGATGACATCACCTCATCTCCTAGTAACATCTCTTTAGCTATCGCCTCCCACACTGGTTTGAGAGAGAGAGAGAGAGAGAGGAAGGAAGGAAGAGTGCATTCCTATCACTCTGGCCCTCTAGCTTTTCAGCGTCCATCTGCTTGCTTCATTTTCGTGCTTAAAACAGCTTTATGGATCATTTTGTTTTCGTTTTGGCTTGGGACGAACAATAATGTTGGCACATAGTTATGAAGTCGCAACCTATATTATGAAGGGAGGGAACCTTATCCATCAAACATCACGTTTTGGTACAGGGTCACAGGCGAACAAAGTGGCTTGTGTCAGGTTGAAACAGCACTCGTAAATGTTAGTGTGTTTGAAGCTGGTGGTTTGAAGTCTATTTATTTTGCTTGAAAAGCTCAAATGGCCTGCTGCTGAGTGCAGGACCAAGAAGGGGGGGGAGGGGTCTTCATAAATTATTACTTGAAGGCTAACCACCATCCTTTATGAGGTGGAATGGTGCCATCTGCTTTTTCAGATCTTTGATTTATCTTTCTTCCCATTAAGGAAAGGAAATGCTCCTGTGTAAATAAACTTGTGTACATTCTTGGATATATTTATCTTTTCCACCTCAGCTCATTTGGCCTGTACAATTTACCAAAATCTGAAGATATTGTGTCCACTGAACTTTGAAATAAAATGCTTCACTTTACCTCAGACCCTTACTGGGGGAAAAAATATACGTCCTGCACATATATTACTTTTTGAAGTACAAACGTATACTTTTACAAAACTTTCAGCTCCTGTTGCGGTGATGGAAAGGGAGGCACAGACAGAATTGCAGCCAGCTAGTTTAGGCTCATTATCAACTTTAGAAAGCCACTAATCGGGAATTAATGTCTAATTTTGTGTGTGTGTGTGTGGAATAATGAAGCCCATTAGCAGAAGTTCAAGAAGTTTCACGGGGCGTGTCTTTGAAACAGTAGCTGAGAGGTTGATGAATTGGGTTTCTATGCCTTGTCATGAAGCATTATTGGTATGGAATGTGGATCTGGGTGCCCAAATGTGTGTAGGCGACTTTGTTTGCATCCCCGCTCTGAGGATTAACATACTGTGATGCTTGAATGCCAGCAGAATCTCTCCCTTCCCCCTTTCACTCTCAACACTCTCTCTTCCCCCCCCACCTCATTCTGCTGAAGTCGTTTGGTTTGTGCTGCTTTTTCCTGTGAGAGGATTAGGGAATAGGAGAATGGCTTTGTGAGGGGAGAGAGAGGAGAGAGCTGAGAAGAAACTAAACTAGAAGACTAGCCTTTCAGAGTTCTTTCCATTGAGGCGAATTGCATGTGATACAGCAGCTGGGGGCTGTTGGTTTTCTTTTCAGCTCCCTACTGTAAGAGAAGCTGGTAAGATTATTTTTCCCCTTGTTCTCCTGTTCTGTGATGCTCTTGTAATTGCCTTATTGAGGGGACTCCTTCAGGAGGAGGGGAAGTTGGTTAATGATACTGAGGACACGCTGCATTGTCTTTCCTCCCCCCCCCCCGCCCCGTAAAGCTACCTAATATTTGAAGAGGGACTATTTACAGTACAGAGGGGGCAGTTTTTGTAGGAAAAGTTGTTTTTCTCCTTTTTGCCAAAGTACTCTTAATATAAAACGGGAGGGGGAGCAGGGGGGAAAGAATATTTTATCAAGTCGTACCAAACTGTTTGGATATATTTAAAGTTTTCAGAAGTATTTTGAGTGAGGGGGAGCCATTTCATCCGTTTGCAGCATTCTTGATGTTATCAGCTTTGTCACTTTCCTGGACTAATTCCAGATCTCCTGGGGTGTGTGTGAGAAACATATATTAGACTCCTATTTTTCACAGGCTCCACAAAGACAACAGGGTCTGCTTGTCTTAGCAACAAAAGCCAAGCAAGCAACTCCTTCTGGAAGGTGAAAAGGAAGGAATACCTTCTGAAGAGGTAGGGAGAAGCAAAGTGAAATTAATCTAAGAACAAGGAATGAACGCAGTAATGTTTGGCTACGTTTGAATGGAGCAGCACGGCTCAGTATATACCTCAAATGCTATTTGAGTTAACTATGATTTTTCTAGTTTCTTTACGGAATACTGTATATGCCACAGTGGCAATTTGTATTTTGTTTGAGCCTCTTGCTTCATTTCATATATGTGTGGGAACTGTTAAGTTTTAAATTCCTTGAGAGAGCAGAGATATATAAACTTGGCTTGAGGGCAATTTCAAAGAAAAGTTGAAAAAGTCTTGTGCCTGTCATGGATAGCATAGATGTAATTACAAACAAAACTTTTCTTTTTGGTCAAGTAAGAAATCACAAATCAAGAAAGTAAGGAATGATTGACAAGAATTAAAGTGATGATTGACATGTTTTTCTAGCACCCTTCCTTCCTTCCTTCCTTGTGATTAAATTCTTACTCTTCTATTCAGCATTCCTATCTAAAGTAACACTTTGTATTTATTACTGTGGATAAAGACATGCTCTTTCTCTTCTTCTGCATCCCACCTTCACAAAACACTCCAAAGAAGCGACTGTGTTTTACTATTTACATCATTATCTTCAGCTTTTCCTGACTTAGATCCCATTCAAGCCATCAACTGTTAGGGCAAAAGTCTGCAGGCCATAGTCATGCATAAGTGGTATAGGAAGCAGGTCATTACTATGGGTGCTTTGTAGCTTGGAAAGAGGGTGCTAATTTTAGGAAATGGGGTTGTCATGGAGCCCTAAAGAGTGGTGGTGGGTGGGTGGGGGAGTGTATCTGCATGAACATTAGTGTTGCTGAGTCATGTGATTTCATTATCTCAAAGACAAGACCCACTGTAAACGATTTTTACATTTAGCCCTTCCTCCACCTCCTCCCTCCCTTCTTTCCTCTCACACAGACACTGGTTGCTAGGGTAATAGGTTTAAAAAAAAATTCACATAATACCACAGTGGTGTTAGTGGTTACTTATTGAGTTGATTCATGCAAAGCCTGAGTAGTCTCAACAGGGGTATCATTGTGCTTAATGTTCATTTAGATGTGTCACTAGTTCAAATTAGTTTTCTTAAATATAGATATCACTAATATACATCCAATTTTGCCAACTCTTTAACCACCAGCTTCTTTTTTTAGAAACACACTCACTAAATGGCCATTTCTGGTTTTATATAGATTACTGTGTGCTTTAACTGTGTGTATTCTGTGTTTCGATTCCACACTTTTCAAAGTAAGAATTTATTCATTAACATGTACAGGTATATGCAGAATGATACCTACATACCTACACACCTGTTGAGAGCAGCTATGGAAATCAACTGCTTTTTCCATATTACTTAGTTCATAATGCCAGGATGCACATCCTGGTTACTAAAGTGCTCTGCTGTGCCCCAGTTGGTTGTTGGCTGATGGTATTAATTTATTTTCATTGAGGCATAAAACTCTCGAATCTGATTTGTGAAGGAAAATGGCAGATCTTTGAATCCCAATTAGCAACAATCTCTACTGTGGTGTTGGTTTAACCTAACAATTTAAGTAAAATAAAAAGCATATGCTTTGCAATCAATGGGGAATTTGCCATCACCCTTGGAGGGAGTTAGGATTTAACAGTCTATAAGAAGATTTGAATACAACAGTGTTTGCTCTGTAGTCCTCTTCAGATAAATAACTAGGGAACACTATACAGAATCTATATGCAAATGGCAACATCCTTACACAACAAAACCTCTGGTTTCTCTTCTCTGTCCTCCAGCCTTCCATGCCCCTCCCCCCATATATGCTCTGTGGGGGGGGGGGTCTCTAGATTTTATGGGAATGGAGGAGAGGTGGAGATGCCACACAGCACAAACAGACACCTGCTCATGCGATACTGGATCTCTCCCTTATGTTCTCCATTTTTTTGCTCTGTAGAGTTCTTCAGCTGAATGCATCGAAGTTGATGGTTGAACCCTCTAGAGCAGCTGGGGGTGGTACTGGGGGCTACCAGGAAGATGAGAGAAAGGGAAGACTCTTTGATGTTGTCCAATAATAATTAGCCTATTGGAGCATCACTGTCAGGAACCGAAGTCAGGGGCAGGTTAGCAGTAAAACGTAAGTGAAGTTAACTCCTTATTCAAAGGAACCAAAATAGTGCAGGCCTAGTGATCCCACCAAGGCTTCTCAGTAGGTCTTGCCCCAATGAGACAGTTGCGAGGACTGAAGGTCCCCACCTTCCCACCTCTCCTAATTCCTTCGTCAGCTGCCTAAGGCTCCTTCGCCTGGCCTCTTTGTTCCGACCTCTTCATTTCTCTGCATGTTCTGAGAGACCAGGGGGAGAGGAGCTTGTCACAACAGGAGGGAGAGCTTCCCTGGCTTCTTCAGCAGCCTACTTCCACTCTGTCTCTTGACCACCCTCTGCTGCTGCTTCTGATTTTGGACTGCTGTCTGCCACAGTCTCTTCCTGCTTACTTAACCCTGTTACCTCTTCCACTTCTGACACCTCCCTCTTCCAGTCTGCTCCTTCTCCCTTTGACCACTCATCATCATCCCACCACCAATCCCCCTGCTTCTGAGCCTTCCTCCTTTGGGGGTCCCTTTGGGGGTTCCCCAGCTGGTGCCTCCCATCATTCCTCTGCATTCAGTCAGTCCATGACAATCACATGATGTCAATACTTGTAGAAGGTTGGTTGAGGATACCAGAAACTGGTAACTTTGCAGATCAGATTTCCAGATAACTGGAAGCTTTGCCAAAAGTTCCCTTTAATTTTGCACTTTTCAAATGCTACTGCTTTTTATTATGGTTTTTAAAATACTGCATATGATTATAACCAGAAAAATACGATCTATTTAACATTTTTATTCAAAATGAAAGTTGAATGAAGGTGGGTTTTCCTTTTCAGATGAATGGTGGAAAGTGAATGAGTAAGTAGTTTGCTTACAAATGTTTGTCTTCTGAGTGGTGTAAAATGGGAAAACATGAACAGCAATGCATCCCATCCCCAGTAGTGTAGGTGGGAAACACTAAGATTGAGTTCGGTTTAAAATTGGATGAGTGCAACTCACATATGCATAAACACTATTATTGTGTATGCAGCCTGAATCACAACTCTGACAGACCTTAAACAAGCACTAACAAGAACCACAATAATATTTTTATTATAGGGATTAATATAAAGTATGTACAAAATCGGGTGAATATAAAGATAGGAGGGTAGCATTGGAATCACCTTTGCCAAATTAACCCCCCATTTAAACAGAGCTGGTCATTCGGTCTTGCAAACACTAGGTCTTGTGAAACCCTGTGCACAGGACACTTCAAAGACTCGACAGTCAGCTGATCATCAGAGCTTCATGGGCAAAAACTGGTGATCTGACATCATTGTGAAGTCAAGTGATTGGCAGGTAGGCAGCTTCGTCCATCTTTCAGACTTGGTCCACTGGGGGAGGGACACCTGCACACAAATATGTGAATATCTTGGATTGTTCTATGCTTTACTACCATGTGCAGAAGTTGACGAATAGTCCAAAAAGCATGTTTAAAAAGTTAACTGTAGGCACTGCCCTATCATTAAGCAGGCACCAGCCTCAGGCGCCCAATGCCTGGGAGTGGCAGCAAGGGTCTGGAGTACAAAGCTATGGGTGCCTTGTCCCCTGCCCTGTGTCTCCTGAGCTCCCTGGGAATGAGGGACATAATGACCTGGCTTCAGCTGTGGTGGAGCCCATACTGAAGTAATCATCTCCTTGTGTAGAATGTGGGGTGCCATCTTGTCCTTCACCCCAGGCAGCCAAATGTCATAAGGATGGTTTTTAAAGGGGCTCACTCACCACTGTCCTTAAATCAGACTGGTTAGGTTTTTAGTCAACTGCTACTTTCTTGCACAGCTGGGAAGAGTGATTTCCTTTCATCTCTAATTGACTGCGAAAGGGGAAGCTTTTTCTTTTTGTTGCATTCCCTCTCTTTGCTTCCTCATCTCTTTGATCTAATGCATATCTCTTTGTGAAGTAATGCACAAAACTTTAAACAGTTGAGGTGTCTTCCTACCCTCTGCTACCTTACTGGTCCTTATGGCTGTTGCTTGTGGACATAGCCCTTCTATTTCTGCTTCTGTGACCCAAGCGGATAGAAGCATCCAAGAACTAATTTATACAGTACTAGATTGTGGACCAACACTAAATTCTCAGTTTGGGCCTCAAGTGAAACAAGTTACAAACAATGCAACTGAATTTGAATAGAGCAAATATAGATTACATCAGCTACTAAGCAATTGTTTATAGGAAGATTGTTTATAGTTCAGTTTGTTTGTTTTTTGCTCCATTGTGATGAATGATCAGGATGCCTTTGGCTGAAAGTGAACTTAAGGATGCAGAGTAGTACCTTATGGAATCGTTTCGCAAGTCTGTGTTATCTCAGAAGCCACTTTTCACTCTTGTGACCTGTTGCGATCCCTGCACTAGGCAAGCCCATTCATGCTCTCAGTCCTGCAGAGAGAAGTGCCAGAGACTAGCAGTGATTATTCTCTGCAACCTTTCCCCAGGTATACAAGTCAATGGCACTTTGGGAGAGATAAAATATGCTTTTCTTCCAGTCTGATTAAAGCGGAGGGAGATATGTCTTTGCATACAGGATATTTTCTGCTTCTCTCAATTATTTTGAGGCCGCAAAGCACTGGCAGTAGAATTCATTCAGAGCTGCATGTTAAAAGTATATCCGACTCTTACTACTATTTTATAGCAGATGCAGTTGAATTTTGACATTTTTCTCACGCTGCTTGTTAAAGGCTGATTCCTTTTAGAATGCTAGGAAGGCAGTTGGTATTGGCAGCCAAACACAAGAAACACCCTGTAATGCCTACAAAAACACAGCCTCTGGGACAGCCAATGGCAAGCCTCCATTTCTATCATTCTTGTCTAGGCATTCTCAGAAATCTGCTCAGTACTGCTGTGACCTCAGTAAGTGGAACAATTTGTGATTTACAATGGATTAAGTGAGATCAGAGTTAATGCCTGTTGTGTTCTCTGATTTCATATCCCATTTAGAAGGCAATTTATCTGCTCCTGTATTGGAGATGGGAGACTGAACACACATCAAATAGCTACTACTAAGTAGCTTTCGTGACCTACATGCCTAGTGTATAGGGTTGGGTTTTTCAGGCAGCATTAGTCAGTGAAACCTTTTCCAGAAAAATGGTTGGAAATGTACTATTGATTCACACCAGTCTCAGCAGACCAAAGCCAGAAGTGGATACATTTTGAAAATCTGAATGTTCACATTACCCCAGATAGAAACAAGAGGGTATACATTGTCTTTGGTAAATTGTAAACATGTTTCTAATAAATTGTGCATTGTGGGTTGGTAGAAAGGTTTTCCATTAGAAATAGACCACAGGGAACCTGCTTTAGGCCAGTTCAGTTTGCAATATATTCAGTAAAGTTCACAACATGCCTTTTTCTTGAGTCCTGTTTCTTTATTTCAGGGAATCATATGCCATCAAACCTAATTAATTCCTTTACTTCAAAACAATGCAGTCTCTGTTGCATTCTAGCAATCAATGGCTATCCACAATATCCCCTATTTTAACTTATTTTTCAAATCTTGCTTTGATTAATCCTAGTGACATTTGTAAGATTAAGAATTGTATTTCAAGTGGAAGATATTTGCTTATAGTCAAGAACCAGTGCATCTTCCATTCATAAGACTTTCCTACAAATAGATATTATGAAGAGATGATTGGAGAAAATAATTGTATTACAGGTAGAAAATAGTTATAGGAATCCACCTCCTGCTATGTGTTCTGAAGTATTTAGTACAGTAATCTTTATTGCACCAATGAACTTGGGACCAATGTGCATTGCCAATTTTGATATGGTACATTTGGTATGATGTTTGTTATTTGTTGTGATTATAATGTTTGAAAATCATGCAGGATTTTGTACTATTTCCTTTACCTTTTGTGCTTCATTTATGCATTCATCCACATTGCTATGTATTTTTGCAACAAACATGACATCACACTACAGAGACGAAATGCTATATTGCTGTTTCATCACTAAATTTGTAAAGTCCCAACAAGATCCGTAGAACTAAAATATGGAAAGTTATACTGAAGATGCTGTCATTGGGATAATGCTGACAAATATTTTAAATTGAGATAAGGCAATTGTAACTTCTGATCCTCAGCTTGTGCTGTTTGCCTTCCTTAGTGTCTTGAGTCCACTGAATCATGGCTATGAACCAAAGTGCTTATAAATGTGCGTCTGCCTGTGCAAATTTACGCCTCCTTTCCACAACATGCTTCTCTCCACCCTCAAGCCTATCTCATGATTTTTTTTAAAGCAGAAACATCTATTTTCACATGGACACTTCTTATTCTAAATGCAGCCATTGTTTGTTATGTCTAGCCAGTAATTAGACCTCAGATGGTGAGGCAATTTCAGAACATGGTTTACCAATTTACATGCTAATCCAGCAGACTGTGGTGGAGCCATGATTAGTGCAGACTCCATCAACATCTTAATTAGCCCTGGTCCCAGCATGGAGCAGTGGTGGCTATCTTTGTAGGTCTGAGAATGTTTGCTTTTTTTTGGACAAATGCATGTTCCCCAAAGCCTGCCCCCCCCCACTAATTGCTGTTTAAAGGAAGAAACCCAGTTCCTGAGAGAGGCTACAAATGCCTAAAAGAATGAACCAGCAGCCTATTCTGTGGAGGTTCCCATTCTGCAGCTTATATTAGAGAGTGGCCAAAGTAAAAAATAAAATACTAGTAAGGCAACTGAACTGATTTTAGATCTTAAAGTATGGCATATGTTGAGGGGAAAGTGTAACAACTTTTTGACGTGATATGGACCACTGACAAGAAGAAGGGGGATTGCTAAATTTATATAGATATTTAGATACACACACATACATATATACACACACACTATGCATATAACTGTAACTGTTATATCAGTTAATTTGGATACCTTAGACTAGACCAATGACAACAGGTTTTTTTGTTTTAATAGAGGTAACTGGTTTAAATACACATTTTAATGTCTAGTCCAGAGGGGGCTGCAGAATTACTCATGAGTACTTGTGAATTATAACTAATCATATAGCAAAAGTTAAGCAGGAAATAAAAATTATTGTTTGCATATGTGGGGTAAATAACTTAAACATTTAACTCTGTAAAAGCTTCAGTCATCCTGAAGAACATAGCAGAACAGGTACACTAAACAAGGACAAGTATAATAGCCTAAGTAGGTATCATGTGGTACAAGGAATCCTGTACAGTCATACCTTGGGTTACAGATGCTTCGGGTTGCGTGTTTTCAGGTTGTGCACCACGCCGAACCCGGAAGTACTGGAACGGGTTACTTCCGTGTTTCGGTGCTCACGCATGCGCAGAAGCGCCAAATCACAACCAGCACGTGCGCAGACGTGGCACTGTGGGTTGCGAATGCTGCAGGTTGCGAATGTGCCTCCTGCACGCTTCACGTTCGCAACCCAAGCGTCCACTGTAATGTGTTTTCCACCTGCATATGCTCTGTGCTAAGCCACAAATACTTGGTGGTTTTGAATGATTTACTGGTAAAATATTTTCCTTTAACATCTAGTAGACCATATAAATTTACATCTGCAATGGAAGTGTTAATCTGGTGCCTAGACTACATACATAAGAGTTTCCTTGCCAAATCTAAAAAAAGAAAAGAGTTCATTTAGTCCAACAGTTGTCAGCCACAAGTCCCTGGGAAGCTCAAAAGCAAGGCATGATGGAGACGACTATGTTTTATAGTATGGTCTAAACCACTGAGCCTCTTGGACTTGCTGATCAGAAGGTTGGCGGATCAAATCTCCGTGACAGGGTGAGCTCCTGTTGCTTCGTCCCAGCTCCTGCCAACCTAGCAGTTCAAAAGCACATTGGTGCAAGTAGATAAATCGGTACTGCTGCAGTGGGAAGGTAAATGGCGTTTCCGTGCGCTCTGGCTTCCACCAGGGTGTTCTGTTGCACCAGAAGTGGTTTAGTCATGCTTGCCACATGACCCATAAAGCTGTCTATGGACAAACACCGGCTCCCTTGGCTTGAAAGCGAGATGAGTGCTGCAAACCATAGTAGCCTTTGACTGCACTTAACCGTCTAGGGGTCCTTTACCTTTTTTTAACCTTTTATAGTGTATCTAGTACAGCAGGGGTGGCCAACTTCCAAGAGACTGATCTACTCACAGAGTTAAAAACTGGCAGTGATCTCCCCCTGGGGGGGGGTCTCCAGGTCGAGGTTGTTGAGCTTTACGTAGGAAGGAAAGCCACCCATGTTTTGGGGGGTTCAGGTCAAAGTTGAGCTTCTTTTAGGAAGGAAAGCCCTGTTTTGGGGGCTTCAGGGCAAAGATGTAGAGCTTTTTTTAGGGGACCCAAAGTTGTTGAGTTTCCTTGGAGGGAGCCAATGATCTACCAGTGATCTACCACAGACGTCCAGTGATCTACTGTTGGACATGCCTGTAGTACAGGACTGGGGATCTTCCAGCCTACAGGCTTCAAAAGGCCCACCAGACCTCTTTATTTATCCTGTGAAGCCATTTCAGCCAAGCCACACCCTCCTGCCCCACACTTAAAGTTATACTGTATATGTTACCAGGTGTGGTCAGGTAAAAAGCAGGACTTGGACAAAAGGGACTTTGCAGCAAAGCCCCTTGTGCAGCACTTCCAAGTGCAGACTTATCAGCTGGTTGTTGTCACTTGGGAAACACTGTAGACAAGGCTTCCCCAACACTAATAATCAGCAAATTGTTGGTGTTTCGGAAGTATAGCAAAAATGTGTGAAGTATTGCTTCATTTTGTTTGTTCTGAACCCACTGTCAACCAATCCATTCTGGTGAATTTCTATCCAATCTCTCCACACTACTAATACTAATATAAATGTCTATCATTAGTCTACCTTGGATGTTGTCACCATCTGATCAACTTTGTTCCTTTTTTCTGTCCCTCCTCTATGACTTTCTTCTTGGGACTCGGTAATAAAAACTGACCATAGTATATGAAATGCAGATGCACCATAGATGCAATAATTAAAGACATTGTGATATTTTCTGTTGTATTTCCAGTCCATTTTCTAGCTTGAAAATGTGTCTGTCAACTCTTCCCTGTAAGCCTCTTTAAAGTTAATCACAGTATCTGCCCAGGGGTACTGACCCATAAAATGGAGATTGCTGTAAGTCCAAACTCCAAAAATGGCAGAATCAAGGGACAATTTTAATTTTTTTCACTTGCTGTCTCAAGCTGTTCCTCCAGTAAACAAACGAAAACATGCCAGAATTCTTCAGAGTAATGCAGAATAATGATTTATCTTTCACTGTTCTGTACATTTTTGCAATAGCAATTTCATAGTACCACAAATATTGACCTAGGATAGAACATTAAGACACCAAACCTCCAAAATAAACAGGCTTCAGAATATGTTTTATACTAACGTTTTTTATGGACATTCTTTTCAAAATAAAGGGGAGATGTTTTTGTCTGGCATGTCCTCTGCTTTAGCTAAGATATTTGTGGCTTTGGTCAGCCCCTCTGAGTATACGACCGAGAGCCAAGGACTCAGGGGAAATCTGTCAGAGCAACCACATTCTTCCTGGGTTCAGACTCAGTGACTTGTGAATATTTGTGAAAGTCTATACCAAAAATATAACACATAATTTTTGTGTATTTCCTTTCCCATTAAAAAACAAATTAGGATAAAATTGATATGACATGTCAGATCGAGAGCTTAGATTGGGACTGGAAGGAAGCAAAGGTCTCTTTACACTTAATGCGGTGTCACTTGGATCTTTTCCTTTTCATGTGCTAATGTCATTTGGGCACTGCAAATGCTTTTTCCACATGTGATTTTTGTTACCATGGTTAAGAACCATGAAACTGCATGCCCCTCTAGGATATTCTCATTGCGATTGGATCTGTGTTAGGCATCTGATCCTTATGTGTACATTGCCATTCATGCTGTACTCACCACGACATCTGTTGCCATTTGTGATGTTATTACTCCCCCTCCTTTTTTTATTTGAAAAATGAATAACATCTTGTTTAAGTTTCATGAATTGTCAGCTAGTCCCAAAGAGTAGGGGATCCTTTTTTTCTCATTCCTCCAGCACATTCCGGAAGACCCTTTGCTGTAGGGACATGTTTATATTTGTTATAAAGTCCCCTCCCTGCTCTTTGCCAACTTTGACTGCAAAGATCAGCTCTCATGCGCTCCCCTATTTAGTACCCCTTAACCCCCTGCTCTGTGCAGACTCTGTGCATAATTCTCAGTGCTTCAGCAGGAGGCATTCCATTATTATTATTATTATTATTATTATTATTATTAATATTATTCCCCCTTTCTTCTATGTACTCATCTATAAAGGAGGAGGGAAAGACTTGCCAATTTTATCTTCTGGTCTTTACAGCCTCTGCGCGCAATTCTCAGTGACTATAAAACATGCTGTGTGTCCCACCACTGTTCTCTCTCCCTCTCCTGTGCAAAGGTTTGTGCATTCAGACACCAGTACTTTTCACTTTATAGCAGTTCCAGCACAATACGCTGTTCCGCCTCAGATGGGGACCTCGCCTCTTCGTCACTACTTCCTGACCTCAACTACATCTCTCATCTTCCTTTACTCCTACCTATTCAGTGCTGACAAGACAGCAGCATGAACCCTCCATGCTTCATTTGAAGGGACCCTTCCTCAGTCGGCTGTCCTGTCAGTTACACCTCATGCATAGCCTTGTGGGCAGTGGGTGCAGAGTTGGGGCACATACAGTGTGCCTCCCCTCCTATTCTGCCACCTGAACCATGGGGTTCAGTGGGGATCATGATAGGGCTTGCCTTGCCTCATGGAAAAATGATAAAAGTAGCACAACATCAAAGCAGATTCAGGATTTATAGCAATGGCCAATACCGCTCCCGTTCCTCAACAGGGCATTACAGAAATAAACAGTCTCGTGGGACACTGAGTAATGCTCACAGACAGGTAGAAACTGAACATTGATAGGAACAATCACACAACCTACAGAAAAACCAGACAAGGAATCCTGCCAGAATCATAGAGTTATATTGTGCATATAAAACAATACTGAACTTGACCTATGCCTACATGCATGTCAGGAAATCTCCAATGCCCTTGTAGTTGAAAAACAGTTTAAAGCAAGAGTAGTATGGACATAAAGAGTGAGAAAGGTTTTTTAACCCTCTCATTAGCAGCAATTTACCCAAACTAAATTGTCCCCAATCTTCTCCTAGAATTCTAGATAGTTTACTTCTATCATTCTGTAATCAAATATCCTATGAGGAATTGTCCAAACTATCTGTAGAACAATTTGGGGAGAGGTATACTGCTCTTCCTACTTTCACATTTCTGCTAAATTTTGCACTCTCCTAAGGTTTTATTTCAGTTTGGGAGAAGGGTGTGTCCTTACTTACGTACATTTCCATGTAATGTTTATTTTGCTACTCACATGAAATTAATTGAAAGCAGTACTTTTTCTGCAAGGAAAAAAAAAGATGACTGTATTGCGTACCTTTGAGTACCACCGGGATGGGGGGAGCACTGTTTGAAACCTACTTGGGAACCAAATGATGTTGTTCGGATTCCACTGTGGGTTTCCTGAGCCAATACTACCAGAGGATCAGGGTGACAAAAACGAAAAGCGATTATAAAAAGCTCTGAAAGGATTTCTTCAGACTGGGTGATTGGGGATTATAAATGCAAATGTAGTTCAATGTGAGCAAGTGTAAAGAGATCTACATAGGAGCACAATCATAGCTACACATATATACATATACACTGACAGTGATTGACCAAGGAAGAGATATTGGGGCTGTCTTGGAGACCTCAATGTCAATGTCAACCCAGGGGAGCAGCTGTGAAAAAGGCAAGCTATATGTTAGGGACCATTAGAAAGTGAATTGAGAATAAAACTACTGATATTGTAATGCCTTTATACAAATATATTGTGTGAACACACTGGAATACTATGTACAGTTTTGGTCACCACATCTCAAAATTTGTTAATGTGGAGTTGGAAAAAAGAACAACCCAATTTATCAGGGACTGAAGCGACTGCCCTAAGTGTTATGAGGCAGCATACAAATGATGAAAGCAAACAAACAAGACATGGTTTGAGGCTTTATAGTATAAGGAACGTAAAAGGCAAATGATAGGGAGTTTTAAAATTATGCATGGAGAAAGTGGATACCTCTAACACTATATTCTAGGATCAAGAACCTGAATGGTGAGAGATTCAGAAGGCAGACAAAAAGACCAGCATCTGTAAAGAGATATTGAGCCCATGTCCTGCTTGTCATCTTCCCTTAGGCACCAGATTGGACACTGGGGAATCAGATGCTGGACTTGGCAAGCCTTTGTTCTGATCCAGCAGGTTCTTTTCATCATTCATCATCCAAGAATGAAGGAAATTTTGTACAACCTTGATTTCTTAGTTGTGTTCTGGATAGTAAATTGAATACAACACACAGACACAGACACACACATACACACTTTACATAATGGGAGGAAGACTGAAATAGGAATAAATCAATATTCTGTTGAGTTATGCAAAAAATAGATAAAGCAATTGTATGATGCTTCTTTTTCAATAGCAGTTTACTTGAGGATTTAATGGTGTTCATTTACTACCCAGGACAAAAGTCATTAAGTTTCTAGAAATGTCTCTCTGACTTCTGGGTGATGCTACTGTTGCCTTTCCCTCATTACTGTTTTTCTTCATTCTTGCAGAATGCCTGCTGTGCTCCTTACAACTAAAAATTGCCTGTGGTGATAAATGGGATCATGATTTTTTTTTCACCTGACACCCTGCAAAGCTATAAATTACTCACAGGCTAGCTACATTGAAGCCTCCATATTCCTCTTTCTAAGAGTAGCAGACCGAGGGCTCAGTGGTAGAAAGAAAATCACTAAACTTGTTAATGTGAAAAACAATTAATTGTTTTAAGATTGGCAAGCATTTGGCAGTCATATCTTCACTATTAGGAGGTTTATTTGGGGCTTATTTTTCATCTGTATTCTTATGTGTCATCAAGGTGATGAAAATTTGGGCTTCACTCTGGTTTATTTAAAAGCAACAAAACATGCAAAAGAATACCGGTAAATTAGAAAAAGATGCAACCCTCTGTGTTAACACTTTTTCTGGCTAATTGAAATGCTTTGTGCTTAAACTCCCAGCCCAAGAGTGCTTAATAATGCAGAGGGATAGCTGCGCATATTTAACATACTTGCTATTACCATTGGGTTCAATACTAGGCAGCTTAATTTAATATTGCTGTGTTAGGCACCCCCCTCTTTCTCAAATATTAAAAGGTTTAGGTATCTTGGGATGTGACAGATCACAGTGGAGGCTTATGGTGTCTTTGTAATCTGTTTTACAAATATTCTATAAGAAGCAAGGATACTCTTTAAAAAAAATAATACATAAGAAAAATGCATATTGCCCAACCACCAATACTACTTCCACTAAGAACCATAGGGTTAAAGTACAGGCCCCATCATGCCTGGCAGAAAATGCCATCTGCTATGCCATCCTGGTCCTCAAGTTCTCTTCCCTTTGGGGACATGGTACAAATCAGTGATGGGAAATAGTGCATCTTCAAGCACTCAACCCAACCAAACCCCACTTTGATAGGTTGCAAGCCTTAAAATGCAACACTTGAAAAGGCCCAGTTCATTTTCAGGGTGAGCATAAGCCGCTTTCCCATGCATACGTGTTTTCCAACAGAAAATACTACTCACAAAAGAATATGGATATAGGACAGGTTTTCTTCTTTATGGCAAATGACCTTTCTTGTGCCCTTAGGGCTACATAGCACTGATTTTCAGTATAAAGCAATGTGGGATTTCTGAAGTATGTTGCAGGAATTCCACTGGGATTTTTGCAGAAGCGAACTCTCCCCCCTCCCTTTCAGTACTTAAGACATCAAGCAGTTCTAAGACATCAAGGACTGTATTCTTTCCCGGAATATATTTGTGGAAGTCCCAATGGCTTCAATGAAAATAGTACATGCATACCACAAAGGGAAATTGGCTTGGAATATCAACTAAGGCTGCAACCTTATATGTGCTTATATGGGAGTAAGTCCCATTGAACTCAGAGAGGCTTACTTCTGAATAGACATATTCATAGTGTAGGTCTAACTGCATGTATTAGGAAGTAAGACCCAATTGAACTCGGCTTAGTTCTGTGTAAGTACACATAAGATTTTTCTCCATGTGGACCTTTGCTCTGCTCCAGCAGAACTCCTTGTGTTCTAATGGGATGGTTATCTGAATAAACTCATTTAAAGCAATGTACTTTTTGCCACAATTTAGTTTGATAACTCAAAGGGCAGCTCACATCAACAATAAAACAACAACTAAGTTACAAAATGAATAAAGTATTTAAAACAGCAGAGACAGTAAAACTTACTCTTCACAGCTGAAGGGAGCTGTTCACAATGTTTGTTGGCTGGCCTGTCTCTTGAGAACCACAACCATGTTTCAGTGCTCAGCGACACTGAAACTGGTAAATATGAAAAGCACTTGATTTAAAAAATAAAAAGGAAATAGGGAGAGTGGGCACCCTATCTGAAGCATAGGAAGATCTGAAGGCTGCATGTTTTATGTCTGCGAAGTGAAGGCAGGGGAAGGCAGGATTTATGCTATAACATCTGCACCTCACCCTGTTTTGCAAGAACATATGTCTGCCTCCCAAATTAAAAATGAATCGAGTGGGTGAAAAGATTATTGAGGTGGTAGACAACACTGTGGAAATGGTTCCCTTGAGACTTCCACCCCTTGCCCCTCCCACGCACATTTTTCAAAATGCTACAGTCAATTGAAATTGGAATAGCAGGGAATGAATGATTGGCTTCCTGCTAAGCTCATCAAATTGAGAGCCAGCCACATGAATGCACACTTCTGTTCTTCCTTGGGGCAGATTCCCCCCTTAGCTGTGGTTAAGGAAGTTTGTGACACTAACCTTATCCATGGTTTCCACATAACACATAGTTTGAAACCCACTTCAAAACTATTGAGGGAGAAGTACAACATTCCCATGTTGAGTAATTTGTTCAGATTGTTTTTGTTGCTATTTATTATATTTGTTAGTTGCTTTATCATGCCGAAGGCAACCCAAAGCAACTTACAGCCAAACAACATTGGAACTGGTTGGAATTGGAATTGTTCCACTTGTTCATTGGTGGGGTCAATGGTGAGTTCTTAGTGTGTTCAGCCTCATCCATTTGTATATATAATGCTCACATTCTAGGATGTTAGCTGATTCCATAAGAACGGTTTTGTGAATCTGCTATTTGAGGATTCAGCAAAGCAATAAACAGATCTTCAGAACAGTTCTGTCATGAATGAGCCAACTCCAAGCGAAGGTTTGCAGCAAATTGCAGAAAGCAGCCTCTCTCTGTTCCTGATCTTAGTCAGACAGAGGAGAGCCGGCTGCTGCATAGTTTGGCTTTCCTGATCTTGAAGTACAAGCTGATAAGATAGCAGCTGAGTGCAGGCTAGAATGCAGTCAAAGCTTGCCGGAAGCACAAATAGGCAGGAAAGACTTAAGAGACAGCTTCTCCGAGAATGGGGAAGAGGTGGGAGCTGACCCCCTCAGTCCGAGGCATCAGCAAATGGGAGGGCTTCAAGACCAGAAGCAAAAATAACGACATAAGTTTCATAAATTCAATTGCTTCTGGTCACGCTGGAAGCAGGCTTCAGGAGCCATCATGATTAATGGAATCAGAGGTGGTGTTAGAGCCTGCTGGAGCTATCTCTTTGTTCCCGAACTTAATCTGCCTGGGAGTCCAACTCCCAAAACAGTTCAGGAACCAAGGCGCATCTTCCAATTGGCTGCAGGAGCTTCCAAAGAATGTTCAAAAACCGGAACAATCACTTCCAGTTTTCGATCATTCGGGAGCCGGAACATTCAGCTCCCAAGGCATTCAGGAGCCAAGGTTCCACAGTATTGGCCGTCGTTGCAAAAAGTGTCCACTAGTTTCCCAGCCTAAAAGAGTTCATGCATAAAAGTGTTCATGGAATTTCAAAGGAATTGATTGCTATCTAAAAATATTAAAAACCACTTCTTGGGGGAAATAAAATGCAGGAAGTATCTTTACATTTATCTAAATCAAGGATATTACTTGTGTGGTCCAACCAGTGTGCACACAACTCCTGTGAGAGTAATGGATTCCACCATTGATTTATATGCCAGGTGCAGTTCTCCTTGTGCATTCCCCTTGCATATGTGGATGTGGGTCCCTAGAGGTGACACCATGGTAGAGGCTCCCATGCACCAATCACACACACAGCTCTGCAGCCGAGCAATTGATCTTAGAGGGAATCTCTTCACTTCCTCAATGCTGTGTGAATATATGATCAACCATTTCTGAGGCAAGAAGTTTTAGCTGATTATTTCAAGCTAATAAGCATTAGGAAGTCTTTCTGCTATGCCTTCCAGTTGTGCTGCAGGCCTTCTAAAACATTGTGTTTACAAAAATCAGTGCCCAGAGTAAAGCTGCTAGAGTTATCTGCTGATTTATTGTAGCAGATGTGTTGGCACATTCTAGTTTGTGATAAGCAAGATCTGTGGGAAGAAAGGAGCTGGTGATTCTTCTCCAGAAGAGAAAAGAGAGAGAAAGAGAGAGAGCTGAATTTTTATGGCTAAAAATTATTCAAGAACTATGAAGGGACTCTTGAGTTTGATCCAAATGTATTGATCCAATACAGTGATACCTTGGGTTAAGAACTTAATTCGTTCTGGAGGTCCGTTCTTAACCTGAAACTGTTCTTAACCTGAGGTACCACTTTAGCTAATGGGGCCTCCCACTGCTGCTGCGCCTCCACCAAGCGATTTCTATTCTCATCCTGAAGCAAAGTTCTTAACCTGAGGTACTATTTCTGGGTTAGCGGAGTCTGTAACCTGAAGTGCCTGTAACCCGAGGTACCACTGTAATGACAGGATGCTTATTATCCACATATGGATCCAGAAGCAGATACTCTAGGAGCAGTGAAAGATAGTAATCAGCCTATCAATTCTCAAATTGTCCAGGAAACAGGATGGTGTATTTTAAATAGAGCACAATAAATAATATTTTCGAGAGTGTGTACATCATCTGGTTATTCATTAGAATTTCTTCTCCTCCTAAAAAATCGTAAGTAGGTCACCAACCAGGTATCTAAATCTTCTTAGTAGATCTTTTCCATGTAATTTTATGTTTTGAAGTATTAATATTGTAATATTTATAATGGTTACAGTTGAATACAACCACATTTGTAATAATATACAGATTAACAAGGTTAATCTCATACGAGGAGAAAAATTAAAATGCTGGTGAAGTTCTCTCAAACCATGCTCGGAAATAAACTTTGGTGGCTTGTAATCACTCTTTTCTAAGGAGACACAACTCCTCAAACTCTTCTCAGTGTTGCAGCAAAATCCAAGGCAGAGAATAATCCCCAGCTTTACCACTTCAACCAACCCCCAAGACCTCACCATTCCTAAAAGTCGCCCCAGCCAGCCCCGCCCCATCAGTCAGATGGCCTTCTTCCTTGCCAGGCAGTAGAAGTGGTGGGAGCAAAGCAGTCCCAAGGCATTTTGCTACCTGAGACAAAGGGCAAGATGGTGACTTCCTCATTCGACACAGAGAAACCAACTGGACTGGAAGCTGAATCTTAAACACAGGGGACAGTGTCTTTAACGTAATCCATAGTGAAGCAGTCCACCTTTCAAGGCAGGTGTCCCCCACTAGCAGAGGGGAACAATTATGTGAACCTGCCTGCACTCTGACAGCCACAGCCTGAGGCAACTACTTCAGGGCCAGCTGTTGGTGGGAGCAGTAGAGGTGGTCATGTGGGGAACGGAGGGAGGCTTCCAGTTTTCTCCCTTTCTGTTGCTCTGAGCTTCTGGATAGCAGGCATGCCACAGCATCAAGCATGGATAAATGTCTCCTATGTCCCCTTGAGCTGTGGTGTCCCAGCACACAGCTAATCAGCATGATGGAAAAGCAGGAGAATTGTGGGGGATTCCCTCATTTCCTTTGCTGCTTTTATCATCTCCAGCATTAGTTAACTGTAGGGAAAGCGGGGAAAGGTTTTGAGGAAATGAGGGACGGGCTGGGAAGGTGTTGGAGGCTTGTAAATGAGAGCAAAGAAGCGGAGCAGGTATTTTCCCAAGCCCTCAGATTGGCTTGGAAAAATTATCCAAGTTTTTCCAACTCGATAAGGGGGAAGTCAAATAATTTTTCAAGTTAATACAGAGAGAGTGTTGGAAAGGCTGCCGATCTGGCATGTGCACATGTCTGTGTGTCGGTCTAAATTGTCAGTTGTGATTTCAAGTGCTATATGCAATTCTAACTCTTAACTCTCTTAGACAAAATGGTTCAGTGGTTCACACCAGATCCAAGTACAGCCTGACTCCGACCACTGAAAGATGCAACTAACCTGATTCCAAAGTTCTTAAGAGAGCTTTCTTTTCTGTTTGACCTTTTCAGTGTTCTGTTTAAAATGCAACATTTGGAAGGTACTAATAGATGAATATTACTGTGAATATAATATTTCATATACCGTATAGATACTTAACATTTTATTTCTAAAAAATCATTTTATTTTTAGCATACAGAAAAATAAAATATATTTTAATATAAACAGAAGAGAAAACAAAATCTAATTGCAACAAATAAAATTTATGTTAAAATTACCCTTCTAAGTCATCTGTGCCTTGGAATAGCAGATTTGGTGTGTGTTGTTTTAATCTTACTTCTGAATTGCATTTCAGCAAAGCCAGTTAATAGCTTCAATTTTGAAAGACCTTCTGGTCGAGAGCTGTCATAAGAACAGATGATATTTATTAATGGCCACCAGAGGCTGCTCAGACACCACCAGACTCAGCTCCCTGAGGATTAAAATCTGTGTGGTAAAAGAATAAAGATAGGATGTTCTGCCACTTTTTTGAATTATTTCTCCTATAAAACAGCAGTGCAGTCCTTGGTGGTCTTCTCTTTGCGGTCATTAATTATCTTGTATAAAGAGGCATAAAGGAACAACGGCAGACTCAACTATCCAATTCACCTTGTTTGCAGTCTCATATTTTTCTTACATTCTTGTAAAAGATCTTTGAAAACTGACCTCTTTCCGGATATAAAACCTCTTTTTATAAAGTACATTCTATAAATTCCCCTCTTCAATGATTCTATAGCCATTTTTAATGATATTTGTGGCTACTTTTACAAGTTTTTCCTCCAGTGTAGTCTTATTTCTTGTCTCTGCACAGCTTCGCTTCACATTGACTTGGAAGAAAATGGATGCTAACACTAGAAACATAAGCAGCAGAATGATAGCCAATCTATGTGTTGTGAAACGGAAAGTCTTTTGTAAGCTATAGACTGCATTCCTCATTCTGCACTTTTGTCGCCTAGGACTACCGTTGACAATTCCAGTAGCAACCTCAAAACACTCTGTGAGCCACAGGTAGAAACTGATAGGAGGAAGGTTGACAAGCCCTCTCCAGGAGAGAGTTTTTAAAAATAAATCAGTACAGATGGGTTAATTGTTGGTAAATAACAAATATTCATTTTAAAATAAAAAATATTTGAACACATGGCCATTTTAACATGGTTCACTGTATCACAAAAATATTTGAAACTTTAATTTTGATGCAAGAAATATACTGATTATTTTGGGTTTTAAATAAAGTGGTTGCATGTTTACTACTCATTTCTGTTAAGCATATAAATCCTTTTGGGCTGCTGGTTAATGCTTTTTTTAAAAAGTAATTGTTTAAAATAAAACCTGTCCCATTTTCGGAAATGCTGTGCAATTATTTTATACAAATTTGGAAAATGATCCTTTGAATATTGAAAGATGACTATAGTTGTATTCATAGCATCAGGCTTATATAAATCAGTGGGTTAATTTATGTGAGTAGTCAGTCACCAATTGCTAGAATGGCAAAGTTTCGATTCTTAGTTAAATTAATTTCACTGTTTAGAAAGTGTTTATTTGTTTGGCGAATGCAGTCTTCTACATTTCTGCATGACAAAAGGAAGCGATGCAAAATAATTAAGGGGATCAATGCCAGTTAATATTCATAACAGAATAAATATTTGAAATGAATGTTACAGGTATTAATTACTCAATAGAGACTGACAGAGGTTAAGCGAAATGTTTCATATTTTTGTTCATATTTTTAAGAAACCTAATAAAATACACATTTTAATTGACACAGAGAGCAATCCAAAGCTCCTCGGGTGGGTGAATGAAGAATATTGAGTATCTCCATCTCTGACAATGGAGTGGGAGGTCCATTGGTGGAGAAGGAGGTCCACTGCTGGAAAGTTCCACCATCATAACTCCTAATGTATCTGAGAAGAAAAGGGGCATGTAGGAGCAGATTGAGAGAGGCCTTCCATTCCCCAGACACACCACATGGGAGAGAAACTATGGCGGTCGTGGAGTTGGCGTAGTTATTTTCTTCCCACTTAAATGATGAGAGGGATTTTTTAAAAAAAGAAATAAAAATAGAAGGGGGAAGCGAGATGCTGCCCAGACCATCTGTTCGGGTCAGCGCAAGCTCGGCAGGATTTAGGAAGTGGTTATTTGCCAGAGGACCAAGCCAAAATTTGAACAACTGCATCTAAACCCACATATGAAACCCCATTTCCTACACAAATTCCCTTTCTATTTAAAATCAATGGGACTGAAAAGCATGTAGCTTCAGTGGCTCCTAACGATGGCAAGGAGAACAATTGCCACATATTGTTAGTGTAAAAGCAACTTACTTAAGCATGACTTTCTGACGGTATGAAAGCATATGCCCATGAATAATACCGTATTAATCTGTCATGATTTAGTGTGACATTTTTTCTTTCCTCACAGTTTGCACGTCTGACAGTAGATTTCCTAAATATCACCTTCAGGTCCAGTGATTTAAAATGCAAACCAGGTGAATCAGTTGTTGGTTGGATGAGCAACACCGAACAGCCATAATGGTTTGTATAAAAAGAGAAGAAGAAAGGTTCAAGCTATTAAAAGTGTCATGGTCCATTGCCATGCTAACATGGAGCACTTTGTTCAGAATAGGCCTTGTAAACATCTTTCTATGATTCATTAAACCCTTTGGAAAAAGAAGGAGCTTTTTCAATGCAGCCAGTGATTCACTCATTCTTCAATTTAATTATAAACTGTCTTGATAATGAGTTCACTAGCTTCCCTACTTTTTTCTATGTACAAAAGAAGCCACAGAATTCTCCCTTGACTTAATGGATAAGCAATGTTAAAAAGTGACATTCAGAAAGAAGACCTAAAAGTTTTGGAAATTTTCAGGGATGGGGAGAAGAAGAAGAGAGTAGAGCCTTTTTTGAGCCAGTAGTTAAAGAATTAATTTATAATGAAAATGGATATGCACATAGGCTTTGTACATCTGCTTAGTATATGGTGTAATATAGAACATAGTAACTATAGCAACCTCTGTACCAAGGGATATGAATGTGCTTGAAAAACAGCAACATCTTAATGAAATGTGCATCAAAATGCCACAATAGTTTTAAAAGTAGTGCTTAGAATTTGAGGTGGATAACAGCACAACAGGAAATGATATGACATTATTTCTTCACATTGCCTTAAAAAGGTTTACAACAGCCCTGTAAATGTATTTTTCATTTTCTTTAACAAAATGTGCCACTTGATTGTAAAGAAAACCTCAAAGTGGTTTACAAATGGTAAAGGGCACCAGGTTACTTATCTAATATTGCAAATAGGATATACTGACTAGTGATTTCATACCTCACACAAAGTTTCAACTGTACATTCATTTTTGCACACAAATATTTGTATTTCTCTGTTTATATAAAGCTTGACTTTATATAACGTTTAACTGGAGGAATGTCAGTGGTCTAGTTCACACAGCATGGTAAGCCAAACTTTGCCTATAGACTGTGATTAAGGAGCTTAAGTATGATCCCAGGTTCGTTTGACCCGGGCTTAACTGCCATGCTACACTGAACTAAAAGGACTGGGGAATGTTGTCTCTCCAGGAAATTTCATGTTCATTTACCAAGCCATGATTTGGCTTAGTATGTACAAACACCATATGGGCAATGCCTGGCTAGATGGACTGATGCTATGACTCCATTTAAGGTGTTTATGTTCCTAGATTGAAATAAGGAAATTGAATAAGGAAATGGAAGGCAAAAGATGCATTCTGCATTCTATCCCCAAACCCACCAAAAACTACTGGGCTTACACTGGTAGCTTGGGTTATGTACGCTTCAGGTTAAGAACTCCGCTTAAGAACAGAAATCATGCTCTGGCGGCGCAGCGGCAGCAGGAGGTCCCATTAGCTAATGTGGTGCTTCAGGTTAAGAACGGACCTCCGGAACGAATTAAGTACTTAACCCGAGGTACCACTGTATTTCCTTGCCTACACAATGAATAAAGTCTTCTTGGAAATGCTAGGTTTCCTCTTCCCTCTCCCAAGTTCATCCCCAGTTGCCTGTGATCTCTGCACCCCCAAGCCCAGAATGTTTGGATTCAAATGATGGCAACGTCACTGTAGTGTGGATCTCTGTTTGGTCATATGGCGGCTGTGTAACATGGGAAAAGTGTCTTTTTTCTACCAAACATTCCTATCTTTTATTATTATTATTTTGGTGAGGATAAATGATGTAATGATATCTACACCACCCTGAATTTATGGGAGGAAGGGATGGATATTTGGGGATTCAAAAAAATGTGTTCCAGATTGTAATAGCTTAAGCAACTAACTCGTGAATGAATGAGTCTGGTAGATTTGGATACCTAACTTGAAAACATTTACCTGCTTTGTCTTCCCCATTTTGAAAGCAGTTAACAGCAACAAGATCCATCAAATCCTAAATTCTAAAGCATAGCAACTGATTCTGGCTTGGATCTCCAAACATCATTTATCTCTACTTGAAATTTTTACTGGCTGTGCCATAAACCCTTGTGCGCCTGCAGTAGCGTTTTGGCCTCTTTCTTCCTCCTGACCTACCTTCATTTGTAAATGTAGTGGAGAAATATCTTAGCAATCTTCTCAGCAGCTAAGCCCAAGGCATTAATATGAAGGTGGATGCCTATTGAAATCAATGAGCCGTGTGTCCAGGTATGGCTATAATTGCTTAATTTTATGTTGTTGCAGTATGACAAGTTGTTTTCTAAGACCTGCTTCCTCCTCCCCATTACCAACCACCTCTTTTTTGTTTTGTGGTGTCCTGCTTAAAATAATGTTGGGTAGTATACTGTACAGGTGAAATAATTTCAACTCTGTTATAAACACTGGAAGATTATAATGCTTTGCGTTGTTATGGCACTATTTCTTATCCTTGTGCATTAGGGATGATCACGTACTTCTTTCATTGCAGTAATTGTCCCATTCACTGGATATGTTGATAAATCCTGGGGGGGGGGAGGCAGATTGTTTAAATGTGCATGTTTACACATTCACAGAAAGGCGCACAAGATTGTGTATGCCACGTCTTGAGAGTGCCCTCATAATGCACACAGAGGTCAGTCAATAAAGAGTTTTGTTGATACAAGGAATGCAAGATCAGGCTTGCTAAAGATGTGTATTCTTGGGAACGGAAAGTTTCTTAAGCACTGTGGGAAGAGCAGCTGTAAAAGGAAAAAGAACAGATGGTAAAATTTTGAGCAAGTTTCTTCGTTACTTAGGTGATGGTGATGATGATGGTGATAAGAATGATGGTGATGATGATGATATGACGGAGCCTGGTGAAGGAAATTAAAATACTTTGTCCTCAGGTTATTAAAATAGGTTGATTTGCAATATTATGTGGTTGTGAAATCAAAATCTATGTTGCTGCTGGTGTTGAATTTCTTCTCCCTGCCTCCCCACCCCTGGCGTTCCCCAAAGCTGGGCATACAAACAAGAATTGCTTTTACATAATAGAAAATGTGAGTTTGATGTTGGTGGTTTGACCAAGTAGACGAGAAAAAATAGATGACTGGATGACTACCATACTATCCAAAGCTTACATGTCCCTTCTGTCATGTGTCTTACTTGTCCACTGTGCTGGGACATGGATCCAACTGCCACAATGGGTGACCAAACTATGGGATATCTACATGGGTGAAGGGCTTGGGAGAAGAGTAAACTGCCTGGATTAAAGCCATTTCTCCACAGTTTGGAAGTTGCACCTATAGCCGGGATTGTCTGTACCACTATTTCCTAGTATTTCAAAACAAATGAAGCAGAGCAGGATGCTGAATGTTTTTGTTGCAAAAGGCACTGCCAGTTTATTAGCCTGAGAACACAATAAAACAAAAATATTACACTTCCTCCTTTTCCAGGATTGCTTGAAGTTATAGGGGGATGCAATGGCATTTCTTGATTTTGTTATTCTGCCAGATGAGGAAGCCTATTTGTGAACATGCTCTTACTATTAAGTCTTACTATGAAAACATTTTTATTTGTTTGATAAGACTGTACATGTTAGGACTTCAGGTGAAGGGGAAAGCAATAGAGACCCTCATGGTCATTTTAGATTCCTTGAGGAATAGTACGGTAATATTTCCAGTGTATTTTCTGTGTCCCCCCCCTCTTTTTCCATTTCTGTTTATCCTAATTATTTTAAGAATAGTCTGTTTTTATTCTTAACTTTTGCTTAAGACCTACACATCTATTAGCAAAGACCTGGGGTGACATGAAATGACTTTTCTCACCCTTTGGCAACCATGAGATTAGGCAATATGGTTTGAACTCTCATGTTGTGTGTGTTTTTATTGGTTTGCTTAAATTTAATGCACTCCATTTCATTACGCTGTGGGAATATAATATCAGAAACTTCCTGTGCCTAATTTAATCCACATGAATTTTAACCAGACTCTGGAATCTAATGGATTGGATATCTGTCCAGAGAAACACAGGCAATGAAAGGAAATGTAGCCAACACTTCCATGTGTTAAAAACCTTTTAATAAAAATGCCAAAAATATTTTTTTTTTTTTGCTGGTACTAACACAGATTTATATTTATAGAAAATAGATGCATTGATGTAAGTAGGGAAAGATCTTTTCTCAGTAATGTTAGGTAAACAAATTGGAATAGCATTATGTAAATTAATATTGATCAACTTAGGACCACTCCCACAAATTCAACCATACTTCATGTATTTTCAGACAAATGATTTCAGGACTGTATTCTTATGTTGTCATTCCAAGAAACCATTGGTTCAAGTGTGAATGAGCTCAAGTGTTATATTTCTGGTTCTCTTATGTATTTGCAGCCTTGGGATGTTAGGACAGAGGTAGTACCTCTGGTGAAGGACACATCATGCTCCTCCTAGGGTAGTTTGTCCACCCTGCACTCAGCTCTCACATGTGGCTCCTAGAATCTGTCAGCATGTGACAGTGACCACATCCCAGGAACAGCTTTGACTGGCTCGCTAAACCAGATGGGTAGCTGATGGGTCTCAAACCCTCAGTGAATTAGGGACTTATCCTGCATGCAATGACAGGCTCTGGTAGATTGAGTGGATAAGACCAATAGTGGGTCAGATGGTCAAGAAGGCAGTTTCTGTACATGTTGTAGAGGGAAGTGTGAGACAGATGGGGCTCATCAACCTGGAAAGGTGGCCCATCTAAGAGAAGGGAAACTCTGATCCCAAACCTCCGCTGCCTTGTGGGATATCTTTGGAAGTGGGGTGGGGGAGGCTAAGGAGTAAACCCTACACAGATCCAGAGTGGATCCCCTAAGGTGGTTGGGTGGCTCCTTCCAGCAATTCCTGAAGTCCAGCTGGTGCCAAAACGTTTTGCTCTGCTTTCCTTTGGACCGCATCAGCGAAGTTGAAAGGGGGGTTTTCATCAGGGCAGCCCAGAACTTTCATATACACTGCCCAAGCTTTCACCCCAGGAAGGTCACTTCCATGCTGCTAACACAGCAGTTTGACTTCACTCTTGAGACAGGCAGATGCCAATATTGAACAGTGAGGTTAAATTTTAATTTAGCAAGATTCCATAGGCTCCCAATTTTAGGAACAGCCGATTTTGCTTAAGTTAAGAAAACCTTCCCCAGCTCCCACCCTAGCTAAAGAGAGCCAGCAGGGCATTGGAAGCAGTGACTGTCACTTAACTTCCCCTAACCCATTTAGGAACATTCTGTTACTTTATGGGTTACATTTGTCCAAGTTTTATTTTAATCTCCTTACAAAATCCATGCTCTCGTCATGCTTTCAAATCATAGTTCAAATATTAATTATCTTCTCTTTTGAAGCAACTTACATATTCTGCTCATATTATTGCTGCTTGAGAAATGAGAGTGCAATCCTGTGCATATCTACTCAGAAGTCAAATGAGTGCATTCAGTAGGTAAGTAGATATAGGACTGCAGCAAGAATATCCTCGTCTTCTTCAGGGTGCTATTTCCAAAATCACAGATGAAGAGAATAAAGTCAGTTTATGATGTATTTCATTCAGTCTGGTTTCAATGGTAGAAATGCAAATGGCAAGGTGTTGTTTTTTTTAAGACACTAGATGTAAATAGAATGGTCAGTGGAAATATTTCTGTTTCCCCTCCTTCCTCCCCACCACTCACAGTTTTTACACTTTAGAAAGGTTTAATTGTCAGGTTCCCTCCCATTTCTGCTTTTAAAACACACACTTTCTTTCAAAAATATGAGATGGAACAAATGTAAGTCAGGTGAAAAAAATTCTCGCTCCCCACTCTCACATCCTGAGCTCCAGTCGTTATACATCTGGTATAGCTCAGGAGGGGGAGGCAAGATTCTCCTCTGATCCTTAAGTGCTAATTTATGGCGGTTGGGGTTTTTGCTTTAGTGGCTGCCCTGAGAATTGGAAATTCTCATCTCCATTTCCCCAGCCCTATGACAACAACCGTGTTATTTTGGAAAGCAATTCAACGATACCTTGATAAATCATAAGTTAAGCCCCTGCAGCAATCTACTGAATTCAAGGTCCTGTTTGATAAGGACCAGATCCAGCAGCTCCTTGGCAGGCAAAATCTGCTGTGCACAATGCCCCTTACGCACAAGGGCATCCTCATTCATTTTAATGAAGGGACAGCTCTGCTTGTTGAGTACAGAGGCGATCTTGTCACTAAAGCCTGCACACAAAGGAGTACATATCAAAGCACATGTAGTACTTGGTATACTAGGAAATCATCTCCACTTAGAGGTTTTGTTACAACCAAGTGGTATATAAGTTTCATTAAATACAAACAACCAGCTGAAGACTTTTCTATTATCCTAGGCCATTTAAACAGTGTATGCTTCACAGCCTGGCCCTCTCAGTTTTAAATTCCATTTCAGTTTATTTCAATTAATTTTGCATTGCTTTATATTGTCTTTTTAATTAACGTTGTATTGCTTTGTGCACTGGCTAGCTGAATATAGTGAATGGATGGATGGATGGATGGATGGATGAATGAATGAATGAATGAATAGCATAATTTCTTCTAATTCCAAGGGAGAATTTACACAATTATTTTCAGGTAAGTCACCACAGAGGTATATTTCTCCTCCATCATTCTGTAGTTAACTTAAATTCTGAGCTGCAAAGAAAAAAATTACAAATCCCTCTTCTGAGAATTGTCAGGCATGAATTTGACCATAAGAGGGCACTATGAAAGCTTAAGTTTTGGAGAAGGACAATAAAATGTCACCCATCCAATAAGATTCTGTGAATTTTCCATAGATTGACCCTTTAGTTGGCAGACTCAATAGAAAAAAGGGCAGAGGAAGGATGCAGCCAATCTGCTGGGTAAAAGAAAGAAAACCATGTGCGAGGGAACTGAAACAATGTCAGAAACACTTGCTGCACCAAATACTTTGTCACATTTACAGTAAATTGTTGTAAGGCCACCCTGAGTAATGCATAAGCACCAGGCAGGAAAGACAGAAATACCTGTATAATTAAGCAATCACTGAGCAGTGGCAGCTGCAGCAGGCAGTGGATCTGCCACATTCTCATCTAATTTTATAATCCCCTCCAGCTGCCAGGGACTGGCTGGATGCAGAGGAGTGGTAGGAAGCTGGTAATAGGGTTTAGTGAGCAGGAAGAGCTGTGGCAGAGGGCAGTCCAGACTCAGGAGAGGAGGGGGTAGCAGGAGACCGAGATGTGGCAGGCTGCGGAAGAGGGGAGTCTCTCCCACCTGCTGTGACTAGCTCCCCAACCCTGCTCTCCCAGAACATGCAGAGAAATGAAGAGGGCAGAACAAAGAGAGGCCAGGCAAAGAAGCCTTAGGCTGCTGAATGAGGACCCCAGGGGAGGAGTCTTAGAGAGCAGTGAGAAGATGGGGACCTTCAGTCCTCGCAACTGCCTCACTGAGGAAAGACCTACTGGGAAGAGTTGCTGTGATTACTAACCCTGTGCTGTTTTGGTTTATTTGAATAAAAAATTAACTTCACTGATACTGGGTGTTTTATTGTTGAACAACTGCTGACACAAACCCACATCTTTTACCCCCAACCTCTTAGAACTACTCCATTATTGACATCAGTGAATGGTAATTTTAACATGAAAAACAGTGGTGACTAATACTGATGATTAGGCACATGCAAATATATTGTAGGCATGTTTCCATCTGTGACCAAGGATAAACAGAGTAATTATGATGGTTAAATGTATGCTTTCAAGCATGCCACCTACATCTAAATACTGTCGCATCAAAGTGCTGAGTCTTGGTTTGCCACATAAAATAGCTGCCTCAGCAGTTTTACCCTGCATGACATGCAATAGCTTGCAGCTTTCCAAAGTTTAGTGAACCTTAATGGATACAGCACAGTGAAAAGAAAAGAAGAGAGAAAAGTAAAGGCAGAGGAACCATGAAGAAAATAGGATACACGTGTCATCTCAAAGGCTCTAGTTTTCTCTAGAGAATTTTATTTCTGTTCTGACTGCATGAAAGAAAGGGAAGTCCATTTTCCCTAAGGGGGGGGGGGGGAGGAAGAAGGCAAGAGATAGAGCTTTCTTCAAGTCATTCTCAGGTTGGAAGGTGCTACAGATTATGTGTCCTGGGAATAAGAGTATCTGTTTGATGTAAAGATTCTGTTTTGACTCCATCAGCTCCTAGTCTCCCTTTTCCTTGAAAGGCAGCATTTTAAGTTTGTGGCAGGAAGAGTAATAAGACTGGTAAACACAGATAGGTGTAGCCAGGATTTTTGTTAGGGGGAGAAGAACCTCAGTTTGCTATGTATCTTTATCAAATTTTATTGATTGGGGGGCAGCTGCCCCTCCCTGCCCCCCTTGGCTACGCCCATATAAACACATACATGTGTGTTTTTCACTAAGAGCCTGCTCAAATGATTAGTCCTCAGATAGCCACCCCTGTGCTCACTTCAGACTCTTAAAGCTAAGACAGGAATCTCTGGTGGAAATGTGCTGAAAGAGTCTTTAACTCCTGACAAGGCCAGGGACTCTTGATCTGCCCCGTTCATCTTGTAAATCAGCATGATATGATTGCTATTTCTTGAACTTGGGTGTTCACAATTCTTGCAGTGAGGGAACTGCCAGTAGGCCCTTGGAACTAGACCTCAGTGTCCGGTCTGAACGATGGTGGAGACACTCCTTCAGATATACAAGTCTGAGGCCATTTAGGTCTTACTATGCCTCTGGGTATGGGATGTGGGTGGCGCTGTGGGTTAACCCACAGAGCCTAGGGCTTGCCGATCAGAAGGTCGGCGGTTCGAATCCCCGTGATGCAGTGAGCTCCCGTTGCTCGGTCCCTGCTCCTGCCAACCTAGGCAAGTAGATAAATAGGTAGCGCTCCGGCGGGAAGGTAAACGCCGTTTCCGTGTGCTGCTCTGGTTCGCCAGAAGCGGCTTAGTCATGCTGGCCACATGACCCGGAAGCTGTATGCTGGCTCCCTTGGCCAGTAAAGCAAGATGAGCACTGCAACCCCAGAGTCGTCCGCGACTGGCCCTAATGGTCAGGCGTCCTTTTACCTTTACCTTTATGCCTCTGGGTACCAGTCGATGAGGGAACACAAGTGGAAGAGTTGTGCTCAAGTTCAGTTTCTGGGATTCCTGTAGGCATCTTGTTTGCAACTGTAGGAACAGAATGCTGGATTAGGTGAACTTTTGGCCTGATCCAGCAGGCTTCTTTTTATGTTCTTATGCTCTTTCAGTGGCTTTTATTGCAGGATATCAAACCTGACCTACATCTCTGGAAATCCATGTTATGCCCATGTTTGATAGTCAAATATTATGCTGTGAGTGGTAAGTTTGTGTATAATCTGTCAAAACCTAAGTAAACAGGAAAGTTTCATCATATATTCTCACCCACCTAGAAATCTGGATAATACACTGTATAGGAATACTAATAAATTGTCTGGGTTTCTCCATATTTTTGCATGCTTAGGCACCTTGAAGAAGAAGAGAGAGAAAGGGAATAGATTTATTAGGCTCTGGTATTTCAGTGTTGATAGTATACTTCTAACACATTTTTGTTCAGCTGCAAGAGATTTCTGACTTGTGAGGCATTTTCTGGGTAGTGATTTACTACTCAGCTAGATAAGTACAGTCATTGCTGTAGCAAATCCATGATTATGAGCCTTTATTCAGACTTCGGTTTTCCTTGATTGTACCTAGAGATCAAAAGACAGATTTCCATTTAGAGTGGAACCGTAACAGCCACTTTCTTAGCTGATCTTAAAAGCTGAGAAGTGTAAAAAGGGAGATGAGGGTTTTAGTACTTTTGTTTGAATGTGTACATTGATGTGCACTCTTCTTCATCTTCTTCTTTTTTAAAAAAAAAGAAGTGTAAACAACCCAAAGGCCATATACTAGACTCAGCTTCAAAGCAGGGGTCAGAGAGACTAAACAAAATGAGCAGGCAGACCCCATTTCAAGAAGGGCATAAAATCCCCTAGTAATTTTCTCTAGATTGTTTAATGTGTGAATGTATTGCTACAGATGTGGGGATAAATTATGGGCATTACTTTCATTTCTTTCTTTTTAAAACACCTTTTAAAAATGCTACTCAAGGCTATTGCCATTCAGTATGAATCCTGGATATGAGAAAGTATATAATCTGCTGGTGAAAACTTTACAGTTGTAAAACGTGCACGTTCTTTTGTGCAGTACTTTGCATCGCTATCGGGGAGGGGTATAGCTATGCAAATGCAATGCACATTCTTATTGACATTATTCGAGCTTGTTAAGCAATTCCGCCTTTCATAGCCACAGTATGTAGGAGAGAGATTGTCACTTGAGTTTCAGCTTAACATTTTATTTTTAATCAAATATTTCATTGGCGTATCCCAGGAACCTTTCAGGTTAAGAGTGGACACGGAGAAGTTAGATAAGAATGAAAATAATCTCTCATACCACAAATTGACTTCCCCCTTTGTAGCCTGAGACACTGTTTCCAGCTGCTTTTCAGCCTCTTAAATCCTTGAAAGCTTTCCTAATCCTCGTGTAGGCAGCCCTTTATGTGTGATTCCTCCCTCCCCCTTCTCCTGATTGGTGAGGCTATTTCATGGCCTAATTCAGCCAACTACGACATATCTGAGCTGTGATTTGAAATAGGAGCTCGGCGGACAGTTGGCTCGCTTCTCCTGACTTGCAATAGGCTAGCAGGGAGGGGACACAACCAGGTGCAGAAACTTGACATTGTCTTGAGGAGCGCTCTCTCTCTCGAGCGGGGGACATACGGAAGGAGCAGAGAAGAGGAAAGTTGCCGGCTTGTTGGGAACTGCGCATGGGATTTCGTTTCCTCCTGAAACTCTCCTCTTTCTGGCTGGATGGATAATGGGATTCTAAACATGAGGCAGGTAAGACACACGCGGCAAAAGCAGCTCTGGAGGCAGGAAGGGAAGGGAGAAACCCAGAGAGGTGGGTAAGGGTGACTGGGTGGTGCTGAACATTCGCATTTAATTACTTGATTCTGTAGAGCTGTGGGTCATTTTGAGTTGGAAGCTGGTTTTGCAAGTTTCCCCTTCTTGATTCAAACCCCCCCCCCCCGCAAAAAGCTGGTAGTTGGTGACGTCATTTGCAAGGCGATCGGTTTTGAAAAGGGGGGGGGGCAAAGGATCCCTTCCCGGGATTTGCCTTGTCAGCTCCCGTTTGCTCAGCTTTAAATGGGTGGCATCGCATCTCTTGCGCTCCTACCTTTTGTTCGTGACAATCCACAGTAGCATAAGTTGCTGGGCTCCTGCAAGCGTGCCATCAAATGCTCTGGAAAGGCAGCTGGCTGAGCATATATAGCATTTCTACCCAAACATCGTTATGTTAATATTTCAACACCTTTTGCTCGTTAACTCTTGCAATTGTTTTATTTATTAAACGAAGGGAAATGCTATCTATTCATATTCCAGTTTAGCCCGTGTAAAGGCTAACAAAAGAGTCTGTTGTTGTAATTTGTGAAGTTTTCAGTACTGACAGATAAATGGTTGATTTTTGAATGCTGTGTGTGTGTGTGTGTATACGCGGCATGGCAGATTTCTGTTTTGTTTTTTACACTTTTCATTTTGAAAAACAAAACAAAACCCTGTTCTTTAAAGATGCCTTTTTGATAATTACATATTTAATTAACAACTGACTGGGACGCTGCCAATACCTGGAAGGTATTTTTTGTTTGCTGGTGGAGAGGGAGGCTGGAGAGAAAGACAGAGGCTGCAACCCTAAACTCCACTTACCTGGGAGTAAGCCCCATTGCATTCAGCAGGAGTTGCTTAGACACTGTTAGGATTGCACCGTGAATCTGCTTAACTCTTTTGCACCTGTATGGACAATAAAACTCCTTATATTCTTTCCATTTTTCAGAAAACAAGATTGGAGGGGTATTTTAATGGTGATCAGAGTAATTTCACAAACAAGAATGAGAGGGAAATTCAGGGAATATTGCTTCCCTGAGATGCCTACTTGTGGAGCTGGCTCGCTTTGTAGGAAAGCAATACATTTACTTGTGCTCAATCAGATCATTTTCCACGCAAGTGTCTGGAGCATCCCGGGATTCATTATAACCACCAGAGGGAGCTTGGCTAAGAGAAGTTTTCAAGAAAGAAGCTTTTAGATACTTTTTTAAAGATTTCATATGTACTCTTTCGAAAGTAGTCGGGACTTCATTCTACATAAATGTTGAGCTAGGTACTTCTGGTTAAAATGAAGTTCCAGGTGACCTTTAAAAAGCAAATGACAAATACGCAGTATGGCTTTGGGGGAGAGGGAGGCAAAAAAATATGTAATAAGGAAGGGAAGATGTTTAAAAAGAAATGGTTGATGGAGGTAAGGAAATGCACCTAAGTGGTACAAAAGGAAACAAGCGAGGCATTTTTTGCCTCGTTAGACTTGTCCCCTTAACTCCCCTGCTCAGGGTTGGTTTTTTGTTTTGTTTTGGCCTGGTGATAATTTAGCTATTCTGAACAGCTATTGTATCTTTTCTGTGTACACCTGACATTGCTCATATTTGTAAATTGTGCAAAAAGAGACACTTACGACCCTCTTTATGTGCTCCTTCATTAACGTCATAGTCACAGATGCACCTGTCCCTTCTATTCCTGTCACTTAGAGCCGTATCTCGCATTACAAGACCCAAGAGTGGTCTCAGAATGGCAAAGGGATATGAAGTGTTTCATCTGATTGTGTAATTCACACTTCTGGCATGCGCCGTGAGAATTTTGATGTGTATTTGCAGTGCACATGTCTGAGCAGGAGTCAGCTGCATGTATTAAGGATTCTGATTATATATTTTTGCAGCACCACAGCGTGCTCCTGTATCTTAAGATTGCAATATAGGAAACAGACCCTATTCTGATACAACAGTGCAGATACTCCACTTAAATTAGTTCCTTAAGGCTGTCAAGAGAGGGCTCCTGAGACTTACGTTTTTACTTGCTCTGTACTTGGAAGTAAGCACCCCCTCCCAATGTTCTATGGGATTTGTTGCAATCCTATGGTGGGAGTCCTGAGTACAGTTTCTAGGGATCTCATTCAGAACATGAATTACTTCTGCGTAAATGTGTGCAACGCAGTCCTAAGCATGTTTACTCAGAAGTAAGACTGTGGTGGTACTCAAAAGTATGGTTAACTGAACTTTGGTATGTACCAGCCTTAGAAGTGAACTGTGATGGTCACATTTGTGTGCCCTATTTCTTCTCTTAGTAGCTTTTAGTGAGATATCTGTTTATCTTCGTGTACTGAACAAAATTCCATCAAACCAGCAGATCAGTCAACTAGCATTCTTCAGCAGATGGAACAGTTCATGCACATCCAGACAGAGACTGACATTTTTTCTAATGGTTATTGGAGGTTTGCAGAGCTGAAGAACTAAGAGTGATTCAGAAACTGAGAGTTAAATGCAATGAGATGAATGTGACCAAAAGCCAGAGATGTGAGCAAACTGAAAACGTAATTCTGAATTTAAATTAAAAGTATAATAAATAAAATGACGCTTGGACCAAAACAGGCTATCTGTTATCTTCCAGCCAGTTTCTCATAACAATGATGCTACAGTTTGGATTTATTAACTTTCAGGCACAGTGATGTGTCTTACTATGAAATGGAGGCCCTGTATTGCACTGATAAATGATCTTGACCAGTGCAAAATATAAATTCTCAAGAATTACAGAAAGGCATAGATCTGTGTCTGGGTGCTGTCTGGAAGAGCAAGAATTAGCTACAGAAATGTAATATGCCGCCAGCCATGCTGATAAGATTCAGCCTTCACTAAAGCAGAAGCAAGCCAGGAGGTTCTATAGAGAACTAACTATATAGCCTTGATTAAACAACTGCCTGGGACGTTATTGGAAAAGCAAGCCACAAGTCATTAAATATATTAAAAATATTGATTGATGTGTTACGAGTATGCTGTGCTATGAAAGGTTGCAAGAACCAACATTTATTACAGGAATAAATGTAAACATAGGAGGAATGATATCTCTGTGGGCAGTGATGGAAAACTCAACTACCTATGTGGCATTTGAAAAACCACTTTTGCTCCTTTGAACATGTGTCGGGCTTCCGCACGGTCTAATCTCTAACCTGCTTTTTGTCATACAAGAATATGGCAGGAGGATGTTTTCTGCAGTTGAAGCAGCATGTATAGCATGCTCAGTTAACTCTGCTCCTCTTTCAGGATTATATTCTGTTTTAATATTTATCTTCCGTGTCATTTTTGAGGAAAAGCAGATTACAGGTTTAAAAGCACAAACTTTGAGTTAAGAATTCGCAAGGTTTAGTAAGGATACTAGCAGGAGCGGTTTACTTGAAAACTGGAGAGGGCAGTGTGGTATCTTCTAAAGACTCCCTAACTCTTTTACCTTATACACTAGGTATTTCATTGCAAGTTGGGAGTTGCTTGCTTTTACAAATCCCCACCAGCTTCTACAAACTCCTTCAGCACTGGAGATGCATTTCAGCAGTATTTTGCGATGGACTTTGACAGAAAGAAGCCAGCCAGCACTCTGATTCCAAGTAGATAGAAGAAAATTTGGTTGTCAGGAAGTGGATGTATTTAGGACTAGAATATTCTGAGAACTGAACAGAGAGGGGAGGTGGGGAATTAGGAAGAAATTCATCTGAAATTTAGCACTTAGCTTAACAGCACCATTCTATGGATGCCTAGCAGAAGTCGTATGAAGTGTACTAGGACTTAGACAGGTGTGCCTAAGAACGCAACCTAACTACACACACCCCTACAGTTGTCTGCCCCCTTTTGTGTATATTCTTTTAATATCCTCCAGTTTCCCTACTGAACTGTTTCTATTCCGTAACTTAATTATTGCTAGAAGAAAATCTCCTTTAAAGCGTTGACCTCAGCTTTTAGTGAGAGTTTCCCCATCCTTTTGTACTGCTTCTCTGACTGAAAGAAAAATGTACTTCGTGTCTGAGAATGTTGCTGTTGTATTTGATGGATAATAAGGGAGGAAAAAGTAGATGGAGTCCATAGGCTGTGTATCAGTTAATTAGTGGCTGGACATTACCCAGTAGGAAGTCTGGGAAAGGTTTTTGTGTATGTGTGTGTTGTCTGCTTTCTTTGATCACTTGTGTGGTAAATAGACATGCAGAGTAACTATGGCAACATGTGCTGTAGGTTTGTGGGAACAGGGGAGACTCAATCACTCAACAAAGGATAGTTTGTTAGAATAGTTGGTTATGATTACAAAAAGGTGGTAACAATCAGGCTATTTAAAAACATGCGTTCTGGGAGGAAAATGCACATTTATGTTACCAATTTAAAAGCAAAATATGTTTCTGTAACTACAAAGGGTTTGCTATGGTGCAAAAGGAAAGCAGAAAGAAATATGAGACTTGATTAAAAAAATTTTTTTTTAAAAAATGACCCTTTCATAAAATGAAATGGGTTAACATTTGTGGAGGCTTTAAGTATTGCACTGAAATCAAACCAAGAGGTCATGATAATGGCATAGGCAGGGAGGATTAGCTTGGAACAACAGCTTTCTGCAAACCCACAAGCATTTCTGTGCATGCTTTCTTAAACTTGTGAAAATAAAGTACCTATTCCTGTTACCTGCCTGTAGAGGTCAGACTTGAAATTGAATTGCTTCCTCCAAATCCTTTTAAGGCAAAGGCATGGGAAGGAATGAAAGGGAACACCCCTTTCTGTATTAGTCTTACATAGAAATGCTCAATAATATGGTTGGTTTATCAGTATGGTTTTAATTCCATAATAATATTGCAAAATGGGTTGGTGCATATATCTTCTTGCGTCCTGACTAAATATACACATTTTATATGCTTTTAAATTATTTAGTTGTATGGCTCCAGATGATCCCCAATAGACTTTCAGTTGTTCTGTTAGCAGAAAGCTTTTGTGACAGTAAGATGCTGTACATGCAAGGAGGGGATTTTTGGATTCAGGTTAACTCATCATTCCAGAGATTGTAATCAAAATACAAATTAATGTGTTGGTTAAAAACTATTTATCATTCGAAGTGCTGCCTCATACATATACTTACTCAAAGCACTATTAATTCCCATTTAACCCCATGGCCCAATTTGGATTTAACACTAAACCGTCTTTTAGTACAACCTGAATGAGCCTGGCCAAGCCTTGGGTGCAAACAGGAAAGAAGATGGAAGCACCTTCAGTTCAAATTAACTACCGGTAGTTTGTTGTTACATTTGAGAAGGACACAGTTTAAACAATGGTTTATTGAAGCAAGCCATGATCAAACCATGGTTCTGATCCTGGCTCTTTCAAATAAACCATAGTTTAAAGTAACTAAAGTTCCCTATTCAAACACAACATCAAACTGTGGTTAGTTTAAGCTAGAAAACAGTTGTGTCTAGTCTCCTCCTCCACTGTACATGGTTTATCTATGGGATTCATATTCATTGCAGTATGCACACTAAGAGGTTTCTGGTTTAGTTTTAAAGACTAAAAATTGATTATGGTATGAGCAAGGGTCAGAAACCTTTTCCACTTTGAGGACCACATTGCCTCATGGCATAGCTGTCAACCTTCCTTTTTCTTGTATTGGGAAACGGCCATAGCTGTCAACCTTCCCTTTTTTGCAATGGGAAACGGCGCTGGAATAAGGGAATTTCCCGCAAAAAAAGGGAAAGTTGACAGCTATGCCTCATGGGCAGCCTTCTAGGTGCCAGTGGGGCCAGAGGCAAAAAAGACCAAGCAACATATGTGCCTCTCACTTTGTCCATTAGGCCACATCAAAGCGGTTTCTCTCAGACACATATTTCCATCATCCATCCTGGCAGGCCAGAGGCATCATCACAGTTCAGACACATTCCAGCAGGACAAAAGTACTTGAGAAGGTTGGTGATGAGTGCTGCTTGGGCCCCGTCCCTGGGGCCAGAATAGAGAAATCTGGAGGACTGTCTACTGGGGACTGAGGTTCCCCACCATGGCATAAGTGTCCATGAACACAAGTCCATTTGATCAGATGAAGTGGGCTTGTGTCTATAAAACCTTATTGATCTCATCTTAAATCATTTCCAGTCAGACTACTTACTGTCTAAACTGTACTAAAAAAACAACAACATTAAAGCAGCATTATAAAACTAGAAATTCATTGTACACCGGGGGAAGAGTTAGGACTTTCCAAGACACCTGAAACAACTGGTGAATGATGGTTTATTAATGATGGAGGGGAATGCATTCCAGAGCGCAGGGGCAATGGGAGAAACTCCCTGTTTGAGTCACTGCCCTATAGGGTTCGGTGCCACAAGCAAAATTTCCCCAGATGATCATCTGTGTGATCTTACAGGTCTATGCAGGTGTAGGCAGCTTGATCCTTTGGGTAACCTAGTCCCAAGTTGTTCTGGGCTTTGTGTTACTTAGAAGACCTTTTGCATGGCCCTGTAGGCAGCTGGCATCCTGTGCAGTTCCCTCAACACATCCAGGTGCACCACTTAGCCATCTGGCCACAGTATTCTGCACCAGCTGCAACTGCTGGACCAGGCCCCACATAGTGTCCAGTTGTGACTTTGTGAATCAGTGGCCAAGCTGTTATGTCATAATGAATTTGTTAAGAGTGAGGTCCAATTACGCCTGCCTGCTTGCACAAAAGGATTTCCGCTAGTGTGATGGGACTTCCAGTTTCTCACCTCCAGTCCAACCCTCTGGAACAGATGTTGAGCATATGCAGCTTGGGGGAGGAAAAGACAGAAAAGCCCTGTTATGCTGGATCTCAACTTTAGTTTTTAAGGTGCCACAAGACTCTTGGTTGTTTTTGCTGCAGGAGACTAACAAAGCTACCCTTTCTTAAGATCACTATGGCATGATGCGCTATAAGGTAAATACTTTTAAAGGCAAAAGCCCTTCTGTCTTCTTGTGCCCATGAATTCCTTTGCAGTTTTTGAGCTTGATTATTTTACTGCTTGTGTTCTTTCAGTCATTTGATTGTTTGCTATTTAAATAGAATTTTAATGTGTCCTATTATTTTATTGGAAGGTGCCTGGAAATAAAAAAAATAAATACAAATCAGTGCCCAAATAACATAGCTTATATGTTTAAACACTGTTGGCATACTCATTTTAAAGCATCAACATTGTCACCTTTTTAAAGCATCAGTATTAGTCAGTGATGGAGAGCAAGGGTCCCAGGTAGATGCAACATTGGAGAATCCATGACCTAGTCTCTTGCTGTTTTAAAAGGTTGCTGTGGGTGGCTCTAGATTGAAACCACAGTGGGAGTGATGAGTTTTGAGGGGCTTTACTCAGTGCTTGATTTGCTGGTATGCTCACCTGGCAGTTCAGTTGTGGAGAAAGGTTTGTAGTGCTGCTGAAAAACAAGCTATAAGCACTCTTTTTAAACTGTACATCTTACAATATTACATTGAAAGTGTGAGGAGATGACTTGTAGGCACAGTGCAATATGGACTATCCATCTGTGGACAATTTATTTTTTGCTATTCCCATGTATTACTTTTATTGGGCAGTCTGGGGGCTTTTGTTATTCTGCAATCCATCTTTTCTTCTGACCTGCCTACACAAAAAGGGAGGCATTTTTGTTTCCTGCTGTGGCTCTTTTCAAACTTGATTTCATCATAACTGGGGAACAAATCCGAGTGGTTTCTTTCCTGTTGACAGCTGAATCCTTATTTGTTAGTGAGTTACACTGAGTGTCAGTGGGGTTCAGAGGAAGATAACAAAGATGGTGGAGATTAGGTCCTATGATAAAAGTCCGGATATGAGAATATTAAAAGGCAGTATTTAAAATTTGCAGGGTTTTAACGTACCGGTAGTTGATGGAGCAAATTTGTTTCCAGTTGCACCAGAGTGTAGAACCCAAACAACAGGTTTGTAGTATAAGAATGGGGATTTCAATTAAATATTAGGAAGAATTTCATAATGGTTATGTGTTATCTTACAGTGTAACAGACTGACTTTGAAGGTGGTAGTCCCTCTTTCCTTAGGCAGACAGCCTGCCTTGGTTCTCAAGTCTGAGAAGGTTCCATTGGAGTGTCACTGTGAGAGTAGGTAATATTAAGACAGATGGAGCCCCGATTTGACTCAGCATTAAGTAATTTGCTATGTAATAGGTAAGGTAAAGGAACCCCTGACCATTAGATCCAGTCGTGTCCGACTCTGGGGTGGCGGCGCTCATCTTGCGTTACTGGCCGAGGGAGCCGGTGTACAGCTTCTGGGTCATGTGGCCAGCATGAGTAAGCCACTTCTGGTGAACAAGAGCAGCACACGTAAATGCCGTTTACCTTCCCGCAGGAGCGATACCTATTTATCTACTTGCACTTTGACATGCTTTCGAACTGCTAGGTGGGCAGGAGCTGGGACCAAGCAACGGGAGCTCAACCTGTCGTGGGGATTTGAACTGCCGACCTTCTGATCAGCAAGCCCTAGGCTCAGTGGTTTAACCCACAGCACCACCCACATCCCACAGGCTATGTAATACTTGCAACTAAATCACAGAATTGTAGAGTTGGAAGTGACCTCAAACAAAGGTTATCTGTTTAAAATTTTCTGTTGGTCTGCCCTAAAATATTTATAGTCTACCTTCTGGCTCCATAAAGGAGCCCACCAACAGATATACTCTAATAAGAACAGAGAGTAAAACACTAAATCAGAGCCATTATACATCCCTCCTGTAAAGGGAAGCTTCTAGCTGAAGTTGAATTTGACAGTATCTTCAAGCTATACAGTTTCTACGCAATAGCAGCTGACTATGAAAGGCATAAGGATGACAATCTTAGTTAGACTCAGTGTGACAAAGTTTGAGAATCAGCATTAAAAAAAACCCAGGCAGTTGGTCAGGAATTGCATATGCAGCACGAGAAGAAGACAATCACCAACTCACACCCTAAGCTAGGACAGGAAAATAATTCTAGCTTTATACACAGTATTGTGTGTGTGAAGGAGAACTGAATCGCACTGGTAGAACGTAGGCAACATTTGGCTGGTTACTACGCAAATGTGCTTGCAAGACAGTACGTCCTTGCATGACAGCCACTGAAAACTTGCAAGATAAAGAGCAGCATCTTCCATTTATGTCTCACCTTGTTGAACCTCAAGAAGCACAAGTGGTAGGTGAAAACTGCTATCGCAGGGCTTTTGTCCTAAGATGACAATCTCTCATTCAAAAAATTTCCAGGGTGCTGCAGCTGTGCTCACTTGCTAACTGTCCTAGGTCATTCAAAGGCCAGTCAATTTCTCTATGGAATGTGAACTCCACTTACTAGAGAATGCTGCCCTCCTATTGTTGACACAGTCACTTATCCTAGGTGAAAGAGAGGTGAACCAAGAATGCCTGATCTTGCCATGGGCTGTTGATTCTCCATGAGCTTCACTTCAACCTTTGCTTTCTTGCCTTGAACAGTTAAACAAATGGTAGGCTCTGGGGTGATTATCCCAAGATATGTGCATTCTGGTCCACCTCCCTCTTGGGTCCTGATTTCAATTCACAATGGCCAAACTAGTCTGCTTTTGTTAGACCAATTAATCAGTTCATCCCTTCCTTTTAAAAGCAACGTTAATAAATGGGGGTGGGCAATGTCAGAGACAGTGGTAAACGATGTAACTTTAATGCATATCAGACCTATGAAACTCATTCACTGCATTAATTTCACTTGGAGATTTATGGTTTAAAAAAATCCAGGGTTTTTAATGTTATGTTTTGTATTGTGATGAAGGAAGCCAAACGAAGCAATTCAGCTAAGGATTTCTTCTACAGTTAAAAATGCTAAAAAGTGGGCTGTGGTTGTGTTTGGTTAAAGCAATATGGTGGTAAGATATTAAAGGAGAGTGACAACATTATACATCGATAACAGAGGACATTAATGCCCGCAGCCACAATCTACATAGTGAATTCTAACGGGGGTGGGGTGGGGGGTGGCTTCTTACGTTAGATAGGTCAATGTGATTTGACCTAGTTTTGCTTTGCTACTTAGAAATTATGTCAGTATTACTTATGTCACTCCCTTGGATGAGCAATTTAACATCCTTTTTGCATTGCAGTATTCTCCCAATACTCTATATGTTTACTTATTCTGTCGTATGGTCCTTCAGGCAAAATATTGCAATCTGGATATAGGACAAGAAAAAGCCACTAGGCTTTGTTTTGAAACATGTCCTTGCTTTTCGTGAAAAGAACCATTTATTTGTCTTAAAAATATATAGAAAATCACCTTTGAAATTCTAAAATTCTACATCCCTTATGAAGATTAAATAATGAACAAGGCCATGGGTGCAATTAGGATGTGAACTGATCCTGCTATTGCTACGATGTCTTCCATGCTATATTATTATTTTTGACGTTTATGCTGAGTGTGAGAATAGTTATCTCTTGAGTTTTCCTTCAAACTCCTGAATGCACTGAAACAGTCTTAAATGCTAACAAATTTTATTTAAAGCATAAGCTTTCGTGAACTAGAGCTCCCATCATTAGTTGCAATATACTTAGGTTTAACACATTTGTGGCGCAATTATATTACCAAATGCAATAGTTAGCATTTTGGCTGTTAAAAGGAGACAAAGGGAAGGAATGTTTACATGTCCTGTTTCTGTTACTATTGAAGCAAAACTAGGTCTTTTTGTGTCTTTTCATACATTAGTTAAATAGCAGAGCAAGGTTACAGTACAATCCCATGCTTACTCTGAAGTAAATTACAATGTACCTCAGGTTACAGACTGCTAACCCAGAAGTAGTACCTCAGGTTAAGAACTTTACTTCAGGATAAGAACAGAAATCGCACGACAGCGGCACGGCGGCAGCGGGAGGCCCCATTAGCTAAAGTGGTACCTCAGGTTAAGAACAGTTTCAGGTTAAGAACGGACCTCCGGAATGAATTATGTTCTTAACCCAAGATACCACTGTAGTCAATATGATTTTTCTTGCATTGCAGGGGATTGGACTAGATCAGGGGTCAGCAACCTTTTTCAGCTGTGGGCCGGTCCACCGTCCCTCAGACCATGTGGTGGGGCGGACTATATTTTGGGGAAAAAATGAACAAATTCCTATGCCCCACAAATAACCCAGAGATGCATTTTAAATAAAAGGACACATTCTACTCATGTAAAAACACTCTGATTCCCGGACCGTCCATGGGCTGGATTGAGAAGGCGATTGGGCCGCATCCGGCCCACGGGCCTTAGGTTCCCTACCCCTGGACTAGATGATCCTCAGGGTCACTTCCAACTCTACAATTCTATGATTCTGGCTGATTTATTCCCATTTGAGGTGGCTCATCTCCATTGTCATAAGCCATATGCCTCAGGATACTTATTGCTGGCAATAACAAGTGGGGACAAAGAGGATGAACTAGATGGGCCTTGGGCCTGATCCAGGAGGGCTCCTCTTATGGTCTCTTATGGCAACCTTAGGTGACTGACCTAGGATCTAAATTAGCATGCTGTGCAACAACACCCTGATGCTTCTATGTGGCACCCAAGTGGTCATTTCCACTCAACCAAATTTAGCAAAATGAACATGTGAGGTGGAAGGAAGATGACTCCCACTGGCCGTGCCCCACTCCCAACACATCTTCTTATCACACTGGTGAAGCGGTGTATTTGCATCCGTTACAGGGAACCAGGCAGAGGGCCTTCCCAGTAGTGGCGCTCGCCCTGTGGAATGCCCTCCCATCAGATTTCAAGGAGATAAACTACTAGCTGACTTCTAGAAGACATCTGAAGGCAGCCCTGTTCAGGGGAGCTTTTAATGGTTGATGTTACCCAGTCAGATGGGTGGCATATAAATAATAATCATTTTTAAATAATAATTTTATTATTATATTGTATGAAAAACAAAACCTTGTTGAGGAGAAAACAAAACAAAATGGCCATATCCACTAAATCAGTTCATAAAGAGAATAAAATTGAGTGCACTGCAAATTATTCATACAAGGTCAAATTTTAGGGTGGACTTGAGATTGCACCTGAATCTTGCAGTCCAGACTACCTTAAAAGTTACATATCCCCTAAATAGTAATAATTTTAAGTAATAGTAATTTAGGGATATGCAATGTTAATTTATTTGCATTAAATTATTATTTAAAACACAAAATGTTTCTCACTAGTTTAAGGAGCAGCAAGTAAAGTTAACGTTGGTTGTGGTTGTGGTGTGTGTGCCTGTGCATGTTTATTTTTTGGTGTTTTTTTTTAGGAAACCATGCTATGTCAACACACATTAGAAATTTAATCAATCAATCTTTCAACAGTTTTGTGTTTGCTGTTTTTATGGGGGGGTCATGAGGTTGGTAATTGCCTCAAACTAACATGGACAATTGCTTAACTAATATTTGTGTTGACATTGGGTAAGTAGTTCCAAGACTTTTTTTGCCAAGTCCTTGAGAATTAATCAAAAGAAAGTTGTTCAAGTTTATGTTGGCTGGTTTATAATGGCTAACTCCCTTTGCTGGTGATGTGCCAGCTTGCATGTCAATAACTAATTGCAGTTTTGAAGTCTGACACTCATCGGCCACACATTTTCTCTGCTTGTCAACTCTTGTAAATAGACTACAGGCAAGTAAAAAAAATCGCATTAAGTTAAAGTAGTTACTGAGTCTTGAAGATTTATTTCAAAATATGGGCACTGGGTGGTATGAGCTGAGTTCGAATTAATCATTCGTCTTTGTAAATAGCAGTGTCTAGCATCATCCTGAAGGTCATTACAAGCAGTTGGGACAAATGAGATTATGCTTCCTCTGTACTGTGCTATTGTAAGCTGTCAGTGCACCGCAATTACTATCAGGGACTGAAAAATGTGTTCAGCACACAATACCTATTCTGGCTTTTGAGAGTTTACCAGGCATTGCACTAACACTTTCAGGTATATCTTCAAATTTTGAGGACTAGAAGCATTATTTTTTAAAGTTAAAATAAAGCTGTGATGCTCAGGATGCTGAATTCTGGACCCATCTTCTTCATTCAGTATCCCACATCACACTCCTGACAACAGAAAAGCTTTATGATACTGATGCAAGTTTGAGAGAATTCCTGCAACTGTTGTCTTTCGCTTTCCCAAACCAGTTCTTGTTGTAATAAGCACCCATAAGAATCTTTTAGCAATTTTCTAGTTATATAGCTGACTTCTTCCCCCTTTCCAGGAACAGGCAGACCAGAGAGAAGGTTTGGGGTTCCAAATATGCATGTTCTTTTTTTTTTTTTAATTCAAAATATTTTATTTATAGGCTGTTCAACAAATATATACAACAAACAATCCAACTTCAAATCATAATAAAAATGTTTCCAAAAAAGAAGAAACATTGTCACTTATTGTTGTCAGTTTGTTAAGTTACTGTTCCTTTCCTTTCTGGTTACAAAAAGCAAAACTGCACTAATTTAAATGATGTTAGCCGTACATATCCTTTCATCAATCCATATATACATAACACCCAAAGGGAGAAAGAACAAAAAAACCAAAGAAGAAATAAAGAGAAAAGAAATCAAACACCCTCATCCCCCTCCCTCCCCCAAATACAACCTAAAAAAGAAAACAACAAGCAAATTAGACCTGAAAAAAACCATATCAACCACAAAACTCAACCCTCGCGACTTCCTGTCAGTCCCAAACGTAAAATTCACTCTTACTCATGAGTGTGTATCAACATATCTCCTTATCTTTCTAAAACTCTTTACTTCACTACCATCTTGACCAGTGCCCCCATTTCCCTTCAATCTCTTATTTTCTTTCTCCAAGGCTATTGAAAAGCTGGCATAGCTATCCTTCCCTTAGTGTACTTTTCAACATATATTTTATATCTCATCTAATTTTTTTTGCTTTGATCCCCCTCTTAAACTGTTAGTTATCTGGGCCATTTCGGCGAACTCTTGCAGCCAAATATGCATGTTCTAGCACTCCATGAAAGTTTCTAAGAGGTCTGGGGAAAGGTGAGATTTTCCCATTACGGCCAGCACAGTTAATGATTGACACAAAAGAAAACCTACTGAGTGAGTACAATTTGACATTACACGTCTTGGTCCAATAAAAGTGGGCTAAGCAACATCTTAAAGCCAAAAATAACTGTTACAGATCTGGGTTAACAGAGGTTGAGGGTGCAAGGGCACCCATAGCTGCTAGAGTTATTGAATGTTATAAATGAGTAAAGGGAGTAGAATTTTGCTGATATTTGAAGTACTGAAGGGAAGATGCCAAGTGGTAGATTTAACATACAGGCTGAACTACATCCCATGTTCAGATCACAGATAGTGATGCTGTTAAGAGCACAAGGAGAACTAAGTACTGGGCCATTGTGTAAAGGTAAAGGACCGCTGGATAGTTAAGTCCAGTCAAAGGTGACTCTGGGGTGTGGTGCTCATCTCGCTTCAGGCCGAGGGAGCCGGCGTTTGTCCACAGACAGCTTTCCGGGTAATGTAGCCAGCATGACTAAACTGCTTCTGGTGCAACGGAACACTCTTGACGAGTGCCAGAGCGCATGGAAATGCTGTTTACCTTCCTGCCACAGCAGTACCTATTTATCTACTTGCACTGGTATGCTTTCGATCTGCTAGGTTGGCAGGAGCTGGGATAGAGCAACGGGAGCTCACCCCGTTGTGTGGAATTGAATGGCCAACCTTCCGATCAGCAAATCCAAGATGCTCAGTGGTTTAGACCACAGTGTCACCCACTCCCTCTATCGGGCTATTAAAGAACAATTGATCATCCAGTTGCTGCCCCCCCAGCTGTGTTAGTTAGCAGAAGACAGCAGAATTGAGAGGGGGAGGTTACAGGAGGCATGATGTTGCACAGGGGAAATGTGCCCTTTTTTGAAAGAAGGCTGGATAAGGGGTTAGGAGTGAGCAGACTGCTGGGCCGAGTTGCTTGGAGCAAGGGTTATTGGGAAGGAGAAGGGTAGAGCTAGAACTCCAGGCAGATGCCATGCCATCTTAATAGGCTGGAAGAGAGGTACAGTCAGGGATGCCAGCTCCTGGGGGCCTAGATGTGTGTGGGGGAGAGTATTTTGGGGGTCCAAAAAGTGCAGAGCACCGTGCAGCTCTAGTGACCAGCATTGGTGGTCCACCTTCAGCCTGAAGGACCATGATGCAACCCCATTGCTGAAGCTAAGCAGGTCCAAGGTCTGGTCAGTGCCTGGACTGGAGATCACATGGGATTCACAGCACCTTTTGCTGTATTGCAGAAAGGCAGCATATAAATGTGATAAGTAAGATAAACAATCATATTCATATCCTTGCACCCGGGCTGGGAGAATACTGTGCTGGCTGTTTGCTAGCATGAAAAGTCCATGCTGATCTATTGCTGGCTTCCAAGTAAACATGAAAGCAATACAGCTGTCATGTCACACCTGAAAGCAAGTATCAGAAAAATCTTGTAAAAGAAATTTAAATTGGTTTCAGTGGGAATCCCAACACTTGAAAGAATTTTGTTAATGACTAGACAAAGTGACAGCTAAAAAAAATTCTTTCTTACAGCATAATGTAAAGCCCATAGGATTAGATCACTGAGAATTATCAAAACTTTGATATAAACCCATGCTAATAAAGAGCATGTTTTTCCTGACAGCGACAACAGACTTCAGTTAACCTTACTATTAGGAACAGGGCCTCAACTTTGCCAAGAAAGTAAAATATCTAGGGATCAACCTTACAGCAAAAAACCTGAACCTGTACAAGGACAATTATGAGAAGCTGTGGACCGAGATAAAAAAGGACTTAGAGATATGGACAAGATTGAAACTTTCATTAATGGGCAGAATAGCTGCTGTGAAAATGAATGTCTTACCAAGGATGCTGTTTTTATTTCAAGCCATTCCAATATTAGACAAGTTGGACTGTTTTAAAACATGGCAAAAGGACCTATCAAAATTCATATGGCAAGGAAAAAAGCCTAGAATTAAATTCAAGATTTTAACAGACTCTAAAGAGAGAGGAGGCTTTGCTTTGCCGGACTTAAGGATTTATTTTGAAGCGGCGGCCTTTTGCTGGTTGAAAGATTGGTTTAAACTGGAAAATACTGATGTGTTAGACTTGGAAGGCTTTGACAACATGTTTGGTTGGCACGCTTATCTTTGGTACGACAAGGTTAAGGTCCACAAGACTTTTAAAAATCATGTTGTTAGAAAAGCCCTGTATCAGGTTTGGTCGAGATATAAAGACTTGTTAGAGAGAAAGACTCCTAGATGGATTTCACCGGTGGAGGCCAAGGCCTACAAGAGACCTAATATGTCTGCAAGATGGTTAAGATATGCAGATATATTGCAGCAGGAAGGTGAAACGTTTAAATTGAAAGGTTATGACCAGGTAAAGAGTGAGGTCACCGACTGGCTGCAATATCATCAAATTTATGAGATTTTTAAAGCAGACAAGAAGATTGGTTTTCAAGTTGAAAAATCAAAACTGGAAACAGAGCTAATAGAATCGAACTCAAAAAACCTTTCCAAAATGTATAATTTGTTGCTAGAGTGGCATACGAAAGATGAAATGGTTAAGTCAACAATGATAGATTGGGCAAAGGATGTGGGACACAACATCATGTTGGAGGACTGGGAAAAACTGTGGAAGGAAGGTATCAAATTTACAGCTTGCAATAACTTAAGAGAAAATATCATGAAAATGTTATATAGATGGTATTTAACACCAGTTAAGATTGCTAAAATGAATCCGTCAATGACTAATTTGTGCTGGAAATGTAAATCAGTGGAAGGTACCTTTTATCATATGTGGTGGACATGCCCAAGGGTTAAAGCCTTCTGGGATAAGATTTACAATGAACTTAAAAAGGTAATGAAAATTACCTTTAGTAAGAAACCGGAGGCTTTCCTTTTGAGCATGACGAATGAACAGATACCCAGTCAAGATAGAGTATTTTTTATGTATGCCACAACAGCAGCTAGAATATTATTGGCAAAAAACTGGAAGGGTGAAGAGATTCCAACGGTGGAAGAATGACAGATGAAGTTAATGGACTTTATGGAGCTTGCTGAACTGACCGCGAGAATCCGAGACCAGAGGGAGGAGAAGGTGACGAAGGAGTGGAAGAAATTTAAGGACTATTTAATTAATGGTGTAAAACTGAATATCTGAGCAGAATTAGTTGTCAACTAGGCTTTAGCTAGATAAATTTAAACTGATGTTTTAGTAAGAATTTTATAGTATAAGATATTAATAAGAATGTCCGAAGATTTTGAGAATAGATTAAGAACTATGTTTTAAGAAAAGAAATCTGAGGATAAATAAGATGGTTAATAGTTATGAAAGTAGATATATAGCTACCCAAAGTATATTTGAATTAACAATGCAGTGGAGGGTGTGGGGGAAGTCCCCCATGCGTAGAAGATAGAATAAGAACGAGATAAAGATAAGAGCTTAGACAGGTTTGTATGTGTTGTTTTTCTTATGTTTATTGTGTTATTGTTTGATTTGTTTATTGTTTATTGTATTTTGTATTTTTAGTGTATTGGTGTATGTTTTGTTCTCTTTATATATGCACATGGAAAATAATAAAATCTTAAAAAAAAAAAAAAAAACCTTACTATTAGGAACAGAATGGCTATGGGGAGAGGGGAATCACAAAATTGAATTGCAGAGTGAAGGCCTCAGTACAGTTTGATGCTGCGAAAGCTACAGAGTTAAAAAGTATTAAGAGGTTTTGCCTGTTATCCAGTACTGATTACAATTACAGTACTGATTACAATTGCTTGCAACAGTGACATTTGTTATATTTGTTTCATTGTAAATCTGGATTGGAGATCAGCTGGCTTCTGAGTGTGCAGTATTTGGAACAGGCAGCTGAGAATTGGTCACCTGTCTAGCTTTTGCTCATGTTTTGCTCATTGCATTTTTACTGAAGCTGTCTAAACCGTGCAACTATCAGTAAAGGCTGAGAACTGCCCCTACTGTATTATTTTTAACATACTAGATAGAGCGCCACTATGGTCCTACGGATGCCAGCTACTGCTTTTCTGCTGTGTTGCTAAGGGCACCCAGCACTACAACTTTATCAACCTGGTGTTGCTATTAGGTGAACCACTTTGCACAGCAGAACTTTCACTGCAGATGCAAGCGGTATCACTTTCCTCCTTCCCTCTGTCAGTCAAGATCCAGCAGCATATCTGCAAGCAGATCTGTCAGAGTTAGCAGCCTAGAGTCTGAGCAGCAAGGAATATACATACACAGCTTAAGACTGAGGGCAAGGGTGTTTTTTATACAATACGGTTTTTGGAAAGCTCTGCCATAAGGGATAAACTATACGTATATGGTGAAAATGTGGCTCTTAAAAAAAAAATTATTAGAAATACTGTAGCTACTTGTGGGCCTTATCAGGACTATGGTGTGCTGGGAGGTAAGGAAAAAGATAAGAAGAGATGTGTACATGTGACATTAATGTGGTTAAACCATCCAATGTAGCTTGTCCCTAAAAGGGTAAAGAAAGAGGTATCAGCCCTAGGGACGAAGCTTGGACTTAGTAGTTGCAGGACTAAGGAGGACATTTAGCATGGCTTTACATGTTTTTGAAGCACTATAGAATCTTTCCACATTTACAGCTTTCCTGTGTAGTATGTAAAGTAGGCACTTGTGGCAATTTTTTATTTTGGTTTCGAGCTTTTACTAAGGGTCTCTCTTAGAGTGCTGGTGCTGAAGACAGTTCTATAGTAGCACATCTATCGGCACAATGGTGTCTGAACTTGTAAGCACTATGTGTTAAGAATATGTTGTGCATTTTCTCTTTAAGGTTGCTCTCGGGCCTCATTCAGCATTTAAGTCGAGGTTAACTCCATTTCCATAGGTCTCAGAATCTGGAATTGTACGATTTTACCCTACCAGTACATACATTCCAGATAATAGAACAGGCACAAGTCAGATGTCACGAAAACAGCCTTTTCATTTTAATTTCTTTCTTACACATTTTTGAACGTAACCTTATGATCTGAAAATAAAATAAGGCGGGGGGGGGGGGCTTATACAGCACAATCATCAGGGTGACAATAGGCAATTGTCAGAGGAAGGCATTGTTTAAATAGCTTTCCGTGGGAAGAAGGGTATTAGAGCATTTCTGTCTAGGTGGCGGAAGAAGGCAATAAGGGATGTCCGCAGTAGTATAGATGCAAGATTCAGTTCACTCAGTGAGCAGGATGGGGACTACAGCAAACTTTGGGGGAAATGCTTCATCTTCATGTCTTCAGCCAATGCAGCCTTTGGAGCTCTTATGCCATGGAAGCCCGCCCTGCGGAAGTTAAAGCATATTGTACATAAAGTCTGGACAATTAGTACAGATCAGGGAATACGTGGTAAGTAACATGTTCCTTTCTTTCAGGATCCTGGGGTCATTCTACTCACCCAGAAGTAAGTGTTTAGGTTTTGGCTGGTCCAGTCACTGGCATATGTGTGAGAGGTGAATGGATTCCCACAGGTCTTCTCCGCACCTGCTTTCGTAGTCCCTAGCATTATTTAAATTTATTGTCAGATTTGTCCTTCAGTTGATATGGTTGAGCAAGGTGTAGGAAGAGTTTACTTGTCTGGGAGGGCTGGCATGGTAGTAGATCACGGTAATCCTGTCTTTCAGTCAGGATATAACACCCAGATGTCATTTGAACATCTAAGGGTGCTGCAATTTATGTTCAAAAATTTCCCTTTCTTATGCTGCCGTGTTTCAAAATGTTAGATGGTAGTTATCTGCAACAATTAGGTTATTTTATGCTTTGCTTAAGCTTTGGAGAGATAGAGTGTGTGTGTTTGTCTACACACTCTAAGGGAAGACTAATAAAGTCTGTGGTAGCATGGGAAGGAATGAAGAACAATTTTAATGCTTTGAAGTCTATCACTTAGAGCGAATCTTATCATAACATATTATGATTTATTCAGCTGAGAATATAGAGATAAAAGAGAGTAGAAAACAAGGTCATAGTTCCAGGAAGGAAGTTGAGGATTACTGAGCATTGAAATGGCATGGCATTGTAATAAGAGATGCAAACAGTAGACATTTGGCAAACTCAGATGCTGCTATGCATAACTTAAACAATGAGATAATGCCTAAATGATAGACTGTCCTGTGTGGCCACTCAAAACACCCTATTTAGACAAATCTGTTTTAGCACCATTGCAAAAGCACCTATTGATTTATGCTCTTGAAGACTAACTTGTGAATACTATAAAGTTCTTTCTGACTATACCTGAAGCTTCAAACATCATCAGAGAAAGTCCTCAAAAAGCCCTGCAAATAAAATTTGGTTTTGGACTTAGCGTGGAAACTGAAATCTTAAGCATGCTTTCATGGGAATGGTTCTCATTGAAATTGCAACACAGAAAAATTAGACAAGATCCTGCAGCTCATTGAGCGATCCAAATGGTGGTATCAGTTGCATGACCACCTCAGCTTAACATGGCATCTAAGATAAAGTCAGTATGGAAAAATTAAAGCCACTGCCTGAAGTAGTCATATTGTGGGATCTGTTAAGTGAGGTCATTTTAGCCAAACATAATTATTCTGCTTCAGAACAATTTGGCAAATGCTACAGACTTTCTTAACATAGTTGAATCAGTGCAAAAAAGGAAATGTAGAACAAGCCAAATAAACTTGTTTCTCAATGAGCTATTTCTGCTGTGGATACTATTAAATGCTAGCTTGTGCATTTATTGAATATATCTTAGGCTGCCTTTTTCAGTGAAGAAGCACCTGGTCTTGTGTTGCTAAATTATTTTTGAGGAAAAGCTTGTCTTTGTGCTTTTAGGACTGCATTATGGCAGCTTATTTCATCTGTGCATCTAAACATAAAGATAAAAAGATGTTTCCCACAAACTAAAGAAGGCTTTAGTTTGATACAGAGCAGGCAGAGCATAAGAAGGGGGCTTTAGGGTCCGGTAACCCGGGAGGTCTAAAGTTCATGGAGCTATTGCTGGAATTGTCCGCAGATTAATTTGTGATGCTGCCAGTCAGGATAGTGCTTAATACTCTCCCATCCCCAGAATTACTTATGCATGCTGATTTATCAGGTCACAAGCAGTGGAACAAAAGAAGAGGAGAAATAGGGGGAGCCTTTGCACAGATAGATGGCATCTGAGCAGTTCTTTTATAAAAAAAAATATCTCAAAAGAAAACAAGGGTTGGTGAAAATCAATTGATTGAGAAAGCTGAGGCTGAATCATGCTCTTCTACAGGCAGCCACATACCGGTAGTAACAATTTCTGTATTCCTAATGAGTCACACATCACTATATGGCTGCCAAAGGAAGTGCAGGTCAATGAAATGAAATGCCAGTTTGTGATCCTGAAACATGTTGTGTTCAGATGTATGTACACCCACACCCACACACCCCTCTGTGTTTGTGATTTTATGAAATGGTTATTTTTAATTCTACTTTCCTGAATGCAAACTTTATAGTTCTTAAGTTCAGCAGTAGGCTAATACTTATGCACTGGTAGATGGATAGCGTTAGGAAAGAAAAAGCTAGACTTGTTATTATTGTAGTAAAATGCAGGTAAATTCAGTTTTGCAGGCTGTTTCAGTTTACTTTGTTTATATAACCAACAAACATAGAAAGACTTATTCCATCCTGTTTGGAAGTATGCTAAAGTGCCTATAGTTCATCTTTAAGTCAACTTTATCAAATCATGATTGCCTCAAGCGTCAAGTCCCGTTAAGCACTTAACTTTTTTGCAGTGACTATGCAGCTGTCTAATTTAAGTTAGCGCTTAGTGCCTCTATTGTTTGCTTGCCAAACTTTCTTATGTAACTCACCCATGCTAATGAGAAGAGAAAATGTCCTCTTCGTGGTCATGGCATGATCACCATATTTACTGCCCATCCTTAAAAAGCATTTCTTCAGCATTTTGTATAAAATGGATGATACAGTTGCTCCGTAATAGCATTATGCCCTTAAGCTTTAAGCACTCACAACATCTTCTGATAACATTTTGCTGACAGAACAGTTTGGTAGATTTACTTCATACTATCTGCAAGCATGAGCAGGCCTATGCTGGAATGTAGAGAAGAGATCTCTTCTGCATGTTCTTACAAAGTCTTTCCAGTCTGATGGCAGGTGGGGCTTGGGGGACTGGGGTATTGGGGTAACATCTTGTGCTCTTGGAAAAAGTTGCAGAGGGCACTGCCAACCCCCAACCTATCCACTTCAATTCACTATCCAGTTCCATATTTCTTCCATTAGAAGCCACTTTTACTAGTCATAAGAGCTTGGCTGCTCTCAGAGCAAATGTGGAGCTGCTGCTTTTAAAAAGATTTGTTGTTTTTTCATGGCATTCAAAATCAGTTGCCTGCTTCAGTTTGCCTAATGATAGGGCCAGCCCTGCTGGGGAGCTTTGAGGAGTGTGGAGCAAGGAACTTCCTTCATTGGTCAGGATATTGAATGTGCAGAGGAGGATTCACATCAGCGTCTTACTTAGAAGAGGAACACGGGAACTGAGCCGCAGGAATTACTCAGGAATCCTCCTTATCCTATGCAAGCAGCAGCAGCTAATATCACAAGAGCTAAAGTGGCAATCCTGTCTTGGGGAAAGGAAAAAAGACTTTGCACACAACCGGTAAGATTTTCCCCAAGCCATTCAGGTGTCCATAAAGGGCACTGAGCGACTCTGCGTTTCACTGTTCTGGCAGCCAGAAATCTTATAGATTGAACCCCCACTGGGCTTCATGGAATCATGACACAAGAGGGCCAGCCACCATGTTTTTTCAGTCAGCAATCCACAAATGAATTATTTATGTTACACTGGAGTAAGTTGAACTGGGGCTTCCATTAGGTGCAAGTGTTTTCTAAACCATTGTCTTGGGCATACTGTCACAGCTGCATCTCCTGAACATGTGCATAAAGATGCAGAGGTATTACGAAATGGGGCATGTTATGTGTCAGAGCCCTCAACGTGTAATTTTCTGCAAGGCACATCGAGTGCTTTCTGTGGCTTGGAGGTAAAGATCATACTTCGCAGCCTAGTTTTTCCCTTACCCACCTCTTGCATTAATGAAACACATATTGATCTTTTTTTATGCATCTGCAAACTGAAGCACTTAATACGCTTATTCTGATCACAAAGTGTGCAAGGAAAAAGCAAACTGAGTAGACTCTTATTCCTTAAAGAAAAAAGGTAAAATGAAGCAAGGTGGCATTAGAAACACATGGGTAACAAGATCTGCAACTGTATTGTAGATGGGAGTTGTAAACTTCAAAAGGTTCCTAGCCGCAGGTTTTGTGAGAATATGAAGTGTAAATGATATTTACATCAGTGTGCTGGCCTAGTGGCATTTATGCTCCTCAGAAGGAATAAGCAAGCCACTTGTGTGGAGAACAGTTTGCCACCTGGGTTTAATTCCTAGAAGAGAACTTTCTTTCCAGCCAGCTGCAGTTTGATAAGCATTACTTGCCCTGTCTTTAGAGTGCGGACTCCCCACCCCAGCTGGCTTGCAATGAGAAGCTGAGGGGACATTCTGTTGTTGTTCTGATGGGATTTATTTGATATGATTTGTATGTTTTCCAAGGTTTGTTATCTGCCCAGCCATCATGAAAGAAGTTTCTGTTCTTACTGAACTCATATACAGGTAGTACTTCCAGAATGTTTATAGAGATAGCAATGACCATGCCCTCAGTTGCTGGTTACTTTATGCAATCTGCAGGTGATATCAGTATAGGGACACTGCTCTGGACCAGAGTACCTTTGCTTAGATCAGGGATAGTGAACTTGTGACCCTCCAACTCCCATCAGTCCCCACCTGCATAGCCAGTGCATTGCCAGAGGTAATGGGACTTGCCTCCAGGAGTGCCGCAGGTTCCTCCAGGAGTGCCGCAGGTTCCTCATCCTTGGATTAGATTATCATTCCCTTGTTTACCTGGATTTGCTTTGCATGCCTAAAGAGTACAATTTTTTGTTTTAGTGTATGATTTCTTACTTGTACATACAGTTAATGCCATTCCCATGTAAAGTGAGGTATTTTCTACAGAAAGCAAATATCACTGAAACAATAAGTCAAATAATTAACATTTAGTCCACTTTTACTGGGGGGAAGGGGGATGCAATTTCTTGGAAAGTCTTCTCTAATTCTGACCAAATTGGTTTATTTCATTAATGTTGCAGGGTCCACATGCCCTCTCACATTGCAAAGTTGTGGCTCTCTAACCATTTTTCTTGGTACAAATGAGTGGTTTCCGTTATGGGCTAGTTTCCCCATAGGCTTTCACTAGAAGGAAAGCTATATCTTGTTATTGTTGTTTTAATAATTGAGGAATTTTATGGCCCGAACATCATATACATTTAATGAAAAATCATATTCAGTGCTGTAGTGATGTGCACTTTTTTCTTTTCTTTTATACTTTGAGTCATTCTAAGCTTGAGTGTCTTCTCTGGCTTTTTTTTAAACTCACAACGTTTACTCCAAATAGTTTTCTTTCCCTCCCTTGGAAATGAACCTCTAGCTTGAAACATAGTTTCACACAATATAGCATATGGTGAGGAAAGGATCTGCTTTCTATGATGTCACATCTGAAAAGGGAACTTGTACATCTGCCCAGCCATTTGGAGTCCATCCCTTTCTCTTTGAGGAGGATGGAGGTCTGCAAGTGCAGGGGAAGGGCGATGTGGAAAATGGAAATGCAAGTGTATTCTGGCACTTTTTTGCTGTATATTGTAATGGGAAAACGTGTGCGAGAGAGAGAGAGAAAGAGAGAGAGATGCATTTGGAACCAAACTGAAAGTTTGGCCCTGGAAAGGGCTGTTCCAGCAAAAGTGGAGCTAACCACCCAAACAGAGCTGAAACCCCCTTTTAAGTCTCAATCTGGGGTTGCCTGAAGCATCATTTTGAATCTTCTCATATGATATCCCAGCCTGAACAACTGCATGGAGCTATCCAGGTTCCTACATTGAACTAAGCTTTGCTTTGCCTTGCCTGGCCTTCTTGGGTAGAACCCACACACGTGTGTTGAAACCCCATCTGAATGAAACTACCACCTGGGACACCACAGCAGTCCTTCTGACTAATCTGTCTTGTAGCCCACACCCAGACCATCACTGATTTCAGAGATCCCTTCAGACATTGGTTAAGACTTTCTTCTCGGTCTGATCTACCATTCTTCACAACACCACACTAACTGTCTCTCAGTTAATATTTCATATTCTTGGAAATCCCAAGGACTGTGAACAAAAGCAAAGGAATTGCAACTTCCAAAAGGTATAGTGTTAGTTGATTGCAGCAAAAACCAGAGAGAGACTTATGGCACCTTAGAAATTAACTGAGTAATTGTGGCATAAACATTTTTGTGGATTAGAGCCCTCCATCTCGTATCTGATAGTGGTGTCCAGCCTATAAAAGCTTATGTCACAATAAATCTATTAGCCTTTTTATATACCACAATACACAGTGGCAAATGTCTTTTTAGATTGTGAGCCTGAGGGAAGGGACCATCTTCATACTGTTTTTGTTTTTTTTTAGCTGCTCAAAGAGCCATTTTGGCTAAAGAGCAGGGCATAACTTCCTTAAATAAAATAGTTTAACAGTCTTTTGCCAGTTATGCCAAAGCTTCTCATGGGATGTCAGTTAACAGGCTATGTACTCCAGTTCCATTTTCCTTCTACTTATAGTTCCAGATATTTATTGAACTTGATCATGACCACTGGGTTCTTATTACATATATTTGGGAGAGGCCCAGACCCTGTCTTTGGAAAATGCTAGATCCCTGGCAACAAATTTTCTTTGTGGTGAGTAACATACAGCCCTCAGCCTAATTTCATGTGGGTTGCAAGAAAAGGGGGAACCTGGAGTCTGGGAAGAGGAATGATAGGGAAGAGGCACCAAAACAGATGCAACATGGGGGTAGGTCCTAAGTCCAGACCTCTAGTAACAGCAGATTGACCCTTTCCCAGGAGCATGATGGTCAGGAAGGGAGGGTGAGACAGCGTTGCTGTGTCTACTTTTTGGCTGTGTTCCTACCCACCACTGGCACGTGGACCCTAACAGATTTTTCCCCCCAAGGGAATGTAACAGTGGGTTAAAAAATGTTTTCCACCCCTGTTTTAATAGTTAATGTTTTGAACTTGGTCAAGTGTTGAAGGGCCAGCAATGTTGTCACCCTCAACTCATTCTCAGTGCCAAGTCCTGAGCCCATCTCTCCCAGTCTAAATATCAACCAAGGCTTTGGCAAAGACCTCTAGTAGGATTATGCTGCTATTCACATGTGAGAAGAACCCTTTGGCTATGACTCAACATCATGGGATAAAATGTATGATATATGTAACAGGGAGGAGGTGCCTGCCAATTTTAGGTAGTTATGTATCCCTGCATGTGTTGCATGTGTTTTGCATGTGTTGGTGCTAGCCAATGTTGGCTTTTTTTTTTTTTTTTACTTGTTCTTATTTTCTCTGCTTTTTTATATTGTGCTGGGTTTTTTTAGTTGCCATTTTGTGTGTGTGTTGCTGCTGTTAGCTGCTTTGGGTACATTTTCATAGAAAGGTGAATATAAATTAAATGAATAATTGAAATGACATAGACTGCCTCAATTCCGAATGTGCTTTGTTTGCACAAGTTCACAGAAATCTCTTCTGTGTACAAATGTCAAACTAAATTAGAATCCTAGTACCTTTCTTATAATGCATGGTCAACTGTAAATGAGTCAGGAGTATGAATCACCTTGTTTCTTAGAGTCCTTCAGATGCACAGTGCTTTTCCTCATATCCTGTTTGCAGATGAGGAGCCTGTTATCCTGTTCAAAGCAAGCGGTCGAACTAGAATTCAGGCCTTAATAGCAAAGTACAAAAGAGTTACGCTGTTTTGGTTTTGTTCCTAAGTAGTAAGGAAAACCCAGTTACTGAACAAATAGCTGCAGTCATCAGACAGAAATGTAGAAAAACAAAGCTTATACAATAGTTAAAAGGAAATTGTGTGTAGTTCTTTTCTTTTTTAAAGAAAATGAGTGGCTTCATTTAATATTTTGTAAGGAAATGGGGCTTTTTATTGGCTAACTTTGAAAGATCGTTGTCTCCTAAACAAAGAAAATCTAGTGTTTTCTGGCACGATCTCTAATGTATCTTTCTGCATCAGATATAATGCACAGGTTTCTTCAGCAAGATTAATAAGTATGTGTAATTCTATAGAAAATCTGGGTTTTGGATCATTTTGGGAACTATAATGCAGTATTATTTACAACAGAGTAAAATTTTACAGGCTTCTTTTCCCCATATTGCTTTCGTTTGAATTCATTTTGTGCCGTTTTGCACACTATGCAAAGGAAAATCTGGATTTTCTATTAGTTTTATATTTGACATATGGCTGTAGCCAATCAGTGCTTGGATCTGTTGGTAAGTGTATCTGTATTTAAATAAATGTTCACAAACAAATATTGGCCACTCTTACACTTTAAACATTTTAGGTTCACACCAAAAAAGTAGCAGGTGAAATCAGCCCTTAGGTAAAAAAAAAACCCTGACCCTTTTCCAACTGTATACTGTAGAAGCGTTTGTACTTTATTTATAATAATTTATTAGATTTCCATAAGGTCCCAGGGTGGGTTACAACTATAAAGTACGTGGTTATAGAATATTAGTGTAACTAAAGCAAAAAGGTGTGAAAACAATTAAAAGCAGTTCCAGATGTTTTTTTTAAGGCAGTTAAAAATAGTTCCAGTACAGATGCAGACTGGAATAAAGATCTCCACTTAAAAGGTTTGCTGGAAGAGAATGGTCTTCAGTAAGAGCCAGACAAACAACAGACACTACTGCTTCATATGGAAAGTGTAGGTGCCACCACACTGAAGGCCCAATTTCTATTCATAAGATGGTATCTGTAGGAGGCCGTCTCTTGTGGAGTGTAGTAAACCACTGAGCAGCGCTTTTTTCCTGGGGGTACGCATACCCCTAAACGTTTTGTGAATCTTGGTGCTTTTGTCCATTTACTGTATTTATTTTCCCCGATTTGAACTATAAAATGGTGGTTTTTCTTGAGTCAAAATGAGAGTACCCCTAAACATTGTTTTAAGAAAAAAAAGCACTGCCACTGAGTATATAAAGGGTGAGATGCTCTTCTATGTATCCTTGTCTCGACCTGTGTAGGGCTTTGTACACCAGTACCAGCCACCTGAATTTGGCTCAGTAGCTAATTACAACTCTTTCAGCAGCAGGGGCACTGGCTCCTAGGGGCTGAACCCCTTTTGGTGCCCCCCCTGTATTTCTGGGGTTGGGGCCGGGACCTCAGGATATCCCAGAAGTGTGGAGCTGAAACACAGAGCCAAGCATGGCATGCCTCCAGTGGCCTGCTCCTCCTCCTGCTGCTGCTGCTGAGGGTCGAAGCAGCCTCCTGCTGGGGGAAGCACCAAGAGGAGGCATAGGAGGAGCCACTGGCCATTGAGCTACACTCCTCCCGGAATCCTGACTTCACGTGTGAGACATCACGATGTAGAGACATCATGTGTGTGACGTTCCCCTTCCAATCGCCATCGAAAGATGGTACCTCTGTTCAGTAGTGGTAAAAGGTAAAGATAAAGGACCCCTGGTTAAGTGCAGTCAAAGGCGACTATGGGATTGCGGCACTCATCTTGCTTTCAGGCCAAGGGAGCCGCCGTTTCTCAGCAGACAGCTTTCTGGGTTATGTAGCCAGCATGACTAAACCGCTTCTGGCGCAACAGAACACCATGACAGAAGTCAGAGTGCATGGAAATAATGTTTACCTTCCCGCCACAGTGGTAACTATTTATCTACTTTCACTGGTGTGCTTTAGAAATGCTAGGTTGGCAGGAGCTGGGACAGAGCAACGGGAGCTCACCCCATCGCGGGGATTTGTACCACTGACCTTCTGATCAGCAAGCCCAAGAGGCTCAGTGGTTTAGGCCACAGCGCTACCCACGTCCCTACAGCAGTGGTGTAACGTGGTGGCGATTGTCTGCCCAGTGAGCATTCAAGCTTCTCCATGTTGCCATAATTGAATCTTTCAGGGCAGCCTTAAGGGCAGCCTAACGTAGAGCATTTGGAGAGGTAGAATAAAGACTTGTTGATCACCTTGGTAAAGAGTTTTACTTGCTTTGGAAACCCTTTCCTCCAAATAGATCCTCTGTACCAAAAAGAGAATGAGTTTCCCAAAGTGCTTAACAGCTAAAATTTGACCATACATGTTTGGGTTGGGAGTTGAGAGAAGCTCATGGCAGGGGAAATCAGAAGCCCTGCTGTGTTGCAAATGGTGTCTAAAGCTGATATCCCTTGCCATGCATATACGACTGCAGAAGAGAGCTGCTTCCTTGTCATGTGAGCCCACATCTTTGGGGAGCGCGCCTGAAACAAGCAACAAGAAGATGAGAAGGGTGATAATGCTGTATTTTCCTCATCCTGTTAGCACTCTGCTAGAAAAGGATCTCTGCCCATTAAATTGCCCCATGATTGTTTAATTCACACATTCCTCATAGTGGCACTATGAGAAACTGGCTGTCACACTGCACTCCTTATATGTGCATGCAATGTGAATGAAAACAGTGGACTAAGTCTCAATTCTTAATATTACCCAGGCAGTTTAGGTTACGGCTGCTTGTCCCCTATTTGTTTTTATTTTCATTACTTCATCTAACTGGTTATTTTTTTAATTGTGCATCTATGCTGAGATCTAGCCTGGAGAACTATAGCAGTCTCAATGTCACACTATTCCGGCCTTTCTCATAAGAGAGGAAATAATGAAGGAAATTCAATTACTCCGTAGCACAAATGAAATGCAAGCTTGTTGCTGGAATGAAGAGCAAATGGAACATTGCTTTGGATCCATTCTTCCAAGCATTTAATGCATTTTTAATTTTGTGACAACAATTTAAAAAGGAGATACCACAGCATGAAAAGTGGAACACAAGGAAGCAATTCATTCCTGCTGCTTCCACTTTCACATGAATCATTTAACACATTCATTGAAAGCCGTCTGGTCTGTATTATAATGCTCAGGAAGATATGCAAGAAAATATATAGGGACATTTTCATGTAGTTCTTTCATGTAGTTGGTAACCATCTGTCTCGAGAGACAATGGAGTGTGCCTCTGGGGGTGAAGTTAAACCACTGCATTAGCAGCACTGAAGAGATCTCCCTGGGGCACAAGCCTGGGTAGTGTGTATGGAGGTCCTGGGCTACCCCAATGACAAAAAAAACACCTATTAGCCTCCAAAGGAAAGCAGAGCTTGACTACAGGAATTGCCAGAAGGACGTGTAAAAGATGCCATCCAACTGTCTTAAGGATTCCACTCTGGATTTTTGTAGGGTTTACTCCTTAGCCTTTTCTTCTCCCAGAGATGTCCCACAAGGCAGTGGAGGTATAGGATCAGAGTTTTCCTTCTCTTGGATGGGCTACCTTTCCAGATGGACGAGCCCCACCTGCCTGTTACAGTAACCACCTTCCTGACTGTTGGGCCCACTACTGGTCTTGCTCATATGCAGGGCTCTGAGACTGATCTGGTACCCTCACCTGGTTTAGTTGGCCAGTAGAAGCTGTTCTCGGGCTGTGGCCGCTGTTGCATGCCGACAGCTTCGAGGAACCACAGGTAAGAGCCCAGTGCAGGGTTGGGGGCCAAAGGTGGACAAACTATGCCAGAAGGAGCATGACATATTCCCTCCCAGATGTACTGTCCCTCCCCTAACACCCCATACACCCCATTGTCATATATTAGAGATAAGGACCTTCATATGTTGTTGGATTCTAACTCCCCTCAGATAACATGGCCAATGGTCAAGGATGATGGTTGTAGTTCAGCAATATTTGAAGGGTCACAGGTTAGCCATTCCTTTTTGCAAATGAAGGGACACTGTTTCACTGGTGTGTGGGTGTGTTCACAGCAAAGTTCAAAGGCCCACTCCTGGATACATTCAAAATTAAATGCAAAAAAACAGGGTAATGTAATGGTAAGAATATTGTGCTTTACTATAGTGCTTTTAAGAGAGAGTCAGATGTAGTCTTCCATCTTTCCTAAATGGCACCACTGAGAAAAGAAGTCTATTTTTTAATATTAACAGTTTATTACTGTGGTGCCATTTGGCTGATGAACTTGCGCAAGGAATGTTTCAGATATACACTAGCAGAAATATAATAGTCAAATACTGGACCATGTGATATTTGTCCAGTAGGTCTCAATCTTCCATGAGAAAGTAATGGAGTTTTGAACTCTTGGTGGCGTGACAGGTTTTGCTGGTTCAGGTCAGTCTCCCCTTACAGGCATGGGAACTGAAATCCATTATTCAGCCCTGGATTAATTACACAGCAGGCTGAGCTTCCACTTGTTCAAATAATGTGGCAGCAAAGCCCAATGCCCTTATTACAAGCCACCATTGTCGGGGTGGGTTACATGGACGTACTGTGAGAGAATCTGATCCTCGCTGCTTTCTCACTCCAAACTGCTGAATGCTGAAAGAGAAAGGATAAAGTTTGCTTTAGTGTCAGTGACAAAAGGCAACCCAATTGCGGAGGCATTTTCTAGTCCTTAAACTCTGGCGGAGGTGATTAGGTGGAGCTGGCTTTCCTGGAATTGTAGGGTAGATTTTCCTGTTGTGCTTTCAGTATCAGCTGTCTCACAAAGTACACTGTTGCTGCACTAAAGGTCCAGGATTCATGTAGCTAGCAGAGGCTTCCACAGGCCTCTTTGGCTTTTTACAGTCTACTGAGGGGGGGATCTGCGTGATCATTTAACAGCAATGTTTCAGCAAAAACAGGTAGGGCCTAAATCTGCTGGTGGGTATGCTGGTTGGTATATTTCTTTGAAGAGGTTTTAAATGTAGACCTGTCATAGGCTATACTGTTCAACTTTATGGTTAGCAAACTTGTCTGTAAACATTACTTGTGTTTATTTCTGGCGCCTTGGCATGCTTTGCAGCACTGCCCTAATGTTTTATTTCATGTATATGTCTTCAAACATGGGATATATGTTCAATAGTTTATACAGATGCTTGTTCATGTCGGGAGGCATTTGAGTTAAAAAAACAGATTAAACAGAATCTCCCCATTGCCATGCAGATTTTGTAATATCTGAGTTCTGAGTAATTTGGTTTCTAATCTAGGATCCCAGCATTAGATAGGTCTCAGCAACCAGGCAGCAGGTGATGAGAAAGAGAGTTGTGCCATTCAAAGTAGACATGGCTGGGCTAGATGGATCAATTGTTTAGAAAGAGGAGGGCTAGCTAGTTGTAAAATTTATGGATTCTTTTTAATGCTTTGTTGTTGTTTTCTGTATATGTTATTGTTTTTGTAATTGATGAACATTCCTATATAATATATATAAATTTTACGAAATAAATGTCTGTCTGTCTGTCTGACCACAGCTTCAGTCCTAGGAGTATTTCTTTGGCCCAACGTCCTTTTTTTTAGGGGAGAGCAATTACCCCGGACCTCACACAGGGTCATAATGTAAACACTGACAAATCAGCACTATGTTTTGGGGTTTAACATCATTGTATCTTTTTTCTTCTAAGTCAATCATGCTGGCCAATGAATCGGTAAGACTAGGACCAGGAAGGAGTAATTTCGGTGCTGTATGTTTGCTTGAGCTTTTTTACTTCAGTTGTGGTGGGGGTCCTGTATTAGTGATCCAATTGACCTAGAAATTTATTTAATCAGCGTATCGCTCATTAATTCCTTTCCCCCTCCTTTCCCCCACACCTCTAGGCTGACCAATTGCTTGACCATCACCCATCCAACAGAAGCAAGCAATACTTAATAGCTAGGCTTTAACTTTATATGTGATGTCTGTGTGCTAGCTGATGAAAAAACATAGTTCTGTATTCTGCAACTGAATCCTATAATATTTTTATCTTTTTGTTTTTGAGGTATAAAATAAGCATACTTTAATATAGCAGTATTAAATTCTGAGATCAAATAGAAATAGTTCTTGAATATATTATTTGTGCATAACCTTTCTCCAACAGAAGAAATATAGGATGCAATGAGAAATAAGGGGCTGATTGAAATGGACATCCAACCACTATGCCCCTCAGTCTTAAAAAGGATTTGCTGACACACTTTCTTACTCAAATTCCTTGACCAGACTAATTCTGTGGTTCTATATACTGATGTCTCCCACATATGGCCTAGTGAATTGAATAGGAGCTATGTTCAGTGTAGTTTATGTATTAAATATTCGTGGTCAAATATGTTCAACAGCCAGGTACGGTATATGGCATGGTGTTTATTTTTTTGTCTGCTAGTAGTCAATGGCTTGAAGTTAGAAATCACTGAGATTTGGTGGGAAAATTGCAGTCACGCTTAAAAATGCATTTTATGCTTGAACCAAGGTAGCACATGATTTCAGTTAGTTTTCCCATTTGATCTGTATCTTTTGACTTGGGTTCATTCTGCTAAATACAGTACTGTTCCATGGTTTTCTTAGTTCCTCTTCAAACTGGTCTACTCACTGCATTCTTCAAATGACTTCATTCAAAAATACGTTGCAAAATGGACTGGGTTCCACCTTAATGGTTTCTGGATTGCAGCCTTTCCTTTATAGGAGAAAGTTGTTTTCCTGCATAATAATAATAATTAATTTATTTATTATTTATACCCCACCCATGTGTAGTGATAATGGAAGGATTGACATTTGTTACCATAATGTGCTAAAAGGTAAAGGACCCCCTGACAGTTAAGTCCAGTCGCAAACGACTCTGGCATTGTGGTGCTCATCTCACTTCACTGGCCGAGGGAGCCGATGTTTGTCCGCAGACAGTTTTTCTGGGTCATGTGGCCAACATGACTAAGCTGCTTCTGGTGAAACCAGAGCAGCACACGGAAACGCTGTTTACCTTCCCGCCACAGCGGTACCTATTTATCTACTTGCACTTTGTTTTTTTGTTGTTTTTTTAGAAGAATTTATTAGCATTTTCATAATACAACACAAACCCAGACCCACACCTACAAATACAAAACAATTACAAATACACATAATGCCAGGATTCTTCTTCTTATTTATATACCTAGCAAAAAAAAAATTTCTATTTCCGAATCTTGACGATTGACTTCCCCTGCCTTTTCACCTTCGGTTTTAAATCCATATTTTCCTTTCTTAACACCTTTTCTCTATAAAAAGAATTTAACTTAGATTAAAGATAACACAATTATCTTCATCATCCTATTATATCGTAAATCTTGACAAAATATTCTTATAAAAACTAAACTTATTTCTTCTGTCCATTATCATGCTGCTTTAACTTAGAATCCAATATCCCCTTACTTATTCAAAATAAACTTATAATTAACAAGCTTCACTCTCCGATTTCAGATACCATAGCAGACCATTTGCATTTTACATTTAGTACTTCATCCCACCCCCCCTCTGTCCATTGTCTTTCTCTGTCTTTCGCCGGAACCAATCCTTGAGATGTCTTCTTTTGCCAAATGTCCACAGATCCAGGCAGTATTCACAACAGACCTTGCATCAAGTTTCAGGGTACACATCACACCATTTCTAGGCTCCTCCGTTTCTTTGTACCATGCTTCTTCTTCTTGTAAATATTTTAATTCCATGTCCCATGCCCCCAAGCTCCCACCTCGGGGTCTGGATATTGTAAATTTTCCCGTTCCGGGGCTGCCACCCCCAGAAAACGGTTCCTTTTCCCGGAGTCGCCCAGCCATTTCAGACCATCCTTCAAGTACCCCTCCTAACTCTCTGCCAAGGTTTTCTTCCATTGTGTAGAACTTTTGAAAAGCCTCCTCTGTGGGAAGTAAGTTCTTTTTATTTATAATCCCACTCAAGACTTGCAATTTCCGATTAAGCAGTTCCAGCCTCAAGACAGCAAACATTTCTTCCTCCTTTAGACCAGAGTTCAAAACAAGTTCAAACACGAAGTCCAGCATTTTGGAGGAGAGGGTGGGTGTCAAATTTCAGTTCCTGTCTCTTCCTTCCTTTGTTTCAATTGTTTCCCACGTTTCCCCCGTCAGTCCAAATTTCCCATCGCCATTTTTTCTGAAGCCAGAGTGTAAAGATCAAAACTTTAAAAGGAGATATTTTCTGCCCACTTAATCCCCAAAGGGAAATCTCAGCAGTCTCAGTTTTCAAATTCCAAACACTTTGTATCCATTGTTGTAGCAGCAGTCACTCAAACTGGTTATTTTCTTTCTCTCCCGAAGGGAGGGAGGCAGGCTCCTTTTCCTCTTCCCCCCGGATCGTTCCAAAGATATAAAAGTCAATCAAAGTCAATCAAATACTCACAACCACCGGGTTCTTTCAATTCACAAAAGACAGGTAGAACTTAGACGCTCATCACAGGCTTTGCCGCCGCATTTACATCCCGGTTGGGGCATGTCCCCTATAGCCCGGCTCCGTCGTCCCTTCACCCCCACTCCCCCTTTACAGGGGGAGCGAGGGAAGGGTTCGGAGCCACAACGGGCACAGCCGGGGAGCCCAGGGTGCGGGACGCTCTTCCCGCACCCCACCGGAGCCCCGCTTTGCGGTAGCGGGGCTCCAAACCCCCGGGATGGACTGGGCGCCTCGCAGCCGAAGCAGCCCACGACCACCCGCAATGGCGTCGCCGCCGGAAGTTCTATCTACTTGCACTTTGATGTGCTTTTGAACTGCTAGGTTGACAGGAGTAGAACCGAGCTATGGGAGCTTACCCCGTCACAGGGATTCGAACCACCGACCTTCCGATCGGCAAGCCCTAGGCTCAGTGGTTTAGACCACAGCACCGCCTGCTGTGGTGCTCTTATTAAGTCATAGAAGCATAATCATAGAATTGTAGAGTTGGACGGGACCATGAGGGTATATCTATCTAGTCCAACCCCCTGCAATGCAGGAATCTTTTTGCCCAGTGAGGGGCTCAAGCCCCCCAACCCTGATATGAAGAGTCGCATGCTGTACTGACTGAGCTATGCCAGCAGTGCTCTTCCGATAAATTGTGCAGCATTAAGTGCACTAGGGTAGGAATGAAATCATGAAAACCTTCTGTTACTTGATGCCAGGAGGCAATATGTAATTACAGGTCCTCTCCTAGCAAGGGAGACTTCTTTGTGTTACTGTTAGTGGCCCTCTGCTATGTTGATGGACCCAGCTGGTTCATCTGGTGGATAGGAGAACCAGCAGAAGTACTGAAGTAAGCACCAAGTAACTTGAAGCCGCCATTTATCATTTTCCACAATGTTTCCATTGTCCCATGGCATTGTGGGAAATAATTTAATTGTAGACATTCTAAGCCATCTGGTGGGGAGGGGGCTGCCAGGGCCATGGCAGCTGCCTGATGATGTTACCTACTGATGATGAGATTGTTCCCATTGGTCATTCCTGTCTTTCAGTTATTTTCTGAATTCCATACATGTGTTGTCTTTAACCAAAATGGGTAAAGGGATTAGATAAAGATTGGTTCTTGGCATGTGTGTACAAGCCCTGATTGTATTTGTAGATTGCTGGTTCTGCTGGTTTTATGCACACCAAACATCCTAGTCTGAACCAGAGTTTTAAAATCACCGGCTCAGAATAATGTGTAAAGATCGTCATGCTATTTTCTGTAATGAAGTGTCAACCAAAATTTATCTTGACTTCCTGTAAGAACTTCTTTCTATCACAAAAATGCACATTTTAAGAGGAAAAAAAGCCCATGAATGTGATGTTCTGTCCTTTGCCCTCAGTATTTGTTTGTAAAGCAAATGGATAGTGGCAGTTTCTCAGCTGAAACCTAAAGTGTGGTCCTTCCTTAGGGAAGAGCCAGGCGATCATTGCTTTCTATTGTTGTGTACCTTTGTAGGCTTTGTTGGCAGTGTTTGGTGATCTCTTATCACACCAAACTTCAAACAGATTACAAAAATCTTGGTTGCTGAGAGGGGACATCATGCTATGGACTCCTTTTAGACAACTGAGAACAATGTTTACCCTACTACTGTACATACCATGTTGGTGATGGAATCCAATTGGTGGCCTTGCACTTATGGAAGGAAGGTTTTTGATCCAACGGATAGACAGAAGAGAGGCCATTTTTATCCATCCCCCCTGCAACCTCCAATGCCAATTTCCACTGGGGATACTTGGGGCTTGAATCAGCAAAAACTGTCACCCTTCCTCTTCCATTACCAGAGGTGCCAACAGAGGTGCCTCCAAAATCACTGTGTTAATGGTAATCTAATCCATTTTCAGTTATCCTATTATATAGTAGATGCTGGGGGGGGGGGGAACGGACCAAGCAAACTCTTATTTGTGATTGGGTTGGCAAGTTCTGAAAGTTCCACAGATTTTTGGCAAATAAGTGTGAAACCAAATGGTACATTGTTCTCAGTCTCTGTGGGACAAATGTTTTTCTCCCCTCGCCACAAAGCAAGTATGAATAAGAATTAGAGGTTGACTTGAACTTCACCTCCATTTGTTGAACTTTTCTGTGCTATTATGGTTTGGGCTGAGGTTATACATTGCCTTCCTGTCATCGTAACTGCAGCCCCTGGTTTAATTGTGGGGAAATGGCAGAAGGTTCAAAGAGATTTGGTTCCCAAGCTTGCTAATGAGCATAAGGCTCCATTCACCCTTAATGAACCAAGATTTCTATGTGAATTTGGGGGGCAGGCGGGGAGGTGAAAGAGAGGGGAGGCAGAGAGTTAACACAACGGAACAACGACTTTACAGTGTGCAGGGTATGCAGCTGGGCCATCTGAAGCTGTCCTCGGTTATGAGCAACAAAGCTTAAATAGATTGTACTGTGAAGAGGTACATTTCGGTGAGTGTGAAGCATAGCTTTTGCTTCTGCTTCACTGACCTGTCTGCTTATAACAGTGATAGGGCCTTGACAAGAGCTGAGGGAAGGAGCGCCACGTAGAGCGACTCTTTCAAAATCATTCCATGCAACATGATTAGTGAAAGAGGAAACAAAATGAAGTTTCGGTCATTTTTAGGGTTGATTTCTTTGGGCAGGGGGGGGGGGAGCTGCTGTTCTTGAATCCCACACTGAAAAAAGTCATTGTCGAATTGTGTGCTGCATTTCCAAGGCTATTAAAATGAATATTTGTACAGTAGAACAGCTTTTGACCCTCTTGGCTTAAAACAACAGAAATCCCTGACACCTTCACATATTATAATAAAAACAAAAAGAGAGAACAGGGTGTTTTAATTCCATCCATTCTCAATTCAGCAAATACTGTGTCACCCCCACCAAATTTTTGACAAGTAGCACTGAAGCACCACTTCCTGTTCTAAATATTTTTCTTTCTTTCTTTTCTGATCTGTGCTGTTGAACATGCTGATTGCTGTGGCTATAAAAGCAGTCACGTATCTATGCACACCTCACTGCATATGACTTTGTGGTATTTTACACCGTATTTGCTCTTATAATTTGTATATATTTATGTATTTGCTGTTCATTTAATCACAGATAACTTTTCATATAGTTAGACTCATACAATACACACACACACACACTGCAGATGTCCAAGTGCTCTATTGCAAAACCTGGAATCCTCAAAATGGGAGTCTGTTAATGTTGAGAAACAGCAAGGAAATTTGGGTGTTCTGTACAATAAATCAGATGTTCTCTGCTGCCACTGTTGATCTTAAAAGTTAACACACATTAATACATGGTAGCTCATTCTATAATGTAACTGTGAAAAGCTTTTGCAACAGCATTGTGATGGATGTGTGTATTTTAAAACACTGTTACTGGTTTGTTTGTTTTTAAGTAATAATATGAAAGCATTCCAAACATCTGCTCTTGCTCTTTGTGTCTTATGGGGGAGAGAGAGAAAATGGATAGTAAACAAAAAACAAACAAAAAAAAACACTTGAGGATGAGGGAAACACAAAAGGGAAATATAATTTTAAGTACCTTGGTTACTGGTGCATGGGCAGATTCCAAACAGTTGTGTAGCATTCCAGTCTGGAGAGGTGGTCAGTAAAGTGGTGAAAGTTGACAACCCCCCATGGCTGACCCCTCTGCTCTGTCTCGCCTAATCAAATTTTATGTTGTGCTTTCAGATAGCCGATCAGCTTCCCTGGATTTTGCTGATGACACAGGAGAGCTTTGCCTGAAGATGGAAACACTGGAGTCGGAACTGACCTGCCCTATCTGTCTGGAGCTGTTTGAGGATCCGCTGCTGCTGCCTTGCGCTCACAGCCTCTGCTTCAATTGTGCGCATCGCATCTTGGTCTCCCACTGTGCCACCAACGAATCAGTGGAATCTATCACCGCCTTCCAGTGCCCTACTTGTCGTTATGTCATCACCCTTAATCAACGTGGTCTAGACGGACTCAAGCGCAACGTCACGCTGCAGAATATCATCGACAGGTTTCAGAAAGCTTCGGTGAGCGGGCCCAATTCTCCAAGTGAAACTCGCCGAGAGCGAGCTTTCGATAGCAACAGCATGTCCTCCAGTGAAAAAGTTCTCTGCCAGTTCTGTGACCAGGATCCTGCTCAGGAAGCAGTAAAGACATGTGTAACATGTGAGGTCTCCTACTGTGAGGAGTGCTTAAAAGCAACTCACCCAAACAAGAAGCCGTTTACTGGCCACCGTTTGATTGAACCTATTCCCGACTCTCATATCAGAGGATTAATGTGTCTGGAGCACGAGGACGAGAAAGTTAACATGTATTGTGTGACTGATGACCAGTTAATCTGTGCCTTGTGTAAACTGGTTGGGAGGCATCGTGATCACCAGGTGGCAGCTCTCAGTGAACGCTATGACAAATTAAAGGTTAGTTTTATCTTAATGCTTTATTTGTTTACACTAACGAGTGTGGCGTCCTGAAACGATATATTCTCACCTTGTTTGTTGTGTCACTGATATATGCAAGCATGTCATTTACAATTCATATATTAAACTCATGTGCGAACACCTGCAGGCACTGGTCACTGTGCAAAATATATATTTTTGAATTAGATGCAGATTTTGAATGTGAAATAGACCTGGGTTTTGCATTAGGAAATGGCTAATCCTATGCAGAAAAATCAGTATATTTATGCATATATCTCAACTTCTTTCAGTGACAATTTTCCTGCATGGATTGTGTACAGGGATATGATGGGGTGTGTTTTGCATACCCTGGAGCTCCAGATCTGCAGGTCCATTTGTTGCATGAGAGAACAAGATTTTGCAGAACTTCGTGCACACTTCAAAGCCTCAGGATCACAACCATGAGCACAAGATTGTTAAAATAACTGTTAGATCTTTACATATTCCTGTGTACACGTGTATGTGTACCTGGAAGCAAGTCCCACTGTGTACAGTGTGGCTTATTCTGTAGCAAGCTTATTTAGAATTTTCAGCCTAAATGAAGAATTGTGTTTAATCCCGTTGTTTTTCTCTGTTTGCTTCTCTGTTACACACACAAAAAGCATTTTTATATGTACTGTCTTCAAGGAAGGCACATATTCATCTAATCAGACAAAATGACTTACAAATTTGTGCTACCAGCTTTCAGTCACACATGCATAACACATAAAAGCGATTTTTGAAACAGCATTTTTATGGACTCTAAACATCTATACTGCAAATTACAACTCGTATCGCCTGACCAGGCTACCTGATATTCTTTGGGCTCTCTTCTAAAATGTCCTTAGTATTCTGTTTCTCCAGATTTAACGTGGGGCTGATTTAAGGAATCCAGATAGCAGCTATGGAGAGAGAGGTGTGTCGTATTTGTGTAAGCCATGTTCTTTTAGCTGCCACAAAGGATGTAGAGCAGCAGACTAGAGGAAGGAGATGGAAGAAGCAAAAGCCCCCTCACAGATTCCTTTAGAGAAATTGCTTATAGAAAATTACAGCAGACAGCTCATGAATTGAAAGCAAAGGAGAGAGTACTATATTTTGGAACTCTGTATATGTCTAACAGGTTTTCCAGAGAACAACTGGGTTTATTGAAAGATACTACTTCAAAAATATTGCTTAATTTTTTAAAATATAACAATTTTACCAAGAAGTCATCATTAAAAATGTGATGTCGTGAAAATTTCCTTGGGAGAGGGAAAGCTGTTTTAATACATATTCGCAAAATGTGTATATGCACCTATTTAATCTCCGCTTGGTTTGAACTGCAAAGTTATTTTTTGTTTTCTTTTAGAAGATGCCTTCCACACTTAACCTTTAGAGTAAAGATGGGAATCCTGTAGCCCTCAAGGTGATGTTGAGCTCCAACACCCATCAACCCCAGCCCACAATGGCTGATGGTCTCAAGGGTGATTAGAGTTTTACACGAACTAAATTTAGAGGCCCAAAGGTTCCCTTACACGCTTTAGAGAATAGCAGGACTTGCTTCTGTTTACGGTGTTGTCCCATGGCTTGTTCTGTGCAAACTCAATGGGAACAACTGCGTAGTTCTCACTACTTTGATCTTTTATTGCCTGTGTTTGAAGCTGCTCGATTTTATGGCTGGGTGAGGTTTTGGTACATTGTGTATTGATCTTGGTGTGTTTCATTGTTTTTTTGCTAGCAACTCCAGTCATTCTTTTATGGACGCAGAGAGATAAAATGCTTTAGAGTAAATATAGTCAAGTTGAAGAGAAGGTAATATTGAAGTAGGGCCGCCATTTCAATTCAAAGCTGCTCAGCCTACCCATAAACCCTTAAATGATCCCATTGATTTCATGCGCAGAATTCCATGTGCATTCTGCCTTTCCGTCACGTGTTCTGAACCTACTGGATCAGACAGACATATTAGACATACCAGCACATATCTCTCTGTACACATTTCATTTTTAACATTTCGGGTTTTTTTAATGAAGTAACATCACATTTTTAACAATAGCATCTTAAATATTTACTGGTGTAATTCAGAATATGTCTGCTGCTCGTTTCAGAATGCATCTGTGACCGTTGCTTTCTGGATTATACATTTATAGTTCCATTCTCACCATGGTTGTTGTTAAAATACCACCTAAAATAATATTGAAAATACAATGATGTGATGTGATCTTAAAGCCGCCTTAGCAACATCATGGGTATGAGTACTCATGGCTTCTCTTATAACAATTACCTTTTATGTCATGGAGAATTGTAGCATGTTGAAGACTATCAGATGTATTATGGCGCAACCTTTTGTGGATTTTATTACTGTTGTAAGGAAGGGTGTGGTGTTGAAACCTTAATCTCCTGCTGTGGGCCTTATATACCGGTAGATAGAGGAATCATACTTTCATTGGAATAGTAGTTTACATTGGTATGAGTAGAAATCTCCCCACCCCCCATGCAAATAGCAGACATAAAGAGCTCAATTCAGGTCAGGACCACAGGAGGTGGCAAATACCTCGAAACCACAGCTAGGATTCTGATTCCCATCAGGGGCACCATTCTCACTATGTATTTTTAAAAGCCATGCAAGCAATTGTTAATTTTGTGAATAACATTTCGTTTAAGCTTGATCTTAACATGGCTACCCCTCTAGAAATTGCCGTCTTTGTGCCGTTTAGAGATGGGTACTAAGGACAAGTTATCAAATGTTGTGTTTGTTTATGCGATGAGATGGTTGGACAGTGTTCTCAAAGCTAGCAACATGAGTCTGACCCAACTGCGGGAGGCAGTGGAAGACAGGAGTGCCTGGCGTGCTCTGGTCCATGGGGTCACGAAGAGTCGGACACGACTAAACGACTAAACAACAACAACCATTAATTTAATTTTAAGCCAATTTATAAGTCATTTTCAACAGTATTTTTTTAATATTTTGACTGCAAGGGTTGGTTTTGCTTACAATTATTACTCAAGAAAATGCAAGCGTTAATGTAGTGGCAACTAATGGGGGAAAAACGCCATGTGATAGTTTGTGATTGCAATCTTGAATTTAGTTATTACAGTAAACCCTATTGCATACATGGCAAACTACTTCTGAGTAAAAAATGCTTAGGATTGTGTTGTGTAGTGTGGAGTAAGTTTCTGAAAATGTAATCAATCCCCTTTAAACCACCCCACACATTTAAATAGTGTATTTGTCTTCAGAAATTGCCAAAATCTGTGTCTCCCACATCCTAACTACATAGCAACTGGTGCCTCTTGATCAGCTGCTTTGGGTGTCAAGCTATGCTAATTACTTGCATTCTCTCCCAGCAGTGTTGCTAATTATTTAAACAATATTTCATACTTCATTAACCAGTGGACAAAAGATGCCATTGCAATCTAGCTCCTTTTGTGGCAAAAATGAAACCGTTTAATTAAGAGTTCTTGTGCACTTGTCTAACTGAAGCATGCATGCTACACTGAGTTTAACGGTGAATGTAATAGTCATTGTGAAAATCTGGAAATGAGTACCAGTAGGATAATGCATTTTCACCTTTAATGGTTAGGTTTACAATACTGGAAATCCTGAACCAACTTCAGCTCTTGCCAACTCTGTGCTTTAAAGAGAAAAATGGCCTTGGAAGTCATAGTGATCTGCAAAGAAAATCCTACTTTTTATAAATGTAGTGCTGGAACTTGTGAAAGTAATCTCTCCATGTGCCATATACATTCCATATATTAATTGTGAAAGTTGCTTAGCACCACCCTCTCTTAAATAAGTAATATTTTAATTATGCCAGATATATCTAACAGATGTCCTGAGATTCTGGGAATATATACATAGCACATCATGTGCCTTATTTTATCCTTGAGAGAATTAAATTAATGTGTTATTCAAAGCCAGTTATCCAAATAATAGTTATCCAAATAATTATTTGGCTATCCAAATAAATGTTAATTCATGTAGTACAAAAATTTCTTCTGAGATTTATTCATTCTTTAGGGAGAAAAAACATGGGACAGAAATAAGGCTGGTGTGCAGCAAAATGTCTTGTATGCTTTAATTGCGTGCTGTATTTAATCCTCACTTAATCAAAACAACTCTTGCGGCCACCTTCCAAGGAGATGCTAGTTAGAGTCGAATCATTGAAATCTGTTGAGTTGGTCTTTTTACTACTGTGTGGAATGAATGTTCATTGCATAGTAACATAATGAGGCTGTATTTGCATGGTGTAGCAAAAGCCACTCTTGAGATCACTTCCTTGTTTGTTAGATTAGATGGATCAGCTTTGCTCTTCTGTGCAACACTAGACAAAAGTATAAGGCTTAGATTGAATCCTGAATGACCTTGAAATGGAAGTGGGATACTTTCTTATTGAACTGATGGACGTACCCTTTCCAATGCTATGCTATTTAAACACAGACACCAGGAAACATTAATATGATCCAAGTTTATGTCACTTGAAAGATACTACATATGTAGTTGTGGTAAGGTAAAAAGGTAGCTGTAGTATTTGGAGGACACCTAAGCTAGTAATTGTTTCTAAATTAAGGCCCTTTTAAACTCCAAATTCCAGCGATTGATGCCTAGTGGTAATGAAGGCTCTATAGGTGTCCATAACATTCTGTACAGAAAAAAATTAATAAATTAAAACATAGGGACTAAAGATTCATCTTCTAAAACACTACTAGACAGCTTCATAGGTACAGTATTGGAACAATGCTAACATGCTCAGGGTTAGCCTTACCATGTTCCTCAACAGTGCATTGCAATTTCGACTTGTCCTTTGCTTTCTCGTTTGATATAGGCTGTGTTTAGGCTAGCATTTAAGCCTACTATCTGATTTTAAAAAAAACTCTCTTGGCCAAGGCTGTTGCTTCTAACTGAAATGGAATTCAGTTCTATCTATATAATTAATGTTTCCATATATTGGGACTATCCCAGAAAGTGTAAAATGTATTGTGGGTGTGCTTTAGCTTAATCATCTGAAGAAGAACTAATACTACTTTCTAGCTTACGCCAGCAATTGAATGCACTCCAGCACACAGCTATATGTATGGAGATTGATTTCCCTCCCCCTGCTCAATATATTTCTGGTTTTATTCGTCAGATATTAATCATAACGACAGCATAATATCGTATAAATTTCATAGTATAATAGCATATGTCATAGAATCATAGAATTGTAGTGTTGGAAGGGATCCCGAGGGTTATCTAATCCAATGAAGGAATCTCAGCTAAAGCATCCATGACAGATGGCCATCTAGCCTCTGCTTTAAAACCTCTAGGGAAGGAGAGTCCACCACCTCTCGTGGGAGTCCGTTCCATTGTTGAACAGCTCTTACTGTCAGAATGTTCTTTCTGATGCTGGAATCTCCTTGTAACTTTGAATCTATTAGATCGAGTCCTACCCTCTGGAGCAGGAGAAAACCAGCTTGCACCATGTGACAGCCATCTTCTAATATCTAAAGGGCTATGCTATCTCTTCTCATACCCAGCTCCCTCAACTGTTCCTCATAAGGCTTGTTTTCCAGACCCTTTATCATCTTGATTACTTTCCTCTGCACACATTCCAGCTTGTCAATATCCTTCTTAAATTGTGGTGCGCAAAAGTGGACACAGTACTCCAGATGTGCTCTGACCAAGACAGAATAGAGTGGAACTATTACTTTGCTTGATCAGCACACTTTACTTCTGTTGATGCAGCCTAAAGGTAAAGGTGCCCCTGACCGTTAGGTCTAGTCGTGAACGACTCTGGGGTTGCACACTCATCTCGCTCTATAGGTCGAGGGAGCTGGAGTTTGTCCACAGACAGCTTCCGGGTCATGTGGCCTGGCCAGCATGACTAAGCTGCTTCTGGCAAACCAGAGCAGCGCACGGAAACACCGTTTACCTTCCCGCCAGAGTGGTACCTATTTATCTACTTGCACTTTGATGTGCTTTCGAACAGCTAGGTTGGCAGGAGCTGGGACCGAACAACAGGAGCTCACCCCGTCATGGGGATTTGAACTGCCGACCTATAGGATAAAACAAATTGCTGCTGCGTCACACTGTGGGCTCATCTTAAGCTTGAAGCCAATAAGACCCCTAGATCTTTTTCACGCTTATACTTCTGGCAATCCAAGTTATGTATTAGGTTCTACACTTTGGCAAGCATTCTAACATTTGTCTCTATTGAAATTCATTTATTTTATTTTTTATTTTAGTTTGGGCCCAGTTCTCCAACCTGTCAAGGTCATCTGAAATCCCAATTCTGTCTTCAGCAGCATTGGCTACCCATCCCAGTTTGGTTTCATCTGCAAATTTGATGAGCATCCCCTCAATTTCTTCATCAAATAAAGAGAATACAAAAATAAATTGACAACCACAGTAAAGTATTTCAACTTAAACCACTGAAAAACTCCTCAAGCCATGTGTTATGTACCCTTACTTGGGAATAAGTCTCCTTAAACTTAGTGGTATTTATTTACTTCTGAGTGTGCATAGGATGACAGTCTATCAACATCTAAATTATGAACATCTAAATTATATTTTTATTTTATAGAGGTTCCATTCAAATCCATGGAATGGGTTGCAGCTGTTAGTTATTACTTTAATAGGCTTTGCGGTAATAGGGAATATCCCTCTAGCACAATTTTTTTCAAGTTTTTATGAGGATCTGAAGATATGATGACATGAATTTATTATTTTAGATTCACAGTCTTAGCTTAAACATTGAGCAAGTTAAGATGGCCAGCAGATAAATCCCAAGGGAATTTCCCCTTATAGTCCTTTTTGTGTGTGTCTTATATTAGTTGACACTTGCTTCACCTTCACTTTTTAAAATAGGTGACATAAGAAAGCTAAAAAAAAAATCACCGGAATGTGAACTGGGCCAACACACACTGCTTGTGCAGCATAATTGAACATTGGAAAATTACTCATATTGCAATTTAGATTCCATAGTCTGGTAGAATTAAACCAATTATTTATTTATTTAGGCACATAGACCTAAACCGCTTAGCTTATGTTTATGCATTTTATATAGCTGTGCAACTTTATCTATAATCCTTCCCCATCTCACCCCTGCCGCCACCCTGACACTCAACCAATCACATCTTAAAAGAGATAAAAGGAGAGGAAGGACAAGTGTAAAAGGATGGCATTTCAATCATACTGTAGCAATAGAGAATGAAAAATTGAAGATGCCTGAAGATATAAGAAATTCATGAAATGAAGAAAATAGAGGCCCTCCTATATTGTGCATGAATTTTTATCCTTAAAAATTCTTAACTTCTTTCGTGTGTGTGTGTGTTACAGTGTAATAGCTAAGAGTGAGCTGTGAGCCACATAGTATCTGATTCATATATAGCCTCTGTTGTCAGTTCATTAGGTAGCATTAGGCAGGCAACTGTTCTTTCTTCCTCATTCCCCACAGAAATCCCCACAGTAAATGATTCAGTTTTGTAGCATGATTTGATGTCATGTTGAATGATTTAGAATAATTTGATTTTACTCAGGAGTTAAGGCCCTGTGCCATCAGGGGCACAACAAAGCCTAGAGATTCTAGGGCCTAACACAAGGTTGCTGTTCCATACCCTCCAACATTTCTCCAATGAAAATAGGACGTCCCATTCCATAATGATAGTTTTACTATTTATACCCCCCACATCTTACTTGGTTGTCCCAGCCTCTCAGAGCAGCTTCCAACATATATAAAAAACCTTTTTTAAAAAAAAATTCCCTATACAGGATTGCCTTCAGATGGCTCAGGGGTAAGATAATTCCATTCCCTCCAACATTTGTCCAATGAAAATAGGGGCATCCTAAGGAAAAATGGGACATTTCAGGATCAAATTGGAATCCGGGACAGCTTCTCTAAAACAGGGATGTCCCTAGAAAATAGGGATACTTGAAGGGTCTGTTGTTCTCCTCTGCCTGATAAGAAAGGAAAAGAAATATAAGGGCTTAGAGCAAATGCGTGGCATGCAGAAAGCCCTAAGTTCAATACCATAGAAGGAGCAGGTGTCAAGTGATGGGAAATGCCTTGGAGACCTTAGAGAGCTATTGCAGGGCTAGATGGACAAATAAGGTAGCTGTCCTCGTATAAGTTTGCAATACAGCAAGGTAAGCTGATAGTTTATGACCTTTTATTTCTGTAGCATACAGTACTCATAGAACTGTTGGAAGGTACCCTGAGGGTCATCTAGTCGAATGCCGGAATCACAACTAAAGCATCCCTGGAAAAAAAAAAAGGCTTTTCATTTCTGATAAATATTGATCTCCCTTTGGGTCTTTGGCCCTGGGGGAAGAGGAGGCAACTGCCATAGTAATGTGAAATATTTGTACTGGGAGATACTAGGTGGACCATTGGTCTGATTCAGCATGAATCTTATTATCTTTTTTTGTTTTGTTTTGTTTTGTTTTGTTTTGTTTTGTTTTGTTTTGTTTTGTTTTGTTTAATGGGAGTGTAATAAGCACATTATGGGACCCAGGTGGCGCTGTGGGTTAAACCACAGAGTCTAGGGCTTGCTGATCAGAAGGTCGGCGGTTCGAATCCCTGCCACGGGGTGAGCTCCCGTTGCTCGGTCCCAGCTCCTGCCCACCTAGCAGTTCGAAAGCACATCAAAGTGCAAGTAGATAAATAGGGACCGCTCCAGCGGGAAGGTAAACGGCGTTTCCGTGCGCTGCTCTGGTTCGCCAGAAGCGACTTTGTCATGCTGGCCACATGACCCGGAAGCTGTCTGTGGACAAACGCCGGCTCCCTCGGCCTATAGAGCGAGATGAGCGCCGCAACCCCAGAGTCGGACACGACTGGACCTGATGGTCAGGGGTCCCTTTACCTTTACCTTTAATAAGCACATTGTATTTCTTCATACATTTTTTCAGGGATTAACTTTCTTTTTCTTCTCCATTTCTCATGGTTGAAAAATGCTGATATGAAAACATTGCTCTAAAACTATGAGACAAATGTTCATAAGTACATTTAGCCATGACTACTTTGAAATTTTGACTTGTAAGAACCATAGTCAAGAAAAAATGGATTGCACACCCAACAGCAAAACCCCTATAATTCATTTTTTAACAGTACTTTAATATAACAGAAGGGTCTTTAAAGTTAAAAAGAAAAGGAAGATTCAGTAGTAGGAACTGTGACTAATATTCTCTTCTGATGATTTATCTGCTCAATTATTTTTGAGCTTCACAGTGACTTCAGTCCAGACTGCCATTGTCTTCTGGCTTTTCATTGTCTTTTAATGCATCACTTACCGAAACCAAGTGTGTGAAAACTTGAATAGCAAGGTTATTGGGTTATTCTTTATGTATTCATTAACATGAGCCCTCTTTGTTTAATCATCCTAAATTTCAAAGCTCAATTAGATTTTCAATTGTAATACGGTGTATTAAGAAACAATATTGGTCCACTTAGACAATAATTTATAGTCAAACAGTATTAATTTTGATTTGCATTTCAATGGTAGCTAACTGTTCTAACAAGGATTCCATTTATCCTGTTTTATTCCATTATAACATACATAATATGTGGACTTCTGATTTGTAAAACACATTCCTGATTTTAAGTCAAACCCAAAAATGCCAATTATGGTATCATTAAAAGGACTTCTACTATGAGATGTATCACTAGAAGGCTCAGGTTTGAGAGATTGCTGGGTCCCAAGCTCTGCGTGCTTTTGCTAAATAGAAAAACGGGGGGCAGGGGGAGAGATTAGGTACACCTTTGGTCTGATACAGCAAGAATCTTATTGTTAGCCTTATAATGCTAAACCTCCTTATTCATTATTAGAGTTCCACTTCAATCAGACTAGTGGTACCCCGGTTTAAGAACAGCCCTGCTTATGAAATATTCGGTTTACGAACTCTGCAAAACCAGAAGTAGTGTCCCTGTTTGCAAACTTTACCTCGGTCTAAGAACGGAATTCAAACGGTGGAAGGGCACCGGCGGCGGGAGGCCTCATTAGGGAAAGCGCGCCTCTGTTTAAGAACGGTTTCGGTTTAAGAACGTACTGCCGGATTGGGTTAAGTTCATAAACCGAGGTACCACTGTACATAAATTGTAAGGAGACTTTTGGTGGCAGTCAGCAGTTTGCTGACCCCTGGTGAATGCAGATTCATAACTCCCATGTTGCATCCTGTTATTAATAGCGCAATATATGTAAGAAGTTAGTTCTTAATCGGAGGACTTCTAGGATTACACTTGGCTTGGTAGGATGTTTATCTTTTAGGATGCCATTGCAGTTAATGTTTTAAAGTGATTGATGGTTGATTGTGCTTCAGCGTAAGGTCTGGCTCATCCTACTGCAAACAAACAGTCGTTTTTGAATGGATTAAAATACCACACTGTTCTATCCATGTCACCTCTGAGGCACGCCCTGCATATTAGGGTTGAAAGAGAAATGATGTCAGAAAACTGCAGGAAATGTTTTCCAGAAGCTAAGGAGGAAGAAAGATAAGATTGCACAAATGACTCCTTATTCAACACAACCCTGTTTACTGGTGAAATAAATTGGTGCTTTGCTAGCACGTGCCATGGTTTCTCCTTAGAAAAGTGTAGCAGTCACTGTGAACAACACTTCCCTGCTCCTGGAAAACTGTTTTGAGACATTCGGTGAAACTCAGGGTATAAATTTCTTAAATAAATACACACTTTCCCAGCCCAGCCAACAGCTTACCACGTCCCAGCAGTAGCACTTAAAATTAAGCCGAGAGGGAGATTAGTTCCAGACTGTTGGTGACAGGTAGCCACCATTTTGGGTCCCTTGAAATGTAATGCCTAATGTGACATCAACATCACATTGGACATTACATTTTGAGGTTCTGAAATGGTGACCACCTGTCGTCAGTGATTGGCTTATTTATTTATTTTTAAGCAGTTCACCTAAGTAATGGGCAATTGGAGACATATGTACATATACATGTATTGGTTTCTCTCTGCCACATTTTTGGGGGATGTTGTAACTGGATAATTCTAGACACTTTGAAGTTACAAAATACCCCAATTTTAAACATACTTGTTTGTGGTGGCAGGATTATCTGCCTTCAGTAGAACTCAGTTTGAGAGAAATGTGGTAAGGAAAATAGCCCCCGTCCACCCCAGAAGAATTAGAAGTAAATTCTTCTCTTGCACCATAAAATTGCTGTTTTAAAACTGTAAACATATGAAGTTCTATTTGTTTCTGGTTTCTAACCCATTCTGCATTTCAATTATATACTTAATTGTAGAATATAAAGTGGACATTCTGTTTTCTCAGCTGCCAAATCATAGAGAAGGTTCCAGTGCATATTATTTATTAATGAGATCTAATTCAATAGTTATCTTTTTTTCCTGATGCTTCTGTCATGGGTTATGAGGCCTTGTGAGTTGCCTGACCTTAGACAGAAAAGTTCCCATAGTTGGGGGGAAACCACTACTTTTATGATGATAGTTATCCCCTTTTATAACAAAACAAAAAACCATGTCCACAAAAACCTTGCCACCCAGCTTGTGAATTAGCCTTTTTTTCTGAAGTAAGATTGGTTGGTGTTGCACTCTAACAGGGTCAGTAGTTTAACCAAACTTTTGTCACTTCAAAATGAGATTCAGAAATAGTCCAAGATGTGAAACTAATTCCTCATTTCATTTAAATGGAATAAAAACTGGTGGCCATTTTTAAAATACCTTAAATTACTCAAATTATTAAGGCTTCCAAAAGGAACATATTATTAATGTTAAAGCTAAGCCAGTTTATCCATTTTTAGCTTTGTTAAACCTCAAATGCTTTTGCTTATAAGAGCACCAAACTGATTGAGAATAGATTCCTATTTAGGTAGGGCCACACATTCCTAGCTAATCCTCGTGCACTTTAGTTTGCTGAACAATCAGCCCTACAAGTCTTCAAACGCAAGCAAATAAACAAAAAAGCCTTGTCATCAGTGCTGTCAAGGGTACATTGTGCCTAATGCCACAGCGGTTAAATTCACTGGGAACTTGAAAACCTAATAGATCAAGGCCATTGTGAACAAATTAGCAAATTACACTGCTTTGATTGTCTCCTGCACTACATTGTCTTTCATAAAGAAGCCAAGCCAAGCTCTGCATATTTGGTAGTGCTTACAAACTGGATTGTCATTAGAGGCTAAGACTCAAGTGTAGGATTGATTCTTCCCCAAACCTTGTGTATTTATAGTTGTAATGAAAATGTCAAGAAGGATAAGAAGCAAGTGGCAGGCCCATTTTGCATACAGATTAATTCTTAGGTACTTAACCAGAGCACCAATTTACGGTGTAGTGCAAGGAGGAGGCTTTCTTGTTGAATATTGCTGTTCACATAGTGGACTATTAATCTGCTGTCATGTGTTTTCCTTGGGGGAATGAGGTTCCTTCCTGAGGAGGTCTGCAAGGTCATGTAAATACCAAGAGTTGGCAAGCTCTCAACTTGACTGCCAATCTCTTTGAAGAAACGGAGAGGAGAAAACTTTAAGGAAACTGTGTTCCCTGTTTTATTATGTACTAAAAAAAAATCCTTCCAGTAGCACCTTAGAGACCAACTAAGTTTGTTCTTGGTATGAGCTTTTGTGTGCATGCACACTTCTTCAGATACACTGAAACAGAAGTCACCAGACCCTTATATATAGTGAGAGTGGGGAAGGGGTATTACTCAGAAGGGTGGTGGGAATGGGTGGTTGGCTGATAGGTGTGGAAAACCTGTTGACGACTGTTAACAACTGCAGTTGGTCTTACAGGAAAAAGCAAGAAGTGAGATGGTTAAAAATAGCTTTATCGTGCATAATGAGATAAGAATCCAACGTCTCTATTCAGACCAGGTCTTTCCATGGTTTTAAGTTTGGTAATAAGTTGCAGTTCAGCAACTTCTCTTTCCAGTCTGTTTCTGATTTTTTTTTTTGTAATAAGACAGCTACTTCGACATCTTGTATAGAATGTCCTGGGAGATTAAAGTGTTCTCCTGCTGGTTTCTCTGTCTTGTGTCCTGACTGACATCAGGAGCAGCCTGGGGGGTCATCTGCATTTGAGCATTACTTCACTGCAAACATGCTCCTTATACCTTTGATATTGGTTTGATTGGTCCACACAGTTGCCACACTTTGGCTCCACCCCAGCTTCAAGTATGGTGTTTTCCATCCATACCAGTTGGCGTTTTTCTGTGTAAGATCAAACTTTGTATTTGCTTTAATTCCTGCCTTAGATATTCCCACTCCCTCCATTTGTGGACTGACTACACAGGGCAACCTGCGCAGTAGATTGTTTTTCACACCTGGTGCTGCCTATGCCGTCACCCACCTTTTTTTATTTAATTAGTAATTGCTAGACTATTAGTTTCACATACAACCAATGACATTCCTCCCTGTGTGTTTGTTTTTTAAATGCAAGATGTGTGGGCTTGCAAATCTATATGTTACATCTGTGTGCAAATCTGAGGGTGTCCTGAGGAATATATATATATATAAAACCAGTGCTGGGCTTCCACTGAGGAGCACATCAGAAGTAGTTAGGAACATTGCCAGGATAAAAAGGGATGAAGTAGCAAGTCTGGAAATGAGCATAGCGACTGAACCACTCACCTCAAAACTCTGGATCAGATAGTATGCAAACCCCACCAGAGTAATGTAGAGCCGATTTCCCCCCCAAATCGAAGGACTTTATCTGTGTTTCAGGTATACCCCAACTTTCATGGGGGGGGGGGACCGTGTTAGGTATTGTTTGAGGGTAGAATCATGCAGAATAAACAAATTTAATGAGAATGCAAAGAGATGCTAACACTAGTAAAATGCTGGTATGGATGAGCCCAAAGTCACTACAAAGCCAATCATTCTTCCTGGGTGTTGTCTACAGCACTGGCTGGTCTCTCTTCAGTTTCAAATTTCTCAAAACATACTTGAGCATCACCTGGAAACAATTACTAGCTTTGTTGTTTTGAATAAGCATTTAGTCGTTGGAGATAGTTGTTTATTTTGTAAGAGTAAAATTGGCTGATGTTGTTGTTTAGTACATGGTAAAAAAGCTCCCTGGGTGTTCTTGGTAAAACCTCTCTTTTACTGTAGGAACTTAATATTTCTGGATCTTGTGCCCTTTCTGCAAGAAATCAATAGAGTTATTTAAATTCCTTTCTTTTTCACAATTTCCCCACGAAATGGCAGAAAGGAAATGGGATGGAAGTATTAAAAATCAATATCTGCACATAACTAAAGTGGTTATGCAGCTAAAATTGGTATACTGTATTTTAAATAAGTGAATACAGTCAGATATAATAAATAGTAAATGTTACAAAATAGATTGCATAGTTTCCTTTATATCTTATGCATCTTGAAATGATATAACTGGGTTTTTTTCTCTTTCTTGTTTTTATATTCTATAGCCCACAAACTTGCTTCAAAGTTACTGATATCATCCCCTTAAGTGGGAAATGTTGACCAAATGCAATTACTGTAATGTATTTCTGATTTCACTAAGTATCCAGTTTTGGCACCCAGTTTGTACATTTGTATCAAAACTGGGCTCTAAACAGTGTCCCTAAGTGAATATTTGACATTTAGACTTAATGACAACTTCACTAGAACAAGCCAAAGATGTTACCTACTATTCTTTCAAGCTAATAAATTATTGCCAAAGGTCCAGATGGTGCACTTATTATCACCAGCTGCTGCTGCGAGAGGTAGAGTTTGGCTTAATTATAACAGGACAAGGAAGTAATCAAAACCTTATGGGAAAAGAACTCTATTATTATTATTATTATTATTATTATTATTATTATTGTTATTATCCGATCTGTCAAGTATTATGTGAGAGATCAAGTTAGCCATAATGAAACCTGTCTGTGAAACACAGAGTGATGTCTCTATGGTGTGTCTGTATGATACCTGTCCAGTTTAACCTAGTCAACCTGCCAGTCTGGTGCTGTGATGTGTGTTGCCAGGGATGTGGGGGGTGAGGTATTTCTGTGTAAGTGTGCAGATGTGCTCAGAGCAGCTCTCCCTGCTGTTCCATTCAATTCAGTTAGCAGAGCTTAACAAGGTCAGGATGTGAATGATGTCAGACTGTGTTGCATCTTTTATATCTTGAAGATACACTCAAGGCCAACACCTTGAGTTGCTTCCACGAATTCCTCGTGACAGCAGCACCGAGAGTCCCAAAACAGAAAGCCTGTGTCCCGAGAGTAAATTTTACCTCCACAACATGCAGCCTCTCCTCCTAAGCGGGGGGCGTAATATGCAAGAACATACTTTTAATTTTGTACTTCCCTCGTCTACAAAAATCAAGCTTGTGGAAGCAACCCAAGATCAGTTTGGAGATTCTTCTCTCTTTCATCCATTTTACTGAGATGTTACAAAGCAAAGATCCACCCCTGTGTTTTCCTTCTTACTCCCTCTTCCCATCAGATAAAAATGAGCAAAGCATATTCATACTTAGGCTGGCTAATAACAAAAATAATATATTTCCCCTTTTTTCGGATGGTGACATAGGAGGAGATTGTTTCCTTTTATGCTACTCCAAAGCTGTTTCCATGGGCTAATGATGTTTTCAGCATGGCCATTCTGTGTACATGTGAAACCTGAGAGAACTCGGGACTCCTGCTGATTGGTTGTTTCCTCGCTGTCCTTGGAATACAGCATAAAGATGGATGGTTTTTAACTTGCTTTTGTCTTCATCCTTGTTGCCCTAGGGAAATACTGCTTAATCCTACCCAGAGATGCACTTATGCCATTAGTTCACCGAAGGATGCCTTGTTTCAATATATAAGTTGCTACAACTAATTTTAGGATCTATATAAAGTATAAGGACTAGATGGATAATATTGCCTGAATTAAATTTTTAATGCAACATACCTTTTCTAAAGCCTTTAATAAAAATAGTTTAAATCAGAAGCCTGAAAATGACAAAGTACTCTGCCTAGCCCCAGGATCATCTCACACATAATGCTTTACCAACTTGGTAAATAAACAAAATAAACAAAAACAATGGGATTGGGCATAGCTAGCTGAAGACCAGCAGGTTTGAGAACGGTTATTTCTCTTATCGCATGAAGTTCTGTAGCTCAGAAGTGCCTCTGACTTCAAAGCAAAAGGAGATAATGGAGGTAGCAGTGATGATTTACGGAGATTCTTCTTCCCTAAGGGCTCATCTCTGTTCCTTACAAGGATGTATTTAGATACTTTCCCCAACAACCCACTATTTATACATGGAGAACTCATTTCGGTTGGAACTTTTAGAGATTTGGTGGGGTGGTGGTGGTGAAGTCAAACACTGACTGAGTCTTTTTCAGAAACAATTTCCCACAAGTAGATTCTTAACATTTCCATTAACCCAGTACCTGTTGCCCAATATCAATTCAGTCGACAGTGCAAGCCTATGTAGTGGCTTGTCCTCACCAGAATTTACTGTGTGTTTGCAGCTGTTTGTATTCCCATTTAATTTCTGTCAGCCACATGACACTACCTTCAAACAACACCAGTCTTGATGCTTCCCCCTTGTAAATTCAGGTTTACCCAATCTAGGAATAATTCAATAAGTAGGGATTATTATTATTATTATTCCTCAGATTTGCACAAAACCAGAAAAATGCACAAACGGTGTGCTTTTACACACATCCTGGGCTGTGATTTAAAAAAAAATTAACAAGGTGCACAGGTAACTTACCTTTCAGTATAACAGAATTAACAAATCAGAAGGCAGGGACAGACACAAAATGGACAGCCTGTTGGTATAAATGGGAAAAACAAAAGTAGCTCTTCATTTACAAATTCAAATGTGTGCAAGCCCCTTGTCTACTCAGAAGTAGGCCCTTTAGGGTTCAGTAAGGCATACACCCCGGGGACCCAGGTGGCGCTGTGGGTTAAACCACACAGTCTAGGGCTTGCCGATCAGAAGGTCGGCGGTTCGAATCCCTGTGACGGGGTGAGCTCCTGTTGCTCGGTCCCAGCTCCTGCCCACCTAGCAGTTCGAAAGCACATCAAAGTGCAAGTAGACAAATAGGGACCGCTCCGGCGGGAAGGTAAACAGCGTTTCCGTGCGCTGCTCTGGTTCACCAGCAACCCCAGAGTCAGACACGACTGGACCTAACGGTCAGGAGCCCCTTTACCTTTAAGGCATACACCCAGGTAAGTGGGTATAGAATTGCAGCCTTTCCGTATCTTTCTTTCAAGATAGAGTGGGCCCCAAAATATCCAGACAGATGTCCTCAGGAAGCACACATTCCTATTCTGAGCAGGATTGGAAGAAATATTAGCAATAGCATTTGGCCTTGAGCTAAACTTTTGTTTCCAGCATAAATCTATTGTATCAGCAGTCTGAGGCCTCTTGAATTCAGCCTGCCAAAAGGGGAAGCAAAAACATAGAAAGGAGGAGGGTGGGTTTATAGGTCAGTCATGGATTTTGTGTAATTCATTTGTTTCTTTTTCTTTTATAGCTTTATGAACTCAAATCTGGCTGAGATTTGGGAGGAAAACATGAATTTATCATAGGTTCCCCCCCCCCATGACATGTTTGTGCTGGCAATTCTAGAGGAAGCATAAAAGCAAATCATCCAGCCGAACTGCTTAGCACAAAAAGCTCTGCTCATGCCAGTGATGTTGCGCTTCCATGTTTAGCACCTAAGGATTTTCTAGCATAATTTAAGGCTGGGAAGTGTCCTCATTCTTCAGCACCATAAAACATTAATGAATAAAGGTTTGCCTTTCTTTCATAGAACACCTATGTTTGGTGGTGGTGGTGGTTGTTGTTCTTAACACAATAGCTCTTCTTCGACAGCATGTCCTCTTTCTCTGTCCTTTATCCAAGAATTCCGACACGTGTGTATGTGTAATGAGACATCATTAGAATGGTTAACGTGAATGGGAAAATTGTAACTACAGTCCAAGTGAGTTTCTACCATGGCAGAAATAGCTGGGAGAGAGCAAGAAAGAGGAAAATTCAAATCATCATTTTCTAGGAAGGCATGTTAGGCCATTCAGGACAATGAGGTGGTAGAGTCCTGGTGGTAGAAGGTGACATTTTTAAATTCTCACTTGTGTAAATATATACCTGCAAGTAGAAAACTAGCACATTTGGGGAAAATGATCAGCTCAAGGTTGTGTTACAAATTCCAACTCTATAATTCTACGATTCTATGATTTCTACTTTCAGGAAGCTTTTTATGTAAGGGTTATTAAAAAGTAGGGATACACAACCATCCACCCACTGATCTCAAAAGGTTTAGTTAGCACTATATGCAAGATCTCACAGAAATATTGAAAATAAATTTCCTTTTGTCTCCCCAAATATCGTTTTGGGGCTAGGAATGGGGAAAACAAAAGTGGCAATCCATTCTGTTGCAACATATTTTCCTAATTTTGTGTTGTTGTTGTTTTGCTTTTCCTTAGTAGAGCATTCAAAAACAGCTGTTTTCTACTGCAGCCTCAAATGGTACATTCTACTAGAGGACCTTTTTCTATCACCTTATTTTGCTGAGGTGGGACGCGGGTGGTGCTGTGGGTTAAACCACAGAGCCTAGGGCTTGCTGATCAGAAGGTCAGTGGTTAGAATCCCCATGACAGGGTGAGCTCCCGTTGCTCAGTCCCAGCTCCTGCCCACCTAGCAGTTCGAAAACACACCAAAGTGCAAGTAGATAAACAGGTACTGCTCTGGCGGGAAGGCAAACGGCGTTTCCGTGTGCTGCTCTGGTTCGCCAGAAGCGGCTTAGTCATGCTGGCCACATGACCCGGAAGCTGTATGCCGGCTCCCTCGGCCAGTAACATGAGATGAGCGCCGCAACCCCAGAGTCTGACACGACTGGACCTAATGGTCAGGTGTCCCTTTAGCTTTTGCTGAGTATGCAGGTGGCTATCCCATCTTTATACACCAAATATGTCAATTTCAGATCCTCCAAGCATCCATATTTTCCAGGGACAGCCCTGGATTTTCAGAAGCCATCCCCATTATGATTTGATCCCGGAATGTCCTGTTTTTCCTTAGAACTTGCCTACTTTCATGGGAGAAATGTTGGAAGATACGCAATTTTGTTATATTTGTAATGGGAGATTCAGCACAACCCAACATTGCTCTGTTCCTTGGAATAGCGGGAGTTTTACAGGTTGATCACAGATGCCTAGTTTGTTTGCCAACAACAGTTCCTTAACTTTTCTCTTTGATATTGAGATTTGGCAAGAAGAACCAGAAGGAAATAATTCAATTCTATATATAAGATCTCAGGGTGAAGGGGAGATCATCTGCTCTGATTTGTGAGAAGCATATGATTATACACACACACACACACACACACACAGCAATAAAATATCCTGCTGTTTGTTACTATTTTTGTTTTGGAACTTAGCTGTGTCTCCCATATATATCTGAATAAAGGACACCCTAAAATTGTCTTCATTCTTCAAACCATTATTGTGCTTGGGTTTGTGATGAAGTTGATTTTGTTTTGACATTAAGAAAAATGATACAAAGCAATGTTAATTTCTGAAAGAAGAAAAGCCTCACAGCTCCTTCCCCCTTGACTAATCAAAGGTGTGTGTTTTATTTTCTGGGCAGTTCTCTTTCTAGCATTGCTTGATTTGATTTCTTCTATTTATATGCCGCTTTTCATTCAAATGAATCCCAAAGTGACTTGCAAACAATAAATAACAATAACAGAACATCACAAATTACAGCATAAGTCATGTGAAATAATTAACAAACCATAAATAAAACAATTACAATCTATAACACAACTATTATGCTAAAATAAGCTAAAAATCACAATTACAGTAGAATTACAGTAAAACACAATTAACAAATCAGTATGGCATTTTATAATCTGCAAAACAATATGAACAACAGAATAGCAACTAAAAAAATAAGCTGAGCACTATTAACCCCGTGACTCATAATCTTGCAGTCTGTTCAGTTCATTAAAATACACATAATGCACGTTGTTAAGCCAGTTTAGCCAGATGTTGTGCCAGCTGAGGTCCCTGAAGAGTGAGTGGGCAATGGTGTAGACAGTGGGGCAGAGGGACGTGGGTGGCGCTGTGGTCTAAACCACCGAGCCTCTTGGGTTTGCCGATTAGAAGGTTGGCAGTTCGAATCCCTGCAACGGGGTGAGCTCCCGTTGTTCTGTCTCAGCTCCTGCCAACCTAGCAGTTTGAAAGCACGTCAATGCAAGTAAAGAGGTACCGCTGCGGCGGTAAAGTAAACGGTGTTTCCGTGTGCTCTGGTTTCCATCACAGTGTCCCGTTGCGCCAGAAGTGGTTTAGTCCTGCTGGCCACATGACCCGGAAACCTGTCTGTGGACAAACGCCGGCCCCCTTGGCCTGAAAGCGAGATGAGAGCCGCAACCCCATAGTTGCCTTTGACTGGACTTAACTGTCCAGGGGTCCTTTACCTTTACCTTTACCATTTTACGTTAGACCGTGGGGCTCTCGTATTACCTTACCTTGCCAACGGTAAGGTGGGTGTGGAATCCTGGTAGCAGAAAGATTGTTTCTCTTGCTGCATTTCAAGTAAAATTTGACCACCGCTTTACATATATAGCCAGTGCACCAATGAGGCAACGTGAAGCCTTGGGCCGCATGTTCCACCGGGTCAGGATATCCCAAATCCCTCTCCTGCTGCATTTCTTCTTTTCTTCCAGCTGCTGCCCCTTTCTAGCCTTGGTGGCGCAGTGGCTTCCAGTTCAGCTTTGTGAAAGTTGAAGACACAGCCAAAAGCTGCAGCCGGGGAGAGCAGCAACAATGCATCATGGAATGCCCCCTTTTTTGCAAAACTCTCAGGAAAAATGGGGTGTTCCTGGAGAGCTGCTACATTGCTTCTAGTCTTCTCCCACGCCTCCGGGATGTGGGCACAGACCAAAAGGTATCAAGCCAGCCCTGTTTCCGCATCAGCACAAGTTGATGTGTATCAGAGTCATCTGCTATACGTCCATACGAACAGGTAGTGACTATGAGGCAATGTCTTCACCTGAGAGAATTGCCTGATTGGTTTCCCCACACTGTCTCCAACTGTGGAAATCTGGAAGCAAAGGAAAGCTGCTCAAATGTACACACTTAGGATTGAATAAGGATATCATGCTCAAGTTGGGTCGAAGCTAGCTTGCGTAAAACTGCATCATTACACAGTAATTATACAGGATAGCTCTGAATTATGGATAACGTCACATGTGCATGTATTCAAAAACGAGCAGTGGGAGCACACGAACAGTAAGCAGAACAGTAAACAACTTCTGTTTAAGGCTATTTTAAAGGACATTTCTATTTTATAATTCCCATTTCATTTTTCTGTCTTTGGGGGCTTTTTGATTATGTGTGTGTGAGAGAGAGAGTGAGAAAGAGAACTACATGTGTTCCTAGTTTCAAATATTATGCAGAGATAACTGTTATATATGCTTCTGATTCAGTTAATGTAAGGTTGCATGTCAAATGCCTAAATGTAATAAATTAATAATAAATAAGGTGGTGATACTGCTCTACAGGATGTGAAAGTATTTCAGACTTTGGAGATATTTCTACCAATGTATTGCATGTATGACACTCAGGTTTCTACAGGGTTCTTACTCCCATCAGGGTGCTAGGCTGAACCCACCTTGCATTGTGTCTTTCTTTGTATTGCCACTACCAAAATTAGTGGGTGTTTGGAGGCTAGAGCAGGCCCTCTACCTAATTTGTTGCTTAGTGCATCAAATATTGGTGGAATGAAGGAAAATATTTTTAGATGTGCATGTATTAATGGCACCAAGTAGATAGATATTTTATTTACGACCATAGGTCCACAATATAAAGCTATATACAAAACAATATACATCAACACTAAGTGAAACAGAGTAAAATGAAACGAAACGAAGCAAAAAATATGTAGATAAAATAACTAAAATAATTCAATACATATATACAATTATAACTTATATAAATTCCTTAGCTAAAATAAATGCGACAGTACATTTAATTCAGGAGATCTCTACTATAAATCAGGTAGTAAGTTAATGGCATCAAAGTAAGTACGATCTTTTAAAAAACACAAAAATTAAGAAATTCTGCTGTCGGTTGTTGGGAACTATTGGGTAGAAAATGCATAGAGTGGAATGGAAAACATTTCAGATCTCGCTGCCATGAATGTTTACTGAATCTTTGCTATTGAACTCAGATGGCTCAGGAATAAGCCCTTTTTGCAGTATAATGTACCGGGGGTGGGGTGAGCGCTGCCATTATGGTAAACAATGCTGCAATTGTTATACTATTTCCCATCATGAAAAGCGGAGGAGCTAAAATGTCATACTCCCCACCCTCCGGGCTAGCTTTGAATGCCTAGAATGGATATAAAAACCCTTTCATTTATTTTATTTTTTATTTGGCAACCTGCAAGCTGTCGCAGCATATGTATTTGCTGGCAAAGGCAAGTTTTGCTCGGTGTAGCGAGGTAAAACATGAGCCTTTCATGTTTGCAGACTTGGCAGGGGATGAACAACTGGAGCTTGTCTACTTGTTTCAGATCAGCGGCTGGCGTATAATAGGTGACTTCACAAAAGCACCTTTGCAGTTTGGCAGCCTGGTGTGTCCTGCGTTTAAATGGGTGAACTGCTCATTGGCTTGTGGAAAGCTTTCTTGCTGGTCTGTTTCAGTCCAGGGGTATTTTCACATCTCTCAAAATGCAGCTTAAGATTGCCTCACTCCTGGCATTGTGGTGAATGGTGCTGGACTGGTGGTCTTAAGTAATATACATGCAGTTGAGTGGAGGACAAGTGTGTAAAACCCGACTTTCCCAAAGCAAAATATGTCTACCCATCTCCCAAGAACAAGAACAATTTCCTGCTTAGGTGCACCCCAAATTCAGTCTCAGCACTTGCCACTTGATAAATTTGAGATTGAATTTGGCATGTATTTCATAGAATCATAGAGTTGGAAGGGACTGTGATGATCTAGTCCAGCCCCCTGCAATGCAGGAATCCTTTGTTCAGTGCGGGGCTCGAACTCACAACCCATACATTAACAGTCTCATGCCAACCTCAGGGTAATTGGTATAATTCAGAGCCACTTTATACAATATGAGCCAAGGACACTAATCTGTGTACATGCTGCAAGTGGTGATTTATGCATTAGTAACCTCAAGCCTTGATTTTTGCAATGTGTTCTACATGGGCTTGCCCTGGTCTGGAGGCGCCAGTTGATGCAAAACTCTGTGCCTAGATTGTTGATATGGACAGACTATTGACAGTGCTCAAAATTTGCACTGTTTGCCCATACATTACTGGGCCAGCTCCAAAGTTTTGCATTAATTTACAAGGCTGTTAACAACTTGGGTCTAGGATACCTCAGGGACTAATATCCCTGCTTGATCACTGATGTCTTTGGGGAGTCACTGTTCAGTATTATTGGCTCATTTTTGTTGGTATATATAGTCAGCATTAGCACATTTTTATCAATTATTGGAAGACACTGTACAGTACTGTAGAAGCCTTATGGGATCTTATTTAAAGAAACATCAGGGCACTCTACACTATCTTCCTGAATGCTCAGGCAATGCAATAAATGAATTAACATTCAGGAAAAACATTATTATAGGGATAGAAAGAAAGAATAGTATTCTGTTTTAATGTCTTCAGATTTGTCAGTCTGTAGATTGGGTGAATCTTGTTATTATGTTAAAGGAATCTGATTTGTTTTGCCAGAAACACAATGGATTTCTGCTTTTCCCATCAGGAAATACTGCAGACCAAATCTTGATAATAAATCACATGCAAAATAGCCATTAACATTAAAGTGTTAAGACTCAGAGAACATATTACATCAATAGCAGTTCATCCTCTAAACTTACTTTCAAGCTTTCTGGGCTTGGTACCCTGCTAATATGAGATTTCTGGGAATATATAATGTTTTCCAAAGAAATAATTAGCCAATCATTGCAGACATGAGAAGTTTTAATACAGATTTGAGTGTCAAAGTGAGTTAGGAATCTTGTTTTTAATGAGTAAATGTTTGCAGCTTGATAAATATAATCAGTTACATATATTTACCTTATCCCTTTGCTTTGAATTAACCTCTTCCATGACTGTTATCACTTTGGTATCTCAGCCTCACATTGTAGAGTACTCCTCCGTGTTCAGGTGAGATAGCAGTTAACAGGGTGACCCTGTGTATTTCTATTCTAAAATAAGTACAATTTGCCATAGACCTCCTATTATCAGTTCCTCTTGTCCCTTGCTTTACTGAATCACAACCAATGGCTTAAATGTATCTTACGACCTCATACTTGTTTTTCATGGCAAGACTTAGCCCTGAAATATAATAAAAAGCTGAGCATACACACATATATATGGTGGGCCAAATTCAAGTAGGCTCTTGAGCCCTGAGATCTCTTGTGCTTCAGGCTTGCCAGTCTATCTCCGAAGGCTGATGTTGAAGTCTTGATGAAATAAAGAGATAAAACAGTACACAAGCTCAAATAAGCCCATTTAGTTCTTCTCTCGTACAAACATTGTCCATGGCATGTGTGTCAAGAGCTCCATGGAAGTACATATGATTCACAATTATCCTGTTAGATTGACTGAAGCATAAAGAGGTCACTTCACTTGCAAAGGGACTGGGGGATTCTGTGGTTTAATTTTGCCAAGCAGCTACGCTGAATGACCTTTATATTTTACATAGAAGTTAGTTACTCATTATAGAAGTTAAGTGCTGAGATAATTAGCAATATATGCAGACAGAAAAAATGTGTTTGAAAGGCACATATGTACTAGTTCACATGCCATATCCATTTAACTTTGTAGTGGTATAATTATTATTCTCTGTAGGGTACAACTAATTTAACACATAATTATGTAAAATAAATTAAATGCTTTGTATCCAGGCTTTGCAGTCAAAACTTTTCCTTGCCTCGAGCTCAGCTGGTTGTAATCTGTGGAACTGAGATTGCTAGAACCTTGCTTCTGCTGAAGTGGTTCAATGTAAGATTGGCTATATGTTTTACCAAGGGAGAATTTCTCACCATTGCCTTTTGTTTTCATTCTGCAGTACAATTGGATCAAGACTATAGACACAACCATGTGACTTTGGGTTCATAATCTTAACAAACAGTCACTACATCCATGTGGAGAACTGTCTATCTGCAGGGGTCTGTAAAGCTGAATTTATTGCTACCCTCATAATACCATTCTGTAGGTATGGTAAGATCTACAGGTGAACAGCTCCTGTGGTGGATGCAGTGGCTTCTGGGCAGCAATGTGTTATCTGAAATGACACTCTCCCACCTTAAGGAGCAGAGTTAAATACGACTGGCCAGCCCAGTCTGTCACTAAGCCACCTCATCTCCTGCTCAGTGTTCTTCATCTTCCCCTTGAGAGTAGAGAGATTTGGGTATTTTTGCCCATAAAGGCTAGTTTGCATATGCTTATAATTAGACTGTGTATAATTTCAGTGCATCTGTTTGCATTTACTGTAGTGGTTTAGCCTGAAGTGTTGGGAGATGAGAAGAAGCAGTTGCTGCTCATCTCTGAGAAGCTACAATTACAGCAAGTTAATGTCAAAATGTGGCCACTTAGCTATGCTGCTTGTGGTGGGTTGCTTCCTCTCATTCTCCTAGTCTGGAATGCTGTTATCTTAGATATTGTATTTGCAATACTGTCTTGTGAAACTTACATCATAGTCTCAAAGTGTCGTTTGCTGCAGCATTGCAGAAGTTCAGAACACATGTCGACCAAGACATGATTAACTTCTGTGGCGGAAATGTCATAGAACCACTTCGCTTTGGACAAAATACATACTGGCCTAGTTCAGATGAAACACTAAACAATAGTTGGATGTGTTGAAAATGAGCCACAGTGAACCTCAGGTTCCTGTCCTTTGACATGTTCATGAGTAGGAGTTTGGAAACTCCATTTTCATTTTAAATGAACTGCAAGTTTAGCATAGGGTGAGCCCTAAATTGTGGCTAATCTTTAACTGTGCTAAATGGAAACAAGTTGGATTCACAAATCACAGCTTGAAGTTGGCATGTTTCCTCTAACCATAGTAAAGAATAACTACAGTTTGTTAGGTTCTGATGACCCAGCAAACTGTGAATAATGTAAAACACAAGCAAATTTCTGAATTCCTATTTGCAACTCTGCTTGAAAAAGGAGGGAGCAACCCAAGAATTGCTATATGTCATTTTCACAATGCTAAACTATGGTTTAGGCATGACATCTGAACCAACCCACTGATTTGAATCCAGATTGGAATAAAATTGTTTAGGCAACATGGATATGAGAGCTAGCCACAACAAGATCCTTAACACATTGTGGATTTAATGTAATTTGACAGGACAAGGTTTGATCTATATTTTGTTAAGTACAATATATGTAGCCTTTGTTATCCTGGAAATATGCTAATAGGCATCACTTAGGTTCAATTTGAAATCAGTGGGTCTTACTTTTAGTACCGTAATGTATTTACAACAGGAATATAATTTCAGAGACAGGCTCATGCTGATACTCTGAAGTAATAGTTAGGTTCATGTTAACATTCTGAAAGAAACACAATTTTTTTGCATATAATTTTCTATAATCTATCTTGCCTAACTACAAGACACTTTACACATTACATAGAATGAAGTGCAACACTGAGGTGGTAAATTATGCAGTGAAAACTCTTTTCACTTCAGGCTGCAGAAGGCAGATTATATTTTTGAATGCTCATCCATTTGTACAAGAAAGCTCCCTTTGTTTTCTCAAGACAGATTTTGCACAGCACTCCCTCTGATGTGATAGCTTTCTACTGCAGAGTATGTTTACTCTGAAACAACCCCCCACTTTACTCTTCTGCCTCATTCTGTGTAATGTATAAAGGTAAAGGGACCCCTGACCATTAGGTCCAGTCATGTCTGACTCTGGGGTTGCACCACTCATCTCGCATTACTGGCCGAGGGAGCCAGCGTACAGCTTCTGGGTCATGTGGCCAGCATGACAAAGCCACTTCTGGTGAACCAGAGCAGCGCACGGAAACGCCGTTTACCTTCCCGCCAGAGCGGTACCTATTTATCTACTTGCACTTTGACGTGCTTTCGAACTGCTAGGTGGGCAGGAGCTGGGACGAGCAACGGGAGCTCACCCCGTGGCAGGGATTCGAACCGCCGACCTTCTGATCAGCAAGTCCTAGGCTCTATGGTTTAACCCACAGCGCCACCCACGTCACTTCCCCTCCACCAACCAATTTTAACCAATGCCTAACCACAACCTTGCAAGTTGTGACTAATTGCTACGCAGTAGGCAAAAACCAAATGGCACCAGCCAATCAGCAAAATGGAAAAATGGAAAAATTCCTACCAGGCCCATGCCCCCAAAGCAGACAACCCCATGACAGGCATAGCAAGCTCAACGCAGAAGCCTAAATTATAGGGAGGGAGGGCGAGTGATCCGATGTACGCAGCGAAGAGGGGCTCAGGATGTGTGCCAGAAACATATATAGTCTCTGGGCTGTCCATCAAAATTTGCAACATTAAATTCTCCCCAACGACCCACAGAACCCAATCACAGTCCTTGGCCATCTAAACGATCCCACCCAGCAACAGAGGGGTGTCTTGTTGGCCCCCACCGCAACAACTCCATTCCCCCTGAAGTGCCCCCTCCACTGTGGTAAAGGCTGTCTTTTTGGCTGGCAGAGAGGGGCCTACATGCTGTCCTAACCACCCAGTCATCAACATGGCGTGGGGAGGGGTGGGAAGAGCTAGTTTGGCAACAGGCACAAATGGCAAAATTGGATGTGTACAGTCTTATCAAACTTGGAACCAGCTTCAAGACTACCAGCAAGTCAGGCTACACGGCATTAGTGTCTCTTGTAATCTTTTCCCATTTCCTTTGTGACTACTACAACCTGTAAAACATTAATTAAAGGTATACTTATTTTCACCCTTCTTTAAACCCTATAAACCTTTCTTCAACTATTTAATGCTTTCACACACACACAAAAAAAATGGGGCAAATGGTAAACTAGTCATTTTGTAGTAGTCAAAGCTGCAGTGATTCCCCCCCCCCATTAGAATACGTTGCTAGGGGTTAAAATATATGATGCCTGTAAAACATGTATCTGTGATAAATAAGTAAATAAATTCATAGGAAGTCTCAGGGGCACAGTTTTGATCTTCTTGAGAGATCTGCCTCTAACTACTTCCCAATGATGACAAATCTGCTCTAGGTCAAAGACCTTAGATGTTTTGTGATAGAACAGGAGCAAAGAAGCATGCGCTAGTAGCTGAAAAGTGAACAAATGCAGCATTGCTCTTTGATTTTCAGTGTCAGAGTTCAAAGGAAGAAAGGAAAGGAAAACAACCCATATGCTTTTCTCAAAGTGTGTAGAAGATTTGTTATTCTTGCTTAATAGTTTTAATGTTGACACTGTTTCCTCAACTTAAGAATGCTGATGATTGGTAGCTGGATATTGCAAATCATACATGGCAGCTGTCAATACTTCAGTTGCTTTCTAAGAGTCATCTAACCATAATAAATCAAACTTGCACATTTTCTAAAAATTGAACCTAATAATACTGAAGTTGCATGGTCTCATTCCAGAAGGGTAATGTGGCATGTCACATGCTCAATCCATTTATGTTATCTTAGCATCAGTTTTAGACTTTGCTTCTTTCTTTCTTTCCATGTTCATAAGCATTATGTTGTTTAAACACTTCAAAAATACTATTTAGACGCTAATATAAATAATAGCACAGCACTGATTTAATAATGAGACCATGCAACTCCAATGAGTAGGTCATATCTTAAAGACAATACCAGGACCTACATATTCCAGTCATTCAGTCTTAAAAATAGTACCGTACTCTGTGCCAAGCTATTAAAATTCCAAATCTGATTTTAGTCTTATGCAACTGAACCAGATGTTGCATACACAACTGTCCACTGTTAGACATCTAACATTTGAACTATTTGTCCACAGTGCACATCTGCTGCACTTGATTAGACAATCCTATAAGCTTGTTTCATGCTGTCAGCTTCTTGTGGGCTGCTGATGGCCAAACATTTAGTTACATCTATGAGTCCTGAAACCTGAACAAGTGAATATAAGAAGCATTTGGCATTGTTAATGATTATGTACTGGTTATAAAGCAGACCATCTCATCAGAATAGTGATGGAGAACACAGTGTCCTTAAATTGCAAGGGCAACAAGAACTGGATAATATTCTTGCTTTTCTATAGAGCTGATCTAAATAAAAATAAATTATTCCTTCAGCTTCAGAGGCTTTCAATCAAATGTCTGTATGGTTTTGGATAAAATTTGTTTGTTTGTCTTTTGGGGAGAGACTCCCCAGATACAAATAACCACCTCTTTTTAACCAGCCTTTTTTGTATCACCTCCCTAGTTTTGTATTCACATACACCAATATATATTACAGTCTCTATCTCCTTTGCATGCAAACTGCGTTTTATAACAAAGGGAAATGCTGTGTTCTCAGTGTTGTAGGGATGGGGAACTGTGGTCCTCCAGATGTTTGTTTATTTTCTTTCTTTTATATCCCATTTTTCTTCCATCACGGAACCTAAGAAAATGCAGGTGTTGTTCCAGGTGGTCAGCCACCTGTGAAGCAGGTTCTTGGTCATGCCAGCAGGTGCTGATGGATGTTGGAGCCCAACAACATCTTGAGATTCCCTATTCCTAATATAGAGAACTACTACATTTCTTCCAAACCATTTGAACATTTTTATTCATTGCACAATGCAGTTTACCGGTATTTGCCTAATTGGTATCTGGTTTTGAATGAAGGAATCTAACCAATTCATACACAACTAATTCCTAAATCTTAACTGATTATTGGTAAGAATCATGTACACCAAAGTCAACAAATAAATTGGGATCTGGTGGTAGATCTCTGGGTGCTTTGAATTGGAACCACATGGATTTCTGAGTCCTAATTGTTTATCTGTGTCAACAGCAAAAAATGACCCCCAGACTACATCACTGAAAAGGAGAAAGCAGGGCATGTGGGGAAAGGTAACCAAGACTGGCTTTTGTGTGAAAGGAATGCATGCCCCATTCAGTTCTGATATTGAAAGCTAATTCCTGGGTTTAGAATTCTTTAATTCTTTTGCACTATGCTCCAGTTTGCAGATTGTGCGCCTCTAGTACAAAGCAAAATAGATCTCACAGGTCTGAAGTCCCTGTTCCGTTTCCCAAAGAACATAAGGTCTTTATTTTGTAAAAATGTGCTGAAAGCTCCATAGTGTGGTCACTGGAACCTGTAGCACTGGATCAGAACCCAGTACTACCACTACTCATTCTGTATTTGTAGTGTGGTTATAATACATAAAAAGTCACCTGAAGAGATTTTTTTTAATGTACTAATTTTTTTTGTTTTTTAAATAGCTTCTGGCTGGTTTGTTTATCTGTGTCAACAGCAAAAAATGACCCCCTTTTCCTTCCCTGCAAAACCACAGTACATTCCAGTATATGTGTATGTGGATATATATTTCTTTTAGAAACACAATTAAATACAAAAAAAACACTAAAAAGGGAAATAATAAATATTGGAGCACATGCACAGCTGTCTTGCAGAATTCACTGGAGTATATACTACTTAGGCTTTCCTGGCTGCTCTTCATGCTTGTCACAATATTATATTATTTGATTTGTGTACGGCCCAAGGGGAATGAGGGAAGTTGGTGTATTTTAATCGCAAGCATGTAATATTATGTATAAGAGTGACTTAAGAGCAAGTTTTCTCCCATTTTTGTCATAAAATAAATGAAGTCGGGTAGACAGATGGTTTTATATACCAGCTTTCCGAAGGTACTGCAGAAATGCAGTGGCTCTGAAAACAATATTTTACCTGCTTCTGTAAAAGCCCCTTTTCCATTAGTGATGTGTGAAGTTTAGAGGTTCAGATACAAATACAAGTCACTTGTTTAAATACCCCAGTTTCTAATTCTAGCTATAATGAGAGGCACACAAAAAGAAAAGTAAAAGATTAAGGTATTCCTGATCACTTGGTATGAAGGAACCAGATGATAATTGTGCCTTAGTGCTGTTTGAAAATCTTCTGAAGTAACTGCGTCTCCAGAACGCCACACGCTTAAGAATTCATGGTTTTATCACTGTACAGCTGGATTTCTAAGACACTCTGCAGGTGAAACTTCCCTCAGGACTAATGTTGAGGGCTGAAGCTTGTAGAAAGTGCGATGGGTCATTTGCTGGGAGGTATTTTTCCTCCGACGCCACCTCAACCATGAACATATTGCACATGTATTGAGTGAATTACACTCACTGCCTTTTTAGCTATCAGAAGCAATCTTAAGTTTTTAGTAGTAGCCTGTGAGGGCATGAAAGGCTTGTGTGGCCACTTACGCACAGGAGATGTATCACCAAAAAAGAGAGAGCCAGTATTTGTGTAAAATATGCATATGCTAATTTATATATATATATTTACAAATGATTACAATACTGTATGTCTCACCATTGTGTGGAAGGCTTTAAACAAGTTAGCATGTACTTGCTCAGTTTGCTAACTGCTGGTGGGCAGTTATTCATCTTTGAACCAAACTGGACACCCCTTCGTCACCCCAGACTTATTCAAATAGAGAATTCTCACCTGCAAAACAGGACACATATGGACATGTGGGGCCCAGGTACTTGGATAGGTATCTTTCATCTCCCCCACGACAAATAAGTTAGGTAGCACTTCTCTTTGTTAGAACCCCAATTCAGGAAATAGATAATTTTTGTACATATTCTCAAATGCAAACATTGCATTAGCCTTTGGACAAAGTTGACATTTCTTCAGAATTATTCTGCTTGTCCTTCATTTGCTGGTGGTGACAAATTACCCCCTATAAATAGATGGCTATTCATATATATTTATACATCTTTGTTTATATGAAGCATTATATGAAAACACTAAAGAATGAATCACTGGAGGTTATGCAGGATTATTGAGGGTCTTTACTACCGGGGTGGTGGTGGAAATAGAGGGGTCTTAACTACCTTCCATGCCTCACCATAAAATCTTTCATTAATAAGATTGCAACTGTGCCCTTTCCTCATCATGCTGAAAGATCTCCTTAACAACAGAATGAGTATACATGCACTAAACCTGAGACCACAAGGTGAGGTTCAGATTGTGTTTGCTGAAGGGAAGTAAGTGCATCTTGGGCCTCCTTGGCCAACACATAGAAGATTCTGGGAATGTAAGAACATAGGAAGTCCAATCTAGTCTAGCATTCTGCCCTTACAAAGACCAGCCAGGTGCTTGTAAGGTATGCTTAAACAGAACAAGAATTCAATATCCCTCTGTCCCACACCTGTTTCCCGGCAACTTGTATTCAGAATTATGTGGCCTCTTATACTGGAGGTAATAGCCATCGTATACCCTCCAACATTTATTCGATGAAAACAGGGATGTCCCGTTCCATAAAGATAATTTATTATTTATACCCCACACATCTTATTGGGTTGCCCCAGTATTCTGGGCAGCTTCCAACATATATAAAAACATAATAAAACATTAAACATTAAAAAAAACCTTCCCTATACAGGATTGCCCTCAGATGGCTCAAGGGTTGGATAACTCCATACCCTCCAATATTTCTCCGATGAAAATAGTTTACTAAGGAAACGTGGGACATTCCAGGATCAATTCAAAAACCGGGACGGCTTCTCTAAATCAGGAACGTCCCTGGAAAATAGGGACACTTGGAGGGTCTGCCACTGATACCCTGATCCTGTGTGAATTTGTTTCATTCTCTTTTAAGCCCTCTAGGTTAGTGGCCATCCCCACCTCTTGTAGGAAAGAAATTCCCACATCCCTGACTCTCCCAAGGCATGATGGCAGCCTCTCTAGGGTATTCTGACCTGCTTGGTTTCTGAAGCTTCAGAATGACGGGTCTTTTTCAGGCAACAAATGGGGGCTTTCCTCTTCCTCCTCAGAAGGATCCTGTGTGGAATCCAAGGGTATGTGTCTTTGAATCCAAGGATATGTGCCTTGGGAGCCCAGTTCCTTTCTCCATTCACTGTTTTGGTGGCAATGAGGGAGGCTCAGAGAATCTTAGCTGAATCTTAGGTTTCACTTCTTCCTTTCTGCCCAGCCCCACTTTGGTGAATTAATAACCTCGCTTTACTAAAAGGAAAATTATCCTCAGTGAAATTTTCTGTCCTCTTTATATAGTTAAGTCTTTATACCCCAATCTACAAAAAGGGGTGCTTTCGAGAGTGTGACAAGTCATACCCAAAGGCTACAGCATCGCAGATTGTGCAGTGTCACTGTATATATCATAATCATTCAAATAAGGCTTCTGGAGTTGGACAGCAATTAATTTGTAGTGAAATAGGGGCTTTTTCTATATGTATGTTATCAGGCTTTAAGTGGAACTTCAACACCCTGTTGTCTGTCTGAGCTTAGGAAGATTATAAGGTTGGATCCAGAATTAGTCAAGTTTAGAACAGACCCGTTTATTTAAATCAGTAGGAGTGAATATGTCAATACCAATGGGGTCAGATAGAGGTTGCCTAACAGTGAGATGCATGTCAGATACCTCCGTCCCAATGGAGTGCTTTTGTTCAGGGCACTTGCCAGATACATGAATTGCAATGTTGAGGCAGACAAAATTTTAGGTGCTCTGATGGTTCCTAGATTCTGCTGGTGCTTTTAAGAGTAGTAGAAGAAAATTACTGTGTCAAAATCTGTTTAGCCTTCCAGCATCTTCCTCAAACACCTGTGCCAGTTTAATTGCCCCTGGAATGCCACACTATGGCTTAAACTTTAACGGTATGATTAAATTTTAGCTACCGCATAGGCAATTTGCTCATTACCTAAAAGGCATTAATTATACGTTGCATAAATACTGTAGGCTGGTCTATACAGCTACAGTAATTTTTAGCAATGATTATACTTAAAACTTTTCTCTGTGTGTCTACTGATTTGTGTCATCTTTCACACTTTTCTTCTAGATGCACAACGTATTTGTCTTCTCTGAGTTATGTGGGTATTAACCTGTGTTAGAATCTGACAGTGTAGGGTAGGATAATGAATGTATATTACTTGTTACGGATGAATTAACTGATGGGGGAATTGTATATGTGATTAAGGAGGCAGAGGACCAATGAAACAGGCAAAAAGCCTGAGGACAGTTCAAAATTGCTGTCTGGTTTTTCTCTGTTGAGGTCAAGGATCAGAGAAATAACTGTTTTGTGTAGGGGAAAGACATTAAGCAGAAACAGTCTTTTTTTGATGTAGATAATGTAACTTTAAAGAACTTATAAAGCATGCTGGAAACGTCCAGGAAAAGAATTCTGTGTTCTGCTCACGGCTTAATCTCTTCATCTCCTCTGCTACTCTTGACTTTTACATGTAAGTTTTAATAAGAAAAATCAGAATAGAATATGTATTAATTTAAACACAAAACATTAAATGATAAAAGCATTAAGACTGAAGGTTCTTTTGTATTACATTTTAAATTTAAAAAAAACTAGTCCTGGCCAATCAGTCCACTCCATGGTTTCTTATTGTGTTTTTCCTTTGAACTGCCAAGGCATCTTCTATTATTAGCCATATCAATATCAACAGTGTTATTGTCCCTCAGCATCTCTAATATTAAGCTTTAGGCATTTGAGGCTTGGCCTAAATTGACCCACTGCAAAAGATGCAAATATAGCTGTTCCGTAAAAGAACGACTACAGAGAGAGCCAAAATCCTTCAGAATTATACACCTCCAGGCCCAATTTTCACAAAGTCAAAGGGCTTGATTAAAATATAAATCATAGTTTAAAAAAAACATTTGTTCACCTAGTCACTCTAGTCCTCCTTGGTAAGCCACCCTTATTATCTCTGAAACAGGGCCTAATCTAGCTTCTGTGTCCTATGAATCTCACATATCAAAATAGAAGATGCTGCAACAGAACATTTAAGGGTTAAGGGTTTAAACAAATAATCTATAAATGATGCCCAAAACTATACATATATATACATATATATATATATATACATATACATACATATATATATATATATATATATATATATTGTGGAAGACATCGTTCAAAAATCTAGTGCGGGGTAGCCAATGTGACACCCTCCATATGTGTTTGGATGACAACTCAGTGAACTCCAGCTAGCAGGGTTTCCCAACTTGGATCGCCAGCTGTTTTTGGACTACAGTTCTCATCATCCCTGACCACTGGTCAGGCTAGCTAGGGATGATGGGAGTTGTAGTCCAAAAACAGCTGGAGACCCAAGTCTGGGAAACCCTGGTCTATGGTTAGAGATTATGAGTACTGTACTGTAATACAACAGCATGTAGAGGGTGCACCGTTTTGGCGGTTCTTTATCTAGGTGTTTTACATGAGTATTATGAAGGAGACTTTGATAGTTAAGATGTGAACATTATATCAACTGAAGATAGGAAAGGAAGGAATCTATGGTTGCTGATTTCCATTCTCATCACTCCTAAAATCCTTTTCCTGAAATCTAGCTTGCTATTAACTGTTCCAGAGGTTTAGTATCGTATACCCGGTACTATACGCTATAGCCTCCGAATGGATGTTGGCAGCTGTGAAACAGTGAATGGGATTGTAAGCGTCCACATTGGTCTGCCAGACTGAGAGATGAGGTATTAAATTTAAAAAAATAGTAGAGAAGAAATAGAGGGAAGGTAACCTCTGCATGTTATAATCCCAGTCTCTTCCAGAACTAAAATAAATGCTTTTCTCTCTCCCTAAGGAAATTGTTTCTTCCAAGTAATTCTTTAGGAGTGAGGCAGGGAGCAATGGGATGGACAAGGAATAAGCAATTTCAAAATCTATATGCAAAGAATTCTGAAAATCATACTTTAAGAGGAAAGTAACAACAGAATTAACCATGACTAGGCAGTAACTACAGCTCCATTGCTGATATGGCACACAGTGGACTTGTTTGACACATCAGTGCACAAATAGTTAAATGAAAGCTATTATTTATTTATTTATTTATTTATTTATTTCATATTTGTTTCATAACATAGAGCTTTTTTACAATCAAACAGTATAAGTGGCTTGCAAAAACAAAACCACACATTTACACATCATGATAAATGGACAAGCAAATCATCAGTTAATAAAATATACAGAGTGATTATAAAACACTCTGGACACCTGCTGTGGTGCAGACATCAAATAACTATGCTAACAGATCTATTGGTTTACTTTTAGAAAAAGTATGCCCAACCTTTCCACACTTCATGACCGTATCTTGCTTTCTTCCACGCACACTGCTTCTTTAGAGTCACACCAGTGCAAATAAGCACCTCAATTGCAAGTACTATTTGATATGAGTAAAAAAAAATCCAAAACTTCTATCCCTCAAATGGGAAACAAAAGAAAGTACTAGCAGTGCAATACGCAAAGAGTATACCTAAAATGGAGCAAGTAACAAAAGAATTCTATTCTACAAAAAGGAGTAAATGCTAGCCAAAGAACTAGAGGGACATAAAGGAATAAAAAAAAAAATTCTAGGAAAATAGGCGCTTCGGAGAAAGGAATTCCATTAGTAAAAGAAACAAGATTAAATTACCGGTGATACAGCACTGAACTGAAAGGACACTGAACTCCTTTCAGTAGGGAAAAAACGTTGGACGTGATGAGTATCATCCTTTTTCTTATTAGGAATTTTAAAAGGCCGCCTCCTATAATTTCATTTAACAGGGGAATGCTGCAAAAAGGTGGTCCAGCTGTCATATTAATCCAAATTAAATCTTTTAAAAATTAGTGCCGCTTTATTCATTGTTTTAATTCCATAGATAGATTAATTGTTTTTTATTAGAAAATTTTTAATCTTTTCCGCTAATTGTGTTTGTTTTATTTTACTTTAATTGTGCTTACTTTTCATGAGCCACCCAAAGTCTTGGCTTGGGGGGGGGGGGGAAGGCAAGATATAAAGAAGAGCAACAACTATTGCCCTGGAGTGGATATTTGTTTTCTAGTATCATGTTCTAAGGGGAAGGGGAAATCTGAATCCAACACCCAAGCAATCCAACAGAGCCATTTATTTGCATGTCTGAAAGGAATTGGACTAAGAACACCGAATGAAAGTCAGTGTTGTGTAATGGTTAGATGTCAGACCAGGGAATTGCCAGTAAACTAATCAGTATCTCTCAGCCTAACCTACCTCGCCCTTATTGTGAGGATAAAAAGGGTAGAGGGACTGTGATGTGGGGGGATGGAATTAAATAAAATATTGGGGGTAAGCTCCGCCTTGCATAATCAATCACATGACACAGTGCGCACACACCATTTGACTGGCAATGCCCATCAATTTTGGGAGGGTCCAGCTCTCTCAAATATTTTATTGGGAGGGGGGCAAAGACCCCTCGGCCCCTAGGAGTTGGCTCCTATGCTATGATTTATGAGCATGTAATTCCTTGAAGAGTAGGAGAACTTAAATGTAGAAGCGTAAGAAAACATTTTATGAGATATAACAGGATGCATACCACAAATTGCTATCGGCAGAATCAATATATCGAGGTAAATGGTACCTCTAGTATGATAACATTGAGCAAACATCTGAATTTAATATAATAAGTGAAATAAATTATCAAAAAGCATTTAAAAAAAGTCAAGTGTAAATCAAACATGATTTTTTGTGGTGGGTTGTGTTTTTTTAATTGTGTGGTTTTGGTATTTAATCTAGTTAGTACTTTATATTATCCTCAGTCCTTGGCAGATAAGCAGATATTATGCCTTCCCAGAGAGAAACACAATAAACACATTACGTTTTTAGCAGATTTTCCAGTGAACTGCTTCAAAAATAAAAGTTTTCAAAGGTCTCGACCTCGAGGGCATTTAAAAAATAAACAGGGACGTGGGAAGCTGCCATATCATACCAGGCTAGAATATTTGTCCACCTGGCTCAATATTCTCTGCTCTGACTCCAGGTGGCTCTTTCATCACCTACCATTACCTAGTGTCAGGGTACCTTACAATGGCAAACAGTGACATAACTATTCATGTGCCCAGGTGAAAGCTAATAAGGATCATTGTTTATGTCTACGAATGATTCAAATGTATAGCCCTTTTCAGGGAACATGTGGAGGGAGACTGTTGGGACTGTGCAGACTATTTCTGCTCCTGACCTATACATGCATTCATCTGGGAGTCTGGAAAGACCCTACATACCATCATAGGCCTTGGCTGTCACAAGGTTTGGATCTCATGCAAAGAGCCTGTATCCTGAATATGCCTAAAGGTAAAGGGACCCCTGACAGTTAGGTCCAGTCGCAGACGACTCTGGGGTTGCGCGCTCATCTCGCTCTATAGGCTGAGAGAGCTGCCGTTTGTCCACAGACAGCTTCCGGGTCATGTGGCCAACATGACTGAGCCGCTTCTGGTGAAACCAGAGCAGCACATGGAAACGCCATTTACCTTCCTGCCAGAGCGGTACCTATTTATCTACTTGCACTTTGACGTGCTTTTGAACAGTAGGTGGGCAGGAGCAGGGACCGTGCAACGGGAGCTCACCCTGTCGTGGGGATTCGAACCGCCGACCTTCTGATCAGCAAGCCCTAGGCTCTGTGGTTTAGACCACAGCGCCATCCACATCCCTTGAATATGCCTAAGCTATAGTCAAATTGAAATGCGGAGGTTGGAAGTGGCTACAGCAAACAGAATCCCACTCTCCACTCCATGTATTTATTATCTACAGATTTTTACCATCTGTATTTGACTAATTTGAAGTCAATGGAAGTGTTTTACCTAGTTTTCTGTAACCTAGTTTTACCATGTCTAGTGCCCAGTATTTTACACATTCTTGGCTAAAACTGAATCTACTTATCTGCTACATCCAACAGTGCAACTGTGCCCAACTTTAGACTGATTTACTGTGATCTTGGATGCTTTTCCATGTATGTACTGTATTTAATTACGGTTAAGAATAGTGCAGATAATAAATCGCTCTTCTTTTTCATCTTTTTTTTTAAAAAAACAGCAAAACTTGGAAAGTAATCTCACCAACCTTATCAAGAGAAACACTGAACTGGAAACACTTTTGGCGAAATTAATTCAAACTTGCCAACATGTGGAGGTGAGTATTTGCTTGTGTGCGTGCGTTTTAGTTACGTATGTCATTTATGTGTTGAGGTTCAATGTTAAAATGCTACACAGAATTAGACCTAGTAGAATTTTGGTATTCTAGTTACAGAGCTATCAGGAAAATGCAACATTTCCTGTAACATTTTAGTTTTAAAAGCCCACACAACCATGTTTACATTGGGGGGGGGGGCTTTCATACTTTTCACATGACAAACACAAGTTTGCTACTAAGTGCACCCACCCATATGCTCAAGAAAAGGAACCTGGCAGATTGTACATCCCTAAAATAATATTTATTTGTTATTAAAGGGGTCTTTATACAGGGAAAAGTAATAATAACCCCAAACTTGGGCTTGTTTTGGACTACAACTCCCATCATCCCTAGCTAGCAGGACTAGTGGTCAGAAATGATGTGAATTGTAGTTCAAAAACAGATACCCAAGTTTGGGAAACACTGCTCTAGGCCAACCGGAGTTCATGCAGAATGGTGAGTCAGTCCTAGGGGCTTCACCAGATTCTGGCCTGAGCTGAGTATTCTAGAAGGTAGTGCACAAAGGTTGTACAACAGATGGATTAATGTGGACAGGGCTCTCCGGGAATAGGAAAATGAATTCCATATTTACCATGTGCTGTGTCACATTCCGGTTCTGTATTACGGCAGTATTTCATAAAGAGTCACATATCTTCCGATTATGCGTGGACCCCTTGAGTACCTTGATGGTTCATTTGGTGTTAGAGAGCCAGGAATACCTTGAGAAAGGTCAGATTACTATAAGAAATCTGTGCATTCTTGGGGAGAAAGTTTATTTAATCTGGAGGGTCCAGAATGTGCTATTCTGGAACAAATAATGGGCCAAGTTCAAAGTACAAACCTGAAGAATTAGATAGGTGGACTTGACCTACAGAATGTTGCAGCTGTGTGTCAGGGAGAGAAGGAAATACCAAGTCCTTACTGAACAATTTAACTATAATAACTCATGTTTCTCAGTTCAGCCCCAGAATGACAAGTACAGTGATCAATGATTTGGTTGTTCTTGATCAGATCCAAGCCATTCCCCTGGCGATAAAAGCTTAGTAAGCATTCAGTTTAGTAAACATTCACCAACAACTTCACCACTGTTCAAATCACTGAGCTGGTTGCTCTTTCTCTCTTATTATTACAAGTCCTATAAGAAACAGAAATCCTGCTATTAATACAGTCGTACCTTGGTTTTCGAACAGCTTAGTTCTCGAACGTTTTGGCTCCTGAACGTTTGGCAGCCAATCATAAGTCGCGTTTTGGTTTACAAACATTTTGGAAGTCGAACAGACTTCTGTTTGACTTCCAAGGTACAACTGTACTTCTTATGTGTATACACTATAGGTGACATTTAGTGATGTCTGCCTACTCACACAATGAAAATTTAATCTGGCATGCGATTTCTGCTCACATCCTGGGGCAAAGTTTGCATCCGGGAGCAACTACAGAAACAAGCAAATTTTAAAATAGGAGTAGTGTTGATCCAGGACTGGCAATTTTTGGACTGGTATTCTTCACTAACTGACATGTAAAATTTAGTTGTTCCAATCTTCTTATGTGTATACGTGTAAATAAATATATATATATTGCAGGAAGCCATTGTTCAGTTGATATCAGTACCTTGCAGCATGTGTCAGCAAAGGGCATAACCTCATATGTGCCTACTATGAAGGACAGCAGTGTTTGTTGTATGTAACCAACCATTTAAGAAGTTCTGGCTGCAAAGTGAGAAGTTCAGGTTTTTGCATGTTTATTGCAGCCTAGTAGCAGCTGAAAATGCTCATCTCTGGAGAACACAGAGAGCTGCATTTCTGAAATAGCAGATCTCGTGGAATCATTGAGGCTCACATTTCTGAAGGCCACAGCTTTCAGTTACATCATCCTTCATATTAAATTAATATATAAAAAAATCATATCAATCCTGATGCACATATAGAATTGATCTCTGGTGCACATGTTAATCCTGGTGCTCGTATAGAATTTGTCTCTGAGTGAACTTCTTTGATTTAAGTGTTACTGATATCTGTGGGACTTAAAAGCACTTGCCTGAGGGCTGGATTGTAGCCATTTTCTTTTTCTAATTTCTAGTGAAGCTATTGTTTTTTAAAAAACAATATTTTTCTCATTGGCTTAATTTTTATCTTTTATGACCTGAATATAAATAATCTTCCTTTTAATTTTATCCTAGACCCAGCAATTCTTCCATTATAAAGATACAGCTGCCATACTGTAAGCAGATGTGTTGCTTCCCTTTGATCTTAATTTTACAGATTCCTCTCCATTGCCAAGGCACAACAGCTGCATCTCTCATATATCACTTCATCCTATTCTCCATAAACTCACAATAGGAAGCTAAATTCACTTTATTTACGTGCTACTATGAGGACAGAAACCTCTGGCCGTTTATACAAGTGATATTTAAGCCATATTTTTAAAAAGCACACCAGTTCTTTGCAGATGAAATGAAAAGGCTACATTAACCGGAACACAGTTTTTATTTTAAAACGGCTCCTTTTGCCATTTGGCTCAATACCAAAACAACAGCAGTGGCCACATTCGGACATTCATCCCTGGCTTCACAAACCATGAAGAACCTGATTTGCACTAAGCCAGAGTTCCCAGTTTTATCCAAACCAGTTAAATCAGAACTTGGTTTTATTATCCTGGTTTGTTACTCACCATGAAGTATGACAATAGGGAGAGGGGCAAAGGAGGCGTGTGTGGCCATGATGCTCATCTGTAGCTTCATAAAACATGGTTTATAAACCATGATTTACAAGCCATGAGTGATCATCTGGATGAGACCATTAAGTATGATGCATGCCAGACTGAATGTATCTCTTAGAATGACTTGGAATACTATATATTTCAAAAAGACACTTCCACGTATGAAATATATGAAAACTATAAATAAAACATGTGCAGCACTTGGCTAAGTGTCTACCGCCCCATGTGAACATGTTAATCTGTGGCAGCTCCAAAACCGCCCCATGTGAACATGTTAATCTGTGGCAGCTCCAAAATGCACATACACTGAGTGAATATTCAACATATGCAACTATAACATGATGATTTGCATGGACAGCCTGGTATCAAATCCTCCTGTGTGTTTATCGTGCACATTAAACTGTGCATTTCTTTGCTGACACCCCCACCCATCATCATTGACCTCTGCTAATGGGTGGGAAGAAACACCAGAGGGATAAATTCAAAATGTGACTGCTATTTTCGCATGTAGTTCCGCCCTTAATTTCCTCCAAATCTGTAAGCCAGCTATTTGCTCCTCAAGGCTGGCAACAACAGTCAGGGTGAATTCATTATTACATGGGAGTTCCTGAGGTGACTCACATCTCAGATATTCCCTGGATAATTTGCCAAAGGAATGGTAGAAAACTGAATGCTGCTAACAGCCTGCCTCCTTCTCATTGCAGAGCCTCATTTGTGATGGTGAGGGGGGGCTGTTTTTAAACGTTTTAGGGTTTTATGAAAAGCGTGTATTATTCCGCCGATAGAATGGAGTTGTTACAGTCTGTCGCACAGCAACGTAATCAGAACACAGCTGTGGAAAAATCTGGAACAATTAGCGGAGAGGAGTGGAAGGGAATATATTTTCCTGTAGATGATTTAAATGCTTCCAATTCAGCCAGTGTTTTCTAACACTTAATTTAAAGCACACACACAAACAACATGAATGCTTTTTACAGAATTTTGTCATTTCCTCCCACCACCCTTGATTATACAGAACAGGAAATACATTTCATGTATTTCTTCAACTCAGCTGTGCCAGTTCTAATGGAAGTATATATTTAAATTGCTTCAGCCTGGACTCTGTATATAAGGTGTAGGTCAAAAACGGTTGTTTATTTTATGTCCAAATTCTGTAAACCCACAAAAACAAAGGAGGGCCGGTTATGTTCATAAAGCTGTCCTTCACTATGACAGCATCCCCAAGATAGGCAAATCTTCAGATCAAGATAGTATTACCAGAGCCAGGCATGTTAGTGGCATTTAGAGGTACCTGGGGTTTCTCTTTCTTGTCCGTCAGCCAAATTAAAAATCCCCAAAGAGCAGTGGAATGTGAGAGACTGAAATAGAGATGGAAAAAGTTTAGAAAAATAGTATTTCATTACAAATAATGAAAATGCCAATACTTAAAAAGGCTCCAGCTTCTTCAACAAAGAGTTCTTTTAAGTTTCACGGCTAAGTATGTCTCCCTTCTGTTTTCCATGAAATGGGCTTAGAAAACTTCTTGTTTGTGGTTTAACAAAAATTAGAACTATGCTGGCTGGGTTCTACCCAATAGACTCCATTAAACAATAAGAAGGCTTTGTTCGCTGCAATAAAAATAATGCACACTGTGTTTTCATTATGTGGCCCAGTGCCAGAGCTTTTACTTTTTCATTCACAAACTGAAATTTGGGAATAATTTAATAGAATCTGAAGCAAGTTTAGAAGCAGAAAAGAAAGCAGCCAGCAGGAAGGATTTGATGGTAATCCTGTTAATAGGTCATGTTGATCAGAACATAGACTAATAATCTCTTTTTATTATCTGATCATTGGCATGTATTATTTGAAATCCAGAATGTTGCTTTGGACTGGATGTTGTTTTGGCACACACTGTACCAAAGCATGCGTGATGGATCTTTGTATAGTGTGACAAATTAATCAACAGTGTGCTTTAATATTTAGGTTCACCTTAAAACTAAAAACAGAAATGCCAGAGTCTTGCTCTTTCAGCATCTAGAGTTTGAGAAACAGCACGTGCTTATAAGTGCAATACAAGTCTTTTAAGAGAAAAGCAAAGGATGAGAGAAGATTGAATTTAAGTTCATAGAAAGTAACTGAAGGAAGATAAGAAATTATCAGAATTTCCACAGTAACGTAAGCCCAGATTCTCAGAATGAATAACCATTTCCACTTATAGTTGCCTCAAGGTATCCCTGAACCAGTTTAATCATGGGTAATGGTAAAGTAAACAACCAGATAGCCACAAATTGAACTATCATGACCCTTAAGAGTCAGCCATAACTAAGGTAAAAGAGTCCCCTTCTGAAGAGCTAGGTTCCTAGCTCTGAGCCTGATGCTGGTGTTTAGGAAACCAGTGACTCCCAAGCTGGCATGCAGGAGCCCACCAAACTTGATGCCAGAAGGTCAGGATCCATAGAACCAGAACCAGGGCCTATACATTAACTTTCCCCTGAGGAAACCAAGCGTCTTCCACACTAACTTACCAGTCCCAGTGGCTATGAAATGCTTATCTTTAGGCCTGAGGATTGGCCCTTTCAGAGATGCTAGTTTTTGAAAAAGGAGCTGAGCTTAGGAGAGGCTCAAAAGGCCTTCATTCATTTCCATTTCTAGTTGAGGCAAGTGGCTAACTAGGAGCTTTCCATGGTTCTGTGGCAACCAAGCTGCCTTCCTGGCTCATCTCATGTGTCCACAGGGCCAAAAAATAATGCTCACATACAACCATCCAAAGAAATGACTGGAACCACTGCAATGTGGTGCTGGCCATTCCAACAAGAGCACCCACACCAGCAGAATACCGTGGCCAATGGTATCAACAGCCATGGAGAGATCAAGCAGAATTAACAGGGACACACTCCCCCATCTCTCTTCCAACAGAGGTTGTAATACAAGGTGACCAAGGCAGCTTCTGTGCAAAAAAAACCCCACAGATCTAAGTCCAGGTTGGAATGGATTTTGAAAACTAATTTCATCCATGCAAGCCTGGATCGGGCCATGACCCCCTTTTCCAAAAAGAGTAGGTTAGCACCCAGCCAGTAATTTCTTAGATTTTCTGAATCCAAGGAAGGTTTCTTAAGGAGTGAAGCTGTTTCCTTGAACTCAACAGAGCCCACCCCCATTTCACAAGGAGACGTTGTTTACCTTCCTGACCCAGCCAGGTATTTGAGTTTAAAAGCATAGATACCATAGAATGTTCGGTCAAATAAACAAATCTAATTTGTATATGAAGAGGTAAACAGAGCACTAATATTGCCTGTGCAATTTTAGCATAATTATATGGGGCATCAAAACAGGGCTGATTAATTATTTTTGTGGATTTTTTTTCCTTGATGCATTTCTATTGTCATATGTGAAATCTATTATCCTTCTCATACTAACCATATCATAAAATAAGAATGAAAACATCTGCATACAGATGTGTCTTTAACTCCTTCATTTCCCTTGTGTATATGAACAATTAGCAAACACTGGTCTTGCTTCTTTTCCTTTAGCCCTGAGCATAATTGAGGTTGTTGTTTTTTAAAATCTT